>NC_062227.1:79311970-80511970 GCF_902686445.1 Sciurus carolinensis | reverse complement strand
CTGCGTGGACTCATGGGGAGACCCACCCTCAGTTTGGGGGGGCACCATCCAGTCAGCCAAGGGCCCAGGAGAGAAAGAAATGGCAAATCAGTACTTTGCCTGGAGAGCTTGGCACACAGGTCTCCTGCCCCAGACATCAGACCTGCAGGCTTTCTGGCCCCTGGACTCCAGGCCTGGCACCAGCAGCCCCTGCCCAGTTCTCAGAACCGTCAGCTCCCCTAGACTGAAGGCCTTCAGACTCAGACCGAGCCAGGCAATCAGTTGGCATCCCGGGTCTCCACTATCATGGCATGCGCCAGTTCCCATCTGTCCCTCTCCTATGCTCGTACATCTTTGTGTGTATGTCCTGTTGGTTTCATGTCTAGGGAGAACCCAGATTCATATGACCTTGTCTCTTCTGGAAAGGTCTTGTTGCAGGAATCTTGATTTTATCAGTCTTTTGGAATAACCCATTTTAGTCAATTGAAAATATGCTGTCTGGTTTTTATTTCGTTAATTTTTGCTCTTTTTCATGAATGTGTTTTTAAAATTTGTTCTTTTTAGTTATACATGAGAGTAGAATCTATTCTGACATATTATATATACATGGAGTATAACTCCCATTCTTGTGGTTGTAGATTTTTCCTCTTTCTTTCTCCCTCCCCTCTTTCCTTCTTCCATTCCTTCCTCTCTACTTTGGTTAGATTTGTTTTTCCTAATTACCTGGAACAGAAGCTCAGCTTCACTTTCTGGCCGTCCTCCTTTTCTGACTGTGTGTTTGAGACTCACTTTCTGGCCGTCCTCCTTTTCTGACTGTGTGTTTGAGTCTCACTTTCTGGCCGTCCTCCTTTTCTGACTGTGTGTTTGAGACTATGATATTCTAACCACGACTTCGCCCATACCCCACAAGGGCCTGTGTTTAGTCATTTTATTACCATCTATTCTCCTTTTTCTGCTGCTATGACAGAATGCCTGAGACTGGGTGACTTATAATGAACAGAAACTTACTTGACTCATGGTCCTGGAGTCCAGTGCTAGTGTCCATAGAGCCTTTGTGCTGCATCATCCAGGTCCAGAGTGCCAGGGGCCAGACTCGACTTTTCAGTGCATGACCTTGGGGGCAGGTTCATACTACAGAACCAGCCATATCCAGAATGTCACTTTGACCTTTTTTTTTTCCCCCGTCTGACTCGTGAGCTCATCAGAAGTTCGTTTCTTAACTTCTGAAAGTGGGGGACTTGGTGATCATTCTGCTTATCAACTTGC
The DNA here is from genome assembly GCF_902686445.1 of Sciurus carolinensis. Classification (NCBI taxonomy): domain Eukaryota; kingdom Metazoa; phylum Chordata; class Mammalia; order Rodentia; family Sciuridae; genus Sciurus; species Sciurus carolinensis. Next base: position 80,510,725 of record NC_062227.1, on the reverse strand, counting down.
TCATCCTGGGGTAAGACTGCCCTGTGCCGGTGCTAATGTTCGCATGCGCTTGCTTTCCCCGTCAGTCGGGAAAGGTCCACGTTTTCCGGGTGTCCATTTCCCTGTGGGTCCCATCACTTCCCGTCGATGTTGAGGGCTATTACTGGGTGCTTTGGTTGGGATGTGGTTCGTGTATGCCCCCAGAGGATGGTGGCTGGAAATTCGTCCATCCACTGGCTCAGGGAAGTTGACTAGGTCAGAGGGCACTGCGCTCAGCGGGGATTGATACAGTTCTCGTGGGACCTCAGTTATGAAACAAGGTCACCCCCCACGTTGTCTCCTTTGGGAGGGGGCCACTTCCCTCTCCTTCTTTCTGCTGTTTCAATGCAGCCAGGAAGGCCCTCGGCAAAGGCCAAGAAGTGGGGTTGCCTCCTCCAGAAGTATGAAATAAATAAGCGTTGTTTCTTTATAAAGTACCCAGCCTCAGCTCTTTTGTTACAGCAACAGAACATGGACAAACACCTGACCTTTTGAACTTTTCCAATTACAAAATGTCCCTCTTTATTTCTAGTAGTGTCCATTGTCTTTAGTGTCAACTTTGCCTTGTATATACAAAATACAGCTTTCCTTTTTGAATTTGTGCTTTTTTATTTAATGTGAGTTTATTTTAGGAAGTGCATGCATTTTAGTCTAGTTTGATATCATGTATTGAATGAGGGCAGTGGCTCCCGAAATTGGCTGCATATTAGAATAATCTGGAGAACTGTAAAAAAATCTCAGTGCCCTTATAACACTTCATACCAGCAGCACATCAGGGCTTCGGCTGCAGTGCATGGTGGTGTCACATGGCCCGATGGTAGAGTCTGATCCAGCTCTGTCCCCACGGGGCCTGTGTCAAGCAAAGCCAGCCAGTCAGAAGAGGGCAAATGCAGCCGCCTCCACCTACCTGATGCCTCTCAAGTAACCAGACTGGCAGAGTGAGCAGGAGGGCGCGTGCAGGGGCTGGGAGTGGAGAGAGCAGGGAACGGAGACGGTGTTGGTCTACCAAGACAAGCACTCTGGAGGCGGGTGGTGGTGTTGGCTTGACAGCCTTGTGAACGTCTTCAGAATGTCAATGTGGTGAATTCTGTGTTATGCTTGTTTTACCATAATTTTTAAGAATCAATAAAAATAAAATGTGATGTTTGGGTCATCTTTCCTGGAAGGCAGGGGTCAATTTTATCTCCTGTTAACAAAATTCATTTTTGGTTCAGTGGCTGAGAATTATTGGCACTGCTGTCAATTCTACACATTTTGATTTCTACCAGCGGAGACATAAATATCCTCATCGATAGAAAGACCATGTCTTATGCCAGGCACAGTGGTGCAGCTGTAATCCCAGCCACTGGGGAGGCTGAGGCAGAAGGATCTGAGTTCAAAGCCAGCCTCAGCAATGGTGAAGTGCTGAGCAACTCAGTGAGACCTGACTCTAAATAAAATACAGAATAGGGCTGGGGATGTGGCCCAGTGGTCAGGTGTCCCTGAGTTCAATCCCCAGAACCAAAAAAAAACAAGACAGTGTCTTACTGGCACCCCAGGCTAGAGGCCCTATTGGAGCTCCCATGAACTAAATCCAGTCACCCACCCATATCAGAAATAAGAGAAAACAACACAAAAAGGGAAATGAATTTCACCCCAGTTAGGACAAACCTGAAGGGCAGCTAACCTACCTCTTCCTATCCTTCAATAGTGGTACAGTCTATGGGGACAGAAGCCACACTCTGCTGCCAGAGAGAGGCCACAGTTCCAGTGTTCCAGCCCGCCCTGGGGCCCGTTCCTCGGTTTCCAACCTCAGTGTGAGGAAACTCAGTCACAGAAAACGACTTACCAGGAAATAGAGGAGGCTGGGGCTTCTGATTTTAAAGGGACTCTGTTACAAAAGAAGCAGGTGTCTTAAACTCAGTAGGTTCTGGAATGTCTGCCCCCATGTCTGGCCCTGCACAGGAAGGTCTTGACAAGTTCTTGTCCAGCAGGCTCCAGGCAGCGCACAGCTGGCCCTCCCTGCCTGTGGAGCAGGGCCGAGTCAGCGACGACCTGCAGCCTCCTCTACACCAAGCCCGGATCCCTCGGTGTTCTCGTTCATTCATCCCCTCACAGCATCGTCACCGTTCGAGTGCCTGTCTTGTCCCTTAGACAGCCGCCTGCTCAGAGCCTGATTTTGGGCCCGGCCTGAGAAGCAGGTAGAACAAGAAAGTGTGGGCGGAGGCCTGGCTGAAGGTCCTGTGTAGAGGCTGAGGACTCCAGGGAGAGAAGCAAGCATCGCTGAGTTCTGGAGGACAGCTCACTAAATGGGGTGACTCCCTGTGGCAAGCAAGACCCTGGCACGTCCACCGGGAAGTGAATCTTTCTCCACTGGGAAGCTTCTACCACTGCTCCACCTGCCTTTCTGTCTCTGCCAGAATGCAGATGTTGGTGGCTGCTGACTCTCTTGCTATGGCATCTAAAAAATGGTCTTTGGTCTTTTTTATTTCTGCACATAATGAAGGCTACCGAACTGCAGCCCTAGCAGTGGGTAATCCTCACCAGGGTTCGTGGCATACAGTTAGAAAGCTGGTGTTGGCACGAGGACCTCAAGGCTAGATCACAGTTAAAGCAAACAGTGTGGTGTTACTAAGCTTCAGCAGGTAACTCGTGGGTGACACTAACCGCTGGGCTTTGGGAGGAAGCCAGGAGCCTTTCCAGTCCCTTGGGGGTAGGGTGTAGTTGACTCTGATGATGCACAGACACAAGAGTGAGGCTTCCTTTTGATTTTTATCAGGTGAAAAAACTATTAAGTTTAAAGTCACTAATCTCCAAGGAATGATAATGAATTTTCTTAAAATCCAGTTGGCTGAGTTTGCTGTCAATACTAAAAGTCTTCTCTATAAACATACAAAACAGTGACCTCCATGAGAGAGTTTTGAGCATCATTAGAGATTTATTTCTAGAAACTTGGATGATAATTAATCTCATGGAAATATGATTTTCTGGGACACCAATGAAAACTTGCACTATACAGTAGAGACTCATCAGAATAGGATTAAGATAAAAAAAAGCCACATCCAAGGCTCTGAACCTGGACATGTTATCTAAGCACACGAAGCCTGTTTCTGTGCACATAAAGTACTTAACCTGACAGGGTTGGTGTCAGCATTGGAGAAATGAAAGTATATTTGGGCTCCAAAGGACTTGCCTAATAATCTTGCAATGCAGGGTAGCTACTAAAACCAGCATTATCGTTTTCCCTTTCCCGGACTTGTTTTCACTGTTAAAGAAAATTCATGAAACTTGTTATAAAGACGGCAAGGACATTTTTATTCAGGGACAGGGGAGCATGACTTTTATGCAAAATGTAGGGACCACTTCCATGGGATTTTGCAGTGGGACAGAGAGATTGGGATCAACCCCAAATACAAGGAGAAGTAGGTTTAGAGTCAAGAAGCAGGGTGGGGTCAGTGGGTGGACTGATAGGCAATATCAAATAATTCCTTTTAGAGGCAGGCCAGGTGATCAGACCTCACGTGGGGAGGGGGTAGACATGTTGGATGAGGAACCTGCTCAAATACTAAGGATAATTAGATATTGTGGGGGGCTGGATTCTGGCTAAACTGAATTAGCAGAAACAATATGAAATCCAAACATTAAGACTTGGTTGAAAAAGTGCTGAGAGCCAAGCGTGGTGGTGCATGCCTGTAGTCCCCATGACTTGGAGGCTGAGGTAAGAGGATCACAAGTTGAAGGTCAGCCTCAGCAACTTAACAGGGCCCTGTCTGAAAATAAAAAACAGAAAGGACTGGGGATGTAGCTCATCTGTGGGTTCAATCTCCAGTGCCAAAAGAAAAGAAAAAGTGCTCAGAGGTCCCTGAGTGGGGTTTGGCCAGAGAAAGTCACAGTCATCACTAGTTGCTATCCTTGGGGTCAGTGTGCAGCTCTGAAGGAACAGAGGTACAAAGAAGGGCAATCTCTCACTCTGAACTCAGAACTCGGCCTTTGTGTCATTGCTGTGTGGTACTGGGATTGAGTTCCAGGCCTCATGCGTGCTGGGCAGTGGCTCCAGCACTGTAACTCAGTCCTCATTAACAAACTACTCACGGACACTAAGGTACCAGTCGACCTCTCCATAAACCACTCAGCGAGGGAGGAATAATGCTGTCTGGTTGAGACCGATTTAACGTGTTCCATGGAACATTGTGTGATGTGAATAGAAACAGTGAGTAAGAAACCACCTGATCTGAAGAAACTCAGTTTTTGTAGGAAGGTGGATGTGGCAAATAAATGCTGTTGTCTAGGGGAAGGAGAATGCAGGGGAAGTGAGCCTTGAGCCCTCCTGGGGCCTGGGCAAGCCCGAGGCCCTAGGCTGGACTTGAGGCTGGATCAGCCATGGTAGGGTAGAGGGTTGATTGGAGCATGGTGGTTCTGAAAACAAGGCCCCCAGAAGCCGGTAGGAACCCACCTGCCAACACACTGGGAGCCCTGGAGGTAATCTACTCCTCCTTCCTATGGTCCAGGCGAAACGCCTCAGTGAAATTCTGTTCTAATAACTTTTTCGAGGATGTCAAGTTAATGGAATGCACTGAACTTTAATGAAGAAGATGTTTTTAGGTCTTTAAATTTCAGCTGCCCCAAGAGTGCTAAAGTCTGCCTACTGTGGTAAATTACTCCAAATCCTACCTCCTCCTGTTCACAGGGACTGGAATTTCTCAGTCCCCTGGAGGCTGGCTGCAGGAGGTGGTTTTCCACTTGCTGCAATGTTTGTTATAAAAGGTAACAATGCTTTATTTATGAACAAGAGCAAAGTCTGGCTCCACAGCCCTGGGCCTGCCACACTTGCAGAAGAGCTCTGGTGCCTTTCTCTCCTGAGAAGAACACCCAGTGGTAAGAAGACTACCCTCTCCTCCCCGCTGTTGTCTCCCACTCTCTTTCTGCTCTGCTTTCAAACTAAATTCCAAACACGGAAGAGGTCTGGGCGGCAGTATCACGTGGCCTAACGAACCTCGAGGAGTGTAGGCAGTACAAGTCCAGGCGTTTCTCATGAACACAGAGCTTTGCATCAGAGTTGAGAGCAGCGAGTCCTAAGGGTTCTGGTGAAGGATTCTTCTAGAAGGTTTCTTAGGTCTTGCCCAAACCTTTAATCAAATCAGTAGCCTAGGAAACCTGGAGGGTGCAGATAAAACAACCTTGAGACTGCCTTGTCTGGCAGCCTGTGGGTCACGGTTTGGGGTAAGAGATGAACTGAGGCCTCTTGCATTCTTTAGCTGCCTCGGCCCTCCCCCTCCCTCCTTGCTCCATGGATGCATCTGGATACTTTCCTTGGACTTGGACTGAATTCCCTAATATATGTTCTCCTGGGGTGGCAGGGCAGGTCCTCCTCATGGCAGCTGTGTGTCTTATTGTGATATGTACTATCACAGGTTTTGGGTGACCAAAAAATGTTTCAGATCATATAGTAATTCTCAAAAAGTAAAAACATTGCTTGGTTGATGGTGACTTTTGAGTATGGATGAGCACCATGCCCCCTGAATAGTGATGGACAGCAGTGCTCAGGAGCCCTCCCAGGCCTGCGTGTGTGAAGGGTGACAGTACTACACAGGGCTCACGCTCACGTCCAGGTTGATTTCAGCAGCAGTCTATGTGCACTGACGTGCAAGTGTACAAGCATGTTTTCCTTTTCTCCTCTCACTCAACTTAAAGCAGAAAAGCATGAAACATCCATATTTAGTTAATAAGCCATGAAGCTATTTCACTTCAATACCTTTAAAATTCCACCAAGTGTCAAACCAAGAGATGAGGGCGGGAGAGCCCTGTGGGAATGGGCCCAAGGAGCTGCGCACACAACAGCGTATCACCGCGCCTGCTGTGCAGTGGCTGGCTGCTGCGTGACTCACCCAGAGCTTTCCTGTGTCCCGCAGGAGGCCTGTGGTGCCCGTACTCGCCCTGTGCCTCCTCCTCAGCACCCGCAGGCCACTTCCCTCTGAGGCTCTGCTCTGCCACATTTCCCCCGTTTCTGTGGTGGTACTTACCACGTCACCCCCTGTCCTTGGACATCTGCGTTTCACGGTGCATGAACTTCCAAGCCCCTTACGGCATCTAAGCTGCTCACGATGTATTCTCCATCGTCACTGAAAGATTCACGTTGAGAGCACAACAGGACGGAGGGATGACGATGATTTGTAGAACCGCAAGAACCGACATGATCTCATGACCGCGGCGCACAGGAGACCAGCTGTACTTACAGAATCTGGTCTCTCCTCGTGTGCAACTCAGACCAACCCTGAGGGGCACTTCAGAAAGCCACACTAGTCCTAGTGTGTGACAATTTTGGTCAATCTGCATCTGTAATTCATGTCATTTTTAGAATACAAGATTCAAGAGTCATTAGACATTCAGTAGAAACCACTTGATACAGTAAAGGTAAATAATAAAATAAGCATTTAAAATCTTCATTTCCTCAATTTATATTAACTATATATATTTTGCAAGTCTCAAATAAAAGGTTAAATAATTTAAAACACATGTAAGAATTTTACCCAGGATCTTCTAAATGAAGTTTGCAGAAGGGGCTCATTTGGGGCTGGGGGCATGACTCAGTGGTGGAAGGCTCCTTGCACACGTGAGGCCCTGGGATTGATGTCCAACCCCTGAAGGGTGCACGGAGGCTCATTTTTGCTATGAATATAATTTTCAATGAGATTTCCATTAAAGAAAAATATTTATTTCATTGAAATAGGTTCCTAGACATTATTTTACATTGGCAAGTATGTTACAACCCTTATGAGTATTGCCATTAATTGCTGTCTTGATACCGTGGAAGCATTTGGTGATTTCTTAAAATTTCTCAAAATCTTGATAATGAGCCTGAAAGGAGGAAAGGTTTTATTTATATTGGAACCGAGTCTAGGCGTTAAGACTTCTGAGATTAAGTGCCGATGATTTAATTTCCATGATTCGTAAACATCCCCCAGTAAAACCCCACACCGAGGTTTAGCATCCCTGGGGCCCTTAGGTACCCTTGGTCTCAGCGGATTCCACAGCTGCGGGTCTTCCTGCTCCAGCACGGAGCCCACCACCCAGAGAGGTAGAGGGCCCCCCAGCCCTGCCCCGAGAGAGGCCTCCCAGCCCGCACCCCTCCTTGGCAGGAGAGACCCCACCTACCCGGAGACCACCCTCAGCTGGAGGCCCCACCCCAGGCTGAGAGCCCACCCCTCCAGAGCCTGGGGAAGGGGGCTGCGGGAGTGGGGGCGTCTTATGGGTGCCGACTGGTGCCCTGCACCGCGCGGACCTGGCCGCGAGGCCGCACGTGCCCACCCGACCCCGACCCGCGCTGGCGAGCAGAGCCTCTGCCCTGGCTCTCTGCACTGGAGAGCCGCAGCCTTCCCCGGCAGAACCTGCTCCAGAAACGATTCCAAGCCCGGAGCCAGATGCCCCTTGTCTCCAAAAGCCCCCAGTTCTGTCTTCCGCTTTCCTTTTCTGCCTGTGCTTCTGGGCCAGCGAGGGAGTACCACATCTTTAATGCATGACCACTGTCCTGGGGCCTGGCCGCCCTGCCCAAACTCTGGTGAGCAAACCCTTCCATAAATTTGTTGCAGAGAGCTGGGTCCTTGTCCCCAATGCCAGTCCAATACAAGGAAGGCGTTTGAGAAAAACACAGGAGACTCCTGTCCCAGAGGCTGTGATTCGGCCCAGCTACAGGAACAGGGGACTTTTAAAGAGGTGATGCAAAGGCTACATCCCACGTTTCTCTGTTGGAATTGTAATTCACTTGATAATTCGGGAGATAGCCTTTTCTGAGATCTAGTACCATCCCCAAAGTCTGGATTACCTCATTCCTATGGTGGGTGTGTGCTCAAGGATAAATAAATCTCTGCAGGATGGGAAAGAAAGGTCATCCTGTTTCCCCTGTGATTAAGGAGGGGAAAAGACTGGGGAGGAGCAGGGGAAGAGGAAGAGCAAGAAACATATCCATTTAAAAAATAAGTTACAGTGGCAGAGCGGTAAGGGCTACTATATTCAAAGCATAAAATGGACTACTGTTACAAGTTCTCCCCAGGTGGATCCTTCCAGAACATTAAAAGCCAGGCTCCATGTCGCCCCTGCTGGGACATTTCCCTGAGTGCGCTCCTGACCAAACACCAACTAACTCCTTCCTGGCCCAGTCTCCCAGAGGCCTGTCTCCTCAGGTCTTCCTCATGACCTCCACTCCCGTACCACGGGTGATTTTCCAGACCATCTTCCGTGGATGGCTTGGAAGTTTCACTGGAGAGCTATCTTTCTTTTTTTTTTTTTTTCCTGTACTGGGGATTGAACCCAGGGGCACCTAACCACTGAGCCACATCTCCAGCCCTTTTTTTTTATTTTTGAGACAAGGTCTCACTAAGTTGCTAAGGTTGACTTTGAACTCAGGATCCTGCCTCAGCCTCCTGAGTTGCTGAATTTACAGGGATGCACCACCATGTGGGGCTTTGTCTTTCATTTCTTAATTGCTATTTTTTGTTTTAAAATTGAATTGCGGTTTGATGCAAGACAGCTTGAAACATGTCCTTCCTGGCTCCACCACCAGGGGAGGTGCTAGTATTAGGCCAAGCCTTGTATGCCACATAATGCTCCTTCCAGACCACCCTCCTGATGTCCCTAGGAGTCCTTCCCATATGCTGTCCCTCTGGAGGTGCCTGCTCTCCTGGCCTTTTCTCTGTGGGCTTAGAGTTAATTCAGACATTGATTCAAATCAACGAATCATTGTTTAGTTGCTCCTGACTTTGACCTTTCATTAAAGTTCACATGATTTCTTTTGTGTTGTGCTTCTTTGCTCAGTGTGTGTGTGTGAGATTGATTCATCGATGCTGAAGCATGAGGCCATGATTCATTTATTTTCATTGTTATAGAATATTTCATTATTGACTATATCACAATTTATTTATTTTCATGGACATGTGGGTTATGTCCATCGCGTTTTTTCATTATGAACATAATGCAGAGTCTTTTTATACTTGTCTTCTGATTTTAAAAACACGGTGTGAAAATATCACAGCTATTACCTTACTTCACGCATTCCGTTTGTCCCGCGTGGTAAGTTCATCCTCTCTTCATCCGGGTCTTCTTTGGTTGATCTGCTTTGTCATTCTGCTTTTCTGCTCTACTAGCTTGAAGGGCGCCTTGGAGACCTCACGGTGGTGCTCCGGAGTCTGGTGCTGATCACCATCTTCACCTCTCTGGTTGACGCTGGGCTCCTGCTGGCCTGTTTATACCCCACGGTTTTAAACTGCAGAAGGCAGCATCTGACGAAGCCTTGTCGCTGTGGTTGGCCTACTTGCCTGCTGGGTGCTTCTCTCCACATGCAGTCCATGTGGCTTTGCCTGGGATCGCTTCCTGCCCCGCCCTGCACATTCCTGAGGAGCTCTCTGGATGAGGCTGTCTGGTGGCAAAACTCATTTTTTGTTTACCTGAAAATGTCTTCACTTGGTTCAAAATATTTTTTGTGGTATTAGTATTCAAGGCTCACCGTCCTTTTCTTCCAGCCCACTGACACGTTCCACTTTCACGAGGCTCCTGCTGCAGATGGATGCAGCCTTCGGGCCTGTTCCCCTTGAGTCCTCCAGCGCTGGCCCTCCTCGACCAGCAGATTGGCTGGTGTGCCTGAGTGGGGGCTTCTCTCCCTCGAGCTCCCAGGAATCCCTTGGCAGTGCTCAGAATTCCTTCTCAGGAATCACTCTTAGGAATAGTCTCTGCAGGTCTCCTCTTGGCACCTTCCTTTCTCTTTCTTCTGGGATTGGTTGTATGTGGCAGGCCTTCCACTTTAGCTTCCATACTCCTGACTCTTTCACACATTCTCTCTCTCTCTCTTTCTCTCTCTCTCTCTCATTCTGGGTAAGTTCTTAAAGATGTGTTCATTAATTTTGTCTTCTGTAGTATCCAGTTAAATATGTCCATTGAATTTGATAATTCAAATATTTTTCTTTTTTTAATCTGATTGTTTTCAAATATACTTGATCAATTTTTTTGATTTCTATTTATAAAACTATCAAGCATAAAAAAGTTAGGATACAATATAATGAACCCCTAGATCCATCAGTTCTTGATAGTTTGGCTGTATTTGCTTTATCTACTCATTGTTCTATAGGTTATTTTGTTGAACTATTTGAAATAAATCACAGACATCACATCATCTTGCCCCTGCGGTATGAATTTCCTAACCCTGGAATTTTCTTCACCTCTGCGACACTATTGCTGTATCTTTAAGACATGTCAACAAAGCCCTAATTATCAACATCTAGCCCACTCTGGTTCTTTCCAGTTGTCTCTACCATGTCTCACTTATCCAGTTAGATCCACCAAGGGTTTCTTCCTTAAATTTTTATTGCACCGTATTTTATTTGTAGCAGCTTCCACAAGCTGTAATCGGACTGCGTTGGACTGCACATACGGAGGGCAGCTGGAATGCCGGCCCTGGTCTCCGGGTGTGAGACCATCGCTGTCCGTCGAGTGTCTTGGGCCACCCGTGGAGAGCCCCATCTCCTCACCCTCCCTCCTGCGCTGTCTGCAGCCCAGGCGACCACTTGTTTTCTTGTAGTCAGCTCAGTTTAGATTTCATCCAGTGGGATGATTCGCTGTGTATCTGGTTTGTCTGATTTCTTTCACCCCCGCGTGTTGGCGTGTGAATGGAAACCGCATCCCTTTTCGTTGCAGAGGAGGTGTGTGCGCCCCGTGACGCTGATGGACACGGGCTGTATTGACCAATGCAGATGGGACTCAGAGGCGGGTGAGCCCGTGAGGCACCCAGCGTCAGCTTAGGGACACCTCACCGGCAGACGTTCCTAAGTGCAGTGACCCACTGGCCCCAGCCTGGCCTCAGCCCTGATTACAGAGAAAGCTGCCGTGAGCCTCCGTGCCGAGTGCTCCTGTGGATGTGCGCTCCGCTTCTCTCAGGTAAATTCCTAGGAGGAATTCTCAAGCCATGTGGTCAGCACGTTTGATGCTCCAAGAAGACGTGCACTGGTGCCTTCCCAACGGGCGGGGTGGCTCGTCCCTGCACCCTCGCGGCTCCTGGTGCCCGCACTCAGCCATTCCCGCGGGTGTGCACGTCTTGCTCCAAGTTCCTTTGTGTCTGCCTGCTCGCCGTTCGGGCTTCTTCCTTGATGTGGGATCGCTTCCAACCCTCTGCCCAGGCTCCATGGGCTTGTCCTCGCCTTACCAAGGTGCAGTTGCTCAGGTGTGCTGGACGGAAGTTCTTGTCGGGGTGTCATGGGCGGCCCTGCTCCTAGGAGAGGCAAGCCTGCTCATTTCTGCAGCAGTGTCTTTGTTCGCTTTCTTTTTTTATGGGTCTTGCTCAGCTTCACAGGCTGGTCTGGAACACCGGCACTCAAGTACCTCCCACCTCAGCGCCTCAAGTAGCTGTGGCCTCGGGCGCTGCCACCACACCCAGCCTGACTGGCATACACGTCTCTGTGTGCTGGGGATGGAACCCGGGGCGCTCTACCACTGAGCCTCACCCCCAGCCCTTTTTATTTTTAATTTTAAGACAGGGTCTCACTAAGTTGCCCAGCTGGCCTCCAACTTGTGATCCTCCTGCTTCAGCCTCCCGAGTCACTGGGATTACAAGTGTGAACCACCATGCCCAGTTATACTTTTTAAGTTCTTTGAAGTCCAACATCAATTGTTTCACGTTTTTTGTACACATGCATCATATTTAAGAAATTTCTGCCAAACCCAAGGTCACTAAGATTTTGTTTTATTCTAAAACTTTTATAGTTTTATCCATTTTGAGTTGATTTTTTTATATGGTGTGTAAGAGTCAAGGTTCATTTACTAAAATACAACTGTTCAATTTTTCTAACAGCATTTCTTTAGAAGATTATAATCCCCCCAAAAAAGGTCTTGTCGGCACTACTTCAAGCAACTGACCATATATCTGGTCTATTCTACCCTACTAATTTATGTACCTATCTTTCCACCCCTACCTCACTGTTCTTTATTACTGTAGCTTGATAGTGGGTCTTGAAATCAATCATAGTTAAGTTCTCCAACTCTATTTTTTTTTCCGTTTCAAAGTTATTTTGAAGCTATTCTAAGTCATTTTGACATTTTCAGAATTTTAAAACCAGTTTGTCAATTTCTACAAAAAAAAAAAAGGCAACTTTGATTTCAAATAGACTTTTTTGGGGAAACTCACACCTTACGATATTGAGCTTCAGTCTGTGGACACAGTGTATCTGTGTCTGCTTGCCGCGGACACTGGACCACAGGAGCAGATCAAGGGTAGTTGGCTTATTTTGCATCTAAGAATGTGGAAACCAACCGGCTGCATCATGTGCCCACGGTGTGGTCCAGCTACCAGGGCTGAGTCCAGAGGACCTCCAGTTCAAGGCCAGTTGGGGCAACACAGTGAGTAACAAGGCCCTGTTGCAAAAATGATAGTAATAATAACAATAACGACTTCTAAGTAGACAAGCTGCCCAGTCCACTCTGGAATTTGCAGGGACTCCTCACGTCAGCCTCATCTCCTGACTTTCCCATCAAGCCCTTTGCGACCCAAGAGAAGGGGCAGGGTTCCTCCATGGGGTGAGCACTGCCCACAGGTGCAGGGCGGGGCTGGGGTGCCCGAGTGCCAACAAGCACCAGGCTTCAGAAGCTCCATCCGTGCCTGTGGCGGTGACGATGCTGTTCAATGTCACCCATGTGCAGAGGCAGGCCACGTCTGGAGGTCATGACTTGTCATCCAGGAGAGCGAGGTGTGGGCGGGAGGCGGGACAGGGCCCTCTCCCGAGCAGCCACCAGGGCCTGGGCATCTTCTGAGTGAGGTCTCTGAGGGCTGCTCATGAGCACCTGATCCTCTGTGCCTCTGAGTCGCCCGCGCCCAGCTGAGAGGAGGCAGCCTCTCCCACGCCGCAGCCTCCCACATGACCCGGGGCTGAGCAGCGTGAAGAATGTGGAAGTGGGGTGGGGTCAGCACGCAGGTGCGCCCAATCCCCACCAAGGTGTCAACCACCTGCAGAAACACAGTGTCAGCTTTCTCAAAACTATTTAAAATAATGCATTTAGTCCTAAAAAAAATGCTAAAGAAGGAATACGTAAAATATCAAAATTCTGGATGAAATTTGATATCATTAACAACATGAAAGGGACAACACGAATCTTCATTTGGGGCATTGTGCTACTTCATTGTGAAATTTCAAATACTCTGCAATTTCATATAACATTTCTCCCATTTTAGTACAATGTTTCGTCATGTTACCATTTGATTCTCACTTCATTTGAGGCAGACAAAGGGGGTTTGTCCAGTTTTATCCACAAGGATGCTGAGGTCGGGTTCACAGAAACCAGCGACAGAGTTGCTCTCCCGGGGCTGTATCTGCTGCCCCCTGCTGGGCCCACGTGGTCTTTGCATTTGCTTTATGCCACAGCCTGAACGGCTTCCTGGAGCCCTCTGGGGTCCTTCCTGTATTTTCCTTATGCATTTACCAAGGACTGAGGGAGAAGTGACTGTCTCCACTTAGGCCCCATCTAGATGCAGTGGGGATGGGGTATACTTCAGTTGGTAGGCGCAGTGGAGGTGGGGTCTAGCTCTGGTAGGTGCAGTGGAGGTGGGGTATAGCTCTGGTAGGCGCAGTGGAGGTGGGGTCTAGCTCTGTTAGGTGCAGTGGAGTTGGGGTATAGCTCTGGTAGGTGCAGTGGAGGTGGGGTCTAGCTCGGTTGGTATGCTCAGTGGAGGTGGGGTATAGCTCTGGTAGGCGCAGTGGAGTTGGGGTATAGCTCTGGTAGGTGCAGTGGAGGTGGGGTCTAGCTCTGGTAGGCGCAGTGGAGGTGGGGTATAGCTCGGTTGGTAGGTGCAGTGGAGGTGGGGTCTAGCTCTGGTAGGTGCAGTGGAGGTGGGGTATAGCTCGGTTGGTAGGCGCATTGGAGGTGGGGTCTAGCTCTGGTAGGCGCAGTGGAGGTGGGGTCTAGCTCTGGTAGGCGCAGTGGAGGTGGGGTCTAGCTCTGGTAGGTGCAGGGGAGTTGGGGCCTCTCCCACTTTACGCAGGGCTCATTCATCCTGCATCAGCAGCTCAGCAACGCACTCCTCATTTCATTGCTTGGACTTCCAGGTGGTGGGAAGCTGTGTTAGGTCACATTAAGGTTTAGAGGTGAGGTGCCCCTAAAGCTCATGTGTGAGACAGTGCAAGAAAGTTTAGAGGTGAAATGATTGGGTTATGAGAGTCTGAACCTAGTCAGTGCATTGATCCCGTGATAGGGATCAACTGGGTGGTAACTAGGCAGGTGGGGTGTGGCTGGAGGTGGGTGCCGGGGGGTTGCCCTTGGGGTCCATATTCTGTCCCTGGTGAGCCAGCCTCAGTCTCTCTCTGCTCCCTGCTGCCATGTCCCCAGCTGCTTTCCTCTGCTGTGCCCTTCCACCATGCTCTTCTGCCTCAGCTAAGGCCCACAGCAATGGATCTTGACTGTCTATGGACTGAACCTCTGAACCCATTAGCAGAATACACTTTCCACCCATAAGTAGTTCTTTTGGGTCTTTGTTCACTGTTGAGAAAGCTGCCTGAGACTAGTCACAGCAGAACTGCCTAGCACATGCGTCCTGGACCCCGGAGACATGTCCACAGCCAATGCCAGGCAAGAAACAACTGACCTTGCAGGAAGGAACAACTAACACGTCCCTCTAACGAGGGGAAAAGCAACTCCCCAACGTAGATGCCTGAGTGACACCACAATCACCAAGCGACCAAGCCGCAAACCCACAGTGACAGGCATGCAACTCTGACATGCCATCAGGAGCGATGTTTTGAGTGCTGGGTCTTCTTTCCAAACTCCAGAATAGAAGTCTGATCACAACCAAATCACCAGACAAATGCCAACTGAGGAGCTGTATACAAAATACCTGACCAGTCCTCTTTCAAGCCAGAGAAGTCCGAGGAGCTGGGGAGACATGCGACCAGACGCAGAGCTGTGGCCCAGGTGAGCTCCTGGAGCAGAGGAGGCCTCGCAGAGACCCGGGCTTCAGGTTACACCCGTGCATTAAAGTTGGCTCCTGAGTTGTCACAAAGGTGCTATGACATGAGATGCTGAGTGTGGGGCGGTCGTGCTCTGCAGGAGGCTCCACGACCTGCCCAGCTGTGCATCTCACACCGCTCTGAACAAAGAGACCATTAAAGATAAAACAACCTCTGACCCTGCTGCCTAGAAATTTCCAAACTCTGCAGTCAGCCTCCACATTTAATAAAATAAAACGTAGGTGAGTGTTGCTTAATTACACTTAATAAATCTCGTCTCCATAAAACATCCAGGTGTTTTGCAGGAAGAACTTGACTGATGTGGCTACCATCTGAAAGTAGGATTGATGTGTGTGCTTCCACGTCAGTAAGCAGGAGTACGTGGAGCACCTGAGCGTGGCTTGGAAGGTCCCCAGAGCATTTTTCCAGGCCTGCCAACCTCCAGCTTCGAAAGATCGTGTCTGTTCTCAGAAGCAGTTTTTATTCGGTGTGGGCACAAAAGTCTAATAATTTTTCTTCTGAGTAGATGAAACACAGATACATTCTTGCATCTGAAGTCAGGAAACTGTTAGCTGTGCAAATTCTCCCTGAAGGTGAGAAACTCCTCTGGTCAGTTGCCTGTGCTGCCCAGGTGGTATGGTGAGGATGAGCCACAGTCTGCTCTCCTTCCACACACTCCTCACCTGTGCTTGGGTCAAGTCGAATCATAGGAGACAGGAGGTTCTGCATTCAGAACTTGGGAGAGGCACAGTTGTTCTCTGACACTCAAGAAAGTGGACTTATTTTCTCCCGTGTACTTCTGGTAGATGCTGAGGGTTAATTGCCGTTCACAGAAAAACAGATGGCGAGCCACGTGATTCCAGGAAATACCACATTACTTTCTAGGTCCCAAGTTGTAAAGTGCAAGTAGAGTGGGCTGCTCTCTGAGGCCCGCACGCAGCTTAACACCCTGCAAGCCCTCTACAGTGCCACCATGAACATGGACCATGATTCCTCCTAGGAAACCACCGGATAGTGGGTGTTGTGGTTTAGATATGAGGCGTTCCCAAAAAACTCATGTGGGAGACAATGCAAGAAAGTTTAGAAGTGGAATGATTGGGTTGAGGGCCTACCCTAACAGTGTATGAATGCTCCGGTAGGGAGTACCTGAGTGGTAACATCAGGCAGGTAGTGATGACTGGAGGAGGCGGATCCCTGGGGATGAGCCTTTGGGGGTCTTTGTGGGGCAGAGCTCTCTCTCTCTGCTTCCTGGAGCTGTGTACTGAGCCTCTCTGCTCCACCACGGTCTTCCACCATGATGTTTTGCCCCACCTCCGGTCCAGAGCAATGGAGTCAGCTGTCTATGAATTGAGACCTCTCAAATCATGAGCCCCAAATAAACTTTTTCTCCTCTAATTGTTCTTGTCAGGTCTTTTGGCCCTAGCAGTGAAAAAACTGAATAAAGCAGAAATGGGTACTGAAAAGTAGGGTCATTGCTGTGACTAACCGACCATGTAGTTTAGAAGCTTTTGGGTTTTTTTTTTTTTTTTAATGAAATTTATGGGAGGATTTTGGAAATTTTAGCAATGCAAACTGGAAAAGCTGTAGAATATTGTAAGTGGATGTTAATGGAATGGGCAATTATGATAGGAATTCAGAAGACCAGAATGTACACTGTAAAGATTGGGGTCATGAGGTTTTGTTAATGAAAGCTTAGGCCTCGTCCCTGATGCCAATCCAATATGAGGACAGGGTTTTGAGAAAAAGGAAAAAGATATTTCATTAGTTTGCTAGCAAAGGAGAAAGAGGACTCCTGTCCCAAAGGCTGTGGTTTTGCCCATCAGCAGGAACAGGGGGATTTAAAGAGATGACTCAAAGGCCACATCCCACGTGTTCTCTGTTGGAACTGTAATTCACTTGTTAATTTGGGAGCTTGTCATTTCTGAGATCTTCTGGTGCCACGCCCAGGTCTGAATCACCTTGTCCTATGGTTGGTGTGTGTTCAAGGACAGATTACTCGACCTTGGATGGGGAAGAAAGGTAATCCTATTTCCCCTGAGATTAGGGATGGGAGAGATTAGAGAGGAGGTGGGGAGAGAGGAGAAAGATGTACATTTTAAACATAAGTCACAGTGGCAGAGCAGCAAGGGCTATTATCCACAGCATAAAATGAACCCCTGTTACAACTTCAGAGAATGACGACTCTATTGGAAATTGGCCTAGAGTCCATGCATGTTATGTTCTGACTAAGAAGTTTGTCTGCATTTTGCCCTTGTGCTTAGACTTTCTGTGACGCTGAATTTAAAGGTGATGGGCTCCTTAATCTGGCAGAAGAAATGTCTAGGCAGCATAGTATTCAGGTGGTGGCATGGGTATTGCTGGCAGCTTTTAACCAAACTTATTGTGATAATCAGGAACAGAAAACAAAGCAGAAGGATGTGAAAAACTTGCAGTTTGGGCAGAAAAATGTAAAGGAAGGTATGGTTGTTAAAGAGATGCTGCTAAGTACTTTGCCCAGGGACAATAGGAAACATGGCTCCAGGGCATCTCGGGCACTGGCAAGACCCCATCTCAGGAAGATGACCAGTGGGCACACTGCTGGCACAGACGGGCCGAGGAAGTTGTTTTACGTCTCAGTTGTCAAGCGCTCGGAGGCTGCTGCAGCCGTGGTCCCTGGAGGCTCAGCTACTGCTTGAGATGGGGGCAGACCTTGCGTCCACCATGCAGTGCTGGTTCTGCAGGCCTGGAGGGTGCTGGAGTTAGGGGGTCATGGAGGCTCCCACCAAGATGTCAAAGGAAGACCTGGGAGGCCAGGCAGAGTGCCCCAGGGTCAGAGGCCCTGCAGGCTGCCCCTCAGAGGGCAAAGCATAGAAATGTGAGAAGGAAGCCAAAGCTGCAGTGGAGACCCCGAGATTGAGAGATGCCGGTGTCCTGGACTTCTACCAAGGAAAGTTGCAGGAATCGAGCACAGACAAGCCGACAGAGAGGCCACGCCAGCTGCAACCACCAAGGCCGGGTGTGGGCAAGAGACACAAGCCCTTTGAGAGAACATCAGGATGCCCTGTGCCCAGGCACTGCCCGTGGAGGTACAGGACTTGTTTGCTCAAATGGATTTCAGTCTTGGTTTGGTCTCATCACTTCCTTCTATGCCTCAATTGTGGAATGGAAATGTTTACTCTGTACCTTTGCATATTGGAAATATGTAACTTGCTTTTGCTTTTCAGAGGGGCTCATACTGAGAGTTTACTTTGCGTCTCCGTGGAGATTTTGGACTTGGACTTTTGGGTGATCTTGGAACTGTTGAGATGTGGGGACTCTTGAATGGATTAAATGTATTTAGCACTGTGAGATGAGCATGAACTTCTGGGGGCCAGAGGCAGAATGTTATGGTTTCAATATTAGGTGTCCCCCAAAGCTCATGTGAGAGACAATGCAAGAAAGTTTAGAGGTGAAATGATTGAGTTATGAGAGCCTTAACCAGGAGTAAGTGGGTGGTCACTGTAGGCAGCTGGGGCATGGCTGCAGGTGGGTCATTGGGATGGGTCTCTTGTCCCTGGTGAGCCAAGCTCAGTCTCCCTCTGCTTCCTGGTGCCGTGTCCCCATGTGCTTCCCTTCACCACACCTTTCTACCATGATATTCTGCCTCACCTCAGGCCTTGAGGAGTGGAGCCAGCCGTCTGTGTACCAAGACCTCCGAAACTGTGAGTGCTAAATAAACTTTTCCTCCTCCAAGTGTTCTTGTCAGGTCCTTTGGTTGCAGCAGGGAAAAACTGACTGAAACAGTAGGGAACAGCCGATGGCCCTGGGGCAGGCTTTCTTCCAGGCTCAGGGCGTCCCTGCCTGTCCGCGTGATCACAGACGGACAGCTACACTCAGCTCTAATGAAAATGAAAACCTACCAAAGAGTCACAAGCAAACTCAGATTGCAGCTCCCTTTTTGTAGTCTCTGATCCCTGAGTGGACCCCCTGCAGAGGCAGGGGACACCGTGAATCCAGACTGAAAGAGGACAGCAGCCTACTCCATTCCTCTCAGACAGAACCCTGGACACAAAATGCCCACCACCTGCGATACTAGCCTGGAGCCAGGCGGTCACAGGGAAGTGTGTCCCCCTGCCCTCCATTTTCCCATCCCTCCCTCGGCCTGCCAGCCGACCTCGGCCCTCCCTCCCACACCACTTTCAGGGTCTTGCTTCCTGCGTTCCCTTCTTGCCTTGGACCAGGACTTGGTGGAGACCTCAGTGTGGTGGAGAGCTTCTCCTGGATGCCTTTGATGCTCCTCAGGACACCCAGGCAAGTGCGCTCCCTGGGGCCATCTTGAAGCACACTGTGCAGACACACCATCCCTCGTGGGACCTCGGGATTTGCAGAGTGCTCCCTCACTCCCAGGGTCCTCCCCATTTCCCAGGTAGTGTGTCAGACCTTGATTCAGCCCCTCGCCTGTGGCCCTCTGAGATGCACTCAAGTCCTCCGTCTGGGCACCCTGCCACCCCAGCAGGCCCTCCCTGAGCTTTCTGTCCTCTCCATTCCCTTCAGAAAACCCCCAGCGTGTGAGTGGCTGGCACCGCGGGCACTCCAGTGCTGACGAGTGTTTGGACTCAGGCTCCCACACACCTGGGGGACCCCTGAGCCTGACAACTCAGTCATCCTGTCCACACCTGGGCTGGCTTGCCTGTCCTTGGCCAACGACCTTGCTTCATACAATACCCTGTGTTTGCTGCTCTGCACTGGCAACTCAGTCCTTGTTAGGTCCCCTGCAGCCAGCCACCGGGTCCAGCTGGCTTACCCCCATCCATTCCTCTCTGATGCAGCGGCCAGAGACAGTCTCCAGCCTGCACCCTCCCCTCTCAAGGCTTGTTTCTCCTCACCGACCTTTCTGTCTGCAAGCTCTCCTCTTCCTGTCTCATCCTACCATCAGAGTTAGCCTATTTCATTCCAAAGTAGAAATATTTTTATGGTTTTCTAACTCCTGCACTTTGGATTTGAAAATAGATCATGCACTGATCAATATGCACAATGCTGTAGAAAGATTGTCACCGACATCTGCATACCCCATTGCCTGGCCTCCGAAACATTAGAGGGGCCCGTGTGGTCACAGCTACTGCTGTGCACAGCTGCAGGGTCATTTTCCAGGTCCAGGGCCAGTGTGCAGGAGACCACCAGCTATGAGATGGGCCCGTGTGTCACCCTGCTGGCCACCTCCCACCTCCAGGAAGGAGCCCTTGGAGACAGAGTGTGGAGCTTATCATGCCATCCTTCCACGGCCTCCACCACTGGACGCCGAAGCCTCAGGTGGCATTGCTGTGCGTCTTCACAGAAGTGCCATCACGCTGTGCTGGCTTCTGTGCTTCTTCGTCTCTTTCGACATTGTGATGCTGTGTGTATTTCACTCATTTTTCACTGCTATGTAGAGTTCCACTGGACAGTTATTGCAATGCCTTATCTACTTTGCTGGAACTTAGGCTTCTTTTCTTTTTGCTCTTGCAACTAGTGTCACTTCCAGCAAGGACAGGTCAAGCATGGTCAAGGAGAGGCAAGCCAGCAGCTATGGACAGGCTGACTGAGGGTCTGGTGGCCAGCTGCCTGCAGCAGTGCACACTCCTTCCAGTGGGACCTGGGACCTGCTGGGCTCCGCGTCCTCCTGCAGCTAGCCGTCACCCAGCTGTCCTGAGGCTTGCTGGCTGTGGGGTTTCGGTCTCCTCACGTGTCTCTCCTGGTCATTGTTCTGCCTGTTCTTATTTTCATCTATTTAAAATTTGTTCCTGTGCATTTTTATTGGCCTGCTGTAGTTCGTCACCTGTTCTGGACTCATTTCTTCTGGCAGCATGCGCTATGCCCTCTTCACTCGGTGGCCTAGTGACGTGACACACGTGAGTTTCAACTTCCACGGGCTCTCCGACTTCAGTGAATTGCTCTTTTCCAGTCGTCTTGACCGCCCGGGGGGCCTCGCTGCTGTGACCGCAGTTCCCATGTGGAATTGCTGGTCCTCTGCACCTGCCCAGACCAGACAGCCCCTGGGATAGCAAAGCTGCCAACTGACCCTTTGATGATCTCTAAATTACGATCCCCCTGTTGGTGATCTGAGCATGTTTCTTCCACAGAATTTTGGATTTTTTAATCCCTCCCTTCAGATGGGAGGTTTGTCCTTGGGGACAGTGTGGCAGGTGGGATGGGTATAAATGAGCCCCCAGCACAGGACAGAGAGCCAAGGGCAAAACCGCACCCCTCACCCACAGTGAGACTCATCCATCGTCCAGGGATGGGTGGGGGAGGGCATGAGGGGAAGACTGCAAAGGAATTGCAGAGACCCAGAGATGACAGGAGCCGCAGGGGCCGGAGCCAGCCAGAGGGGGCAGCCAGGTGAGGTCGGAAGTGGCCTGCTCCAGCCTGGGCTCCCCCAGGACAGCCTCTGCCTCGGACTCAGGGGAGGACCAAGCACTGAGCCTGCCCAGGCTAATCTGAGGGACCACCCCTCGCCCCCTCTGGAGTGCTGCTGTCTAGGAGGGGTAAGACTGGGAGGGAGAGAGGGGACACTCGCTTGGGCGGGTCCCTAGCTCCAGGAGCTGGGCAGCTGCCATCCACTACGCAGGCGCCACCCGCAGTGGAGGCTTGGCTCATCAAGGTGCTCAGAAGGACGCTGGGTGGCCTCCTGTCCCGCACTGCCCCGCCTGGGTTCAGAACATCAATGGACTTTATGTCTTAATACTTTGTCATTCACAGAATTCCCATATCCTGGCTCCCCAAGCCCTCCAAGGTTCCTATGCAAACCGGTGGTTCCAGGACCTGTTCTCAGAGCGACTCTAGGGCAGGTCAGGCAGCGGAGCTTCTGCGGTCCTGGGCTGGCACATAGGTCTTCCCAGGCCCAGGACTTTCTGGAGCGAGGGCCAACGTTCTCCCAGCTCTGGCTTTCTGATTCTGAGACTCAGTTTTGAGATACAGGAAATTGCTGTACAGAAAACTCTGCAAAAGAAGCAAGATATGTGCAAGATATGTCTGACACTCAGCCCCAAGAGGAAGGAAATTAAAGCTTTCACTTTATCTCCACTGAGATCTGAAGCAATCACCCAGGTTGGGGCAGCAACTAGAAGCCCATTTCAGGCCACTGGGACAGCAGACAAGACGAACATGAGTGGACAGGCAGGGCTGAACGCTCGTAGCCATAGAAACAAGGGCAAATAAACAAGGTGGGAAATCTTGTGAAAACCGGCAAGTCTACGGTGCGATCGTTGTCATCATTTCAGAGTGACCAACAGCAAACCAGTGTCAGCCTGAGACCCGAGCCGTGCTGACTGTCCTCAAGCCTCTGGGGTGGGGATGCCGAGGGTCACCTTGCCGTGGTCCTCCCTCCGGCAGAGGCTGCTGTGCCGCACAGTCCAGACAGGCCTCCGCGGAGCACGGCGGTCCAGGGCCGCTTCTCCAGCTTCCCCAGTGCCTCCAGGAGAAGTGCCGGCCTTCTCCTCGCCCTTCCTCCAAGGCCGGGCTGTGCCCTCGCCCCCAGGGACTGTCATGCTCCCCTGGAAGTAGAGGAGAACGTTGACCGCGAGGCAGGTGCATATTTCTCAGCTTTGAGCCCTTGGACAGAACCCGCAGAGCACGAGAGTCTGCGAGACGCCGCCCGGGCTCCCTTGCCTTCTGCCTGAGCCTTGGAGGAGCAGAGGTTCTCAGCCTGGTCCCGCCAGGAGCAGAGCCAGGGCAGGCTGGGATGCAGGCCTCTGGTTGGGAGCGGCGGGGAAGAGCAGGCGTGCAGGAACTGGGAAGGAGGCCTAGGCAGAGCGTCCCGCCGGGACCACCAGGGGCCTCGAGCAACACGCCCCTGACCCACCTGCCCGAGTGATGGACCGAGAGTCCCCATCCCTGCTCTTCTGGGCACGTGAGGAGGGCAGAGGGGGCCCTCACAGCCTGGGGCAGCACTGGGCAGAACGCGTTGCTGCAACAGGAGAGGAAGGTGGGGACGCTGAGTGGCGCCCAGGGGAGCAGGGCTGTGGCGGGCCTGGCGGTGCCCTGGCAGCCCCTCCTGCACGGGGCACTCGTGGGGTGGTGCGACGCTCCCCTGAGGACTCCAGATAAAGGTGGGGCAAACCAGTGCCCTGTGGCCCCGCTCCCAGGGCCTTACCTACAGGTCGCCCCTTCATTCACCACTGGTGAGGCTCCCCCAGCCCCTACCCTAGCTCTTCTGCCTGCCTAGCTGCTCACCTGGTGGAGGCTGGTGTCCCGAGTGGCCCTGCCCGAGTCAGGCCACAGTGCTGCGGTCCCACGTGCACGTCACCCTCAGGCACTGGAGCTCCTGTCGGGCGCTCCTCCTTGCCCTCACGTCCCCATCCACAGGAACTCCACGTGGCAATCAGAACCCCGTGTGTGGTTTGCCTGTTTCCTTCTCCTTGCCTGCGGGTCCACTTCCTTGGGGAGCCCCTGGGGGAAGGCTGTAGCTGCAGCTCCAGGTTCAGAGTTTTCTTCATCCCCTGGGACAAGCCATTCCCTGGCAGGGTCTGAGGTTCAGGGGAGGCGTCCCCTGCAGGATGCAGACAGACCTGCTTCCTTGCTTGGTTCCTACAGCTCCTGGGCCAGGTGCCTAGACCTGCCTGAAGATGGCTGCAGACACTGGGCTGTCCTCCCGTCACGCTGGTGGAGGAAAGCCGCTCAGGGCATGTCAAGAGGAACCAGAGGAGACTACTCTGATCACCAGAACAAAATAGGAGCCCTGAAGGCACCCAGTGACCCCTCCTCCAGCCACACGCTACCCCCTCAGCTTGCACTCAGTTCATCTATTCAAGTGGATCAAGCACTGACCGAGTGAAGACTCATAACCCAACACTCCACCTCTAACTTTCTCGCATCGTCTCACCTCAGGAACCACAGCACCGCCCTCTTCCAGGTGTGCCGCTGGACCCTGGACCGGCCTGGAGGCCCAGGTGTGTTCAGTCACCAAGGTTTAGGAACAGAAGAGATCCATCTTCCCCCCAGGGGCCCTGGCTAAGCCTGGACTACTTCTCAGCCAGACCTCAGGACTTGACCAGGATCCCTGCACACTTTAAGGGGAAATTTACCTCTCAAATCAAATTTGTACAAACACAGGGTGGTTTAGGATGGATGTTGGAGGACGGATAAGGAGGAAAAAGTGTCCTAGGAGGGCTGGGGGGTAGCTCAATGTAGAGCACACACACTGAGGGCTCAATCCTTAGCACTGCAACAAACACACACAGACTGCACACACACACACACACACACACACACACACATGCACGTGCACACACACACACACACACACACACATGCACGTGCACACACACACACATGCACGCGCATACACACATGCACACACATGCACAACAAAAGTCCCTAGGGATTTGAACCCAACTCCTGAAACCAGCACCTGGCCTGCCCTTCCTTGCTCGGGGCTGGCTTCTAGGGCACACCAGCTCACGTGACCTGGACAGAGGCAAGCAGAATGAAGTCACATTTGCTTATGCACACCAGAAGGGAATGTTTTGTAAATCAGATGGAGTTCAAATCTGTTTAACATTGTACAGGGAAACCCAGCTGTTTGGCTGGTCCCTGAGCTGGTGGGTGCATGTGGCTCTACAGCCTCTACTTGATCTCTGGGACCCGGGGCCTCCGCTGAGCCTGAGGGAGAGCGCGAGGCCGCGTTAGTTCAGAGGGCAGCACCACAGACCCTGAGGCCTGTGGGCAGAGAAGCAGAGGGGTGGAGTGGAGCCAAGGCCCTCGGCGTTCCAGGGTGGTCGCCTCAGCCAGCGTCTCCCTGGCCGTGCCTCTGAGCAGCACCCCAGGGAGGGGAAGGATGGACTCCTGTCTATTTTCTTGTTGCTTCCTAATATCAATGGCAAACAGTTCTTCTACAAAGGTATAAGCAGACAGGGAGGTAGGTAAATGGGCTTTCCAGATCCAAATGCTATCCAAAAAGCAGCTTTCCATTCCTTTGTGTGATGGTGGCAGATAGGTGTGCGGGCCGAGCCAGGAGGGAGCCGTGGAACCTGAAGGCTGGATCAGGGGCAGCTTCAAATCCATCCTCACACCTTTTGGTATTTTTCCAGGTTTTAGATACAGTGAGAATCTTGTTGTTTGGTTTTTTTTTTTTTTTTTTTTTTTTTTTTTTTTTTTTTTTTAATTTTTATTGTGAACAAATGGAACACATGTTGCTTGTTTGTACATGGAGTAACAGCATACCATTTGTGTAATCATACATTTACATAGGGTAATGTTTGTTTCATTCTGTTATTTTTTTCCTCCCCCCCACCCCTCCCACCCCTCTTTTCCCTCTATACAGTCCTTCCTTCCTCCATTCTCGCTCCCCTCCCACCCCCCATTATGTGTCATCATCTGCTTATCAGTGAGATCATTCGTCCTTTGGTTTTTTGAGATTGGCTTATCTCACTTAGCATGATATTCTCCAATTTCATCCATTTGCCTGCAAATGCCATAATTTTATTATTCTTTATAGCTGAGTAATATTCCATTGTATATATATACCACAGTTTCCTTATCCATTCATCAATTGAAGGACATTAGGTTGATTCCACAATCTGGCTATTGTGAATTGAGCAGCTATGAACATTGATGTGGCTGTATCTCTGTAGTATGCTGATTTTAAGTCCTTTGGGTATAGGCCAAGGAGTGGAATAGCTGGGTCAAATGGTGGGTCCATTCCAAGTTTTCTAAGGAATCTCCACACTGCTTTCCAGAGTGGCTGCACTAATTTGCAGCCCCACCAGCAATGTATGAGTGTACCTTTTTCCCCACATCCTCGCCAACACCTGTTGTTGCTTGTATTCTTGATAATCGCCCTTCTAAGTGGGGTGAGATGGAATCTTAGGGTGGTTTTGATTTTGCATTTCTCTTATTACTAAAGGGTGCAGTCAGTTGGTTTGGGGGTCCTGGTGGCAGGGAGCAGTCAGTCAATGTGAGGGCCCCAGAGGCAGGGAGTGATCGGTCAAGCTGAGGGATCCTGGAGACGGGGCTCAGTCAGTCTGGCCAGGGGTCCTACGGGGCCTGGCTGTTGTCTCAAAGTGGCGGCAGCCACGTGTAATCAAACCTGCAGATACTGTGACAGTGAACTTCCAGGCAACAGCAGGCAGCTGGCGCTCCACTGGCGGTCTGTGGTCAGTCTGTGGCAGCTGTTGGACGATCGGGAGGTGAACCTCGGGTGCTGGGTGATGGGGAGGTGAAAGGCAGGCTATGGACAGGCAAGAGGCAGGCAAATGGCGGATGATAGGCGCCTGACAGTGAGCAATCTGCACTCAAAAAAGGCGTCGATATGCTGGCAGACTGCAGGTCATAACAGCAGAGAGATGGGTAAACACCAGGGGATCGATAAGCAGCAAAAACTGCCTCACCGACAAACAGATATCCTCTGCTTGAAACCGGAGTTACGGAGCGACAAGGAACGCAGCCTCCCTCTAGTCCACCATCTTGGATCTCCGAGAATCTTGTTTTTATAATCAGAAAATCACAAAGAACAACCCTCAGTTACACGTTCTCTCCCTCGGCTTATGATCCTTCCATTTATTCATGATCGATGCTACCGGAGAGTAGCTCTGTGCCGCGAGGGACTCTGGACTCCCTGCCTGAGACCTGAGCTTGTGGTGCAGGCGCGGCTCCTACAGGAGGCCGGCACGGAGAGCAGGTCGGAGGAGGCTTTGCAGCTCCCAAGCCAAGGCCACCTGGCCAACTCGCACGCCGCCTAGACACAAAACGCCCTGAGGCGAGGGAGGAAGGCCAGCTCCTGGCTCCTTCCCGAAGGCTTTCCTTCTCTGGCTGCTGGGAGACTCAGAGGACCCGATGGTCTCAAAAACCTTTGCTGAGGCTGATTCCCAGCAGGTTGGGTGCCTTCGAAAGGCCTGTGCTCTAGAGTCGGGATGGGAGTGAGCCGTCACCACATTAGAGATCTTGCCACCCTTTACCATGACATCACCAACTGCCAAAAAAAGCATGGATCACATTTTCTTAAGGACACTGAGAACTTCGGGTTCTTAGAAACAAACTTCATCTCAGAGGAAGGCCATGCAGGCACCACGTGCCCCTCAGGCCGCAGAGTTCCTTCCTGAATGGACCCAGTACCAGTTATTAGAGACCGACCGGGTCAGTGGGCCAGGGCCCCAGGTCGAAATGCCAGGCTTTGGGGCCTACGCATCCAATGGCTACTCCCCACTGGCTCTGGGGTCGGCGTTGCTCGGCCCCACCTCGCTGTGCGCTCGCGTGGCCTCTGCTCACAGAGTCCGGGGAGGAGGGACTCTCCAGTGTCCTTCAGAAGAAGCACTGACCCCAGGGGAGCTCTGCCCTCATGGCTCCATTCCCTCTCGCTGCTTCCCTCAGGCACCACCTCCAAACACACCTCGGGGATTAGGGATTCGACATGTGGATTTGGGGGAACAAGGACTTTCAGTTCATGGCGGAAAGGCTTTTCTGAAGCAAAGCAAGCACCCTGTTTATGGAGGTCACACACATGCGTGGCTCATGACTCCTTCCTCCATCTTCAGAGCCAAGGGTGTTGTTTCTCTGACAGTCTTTTGTAGTCGCGTCTCCCTGCGTCACCTCTGGGAATGACTCCAACTTTTTAGGACTCGTGATTCACTGAGACCTTGCAGCAATGTCCAGGACACTCTCCCCACCTCAAATCTAACCCAACCACCTCTGCAAAGCATCTTTTGCCATGGGTGTTATCCTTAAAGACCAGGGAGACAGTAAAATACCATGGCCCTGCCTGTTCCCCAAAACCTAGGCAAAAGTTAAGGGAACAGCGAGAGCCAGCCGGGGACGCCAAGTCCACACCTGCCATCAGAAGGACAATGGCTTTCCCTCGTGTAAGCTGGGAGCTTGGCAAAGGAGTCTTCTCTGTAGAAACTGCTTCTTGCCTGCACACTGCATGCTGGTCTCACAAGGACCAAAGAAACTAAGGCTGTCACTGCTTTTCAAGCTGAGCTTGTGAACCATCCCTGCGGCAGCTGGTGTGGTTCAGAACTTGGAAAGAAAAGTGCTCATGCAGGCGACCACCACCGGACAAAGGTGGTGAGGGGCAGGAGGCATGGCATGGAGCAGGGTGCCCCTGTCCAGTTTCTGGGCCTCTCTGTCAGCATGTCTCAATAAACCTTCCTTCTCAACCTACCTCTGGATGTCTTGGCCTCTCAGCAAGACATCATGGCCCTTGCACATGGTGATGTAAACATCGTACCTTGGATACTCACGGGTTCTGGTCTGGACAGGACTTCCGGGCGATGTTGTTCTGCCTGTCACATATGCTAATGAAAGAAAGATGCACCTCGTCTTCTTCTTGCAGTTCCAGGGTCCCAGGGGTGCTCCACAACTGAACCATATCCCCGACCATTTTTATTTTTTATTTTGAGACAGCGTCTACCTAAGTTGCCCAGGCTGGCCTCGAACTCATGACTGTCCTTCCTCAAGCCTCCGGAGTTGCTGGGGTTACAGGTGAGTGCCACTGTGCCCAACTGCAGCTTGTCTTATTCTGACATAGCTACCTGTCTCTAGTTTTTATTTTTACGTATTCTTATTTTTCATTCTTGTTATTATTTCAACAATAACAGTAATTTTAAAACACTTACAAAGCTATTGACTTAGGTTATTTCTACTACTACAACAAAATACTCTACACTGTGTAATTTATGAAGAACAGACATTTCTTTCTTGAAGTTCTGGAAACTGAAAGTCTGAGATCAAGGAGTTACAGATTTGGTAGGCCTGCTCTTTCCAAGATGGAGTCACTTGCTGTTGCTCTTTCCAAGATGGCGCCGCTGGCTGTGTCCTCACACAGCAGAAGAGACAGAGGGGCTAACGTGGATAGCACACACTCTCAACCTCTCTTACAGGGTCACGATCCCATTCACGAGGGTCTGTCTTCATCCTTTACCACTTCCTAAAGGCCCCACCTCTCAGTGCTATCACTTTGGCAATTAAGGTCAACACTTGAACTTGTGTAGGACACATTAGGACCATAGCAGCCACGCTGATGAGGCTCAAGTCAAAGCTTGAGTTTGACCCAAACTCTGAGTGAGTGAAGTCATGTACTATTGCGGTTCACGTACCAGATGGGGGCTGACCCTGCACCAGGGTTCCTGGTGCCCTTGAAGAAGCAGCAGATGTGTAACCAGCATTTCAACAGCACCTGATGATTCTCTGTGTCTAGGAATGCTTACTCCAGCTAGAAAAATCACAGCAGGACTCCTGGAGGAGGACCCCTGGCCAAACAAGGCTGGGCCCAGGGAGGAGCATCCCAGGTGAACACAGCCTATGGGCAGAACCAGGGAAGATGGGAGCACCTTGCAGTGTGGGGTCAGCTGGGGATACTGCCCCATGGATGGTGGGGGCGCGTCTGAGGTGTGCAAGGTCAGATCAGTTCCTGCTGGACCAAAACCAATATCACAATTGAGGCCTGAACGTTTGTGTCCCCCAGATTCACATGTTGAAACCTAACCCTGCCGTGATGGGATGGAGCCAGCGCCTTTGGGAGGAATGAGGTCACAGGGTAGAGCCCTCATGGACATGATCAGTCCCCATTTGAGGACTCAAAGAAGATGACAATCTCAGTCTGGAAGAGGGTTCCAAGCAGCCCTCGGCCATGCTGCCCCTGATCTCAGATTCCCAGGTTCTAGAACTGTGAGAAGTACATTTGCTGTTTATAAGCCCGCTGGCCTGTGGCCTTCTGTTACAGCAACCCCATCGACTAAGACTGTCCCCTGCGCTCTGCCACACCCAGACCCTGGGCTTCAGCAGTGAAGAAGACAGACAAAGCCCTGGTCTTGGGGCGCTTGCCCTGTTAAGAATGAAGGCATAGCTCAGTGCAGGTGCGTGATTGAGCAGAAAAAAAGGCCCCCTGAGTTGGAGGGGGGGCAGGGGCACCACCTTCCTGCTGAGAGAACCTCCCCTCTGGCTCCTTTTTCATCCACAGTCTCGTGTCTCAACAAGGTCTAAACTTCAGAGGGGAAGAAAGGACGGCTCTCTACTGACCTCCCAAACCTCCAGCATACAGAACCACCAGGAAGGCCACTTAGACTCTGGGACAGAGGCACAGAGTCCCTATAGAGAGGGGTGTGAGTCGTCGTGTGGGGCTTGAGTGGCCCTGAAAGCTGAGCTTGGGATAGTGATGTGGGCACGTGGCAGTGGCTGAGGAGAAGTGGGAGGTCATCTGTAGGTGGAGGGGGTTTAGAAACCCCAAGTCTCCCTGAGAGAGAGAACGGTCTGCCGGTGGACCCAGACTTGACGGACAGAAAGGATCTGCCGCACATGCTGCCCTCAGAGCGCTCCCCCCCACAGGCTGGCGAGCGGCCCACCTTTCCACTGCTGGGCGGGAGCCTCGTGGGTGTGGGGACTGACTGTCCTCTTCCCCTCCTGGGCAATCCCCACCCAGAGTGTCTGGCCCTTCAACTCCACCTCCTCTGGTGACCCAGCATCTCCCCGAGTGGCGTTTTCCTCACGTTTAGGCTTCTGCTCAACATTGGCACGACGACGATGTCACAGGAGTAAACCAGCCACGCTCTGGACTCCCATGTGTCTGTGTGCTAGGAGACACCAGCAACCGGAGCGCCAGGACACAAGGTGCTCAGTGGGCCAGGTGTGAGGACCACCGGACTCTCCTGTGAGTGTCCTGCCTTCCAGTCCTCTGAGCTCACAAGACCAGGAGGACAAAGTCACCTCCTCAGGCACTCGACCCTAGGACGGCACCGCAGAGAAGACCTCAATGCTTCTGGAATCCAAAAGCCGCTGGACCACCGAGAGCCCCTCTATGGTTACGTCAGTAGCTCCAACGTGGGAGACAACGGGCAGAGGGACCTTTATTAGCTTATTTGCTCAGAAGTCTTATTTCCGGCTTAAAACTGTGAAGTGGTGCCCGGCTCTACATGTGAGACCCTGAACAGCTCTGAGCTGCTCATGCCACGGCCAGGAGGGG
Source organism: Sciurus carolinensis (assembly GCF_902686445.1). Taxonomy (NCBI): domain Eukaryota; kingdom Metazoa; phylum Chordata; class Mammalia; order Rodentia; family Sciuridae; genus Sciurus; species Sciurus carolinensis. Next base: position 80,479,867 of record NC_062227.1, on the reverse strand, counting down.
AGCCAAGCTTCTGGGCCTGCAGAGCTGAGGGTCAGGCACTGAGGTGCCCTGCACTTGATGCCGATGGGGGCACCCAGCACTTTAGGTTAGAGGTGCCACTCACCCTTTAGGTTAGAGGTCCAGGTATGATGCAGGACACCCAGGTGTCTGGATAAACTTGAATGTCAGATCACAACAGTAATATTTTTAAATACTGGGAATTGAACCCAGGGGCACTTAACCCCTGAACCACACCCCTTTTTGGTTTTTATTTTGAGACAGGGAATCACTAAGTTGCTTAGGTCCTCGCTAAGTTGCTGAGACTGGCTTTGAACTTATGATCCTCCTGCCTCCCCTCCTGAGCTGCTGGGATTACAGGCATGTGCCACCACACCCAGCAACAGCAATCACTTTAAAGGGTATGTCTACCTCATTTGATCAATACTTGAGACATATATATGCTAGAAAATGTTGTTTATCTGAAATTGAAATTTAACTGTCCACCCTGTGTTTTGTTTGTCAAATTTGGTAACCCTACTTTTTAATTTAAAATGAATTAATATAACTGAAGACTCATGCAGAGTTTAAATAATAAAGAGCGCTCTTGGCACATTCGCCCGTTTTGCACAGTGCTGACCTTGCCAAGCTAGCTCGCCATGGCCATCAGACGTCCATGTCAGCCTAGTGCGTCCATCTCGCTCAGGTCCCCATCTCCACCACCCGTACCGTCTGTGTGTCCACCAACCACTGCCAAGACGACAGAGAGAACAGGCCCGTCCAGGCCAGCTGTGTGCAAGGGAGGCAGTGGGCAGACGGGGACACTTAGGTGCCACCATCATCAAGTTCTGACTTCACGGCGGGAGATGGACTCAGAGGCGCTTCTTACATTTTCACGAACAAACAGCTATTAAGAGGGTCACACAGGGCCTCACCGTGATGATTGTTCCTAAAGCAAGGATAGTGATCAATGTGACTTGCTGCCCAGGACTCTAACGAGGAAGAATAAAGTGGGCAGAATTCAGTTATGTACCCACCCGGAGGTGGAGGAAGAGGGGAGGGTGACGGTGGTGTCACCGTGTCCCTCTTCCCTGCTATGTGGGCTAGTCTGTTTCCACCTGCAGGAGAATGTGCTGATGGGGTGCACCCCTGCATGGCACAGCTTCTCCTGAGGATGACTCGCTCCAGAGGGCAAAGCCACTGTGGTCCCACCAACAGCACATTTCCAAAATCTTTGCAAAACGAAGCATTATCATTTGGGGGTTGGAGTCCTTGCATCTTGTACCGTGGAGAATGGCACATTTTACCATATTTTTATTTTGCATTTGTGTAGCAACTTGTGAGATTGGATATTTCCCACAGGTTTGCTGGCTCTTGAGCTTTTTCTTTGGGAAACACTGGTTTTGGTCCTTAGCCATATTTTTCTTGGCACAGGTGATGGGGCTAGCTTTTAAAACTTGATCTGTGAGAGCATTTTGGTGCATGAAGTGTTAGGAACATTTAGTAATGTTCTTCATTGTCTCTGATTATAAACTTGGTAGAAAATTTCAACCCTTGAGCTTGGTCTGGTTATCTTTCATTCATCATTGCTCTTAAAATTCACTAGGGAAGTGCCTGTGTTTCCCAGAATTCTTCTGGTGCTGCAGAACAAACATGGCACCAGGGAGCTGCAAGCAGAGGACGGGTCTCTGGACAGGCGTTCCCTCTCACTACCACCCTGCTCCAGCTCTGTCTTCCCCATTGCACAAAGAGCCCTGAGACTCCTGCAATGATTAACAAGACGCTCCTTGTACTCGAGAACGACTTGACATTTCACTTGCCCTGACATGAGAACGGTTCTATTGTCTACAGATTCAATTTCATCATGAACTCTCAGAACATCCTGCTAAGAAGCCTGCTTTTCATTTTCATCTATTATCACAGGAAGTTTCCTCTTGCAGCTTGAAGACAGTTTTTCAGTTATACATCCAGAAAAGAACAATCTGCGCATGGTAATCAAATCAGTGGATCGTTAATCCTCTTACATCGTATTTAGGAATCTTCAAAGTCTTCTTCCCCACATGATGTCACAGGCTTCTGCTTCTGTCAGTGACCAGCAGGAGGCTGAATGCGCAGAGTGGACGGGCGGATTGCACACCATGGAGAAGAGGAAAGGCTGGAACGTGCACAGCACAGGGGAAGGCCCTGGCTTCCTGGAGGGCGGCCGGATGCCCCTCTGGAAGGACGACGTGAAGTTCCGTTTTCTCCCTTGTTGTCTTCAACGTCCTCCTGGAAAGATACTTGTTTAAAACCTTTGCTATTTTTCAAGTAAAACCAGCGTGACTTCAGAAACAGGAGAGGCTCTGAAGAGCTCCCACCGAGAAGCAGGCCTGTTCCTGAAACGCGCCCGTGTGAGGCCTGCAGCGGCTGCAGGTGACACGCCTCCCTGGCGTGGTGGCACCGTGGTGGCACAGTCCCCACGTCACTGTTTCTTCTCGGGTGGACCAATTCACTGGGGAAAAGAGCAAAGTGCTTTTCTCTAGTCGCTCCAACCCCGCCCTCTCTGGAGGAGGCCCCGGGGAGGCTGGGCACTGACGCGGTGCTCGGGGACCTGGGAGGGCAAGGGCTCCCTGCACCGGGTGCGTCTGCAGCAGGCTGCCAAGTCCACTGGAGAAGAGGAGGGCAGTGAGGGCAGCAGTGCCCCAGACCCAGCAGGGCCCCAGTGCTGACTTTGGAAATAAACGATAGTCCAGCCTGAGCATGCCGTGGGCACTTTCTGTCCTGGACACAAAACTAGGAGAACCTGGCTGGGAATATGGTCCAAGATTCAAGGCAACGCCACTCTCCTTCAATAGGACTGGCACTTTGCTGACCTTTCAGAGTCAGCAGAAACGCCCCTAGGAAGTCAGATTTGCTTGGCACTTGCCGACTCCAGCACCTTCCTCTCTCCAGGTGTGTCCGTACCTCTGCCGGTTCCATCACGTCTTAAGAGTAAGGTCAACAGAGTCGAGAGGGCTGGGAATTGCCTGTCCCCTGCTCTGATCCACACCCCCAAGTAGGTCTGGTGCTGCCCACTTCTTCCTTCTTTGCTAAAATCTCTGGGCGTTGGAGGCAGCTGCTCTGGGATTCAGAGCAATCACCTGTTGGTGTGGCTTTTGTGAGTCTCAGCTGGCCCCTGCTTCACTCTTCACACGCATGGCGTTGGGACAGTGTTGGGTTGGCAGACTCGGGGCCGGTTCCCACCTACCCAGAGTGGCAGCCACTGCCATGCATCCTCTGGCTCTTTGGAGGCTGCCTATGGACCCCTTGCCTGCACACCGGCCTCCTACCTGGCTGGGTGCCAAGTCCAGACTGCTGTGTCCCCAGGGTGGCCAAGAGTCACTGAGTGGGAGAGAAACAGCACAGTGGAGTGAGTGAGTGACATGGATCAGTAAGAGGATGACAAGTGGGGTGAGAACTGCCCCCAGGGAACCTCAGTGGGCGTCCTTCGTCACCGGGAGGACAGAGACAGAGATGCTGCCTTTGAGTCATTCATCATCCCTTAAGGACGACAGACAAGTTAGGGAGCAAAACACACGCCGCTTTGCTGGGCTTTCAGTAGTATCAACGGCAGACGACACCACAGTGTGGGACGGATGGAAAGGAGGGAACACTCGCAGTCAATTCCGTCCCTCTTGAGGATTCTCACCCACCACGAGTATCAGCGCCACTTCCCTCCTCTCAGCTAACGCCCCAGGTGCAGGTCAGAGCTGTAAGGGGGAGGCCGTCGGCAGGCTGTCTGCATGACGGAAGCACGAGCCCCAGTTGTCACTCCAGGGGGAGGCAGGAGTCACCCTTGGCACACCTGCCCGTGCCTGTTTCTGGGCCGGTGGGCTCATTCGGTCGTCGTGGTGGGTAGTGTGAAGCTCTGCTCGGCACCAGTGTCATCGCAGGTGCTGTGGATAAGGCACCAACGGACAGCAGAAGCCCTCGCAGGGAACCTCCTTGCCCTGGAGGGAGGCAGAGCAGAGGCCACCAACCAACAGAACAGAAACACTCTGCAGAGGGCTAAGAACCATACGAAGAGCTGAACAAGGTACGATTGTGTGGTTGGTGGCAGGGGGTTGTTCAGGGAAGACATTTCTGGGGGAGGAGACCAAGCTGAGATGTAAAAGTTTAAAATCTAAAAAAAGTTTGTGCAGTTTTCTGTAGAAAATAATATCAAAAGAAGAGCAGATCACAGCAGGGTGCGTGGACAGTGAACCCAGCTCTGGAGCCACGGGAAGAGGAGGTGGAGGCCACGGGAGATGGTCTGGCTCCACCTCCTCATGCGGCAGAGGAGTCCACAGCCACTGCCTCCCAGAGACAAGCCGCGCCTGCCGCCTGCCTCCTGGGGCCACAGCCAGACCTGCTGGGTCCTGCCGAGGTGGAGGCCGAGGAGCCTCGGCTCTGCACCATTCAAGAGCCTCTCTCTGTTTCTGCATTTTAAGCTTTAGGGGAAACTGAGGCTCTCTGGTCACTGCTGCTAACTGCACAAAGCTGGTAACCTGCCTCATTGGAGATGACTCTGGACTGCAAGCCACACCACCTGGGCTCCATCACTTCCCAGGGTGACAACCAGCAAGGTCCTCAGCCTCTCTGACCTCAGTGATGGCATCCAAGAGGCAGGACTGGAATACGGAGTGGACTTGAGGGAGCAGTGAGAGGTTCCGCTGTCACCTGGAACTTCCGACAAGGGCCAGCGAACCCCAGGGTCAAGCTGAGTCCTTCCCTGTGCACCAGAATAGGCCTCTCCAGCCCTAAGGTCACCCCCAGGGTGAGGCCACTTCAAATACAGCACAAGTCCTGGTGACCCCTGCAGGTCACTGCTCTCGAGCAGCTGGCTCTACTCTCCTCCAGAGCCTGCCTTCAGACTGCCCAACCCGGAGCTGGCTCAGCCACAGACCAAGTAGCCCCTTTGTGCAGGACACTGGGCTGGGCGCGTGTGAGATGGGTGGGGCCGGAGGGGCGCTAAGTCATTGTTTTTGGAACATTATTATTTTCTTTCCCTAAAAAGCGGCACTTTAAAACTCAATTATTTAATTCTGAAAGGGCCTGCCTGTGGCATTTTAACTGTAGCAAGTTAGTCACAGTGGCATTAACTCCCAATCCGGGAACCTTCTGGAGAGCGCCGGTATGACCCTCAGGACCTTTCAGGAGGCTCCACAGCGATGGACACGCAGTCCACCTGGAAGCCGCACTCACCTGCCCCTGCTCTCGGAGAGTCCCAGGGAAGGAAAGAAAAGACTGCAGCGTTTTCAGAAGGGACTCTGCTAGCCAGTTCACGTGGTGCGACCTTTTTTTTAACGTCTCCGGCTCAGTCTCTAAGGCAGTGTGCACCTTGACACTCTTGGTACTTTAATTCTTCAGGCGTTTAGTTGTGAGACGTTTGGTTGTGAGTGAAGGTGGAAGTCGTCACATGTCTCTGCTCTGTATCTAGGGGAAACCAGCAAAGCCACTTTCTCTCTTCTCTCTCTCCCTCTCTCTCTCATTCTGCTTCTTAGAGACTCCATGGCTTTTCAGTTCAAAGACCACATTTCTAGGTACATACCAGAACCAGTGTGCCTCTTTCTGTTCCAAATCCAAGGCCATGGGTAGTGACTTTAATGGGCCCCTCTTGGGCTGGGACCTGACCCTGGTCCAGGTCACTGCAGCCTGTGTGTCGTGGACAGCACTGTGAGCAGGAAGTCAGGGAAGGAAGAGGAAGATCTCTAAACAGTAGGGTGCCAAGAACAGGCAGACTTCCTGAAGATGCATACCATGGGCATCAAATGTTTGCTAAGCTGGACACAATAGTACACTCTTATGATTCCAGCAACTTTGAAGGCAGGAGGATCTCAAGTTCAAAGCCAACCTCAGTAAATTAATAGGCCCTAAGCAACTTAGCAACACCCTGTCTCAAAATAAAAATTAAAAGGGTCTGGGGATGTAGCTCAGTGGATAAGTACTCCTGGGTTCAATCCCTGGTACCAAAAAAAAAAAAAAAAAAAGATGGCAAGTTTCTGTCGTGGGGGGCTGTGTGCTGGGACTCGTGAACGTGGGTCATGTGCTCAAGAGATTTGCCATCTATGTGGGGAGACATGGGACAAAAGAGAGAGTTCACCAAACAAGTAGCCAGGACTTTCTGCCAGGTCAGACGAGAAAGCTCTGGAGCAGGGGAGGAGCCGGCTGCAGGGCTGTGGCTCGCGCTTTGAGATGGCGAAGGCGGCTGTCCTGCCATGCCTGTTTCACACCGTCACTCAGCACGGCGGCCAATGTGGGCCCAGTGCTGCAGCCCCAGTGCCCCACCTCCGGGGCCCAAGTGGCAGCTCCGGGCTGGAAAGGCAGACACCTTGCTCTGTGACCAGGTGAGACCCAGTACCTGGCTGGTCAGCTGCAGGTGCTGAGTCACAGTCGGGAGAGAGGCCCTGTGAGGACTCCTGACCTGGGCCCTCTCCCCTAGGCCCACAGTGCAGCTGCCACAGCAGCCTCAGGAAACCCGGTGGCTGCCGCTGCTGTACAGCCTCCCAGGGGTCACTGCTTGGTCAGCTCCTGCGGTGCCCAGCCTGCTGACTGAGTGCCAGAGGTGTGGCCCTGGAGCGTCTTCCCTCTGAGGCAGTCTCTAGAGGGTGCCCTGGTGCTAGAGGCCCCGTCCTGCCAGCCACAGCCTTCCCTGGGCCTGCGTTGCCACGCGCAGCCCAGGCTGGGCTTCTGGCTGGTTCTCCAGGTCCTTGCATGCCCAGAGTCACCCTGGCCCCCATGCCACCTGGGCACAGACAGCATCTTAGGCCCCACCCCCACAGCAAGTGAGGAGAGCAGCCTGGCAGGCGGCAGCCCTCGGAGCAGAGGGGCCGGGCGAGGGTGCGGCTGGAGAACTCCAGCCTGCCCTGCTCTGCAGCAGGGAAGCCCAGACTCTCTCTGCTGGCCTGGAAGGACCAGCGTGCACTTGGTGGCGGCTCTGCTTACGGCTCAGCAGGTGTGGAGCTCTGCGAGGGGAAGGCCTCTGGAAAATACCTGTAGGCGCGCAGCGTCTGCGTTCTTACTGAACAGACGGCATTCTCTGAGACCCAGGAAGCTTTGGTTAGGATTTTAGATGAACGTGATGAGTATAGGTTAGTGGTGCACCTGAGGGGTCCTCCAGGTCCCCAGCCGATTGTCCTGCTGAAAGCAGAGGGAAGTGACGCCGGGCTCGTGAGTTCCAGACGAGACAGAACCCGTGTCTCATGTCCAGAACATGGACGGCACTGTAAGGCAGTCCCTTGCCCAAGCAGCAGCGGGGGTGTGGGATGGGGGGACACAGGCGTGACAGGAGCCAGAGCAGGACCCAGCCTCCAGCCACTGCACCCTGTGCCTCCGAGAACCCCACCTCGTCCCCCCTCTCTTCCAGGGCCATCTTCCGAGGCTCTCACTTCCTTAGTATTTCTGTTTCCTGTGTTCTGAAATGGGGAGTACGCCCCCTGAAGAGTCCTTCCTGACTCCTGGAGGCTCTGACCCCACTCCCTGCCTCTTGGGTCCACGAGTCCTGGTGTTTATAAGAAATTATAAATTAGTATAGATTAATTTCTTTGGGGGGTACCAGGGATTGAGCTTAGGGACACTCAACCACTGAGCCACATCCCCAGCCCTATTTTGGATTTTATTTAGAGACAGTCTCACTGAGTTGCTTAGTGCCTCACCATTGCTGAGGCTGTCTTTGAATTTGTGATCCTCCTGCCTCAGCCTCCTGAGCTGCTGGGATTATAGGCATGCACCACTGTCCCCAGCAATTAATTTTTTCTTCTATTTCAGCAAGTTGCTAATTATGCTGTTTGGGTCATATAGCATGATTTGTGCTCTATTACCAGAAATGCCAGATTAGATCATCTTTTTTTTTTTTTTTGAGTCACTATAGTCCTTAGATGGCTCCTTTTAATAATTTGAAGTTTGAAATACTTCATTCTGATGAGGAGGTAGCAATTGGATTCGTCAATAAATTTCTTAGATTCAAAAAAGAAACCATAAATCTAATAAATCATGTTCAAGTCTTTTGTTGAAAATGCATGTGATAAATTAACATTGTTGCAAAAGTATCATAAAATATTTTGATTTATAATATCAATTGCTTGGTTTTAGTGGACTATTTTTAGGGCAGGATTAGGCTCACAATGAAGTTGAGCAGAAGCACAGGGAGTCCCCGTGTGTCCCCTGTCTCCACACACCCAGAGCCTCCCCTGTTACTCACGACACCCAGCAGAGGGACTCATTTGCTACAACTGACCAACCCACACCCACACGTCCTCGCCACTCAAAGTCCACTCTGTGCGGCGGGTTCACTGGGTGCTGTGTGGCCTGTAGGTTTGGACAGATCAGTGACGAGATCACCTGCCACGACAGTGTCATACAGAGCGCTGCCAGGAACCCGCCCTCCCCGCTCCCTCCCTCCTCGCCCGGGCAGCCGCTGATCTGCTGTCTCCGTAGCCTCACCTCCTCCAGGGCCTGGAGGTTGGACCACGTACGGTGTCAGTCTGGCCTCTTCCACAGACACAGGCCTTGAGCTTCCTCTGTCTGCTCAGGGCTCAGCGGCTCCTTTACTTTTAGTGCTGACTCAGACACTTCAGGAGTCCCACCTCCGTCGCCATTGCCAGAGGCCAGCAGACCGGAAGCCACTCGCAAAGGACCGTGTCCAGGTACTCAGGGTGCTGATGAGTGCACACATCACTCTCGCACACGACCAGGCGCAGGGGCGCTGACGGGCGTGCCCATCACGCTTGCACACGCCCAGGCTCCAGGCCGCTGACGGGCGTGCCCATCATGCTTGCACACGCCCAGGCTCCAGGCTGCTGATGGGCGTGCCCATCACGTTTGCACACGCCCAGGCTCCAGGGTACTGACGGTAGTGCCCATCACGTTTGCACACGCCCAGGCTCCAGGCTGCTGACGGGCGTACCCATCACGTTTGCACACGCCCAGGCTCCAGGCTGCTGACGGGCGTGCCCATCACACTTGCACACGCTCAGGCTCCAGGCTGCTGACGGGCGTGCCCATCATGCTTGCACACGCCCAGGCTCCAGGCTGCTGACGGGCGTGCCCATCACGCTTGCACACGCCCAGGTGCTGGGGCACTGACGGGCGTGCCCATCACACTTGCACACGCTCAGGCTCCAGGCTGCTGACGGGCGTGCCCATCATGCTTGCACATGCCCAGGCTCCAGGCTGCTGACGGGCGTGCCCATCACGCTTGCACACGCCCAGGTGCTGGGGCACTGACGGGCGTGCCCATCACACTTGCACACGCCCAGGCTCCAGGGTACTGACGGTAGTGCCCATCACGCTTGCACATGCCCAGGCTCCAGGGTGCTGACGGTCGTGCCCATCACGCTTGCACACGCCCAGGCGCTGGGGGCACTGATAGGCGTGGCCCTGCCCTTCACAACTGCACTTGAAGAGGACACCTGGGCCCTGGCCCTGGACCTGTGACGCAGCGTTCCTGGTCAGCGTGGGCGGCTGCTCTCAAGGCTCTTGCACTTCACCCCGTGAGCATCCTGGTGGTGGAACTAGCTGCTCACAACCTCCAGCTAGCTAATCTTGGGTCCCCAAAACATTTCCATCCTAACTTTAAATTGGAAAAGTTATTTTATTGTCTCTGATACTGCCATTTATGTTCCTATCACCACCAGCATGAAGGGACACACTTCATTTGCTCCAAAGACCATGGATGCCTTGGAACCTCCTCCCTGGTTTTGGCTCAGCCTCTCACACCCATTAACACCACAGGCTCATCCTGAGGGCTACAGACCAAGTCAGTGTCCTGACCTGACTCAGTGTTGTGACACAGGACCTTCATCCGTTGGGCTGAAGGGATGCCTGTGCTGCCGGCCCACACGGGCCGGCCTGGAGCTGGGCAGGTAGACAGAGCTTGACCGAAGCCTGGAGAGCCAAACTGGAAAGCTGGACTGTGGGCCTCCTGCTGGTCGTTCTCTGAGTGGTGACTCAAGGACCCTGCAGGTAAGTGCCCAGGCTGTTGGGCACAAGGGTGAGCAGGGGCAGGACTCCTGTGTCCAGTAAGGACTGATTCAGCCACGAGGGTCAGTACACAGCACCCTACATCTGAGCAGGAACCAGTCTCTGCATGAAGTTTCACATGACGCCCTTTCCCAATTACAAAGATGAATGTCCTTTAAAGAGTTTTTAACATTAATGCAAAAGGTACCTGATATCTTTTTTGTTGTTTTGATTGGAGCATCTGATTTATTAAAAAAATGCAACAAATTTTTAAATGAGACAAAATACTATTTTCAAAAAGCATCAAGAAGTGAGTATATTTAACCATGCTCAGCTCATAATAGAGCAAATAATTCATGTTATATGAATCATTCTATATTTTATAGCATGTTTACTGAACTGGCAACTGAGAAAGTAGGTCGAAGGAAGGTAGAGGAACTTTTGTCTTGTAAGAATCAGAACCGGGGGGCTCCACAATCATCGGGCATGTGCTTGATGTTGTATCTATGGAAAGAGATGTACATGATAGGAACTCCGGGGATCTTCCGAATTCTTCATTTAATCAACAGTGGCCACAATGTAACACTTGTGCTGAGTTTCTCTTTGTACTAAGCAGTCATCTGCATAGGTTCCTTTGTGTGTGCATGGTAATCATTCAAATCGTGGATCCTTTGTGATCCTTGAAGCCTCTTGATACTTCTGCCCCAACTTCTCATTTTCAGCCATTGTGCGATCAGTTGTACGGGGGATACACTTGGCATACAGACAGTCCATCATTGACTGCACTCAGTCCAGTTTGGCTTTAGTGGAAAATTGATAAAGTTGGTATCAACGAGGATATGATAAGGTGGCCCAGTTGTGCATTGAATTGGAAGAATAAGCAGGAAGGGTGTCGGGGCTTCTCTTTGCTGCGGTGCACCTGGATGTTTCTTCTGTTTCTTTTTAGGTTTCAATCTATCCTTCCCTTAAGCTGCTCGTCTCTGAGACGAAGCATTCGCTTCTTGGTCGCATACTCCTCGCTCTCTTTTGCTTTCCCTTGAAACAGAAACTTTAGAGTTAAAAGAGTTGGAAACACGCTGCATCTTTCTAAGTCCCTTTCTTCTCCTGTCCATTCTCTTTTCCTTCTTCCTTCAAACACTCAGCCCCTCTTCTTCACTCCTCAAAGCACCACAAGCTCGGTTAGGAGCCATTTAAGAGCTAAGATCAGAATACAAATGAACAAGGGAAGAGTAAGAAAAAAAGGGGCCGAGCGCCGAGTCCCTCCATCCCCCACATAAGTGCTCTGACAAGGCTCCTCCCGGACCCTTCTCTCTCTGTGCTCACAGGGGCCTGCTAACTTGAAGTCAGGCAGGTCTAGCTCTGTACGGTCCGCAGCTCTTTCAGATGAAGGAGAAGCCGTGGACAGCAGGTGTCACGACTGATGGTGGACGCAGACGGACACACAGGTGCCCTGGGCCAAGCCTGGCAGGTGCCTGCTGCAGGCTCTGCCCACACCCCGCCTGCACCAGCACGGTGTGCGACAAACACAGAAGACCTCTTAATTCTCATCTTCAAAGTCTTTTTAAATTGGTAGGGAGGTTGTCTTCAAAATCTGATTCCTGAGAGAACTGTGCAGGGCCTGAGTCTGGGCGTGATCGACGGCTCACTCTGAGTTGTCCAAGACCGGGCGTCACCACTTCGAAGGCCTTCCACGGAAAGAAGAGACCAAACAGCTGGTCCTGTCTCACTCACGGTTGGAATCCTCTGCGTCTGTCCTTCTGAGGGTGATGGGGCTTGTTGGAGGCCGTCGACAGGTGGGCGCAGAGGGCTTGTGGGGGACAGGAGGCAAAGCCATGCCCCTCTGGCCTCAGGCTGGCACCCATGCCACCACAGGCAGGGCTTTCCTGTCCCCAGGTCCCTGGGAGCATCACACCCGGCTCTGGAAGAGTAGTATTTTTCAAAAGTAATTTGAATGCTACGCACAGCACGTTGTCTTCCGCAGGAACGTGACCTGGAACATGTTTGCAAAATAGCCCTAACTTTCCATTCTGAAAGTTTGTGCAGGAAAGATACAAGTTTGGAATGTGACCTCACAAGTGACATCAGCACACCGCACGGCTGTGCCACTTGCGTGGAAGTTCATTCCGATGCACAGCATTCCTCACACAGCGGGCGTCTGCCCCTGCTCTTCAGTCCCCTTAGGCTGCTCCACCCGTTAGCTGGAGGAGAGCAGCTTCCTCTTCCTCCCAACACCAGGCGGTCACTTCCTTCCTCTTCCCTGTTCACGACTTCAGCTTCCACTCAGGAGCACTGCAGTCCGTCTCCCTCCCAGGAGGGCGGTGCCATGGACATGCCATCAGGATGTGCCTGGAGCTGGCAGACAGACTGGCTGTGGTCTGTCTCTGTCCCCAGCACACATCTCCATCAAACACTTGGCACACCTCTTTGCTGCTGGGCACCTGCTGGTAGGTAAAATGTCCAATAAAAAATGGAGACCCACAGCCTGATAAGATCTAATGTATTTGTGGAAACCATAATACAGCATATTTGAAATCATGACTATCCTGGGAATGATGGGGTGTATGGTCACAGGGCATGTAAGAAAGGTGTCCTATGCTAAGCAGTAAGGAAGGAGGCATTGGTGGAAGACTTCCTCTGTCTTGCCACGTTCTGTAGCAGCCCGGAAGGGCCCAGATCTGCAGTGATTGAAGAGGCAGCAGCCAGGGCAGTAAGAATCATGGCAACTATTTGCATTTGTTTTATGACTACTTGCAAATTGTGCCAACTATGGTATTATAATCACTTGATTGCTAATATTAATTGCTAATATTAATTGAAAATATTAGAGTACAGAAATATAAAAGACATCGCCACTGTATCTGGAGGAAAGCAGTCTGTCACCCAAGCAGATAGTTTTAAATTCCCAGAATCTAAGGGCTAACCTACCACTTCAACTGAAAAGGTCACAGGCTGTGAATGCAGCCAGCAGCTTGCACCCGTGGCCTGGAGAGGTTGCCTGTTGAGGACACAGCGTAAGCAGCAATGTAAGAAGAGGACCAGGAGTGAGTCAGCCACGGGGCAGGAGGGACTTTCCGTCCTCTGGCCACTCTGCCCAGCACCTCCTGGGAACAGGGCTTTGCGATCTTCTATCCCTGAGTGATCGATCATGAGTCTTGTGGACAGGGGCATTCAGATAGAGGACGCTTGATCAGGATGGACTAAACGTCTCTTACCTTCTCAGAAGAACTCCTGAGACACCTGGCACAGGGCGCCTGGACCCTGGTGACTGCTGGAAAAGCCCCTTTGCTCTGAGAGACAGTCCCAGTGCAGAGGGGACCAAGGGGTGGCACACAGATGGCACACGGCACTGGCCCGGGCGGTGTGTGCTCGCGGAGCCCTGGGTCCTGTTTGGAGGTCTCCGAAGGCCTCAGCCCTCTGGCCACACCTCTCCCCTGGGTCTCTAGGTTCTCAGCCTTCTGCTTGCTGAGGGAAACGGGAGGGTCAGTCTCCCAGGGTGCTGGATCTCACCCGGGAATGCTGCCCGTGCTCCAGTGTGGCCCCACCGGGTGTCTGTCTCCGGTTCCGGTTCTCAGGCCCGGTCAGAGCCACCAAAATAAGATGGGAACTTCCACGAGAGGGGCAGGTCCTCGTGGGCTGCTGGAGGTGGAAAGCGCTGGGCTGGGTCACCATCTGCACTGAGTCACCTATGGGACACCGAGCAGAAGGCTGGACGCCACATGAAGGTGGAGGCCGAGGTGGGGAGATGCAGCCTCAAGCCAGCGGAGGGCAGGACCTGCCGCACCTGTCAGAGCTGCAGGAGGAAGGAAGGGGCGCCTGGAGCCTCGGGAGCCTCGTCCCCTCCACGCTGGAACTGCGGCAGCAGTCTGCACTCCGGTGATCTGTCCCAGCAACCCTCCGAACGCTCACCACACGGGGCTTCAGTTCACAGGACCCCGTCACCTCCTCACCCTCGTGACTGCTGGCTCAGCCCGAACTCTAAGTGACTTGTTATGCAGCAGTATATAACTAAGGTAGCCCTTTAACTATTGGAATAAAAATAAATATTTATTGTTTTTAGAAAAAAGTAACATGTCATCATGAATATTGTGTCCACTGATCACACCTGTGCACAACAGGTTAGTTCACTTCGAATGAGTCTCCAGATCCCCGTTCCCTCCCGCCCTCCCTTCCCCTTCCCCTTCCTCTACTCCACGGGCTGACCTTCCACTCATCTGTTTATTTATTTATTTTTATTAATTTTTTTTATTTTTATCGACTGCATTTTGATTCATTGTACACAAACGGGGTACAACTTTTCATTTCTATGGTTGTGCACGGCGTAGATTCACACCATTCATGTAATCATACGTATACATAGGGTAATACTGTCTGTTTCGTTCTACTATCTTTCCATCCCCCACCCCCTCCCATCCCATTTTCCTCTACACCATTCAAGGTTCCTTCATTCTTCTCTTCCCCTGCCACCCCTCCCCCAGTTACATACATCCACTTATCAAAGAAAATATTCAGCCTTTGGTTTTTTGGGCTTGGTCTATTTCACTTATCATGATATTTTCCAGCTTCATCCATTTACCAGCAAATGCCATACTTTTATTCTTCTTTATGACTGAGTAATGTTCCATTTTGTAAATATACCACAGATTTTTTATCCATTTGTCAATTGAAGGGCATCTGGTTGGTTCCACAATCTAGTTATTGTGAATTGAGCAGTTATGAACATTGATGTGGCTGCATCACTGTAGTATGCTGATTTTAAGTCCTTTTGATATAAACCGAGGAGTGGGATAGCTGGGTCAAATGGTGGGTCCATTCCAAGCTTTCTGAGGAATCTCCATACTGCCTTCCAGAGTGGCTGCACCAATTTTGCAACACCACCAGCAATGTAAAAGTGCGCCTTTTTCCCCACATCCATGCCAACACTTATTATTGCTTGCGTTCTTGATAATCTCCATTGTAATAGGAGTTACATGAAATCTTAGGGTGGTTTTAATTTGCATTTCTCTAATCACTAGGAATGATGAGCACTTTTTTATATATTTGTTGTTCACCCTTATATCTTCTTCTGTGAAGTGCCTATCCAGTTCCTTAGCCCATTTATTGGTTAAGTTCTTTGTATTATTGGAGTAAAGTTTTGTAAGTTCTTTATAAATTTTGGACATTAGTGCTCTGTCTGAAGTGTGTGTGCAAAAGATTTTCTCCCACTCTGTAGGCTCTCTTTTTACATTATTGATTGTTTCCTTTGCTGAGAAAAAGCTTTTTAGTTTGAATCTATACCATTTATGTTTTGCACTATGGGGTCTTGTTAAGGAAGTTTGGTCCTAAGCCAACATAATGGAGATTTGGGCCTACTTTTTCTTCTATTTGGTGAAGGGTCTCAGGCCTAATTCCTAGATCCTTGATCCATTTTGAGTTGAGTTTTGTATAGGGTGAGAGATAGGGGTTTAATTTCATTTACTGCATATGGATTTCCAGTTTGCCACCACCATTTGTTGAAGAGGCTGTCTTTTCTCCATTGTAAGTTTTTGGCACCTTTGCCTAGTGTGAGATAACTGTACTTATGTGAGTATGTCTCCATGTATTCTATCCTGTACCATTGATCTACAGGTCTATTTTCATGCCAATACCATACCATTTTTGCTACTGTTGCGCTGTAGTATAGTTTAAGGTTTGGTATTGTGATACCTCCTGCATCACTCTTCCTGCCTAGGATTGCTTTGGCTATCCTGGGTCTTTTGTTCTTCCAGATGAATTTCACGATTGCTTTTTCTATTTGTATGAGAAATGTCATTGGAATTTTAATTGGAATTGGGTTAAATCTGTATAGCACCTTTGGAAGTATGGCCATTTTGATAATATTAATTCTGCCTATCCAAGAACATGGGAGACTCCCATCTTCCAAGGGATTCTAAAATTTCTTTCTTTAATTCTCTGTAGTTTTCATTGTAGAGGTCTTTCACCTCTTTGGTTAGATTGATTCCCAAGTTTTTTTTTTTTTTTTTTGAGGCTATTGTGAATGGAGTTGTTTTCCTCATTTCCCTTTCAGATGTTTCATTGCTTATGAATAAAAATGCTTTAGATTTGTGCATATTGATTTTATAGCCTGCTATTTTGCTGAATTCATTTATGAGGTCTAGAAGTTTTCTGGTGGAGTTTTTTTGAATCGTCTAAATATAGAATCAAGTCATTGGCAAATAGTGACAGTTTGAGTTCCTCTTTTCCTATTGGTATCCCTTTAATTTCTTTAGTCTGTCTAATTGCTCTGGCTAGTATTTCAAGGATGATGTTGAATAGAAGTGGTGAAAGAGGGCATCCCTGTCTTGTTCCAGTTTTTAAAGGGAATGCTTTCAGTTTTTCCCCATTAAGAATGATGTGGGCAAAAAGGGCAGATGACGGGCAGATCCAAGATGGCGGACTAGAGGGAGGCTGGGTTCCTTGTCACTCCGTAACTCCAGTTTCCAGCAGAGGATATCTGTTTCTCGGTGAGGCAGTTTTGCTGCTGATCCCCTGGTGTTTACCCACTTGTCTGCTGTAATGACCTGCAGTCTGCCAGCATATCAACGCCTTTTTTGAGAGCAGATTGCTCACTGTCTATCATCTGCCATTTGCCTGCCTTTAGCCTGTCCATCACCCAACGCTCGAGGTTCACGTCTTGATTGTCTGACAACAGTCAGCAAACTGATCGCCAACTGCCAGTGGAGCACCAACTGCCTGCTGTCGCCTGGAAGTTCACTGTTACAGTACCTGCAGGTTTGATTACACATGGCTGCTGCCATTTTGAGACAACAACCAGGCCCTGTAGGACCCCTGGCCGGACTGACTGAGCCCCATCTCCAGGATCCCTCAGCCCAACCGATCACTCCCTGCCTCTGGGGCCCTCACATCGACTGACTGCTCCCTGCTGCCAGGACCCCCAGACCAACTGACTGCGCCCTATCACCAGGACCCCAGATCGACTGATTGCACCCGGCCTCCAGGATACCACGACCACACCAAACACACCGGACCTCCAGGACCCCTGCCGGACCAACTGCATCCTGCCTCCAGGACCTCCAGCTGACCACATCCACCCCTGAGCTGCAGCTCCCCATTTGCCAACACATTTCAAAGCCAGAGCGGCCATCTTGGATAATCCTGGAAGCCGGAGCTCTGATCTTTGGGTGGGGCAAATCCCATCCTGCGACGCCTGCTGGAGGCTTGAAGCTCATTGTCAGGTACCTCTCCTGCATCAGGCTACTGAACACTGGGAGGTTTCATTACTATATGACTTATACGGTAGATTTTCTTTTTTCTTCTTTTTAAAACATTTAAGTTTTTATTTCTTTACTTTTCTTGCTCTCGTTTCCTTTTGTTTACCTGTTCCCTCAGCATCTCTTTCTCCCTTTTTTGCATGCTAACATCCGATTTCTTTTGATTACACTCTCACCCTTTCTATTTTCTAGAACTTCTGTATATTCTTTTCTTAACCCATTAACAGCCACATACTACATCACTCTGCACCCTCTTTGTCCTCCATTAGAAACTGCAGACCTTATTGAAAACCTGTTTGTTTTACCAAAGATAATATTTGAACTCATTTTGTTTATTATGACAATTTTGTTATTGTCCCCATAGGGGCTATTTGGTCTAGGATTGCATAGGGTCTGATTTGGGCACTGCTAATATTGATCTCCCCTTAAAGAAAGGGTTTTGGAAACACATAGGGCCACTATAAGCCTATAGGGGGAAATCTGCAATACCCCAGATCTGCACTGCTAGAGGGGAAGATACATGAACAACATGAAAAAACAAGGGAAGAAAATGATCCAAACAAATCTAGATTCTATAGTAATAGAATCCAATGACAGTACGTTAGACAAAATGTCAGAAAAGAACTTCAGATTATACATGATTAAGATGGTTTGTGAAGCAAAGGATGAGATAAGAGAGCAAATTCAGGCAATGAATGATAATACCAATAAGCTGAAAGAGCACCTGCAGGAAGCAAAAGATCATTTCAACAAAGAGATAGAGATTCTCAAAAAAAACCAAACGGAAATCCTTGAAATGAAGGAGACAATAAACCAAATAAAAAACTCAATGGAAAGCATCACCAACAGACTAGACCACTTGGAAGACAGAATCTCAGACAATGAAGACAAAATATTTAATCTTGAAAATACAGTTGCCCAAACAGAGAAGATGGTAAGAAATCATGAACAGAATCTCCAAGAACTATGGGACATCATGAAAAGACCAAATTTAAGAATTATTGGGATTGAGGAAGGCACAGAGATACAAACCAAAGGAATGAACAACCTATTCAATGAAATACTATCAGAAATTTCCCAAACCTGAAGAATGAAATGGAAAATTAAATACAAGAGGCTTACAGAACACCAAATGCACAGAATCACAACAATCCACACCAAGGCACATTATAATGAAAATGCCTAACATTCAAAATAAAGATAGGATTTTGAAGGCCGCGAGAGAAAAGCATCAGATTACATATAGAGGGAGACCAATACGGATAGCAGCCGACTTCTCAACCCAGACCCTAAAAGCTAGAAGGGCCTGGACCACCATATTTAAAGCTCTGAAAGATTATGGTTGCCAACCAAGAATCCTATACCCAGCAAAACTAACCTTCAGATTTGAAGATGAAACAAAATCCTGCCATGATAAACAAAAGTTCAAAGAATTTACAAATAGAAAGCCTGCGCGACAGAATGTTCTCAACAAAATATTCCATGAGGAGGAAATGAAAAACAACAATGGAGGTCAGCAAAGGGAGGAACTACCTTAGAGAAAAAACCACTCAAAGGAGAAACCAAGCCAACTTAAAAACCAAAAATAAGCCAAATGACTGGGAATACAAATCATTTCTCAATAATAACCCTGAACGTTAATGGCCTAAACTCATCAATCAAAAGACATAGACTGGCAGAATGGATTAAAATGAAAGGCCCAACAATATGCTGCCTGCAAGAGACTCATCTCATAGAAAAAGACATCCACAGACTAAAGGTGAAAGGATGGGAAAAAATCTACCACGCACGTGGGCCCAGTAAAAAAGTGGGGGTTTCCATCCTTATATCAGATAAAGTGGACTTTAAGCCAAAGTTAGTCAGAAGGGATAAAGAAGGACATTTCATACTGCTTAAGGGAACCATAAATCTGGAAGACATAACAATCGTAAATATTTATGCTCCAAACAATGGTGCATCCCTGTACATCAAACAAATCCTTCTCAATTTTAAGAATCACATAGACCACAACACAATAATTCTGGGTGACTTTAATGCACCACTGTCACCACTAGATAGATCTTCCAAACAAAATCCAACCAAAGAAATCATAGAACTCAATAACACAATCAATAACCTAGACTTAATAGACATATTAAGAATATTAGAATATTCTTATAATAGAATATTCCATCCATCAATGAGTGGTTACACTTTCTTCTCAGCAGCACATGAAACCTTCTCAAAAGTAGACCATATATTATGCCACAAAGCAGCCCTTAGGAAATGCAAAAATATAGAGATACTGCCTTGTGTTCTATCAGATCATAATGGACTGAGAGTAGAAATCAATGACAAAATAAAAAACAGAAATTAAATTAACAGAATGAAAAGTCAACAACTAAATGACCTAACATTACAGCTCAAAGCCCTAGAAAAAGAAGAACAGAATAACAGCAAAAGTAGTAGAAGACAGGAAAGAATTAAAATCAGAGCTGAAATCAATGAAATTGAAACAAAAGAAACAATTCAAAAAATTGACAAAACAAAATGTTGGTTCTTTGAGAAAGTAAACAAAATATACAAACCCTTAGCCACACTAACAAAGAGAAGAAGAGAGAAGACTCAAATTACTAAAATACATGATGCAAAAGGAAATATCACGACAGACCCAACTGAGATACAGAACATAAGGAGAAGCTACTTTGAAAATCTGTATTCCAACAAAATAGAAACTACCAAAGACATTGACAAATTTCTAGAGACATATGCTCCTCCCAAACTGAACCAGGGGGACATACACGATTTAAACAGATCAATATCAAGCAATGAAATAGAAGAAGCCATTAAAAATCTACCATCCAAGAAAAGCCGAGGACCAGACGGATTCTCAGCTGAGTTCTACAAGACCTTCAAAGAAGAACTCATTCCAATACTTCTCAAAGTATTCCAGGAAAAAGAAAAGGAGGGTACCCTTCTGAACTCATTCTATGAAGCTAATATCACCCTCATACCCAAACCAGGAAAAGACACATTAAGGAAAGAAAATTTTAGACCAATATCCTTGATGAATATACATGCAAAGATCCTTAACAAAATATTGGCAAACCATATCCAAAAACATATTAAGAAAATTGTGCACCACGATCAAGTGGGGTTCATCCCTGGAATGCAAGGATGGTTCAACATTCATAAATCAATAAATGTAATCCATCATGTCAATAGACTTAAGGATAAGAATCATGTGGTTATTTCAATTGACGTAGAAAAAGCGTTCGACAAAATACAACACCCCTTCATGCTCAAAACACTAGGAAAAATAGGGATAGTAGGAACATACCTGAACATTGTAAAGGCTATTTATGCTAAGCCCATGACCAACATCATTCTTAATGGAGAAAAAGCTGAAACCATTCCCTTTAAAAACGGGAACAAGACAGGGATGTTCTCTTTCACCACTTCTATTCAACATTGTCCTCGAAACTCTAGCCAGAGCAATTAGGCAGACTAACGAAATTAAAGGGATATGAATAGGAAAAGAGGAACTTAAGCTGTTACTATTTGTGGATGACATGATTCTATATTTAGAGGATCCAAAAACCTCCTCCAGAAAACTTCTAGACCTCATCAATGAATTCAGCAAAATAGCAGGCTATAAAATCAACACACATAAATCTAAAGCATTTTTATACGCAAGCGATGAAACAGCTGAAAGGGAAATGAGGAAAACAACTCCATTTGCAATAGCCTCAAAAAAAAAAAATAAAATAAAATACTTGGGCATCAATCTAACCAAAGAGGTAAAAGATCTCTACAATGAAAACTACAAAACATTGAAGAAAGAAACTAAGGAAAACCTTAGAAGATGGAAAGATCTCCCATGTTCTTGGATAGGCAGAATTAATATAGTCAAAATGGCCATACTACCAAAAGTGCTATACAGATTCAATGCAATTCCAATTAAAATCCCAATGATGTACCTTACAGAAATAGAGCAAGCAATCATGAAATTCATCTGGAAGAATAAGAAACCCAGAATAGCTAAAGGAATCCTTAGCAGGAAGAATGAAGCAGGGGATATCGCAATACAAGAACTTCAACTATACTACAAAGCAATAGTAACAAAAACAGCATGGTATTGGCACCAAAATAGGTAGATCAGTGATACAGAATAGAGGACACAGACACAAACCCAAATGAATACAATTTTCTAATACTAGACAAAGGTGCCAAAAATATGCAATAGAGAAAAGATAGCATCTTCAACAAATGGTGCTGGGAAAACTGGAAATCCATATGCAGCAGAATGAAACTAAACCCCTATCTCTCACTCTGCACAAAACTCAACTCACAATGGATCAAGGACCTTGAAATCAGACCAGAGACCCTGCAACTTATAGAAGAAAAAGTAGGTCCAAATCTTCAACTTGTTGGCTTAGGGTCAGACTTCCTTAACAGGACTCCCATAGCACAAGAAATAAAAGCAAGAATCAATAATTGGGATAGATTGAAACTAAATAGCTTTCTCTCAGCAAAGGAAACTATCAGCAATGCGAAGAGAGAGCCTACAGAGTGGGAGAATATCTTTGCCACTCGTACTTCAGATAGAGCACTAATTTCCAGAATATAGAAAGAACTCAAAAAACTCTACACCAAGAATACAAATAACCCAATCAACAAATGGGCTAAGGATATGAACAGACACTTCACAGAAGAAGATCTACAAGCAATCAACAAACATATGAAAAAATGTTCACCATCTTTAGTAATAAGAGAAATGCAAATCAAAACTACCCTAAGATTCCATCTCACCCCAATTAGAATGGCGATTATCAAGAATACAAGCAACAACAGGTGTTGGCGAGTATGTGGGGAAAAAGGTACACTCATACATTGCTGGTGGGGCTGCAAATTAGTGCAGCCACTCTGGAAAGCAGTGTGGAGATTCCTTAGAAAACTTGGAATCGACCTACCATTTGACCCAGCTATCCCACTCCTTGGCCTATACCCAAAGGACTTAAAATCGGCATACTACAGAGATACAGCCACATCAATGTTCATAGCTTCTCAATTTACAATAGCCAGACTATGGAACCAACCTAGATGTCCTTCAATTGATGAATGGATAAAGAAACTGTGGCATATATATACAATGGAATATTACTCAGCTATAAAGATTAATAAAATTATGGCATTTGCAGGCAAATGGATGAAATTGGAGAATATCATGTTAAGTGAGATAAGCCAATCTCAAAAATCCAAAAGATGAATGATCTCACTGATAAGCGGATGATGACACGTAATGGGGGGTGGGAGGGAGGCAAGAATGGAGGAAGGAGGGAATGTATAGAGGGAAAAGAGGGGTGGGAGGGGTGAGGGGGAGGAAAAAAATAACGGAATGAATCAAACATCATTACTCTATGTAAATGTATGATTACTCCATGTACAAACAGAAACAACATGTATCCCATTTGTTTACAATAAAAATAAATTTAAAAAATAATAATAATAAAATAAAATAAAATCAGCATACTACACAGATGCACCCACATCAGTGTTTATAGGAACTCAACTCACAATAGTTAAATTATGGAAGCAACCTAGGTGCCCTTCAAAGGATGAATGGAAAAAAAAGTATCAAATACACACACACACACAATGGAGTATTATTCAGTTTTAAAGAAGAATGAAATTATGGTCTTTGCTAGTAAATGGATGGAGTTAGAGAATATCATGCAAAACAAAATAAACCAAACCCAAAAAAGCAAAGCCCGAATATTTTCTCTGATATGTGGATGCTAATTCATAATAAGAGGGCAGGGCGCTAGGGAAGAATAGAGTTACTTCATATTAAATAGAGGGAATTGAAGGGAGGGGAAGGGATATGAGGGTAGGAAGGACAGTAGAGTGAAACAGACAATATTACCTCATATACATATATAACTGCATGAATGATGTGATGCTACAATATGTACAACCAGAAAAATGAGAAATTAAGCTCCCTTTATGTATGATTTACAAAATATATAAATGTATTCTACTGTCATGTACAAATAATTAGAATAGTAAAAAATTAATAAAAAAAAGTAAAAAAAAATGATGTGGGTCATGGGCTTAGCATACATAACCTTTACAATGTTCAGGTATATTCCTACTATTCCTATTTTTTCTAGTGTGTTGAACATGAAGGGGTGTTGTATTTTGTCAAATGCTTTCTCTGTGTCAACTGAAATAATCATATGATTCTTAGCCTTAAGTCTATTGATGTGATGAATTACATTTATTGATTTCCGAATGTTGAACCAACCTTGCATTCATGGGATATATGCCACTTGATTGTGGTGCACTATCTTCTTAATATGTTTTTGGATGTGATTTGCCAGGATTTTGTTAAGGATTTTTGCATGTATATTGATCAGAGATATTGGTCTAAAATTTTCTTTCCTTGGTGTGTCTTTGTCTGTTTTGGGTATGAGGGTGATACTAGTTTCATAGAATGTGTTTGAAAGTGTTCCCTCCTTTTCTATTTCCTGGAATACTTTGAGAAGTATTGGAATGAGTTCTTATTTGAAGGTCCTGTAGAACTCGGCTGAGAATTCTTCTGGTGCTGGACTTTTCTTGGTTGGTAGGCTTTTTTTTTTTTTTTTTTTTTTTTGAGGAACATTCACTTTTATTTAATAAAATTCATTCATGATATGAATAAAGGATTTCAAATGCTCTTCTAAATCTTCTGAAAAATACAAGGCAAAAATACTCATTAATGAGACTTTTCCTCTCCTATAATAATTGGTGAGTTATAGTTTCTCCAACTTTCAAGACTGAACATTTTTAGTAATTTTAATTTAAAATGATCACCAGCATTTCAGGAATGAGCTGTCTGCAATACATTGATATAACAGGATTTCTTTATTTCTATCACATAAACTTCTGATGTCCAGAACATTTTATTTAACAATTAAAGGCAATGCCACTTTCTCTATATTCATGGGATTTCTCACTGATAATTGTTATACATATCAAGTTAAGTGGTGTAAATTTCTTGCTATACATTTCTTATTTGTGAATACTGGTTCTCAATTGAAACTATTTTGCTGTCATCAAAAGCATATATTTTTGGTCAGGGATCTCTGCATTTATAACATGCATGAGGATCTGACAAGAGTGTTCTGATGTTGAGGATAGTTTGAAATTAGAATAAAGATTTGACAAATTATATTTTTAGGGTTTATCTCTTAAGGAATTCTCTGGTGTTTAGTAATGTGTGGGCAATTACTAAAGGCCTGCCACATTCTTTATATTTGTAGGATCTTTCATATGAGTTCTCTAGAATTTAGTAAGGAGCTAAGAACTGTTAAGAGACTTCGAAACGTTCCTACCTTTGTGTGGTCTTTCTCCAGTATGAATCTTTGGGTGTTGAGTAAGGACCGAGGTGTTTTTAAAATCTCTTCCACACTCCTTTCATTTGTATAGTTTCTCATCACTATGAATCCTCCAGTGTTTAATAGCGGTTGAAGGATCCTTAAAGCTTTTGCCACATTCCTTACACTCTTAAGGTCTTTCATTACTGTGAATCCTTTGGTCTTTAGTAAGGGCTGAACTATCCTTAAAGTCTTTGCCACATTCCTTACACTCATATGGTCTCTCATCACTATGAATCCTTTGGTCTTTAGTAAGGGCTGAACTACCCTTAAAGCCTTTGCCACATTCCTTACACTCATAAGGTCTTTCATCACTGTGAATCCTCTGGTCTTTAGTAAGGGCTGAACTACCCTTAAAGCCTTTGCCACATTCTTTACATTCATATGGTCTCTCATCACTATGAATTCTCTGGTGTTGGAAAAGGTATGAAATTTGAATAAATGCTTTCCCACTTTCTGTACATTTGTAGTGCTTTGCTCCAGTATGAATCTTCCTGTGTTCAGTGAGGACTGAGATGTATTTAAAATCTCTTCCACATTTTGTACATTTGTATGGACTGTCATCACTATGAGTCCTCTGGTGTCTAATAAGGGATGTACTATCCTTAAAGTTTTTGCCACATTCCTTACCTTCATATGGTCTCTTATCATTATCATCCTCTGATGATGAGTGAAGTGTGAAAATTAAATAAATGTTTCCCCACATTCTGTGCTTTTGAAGGGTTTCTCTCCAGAGTGAAACTTCTTGTGTTTAGAAAGGGCTGACATTTGATTTAAAGCTTTGTCACAATCTTCACATCCATAGGGTTTATCACTACTGTGATAAAGGGTTGAGAAAGTCTTAAATACTTTAGCAGTCTTCCTAAATTTGAAGGGCATTCTTCCCATATGAATTTTCTTGCACTGAATAATGCTTGTGATTTTATTTAAAGCTCTTCCACATTGTTTAAATTTGCAATTCTTTCCTTGAATATGGATGCTTGCAATGATAAATTTTGAGCACTGATGAAATACTTTTTTGCATTTGTTACATTTGTAGAGCTTCTTTGTAAAATGAGAACACTGATATTTTCTTCCCTTCATCACCTTTTGGAATGAACATTTTATTACTGGTTCTGATGGAAATTCTTGGGTTTGATGAGAATACTTAACAAAAAACCAGGTTTCTGTAGTTCTCCAACGTCACGTCTCTGCACAAATTCTGCTGAGCAGAGTGCAGGCATGCCCACTCCTCTTGAGAGACATCAGTGGCCACGTCCCTGAATGCCAATGGTTCCTGAACACACAGCGTCCACAGCATCCAGCGAGAGTGAGGGAATAAAGACGGCTTCACCAGGTGAGTTCTTTCTCACTGCATTGCTCGCTCTGCTGCGTTCTGCCCTCTTGGCCTGACCTCTCCTCTGTCTATTTAACATACTGGGTTCCTTTGTTTTCCCTCTAGCCCTGGAACCTTTTGCGGTCGAGCTTGGCGCTATTCCACCAGCAGGACTCGTGGTTGGTAGGCTTTTGATGGCTTCTTCTCTTTCGGTGCTTGAAATTGATCTGTTTAAATTGTGTATGTCCTCCTGGTTCAGTTTGGGAGGAGCATATGTCTCTAGAAATTTGTTGATGTCTTCGATATTTTCTATTTTGTTGGAGTATGGACTTTCAAAGCAGTTTCTAATTATGTAATGTATTTCAGTTGAGTCAGTCGTGATATTTTTGTTTTCATCACGAATTTTAGTAATTTGAGTCTTCTCTCTTCTTCTCTTTGTTAGTGTGGCTAAGGGTTTGTCTATTTTGTTTACTTTCTCAAAGAACCAACTTTTTGTTTTGTCAATTTTTTGAATTGTTTCTTTTGTTTCAATTTCATTGATTTCAGCTCTGATTTTTTATTTCCTCTTTTTTACTACTTTGGGTGCTGATATGTTCTTTTTTCTAGGGCTTTGAGCTATAACGTCAGGTCATTTAGTTGTTGACTTTTCATTCTTTTCTGGAATGCACTCCATGCAATGAATTTTCCTCTTAGTACTGCTTTCATAGTGTCCCAGAATTTTTGATAAGTTGTATCATCATTCTCATTGACCTCTAAGAATTTTTTTATTACCTCCCTGATGTTTTCTGTTATCCACGCTTCATTCTATAGCATATTATTTAGTCTCCAGGTTTTGGAGTAATTTCTGTTTTTTATTTTGTCATTTATTTCTAATTTCTTTCCATTATGATCTGATAGAACGCAAGGCAGTATCTCTATTTTTTTGCATTTCCTAAGGGCTGCTTTGTGGCCTAACATATGGTCTATTTTAGAGAAGTTTCCTTGTGCTGCTGAGAAGAAAGTATATTTGCTCATTGATGGATGGAGTATTCTATATGTGTCTATTAAGTCTAAGTTATTGATAGTTTTATTGAGATCTATGGTTTCTTTGTTTAGATTTTATTTGGAAGATCTATCCAGTTGTGATAGCAGTGTGTTAAAGTCAGTAAGAATTATTGTGTACTGGTCTATTTGATTCCTGGAATTGAGAAGGATTTATTTGATGTACATGGATGCACCATTGTTTGGGGCATAAATATTTACGATTGTTATGTCTTTCTGATTTATGGTTCCCTGGAGCAATATGAAATGTCCTCTTTTATTCCTTCTGACTAACTTAGGTTTGAAGTCCACTTTATCCATTATGAGGATGGAGACCCCTGCTTTTTTACTGGGTCCATGTGCATGGTATGTTTTTCCCATTCTTTCACCTTTACTCTGTCCTTATCTATGGGATGAGTCTCTTGAAGGCAGCATATTGTTGGGTTTTTCTTTTTAATCCAATCTTCCAGTCTATGTCTTTTGATTAATGAGTTTAGGCCATTAACATTCAGGGTTATTATTGTGATATGATTTGTATCACTGGTCATTTTGGCTTAGTTTTAGTTTTTAACTTGACTTGGTTTCTCCTTTGATTGGCTTTTCCTTTAGGGTAGTTCCTCCTTTTGCTGATTTGTAGTTTTCTTTTCACTTCCTCCTCATGAGATATTTTGCTGACAATATTCTGTAGTGCAGACTTTCTGTTTATAAATTCTTTTACCTTTTGTTTATTGTGGAAAGATTTTATTTCATTTTCAAATCTGAAGGTAAGTTTTGTTGGGTATAAGATTCTTGGGTGGCATCCATGTTCTTTCAGAGCTTGAAATATATCGATCCAGGTCCTTCTAGCTTTTAGTGTTTGGGCTGAGAAATCTGCTGATATCTGTGTTGGTTTTCCCTTATATGTAATCTGATGTTTTTCTCTTGCAGTCTTTAATATCCTAACTTTATTTTGTATGTGAGTTATTTTCATTGTAATGTGCTTTGGTATGAATCTGTTGTAATTTTGTACATTTGGTGTTCTGTAAGCCTCTTGTATTTAATTCTCCATTTCATTCTTCAGCTTTGGGAAATTTTCAGATATTTCGTTGAACAGGTTGTTCATTCCTTTGGTTTGTATCCCTGTGTCTTCCTCAATTCCAGTGATTCTTAATTTTGGTCTTTTCATAATATCCCATAATTCTTGGAGGTTCTGATTATGATTTCTTACCATCTTCTCAGTTTGGTCAACTTTATTTACAAGATTAAATATTTTGTCTTCATTGTCTGAGATTCTGATTTTCATAAGATGTAGTCTGTTGGTAAGCTTTCTATTGAGTTTTTAATTTGGTTTATTGTTTCTTTCATTTCAAGTATTTCTGTTTTCTTTTCAGAATCTCTATCCCTTTAATAAAATGATCTTTTGCTTCCTGCATTTGCTCTTTTAACTGTTTATTATATTGATCATGCATTTCCTGCATTTGCTCTCTTATCTCATCTTTTGCTTCTTGAATTGTTTTAATCATATAGATTCTAAACTCCTTTTCTGTCATTTCTACTGCCATGCTGTCATTGGATTCTATCAAAACAGCATCTTGGTTTGTTAGGGACACTTTCTTCCCCTGTTTTTTCGTGTTGTTCACGTATGTTCCCCTCTAGCAGGGAAGACCTGAGGTACTGCAGCTTTCCCCCTGTAGGCTTATCATTTATACATTTTGATAGGTCATACATAAATGGAGTGTAATTTCTGATTTTTCTGATTATATATATTGCAGGATCACATCAGTCATGCAGTCCTACATGTACATGAGGCAGAGTGTTTCACTCTACTACCATTCCTTCCCCCATACCCTTCCCCTCCCCTAATCCCCTCTACCTATATATATTCTTTATCCATTGATCTGCTGAGGGCATCTAGGTTGGTTCCATAGTTTAGTTATCATGAATTGAGCTACTATAAATATTGATGCGGCTGTGTCACTGTAGAATGTTGATTTTGGAAATCTTTTAACAGTTGCTTCAATCTCAATTCTTGATATTGTCTGTTTAAGTTTACCTTATCTTCCTGGTTTAATTTGGGAAGATCATATGTGTCTAGAAATTTGTCAATGTCTTATAGATTTTCCAGTTCATTGTAGCACACCTTTTCAAAACATTTTCTAATGATTTTGCACATTTCAAAAGTGTCTGTTGTGATACTTCTTTGTACCTCTAACTTTGTTAATTTGGGTATTCTTTCTCTTTCTTTTGGTTATTTTGGCTGAGTGTTTGTCAATCTTGTTTATTTTTTCAATGAACCAACTCTTCATTGTATTGATTCTGTGTATTTTTTTATTCTACATTTCATTGATTCTGATTTTAATTATCTCTTGTCATCTACTGATTTTTGCATTGGTTTGTTCTTCCTTTTATAAGGTCTTGATGTGCAGATTTATATTATTTGTTTGGGATCTCTATTTTTTAATGTAGGCACTCAAATAATCTCTTCTCTTAGAACTGCCTGATTCATGCTGTCCCAGAGATTTTGATATGCTGTATCTCTGTTTTCATTTGTTTCTAACAATTTCTTAATTTCTTCTCTCATTTTTTTCTAGGATCAATTTTTTTTAACAGTCTTGAAAATGCTTTATTGAAATGTGTGACTTATGTGTGAAGATGTGTTTGAAAAGACCACAACTTGAAAACTGGATTTTAAACTTCTGAACAACCAATTTAAAAAAAAAAAAAAAGAAAATCCCCACTGGGCTTGATTTTTAGTATAACTAAGAAGCCTGGTGTAAAATTTTCCTCCAAAACATTTTGTCATAGAAACTAAACAAATCAACCCTATTATATCTGGAAATCACTGGAGTCTGAAGTTTCAGAGAAGCAACAGTTTTTTAGACATGGAGGGTGACTTTTTGTACATTTGGATGAACATGGACTTCACGGTTCTGGGAAGAACCTTGGAGGGGTGTTCAAGTCTGTATGCTTGTCATGTTGAAGAAACAGAGACACACAGGCAGGAAAGGACAAGGATGGAGACAGAGAGGAGAGGAGAGCAAGAAAAGGGCTCAGAGGAAAGAAACTGGAACAAGACATGATTAGGTTAAGTCTAGTTATAATTTATCAGAAGCTGTGCACACCTTGTTTAAAATCCTAAATTCAAGTGCAGGCCATATAGCCCATCTCGTAGAGTGCCTGCCTCTCATGCTGGAGGCCCGGGTTCGAGTCCCCAGTACTCTGGGTTTGTGGAAATTACCAACAAATAAAATCCTAAATTCACATCCCCAAAACTGTCCCCTTTTCCCCCAAACCCACTGTCCCTGACTTGGAGCTATTGTGAAAGTCTATGCACAAAAATTGAAAGACAAAATAAAGAAGAACCCGGCCCCTCCAAATCCAAAACAAACCTAAAAAAGCTTTACATTTAATTAATAATATAGGCATATAGGTGGCATGATTCAGTTAAAAGGCTTTACTTTTTATGCCAGGAAAAAAAACCCAAGAAATAAAAGGTGCTAAAGGTTAGCATTAAGAATTTGGTTGTAATATCATGACAAAACCTGGGAAGGCAGATCCTGAAAGCTCCTCTGATGTTGATCTGTCTAAGCAAACTACAAAGCAAATGCACAAAGACACCCAGTGATTGACACTGTCAATCAGACGACTTAAGTCAGGTTAATTGGTTGAACATTGAATAGATGAAATTCATCTAGACCTGAATAAAACATATTTAACAACCAAAAAAATTTTAAACCACCACAAAAAGTAACAACTTTAAACAAACAAACAGGATTTGTTTTAGGGCACACCCCTGCAGCAGCTTCTGACAGTAGCTTTTACTGTTGTGTCTTCTACAGAGGAGTTAAAGAGACAGGCTGAGCTCTGCACAGGCAAGATGACTAACAGGACAGGACAGTCAGAGGGTGGAGCGCCACACCTGGCTATAGGACCCAGATTCCGCTGCAGAGCTGGCTTCGTGAGCAGGAGGCACACAAAGAAAGGTGATTCAGGCAGACACTATTCAAAAGCTACTTTGTCCGGTAGCCATTGAATAATGTTTGGGAAAGCTTTGGACTTTGTTTTTTAAGTTTTACTCCTTGTATTTAATTTTTTAAATAACGAGGTCACTAAAACTCATGCACGCTGCAGAAAAACTCATGCAGTAGTTAATGTAAACCATCCAAGCAGTTTTTATTCATTAATATTCATAAACACACACAGCAGCTTCATTAGAGATTTCAATTTTCCTCTTCAGTATGAATGTGGAGTATTAGGAGAGCCTTTTGCATGTCAAGGTATAGGTAGCAGAGATCACCCCTGCACTGCTAGCACATTTACCTGCTAGAAGTAATTAAGTAATTAGTTAAGTGGAAATGATTATCACATATATTTTCTCTCTTCCTTTTGAATGTACACAATGTAACAAGAGTGACAGACCTGAAATTACAGTCACCAAACAAACCCAAGATAGTTGTCCACTTTCATTGGCAAATGCAGCACAAAGGACATTGTCTGGGAATTGGGATGTCATCAAAGAGGAGGTGGTGGAGGCCCATTTCCTTTATTACTATCGTTTAAATTTAGGTTTTCTAAAGCAACGTCTAGAGGCATAATATCTACACAGTCCATGGCACCAAAATCTGCCATCTCCCCCGTTCTCCCTCATCTGAGGACGAGCTCTCTTCAGCACTAAAGTGGATAGAAGGAGCTCTTGGACAAACAGGCTGCAGTCTGCACGCTCGCTTTCCACAGACTGACGCTCTATTTCAGACATTTTAGGATCATTCAGCCTTGTTAAAAGAAACTGGGAATTCTGGAGAGTCTGCTGACTGCTTTCTGTATTCCCGTACTGGCTGCTGCTGTGGATTGTGTGATTGTAGTGGTGATAGTGCTTTGTTAGCATGCCGGGTTGCGTTGCGGGCAGTCTCCAGTTGTTGCCGTGCTGCCTGGGCAAGCTGCCGTTCTAGCTGCAGCTGCAGCTGCAGTTGTTGTAACTGAGAAGCGGAAGGGCCAGAAGAATTAAGCTGTCCTCCTGCAGAACGGCTCGCTCCTGATAACTGAGATAAAAGCTCAGCTATAGGATCCATGACAACCCCATTACTTGGAGATATGAACTCTGAGAAGAAAGTCCACCAGTAGAACTGCTAGTAAAGTGCATATTTGATCTACGAGCAGAGGACCTCCTAATCCCCGACCAGGGTGAAACATTCTGCGAACGTGTGGAACACCACTCGATTCATCTAAATCTCTAGGGGCTCTGTGTTCAAGTGTAAGGTGAGCTGCAGAGTCATCTGCCACACGATTAGGATCACCTCCAGGCAACGCTGCACATATTGGACAAATCACTCCTGTTGATGTTTCTGCATGTTAGAAGTAACATGTTCTTGAAGAGATGTCTTCGTGTCACCCATTTTTCCACAACAGGGACAAGTAAAGGACTGTGGCTGCTCTACAGAGAAAGCTTCCCCACCACAGTACAAATCAAAGTCTCCCCATGTTAATATGCGCTGCATTGGGTGGTCAGCTGTATGCCTCGGTGTTGTGGCACCACTTGCATAACAAGATGCAGAGATCGTGGTCGTAGCAAATTAAACACTTATACCTGCGACCTTGAAAATTTCCTTTTAAACATGCATCACAGCTGACGCTTCACGTCGGGATGTCCTGGTTCAGACGCTGGCCGCGTGCGCTCCCGGGGGCGGCCGCAGTGTCCCCTGCAGGGTCGTGGCGTTGCGCGTACCAGCCACCAAATCCCGCAAAGCGCAGAGGCCTGCGGGCGGGACAGGCCGGGCCTGCGGGGGCTGAGCTCCTCCAGGAGGCGGGCCTCACCCGGGACTCGGTCACTCGTGGCCCGCGGGCTCCCAGCAGCGGCGCCGCGCTCCGCAAATCCCGCTCGTAGGGTCGATTCTTGATTTAAGAGTACTGTTCGATCTCTGCTTGGTGTTTAAGTGGTCTCTGTGATTTCTCTTGCTGTTCTAGTTTTATTCCATTATGAACTGATAGGATGTGCGGGAGTACATCAGGGTTCGGTGTTTGTGAAGACTGGCATCGTGACCTGGAATGCAGACTATTTTGGGAAAGGTTCCATGAGCTGCTGATAAGAAAGTGAACTCAGTTGTTTTGGGGTAAAATATTCTGTGAATATCTGTTAGGTCCACTAGATTATAATATTTAGATTGGAGATATCTTTATTGATTTAATGTGGTAGGGGTTGTTGCAATCCCCAGCCTTCTCCTACTGGAGTCTTTCTGAGATTTCATGTCAAGAAGTATTCTGAAATGTAATTAGATGCACTAATATTTGGAATATAAGCATTTACTATTGTTATATCTTCTTTTTGGATTGCTCTCTTTGCCAGTATGTAGTGGCCTTCTTTGTCTCTTCTGATTAATTTTTGCTTTAAATTTGCTTTGTCAGATATGAACATAGCTGTTCCTGCTTGTTTTGGGACTTCATTTACATGGAACATTTTTTTCCATCTTTTAACTTTTAGCCTATGAGTGTCTTTGCCTATGAGACAAGTCTCTTGCAAACAGCATGTAGTTGAATCTTATTTATAAATCCATCTGCCAATTTCTGTCTTTTAATAGGGAAGTTGTGCCCATTTACACCATTATTATGAACATTATTATTATTTGTTATTTCTTGCCATTTTTGTTTTTTTTTGTTACTTTTTTTTGTGTGTGTGTGTGGTGCTGGGGATTGAACCCAAGGCCTTGTGCTTGTGAGGCAAGCACTGTTTGTTTGTCACTTTTAATTCTGTCTTGATTTTCATTTAGTTGGTTATTTAACTGACCTTCAT
The DNA here is from genome assembly GCF_902686445.1 of Sciurus carolinensis. Classification (NCBI taxonomy): domain Eukaryota; kingdom Metazoa; phylum Chordata; class Mammalia; order Rodentia; family Sciuridae; genus Sciurus; species Sciurus carolinensis. The sequence goes on along the minus strand of NC_062227.1, from coordinate 80,446,192 downwards.
CTATTTTGGAGCGTTGAGGTTTTGGGGGGACATTCTCCTATGTGCATTATATCCTTAAGTATTCCCTGTAGTGCTGGCTTGGTGGTCATGAATTCTGTAAGTTTATCCTTATCATGTAAAGTTTCAAATTCTCCATCAATTATGAAAGATAGCATTGCTGGATACAGCAATCCTGACTATAAATTGTTTTATTTCAGAGCTTGGAATATCTCATTCCAGCTCCTTCTTGATTTTAGGTTCTGAGTTGAGAAATCAGAAGTGAACCCACTGGTTTGTCTCTAAATGTGACCTGACATTTTTCTCTTACAGTTTTTAATATTATTTCCTTTTTTTCCATGTTAGGCATTTTGATTATTGTGTGTCTTGGAGAGGTTCTGTTTTGACCTTGTCTAATTGTGGCCATAAGTGCTTCCTGTATGTGAATGTCCACCCCATTTCTAAGATGAGTAAAGCCGCATTCCCATCTATCTGGCCAGCGCTTCCTCCTGAAACCTCTCCCAGTCCTTAGGACATGATTTCATTTTTTCCTTGACCCTCATGGCCTGAGACTCATGGGTGAGTGATGCTGTGGTCACCACTTCATTTTTCAAAGCCTTGGTGTTTGTTTGCTTTTATAAATGTTAAATTTTTGTTTGTTTATAACAGCCTTTAATAATAGTGGATCAGTTGTCAACCTTAGCCCCAGCCCTTTCAGGGACCTTCTCTTCCTGGCACACACTGGACAGAGAAACATGCTGTCTAGATCCTCTTGAGTGGTGCCTGGAAGCTGCTAGGGACTCTTTTACCCCAAACCAGCTTGCAGGATCCTGCTCACCTTCCTTCTGGGTCTGGCCTGGGAACACTGGACCCTTTCCACTGTTGCTCTCCCAGATAACAGGACAGACTCTTAACAGAAGCAGTCCTCAAGGTGTGGATTTCAGACCAGGGACACCCTGTGCATGAGCACCACCTGGGCTCTTGCTAAATATGCAAACTATCAACTCTTACCACCTGCTCAAGGTCTCCAGTGGTCCAGGGACTGGGTCAGGGTCCACCTGATGACTAGATGCCTGCTTGAGCTTGAGGACACTGCCTGGTCAGAGGGTCAGGCTTGGCAGACTGGTTCTGCCAATCTGTGATCTTGGGCAAGTGATGCAACTGCTCTGAGTTTCAGTTTCTCCACCTACAAAATGATGATATTTATGCTAGTTCATGAGGCAATGAGGTGTCAGTGTGAAAGTCATGCAAAGACCTAGAACAGTGAGGATACAAGTACCCAGTGTCATTTTTACTATTAATTTACTGTTTTACTATTAATTGTACTGACCATAGTAATGTTACAAATTTTACTTATTTGGGAACACTAAAGGATATTGGATTAAAGGAAGAAATCCCAAAATATGGCCTTTCACGCTCTCAGGGGAATGTACCTGTGAATACCAGCACGATGTATATTTGAGCCCCTGTTCTCAATTCTTTTTCCTATAATACCCAGAAGTGGGGTTGCTAAATCATATGGTAACTATGTTGAGTATTTTGGGGGCTCGTCATAATGTCTTCCATGGGGGCTGCACTACTTTTTGCCAACAATATACGAAAATCTCTACGTTCTCACCAACACCAGTTATCTTTCATTTTAAAAACTTAAATCCCTCCTAGGGGTACCTCACTGTGCTTTTAATTTCCATTTCCCTAGCGACTAGTGAGGTTGACCATCTTTTCATGTTTGTTGGCCATTTGTACATTTTCTTTGGGGGAATGTCTCTTCATGTCCGTTGTCCACTTTTAAATCAGGTTACTGGTTTTCTGTTGTTGCTTTAGTTCTGGGATTTCTTTACATATTCTGCATTTCAATTTCTTATCAGACATTGTGGCCAGATCCAAGCCACTGAGATTTATCCCCTGTTTTCTTCTCAGAGTCTTATGCTCTGACTCTTGTGTTGAAGCCATTGATTCAGGCTGAGTTAATATTTGGCATGGTGTAAGGGAACAAATTCTTTCCTTACACGGTCAGCCACCATCTACTGAAGAAACGATATTTTCTTTGGTCATAGATGCCAACCTCAATAATCATCAGAGGGATTCTCCAATGAATAACAGAGCATTTTTTGGGGAATAACAGAGCATCCCAATGGGGACACAGGTACCATAGTAAATGATGGAGGCAGTCAAAGAGGTTGAAACCAGGGGAAGTTGGGATGTTTCTTTCTTTTAAAGAAGTTTTTAGATATTTTTGTGGTACTGAGGGCTGAACCAAACTTCATCTCTTATCTTCACTCACAGATTTATCCTGTTGGGAGTCGCCACTGGCCCTGCATATCGGAGGTCATCCTGCACCTAGCTGTCCGTCAGACGTCTGAAATGCCCAGCAGAGCCCAGGAGCACCTCTGGCCTCAGGTCCTCCTCTAAATACCCCAGCGCCAGTCTGTGTCATAGTAAGGCTGCACCCTCCTGAGTAGGGCTCAGTGTCTCCATCTACAGGCGTAGTTCTCTCATCTTGCCCAGCTCCTATACAGAAGTCTGCCGAAAACCTGCTGATGAAGGGCCCTCCTGAGGAGCAGGCGGTGCTGCTCCCACCCGCCCTGGGCGTGGCGCATCTGCTCCGGGTTCCGCTGTAACCTTAACTTTAGGGCAGGCAGAGTCGTGCCGCCAGGATTTCAGGACGCCACACAGTCCCGAAACTGCCTGGGAGGGCCTCCCGCTAGAACGCAGTAGAGTGGAAGATTTCGCTCACTCTGAGCCGGGTCCAACCAATGAGGCAAAAGATGGCCATTGACCCTCGGAGACAAGGGAGCCTTGGGCTGCCTGCAGCCACCCTAGTGCCGTGGCCACCCGTGGAAAGCCCAGGAAACGCCACACTGTGACAGGAGCTTGCCCACCTCGCAATAGAGGCAGATGTGCTGCTAACCCTTTTTACTCATGAAGAAATGGGCTCAGAGAGGTCAATAATTTTCCTGAGGTCACAGATCCCTACATGGCAGAACAGGGTCCTAGGCAAGATCTACACCAATTACCAGCACCAGGGCCAGCAACTGAGGCCTGAGGGCCGAACGCAGCCCACCCTCTTTCTGTGACAGTTTCCTGGGACACAGTCACGCCCACTCCTTTCTGCATGGTGTGTCTACCTCTGAACATGCAGGCGAGTAGGAAAGAGACCGTGGTCCTCAGAGCCTGCGAGACTCACGGCTGCCCTCATAGAGGCATTGCCAGCGCCTGCCCTGGGCAGCGAGGCCTTTCCTCTCTCCTGAGCTTTGCCTCCATGCCCGTTGTCTCCAGAAATTGTCTCCAGCACACTCCCAGTGCAGACAGTTCACATGGTCACATCACCAACATACAAGATGTCTCAGTCACCGTGTTCTTCTGTCCAGGGCACTCAGTGCCTGCGCCTCGACAACTGGCCCTCGATTTTGAGCTCAGCCTAGCTGGCCCGGGCCCACACCCACACCTGGCTCCCCCCACCCAGCTTTCTGCACCTCCCCAACAGCTACTGAGCAGTGTCAGCCTGAGGCTCCCAGGATGTGCACCTGCTGGACAAATACGACGTCCTGCTCAGAGCTGGAAGGGGAGAAGGGCCACCTGCATCAGGAGCCTCTCCTCCTTGAAAATCTTAGCCACCTGCATCTCAGACAGAGCACTCATCTCCAGGATATAGAAAGAACTCAACAAACTTGACACCAAAACACAAATAACCCAATCCATAAATAGGTAAGGGACTGAACGGACACTTCACAGAAGAAATATGATCCATCAAGATCTATGAAAACAAGTTTAACATCACTAGCTGTCAGAGAGGTGCAAATTAAGACTAGACTAACATTTCATCGCACCCCAGTTGGCAATTATCAAGAATATAAGTAACAATAATGTTGGTGCGGATGTGGGGAAAAGGGTACACTCACACATTGCTGGTGGGACTTCAAATCTGAACACTACTCTGGAAAGCAGTATGAGATTCCTCAGAAAAGTTGGAATGGAACCACCATTTGACCCAGTTATCCCACTCCCCAGTTCATACCCAAAGGACTTACAATCAGCATACGACAGTGACGCAGCCACATCAATGTTCATAGCAGCTCAGTTCACCATAGCTAAAACATGGAACCAACCTAGGTGTCCTCCAACAGATGAATGGATCAATAAAATGTGGTATATATACAGAATGGAATACTACTCAAACTTAAAGAAGAATGAAATCCTGGCATTTGCTGGTAAATGGATGGAGTTAGAGAATATTATGCTAAGTGAAATAAGTCAGTCCCCCCCCAAAAAAGGGCGATTGTTCTCTCTGATGTGCTGATGCTGACTCACAACAGGTGGGGGGAAGGGGGAGGGAGGGGGAAGGGACGTGGGAAAGGTGGTAGGATGAATCAGATGCGACTGTCATGTTCATGTAGGAACACGTGAATCTACTCCATGTACAACCACAGAATGGTAAGCTATACTCCATTTATGCACGATATGTCAAAGACATTCTACTGTCACCTGTAACTGAGAAGAACAAAAGAAAAAGGATTCTAAAGAGCGTGTACTGGAGAAAAAGATGGGGGTCTGTCCTCCCCCTGAAGACCCCACTCAGAGGGAAAGTCCCTGGGGTGCGCAGCTCACTTCCTGAACAGGCCTCGAGACGTGGGGCATGCAGCCCACTTCCTGAACAGGCCTCGAGACTTGGGGTGCGTGGCTCACTTCCTGAACAGGCCTCGAGACTTGGGGCATGCGGCCCACTTCCTGAACAGGCCTCGAGACTTGGGGCATGCGGCCCACTTCCTGAACAGGCCTCGAGACGTGGGGCATGCGGCCCACTTCCTGAACAGGCCTCGAGACTTGGGGTGCATGGCCCACTTCCTGAACAGGCCTCGAGACTTGGGGTGCATGGCCCACTTCCTGAACAGGCCTCGAGACTTGGGGTGTGCAGCCCACTTCCTGAACAGCCCTCAAGACTTGGGGTGCATGGCCCACTTCCTGAACAGGCCTCGAGACTTGGGGCGTGCAGCTCGCTTCCTGAACAGTCCTCGGGACTTGGGGTGCGGCCCACTTCCTGAACAGGCCTCGAGACTCGCCCTGCACAGTGTCAGTGGAGGGTGTGCTTGGCCGACTTCATGAGCAGGAGGCCCCGTTCTCCCAGTCTCCCGTCCTGGCTGGGTCTCGGTAGTCCCTCAGTGTGCAGCCTCCTGGCACCTTCTTCCTAGGACCTGTCCCACAGCTAAGACCCAATCACAGGGGACGTGACACTCATTTCACGCCTCAGGAATGACTTGGGGGAGTCCTCAGAATCCCACACAGAGGACACATCCCCAAGCACTGCTGAAGGAGGGACAGACTCGCCTCCAGTACCCAGCCCAGCAGGGCTCCTACTGTGTGCTGGCAAGGTCCTCATCACGCCCAGGTCGCCTAGGATGATGCAGACTCTTGGGCTTTATGGGAAGATCCAGCTGTGTACCTACACCAGACTCTGGAGGGCCTGCTCGGCGTCTCCCGTTGATGCCTCTGACACGGGACAATCCAGTCCTGAAGTCGGTGCATGGAAAACCCACTCGGCCACCCGGTAAGGACCTTCCACCCGAGACCCTGAGCCAGGAAGAAGTATGGGCCTGGCTCCCTGGAGTCTGTGGCCCTGAGCCCGCTGCACAGAGCTCAGTGGCAGGGCTGGGGCCACTCCCTGCTTCCCAGCACGTGTGCCCCACGTGGCTCATCGGCAGACGAGGCTGTGTCCGCGCACACTGGCAGGCCCCGAGAGTTCCCCACCCCCGTCCCACACGGTGCAGCACTGTCCAGCCAGGAGCTGGGCTCATTCCCACTATGGCAGCATGCCTGGCATGGGTGGCCCCAGCAAGCCCTGCCAGGATGGCAGGGCACCTGCACAGTGGGCCCATCTAGAAGATGGTGGCCAGCAGCACTGGGTGACACTGTCCCACCTCATGATTCCCCTGTGATGATGGTACCTGTCAACATGGCTGCCCCTGGGTCCTGCCTCCGGCAGCGCCACGGTGGGCCTCACATGACTGACAGCGGGACTTCCGCATGCACGTTATTGATGGGCCACTGTGACCCAGCTTCATTTGGACAAAACTGGCCTGTGGGGTGCAGGACCATTTTGGCAGGAGTTTGGAGACCTGCAGTGCAGAGAGTGACGGCACTTGGAAGTTGGAGGAGGAAGCTCTAAGTGACAGAGCAGCTATGAAAGTTAAGAGCACCGCTTCCTGACCTGTGACCAAGCACCCTCAGACCCTGCCCGGGCCTTCCGCTGCCCCCCACGCAGCTCCAGGGCTGCTGACCCTGCATACACAGAGGAGGAAGGACCAGACTGAGGCAATTTGGCCTGATGACCTTCCTCGTCTTCGGCCTGAAGTGAAGAGGCTTTGCAGTTACCCGAGAGCGTGGCACAACGCCGCCTCCTGCCAGCAGCCGCAGATCTCGGCTCAGGTTGCACTCCTTACCTTCAGGGAATCGCCGGGTGCAACTTCACCTTGTCCTCGCGATCTGTCTCGGGTCCTGTGCAGACGTCTCCTGCTCTGTTCGCCTCACACATTGACGAGCATTGGCACAGGGACTCTGTCAGTGGAGGAGCAGGTTCACCCTGCCTCTGGCTGCTTCCTCCCTCACCTTTGCCCTTTCACCCTAAGCCACATGGCAAAGCCAAGGCCCAGAGGTCAGCACTGGGAGGTACGAAGGAGGACACCACAGTCAGGGCTGCAAGCAAAGGCAGCTGGCAGAGGGGAGCAGGCAGCTCATTCCTTCTCCTCCATCACCCCAGAGCATAGAGCAGGCAGCTGTGGGCATCACCAGGGACAGGCCAGCAGGAAGCAAGGGGTCCAACAGGAAGCGCTTCCCATGCCTGGGCCGCAAGCTGCATCCCTGACTCTGTGCCCTGCAGTGTCCTCGGAGGATCCATGACCACACCTGTGCAGGAGGAAGTGCCACCCAGTGCCCTGCACTCTCCTGGGAGGTACTGTAACTGTGCATCTGTGCAGGAGGAAGTGCCACCCTGTGCCCTGCAGTGTCCTAGGAGGTGCTGGGACTGTGCATCTGTGCAGGAGAAGGGCCACCCTGTGCCCTGCAGTGTCCTAGGAGGTACTGTGACTGTGCATCTGTGCAGGAGGAAGTGCCACCCTTTGCCCGGCAGTGTCCTAGGAGGTGCTGACTATGCACCTGTGCAGGAGGCAGGGCCAACCTGTGCCCTGCAGTGTCCTAGGAGGTGCTGTGACTGTGCATGTGTGTAGGAGGAAGTGCCACCCTTTGCCCTGCAGTGTCCTAGGAGGTGTTGTGACTGTGCATCTGTGCAGCAGGAAGTGCCACCCTGTGCCCTGCAGTGTCCTAGGAGGTGCTGTGACTGCATGTGTGCAGCAGGAAGTGCCACCCTGTGCCCTGCAGTGTCCTAGGAGGTGCTGTGACTGTGCATGTGTGCAGGAGAAGTGACACCTTGTGCCCCTGCAGTGTCCTAGGAGGTGGTGTGACTGTGCATCTGTGCAGGAGGAAGTGCCACCCTATGCCCTGCAGTGTCCTAGGAGGTGCTGTGACTGTGCATGTGTGTAGGTGGAAGTGCCACCCTGTGCCCTGCAGTGTCCTAGGTGGTGCTGTGACTGTGCATCTGTGCAGGACGAAGTGCCCCCCTATGCCTTGCAGTGTGCTAGGAGGTGCTGTGACTGTGCATTTGTGCAGGAGGAAGTGCCACCCTGTGCCCTGCAGTGTCCTAGGAGGTGCTGTGACTGTGCATCTGTGTAGGAGGAAGGGCCACCCTGTTCCCTGCAGTGTCCTAGGAGGTGCTGTGACTGTGCATCTGTGCAGGATGAAGTGCCACCTTGTACCCTGCAGTGTCCTAGGAGGTGCTGTGACTGTGCATCTGTGCAGGAGGAAGTGCCACCCTGTGCCCTGCAGTGTCCTAGGAGGTGCTGTGACTGTGCATCTGTGCAGGAGAAGTGCCACCCTGTGCCCTGCAGTGTCCTAGGAGGTGGTGTGACTGTGCATCTGTGCAGGAGGAAGTGCCACCCTATGCCCTGCAGTGTCCTAGGAGGTGCTGTGACTGTGCATTTGTGCAGGAGGAAGTGCCACCCTATGCCCTGCAGTGTCCTAGGAGGTGCTGTGACTGTGCATGTGTGTAGGTGGAAGTGCCACCCTGTGCCCTGCAGTGTCCTAGGTGGTGCTGTGACTGTGCATCTGTGCAGGATGAAGTGCCCCCCTATGCCTTGCAGTGTGCTAGGAGGTGCTGTGACTGTGCATTTGTGCAGGAGGAAGTGCCACCCTGTGCCCTGCAGTGTCCTAGGAGGTGCTGTGACTGTGCATCTGTGTAGGAGGAAGGGCCACCCTGTTCCCTGCAGTGTCCTAGGAGGTGCTGTGACTGTGCATCTGTGCAGGATGAAGTGCCACCTTGTGCCCTGCAGTGTCCTAGGAGGTGCTGTGACTGTGCATCTGTGCAGGAGGCAGGGCCACCCTGTGCCCTGCAGTGTCCTAGGAGGTGCTGTGACTGTGCATGTGTGTAGGTGGAAGTGCCACCCTGTGCCCTGCAGTGTCTAGGTGGTGCTGTGACTGTGCATGTGTGCAGCAGGAAGTGCCACCCTGTGCCCTGCAGTGTCCTAGGAGGTGCTGTGACTGTGCATGTGTGCAGGGGGAAGTGCCACCCTGTGCCCCTGCTTTGTCTTAGGAGGTGCTGTCACTGTGCATGTGTGCAGCAGGAAGTGCCACCCTGTGCCCTGCAGTGTCCTAGGAGGTGCTGTGACTGTGCATCTGTGCAGGATGAAGTGCCACCTTGTGCCCTGCAGTGTCCTAGGAGGTGCTGTGACTGTGCATCTGTGCAGGAGGCAGGGCCACCCTGTGCCCTGCAGTGTCCTAGGAGGTGCTGTGACTGTGCATGTGTGTAGGTGGAAGTGCCACCCTGTGCCCTGCAGTGTCTAGGTGGTGCTGTGACTGTGCATGTGTGCAGCAGGAAGTGCCACCCTGTGCCCTGCAGTGTCCTAGGAGGTGCTGTGACTGTGCATGTGTGCAGGGGGAAGTGCCACCCTGTGCCCCTGCTTTGTCTTAGGAGGTGCTGTCACTGTGCATGTGTGCAGCAGGAAGTGCCACCCTGTGCCCTGCAGTGTCCTAGGAGGTGCTGTGACTGTGCATCTGTGCAGGAGGAAGGGCCACCCTGTGCCCTGCAGTGTCCTAGGAGGTGCTGTGACTGTGCATCTGTGCAGGAGGAAGGGCCACCCTGTGCCCTGCAGTGTCCTAGGAGGTGCTGTGACTGTGCATGTGTGTAGGAGGAAGTGCCACCCTGTGCCCTGCAGTGTCCTAGGAGGTGCTGTGACTGTGCATCTGTGCAGGAGGCAGGGCCAACCTGTGCCCGGCAGTGTCCTAGGAGGTGCTGTGACTGTGCATGTGTGTAGGAGGAAGTGCCACCCTGTGCCCTGCAGTGTCCTAGGAGGTGCTGTGACTGTGCATCTGTGCAGGAGGAAGTGCCACCCTGTGCCCTGCAGTGTCCTAGGAGGTGCTGTGACTGTGCATGTGTGTAGGAGGAAGTGCCACCCTGTGCCCTGCAGTGTCCTAGGAGGTGCTGTGACTGTGCATGTGTGTAGGTGGAAGTGCCACCCTGTGCCCTGCAGTGTCCTAGGAGGTGCTGTGACTGTGCATGTGTGTAGGAGGAAGTGCCACCCTGTGCCCTGCAGTGTCCTAGGAGGTGCTGTGACTGTGCATCTGTGCAGGAGGAAGTGCCACCCTGTGCCCTGCAGTGTCCTAGGAGGTGGTGTGACTGTGCATCTGTGTAGGAGGAAGGGCCACCCTGTGCCCTGCAGTGTCCTAGGAGGTGCTGTGACTGTGCATCTGTGCAGGAGGAAGGGCCACCCTGTGCCCTGCAGTGTCCTAGGAGGTGCTGTGACTGTGCATGTGTGTAGGAGGAAGTGCCACCCTGTGCCCCTGCAGTGTCTAGGTGGTGCTGTGACTGTGCATCTGTGCAGGAGGACATTCCCATCCTGTGCCCTGCAGTGTCCTAGGAGGTGCTGGGACTGTGCATCTGTGCAGGAGGAAGTGCCACTCTGTGCCCTGTAGTGTCCTAGGTGGCGCTGTGACTGTGAATCTGTGTAGGAGGAAATGCCACCCTGTTCCCTGCAGTGTCCTTGGTGGTGCTGTGACTGTGCATGTGTGTTGGTGGAAGTGCCACCTTTGCCCCTGCAGTGTCTAGGTGGTGCTGTAAGTGTGCATCTGTGCAGGAAGAAGTGCCACCCTGTGCCCTGTAGTGTCCTAGGAGGTGCTGTGACTGTGAATCTGTGCAGGAGGAAATGCCACCCTGTGCCCTGTAGTGTCCTAGGTGGCGCTGTGACTGTGAATCTGTGTAGGAGGAAATGCCACCCTGTGCCCTGCAGTGTCCTTGGTGGTGCTGTGACTGTGCATGTGTGTTGGTGGAAGTGCCACCTTTGCCCCTGCAGTGTCTAGGTGGTGCTGTAAGTGTGCATCTGTGCAGGAAGAAGTGCCACCCTGTGCCCTGCAGTGTCCTAGGAGGTGCTGTGACTGTGCATCTGTGCAGGAGGAAGTGCTACCCTGTGCCCTGCCTTGTCCTAGGAGGTGCTGTGACTGTGCATCTGTGCAGGAGGAAGTGCTTCCCTGTGCCCTGCAGTGTCCTAGGAGGTGCTGTGACTGTGCATCTGTGCAGGAGGACAGTCCCATCGTGTGCCCCCGCCATGTCGTGTAGGTGCCATGACTGCATCTACCATGGAGGATGGCTGCACAGGTATCAGGTAATTTTCTCTGCGTCCCATATCTAAGTGCCATCACAGATTTAGTTCCCTTATCTTGAGCCCCAGGTGCTAATCTTAAATGTACTGATAGAAAATCCAGTCAACAGCCAGGGGTCAGGATGGGAAGGCTTCACTGTTTCTAAGGCTGGAAGGAGAAGTCAGGGGAGGGTCTGGGTCCAAGCCCAGGTCTTAGTCCTTCCCTAAGCCAGTTAGACCTGCGTGGAGGAGGGTCTGGGTGCTCCAGCATCACAGGATGTCTGCCTACCCACCCCAGGGCTCGTCCATGGCCATGCTGATCTGCCTCTGGTGGTCATGTCAGTCTGCCACCTTCCCAAGCATGGTCTTCTGACTGAGGAAGGTGGTCTTGGAATTTTCTTCCAGGAACTTCCTTCTGGACTGGGGGAGAGTGAGTGTTTTGGGGAACTGGTGAGTAAGGTCAGCCCACAATTCTGATGCAGGGTTCAGGAACTCCGCTAATTCCAGAGCAACTGGGGTTCCGCAAGGTCTCCCCTGCACCTTCTTGACCTGGATCCAAACTTGGGGACCACACACCACCCTCACCACTCTCAGTGTTCTACAACTCTGCACCACCAAGGATCTCCTGGGTCCACCCGAAACCACCCGGACAGACACTGGTGGGTGTCGCCTCTCATCTCCCTTTGTTCAGGACAGGGCCTGAGGATATGGGGCCTGGGCAGCTCCTCAGGCAGGAGCCCTGCTCTTCTCAGGGGCTCTGGGAGGATGATTGTGGGCAAACATTTTGAAAGTGAATTTTAATAACGAGCAGAGAACGGACTGCAGCTTTCCAACCCCAGGCCCCCACGCCTGAGTGCTGGGTGGAGCCACCTGGTCACCCTGCCAGGATGCAGACGCGGGGTGGCCTCCCTCTGGTGGCTCCCTGTGGGCTCCCTCCAGTGTGCACTCACCTGGAGCCCTGCCGCCCTGGCCCCCTCCCTGGGTGACCCCACGCTGACAGGCAGCTGGGAGGGCTGGGGTGCATGGGAAGTCAGCCACCAGTGCAGCGCTTCCCTACAAGAGACAGGTGGCTGGGAAGCTACTGCCCAGCGGTCAGTGCCTCCCCTTGAGGACTGCTGTCTGGAATCGGGACGATTACAGCCTTTTCTGGTGCTGCTCAAAGCCAGGATCCCTCTGACGCCCAGGGCCAGGGCCAGAGTTCAGAGACGGAAGCAGAATTCCCTTGTTGTTTTATTCATGTTTTGGCTTAGACACAATTAAGTGACTCATTGAGACCCTTGGTATCTAGGGAAAAGAGCATGCCAGGCTACCCCAGGTGGTTGGCAGTGCCAGTCACTGCAAGTTTGACCCTGGCCCACGTTGTGGATCATCCATTTTGAATGGGTCTAATATCCTGGGAATTCAAAACATCTCTAAGTAACCAGGCAGTCCTGCACAGACCCTGGAAGCGGCCCCACCTCCCATCCTGCCCTGGGGCTCAATGGCTTCCTTCCCCACAGGGGACTCAGGAGAGAGAAACCCTGGGGTTGTAATTTGGGCTGTGGCCACCAGGTGGCAGTGGTGCCTAAGTCACAGGCTCCAGGCTCCAGGCTCCAGGCTCCAGGCCTGGGCTGCACTGTCAATCTGTGGTGTGGAGGGCTGGGCCAGGGGTCTGTAGGTACCTGCATGGACTTCACCCTGAATGGATCAGCAAGCTGACATTTGGAGATCTAAGTCATTTAGTCAAAGCCATCATCAGTACTGACTCATCACACTCATCAGGTCATCATCATCATCATCAGCTCATCAGTAGTGACTCAGGACACAGACCTAGCATGTGCCTATAGGCAGGCTCAGGTTGCACCCCAATGATGCTGAAGGACTGTGAAAGTCCAGGGGTCTCCATTCCTCCTCCACTCCTGCACCCAACATCAGCTCTCATCCTCATCTTTAAATGTCAGAGTGCTGGCCTCTACCCCAGCTCGATGTGGTGAATCTCTGAAATGTCTGACTTGCTCTTCTCTGCCTCCCGGCCTTTGGGCCTCTCTCTGCTCTCTGTGGAAATGCATTATAAAAAGCTCTCCCTCCCGGCCTTTCTGCTCAATAGCATGCCCATTAGCCGATGTTCCAGTGATCTCAGAGGTAGGAAAGTCATCTCCAGTCCTTTGGAACTATTTTTAGATTGAGCCAAGTCAAAGGTAGAGTTCTGTCACCTGAACAAGTTTTCAACATGTATTAACCTTTTCTAGAGTTCGTTTTAAACATAAATTCAATTGGAAGGTTGTTTTGATACTCTTCCTGTTTAACTGGCTTGGGAAAACATTTCTAGCATATTTGCCCTCAAATTTAGAGTCAGAATAGCCTGGCTATTCATTTCTGTTATCTTCCACCAGCTTGCTACTCACTTTGGGGCCATTATACAGTAAAACAAGGGCCACATGAACACAAGCATTGTGGCACCCCAGATGATCAGATAACCAAGGCTGTGGCTGACTGGGGGCAGGTAGCACATACAGTGTGGATTCACTGTACAAAAGATGACTCGGATCCCACTCTTGGCATGCCCTGGGATCTGCTCACGCTCATTCCTCACCAGAATTCAGACAATTTAGAACTTTTAAATTGTTAGTTTCTGGAATTTTCCATGTAATATTTTCAGATTCTAGTTGACTGCCTATAACTGGAAGCCACAGAAAGAAAAACTGCCAATAAGATGTCTGCCCACAGGGCAGAGCCTCCGCTGACACCCTCGCTTCATCTCACAGGAGAGGCGTGGAGAGAGAGGATTCCCGGTGCTGACGCGCCTGCCTCCCGTCTGCCTGAGTGCACCAGGCACCTGTAGCATCCTCCTGGACTGGTGGGCTCTTGGTCAGGCTTGTGCCCACCCTAGGTCAGATGGGTCAACTTGTCACATGACTGTTCTGTGCCTCGTCTGACCTCCAGGTGCCTGTCTCACCTGCAGATGCCTGGGCTAACCTCCAGTCTGACCTCCATGTGCCAGCCCAGACAATGGGCAAGGTGCCAGTCCAAGCTGCACAGCGGGGTTCTCTGCCACACTGCTTCCTGCAGCCCTGCTCTGGGAGAAAATGGAGAGGGTGCTGCTTGTGGGATGAGGGGCCAAGATGTAGGGCTCCCACAAGACTTGCCTCTCAGAAGGTCTTGGCTCTGCCTGGAGGCAGCCAGAGGTGTGGAGGGACTGTGTGGGCAGTAGGACCTAGGGTCTAGGGACCTCTGTCCTCACTTATGGCCCTTGGAAAAGACTGTGGGCCCCAGGGGGAGAGAGCCAAGGAGGGATGCACATCCATGTGCAGGCAGGGCCGTGCCCACAGGTGGCTGCACCTGCTGGCCCCAGGGCCCCCAGAGGAGCTGTCAGTGTCCTTGCACGTGGCCATTCTGAGGCCTCGCAGAGGTGCCAGCCACACATGGGATGGTGGCGATCCGGGAAAGACCTCCTCGTGTGGCCAGCACGAGGAGGGATGGAGGGAAGCCATGGATTTGTGACTGCTGTAGGGCAGAATCTCTCTCGGGCTCTCCTGCTCTGCACAGTCAAGTCTGCACTTGAACCGTTTGCTGCCCCTGGCCTGCACCGAATCCACCCCACGCCTGCCTTTCACGGCTCACAGGGCCATAAATGTCCTCTCTTGGCCACGGCCTCTTTTCTTTTGCCATCTTACATTAGAAACAATTCCTTAAAAGGGAGACGGCTGGGATTTCTGCAAGTCCAGCTTCATCTCAAATTTCTCTTCTGTGAGGAGCAGGGAGAATAGGCCCCCCTTGCTGGGCGGGAGCTGACAGTGTGACTTATTTCAGTGAGTGCAGGCTGTTCCCTACTGAGCCGCTGTACGTCTTCCTCCTGGCGCCGGAGCGCTGCTATGCTTGAGAGCAGCTGGGGTGGGGGCGAGTGAGGGACAGCCACAGACAGCGGCCAGGAGCTGCCTGCACCTCCCAGACCTGATCTTCACGCCAGCCCTGGAGCTCACGAGCTGCTGGACGGACCCACAGCCCTCCCGAGAGTCAAGGAGGCCTGAGCCCGGAGGAGGCACACGCCAGCCCACGAGAACCTCGAACAGAGTTCAGGGGGCCGGACCTGCCACCTGTCTCCCACCCAGCGGGGGTGGGTCCCCCCGGGAAGAGATGGGTCCCACGGGGTTGTCTGCCCAGGGCCTTGGCCGGGCCGGTCCCTGTGTCTCCAGGCTCACAAGCATCTGTAAAATTGAGAAGTAGGGTTTTTGGCTTTGGGGATATTTCTTTTGTGGGGGGGTACCAGGAATTGAACTCAGGGGCACTGACCCACGGAGTCACATCTCCAGCCCTACTTTGGATCTTATTCGGAGACAGGGCCTCACTGAGTTGCTTAGGGCCTCACCATTGCTGAAGCTGGCTTTGAACTTGCAATCCTTCTGTCTCAGCCTCCCGAGTCGCTGGGATTACCGGCGTGAGTCACCATACCTGACTTGGGGACTTTTATATATGTATCTTGAAGCTTTAGTCCCCTCAGAAACTTGCTCTCAGAAATCATAAAAGCCCCACTCCACAAAACCTGACCCTGGCATTCCTTCCCAAACTGCCTCTGCACCGTGAGTGCAGCCCACGGGGTCAGCTGGGGTGCAGGAAGAGACACTGAGGCTGCGTCACCTCCCCCGTCCTTGGCTGAGTTGGACGCCGAGTGCAGGGGGCAGGAGCCCTTGGAGGCTCCGCAGCTGGTGGACTTGAATTTGCTTGTGAGAAGGATACTCTGTGTAATTGCTGGCCCATGGAACAATTTGGAATGAGCAAAAACATTTTTAAACTAAGATAAAATAGTCTTAAAAGATGGTTTATCTTTACCACACGCTTTAAAATGTGTGTGCCTTTAGTAAACAAAGTGTATTAGTACAGCGGTGGTGTGTATGTAAACAGAAAATCAATTACTTGGGACGGTGTTGGTTTTGTCTTTTTTTTTATTCCAGAGGGAAGCGCCGTTGGAAGCCTGGAAATGATAGCTCTAGAGCTTTGTGTTTCAATACTATTGCCAATGGCCGGGCAGCAGAGCTGGGGCCTGGTCAGGAAAAGCAGCCACCTGGCCCCACTTGCTGCACGATTCCCGAGCAGTTGTGATCTGTAGGTAAGGCAGCCCCCTGAGCCCACTTGGACCCACAGGCTCCCGTTTTGCCAGCAGACCACCCTGGGCCAGGGCGTCACTAATGCCTTAGTGAGAACATCCCCACCCGCCACCCACCAGCACCAGCTGCCTACACGGAAACGAAAGGTTGCAAGAATGAAAGAAAAGGACCTGAAGAGTCATGGATTTTGAGCCCTGTGGGATCTGCTCTGCGAGTGCAGTCAGAGTCCCTGTGGGGTGCAGCTGGGGCATGGCACCAAGTGCAGAGAGCTGAGAGAGAGGAAGGCAGGGTGGATCCTCACGATCGAGGCTTCTGTGACTCCTGGGTGTCTGCCAGGTGGTGGGGGAGCCTCGCCATGCACATCCATCTTGTCATCTCCAGGCACACAGACGACTCCAGAAATGCCCACACCGTGGCTCTGCCTGCCAGGCGCACGACCGCTTCTGGAGCAGCCCAGCGAGCCCCTGTGTCCCGGCCTGCGGCTGGAGGATGGCTGTCCCAGCTGTGGGACCTCTAGGCTCTGGTGAACATGAGGACTAGGCCAGAGAGGCTTAGAGAGCACAGAGCTCCATGTCAGACTCTGCTCAGACTGGTCTCAGGTGAGACGTTCCGCTGCCCCGCCCCCAGCCCTGGATCACGTGTGATACTTGAAATGATGTGCACACCTTGCCTCACGTGTGCTGGATGTTGCTGTCCCCCTTGCAGCCCCTTTTGACCAAGTGAGTCCCAGGGCCAGTCCTGGTTCGAGGAAGGGATGGTCATTACAGAATCTCTTCCTTACGGGAGGAAGATCTTCCATTCTGTCCTCAGAGGCTGTAAATAACTTCATTTTCTGTCTCTTTAAGTTGCAAATACCTTTTGGATACCTTCAAGGATACCCTTGAAGCCAGGCCCCTTCGGTAAAGCTCTGCATGTGTGGAGAAGCGGGGCTCTTTGCTGGGCTCAGAAACAGGTGCCTCACCAGGGTCCTCGCGCGGGGACAGCACATTGCACCTTGCTCTCCCGCAGGGGACCACACAGTCCCCGAGTGCTGGGCACCCTCTGCAGCTGGCCAGCCTCCAGCCACGACCCACCGGCCTGAAGCTTGCCCAGCTCCGTGCACAGCACTGAGCATCTATGGAGTGGGACTTCGTGGGGGTGTGAGGTTTTGGAAGGTGGTGTTTATCTTTTATTTTAAAAGGAAAAGTAACTGCAAAGAAAAGGAACACTTCTCGCCCAGAAAGACATCAGGACACAAAATCACTGGTGTTTTGACCTCAGTTCTGTCACCACCTCCCTGGAGAGCGGAAGGGAGGAAATGAGCAATTCTCCTAGAAACAGAAAGGCCTAGAAGCTCTCCAAATGTGACTCAAACCCAAACTTCTACTTGGCTCGTGAAGAGTGTTTGATGTGGTGAGAGGCCAGCATCAGCTGCACACTGTCCGGAGGAAAGCACGCCCGGCCGCGACTGCTCTCTCAGTGCCCCGCGCCAAGGCCCGGGCGCCTCCACACCAGAGCCTCCTTCCCCAGAGGAGACCCAACATCTGACCGCACCCCTCGAGTGGGCTTCCAGGGACTAGGATGGCTTTCTCCTCTAAGCCACACTTCCACACGCCCGGTACCTAACTCCCTGCATTCAAAGATAAGATGGGGCCAGGACGTGGCTCAGTTGGTAGCGTGCTTGCCTCGCTTTGCTTCCCAGAGGGGGGAGATAAAAACCACTCCCCTGCTTTGTGTGATGGCAGAAGACCCAGCACCCAGCCTTCTCTCTCCAAGGCAGGTGTGCACTGACCCTCAGAGTGGGTGCCAGCCCACCGTGGGGCACACAGAGGGAGGTGGCCCGGGACGCTTCCTCCCAGCCCACCCGCCTTCTGTTGGACAGACAGACCCCTTCCCTGGGCGTGGCTGGTCCCAGCACCCTGGAAAGCTCCAGCAAGGGAGCAGGGTGGGCGAGAGGGGGTTAATGCCCCCTCTGTCCTGGCCCAAGGACGCCAGAGGCCCGGCACGACTCAGGGAGTGTGAAGACCTGCGTCTGCCCTGGGAGTCCCGGCTGTCAGGATAACGGGGTGACGGCAGCCGGCGCCCGCAGCTCCTGGCGGGAGTCTGCTGAGAGCCTGTGACGTGGCCTGTGGCCCTCAGCGTGCCAGTGTGTCCCTAGGTGTGGAAGCTGTCCTGGGGAGTCCGGCGGCCTGGCTGCTGGGCGACCCCCCCACGCCCGTGGGCCCGCCCACCCTCCTGGGGCTCCGCTGCCTGGGCGTGGCCTCCGCTGCCTGGGCGTGGCCTCCCCTAGGGCTCATTGTCCCCTTTCCAGTTCATTCTCCAGTGTTTGGGCTCCGCCTCTGAGGCTGCTGCAGACTTCTTGTACCTGATTTGCAGGGTTAGCGACTGCACCTGTTGAAAACGTTAGTTTAGCTTTAGTTCTTTTACAAGCTCCAGCGGTCCCGGCCAGGTGAAGTCCGGGTTTCCAGGGAAAGCCACCGTCGGTTCGGCCCTCCCGCCCACCCCTACCCAAAGAAATAGTCAATATTTTAGTGACTTTTTTTCTTGTAGTTTTCCTGGCTATTCTTGAATATTATTTCTTCAAATAAACTCTAAGATACTCTTGATCAAAATAATCCTTTTAGTGTTATTTTGATACATTTTAAAAAATAGATATGATAGAGTTGATTTCTTTTTATGTGAATTTCTTATTTAATGAAGTGTCTCCCCATTTCCTAAAATCTGTCCTATGCTGCAGTGAATTTGTGGAGCCCCTCAGTCGTGGCCCTCCTTGGGTTAGATCTTGTTTGGCACGTCCCGAAATATTCATGTGTATAATTCAAATAGCAAAGGTGATTTTTCTTAGCATGTTTTTAATCATTAATAATAGGTTCTAGCTGGACGTGAGGACATGCATCTGTACTTCCATCTACTCAGGAGGCTAAGGGAGGAGGATCGCTGAGCCCAGGGGCTTGGGGTCAGCCAGGGCAAATAGGAAGACCCCATTCAAAAAGAAGGAGGAGGAGGAGCAGGAGGAGAAGAGGAAGGGGGAGAAGGGGGAGGAGGGGGAGGAGGGGGGAGGAGGAGGGGAAGGAGGAGGGGAGGAGGGGGAGGAGGAGGAGCAGGAGGGGGAGCAGGAGGAGAAGAGGAAGGGGGAGGAGGGGGAGGAGGGGAGGAGGAGGGGAAGGAAGAGGGGAAGGAGGAGGGGAGGAGGGGAAGGAGGAAGACAGGGAGGAGCAGGAGGGGAGGAGGAGGAGCAGGAGGAGAAGAGGAAGGGGGAGGAGGGGGTGGAGGAAGAGTGGAAGGAGGAGGATGGAGAGGAGCAGGAGGGGAGGGGGGAGGGGGAGCAGGAGCAGAAGAGGCCGCTTCTTCAGGGGCTGGTCTCCCAGTGCTCCCCTCGGCAGCTGCACAGTGCGGCACGATGCTGGAGGGCGTGCCAGCCCACCTGGTTCTGCAGCGGTGCTCACCTTTGCAGCGCCGGCCCACAGCAGGACCTCGGAGGCACTCGGCTCCTCGGCACATGGAAATCCTGCAGGCGACACCCCTTCCCTCCCGGCACAGTCGCTGCAGCGTTTGGGGTGCCACCTTACCAGGACTGAGTCGGGCCCCTGGGTTTACCTGCCGTCACTCCCGCCCACCTTCTCCTGCTCTCTACCCAACCCCAGCCCTAGTATGGCCGCAGGCGTAAGCCACATGCACATGCGCAGGCCTGGACCACGCCTCCTGACCTCAGACCACCAACCTCCCCCCTCCCAGGGCGTCCCTATCCATGAGGTCTGTCTCTCTGGTACCTGATTGTTTGGTCTTAGGCTTTGCTGGGGTTTGAATGTCCCCACCAAGATTCATGTTGAAATTGTAGCCCTATCGTAGGGAATTAAGAGGGTGATGTTTGAAGGTAGGACCTTTTAAACGAGGCCATAAAGGTGGGCTCTTATCCCCTGGGCCTTGTCTTCATAGGGGCAGCAGAGACCTGAGCTGCGGTGATCTGTTGCTGTGGGATGCCCTCAGCCACCTCAGACTCACAGGGAGTCCCCACAGCAAAAAGCTTCTCTCCAGATGCAGAACCCCCCAGCCTTTTGATCAGAGTAAATAAACCTCTCTGCTTCATAAGTTAGTCTGCAGCATTCAGTTATAGCAACACAACACTGACTAATACAGGTGCTGTCTAAAATAAACAGACACCAGAGTCACACAATTATTTGTACAGGATGTCTTGTTTAACGGTCTCTGAGGGAGGTGGTCTCACCTCTCTTGCTCTGCACCCCTGCTCCTGGCCTGGCACGCAGCACAGAGTAGGATCTCCCTAGTCACCTACCAAAGGGGAAAGGGTGAGAGGTGGCAGTTGCCTAAGAGCTTACCTATCGGAACATGCCAGGGATGACTTACAATCACAAAATATTGTATTTCCAAGTTTTTTTGTCGGGGAGGGAGGTAGCAGGGATTGAACTCAGGGCCACTCAACCCCTGAGCCACATCCCCAGCCCTATTTTGTATTTATTTAGAGACAGGGTCTCACTGAGTTGCTTAGCACCTTGCTTTTGCTTAGGACTTTGAACTTGGGATCCTCCTACCTTTGCTTAGACTAGCTTTGAATTCACCTTCCTCCTACCTCAGCCTCCTGAGCCTCTGGGATTACAGTCAAGGATTTTTTAAAGACAAAGGAAATTGTTTCTTCGGCAGCATTAGACTCATGTGAATCAAAAGTAATAAATAGGTATGGGGAAAGCACTGGAAAGAAATACTCCAGCCATTATCCCAGGAGAAAAACAGACTTTCTGTGAAGTTAGTTCAAAATAGACTTGTATCAGCTTCATATTTGGAAAAAAAATTGGTTGTTTTAATTTTGAATATTTAAGGCTGAGTTACTGGAAAAAGTATCTGTGAGAAATAGGGAAAACGGAAGCAAAACTAGGTTGAAAGCAGAGGTTTCATCTAAATAACGATTTAAGTGCTCTGCAGGAGACTCCTGATCAGGAGAAAGGACAGGCTGCGCTACACCTCTCCCATGACCGTTTCCACAGTGAGCAGCGAGCGTGCTGGCTGGTTGCAGGAAAGCAACGGAAAACAACGCACACGCGATCAGTTACACAGAAACCAGACTACACGAGAATACTGCAGTTGTGTGGGACACAGGACAGGAGACGGGACAGGAAGCCCAAGCTCGCATCGCACCTAGCTGGGTCGGAGGGGCCGAGGCTGAGGCCGAGGGAGCCAGCTTCGATGTTGTTCAAGCTGGGTGGGAGATGTGGTGCTATAATTCTCAGTACCTTCATGTGTGTCTGTCATGCTTTATAGTAAAATTCCAAAATCCATTGCCAACCTAGTAATAAAATGCAGCAGGAGAGGAATCCTGCAATCGCTTCAGGACGGTCCTTTGCCTATAGGAAGGACGCCCTCCCTGGTTCAGACATTCCGATTCTCCGACCTCACCCTTTGGTGCTCTCTCAAGTAGCTTAGTCTTTGGCAGAGGTTCTGTCGTCAGAGTGGAAGTGGCCTGAGAGGCGGCAAGACGCCCCGTGGCGTCTGCTGCTCCTGAGATGTCACAAGAACGCCAGGCTTCGTGCAGCCCTGCAGCACCAGGGACCTGGGTTTCGCAGGCGAGCGTGGCCACAGGCAGGCCTAGGGAGCGAGCCCACAAGGACGCCCGGGTTACCGTGGTTCCATTTTCCAGGGCAGCCCTCCCAGGAGAGACAGGCTCTGCCCGGCTGTGGCTCTAACGGGGGCGGTGCTGCTGGCCCCTGTGGAGAGGGAGGGACGTCCCCGAAGAGTGGACTGCTCTGCACGCACAGCCATTCCAAGGGGAGTAAAGTCAGTGCCTCCCTCTGCACCGTGGCAGAAGTGGGGAGGGCAGCGCCACCCCGGGGTGGTGGGCCGCCTTGGTACCCAGGTGGGGACCACCTTCCGGCTGCTGGTCAGTGTCCTTGGTGTGGACCACTCCTCAGGGCTTCTCAGCTGGGATGGGCCAGCTCCGGGAGCCTTTGTTTGCTGGGAGAACGCACTTACTGCCCACGCACAGCAAAGCGCCTGTCCTGACAAAGCCAGCGGGAGACTGGCAGGAGGGCTGGCTGGGAGGGGCAGGGGCAGCTGGTACCCACGCCCACCGCCAGCCGGAGTCCAGCCTCCACATCTCGCTGGCCACGCCCTCTCCTTCCTGGCCCCCATCAGCCTGCCCGTGTCAGGACAGGCCACTGCACTCAGAGGCAGGCAGTGGAGGGGAGAGGTGGCACCGCCGTCCTGCCCACAGGGAAGGGCCTGCGTGGAGGGCTCCCTGCCGCCCTGCTGACCCACCGCACGTGAGCCTGGGAGGACTCTCACCCTGCACCTCAGGAGCTCAGAGCATGCCACGAACCTGCCCACCCCGTCAGGGGCACACTTCCACACCCTCAGGGGTCCCACACACACCTGGGCACACATACACAGTCAGGCACCCCCCACACCCAGGCACACACAATCTGGCACACACACACACACCTAGCACACATACTCTGACACACACGCACACACACACACACCCAGCACACATACTCTGACACACATGCACACACGCACACACACACACAGGCACACATACTCTGACACACACACACACACCCAGCACACACAATCTGGCATACACACCCTGGCGCACACACACCCAGACACACACCCTCTGGCACACACACACACACATACACACACAGGCACACACACTCGACACTCAGGCATTCACATGCTTACACGCACATGCACATGCACACTTATTCATATACACATTTGTTCACTCACACATTCACAAGCCATACTCAGGTACACATGCTTACATTCCTATGCACACACTCAGGCACTCACACCTTCACATTCTCACACTCACATGCACACACTCGCATTCATACACACACTTATTTAAGTCACGCACCTTTGCACACTTGTAAGTCATGCACTTACCTTCATCCACACACACTCTCACTTGCACACACTACTACCCAGGGACAATGGAAAAAGTTGATTTTCACACTGCAGGGTTGAGAACTGAGGCTGTGTTTACAGAGGTGGAGAGTTTGTTGTGGTCTTGTTTCGTTTTGGGTTTTGGGGTTTTTTGGTACGGGGGATTGAACCCAGGGTGCTTTACCATGGAGCCCCATGTCCAGATCTATTCAATTTTCAATTTTGATACAGGATCTCACCAAGTTGCTGAGGCTGGCCTTGAACTGGTGATCCTCCTGCCTCAGCCCCCAGAGGGGAAGAGCTCAGCCTGGGAAGTGGTCCAGGATCCCAGGGCCCCGTGACGCTGGAGACATTTTAGCAGGCCTGCCGCTGACGCCAGCTTCTGTGGTGGCTCATCCTGCTGTGAAAGAGGCCACAGGGGCCGCCCAGCCAGAGCCGTGCTGCAGGCCTGCGACGCGTCTCAGTCCTGGTCTAAAAGGCCTGAGGGAAGCTTGGGGACTAGGTGTGGAGAGAAGAAGCCACAGAGGCCCAGTTCACTCAGACAAGGGGTCCAAACTTCGGCCCTCGTGAGGCAGAGGTGGGAAGGTGGTGACCAGGTGGGAGAGGGACAGGGCACCGAGCTCTGTTCTAGTCCACACGGCCCCAGCCCAGCCTGCAGCGCAGCATTTGAATGCCTGAGAGTGTTCTGGAAGGTCAGCAGTGTCCTCATCACCAAGCAGATGATAAAGCAGCAGAGGGGGCAGGACCCCGCGGGTGACGGCGTGCTCACCGCAGGCTGTGCGATGGACTCATGGTGCACACTCAGCTCCAGACTTGCCACGCTGTACGTTAAATACACACAACCGTCAATCGGTCCTCAAAAAGAGGTTTACAGTGAGTAAGAATCCACAGCTTCTACTTCAAATCTACGTCCTGGAGACTGTGTTGAGAGCAGTCAAGTGTTCTGGTCCAGGGGACCTTCCTGTGACCGTCAGGCAGGGCCCGGCTTCACAGCGGCAGGCTCTGAGCTCACCTCGTCCTCCTGGCAACGGTGTGGGCATGAGACCCGCCCGTGACCTCCAGCCCGGAAGCCTGGGCGCAGGGCGGGACCCTAACTCCAGCTCCTTGGTGCTTCTCCCTGGTGAGAACGAGATCAGTGCTGCCCCTTTATGGGGCATCCCCAGAACCCAGAGCCACCAGCATGGGGAACCCCGCAAGGGATGGCTGGGGAGCCCTGGGGACACAGGCATGAAGTTCTGGAAACAAGCCAGCAGGACTGCACTTCAGCCAGCGGGGACCTGGGGATTTCTAGAACCTTCTCTGGGCCTTTCTCCTCCCTATGAGCTAAGCAGGAAGGCGCGGTGCTGGATTTCCCGAGTAGCTCTAATTTCCTGTGCGTTGCCCTGTAGGACATCTCAGCCCAGCTCCTGAGCGTGAGAGGGAGTCTGGGAGACTCATGCCCACTGGTCTATGATCACCACCATGAAATGAACTGCACCATCCAGGAGACAGATCAAGTGTCCACGTTTAAAACCAGGCTCCGCTGATGTGGCTTCAAAGGTCACCAGCAGCATAAATATCTCCTGGTTTGGTGTAAAGTAAGAACCAATATTACTTTAAGAATTAGGATTAAGTTGCAAATATCCAGAGCACAGATTCTGTATGTAAAACATTAAATTTATACTCACAAGCTGATATGGCATGAATTCCGATTGTTTTGGTGTTATTTTTTTAAAAATCTCATTTGCAGGTGGCAAACGCTAATTATCGTGAGAGAGAACTTAGTCTTGCTTTAGTCAAGAACCAACTCAAATTAAAGTGGAATTTTAGAGAGCTGGAGGAGAATGAATCAGTGTCAGTTTGTCTCCTTTCCTAACAGTCACCATGGAAACGCATCCCTGACCTGCGTCCTTCCTACCTGCAGTGAGCCACAGGCCCCTCCCTGGCGTGGTGTCCTCCTCAGGGATTCCTGTGCAGCAGGCCGCCAAAGGCTTCCACTGAAGCAGAGTTCCTCCGGCTGCCCAGACTCTCGGCAGCCTTGCTGTGCTGTCGGCCTGGAAGGTTCCAGAAGGCGCGGCTCCTGCTTCCTGGGGCTCTGGCCTTGCTCGGAGGTGTGCTGGTGGCCACCCTCAGGGAGGTTCACCTAGCAGACGACCCGGGTGCTCCCCACGGTCCTCTCTGTACTAAGCCGCAGGATAGGAAAGTCACCTGCCTTGTCCTCAGCCCACACCCCAAGTCCACGCTGCTTGGCAGAAGCCAGAGGCTTCTAGACACGGAGGCTGTTCTGCCCCAGCCAGGAGCATCCTGCGTGGCCGCGGAGCCCTCACACCCTGGGCCCTGGGCACCTGTGTCTCCACCTGCCCTCCTCTGCAGGGAGGGCACACGGGAAGGAAGCCACCGTGTTGAGCTTTATTTATTGCTGCCATTTTCCTGACCTGGGCCCTCCTCTCAGCTTGCTCGTTGTGTGAGATGGAAAATTACAGACACATCAGGAGAAAAAAGAAACAAAATCCCAAATAGTGTCCTATATAGCTGCAGCACTCACAAGCAGAGCAATAAAGGGAGATAAATCAGCAGCTCCGTGTAACGTGTTGCAAGTAATGGGAATGAAGTGACCGTAGAGATTAATTTTTCTTAGTTTTAAAAATAAAAAGAGACTTGACCCAATGCAGTGGTGCTCCAAGTGTGCCTCAGGCATCTTGGGAGAGGTGTGCGAGGTCCCTGTACAAGTGTTGCTTTCGCTATGCTCTTACAGAGACATGAGTTTCCAAACAGCCTGGGGAAGGCAAGTGGGAGAAATATCCCCCGGCACACAGAGGCGCCGACGCCGGGCGGAACGCCCTCCTCTCCCTGTGCAGGACCTGGGTGCGCAACCTGGGCGCCCCTCCCGCAGAGAGGCGGTCCTCTTCCCGCCCTTAGTGACAGGTGCAGGCTGTGCACCTGGCGTGGGGAGGTCGCTCTGCTGGCACTCTCTTGGAGTCCGTGAGGAAGAGGAAGGTGGAGACACCCCGGCTGGCACACAGAGGCGAGCGGACCTAGCTCAGACAGGAGGCTGCTCCTAGCAGAGCCCAGCCTGAACTGCCGACGGGTCCCAGTCGGGTGGTGGCTGTCACCATAGCTCGTCCTGTCTCCTGTGCTGACTCCCCACTCCCAGCAGGAGGCTGATTGTTCTGTGGCATGTCCCCATGAGGCTCAGGAGCCCAGGTCCCAGCTGTGGCTGAGCTGTGTGTTCACCCATGTGACCTTGAGCATGTCCTCCTCCCCCTCTGAGTGTCCGTTGCTTTGTCTGCATGCCGCACACGAAGGGTTGTGTGTCCACCGAGTGTCTCTGAGAACTGGCAGGGCGGCTTGGATCCCCAGGTCGGGCGCACCCCTCTACTGGTGTGTCTGCAAGTCCACGGGCAGTCAACACGCATCTGCTCAGCCCTCCACCCCTGCTGTGTAAGTGCACAGGTGGCGTGCACACTCGGGCTGCAAGCCCTGTGTGGCACACACCAGGAAATAGCAGAGCACCCTCGATGAAACCGTCGCACAAGAGCGGTGCATTCGCACTATAAAATACTGCACAGCTGTTAAAAGAAGTCTCTGGAAGGTCTTTTATGGTATGTTTTTAAATGCAAGAAGCAGGTCATAGAACATAATCCTGTTTTGCAAAGAAAGCAAAGCAACAATCACCCCTTGATATGTGTCCAAAACTTTCCAGGATTGTCATGGAGACAGGCTTGGAAGAACTTCAGTGTCCAGGTACAGGGATTCAGTTCACGTCATCAAGCGTCATGCCGTAAAACGGCCATCAGCTGTCGGAGATAATGAGAGATGCTTAAATTATCACGTAGCGGCATTGCTCTGATGGCTTCGCCAACACGAGAGGGTATTAAAGGACAAGGGGACACAGGACCCGTGCACTCAGGAACTACTCAGGGTCAACGTGCCCCACACATCCGTGGCAATTATTATTGGTCGTGCGCTTACGAGTGGCTTACCCTTATTTTTGTGTATCTGAATTTTCTAATTTTGTCAAATTACCTTGTAGAAAAGGGGAGCTGGATGGGGAGGCCAGGAAGGTTTAGTGATTCTCCAGGAACGTGAGACAGAAAGGACCAAAGGGCTCAGCAACATCTGAATAGCCAAGAGGCGGGAAGTGGAAATGACCGCTCGGGAAAGGCGTCCGAGACACGCAGCCTGTGGAGCCGCCGCCTGAGTCCTGTGCTCCCTGGGTGATGAGGGTGAGTGAGCATAAATACTCACAGTGCCTGACCACCCCGCGGGAAGGGCGGTGGCTGGAGACGGTGCTGCACACGTGCCTGGCTGGCACCTGTGTCTCTCTTCAGAGGCCCACAGCCTCCGACGGTCCCGGAAAGATCAGCTGCTGACTCACACTGAGTGTGTGTGGGCTGCTTCTTCACTACCGAAACCTTGTTTGGAGAAAAACGTTGCATCCTTTTTTTTTTCCTTTAAATTTTATAAATCAAAAAAAGAACTTGCTGGAAGTATTTGCACTTGGATAGATGTTTTTCATTAAAATAGCCTTGAACAAACTGTTTCACAGCCAGGTTTTACAAACCCCAACACAAAATGAGTTTATGATTAAGATTAAGGACTCGGCGTGGAGCAAAGTGGAAATTAGCTCTGATCAGGTGGCACAATGGGAGCAGAGGACAGAGGCAGTGTCCACTGCGAGTCCCTCTGCGCCTACCTCTGTGCGGAGCCAGCAACGCACTCCAGAGCTGGGAGCTGCCACAGGAGCCCCTGCTGGGGCTGCAGGAGCTCAGCGCCTCAGCACAGGTGAGCCGCAGCGCAAAGGAGTCTCCAGAAAGCCCCGGCTCGGGTGAAACGCCCACCCCGCCCTGTAGTGCCCACCCTGCCGGTTGTCCTGGTTGTGGTGTCCTCTATGCAGGCTCGTGAGTGAGGACATCCCTGATCCCCAGACCACTCCTCGCAGCCCTGAATTATGGTTGCTTTCAACCTTGGGAAAAGGAGAAATCACTGTTTTTCAGTGCAGACTCATCCCAAGTCTTAGCACATTGGAAACATCTGACTGCCTGGGTTGCCCTGCGCAGAGGCTGGGTGGTGGGGTGGTGGGGTGGTGGGGTGGTGGGGTGGTGGGGTGGTGGGGTGGGCCCGCCGCCCTGCTTCCCGCCGCCCTGCTTCCCGCCGCCTCTCCGGACAAGAGCCCTGCACGGCTTCCTCCAGTCGTCTGATTTCCATGAGGCCAAGGCGGACCCACAGCGAGGTGCGAGTGTGCCTCTGGGCGCAGCGGGCCTGCCGGGCCACCCCTCTAACTGCAGGGAGCACTGGGGTCACTGCACTGCCGTCTCCGAGGGGCCGTTTCCGGTGGAGCCTCACTGCGGGTCAGCGCACCGGCCGGGCGGTAACTTGATTGTGGACCTCAAGGTGGAAACAGGCGGCGAGCCCTTCCGTTGGGTTCTCCCTGGGTCACCAGCCCTGCGGCAGCAGGCCGCTCCCACGAGGCTCTTGACCGACGGAGCCCAGCGACGCAGGTGGTTGTCAGGAGCTTGCGTTCTAGGGACGCAGAGTGCCCGGCACCTCCTCCCTGCTGGCTTTTATTTCCCGTTTTTCCAGCAGCTTCTGATGGGCAGCGTTTTCCAGGGAGAGCAGCAGGTGGCGCTGAGCGAGGACTTGGCCAGGCCGCAGACACCCCCCGCGCTGAGCTCTGGCTGAGTGTCGGGGTGACTGGGCAGCCCCACCTTCTGACCACAACTACTGGTCAGCCAGTGTGCGAGAACACCTGAGACGGGGCTCAACGCACTGGTTGAAATGAGTGGGCACTTTGGCCCGATCGGAGGGTGAACGGAGGACCTGCGCCCGCCCGGGACTCAGCTTCTCCTGCGCGGGTCCTCTGTGCATTGGCCCATGGCCTTTTCCCTTCCCATGGTCCCTGTTCACTCCAGATCCACCAGAGAGGGGGTCAGCCTCTGCCCCATGCCGTGTGTGACGATGCGCTTGCTAAGGAATGACCAGGGAGTCCCCTCGTCCACGCTGCTTCTCCTGGCTGCCGTGTGTGGCGGGGTGTGCTCAGCGGGTGTCTGGGATGCCGTCCATCCCGGTAGCTGCAGTGTCCACTTCCACAGCTGAGCCTCTGTGACATGAGCAAACATGCAAATGACAGCACCTGAAGTCCCAGGGGAGCTGTCAAGCAGGAGGGGGACCGCAGTGGCTGAGGAGCGGTCTGGGGGCCTGGGTTCCTGTGGAGGGTGGCGGGAGGCACGGTCAGCTTGCCACGTGGAGCTGACCTTGGAGCTGGGAAAGCTCTGAGGGGAGAGGGTTGGCGTGGTGAGGGGAAGGAGGCCCTGGTTGTGCACAGGGCACCCAGGGAAGGTCTCCTGGGTGGACGCTCGCCCCCTCCCCACAGTGCCACCCGCTCCACTCACAGGGCTGGAGGTGGGACAGGAGGGAAGGCAGAGCGTAGGGGTGGGGACCCCAGGACTCGCCTACTGTCCGAGGACAGTGGCCTCCCCACTCACCCTCCTGGCTTTTTGGCAGTTTGATTTTCCCAGAAAATGACTACATCCCCGACCCCCAACCCCTGCCTGTGGCTTCCCTGAGGCTTGGGGCAGAACAGGCTGGATCCGAAAGAAACTCAGGGTTTCCCAGTGACCAGTCGGTCTCACTCCCTCTCGACCCTGCAACGGCCGTGGAGGTGTTGGCGGCCTTGCGGGCTGGTCAGGGAGGAGGGCTGCGCCTGGCCTCTCCAGCCTGCATCTGCACCGGGTGAAGCCAGGTCGGCACGAACTGGGTTCGGGGGGAGGTGGGGGGTGGGGCAGGCAGACCTGGTCTGTCCGGCTCCGCGAGAGCCCTGACTTCCCAGCAGTATCAGAACAAACCGAGGAGCCCAGCGCGGCGCCTGGACTTCTGTGATGTCCCTGAGCAAAGGCCCTCGGTAGGTCACCCTCCCCGCTGCCTGACACGGCTCTGCCAGGGCCGAGCTCACCACCATCTGACCTGAGCAAAGGGGTGAAGGTCAGGGCCGCGTGGCTGGGAACCAGGCTTCCTCTCCACTCTTGCACTGTGTCCCCTGCCCCCCGGAGCCAGGGCGATGGCCAGCCTCACCTCTCTTCTGGGGACCCTCCCCAGTGCGCCAGTGGAGACTGTCTGGCACCTCCCCTCCGCTGGCAGGTTGGGTGCTGGAGGCCCTGGGTCACTTGGAGGCTGGCGCACCGCACCCTGGGTGGTCACCCGCCACCCCAGGGCACCTGCTGGACCATGTCGACGTTGCCGTCAGAGCTTCTCCCTGGGACGTCGCCAAGCACTGCCGTCAATGACCAACCCAGCAGGGCCTTTGTGGACAGCCCCGGGCGCTGCACAGTGAGCCCGCCGAGCACCCTGCCAGGTAAGGCTCATTAAAAATGCTGTTCCACTTGGCGGCACCCAGCCCGAGCGCCGCTGGCCCAGGCTCACGCCCGTCTCTGCTTTCCCCAGGGAGCGCTGAGTGGTGGTGCTCCAGGGCGTCCTCGTCTGCTTTGCTGAGACTCTCCAGGGTCCCCAGCCCCGCCCTGGCCTTCCCAGAGCCTCTCAAACCTGGCCTTAACACTCGCCTGCTGTAGCCCTGAGGGTCTGCAGTGGCTAGGAACTTCACTCAGGGAAAATCAGTTCACACCTGTCTGCAGGGTCCCTGGAATGGACGTGTGGCCCTCCTGCCGGCAGCTCTCCCAGACGTCAGGAAGAGGTAGGCGTTAAGGAGAGCGCGTGTACTGACTTTGTGTTTGGGGCCTGAAGAAACACCCCATTCCCAGGGACTTGACCTGAAACAGGTGGGTAAGAGGATCTCCTCCGAGCCTGTGTTTCTGCTATTTAGAATAAGGAAGCCCTGGTGGCCACACCCAGGCCCCGGCTGGGAGAAACTCTGCCTCCCTCTGTACCTGGGAAATTCACACCTGTAACACAATAGCCTGTAACTGACAATGATCTGTTGACATCAGCCCATGAACTCCCGTCTGCCGGCAGAGGGAAGGACAGAGGCTGTGCTGTGCCAGCCGGGCTCAGCCTCAGATCTGGGTCAGGCCGACCCAGGGCTGCCAGGCGGCCCTGGAATCACCTGCACATTTAAGAGGAAGAGACAAAACAACTGGCCTCCAGGGCTGGCTGGGCTCCCGGGAGAGGGCTCTGCTCTCTGGACAGCAGCCGGAGCTCCCGCCTCCCACTCCCCAGGTGGCACCCCTCGGCCAGCCACCCTGACCCAGGGGTGGGCCGGGACACTGCGGCCTGGTGCTGGAGCACCACCTTCTCGGGGGGCAGAGCGTCTGGGGAGCATTGAACTCCGAAGCCACACTGGACCCTTGTTTGACATCTCAGAAGCAAAACAAAACCAGCAGCCGAAGGAGCAGCACCAAGACCACAGCCAGAAAGAAAATGGCCGGTGCCTGAGGGCTGGCTGGTGACCCTGCCTTGCTCCGTGGCAGGGATCCTCCAGTGGTTCTCCCAGCACCTCCCGTCCATAGGGACCTTCAGAGGAGGGGCGTCACCATGTCCTCCTGGGAGGGGAGGCGAGTGCTCTCAGGCAGGGGCAGGGGCAGGAATCTCCATCCTGCTAATTCACCTCCTCAACCCAGACCTTTTGGAACATTAGGCAAGTCACGTGGACTTGGACATCTCCCTCTCTTCAGTTTATTTCACATAGAGACCATCGACGTTGAATTCCAAAGATGACAGTTGGAGGGTAGGGTTCTTAGAGCCTTGGACCAGGTGTGATCCTGGAAAGTGGCAGGTGGGCGCCGGCTGGTTCTCCAGAAGCAGCCCAGGGTTGCTCCCTTCTTGGGAACAGTTACATAGGCGAGGTGTTTTGTAGGTGCAGACTGAAGAGGGGGCTCTGGGAAGGAGGGCAGGGCCAACGGGTGTACTCATTTATTCCAAGTGGTCAGGAAGGGCTGACCGCAGGCCGCAGACTCGGGGAGGCCAGGCGTCCAGTGAGCACACTTCCTTGATTTACCCGGGTGTGAAACGTTTTTAAGAGCACAGCATCGGAAGAATCACAGGTGCTCTTGCACCACCGTTGACGGACGCGGGGCAAACCCTTCCTTTGCACGTTAGCAAGGCACGCAGCGCCACGCCTGGGCACCCAGGGAAGAGGTCTCTTCAGTTGTAAGCAGGCACCTCTTCCTCTGCTTTCCCCCCAGGCCTCGGCCAGCTGTGCTGAGGATGGCCAAGCACAGACAGCAGCAGGGCCTGGAGGGCCACACGTCTGGGGTGCCCCTCCTGAACCCGCAGGCGTGGGCATCCTCTGAAGCACATCCCACTCTCTCAGTGTGAGGAAGAGTAAGCCAAACCTCGTGCTGTGGTACGAACGTGACCCCAAAGTTCCTGTGCTGGAAATCTAGCCCTGGATTCATATTAATGGAATTCTGGAGGTCGGGTCATGAAAGGTCGTTAGGGTTAGGTGAGGCCTTGGGCGAGCACCGTGGCATGATTGGCTTTATCAGGAGAGCCAGGCAGACCTGGGCTTCCAAGCTCTTCCCAGAGGTGACGCCGCCGCTACACTGTGGTGCAGCACAAGGCCTTCCCAGAGGCAGCATCCTACCTTGGACTTCCCAGCCTTCAGAACTGTGGGCAAATAAACCTCTATTCTTCGTAGAGTACCCAGTCTGTGGTATTCAGTTATAGCAACAGAAAGTGCACCAAGGCTCCTCAGAAAGCTACTGTGCTCCTGAGAGGAAAACAGAAGGAACTCAGAAGGATGGAGGACTTCGCTCCCTTTAACCAATCACCCTGAGTTTAGCAGGTGCCAGGAATGCTCAGTGCCTCCAGCGAGGTGCTGTGGAGGTTGTGGAAATGCAGCACGGGGACTCCCGTCTCCCCTCCCCAGGGCCCCAGGCACTGCCCTGCTCGGGCGCAGATGCATGTGCAGCCTCTTGGGCGTCCTCTCAGGCTGTTCCTCTTCCCCGATTCTTATAGCACCAAGATGGTCTTGGAGAGAAATGACCAAATGGGTCAAAGGAGAATCCAGAACTGCCAGCGCAGAGAGGAACCAGGACGGAGCCCTTCTGCTCCTCCAGGTCCTGCGGCCTCTATGAACAGAGCATCAGCCGGGCAGCCCCAGCCCAGGACTCACCCCAGGAGGACGCAGGTTGTCCACGGAGAGCTAGCGAGCACTTCCCGGGTCTGCAAATGCTGGCCAGTTGTACTTCTGGGCAGAACCAGCGCTGAAATCCCAGTGCCGAGCCTGCTGGGGACGGGGCTGCGGGTGCAGCCTGGACACGGGGTGGGGCCAGCTCCAGCCCGACGAGCCCAGGAAGGGAAAGGTGCTGGATGCCTGCATGACCTTACTTACAGCTTCGATGGATCGTGATTGAGATCAGAGACCATCCTCCGCCTCCCAGAAAGTAGATGGAAATAGAAAGAACTAGAAAACAATTATGCACAATCTTATCACCCACATCTACCCACTAGTAACATTTTGTCACATTGTTTGCATTTTTATTACTGCTTTAAAGTATAATTGAAATCATACAGTAGATATAATTTAGCATAGCATAAAAATTCACTCATGCGTTAAGTTTTGTAAACACAAAACCTAAACACAGTTTTAATGGCTGCATAAAAGTGAAATATATGGATAGACCACAATTTAAATTTTTTCCTTCTAGGTCATGATTTTAATAATATTAATATTGACTGCTTCTTATTGAGCTCAGGCTATTTCTGGACACTGCGTCAGGCATCACACATGGATAATCTGGGTTTAATTCTGTAACCAATCCCATTTTACCAATATCAGCAACAGGGAACCAAGGCTCAGGAAGGCTAATTTCCGGGCTGTAGTGCCAGGCTGGGGCCACTTCCTCATCTGCCTGCTCCTTGCCAGAGACGGAGGGCTGCCAGCTCCTTCGTCCACTCTCCTCAGGTGTGCCTGGCTGCGGGTGGGGTGTGGAGCTCAGAGTCGGCGAGAAGAGACCTGGGTCTCCCCTCCAGGGCCTGACCATCCAGCAGTTCGCTCAGTAGAACTGGCCTTCTGTTTCATTTTGAGGACTCACTGGGCTTTTCTCAGCAGGTCTCCTCCTCTGGGCACTGGGACATCAGGCTTTTGACTCTGGCAGAGAGACTGCCCCCAGCGCCCTAGTGCCTCTTCCTCCTCGGCGCGCCCTGGTCTGCAGGGCCATCACCTGGGCCCGAGATGATGGCCCAGGAGGAGGCAGTGCCGCTCTTCACTGGAGTGATCTCCAGAGCCACGTCCTTTCTCAGGGGCAGAATCCAGGACTGGGACGCAATAGTCTAAAGGCCTCAGAGCCGCCCAGTTAGATGATAGGAGGCTGGGCAGGAAGCCTCATGACTCTTGCTGACCACAGAGCCCCAGCCATCCTGCGCCTGCTCTTAGAGAAGCATGCGGTACAGGAGAAATGGGAACGTGGAGGAGGAACGGAGGGCTGCTGCCCGAGACCAGCAGGCAGACGGTGGCGCAGACGGGGCCGAGTCCCTGACAAGAGCACCCTGGCCGCTGCGGTGAGAAGTCGTCCACTCGGCTGATGGCCCAGCGTCATGCCAGCCCTGCGGGTCAAGAGGAAACCCGTGCGCAGCTGGGGACCTCTGGAGCCACCATGACAAACAGGCCGCTCTGCCCCTGGAGGACGTCCACAAAGCAGAGCCTGTTCCTGCAGGGCGAGCCGAGCACAGCCTGTGTCTGGGGCCACCATGTGCGGAGTGGGGCTGCTTCCAATTCCTAGGGCTGCCTGGACAGATTAAATCACAGAGACTGGTGGCTGAGAACATGGAGAATTTATTCTTTCATAGTTCTGGACGCCCGAGGTCCAGACCCTGGCAGGGCCAGTTCCCCACAAAGGCTCTGGGGTGGACCCTTCCCTGACCCTCCAGCTTCTGGAGGTGGCCAGTGGTGTACTCCAACCTCCTGGCCTCTGCAGCCTCCTGTGTCCAGACGTCCCTCTTCTCCCAGGAGCACGGGCCACTGGGTGGGTGGGGCCTCGCCTGAACTTGATACATCTGCAAGCCCTTTCCCAGCAAGGCCACATTCTGAGGTTCAGGAGGACACCCCTTCTTCCCTCCTGCCCCACGGTTTTCCTTTCCCAAGCCACCCACCTGCAACATTCTCCTGGCTTCGGAGATTCATTGTGGTTTAGCCAAACGTGGCTCAGATGCTGTGGGGAGAAATGTTTGCCATCCTTGGATGGTTGGGTGGGGACAAGGGAGCAGGAGCAGGAAGCACCAGGTGCAGGAAGTCAGCATGAGGACCGGCAGGCTGGGGCCACCCAGAAAAGCCACCTTCAGAGGTACAGGCTCACAGGGCCGTGCACTTCCTGGACCAGGCAAACCCAGTCTGCGTCTAACTGGCTGGATTTGAGTTACCCTGGCAACCCAAAGAGCCTTAGGGCTTGTCTCCAAGGCTCAGGGAGAAGTTGCCCCATTGTCTCCCGAACAGGGCAAAGAGAACTTTCCTGCTTTGGGAAAAAGGGATTTCAAAGGGACTGGGCTATGTGGTCAGAACCTCTGTCACCTGCCCTGCACCCAGTGGCGCAGGCTGGCCTTAAGCACTGCACCACCTGGATAGTTGGTCACTTCCGCCTCCACACAGAGGACTGAGAGCAGAGCTGGTCAGAGGGATGCCCCTGGGAAGGGCCAGTCCCTCGGGGTCTGGGAATAGGCTCCAGAGCAGGAGGAATCCAGACGCTGGCCTGGACAGGAAGACTTCCCTACTTGGGGCTTCCTAGGGAGGTTGTCAGGGGTGCCTGTGCGACCATGTGTGGAGATAAGATGGCAACAGACCTGCAATCCCAGCGGCAGGCCCTTAGCCTCCATCCGAGGGCACAGGCCTCTAAAGGTGAACGTCCACTTACCACTCTCGCAAAAAAAATAGAGAAATTTTCAATCATCTGAAGACAGTATTCTTAGAACATTCTTGACAACATCGGACAAAATAAAAGCTGTTTCATGGCACCTCTATAAACGTATGCATTCATTAGAAGTCGAGAAGGGACCCAATTGTGCTGCATCAAATAGAGAACATTCAACAGAACTTTCATTTCAATATTTAATGTCCACTTCTTCCTATTTCAGAAACGGAAGAATTGTATGACGAGTGAAGCATCAATGACAGGAAGGTGTCTTCTCACCAAACACACACAGTCCTTTACTCGCAGGGACGTGCCCCGGAGAAACGAAGACACATCACCCCCGAGAGCCGGCAGAACGCCGAAGGCCCCTGGTCTGGATCTGGTGAATGAGGGGCGGACAGAGCCTGCAGCAGTACCTCAGAGGGGCAGCAGGCCTGCCACACACCACGGCACCATGAAACCTGTGCTCCAGGAAGAGCCCCCCAGGACAGACCAAGGGGCACCGTCCTCTTCACCTGAAGGACACAATTGGGAGTTCAAAATCAAGGTGCCACACCTGTGAAGGACGTGTCACTGAGCCTAGCCTGGCTGCAAAGCCAGGAGATAAAGGCAGACTTTCTCTGGGCTAGGTTGGAGTCTGACCCCTGGCCACTCCCGGGGCCCCGGCTCTGACACAGCCCCAGTGGCCGGCTCGAGTCTCAGAGGAACAGACATTCAAACCATTAGCAAGACAGAAAACAGATCCCGGGGCTGCTGGGCAGGGAGGGGTGGATTTCTGTAGGGGGCTGAGGAGGTTCAGAATGTGCTGACCTCAATGGCCACAGTCCTCGCGCAACGCTTCAAAACGTGCTTCTCCTGGGTGGGCTCGCAGGCTCCTGGAGACCTCGCTAGCCACCTCGCAGAGCTCAGAGCTGTCCAGTTCCTCCCTTGAAGGCTTTTCTCCCCATGTTTTTCTGATAATAATTAAAATAATTGGGTGATAATTTAGGTCTTTTATTCTTTTTTACAAATTCAGACAGCAATGTGTGCTACTGTTAAAGTGAAAAGGCATTTCAAGTTTCAGTAGCAATCTTGCTTCAAGTCTTCCCTCTCAGGACACCTTAAATGACAGCGTCCTTCACTTCTTGCTCGCTCGTCTCCTGACTCCTCACCCGACCACAATCGGAAGTGGCGCTACTGCCCTGCACGTGTCTTCGATTCTTCTAAATGAGGAGATGCTGTCTGTGTCTCTGTGGAGCATGCTGTTGGCATTGGGACCGGAGGTTGGGGTGTTAGTGGTGACTGCGCATGGTCTGTGTGTCAAGCAGTGACCCCTTCACCTTCAAAGCACTCCAGTGGAAGGTTTGCTTTGACTTTGGGCAATTTGGACACTCATCGTAAAAATGAGGCTGAAAAATTTGTGTGTGTTGTGTTCACAGTCACTTTACCCTATCAGGACAATTGCACTTTGAACTATAAATAGGAGAACCCCACATTTAGCGGAATCCAATGCGGAAATGAGCTGCCAAGAGACAAAGTAGACGGTGCCCAGTTCCAACCACAAAATTTTGGGAATTGAAGGCTCATTTCAAAACTACTCTCTTTAATCTACCCAACCCCCTCAGACCCCCACTAGCACCCCCAGAAGAAAATGAGCCCACTCCCCAGGGCTGCTTGAAGAAACTAGTGAGCTCATGACGTTGCTGGGACGCAACAGAGGCCTCGGCCTCACCCCGCTGCCTTTATGTCCAGCTCAGCGAGCAGCCCCACAGAGCCCTGGCACCGAGCACCGGGTGGCCAGCTCAAGTTCCTGTCCACCTGCCAGCAGTCACTGGGGGGGAGGAAGTGCCCTGGTTGCCAGCTTGGGTCTGTCTCCCCTGGAGCCTGGAAGGTCAGTTCAGCCAGCCCAAGGAGGGATTCCCCAGTGCCAGACCCTGGTGGCCAACATGAGGAATGTCCCCACGCATTCTGCCCAAAGACATCCCCTCGTGGGGACGGGGCAAGCCGTGGAGTCGGGTCGTGGAGTCGAGTCTCGGAAGCGGCTTGGAAATTAACTGAGGCTCCTGGGTGAGCACTTTTGGGTGCAAGTGTGTTAGTTCTCAACACTGTGCAAAATCCCTGAAAACTCTATTCAAAGGAGGAAAGGTTTATGCTGGCGGATGGTTTCAGAGGTTTCTTCCGCGGTCGGCTGGCTCTGTTGCTTCAGGCCTGAGCGAGGCAGAGCCTCAGGGTCGGGGCGTGTGCCAGGCAAAGCTGTTCAGCATGGCTGTGGGGCGCAGAGGTGGCGGGAGGGGGGAGTCAGGGCGGCCCGTGATGTGACCTACCTCCTCCAGTGAAGTCCCACCCCCTCGTTTCCACCCCCGCAGAGCTCTGCCCGCTGAGGTCCAAGGCTTAGGTGGGGCATTCCAGACCCCAGCTACACACGGGGCTGGGTGCATCACGAAGGGTGCCAGAAAGCACCACCTGTCACAGTCCCAGGACAGTCCCCAGGAAAACGGCTATAAATCTATCGCCCAGTTATGTTTCAATAGATCGAAACATTTTTTCTGTTATTTTTAGGCTTTCACTGTGCCCTTTGACCCTTGGCAAATTCACTCTGCTTTGTAGTGATTTACATATTAAATGAGCTCAGACCTCAGGGCCCTTCTTCTCTTGGTGATGTGGACAGTGGTCACCTGTCGCTGGCTCTTTGCGGTGCCAAATCCACGGGTATTTGTCACCGCCTGCAGCAACAACTTGCGCGGGTCTCCATGGGTGGTGGACTGGAAACTGAGCCACCTCTATTTCTGAGCTACTTCCCTACTCGCTCGCTCATTTATGGAGGATAGAGGAAATGAGGTTTACTTGCTTTGAGAGGAGAGAGAGAGAGAGAGAGAGGCTTTGCTTATTGGAGAGAAAGATAGACTTTGCTTAAGAGAGAGAGAGACTACACTTTCAGAGATTCCATATTTTCTTAGTTCTGCTGCTTCTGCTTAAAGGTGCGTTCTGCATCCTGTGAACTAAGGGTGTGTCTACCTAAGGTGCTTTAGTGATGTGTCCCATGTACTGCGATCTGTGATCTGCAACCTAAAGATGTGTTCTCAGTTCTCTGCTCCGCGAACTGCCTTCCGCCGCTGCCCCTACTCGCTGTTTCTATCTGCTTGCCGCTTCTTCTTCTTCCTTTCTGCTAATGGCTTCCCTACTTCTTTCTGCTAGCTGCTGCTCTTTACCTTCTACCTACTGTCCGCTTATATTCCCTCCAAGAGGCGGAGCCACGCCAGTTGAGATCAGACGAGGAGCCAGCTGCCCAATCACGAGCAGGCGCGAGCAGGAGCGCTTGGGAACACCTGTGCACTTGTACCTCCGATGTGATAAAAACAGCTTCTGGCTGGCTGCCAGGCGCCATCTTGGCGAGTCCGCATGGCATCGCCCCCAACAGCCACCAACGAGTCAAGGGATGCTTTGTGGGTGACAAGCTAGGACTTCGGATTTTAGTTTTACTTTAGGAAAATCAGTAGATCTTTTGGGGACTTCCCATTTGCTCCTAATAAATGACTGTCAATCACCTGTGTAGATGGACAGTAAAAGACAGCATGGGGGTGAGTGGTGTCTGCCAAAATGCTATGTTCAAGTCCCAGCCCCCAAGCATATGAATGCGACCTTATTTGGAAACAGGGTCTCTGCAGGTGTCTTCAGGTTAAGATGAGGCCACACTGATGTAGGGTGGCCCTAACTCAGTGACTGCTACAAGAGGGAGATTCAGACACAGGCATGCTGGAGAACGCCTCCTGACCACAGGTGGAGGCTGGGGAGCAGCCAGGAGGGCCAGGGCTGGTGGGAAGGACAAAGGGTGGGGGAGGCAGACCCTGCCCCGGAGCCCGCAGAGGAGTGTCACCTGCCGAGCCTCCTGGTTGGAAGGAGGACACATCTGTGTCTAAAGCAGTTTTGTCATGGTGGCCACGAAACTCACGCAGGTGGCCTTGAGCATTGCCTCTCCCGCTCATGGTGGTGAGGATGTAAAACGGAAGGCGTCTTCCCAGCCCTGTGGGCTTATGAATGCTTCTTAGATGGCTTTTTAAAAAGTAAACACTTACACCTCATCGTAAATCGTGTTTTAAAGGACTATCCGTTTCCACTCAGAAGGTGCAGCCATGATGGGGGCCAATTCCCACATGGGAAAACCTGGCAGTGCCGGTTGCTGATCGGCTGAGGAGCCGGCCCTGCGTGCGCTGCGGTTCTCCAGGCAAGGATGCTTTGTGTGTATCTCCAGGTGAAAGAAGGACCAGGTTTTAAGTTTAAACTGAATCCAAGACGATAACTTGCTTACCAACGTGGAAGCAAACCACTGTAGGACAATTTGAAACCAGATGGGACAGCCCCAGTGACAGATCGCTGGAGATCTGCCCCACGCGCCTGGTGGCCGTCGAGGGGTGGGAGATCGGCATGTGCCCACCGTCTCCTCTAACCAGGTCTCCTTCTGCTGAGACCACCCAGCCATCATCTGGCCACCCGCCGGTTCAGGTGGTGGGGCAGGAGAGGCAAAGTGCAGGGAGGAAACCAGAGAGCCACAGACTGCTGGAGATCCTGATGCTGCAGGAAAGCCCTGGAGGTCCACCTGCCAGGACAGGTGCTCACCCCGACACAGGCGTCTGGAGACAGGTCTGAATGGGGCCCACCTCCCATCGCCTGGTGGATGCCGGGCTTCTCAGGGCTCCACAGGTACCAGCACACCTCTGCCCTGACTACAGATAAGTTCTCCACCAATGACACTTCACAGGTGGGAAACGGAAACACGAGGGGACAGCTCCCGGAATCCCTGGCCGGGGAGAAGGAGCCATGCCAGGCCACCTGGCTGCGGCTTCCTGCAGTGATGTGAACCTGAGGAAGAGTGGGACCAGCTGCCTCAGGCGAGTGCTCGCGGCTTGTGGTGGCCAGGTACAGAGCTATCGGGACGCGGCTCTGAGCCCACCTGCACCTGAGGACACACTTTCTCAGGAATCCAAGCCAGGGCCCCACGGGGTGTCCAGCACGCAGCCTGCTCACACCCGTTGCCTTCCTCGCTGCAGTGGGGGGTGGGCTGGTGGAGCTCCTTCCTCCCATCCCCACTTTCCAAGGGCTCAGCCCCTGGTCTCCAGGGCTCTGCCGGGTCCACCCTCCTGGGTGGCTGCACAGGAAGCTGGCCCAGGCCTGAGAGAGAGTCTTTATTTACTCAGAGAGCCCTCCTCGGGTGCAATGTCCGTCCACCACACAGGCAGGAGGAAGAGTCAGCTGGTGGCCAAGTAACCATGAAGGAGCACGTTCTTAAAGAGGGAGACGAGTTAGACCAGAAGCCTCGGCCTCTTCGGCCACGCAAACCCCTTTCAGTACAGCTGATCTCAAGATGCCCAAGAGAGTTTCTTAATTGCACTGTCATTTTCTCATGGTACGTAAAGAAGCAGCAGCAATTTCTAGTTTAAAGAAGTGTTTGGATCAATACGTCATTAAAGATTGTAGTGTAACATGTATTTTAAAATAAATGTTGATAATTTTTATAAATATATAAAGGAACATTTCAATGGTTTCTATGGAAACGGCAGCATTCTTCATTTAATTCATTTTAGAATAATCACTCAGTAAAAGCATGACTTGTTGGCACATATATCTTGAGGTGAGATACTGTGTTCTGTTTGGGTTTAATGGATTTTATATCCTAAAATAAAGACATAAAGTTCACTAGAGGCATTGAGCTTCCTGTCAGAACATCGAGAGTGGATGAAAAAGAATCTCGAAATTCTTGCCTTTCATTCTATAACAATCAATTGCTTCTTTTTTGTACTATCCACACGCACACA
Organism: Sciurus carolinensis; assembly: GCF_902686445.1. Lineage (NCBI taxonomy): Eukaryota > Metazoa > Chordata > Mammalia > Rodentia > Sciuridae > Sciurus > Sciurus carolinensis. Next base: position 80,405,009 of record NC_062227.1, on the reverse strand, counting down.
GGGCACCAAGTGCCACGTATGTATCCCCTGTGGGGAGTCACAGGTCTTTAGAGACACAACTGAAAATTGTCCTACCTAAATGGAAACTTAGAACATCATTTCCTGCCTTGACCTTCTAAAATGAGGTGTTGTTACCACTTGGCGATATGACCCCCAGCACTTTCTTACTGTTCCCACAAACGAGGTGGTGTGTGGACGGCTTCCGGGTGGCCTTGGGGTGGTCCCTGCACGACCTTCCTCACCCCTCTTGCCCCTCCCCTGGAGAATGACCACGTGATGGAAAGCTTTGCGACTGACCCTCGGCTATCTGTGCCCCTGCCCTCAGCAGGTAAAGGCCGGACTTGCCAGGCAGAAAGCAGTGCGTTCTTTTTAGCGCATCGTGTCTCAGAAGCGAGATTCCACGATGCTTCTCGTCAGCCTATGCCAAAGTTCTATCACTCCAAAGCCAGGTTCTGTCTTGTTCCGGAGTCCTGCCCCATGGAGACCACCTCTGGGTGTCCAGGCTCAGGCCTCTCCTGGGCACTGAGGAAACAATAAGTAAGGACAAAATGTGAGGATGGTGGAAAAAAGAGCTGAAATCAATTTCAGAAGTCTGAGGCAAAGTGCATAAGTTACATCAGCAAAACTCAAAACTTAACCCTGAGCTGCCTGGCAACCGTGGCAGAAGAGGAAATATGGGGTTTATTTCGTAAAACACTTTCCCAAGGCCCTGCACACCCACTGCCCCGAATAACATGGGACACGCCGTGCTGGAGCCAGGGCTGCTAGCAGAACAAAATTCTGGCCTTCTGGCCTCGCTCTTCCATCCCTCCACTGGACTCTAATTCCCTGAAGTCAGCTCTGACTTTGTTATCTTCGTGGAAACTAATCAGTGCTCCATTTTAAAAATTCAGCATTAATTAAAAGAAAGCAAGCAAGCAATCCCTTTGTTGCCTCATTGATAAATTTTCCCGGAATTTATTCAGCCTCCTTACATCCTGTTATGGCGGGGTGTGTGGTGTCCCCAGAGCCCCTGTTAAGGCAGGGTGTTCCCAGGAGGAGGACAGGACTGGGGGCGCTGCAGCCTAAGCAGTCCATCCTAGCGGGAATGGACTGACGGGGTTGGGGGCAACTGTGGGCAGGTGGGGCGTGGCTGGAGGAGGCGGGTCACTGGGCCCAGCCTCCCTGCCAACCTCCTCCTCTGTGCTTCCTGGTCCCCTGTGAGCCGAGCATCTTCTCTCCACCCTGCCCCTCCACCATGACGTGCCACCTCACTTGGGCCATCTGTGGACTGAGACCTCCGAACGAAGAGCTCCGAACGCTTCCCTCCTCCACGTTGCTCTCGTCCGGCGTTTTGGTCACAGCAATGCAAAACCTGGCCGACACACCTCCCTCCTCACCGCCCACTGTGCTAAGTTGGCAGTGTCTTTCAACAAGTGCAGTGCCAAACTCTGACCTGCTGTTTCAACAGAAGTCTGAGTGTGCGAGGAAGGACCGTGGTCGCTCTGTGGCTGGTGGGCTCTCCACAGAGCCCCTGGCCTCGGCATGGCCGATGGCGCTGCCTTGGTTTCTGGCTGGCCACTCAGGACTATTTCCATGGTGCCTCGAATCTTTTCTACTTAGCCAGGAGAGCTTAATCTGTCAGTGTATTTACTCTCTCCTAAATTTACTGCTTGTGCCTTGTCCTAGTGAGATCTTCCTTTTTAAAGTTTCATTTTACACACAGATGCACAGGAGGAGGCCCGCACAGCAGAGGGGTCCCGTGGGCCTCCCCGGCCTCCCCATGGACTCATCTCGGCGGAATCACCTACTCACTGGGAACCCGACATGGAATGCACACGGTTCCTGCCGCTCAGGGTCGCGTGGAGGTGTGCAGCCCCTCCACCCAGACGCAGGCCCGCTCAGCTCCTCCCAGCCCCACCTGCAGCCTCCCTCACCAACTCCGCCTGTCCTTCCGAGGACGCTGCAGAAGTGGGGTCCCACATGACTTTCCGAGAGTGGCCCTTTCCAGTCTGCACCCGCGTCACCGGTGCTTCCTCAGCTGGCTCGCGCTCCCCGTCTTTACACGGTCTGGTCAGAGCGTCCGCTGTGCCGTGATCGCCATCTGCAGAGCCTCAGCTGCCACTTTGGTTGGGCTTTCTGTCGGCTTCCTCTCTCTTCTCTCTCGCCTGGCCTCCCGCCTTCCCGGGGGCCGCTGAGTGTCAGGCCCTGTGCTGTGACCTGTCTCCTGGCCTCCTCGTTCAGGTGGCTCTGCTGTTGCTCCGGGCGTCACACCACGACCTCAGCTCACCACAGTCTTCCAGTGTCGCAACCTCTGGTCTGACGGAGGCTCAGGACTGGCAATTCCCAGGTCCCAGGCCTCTGCCCGCCTCGAGAGTCACGCTGTCCACGTTCAACTCCAGCTCTGGTCTGGGCTGCCCACCGAGCCTTTGCCGAGGGGCGGGGACCAGGCTGTGTGCTTTTCCAGTGGGTTCTGGAGGTGGGTACTGCTGTCTGAAGTTTGCAGTCTTGCTTGGCTGCCGAGATCAGGCAGCCTTGGGACTTTTCCAGTGGCATCCAGGGCCCCTGGTTTCTGCAGTGCTCAGCGCAGGTGGAGAGGGAGGACCCAGTGCCCCGCCACGTGCCAGCCTGATGCCCCCTCCACCTCTCGGGCTCCCGAGTTTGCTTTAGTGTGACATCCAGACCTCTTTACTCCACTTAGCGAGAGAAACAAGAAGTGCATTTATTCCATCCTCTCCTGAACCTGAAATCCCCTGCACTGATTTTCAAAATCATTTCTTTTTACTCTGTGAAGATTGTTTGACGTTTCTGCCACTTTTCAGAATTTGGCAATCCTTTCCATATCTCCTGCCTTAGCCTGTGCGGGTCAGATCTGTGCTGTGGCGGAGACCCACCCAGGGAGCTCCGTCATGTCCTCGAGGCTGCCTGCACAGTGGGAACGGTGCTGGTCCTGCAGAGTCAGCTGGCGCGCGCGCGCACACACACACACACACACACACACGTGCCAGGGCTTAGTACCAGCACCTCTGCATGTTGTTATCAAAGCTCTCAGTTTTACATCAGGCCCAGGGAAAGAGGAGCACAAGAATTATGTTCCAAGGACCACCTGTGATCTGGCATCTTTAGTAAAGTATCCCCTCCCACCATCCCCACTCTGCCTCGGTGCTCAGCGTGGAAGGATAGCAGCGGGGCATCGGGGAGTCCAGCAGCCATAACAGGCCTCTGCCTCTGTCAAACGGCAGTGCCCGGGGGTTGGACATCCATTTCACCCATAAAAAGTGCAAACACAAAGGAGCAGAGTCGCAGGTGCGTCCCCACCTCAGGATCCCAGCGGTGTTGCGTCCACCCTGCACCCTCCCACCTGAGCTTACTGACAGGGGTCTTTACCTTGAGATGTCACAGGAACAGCAAAAGCGCTGGCTGTGGTCTGGAAGCCAGCCCCGGGCCCAGGCACAGTTCCAGTGGCACAGGGCCCTCATCCTGGACCGGCTGTCCTCGGGCCAGTGGAGTAACAGGGGTCCCTCCGCATGGGAACCACTGAGCTGGGGTGTGATTTCCTCCGTGTTCCTGGCTTTCTCCTACTGAGATGCCTAATTCTCTCCTGTGCCTACCGCTCTTTTATACTAGAAGTAAAAGCAAATGAACGGCTTGACTTAGTATATGACTAAGCGTTATACTTAGTCATACTTAGCTGGACATCTGTCTGCTTGGGTGCCAGGTGGACGGGTTGGAGAGACATTAAAAAGCAGGACTCCTCCGTGTCCCTCAGTTTGCTCCTCCCGTGTGGTCCTGGGCACATTGCCACTCCCGGAGGGGCCTCACTCTCGGGGGGCAGAGGCGGGAAACCCGGTCTTCACAGGGTTTGTTGTTACGCGGATCGTGTGAGTGAAAAGACCGAGGTGCTTGGGACACTCCGGGCAGTGAAGGGTTCACATATTGCTCGTCACTCTCTACTGAGGCCACTGTTTAACAGGACCCTGAAACACTGCCTGGTGACCCTTCTCACCTCCACTTTGCCACTCGCCAGCCCTCCCTGGATGGCTGTGGCCACAGTCACGTTTGCACGCTCTGGAGCGGGGAGAGCAGCTTTGCCCCTGGGACCTGGTGCTCCTGGTGACCCTGATACCGGGTGCCGTGCTGCGGGCGCCTTGCTCTGACCCGCTCTGCGTCTGGCTCCACCTTGACACCTGCCAAAGACCACCTGGCAGGACCAGAAAGGAGTTTCTGGCTTTGCTGTTGTATCTGGCTGCATAGGGATGTTTCGCGGTGCCCGGCGATGGGTCTTTCCATGTTGGTCAGCACCTGGTGACCATAGAGCTTGACCACTGGCCCATCTCCCAGCCCCTCTGCACCCTAGTTCTTAAGACTCCGAGGGACCTTGAGTAGCTCAATTCCAATGGCCCTCCGGGGTCATCTGCAGGCTCCTCCCCCGTGCCTTCTGCCCGCCTTGCTGACGGCCAGCTGGCCATGCGAAGACCGGTTCCAGTGTCTCCCAAGTGTTGGCTGCAGTCCAACAGCCCAGGACTAGGTCCCTGCTCACCTCCTTTAAAGATGGCCATAGTGTCCCCTGGGAAATCCTGAGCACCCTCCTTTGTCCAGCCCTCTGACCATGAGGGCACAAGTCCCATGGTGATATCGACCACCATGGCCGAGGGCTCGTGGCTGGCCAAGGGGCAGACCAGCCTTTGCACAGAGACTTCCCTGCTCTCTTTCCCTGTGCACGGGCCCAGAGTCCTCATGTCCCTGGACAGTCAGCCCAGTGTCCAGCAGTCTGTCCTGTGGTCCCACCTTCCTGTTCAGGGCAGGGAGGTCTCCCTTCACTTGACGCCTTGGAATGAGTTTTGTTCCCGTTCCACCTGCGTGGCGAGGGTGCGTAGGCCACCACCTCGCCCGTGCTGCTGGCTGCGACCTGAGAGGTCTGACTCCACTGTGACATTTTGAACATGGGGTCAGGGTCAGGGTCAGGGTTAGGGCTAGTATCAAAACCCACTGGAGAGTCCAGTTCCCTCCAGCAAGCCTGAGCGTCCACACAGGGCTCTGAATGCTGTCCTTTGTGGGCCCAGTATGACTTCTCTAGTGTCCAGGGGGCAGGCAGGGGATGTCACTGCTGATGTCCCTGAATTGGGGAGCTGACCCTGGCCTGGCGTGGTCCCCTGGGTCCCCAACTGTCAGCAGGGTTGGATTCCACTGGGAGTGGAGTCAGCTCTGCCCTCTGATCCCACTTGCTGGGAACCTGCTCGATGTGGTTGTAGGACAGACGCCTGGTTGGGACTGTGGCGGTGCCCTCCAGGCTGGTGATGGCTCCCTCGGGCGCAGGCGTGGGAGGCAGGCGTGGGCCAGCAGCGCCTGCAGGCTTCGGGAACTCTGGGCCGGGAGCTCCACAGGCCTGCGGGAGCCTCATCCCTGGCCTCCCTGCCTCTGGCCTGCGTGGACTCGCTCCCTGGTCCCTGCCTTCCTCTGGGAGCCTCATCCCTGGCCTCCCTCTGCTGGCCTTTGTGGACTCGCTCCCTGGTCCCTGCCTTCCTCTGGGAGCCTCATCCCTGGCCTCCCTCTGCTGGCCTTTGTGGACTCGCTCCCTGGTCCCTGCCTTCCTCCATCTTGCATGCCGTCCCCACCAGGTGGGCCTCCCTCAGCCTCCTGCTAGGAAGCGTGCCGAGGGCCGTGCTCTGTTCCCTCAGTGTCTTCGCTGGTGCATTGTGGTCCTGTCCAGTAGTGGGGCTCGTGGTGCCAGCCGGCTCAGGGTCCTGCCCTGCCCCTCTCCCCCCGCCCTGCTACGCCGTCCTCACGGGTGCAAGCAGGATTCCTGCAGGTGTGCTGGCGCGTGCACAGGACACAGCTTGGCAGATTTCCTCCCTCTCAACAGGGGCACAGCTCCCAGGACCTGGCATCCCTGAAATGCCTCGTTTTCCTTCGCAGTTGTGGTTCAGGGGGTCTGAAATCGCACGTGAAGAATGTTTTCCACTCGTGATTTCTCCAGTGTTTAATTTTCACTTTTGTTTTTCTAAGGGCAACGTCCAGCCAGCTGGACTGCAAGGCCATCGGAACCTGGTCCAGCGGCTGTCCTGCTCCCATCTCTGGCCGTGTTTTGGGCATCCATGGCGGACCCCTGCTCTCCACCAACGTGACGCTGCTTGCTGACTGGACCCTCAGCGCCTCGTGTCTTGGTGTGGTGTGCTCCACGGTGGGCTTTGCAATTTCCACATTGGAAGTTCTGAGCACACACAGACACAGTAGCACACGGACACCTCCCCTGGCACCCCCACAACCTGTTCTGGATACCCCAGCCCCACCCTAGAATCCGCAGGGATTCTCCCACCACGGAGAAGCCACGCCCTCAGGGCGCTCTGCACAGCGTGAACTCTGCCTGCTGCCCCCGTTCCCGAGTCCTCGCGGCAGATCACCTCCTGGATGCTGGTGTCCCGAGCTCAGGATGCCGTGCCCACCTGTGAGCACGGCTTTCTCCTGGTGCTCAGCAGGCCCATCACCCCTTGTCTCTCTTGGTCCTGAGCATTTCCTTGAGCTCTCCTTCCACCCTTCATAGAAACGCTACTGAGCTCCGCTGCGAATCCCGAGAGTTGGCATCCATTCTGTGTGCTCCTCCTGTTCTTATTACATGAACGCAAAATTCATTCATCTCTTTTAGGGAATGAGCACAGATGAGTTTAAAACTGTTTTTTCTGCACCCGTTATTTTTTCTAAGTTAGTTTTACTGTTTTTTGTGTTTTCACCAAACTAGGGGGCACACGTGGTGGCCCTCCCATGGGTAACTGGGCCGCTGGACCCAGGCTGGCTGGGGACTGCGGGCTGTGCACACTGCATCCACCCCGCGGGGAGAGCTGCCTCCGGGTCCTTGAGTGAGAGGAGGGGGGAGACCTTTCAGTGCCCCGCTGGAGCCCACTCCCCACGCCAGCTTTGGGGGCGTCTGGTCCTGGTGTCCAGAGCCAAGTTGTCACTTTCTCCTCTGAACAAGTGTCTTGCGTCCCTGCAAGACAGAGACGCAGGAGCTGGTGTACCCCAACCTGCCGCGGGGTGCAGGAAGGGCCCTTCCGCAGGAAGTGCCGGTGCGACGCTGCAGACAGCGTCTCCACCCTTGCGCCCTCACCTTCCATCTGCTCTTGTGCTTCTTCCCAGTGGCCTTGCTCTCCCACCCCGACTGCGAACGCTTCCGGAGAGTGGGGTAAACCAGAAGGCCGACCCACTCACCACACTAAGACCTGCCTTTGCCTTCTGAAGTTCCTGTTCCTCCTTCTTCTGATTTCACTTTCTCTCCCCTTTGAATATTGTGCCCAGTCATGTTGTCACTGATCGCTTTAAGCCTTGTACCTTTGAGTGGTTTGGTTTTCAATCTCCCACTTCTTCCTCCCGGATTAGCAGTAGCCCTGAACCTGCTGGGCCCTCCAACACTGCAGAAGAGGAAGTTCTCGCCGGGGTAGCCCAGAGAGCCACTGGTGGCCTGTAGCCTCGAACTCTTTGCAGAATGGGACGGGAGTCAAATGGCCATCCTGACCAGAGGTCGCAGAGAGCAATGCACTGACCGAAACAGGCCTCCTGGCCTCCTCAGGTGGGTATCTGTGGATAACTCGCCAGCGTGGGCCAGGCCTCCCGCTCCCCGGACTCCTGGTGTGCTGAGATTTTATCAGTGGAAGGTGGTGTTTCCCCACGCCGGCTGGCGTGTCCTACCAGGATGAAGTGATGGGAGACTGTGCAGGATTTTCCACCCCGAGAAGAAAGAACTGAATTTCCCATTAAGTGAAGAAAATTTATGGTCATTAAAATGTTCAGGTCTGATCTTCGTGGAAGCTGCTTGGGGAGGGAGTGACAGGGGAGGAGAAGGATGACTTCATCCCAGAAGAGGAGTTTTTGTGTAAAGTTTTAATTTTTCTCCTGGGAGTGGAAAGACTGCTGACAGAACGGCCCCTCTGCCCAGCAAGCCCTCTAGGCTGGCCGCCATCCCATCGCCTAGGAGGGACCTTGCATGCATCCCACCTTTGCTGGGCTTCTGGTCTACTCTCCAGTTCCCCAGGACAGAGCAGGCTCAGCCACTGAAGACTGCAGCCCATAATTGGTTGCTTCTGAGAAACAGATCGCACGCAGCAGATGAGGCAGGGGAAGAGTCCTGTTTCCCAGTGGAATCTAGAAGGTTCCACTGCCTGCAGGAGGGAGAAAGCCCAGCCAGTGGAGCTCCAGCTGTTGGTGGTGACAAATGGGAGCATTCCCTGCACATCTGGATGTAGGTAGTTATTGGAAGAAAAGCAACGTCTTTGTAATATCCAAAAGTTTTTTTTTTTCTTTTTGAAAACACAGATATTAATGTTCTGCTGATAAGGGTGCGAGACTGCCCTACGAATTCCACCTTGCACTCAACCACCCGCCTTGGACTCTCCACCAGCATAGCACACAAGCCTGAAGTCAGGGCCCCTTAGGCATGGCTGTGCCGTGCGAATGGCAAAGCCCAATCTCGGGGCCCACCCTGGCCCACCCCGGCCCACCCTGGTCCACCCCGGCCCACCAACCCCAGCGCCTCCTGGCTGCATGACCTCAGCCCTGAGTGTACCTCACCATCTCAACCTTTGCTGGAAAAGGGAAATAGACCCAGGCCCTGCTCTCAGGGCTGTATGAGGTTAGGGAGCCAACATGGGGAATCACTGAGAATAACAAATATCCTACGAGTTGTGGCTTAAGGGGAACCTGAACTTTACATGGGGAACAATGACCATGGCCCCACGTGGGGTGTGGCCAGGTGGCACCACTTCCGTCTGCTTCCAAAAGTGGACTTACATTCCCTGGACCTGGGTCGGGCAGGTGCCGCACGTTGGGGCCTCTGCTCTGCTGTCTGATGTGGGTAACAGTGCTTGTTCTCAAGGGACCTGAGCTGGAATTATGGGCAGGGGTCTTGCAAAGACACTTTGTGAATAGGGTGACTGGGTCTTCAAAGCCCTTGGTGCCATCAGCAACCAGACGCTATTTCTGTTGGGGCTGAAATTCTTTTCCTTTTACAGAAGTTTGGGCACCAGATAAGAGACTAGAAAGTTATAAAGTAGATTTAGTGGTGAGTACATTCCAGTGTTCTCCATTAATTGGGTAGTTTTAAACAGCCAACGGCCACGTCTCCTTGCAGACAGGAGCTTGTGGAAGGCAGGGAGAGCCGATGGGTCCTAGAGGAAGGACCAGGGAGGGGCCCGGAAAAGCCCTGCCAACTTGATCAACCTTGGTTCTCTTTTAACCAGCCTCGCCTGGCCATGCACCAGTGCGCACACTCCCAGTAAACCGTGAGAATGCATGGCTTGGCTCACGGGCCATCAAGAGGACCAAGAAGGAACGTGCAGCCTTCTAGAGGGCCGAGCACAGGCCATCATCACTCACGGGGCTCTGTCCCTAAGCCAGGGACTTGGCTTCATGAAATCTCTACTCACTTGGTGGGCACTGCCCTGCATGCCACAGACAGTGAATGCAGTGTGGAGAGGCCAGCAACTTGCCCACACGCTGCGAGAGCGTCACCCCAAGTCCACACAAGGAAATCCCCAGTCTCCAGGAGAAGGTATTGTGGGGTGGGGCTTTGGAGAGGGCTCTGCCCCTACGAGTGAGATGAGCACCCTGCGTTGTGATGGTGCAGGGAGAAGGCACCATCCGTGAAGAAGGACGTGGCTCCATCAACCCCAGCTCTGCCTTGGTCTTGGGCTTCTGCTCCAGCGCTCTATGACACGAAGCTCTATTGTACAGGCTACCCGGTTGGTGGTGTTTCGGTGGCAACAGCCTACACAGACCAAGGCCAGTGGCTCGCAGGAGGTTGAGCCCCCTCTGGCCGCCACCCCTGCTCCTTGCCTCCAGTGTGTCCACCAGGCTGCCCTCCCCTCCCTCCTTCCCACTCCGACTGTCTGTCTCGAGTTCCAAGCACCTCCACTAGGCCTGCAAGGAGGGACCTGGGCAGACCCAGTCACGCCATTTGGGACAGTTAAATCCCAGACACGCACCCCTAGGAGCAGAATGGGGAGGTGCCTGCGAGCACAGGGAGGGACGCTGTGAGAGGGGGACACAGCTCCCACTCCTCCCTCTGGCCAGGCCCTCCTCTCAGTGCAAGGCTGGGCCCAGACGGGCGTTCCATCCATAAGCCCATTTGCTCCCTGGCAGGCGTGCCCTGGGCCCCTTGGGGCCACCACCTCCCTCTGGGACCAGAGCCGTGGCAGACCCTTCGAGTGAGTCTCACTCAGGGGCTGTGGGTCCAGGATCCCCCCAGGTCGGTCCCTGCTCTCAGCGCCAGAGCAAACCTAGCGGCTCCCTCAGGGACACTGCTCTCGCCAGGTGGAACCACTGTGTAGGAGCTGTGCTCAGCAGGTCTCCCGCGGGCCGTGGGAAGGTGGCGACACCTCCCCAGCTGCACTCGCGTTCAGGCGAGGTGTCCTGTAGCCCTCTGACGTGGGAAGGCTCACCTGAACCCCCCGAGCATGCAGTGGATTTGGTCCTCCTCTCCACCTTGGCCCAGGGGTGCACGTCCCCAGGAGCTCCTCTTGGCCACAGTGGATGCTGGGCCCAAGCCAGGCTGCTCAGAGTCTTGCTGGAGCGCCCCTTACTCCTGTTTACAAGCTGTAAGATGTTCCAGAAGACGGTCCCCCCACCTGTGCCCTGTGTCCACTGCCATGGTCCAGTCTTTGTGTCTAAACAAGCGGAACCTGGGTTTCCATGAGAGTAACTTCAAATTTCTGCCCAGTACTAATCAAGAGACAGCGCATGTCAGTGAACCCAGGACTGTGCTTTCTCTGGCAGCCGTAGGAGCTCTGAAACCCAGCCCGGCGTCCGCTCTCCCCTGCTGGGAATCCACCTGTGGATAACAGGGTCGCTCACCAGACTCAGCGTCAGTGATGGCCATCAGGCTACCCTGCCACTTCGTCATGCTCGGGTGGTCTGCTGCCCGGCCTCTGCCCCTTTTTCTTTGTGAGTGGAATTTGGGTTTCATTAGGTGCGAGTCAGTCCCTGTAATTCCACCCCTTGCTTCTGATGGTTTTAGAGGTGGGCATCCACGCAACACTGGCCTTAACTTCTGAAATCAGGCCACCATTACTTCAAGAAGTGACCAGAAGGCTTTGTATAATTAATTCAAGAGAATTACTAAAGCTTTATGTTGAGAAAGGTCACGAGGACCAGCACGAACTTTTCACTGCGGGTCCAGGATGGCAGGAGCTCACACAGCAGGTTCGGAGGTGAGAGAGAGAAAAGGACATGGCTTTTCCTGTGTGTCATGGGGTGTCCAACACACTCAGGGTGGTGGAGTGTTCCCTAGAGAGCAGGCCTTGGTCTGAGCCCCTCACAGGTGTTAGTGCACCTGGTCATCTTATCTGCCTAGTGAGGCGTAGCTTATGATCACTTTTCTGATTAGAAAACTCAGACACCTGTAGCAACCTTGGAGGGGGCTACCCGAGATTGCACGTGCACTGTGGGTCAACGCCATCTGATTGACTCGTGGGGCCAGGACCACCGCTCGCCACACAGCCTCTCGCCAAGAGCAGCAAACAGCCCGGTTTGGCGCCATCACCAATTCTGAGGGCTCTCCACAAACACACCTTGTACACCAACACACTGCACCTGGGTTTGTATCACGGGATCTGATGGCTTGTGTGTATGTGTGTGTGGAGCTGGGGACAGAGCTGTAAGGAAACCCTCGGAAACCACGCCGGACACGGGAAATCACATAAGGGAGTTTATTAAGCAAACAGAGTGTCTGCCTGCAGGGTAAGAGAGAAAATGAGAGGAAAAGAGAAAGGAAAGAGAAAGGGCGGGCGCTAGAGAGAGTGGAAAGTGAGGAGGAGGAAAAGCAAGTGTGGAGGAGAGAGAAGCAAGAGAGGAAAGATGGCGGTTGAATTCCGCCGGGCTAACGGGACCAATATCGGAGAAGGACACTTGCAAGCTGACTGCTGAACCAATAGCTAGCTAGGATGTTCACAGATTGACAAGTGGTTGGGAGGCGGGGAAAATGGCTGCAGCGGAATGGACAGGGGAGCAGCTTTGTACATTTCAGGAGCCCAGGGCGCCGGCATGCTAAGCAAGCCCTCTACCACTAAGCTACACCGCCCGCGGTCGCTGCCTGAACAAGAGCGCCAGGAGCAGCAACGATCACTTCCGCCTGCATAGCACGCACTGTACCAGATCTCTACCGCCTCTCTGAATCCTCCCACAGCGCTGTGAGTTACTTCTCTCAGGGGTAAAGTGTCTGCAGTTGGTAAGAAAAGACTTACATCCAGATTACCTTCCACAGGGCAAAGAAAACAAACTCTAAAATCACTGCACACACGGGACCCGGTTCTAATACCTGGACCTTCATCCAACCCTAACCCAACGCCTCTCTGAAGGCCTGGCTGGACAGCTGGGCTCTGCTGGCTCAGGAGCTGGGCGGGCTTGAACCCAGCTGGGAGCTTGATGACCACCCTGCCCCATCCCAGGTTCACACCCGCTTTGTGTCTTTCCAGAAGGAATGTGCCACTCGTCAACGCCACAGAAGGAATTCGCTCTCCACACTGCCCCATGCCGTCTTCCCCCACATGGGAGCAGGTGATGCCACCAACAGGACGGCAAGTCCCTGGGCACCTTGTGGACCTGGACAAGGAAGCAGAACTTTGTTTTCCCTCTGTTCCTGCTTGGGTCTGGAGTGTCCCCCAAAGCCTCAAGTGCTCAGAGCGGGCCTTCCCTCTAATGCATTCATGTCGGGCACTTGGTCACAGCAATGGAGAGCTGACCCACACATCCTCTCACACCAAAGTGTCCTTAGGCTCATCACTGTCTTTGGTCTCTGAGAAAGCCCGTCCAGGTGGGCCTTCCTGGCCTGTGTGTGCCGTAGGGAATGGGGCGGGGCCGTGTCCAGAGATGGCTGAGCACTCGCCAGCACCGACCCCCGGTGCCCGGGCACAGCCCTTCTGCTGCGATGCACTGACTGGTTTGCAGACGGGCAGGGGCCATGTCACTGTTGCCCTCTTGAAGCCTGGCGTGCCACACTGCCCTGAACCACTTGTCCACAGAGCTGAGGACGCTGGTGCAACAGGCAGTTCCTTCAGAGAAAAATGTTGCTGGGCAACTTGGATAAACTCTCTTGGGATGGGGGTGCCAGAACTACAGCCTCTCTGGCAAGGGGCCCGGGTGGCATGCTGGGGTCTCTGCTAATGCAGAGCTGAGGCAGAGAGGATGCGGAAGGGGACAGCACACCATGTTGCCTCCTGGAGCCTGCCTGGCCCTCCCGGCCCTCCTTGGGGGTGGCAGCCCTTCCCAACCTGGGTTCCTCCTCGGGAATAGCGTGGGCTGCCTCGGCAGAGGAGTGCAGCCGGGGAAATGGCCTATAATGCACAATTATTGTTCATTTGTTGCTATGGTATTTCTGTGGCCTGTTTGGATCCATGATCATCTCTACTATTTGCATTTTCCATTTACAGAACATTCTGTCCATCACAGAGTGCTTCAAAACCTTCCCCGAGGATCTCCTCCTGACAGACGCAGGTTGGTAATGGCACTGCCATTTTGCAAATGAGCACACTGAAGTAGGTGTTGTTTTGGAAACTAGAATCAGGGGAGGGGGAAGGAAAGACATCTGATAAATGATATCACCATTCCGGAGGAGGGAACCTGACTGAGGTTAAATCACATTTGACATAAATTACGTCTTGATGTCAGAGGATACCACTGTGGCTTTGGCATCTAGTTGGGGTCACAGTTGAGAACGCCATTTGAGGAACAGGTGACTGTTAGAGACCTACTCAGGCTGGAAGAGGTGATTGGCAGTAACTCAGGATCTCAAATCTTTGATTTCTAAAGAAACCATGTAGAAAATTAGTCAATTCACAGTTGAGTCTTTCATGTACCAGAGCCTGTATTAGAAGAATGTCTGCAGGTTATGAGAAATAATGGGCAGTAATTACTTCAGGTGTATAAATAGTATTAGAATGTGTGAAAGAAAAGATAAAAACGTAGCATCCTCCAGCGGGTGAATGTGCTCATGAATGACTTTACCTGACGCGGAAGTGAATGACGTACAGCAGAGCTACCTACAGCAACCTCCAGAGGGCACCCCAACATGAACCGAGCAAGAGTCAGGGCCTCCATTGTGATAGTGCGTTCAGAAACTTCAAGCCCTTCAAACCCAGGCAGGACTGAGCAAGGGGTGCCATACGAGTTCACAGTTATGTGGGGAAATTGTAAAGGAAATTAAGTCAAAATTGAATGATATGTAAATTTATGATTACACACATGGTGTGCCTTTACGCCATGTACAGAGAAACAACATGTATCCCATTTGTTTACAATAAAATAAAAAAAATACAGTTTGAGAACAGAAAAAATAAAATTAAATTAAATTAAAAAAAAGAAAGTTACATGCTATATTGTTTAAAAAAAAAAAAAAAAAAGAGTATTGTTTTATTCTCTTGTCCCAGATTGCAAAGTCAGACATGAGATTAGATAGCCCCATTTTGTCACCTATTTAAAATAAGTCTTAAAAAAAAAAAATTGAATGAAGGACGAAGGTGGGGCTCTGTGCCACTCGCCTGTAATCCCAGCAGCTTGGAGGCTGAGGCAGGAGGATCATGCATTCAAAGTCAACCTCAGCAATGATGAGGTGCTAAACACCTCAGACCCTGTCTCTAAATAAAATACAAAATAGGGCTGGGGGTGTGACTCAGTGGACGAGTAGCCCTGAGTTCAGTCCCTGGTACCCCCTCCCACGAAAAAAAAGTGAATGTAGAATGAAGATTTCACAGTCTATCTTCAGGAAAGCTTCCGAAGGTCCCTCGGCAACACGGGCCCGGCTCTGACGCCGGCCGAGGGCCAGCCCAGGGCCTGGCAATCACCCCTTGCATCATGCACACTCTGGTGTATTCTTCAGTTCTGTGACTGAATCGTGCTCACTGGCTGCTCTTAGTGGCTCTGTTGCCTGTGGAGCACCGTCCAGAGCACTGGCCGCTGCCCAGCCAGGCTTTGATGGGATTGTCACACCTCCTTCATAGACATGAGGCTGGATGGGCAGAGGACCTGCCGTCTACCGTCTGTGTTATGGCACGAGAACCTTCCAAACCTCAGCGATGCGATCCAGTAATGAGCACAGGTAGGACCAGAGGCTGGACTCTCACATACGTGTCCATCTGAATTTCTAAAAAAAGTGAACCAAGATGGAGATGATGACTTAAAATATTTTAGCAGAATGTGTTAGAAAATATCATACAAAATAAAATGAATAGCTTCTTTTTCTTTTTCAATCACGTGACTTCCCAGGACTACAGGAGCCTAGTAGAAGGAGAATATCCTGTGATTTCCCTCCCCAGCCCCCACAGGACAGAACGGGACCAGAGCAGAGGGAGGCAGAGTTAAGGTCTGAGTCTGAGCCCCCAGCTCTCAGGAGAGGGCAGCCCCGTGCAGCCCGCCTCTGCCTGCCTCGGCTGGCACACCTGGTCCGCAGGACGTGGTAGGTCAAGTCTGGCTATTGGTTCCAATGTGAAGAGTACTGATTTGAGGGACAGTAAATCCATATTTTACCCTGACTCTAACCTGCAGTCTAAGCCACTTGCTACATAGAACTTAATTTGTGGGACAAGGTATCAGATGCCTTGGGGAGCAGGTAAGAGTCCAAGCTGGAGTCATGAGCTGGTGTGCAGGTTTGTCACCATGGACCGAGCGCAAGTGTCCCAGCAAGTGTCCTAGCAGAGGGGGACTGGGTGCTCCTCCGGAGGTGCTCCTCAGCCCCAGGCTTCTTCACTCCTCCCTGCCACGGGCTCATCCTTTAAGTCCTGACTCTCCATTCACACCTGGGGCTCTGGACTGTCCAGGTGGACTGACCCCGAATGGAGGCCTTGATCTGTACATGGAGAAACCAGGCAGCGGGGCTAGAGACCCACCCAGTCCGGAAGGGGGCGTCTTCATCCTGAGGGGTGCACGTGGGACATACTAGGACGTCCTTGGTGTCATCCAGGTTCATGGAGAACATTGCAGCATGACAGAAGGATCCAAAGGATTCCACCAGGAGCTCTGAAGTTCCTCTCGGTGGGGGCTGAGTGACAGGTGGGAGAGACCGCCCAGTCAAAGCTCAGCACCCTTACGAGTCGAGCTCTGCTGCAGTGAGCTCCGGGCCCAGGCCTGAGGCCTCCAGAGCTGCTTCCCTCTCCTCCGGCTGCGGCTGGATGACGAGGCCTCTCCCGGGCTGCCTGAGTTTGCGTGCCCAGGCGTGCGCCCGGCCTGCTGTCTGCGGGGCTGCTGGCTGAGAACAACTGCCATCCCCTCACACACGGGCCCCTGCTGGGGAAGTCTCGGGTGCCTGGCTGCCTGCAGTCAGAGAGTCCTTGAAAGGGTATGGAATGGGACGAGGGTCACAAAAAGACTGAGGACTCGGAAGGCTGCCAGGAGCTCCGGAAATTCTGCTAGGTCCAGGGGCAGGAGGCAGCATGGCTCTCACTTAGCATGAAAAGCCTGGCCAGGGTCCAGCACTGAACAACAATACCGCCACTGTGAAGGCATTCAAACGGCCACCTCTCTACCGATGAGTCCACGGTCCTTGTGGGAGCTTCCCGTCGCTTAAGTATCCACCAACGCCCAGCTGCAGACCACCAAGGGCAGCTCGGGGTGGGAGGTGCCCGGGAGTTCAGTGTCAGCAGAACCCCTTGAACCGGGGTTCTGCCAAAACACCAGCTCACCAAAAATCCCCCGAAATCTCTCCTTCCACCTCTGCTACCGTATGCACTCTCCTGGCAGGCTCTTCCACCAAACCAACAAACGGGCTCGTTTACTCACCTGATTCCGCAAGAACTGTCCGCGCTGCCTCACCAATGGCAAGAGCCAGGGCCTCAGGGGCACAGCCACACAGCCTCCGACCCGGGCGTCCCCTATTCCATCGCTGGCATCTGCTCTTCTGAAGCTACGAACTGAAGGCAGGGACCACAAACCAACAGCCCCTGCAATGGTGAGGGAGAAGGGAGGAGCTACAGGGAATCAGCCCACAGGTAGCGCACCACACAGCAAGAGGGACCCAGCGGCAGAGGCCGCAGTCTGGATTTCTGAAGCCAGGTGCCCGGCCAGAGCAGACACTGGTAATGACCCCCACTGTGTCTGTTTTGCTTTCAGCCACCACTTCTGACAGTCTGAGGTCCTTATCCACAGGGCTCCCTAAATACTAGTCCTCAAGGAATCTGGAGCTTGCTGGTCCTGTCTGTGGACAACTGTGTTCTTCACAGGAAATGGTGTGTGTGTGTGTGTATGTGTGATGTGTGTGCGCGCACATGGATGTAGATTAAGGATTTGGATCATGCAGTTTCTGGAGGCTGGCAAGAGCAGAATCTGCAGGGTGGACTGGCAAGCTGGAGACCCACCAGGAAGAGCCAATGTTGTAACTCAAGTTTGCAGACAGGATTGGGAAAACCCGTGTGTGTGTGTGTGTGTGTGTGTGTGTGTGTGTAAAACTATATAGAAATAGTTATTTTATATAGATATAGATAACTATATATGAAGGTACATAGTTATTTTATATATATATATATATATATATATATATATATATATATATATATATTATACATGGTCTCTCTCTCTCTCTCTCATTCATGGATATGGCTCTAGACCTTAGATAAACTATTGACCAGTAGGTGAGTCAGTATTGATCATTTCCCAGGACAAATTGCTGCAGCCAGTGTGCCCACTGTCCTTCCGTCCTCAAGGCCACTGTAGGGCTATAAAACTAAAGAGCCCAGCCGTCTGGTGGCTGCATCTTGGGATTGGTAAGCTGAGTGGAAGCGTGTCCATCATCAGCCAGCAGGACATGAGAAGGGAGGCCCCCGTCCTCTGGTACTGAGGTGAGGCCCCCCTGAGGGAGAAGCACGCCGCCAGAAGCACCCGTGACTTCTTCAAAAGAGACCCCAGGCCCGCTCAGCTCCAGGCCCATGCCTTCACCTGCCCAGCATGGAGGGCTGCTGACCACCAGGGTCATGACCACGGCTGCTGTGCAGCAGCTTTGACATTCAGTCCCCATCCCATCTAGAGGAGCAAGCGAAGTAACTAAAAAACCTTCTTTTAAGTAAACTTTATTCTAGACTCCTGAGCCTGTTCTGCTGACCCACATTCTGTCTTCACCCTGGGGTATCAGGCCCTGCAGCTCGAAGTCAGGATGTGCAAGTCCAGCTTCGTTAGGTTGTTCTGGCCACTCGGAGGGCCCCTCGCACTCCATATGAATTCAAAGAGCAGTTTTTTAGTACTGGGAAAACTAGCCAGCTAAATTTTGGATAGGTAGCATGCATAGAGCCCTAGGTTCAATCCCCATCCCCAAAAGAGAGGAATAAAAAAAAAAGAGAGAGAAAAATAGTCTGTAGGGACTGCACTGAGCTGTACCTCCATGAGCAGCACTGCTACGCTGCCACATTGACAGCCTTCCAGCCGCCCTGTTCAGGTAGGCTTGGTTTAACTTCCGTCAGCAACGTTTTGCAGTTTTATGTGTACAAGTCTTGCACTGATTTGTTTATTCCTAAGCATTTTGTTCTTTTTGACATGATTATAAATGGAGTCATTTTCTTAATTTCATTTTCAGATTATTCATAGCTGATGAATAAAAATATAATTAATCTGTGTGCATTGATCTTATATCCTGCAATCTTGTTGCCCTTGTTAATTAGCTCTAATAGATTTTTAAATTTTTTTTGGACAATTTATTAGTGTTTTCTACACATAAGATAATTTCATCTACAAACAGGTTTTCTTCCTCCTTTCCAAGCTAGATATCTTTTTTTTTCAAGCTAGATATCTTTAACTGCTGTTTCTCGACTAATTGTCCTGCCTAAAACCTTCAGTATGATGTTGAATATGAGTGACAATAGCTGTGTGTGTGTGTTTGTGTGTGTGCGTGTGTGTGTGTGTACCTGTGTGTACGCGCGCACGCGCCTGCACACATGTTGCTAGGGATAAACGGAGGGCCTCGCACGTGCTGGACAAGTGCTCTACCACAGCTTCTGCCCACCATTCTGGACCCTCGTCTTAGGGACCTTCCAGAATGGTTCTTCACTAGGTGCCAAGTGAACTGTGGAGTTTCCAGAGTTGTACTTGTGAAGTTGACAAAGTTTCCCAATTCAATTCGTCATGAATGGATGTTGATTTTGTTGAGCGAGTGACATTTTTTGCAACAGTTGCAATGATCACGCTTCTTTCACCTTCTCTCTATTTGTGTGGAGTATTACATTTCTTGGTTTTCATGGTTGATCCACCATATCTCATCTGGTCATGGTGGATGGTTCTTTTAAATACCCTTGACTTCAGTTTGCTAATATTTTGAGGACTTTTGCATCTGTATTGGTCCGTAGTTTTATTTTTTGAAGTCATTTCACATTGGGGTAATGCTAGCTCATAGAGGAAGTTAGGAAGTAGGTGTTTTGAAAGAGTTTGAGAAGGATTGGTTAGTTCTTTTTTACTTTTGTTTACTTTATTTATTTATTTATCCCAGGAGCACTGTACCACTGAGATACATCCCCAGCCCAGACCTTTTTATTTTTATTTTGATAAGGTTTGGGGACATCTTACTAAGCTGCTGGAAGCTGGAGCCAAACTTGCAGTCCTCCTGCCTCAGTCTCCTGAGTTGCTGGGATTACAGGTGTGCACTGCTGTGCCTGGCGTTAGTTCTTTTTTGAGTATTTCGTTGCATTCATCAGGAAAGCATGTAATCCTGGGATTTTTCTTGGGAGGTTTACAGTGTTCGATTCATTGTCTTAACTTGGTGCAGGTCTACTCATTTTAAGAACCAATTTTTTCATAATTAACGCGCTTCTAGAATTTGCCCATTTCATCTGGTTCATTGAATATGCTAGTGTACGATTACTAATAAGATTCTCTGATAATCGTTTTTGTCTTATGAGTTTGGTAGTAACAGCCCTGCTCCCATTCCTGACTTCAGTTCTTTGAGTCTCTGCTCTTTTCTTCTTGGTCAGTCTAGCAAAAGCTTCACCTTTTTTTTTTTTTTCTCCAAAGAACCAACCTGTTGAGGGCCTTCTTGGACAAGATGGTGCCTGGCAATGAGCCAAAGGGCACTGGATACCAAAATAAGGAAGTACCCAAAAAGGTTGCTTGCCTACTAGTTCCTTGGAGACTTATGACGTGTTGACGCCAGGCTCTAGGATTGGCTATTTAATATCATGCCGCGCGTGGACAGCTCGTGATTCATATAGTGCTATGCTGACATTCCTCTGCATGCTCTCCTGCGTGAGAGAAAGCTTTGCTATAATTGGCTGATAAGCTAGGAGCCTGGGGGAGGAGAGAGGGAGAGGGTAGAAGAAGGGAGAGAGTGAGAGAACTAAGGAGGCAGGAAAACAGGGAGGACACAATAAATCTCGTCAACTAAAGGTTGGTGGTGTCTCCTTTCTCCGCGCTGATTCCACTGGACGGAACACCAACCTTTGGTTTTCCTGATTTTCTTGGATATTTTTCAGTAGTCTGTACTGCTTCTCGCCACTCTAACCTTTATAATCTCCTTCCTTCTGCTGTTTTTGTGTTTTAATTTGCTCTTCTTTTTCTAGTTCCATAACATGTATGCTATAAATATTCCTCTAAGCACTGCTTCCCCCAATTTTGGGTATTTTGTGGTTCTGTTCTTATTCACATTTGGGTGTTTCAGGTTCCCGTTAGGACTTCTCCTTTGGCTCACTGGTGTGTGACGTTAAGCTTACACCCATTTGTGATTGTCCACTTTTCTTGTTACTGAGTTTTAGTTTCTTTCCACCGACTTGGAGAAGATGCTCTGTGTGAGGTCAGCTTATTGCGACTTGCTGTGCGTCTCCAGGACGAGGTGTGTCCTGGAGAATGCTGCAGGTATAACCCAGGGGGAGAAGGCGCCTGCCGCTGCTGTGGGTGGCGTGTGCTGCACGTGTGTCAGGTCTGCTTGGTTTAGGGTTTTCCACGTCTTGGTCTCCTGTCCAGCTGTTCCATGCATTATTAAAGAGGTTGCACTGAAGGTCGAGCATGATCGTTGTCTATTTCTCCCTTCAGTTACTCCAGTTAGAGCTTTGTGGTTTTAGTGTATGTATGCTCATAATTGTTATGTCTTCTTGACAGACGAGCTGCTTTATCAACCAATCTTCTGCGTCTCTTGCAGCCTTCTTGTCTTAGAGTCAGCCTCTAGGATCAGCACAGCCTCCAACTCTCCTGGTTCCTGCTCGCAAGGGGTATTGTCTTTCATCCTTTGATTTTCAGTCTATTTGTGTTTTTTAATTGAAAGGGAGGCTTTTGTAGACATACATACTTGGACCATGAGAGTTTTTAAAAATATTTCATTCTGTAAATTTCTGCCTTTTCCTTGTACAGTTGTATTAATTTACATTTAATAAATTCTGTTAATAAATTCATTTAATGTTATGCCATTGTGCTATTTGTTTTCTACACATTTTATAACCTTTTTCCTCAATTTCTCCTTATTGCCTTCTTTTCTGTTAGATGCCTTCTAGTGTATTATTTTAATTTCCTTGTTTGTTTCTCTTACTGTATAATACTGTATGTATATATACTTAACATTTGTTTTACTGTATGTACAAATATATATGTATATTATATATTACTTCATGATTATACTCTGCATATACTGTATGTGTATACTCTGTATATACTCTTTTCTTATTTATTGTCCTAGGGATTAAAATTAGCATCCTAATTTACAAAGCCTAGTTTGGATACATACCAACTTAAATTTATTTGAATACAAACGCTTCATTTCTTTATAGCTCTGCCTCCCCATATTGTTGTTGGCACAAATTATATCTTTATGTTTTATGTGCCTGTCAACATAGATTTATCAATATTGTTCTACACAGTTGCTTTATATCAGATAGGAGAACCACATTAACACACAAGTCACATATGTACTGATCTTTTATCCTTCTTGTGGATTCCCATTATTGTCTAGTATCCCTCCATTCCATACTGAAGTATCACTTGCTTTGGGGAGTGACGCTGAGTCATTACTTCCTGACGGAACGGAGCCATGGCATGGTTGGTGGTGTGGTATGTGTGGGAAACTCCGTCTGCAATGTAGCAGTGTTGGGAGGTGGGGCCTCCTGAGAGGTGACTGGGTCACTTCTCTCATGAATGGATCAATGTTGCTATCATGATGATGGACTTGTTTTCACCAGTGTGGATTCGTTATAGAACCAAGTTTGGCCCTCTCTTGCCCCTCTGTCTCATGCATTCACTAGTCTTTGCACCATCCATAATGGGGTGAAGAGCACAAAGCCCTTAGATTTCCCAGCTTACAGAACCATAAGCCAAATAAACACTACTCTTTATGAATTACTCTTTATGAATTAGTCTCAGGTATCCTCTTACAGTAGCAGAAAGCAGACTCAGACAAGCTGTTAGTCTTTGGAGATTCCTTGCACAGACAGGAGGAGATGCTTCTCTTTTGCTGCCTTCAAGATTCTTTGTCTTTATCCTTTGAAAGTTTCATTATGACGTGTCTTGGTATAGATGTCTGTGTTTATCCTACTTGGAGTTCATTGAATTTCTTGGATGTGTAGATTCATATCTTTCAATGGGCTTGGGAAGATTTTGTCATTGCTTATTCTTATGTTCTTTCTGCATCTTTCTACTCTTCTTCTCCTTCCTGAACTCCTATGATGCAAACACTGTCATATGTGCTCAATGGTGTTATCCAAGTCTCTGCAGTTCTGTAACTTTTTCTTTATTCTTTGTTACTTCTTTTCCTTAGGCCACATCATCTCAATCAACCTTCAAGTTTGCTTCTTCTGTTGGTCAAATCATCTGTTGAGACTTTTTTGTAAATTTTTCATTTCTATTACCGTACTTTTCAACTCTGGAATTTCTATGTGATTATTTTTATAACTTCTATCTCATTTTAAATATTCTCTACTTATTAAGACATCATTATCACTACTTTCCTTAGTACTTTAAACATGATTTTCCTTAGTTATTTGAACATATTGGAAATTACTGATATAAAGTCTTCGAATAAGTCCAATGCCTGAGTTTCCTGAGGAACAGTTTTGTTTTGCTTTGTTTCCTGTGTGTAGGTCATACTTTCTTATTTTTTTTTTCATGTCTCATTTTTTTAAATGAGTTTTTAAAAATCATATAAGTAACAACTGTGAAAATAAAAGAGTTCCACCTCCTGAGAGTTGGTTGTTGCTGTTGTAGTTGTTTGTTTAGTGACTTTTCCTAAGTCTGCTCAGAAGTCTCTGCTCAGTTGCTGAAGAGGTCAGCTCACAACTGGACAGAGATCCCTTAACCACTTGGAACCAATAAGTCTGCCAGTTTTTGCCAAGGATCTCTGCAGTTTGGGGTTCATGCTCAGCCAGGCGGTTGAGAGCTCTTCCTTATCTTCATGCCCTTCCTGTGCACAGCCTCTAGATGAGCCAGAGGCGAGCGTGCAGGGTCTTTCCCAGCCTTCTGGGTGTTTGAAAGCCCTGTGTGTGATCACCGCACTATCCACGCACGCAGTCTTCTGGGTTTCCAGCTGTGCCAGAGCTTTTCAATCCACTGGGACATCTCCCGACCAGCTTTTCCCTCTGAGCTTTCTGGGCAGGATGCCGTTCCCCTGACTCAAGTGTTGCCTGAGGTGGCATAATTGCCTGTAACTGTTTTCAACAGTTGCCACAAGGGGAGAAGCTCTTTGGCACTGGGCAAGCTCTGATCAGGTCAAATAAAAACACCCTCTGTGATGGGCTGACAGATTCGGCTCCATGGAAATGTTACAGACCAGGCTATCTGGGCAAGGACTAAACAGACTCCATTTCACCCTGAGACTCCATGTTATGTAGGAAATGCCTCTCCCATGGGAACCCCGCCTCTGTACCCATCATCAGTTACTTAGCGTGACATGTTTAGCAATACAAAATGACAATTCTTATGTGATGAAAAATTGTTCTCTTTTGATTCCTATTTCTCCTAAACAACGCACCGTGTGAACGGTGATGTCAATGATGATTGTGTGGGTGTTAGTAACCATCCTTTAGTTTGTACCTAGGTAAGCGTCATTTCGACCCACTTCCCCCTCTGCTAATGATTTCATGACGTTAGTTTGTAGTTTCGAATCATAGCAACGGACACTTATGATTGATATGATTTTGGGTATAAGAACCCCTGTGACCCTATGGTCAGGGCTGTTCTCCCAGTTGCCATTTTTGGGACATTGTGTGAGACAGTCAGCAGGTCAGCTTAATAAAGACTCTCAGATTTGGACTTCTCAGTGGTGATTGGTGTGTTCTTAAGTTGCGCCCCAAAACAGCTCTAGGCAGGATCTTCCAGGGGACAGCTGGCCAGGTCCCATGGCAGCGTCTCTCTGAGAATGCGATCAGGAGAGGGTCCCACCCATTCCTGCCTGCTCCATGACTTCCGGCTGCAGGTTCTAAAGACTGCTGTGGACCCAGCGGAGTCTGGCAGGCAGGAAGGGGACGGGCGAGTTAGTGGCTAAGGCTGTGCTGCTACCAGGACTTAGCTGCTTCTTGAGAGAAAGCTCCCAGGTTGTTTCAAGCCCTTCCCTGATCTCCCATGTTTTGGAAAAGCTGACTCCAACACTTCTGCCAGTTTTCTCATTGATTTTTGGACGAGGATTCTCAGAGGTCCTCCGCAGGTCTCATATTAATTAGCAGTCTTGCCGAGTTGTGCTAAGGACTGCCAGTGCTCAACCCTGGGCCGTGCTGTCTGCTCCTGGTAGATCATTAATGGTAAGTTCTTATTCGTCTCCATATTTGTACCAATCCCCAACAAAAATGAGCTCTGGCAATATTAATCAAGGCGAAGGGCAATTTAAAAGGATGTTGAGCATTTGCAGGGCTGAGGAGCCAGACTTGTAAGATGGACAGGAACCAAGACACTTCGGGGAAGCCAGGAAGGAGG
Organism: Sciurus carolinensis; assembly: GCF_902686445.1. NCBI lineage: Eukaryota > Metazoa > Chordata > Mammalia > Rodentia > Sciuridae > Sciurus > Sciurus carolinensis. The sequence continues at coordinate 80,380,196 of NC_062227.1, read as the reverse complement.
AAGTGTGCCCTCCCGTGCCTGGGTGGACAACACCGGCAGCGCTCTGTGCGTGAAGTCTGGTTGCTCCCCAGTCTCCAGTTTCCAAGTCCTGGTGGAGTGTCCAGTACAGCTGGCAGAGTCCGGGGGCCATGCCCAAGGTCCTGCTTTCTGGGAGTAAGGAGGGGGGGTTGTCTGTCCCTTCTGACACGGGCTCAGCATCGAGTGCCGGGGTTTCAGTACATTTTAGGATGATACTCACTCTATTAAAATGGTCTGATTCCTTGTCTGGTCCCTAGACTTTAAGCTCATTACAAGCAAGGAAGATGTGGCATCCACTCCAGTACCTGCAGTTCCTGGTGAGAGGCATTTGCCTTGCGGGAGGGACTGTGTCTTCACTTCTGTATTCCTAGCTCTTGGAACTTCCACTTAAACATGTGCAGAGAGAAAGAGGAAATAGTAACTCCAGGACCTGTACCGAGAAGCACAGGAGTCTTCAGGAGCAAGTCCCTCACAAAGACAAAGTCCATGTCAGGGCGGGAGCTTTGCTTCAGGCCCCCAGCCCCAGCCCTACTCTCCCGGGGCTCTGCTACCAGAAAGGGCGTGGGACAGGGACCGACCATCTGACTGCACGCATTTCTTACGGCTGCCAAGGATCACAGGCGATGGCCTGAAGCAACAGCCAGAAGTCTGGGGTCCAGGGTTGACTGACCATTCCCAGCAGCGGGCGAGAGACTCCCTGCTTCTGGTGGGGTGGTTCCAGCGCTCCTCAGCCTCCTGATGAGCCTCACTCCACTCTAGCCTCTGTTGTCAAGTGCGGCTCTCCCCGTGAGTCTCTGTGCTCTTCTCTCATCCTATAAGGACACCAGACTTTATCTGCAGCGTCATCCTAATGCAATAGGACTAACGACAAAGTATTAACTAATTGCATCTTAAAAGACCCTATTTCCCAGTAAGGTCACATTTTGAGGTTCTGGGTGGATGTGAATTTGGAGGAAAGAATTCAGCCTGGTATGGAGTCCGACAGACCTAGGAAGGGGTCCTGGCCCCTCAGTTCTCATTCCCCTGCAGCAGTACATTCCAGCGTGCCCCAGACAGTCCCCGTTGCCCTGACGATTTAATGGTGTTCTTATGCACACTCAAGGATTTTTCACTTTGGACAGCACATAATGTAGCCCTTCTGTTTTGTCTGTGGTTTGCTGACATCGAGGAGGCCCCACAAGTGACAGTGCCATGCATCCAGGCAGGATCATCAGCGTGGGCTGCACGTTCAGGCTAAGGGCTCTGTGACATAGGAAGGAGACCCACGTCCACAGAAGAGCCCCTGGGGGGTGGGCGGTGGCGGGGAGATCACCCGGGAGCTGACAGGCACAGCTGCGGCGAGTACCAGCCACGTGTGACAGAGGACTCAGGGCTGGGCAAAGGTGAGGATGAGCGGCCTGCACAGCTGCTCCCGCCCGGGCACAGCCTTGCAATGTACAACCTCCCAAGTGTGTTGAATTCGTGTTTTCCAACTCCAGGTGCGTCTGATTTAATACGGGCATTTCAGTCTTTCGGAACGGACAGACTAATTCACTTTTGTTTCCTAATTTGTAAAATGGCTCAATTGCTATGTTTCTTAAAGTCAGTTCCTTAAAACTTTGGCCTTGAAATCAGCTGTTTGCCAAAAACGTGGTCCCCAGGTCTTAACCCATGTGAACATACCCCAGGAGTGGAATCTGAGCTTTAAGTAACACCCTGTGCAATTCTTAGGCTGTGAACATACCAGTCCTGCTGGATTCAATGCTCTTGCTCTACAATGAAAATTGTGGGGTTCAGCCTGGATAGGAAGCCATTAGGGGAACCTCTGGGCCTGTCACATTTTCCTATCTACTTTTTTTAATGATTTTAAATAATTCCCAAGACTTGAACGGCTTCTTCTTGCCTTCCTAAATATTTAGCTTTATGAGGTCTTAGCATTTTAAAATTAACAAACACGGTGGTATTAGTCTTCTACATGCTCTGCAACCATGCTATGCAATAAGGAAGGCATTCTGCGTGGAGCTATTTCAGTTTGGATTAATCAAAATTAAAGTGAGTGAAAGATTAGCTCCTCAGATGTACTGGTCACCTGGCTGGCTCCTGTGTGGGTCAATGGAGAGGATCACCTAGGGGCTTTCCAAACCCCAAGGCCTGAGCTGCACTGTGGACCAGCTTGACCACATCCTCCTGGGCTGGGTCAGTACTCAGAAAGGATCAACTTGCTCCAGAGTCCCTAGGAGGAACTGTTAAGCAGAGATTGAGGCTCTGCCTCCAGAATTCTGGAGTCCGTCACCATTCTGGGTGAGAGCTCGAATGTGTACTTCCAACGGTTGCTAGGTGATGCTGTGCTCCTAGCTCAGGGTACATGCTACAGGTCTGCCTTAGAAGGAGGTAGCACAGAGGCCTCCTCTGCCCTGGGCCTACTCCCCTGCACTGCTCGGCAGGGAACCACCATGCCATGACCCCAAGGAAAAGCCTTGGAGGACCCTGGAACTATCAAGGGCAGAGACCAACATCTGGGGTTCCCCACATTTTTCACTGGTGTATTATATTCATACATAATGGTGGGATTCATTGCTATATATTTGTGCTTGCACACTATAATAACATGGTGTGGCCATCATTCTCCAGTGTTTCTCCTTCCCCTGGCCCCTCTCCTCTATTTACTGACCTCCCTTAGATTGTCATGTGATGTACCTCCATCTTTCTCTTCCTTTCATTCTCTAGATGGTACATATGAGGGAGAACACATGACCCTTAACTTCTCATGTTTGGCTTATTTCACTTAACACAATGCTCTCCAGTTCCATTCATTCTCCTGTAAGTGACATAATCTCATTTTTCTCTATGACTGAATAAAACTCCATTGTGTTATATGCCACATTTTCTCTACCCATTCATTTGCTGATGGACACTTAAGCTAGTTACATAGTTTGGTTTCTGTGATTTGTGCTGCTGAAAACCTGGGTACACACATATCACTACAGTATGCTGACTTTCATCCTTTAGGATAAATACCCAGGAGTGGTGTAGCTGGGTCATGTGGTGGTTCTTTTGAGGAGCCTCCTTACTGATTTCCTTAGTGGTTGTACTAATTCGCAGTTCCACAACAGGGTAGAAGTGTTTCTTTTTTTCCACATCCTCTCTATCCTTTATGATTGTTTGTACTCTTGATAACTGACTGACTACAGTGAGATAAAATTTTGGTGTAATTTTTATTTGCATTTCCCTAATTGCTAAAGATGTTGAACATGTTTTCTTATATTTGTTGACTATTTGTATATCTTCTTTTGAAAAGTGTCCATTTAGTGCATTTTCTCATTTGTTAATTGGGTTTTTTTGTGAATTTTTTTGTGCTTTTTAAGTCTTTATATATCAATCTTGAGACAGAATAGCAGCTTGAAGAGATGTTTCTCCCATTCTGTAGGTTCTCTCTTCACATGCTTATTTCCTTTGCAGTACATAAGCTTGTTAACTTAATGCCATTCATTTATTAACTCTTGGTATTATTTCCTGAGCTTTAGGGTTTCTGTTGAGAAAGTCACTGCCTGTACTTATATGTTGGAGTATTGACCCATGTTTCTTCTAGGAGTTGCATAGTTTCTGGTCTAATTCCTAAGTCTTTGGTCCATTTTTGAGTTGACTTTTGTGCGGGGTGAGAGATATGGATCTAGTCTCATTCTTTAACATATGGATAACCAGTTCTCCCGGCACCATTTGTTAAAGAGGCAGTCTTTTCCCCAATATATGTTTTTGGCACCTTGTCAAGGATCAGATGACTGTAGATGGGTGGGGTTTTCTCTGTCTTCTATTCTGTATCACTGGTTTATGTGTCTGTTTTGAGGCCAGTATCATGAAGATTGTGTTACTATAACTCTGTAGTATAATTTGAAGTTGGGTAGCATGCGGCCTCCTGTTGGGACTAATGACACGTTAACTAACCCAGGCTGACTCCTTACTCCCTGGCGAGTGAGCAAGATCAAGGCCTCAAAGGCGGTTTCAAAAGTTAATGACGATAAATCGGACCACCATCAGGGATTGGTTAACAACAGTTCTGCGAATGTGATCAGCTCGTGCTTGCCATTTAGACCTATGGGACTCTCCCCTGCATGAACCCCCGTGCCTTGCTGACCTTTAAGCTGATTGGTTCCCGCCTAGCCTCCACCCTACATAAAAGCTGTGTGACTTCCTCAATAAACGAGTTCCTGCAGTGACTGGTCTCCCTAAGCGTCTGATTGTCCTCCGTGTGGACGGCTGGGTGCCGGTGGTCAGTCGGCCCTACCTTCCAGTCTGGCCTTGTTGGGGAGTGTCCCCTTCCCTTGTCGCTGGTCGAGAAGAGCAAGGGGGCTGAAGACCCTGACAGCCTCCAGGATTGCGTTTTTTGTTTGTTGGTTGGTTGGTTGGTTGGTTTTTGCTTAGAATTGCTATTCTGGGACTTTTACATTTTCAAATGAATTTGGGGATAATTATTTTCTATTTTTGAGAAGAATGTTCTTGGTATTTTGATGGGGATTGTACTGAACTGTATATTGCTTTTCATGGAATGGCCATTTGTTTTAGTCAGCTATTTCGCTGCTGTGACTAAAGGACCTGACCAGCACAATCGTAGAGGAGAAAAGGTTTATTTGAGGGCTCACGGTTGCAGAGGTCTTAGTCCACAGAAGGCCAGTTCATTCCTCAGGGCTCAAGGTGAGGCTGAATATCAAGGCAGGAGAGGGTGGCGAAGGAAGGTCGCTCACATCACAGTGATCAGGAAGCAAAGAGAGAAAGGTCTCCACCTGCCAGTTACAAATGTGTACCCCATAGCCACACCCCCAATCAACCACTTCCTCCACCCCACCTGCCTCCAGTTACCACTCAGTTAATCCCATCAGGGATCCATTCACTGATTAGGTTAAGGCTCACAACTCAATCATTTCTTTCTTGCATTGTCTCACACGTGAGCTTTTGGGGGACACCTCAAATCCAAACCATAAGACCATTTTAACAATATTAATTCTGCCTCTCCATGAATGTGGGAGATCTTTCCATTTTCTGAGGTTTCTTCAATTTCTTTATTCAGTGTTCTATAGTTTTCACGGTGCAGAGTTCCTTCACCTCCAGTTAGGTTCTGTGTGTTTGTGGGGTCATTGTGAATAGGAGTGTTTTTCTACCTGCTTTCTCAGCAGATCCTTTACTGGCATACAGGAGAGCTAATGATGCTTTCAAGTTGATTTCGTCACCTGCTACTTTGCTGGATTTGTTTATTAACCATGGCCTCTTCTGGTGGAGCTTTCGGACCTTCCAACTCTAGAATCACGCCATCTGCAAACAGTGAAAACTTGACTTCTTCCTTTCCTATCTTTGCTACTTTTATTTCCTCCTCTTGACTAGTGGCTCTGGTTAGAATTTCCATCGAATGGGAGTGGTGAGAAAGTACATCCTTCTCTTGCTCTGGGTGTTAAAGCAAATGAGTTCTGTGTTTCCCTGTTCACGAGGTTTGCTTTGGGTTTTTTTGTATACAGTCTTTATGATGCTGAATTAAGCTGCTTCTAGCCCTAGTTTCTTCCATGTTTTATCATAAATGGGTGCTGGAGTCTGTCAAAGGCTTTCTCTGCTTCTATTTAGATGATTATGTGATTTTTGTCCTTAATTCTATTTGTGTGGAAAATTATATATTTGTGTATATTGAATCACCCTTGTGACCCTCAGATAAAGCCAACTTGGCGATGATGTACGATCTTCTTAGTATGCTGTTGAACATGACTTGCTAATATTTTATTAAGGATTTTTGCATCTAAGTTCTTCAGGGATATTGGGCTGAAGTTTTCTTTCCTTGATGTGTCCTTATCTGGTTTGTTGGGTATGCTGGTAAGACTGGCTTCATAGACTGAATTTAGAATTGTTATATCCCTTTGTATTTCATGGAATAATTTGAGGAGTATTGGCATTAGTTTTGATTTTTTGTTTTTTTGTTTTTTTGTGGGTGTTTTTGTTTTGGGGGGCTTTGTTTGCTTGTTTTTTGGGTTTTGGTACCAGAGATTGAACCCAGGGACACTTAACCTCTGAGTCACATCCCCAGCCCCTTTTCAAAAAATATTTTATTTAGAGACAGGCTCTTCCTGAGTTGCTTAGGGCCTAAGTTGCAAAGGTGGACCCCAAACTCTCGCCCCTCCTACCTCAGCCTCCAGAGCCGCTGGGATAATAGGTGCATGCTACCACGTCCAGCTGATATTATTTCTTCTTCGAAGGTCTGGTAGAGTTCAGCTGAGAATCCATGTGGTCCTGGGTTTTTCTTTGTTGAAAGACCTTTTATTACTGCTTCTATCTCATTGCTAGTTATTGGTCTGTTTATTTTTTCCATGTTTCTTGATTCAATTTTGGCAGATGGTATGTGTCTAGAAATGTATCCATTTCTTCCAGGTTTTCCAATTCATCAGAATGTAAGTCCCTAATGATCTTCTGGATTTCTGTGATATTTGGGGTGATTTCTCCTTTTCCATCTTTAATTTTATTATGTCAAATCTTCTCCCGTTTCCTTTTGGTTAATTTGGCTAAGGTTTATATATCTTATTTATCTTTTCAAACTCTTTGTTTATTGATTCTTTGTATTTTTTAAATACTCCCTTGATTTTGGCTCTGATCTTAATTATTTCCTTACTTCTACTGGTTTTGGAATTGGTTTCTTCTTCTTTTTCAAGGACTTGAGATGCATCCTTAGGTTGTTTACTTGGAATCTTTCTGATTTCCTTACGTCGGCAGTCATAGCTATAAACTTTCCTATTAGTACTACCTTCATAGTGTTCCAGAGGTTCTGGTATGTTATATCACTATTCTCATTGAGTCTAAGAATTTTTAGATTTCTCCTCTGATTTTTTCCATCACCCACTCATCATTCAGAAGTGTATTGTTCAGGAAAGACAGTAGAATTAATCGGACATAACTCTCCTAGTCTTGTATTTGAATATATAACCAGGGTAACCCTGTAGCATGTACAACTACAAGAGTAGGATCCTAAATCAAATAAGTCATACTCCATGTAAGTATAATTTGCCAAAATACATTCTACTGTCATGTAAACCTAAAAAGAACAAGTTTTAAAAATTTAAAAAAAGGGATCATCTATTTGTATTTTATCACTTTCAGCTAATTTTCAAGCTGGACTTTTCCAATATATGAAGTATTAGCCTCAGATCTGAATATTAAAATTTCATTTGATATGATACAGTGTAACTGGATATTCTCAGCTTACTTTCCAATGTAGAAAGTTATGGCCTCTTACTATGGAGGTACTTGTAGACATACCAGAAATTATCTCTGCCCTAATGTTCTCTGTTGGTTCTCTAAGATACAGTTTTAAAGGGACAATTTAAAGTCAAATAAAATAAAATCATGACAAAAATTTTTTAAAAGTATATTGTTCAGGGCTGGGGAGATAGCTCAGTCGGTAGAGTGCTTGCCTTGCAAGCACAAGGCCCTGGCTTCGACCCCCAGCACCGCAAAAAAAAAAAAAAAAAAAAAAAAAATGTGTAGTGTTCAATCTCCACATATTTATATAGTTTCTATAGCTTGGGGTGTTTTGTTGTTGTTGATTTCTAATTACATTCCATTATGATCAGATAAGATACAAGGAATTATTTGGTCATTTCGTTTTTGTTTTTGTTTTGGTATTTGCTAAGAGTTGTTTTTGGGCCTAAAATATGATTTATCTTGGAGAAAGTTCCATGAAGAACTGAGAAGAAAGTAAATTTGGCTGTTGTGGATGAAATATTCTGTAGCTATCTGTTAAGTCCATTAGTAGTATTTTCCAGGCCTGAAGAGTCTCTGCTGAGTTCACGTCTGGACAGCCTGTCTATCGGGCAGAGGCCTGTGCCATCCCCGGCATTCCAACCCAACAGGAGGGACGCTTCCCTTTCCCTCCAAAGCCCCTCCACCACGTCTGCTTTCTCATCAGCCCCAGACCCATCCTGCCTCGCCACCCCCGCGCTGGTCCTGTGGTTCATGGGCACCTGTAGACGTGCCCTTTGCAAATGCCTCCTTCGGGTGCACAATCCTCTTTAGTTTTCTTATCTCTCTCCTCATTCCCCAAAGTAAAACTAGTGGGTTGTCTGTAATTATGCAGTCTGAAGTCTGGGGAAGCCAGAATCTTTTGTATAAAGTTTTAGGATCACACATTTAGACTGTAAATGATGCTGGCCCCAGAGGAAAGCAGCCCTGACGGCCTGAGGCAGACCATCTAAGGAGCCCAGGTGCCTCTCCAATTGCTACCTCGATTCTGTTCATATTAACTCTCTGGACACCAGATTTCCTTTCTTCTTCTTCTTCTTTCCATCTTATTCAGTTTGGGGCCTCCCTTCTCCTGAAGGGCATAAAAGCATTCGTAAATAGTGGTCGTCTATTCCTCTCTTGGCCAGTGCTCTTCATTTTAAAAAATGAAGCTGCTCTAACCTACTCTCAACTTTTGTGTATTAAAGAAATGAAGAATGATTGTGTCTCTATTTGAGTTGCTTAATTTTACTAAGCTCCAAATTTTAAAGGTTATTTTGTGACAAAAAATTTACCATTTTTTAATATCAATTTTATTGGTACATTAGAATACAAGATGAATAAATCAAATTCTACCACAAGCCAGAAGAGAAGTTACATCAACTCGTTGGGAATAATGTGCTGAAGTAAAGAATAAAGCTTTTTTTCATCTCCTGGAAACACTGACTAGCAAAAGTTGAACTCAATGGTTTTTGTTCCAGCGACTTTCATAATGCCTGATTTAAACAGAAAATCAAAATGTAGAAAGTGCAATGGTATAACCTTTCAGGTTTACCACCAGACTCACTGTACTGGTCTGTGGATTCCTCTGGAACCCCAGCGCTGGACTGGGCTTATTTCCTAGAATGATACGAGGTGGGGAGACCTCCAGGGATGGAGGTCTCCAGAGAGCTGGTCAGGGGCGGGGTCCCTGGAGACTGGTGGGATCGAGTGTCCAGATCATCCTTCACTTCATCCTTCCTTTCCAACCTTTCCAACCTTTCCTTCACCGCCAGTTGAACCCCTAACTTAGAGAGGATGCCCAACTCCTCTGTAATCTGTTTCTTAGATGATAACAGAAGTGCCCAAGCCCCGGGGATCTCTTCTGACTTTTAACTACCCCTTCCCCCAAGATTCAGCTTTTCAATTAGGAAGTCAAGGAGGAGGGAAGACAAATGTTTAAGATTCAATCACAAGTATGTCCATGCATTGTTAAAGACAGACCTTTGTTCAGCGGCTTTCCAAACTCTGAATGCGAATTCTTCTCTTGCCACTTCTGCTGTATTTGTTCTCCTGGAGAAAAGAGCAAGCCCGAGACACCCTCAGCAAGAGGCCTTCACCTGACCCGTGTTCTTCTTCCTCATAAAGGCCATTGTTCGTTTGAACAAAGAGAAACAGGAGCTGCTTTTGCCGTCTGCGTTATAGGAATGAGGGCACAGATGGGAGGGGCTCACTAATGAGCCAGGGCCTGATCCGCAGGGCCCTGCCACCACTGGGACAAAGCAGGACACGTCTTCCACCTTCTTCCAGGCAACAGACACCGCATTCGTCATTTGGGGAACACCAGCAGTGCGGGCTCTGGGTAGCTCTTGGCTCCGGTTAGAATTTAAAGACACAGCTGGAGTCTCATTTTAGAAAAACAAACTACACCCTAGAACTCTAGACCGGCAGCACAACAACGGGAGGAGTCTGAGCTACTACCCAAGGTCCTTGGGCGGGTTTTGCCACTGGCGCAGCGCGAGCCCAGTTCTCCCCTGGGGCGGTGGCCCCTCAAAATGTGGCAGCCTCTTGTACAAAACAATAAATATTGCAATAAATATTTAGAGAGCAAGTGAAGGGATGACTTTTGCTTGAATGAAGCGGGATTCATCTTTCCTGAGCATAGCCCTCTTTAACGTCAGCGATTCCATATCTTGCTGGAAGCGTCCTTCTGAAATCTCAGAGCACAAGTCTCCCAGGCTTCCAAATCCCAGAGGCACTCCAGTCTGAGTAAGCAGCAGAGCTAAGCTGCACACTCAAGAGTCAGGATGTATCTACTACAGAAGAGAGTAAGTGTGAGTAGGAAAGGAGGTGACCACGTGACAGGCCTCTCCTGCCACCCACTGACTGGACATCAGACCAGACCCTCGGGTGCTTTCAAACCCCAGGACAAGTTACATGGGTCAAATCATCATCACCATCATCATCATCATCATCATCATCATTGGGGAACAATTGCTGACATAAGAGAATAGCTGTAGCAAAGGCAGGTTTAGTAGGAGGGAGGGTCCAGGGTTCTAATATCCTTAGTAACTTAACAGATCACCAAAGCCTAAAATGCAGGCAGCATTTGTCAAGAGGATTTGCTGTTGCTCCTGAACCAGCAAGGGTAATTCTATTCACGTGGGAATTTGTGATGTTTACAATCTAAGTCCTAATGGAGAGGCACACAATTTCAAGCTGAAAAAAAAAAAAATGAGAATGCATGTTGCCACTAACGGTGTTACCTTGCTGTATTTTTCTTTTGAATAGAACAGCTACATTTCAAAGGGCTGTTTTCTTCCATGTGGAAATATTTATTTGCCAGCTCCTGAAGAGCTGCAGGAATGCACTAAAGCATCTCCTGTTTGAGTTTCAGGAGTAAATTGCTTCTGCACACGTCTTCAGCAGTGGGTTCTGTTTTGTCTCTGCCTGTGCATCACGGCTTCATTAATCTTCTTCTCTTCTTTAATAGGAGAGTCTTCCATTATTGCTTCTAGGAAGCCGGGTGCATTGCAGTGGTCTCTTAGGCAGAATCCTCGCTTCGTGTGAATATTTACTATTTAATTACGGAGGTCCTACAACGTGCCCTGCATGCTGCAGGCGGCAGGTGCCCTATCCCGAGCTGCTCGCTGTGGGGGGCGGTGGTCGCCCCAAAGCAGGACCCCAGAGTCCTGCGGAAATCTTGGTCCCCGATCCCTTGTCTTCAGGGGCCACCTTGAGCTGGGACGGAGGTTGCTTTTCCATGATACCTGTAGACTTCAGAGATTGAAAAATCCCTTCTGTGTCCATATTTCGACGCAAAAGTCTCCAGGATTTTCGGTTCCTGAAGCTCGGGCGACAGCATTTGCACCAAGGGCAGGTGGGATGGGGGTGTTCTCAGAGATCCTAATTGCGCTTCAGCTCACAAACGTGCTCAGGTGCGTTTAGACATTGTGTTTTAAAGGTGACACTTCCCATTTTGCATTTAGCCCTCTGGCACTCTGACGTCTGGGTCTTCGGCGGGGGTTCGGGTTACAGCCTTTGTCGGCACAGCACAGGAATCTCTGCCCCGCTGGAAACAAGCGAGGCGGCTGAGCGAATCCCCTCCGTCCTCCAGCGCGCCTGCCTCGCAGGAGCGAGACCTGCCCCGCAGGCCTCCCGCGCTTGCATGCGGCACCCACTCCGCCGAGCCGGCCGGACGACCTCTGCCGGCGGGCCGAGCCCCGCGCTGCCTTTGGCCGAACCCGAGCGGGCGGGCCCCGCGCGGGGTCCCGGGCTGCCAGCAGGGGGCGCAGCCCGGGCCGCCGCAGACAAAGACCCGCGCCACGCGGGGGAGGGGAGGCCGCCCTGCGCGGCGGCGAGCGGCCTCGGGGTCGAGCCCCCTCCTCCGCCCCGGGACGCACGCGGACGCACAGGAAGAGGGGCCGGCGCAGCGCGCAGCCCGCCCCGCGGGCGGCGAGGAGGCGTCTTCTCCGAGGTGGTCTCGGCGCCCGGCCTTTCCCAGGAGGGTGTCCTGTCCAGGTCGCGGCACCCCCGGCAGGCGGGCCTCGCCCCGGGCGGCCGTCGGAAGCCCGCCGTTCCGGCTGCGCTCCGGGGCGACCCGAGTGGCGGCCGGGGCCGCTCCTGCGCTCCTCGTCCCACTTCCTCCCCGCCCCGCCCCGCGCACAACCGGTGACCTCATTCCAGCCGCAGCGAAGTGCCCTGGCGGAGGCCGCAGCAGAGGCCCGGGAGGCCGCACCCCTGCGCGTCGCGCCGGCTGCGTCCGCTTCTCGTCTGTGCAGTTTCTCCGGCACGGTCCGCTCCGTCTCGCTGCGGTTCGGGGCGCTGAGAACCCCGGGGCAGCCGTCGCGTTAGTGCCAGGGCGTCCCTCCAGTTCGCCTGTGGACAGCAGAGCCCGAGCTGGGGCCGCGGCGCGAGGCCCGCACTCGCTCCAGCCTGTTGCCGACACCCTAAGGCTGCCGCGGAGGGCAGTGCAGCGGCCACGGTGGCCTGCTGGACCCGCAGGACGCGGAGAGAACCGGGGGCGTGCACGGAGTCCGGGCGACACCAACGCCATGGGCCGCGAAGCCCCAGTGAGAACAAAACCCGCCTGTGATCCGCCCTCCCCACACTGGTCCCGGCTTCTCCCCACCAGCTTCTCCCCACCAGCCCAGAGGCCCTGGGACCCTGGTTCCCGGCAGAGGCCACCCCTGTGCCACCAGACTGCCACACGGAATGCAGCAGCTTCAGTCAGTGGTCCCTTTGTCCTGAACACTTGGATACTTAATCCAAATTCTGCTTTCCCTGGCCGTGTAGTCAGGCTTTCCCAAGCTAAAAATTACGTGGAAAAAAAAAAGTCAAGGCCAAGTTGTGGCTTAAATTTCCTGTGTATCTAAAACACGTTATTAGAGAAACCCAGAAGGGGAGGGAAAACTGAGGAGTAAACTTCTCTGTTGTTTTCCTCCCATGCCCTGGTTAACCCGGGACTTCCTCCCCCACTCCCCAGAGTTGGGAAAGACCCGAATACTGCGGTTAGGACATACTGTATCAGATACGTTTTCTTTTTCTAAGATAAAAGCTTTATTTCAGAGAGAAGCACAAAGCCCTGCCTGTTGTGAACAAGCCAGGGACTCGCCTGGGCTCCAGGCCTTTCCAGAGGGAACCAGAATGTATCAGCTCTGAAGCAAAGCACAGGAAGTCCCAGCCTGCCCCTCTTCCCAGGGCTCTCCCCCCCCCCCCCCCCCCCCCCCCCCCCCCCCCCCCCCCGCCCTGGGTATGGTGGCTGGGAGTCCTGCCCTGCCCTCTCAGGCCACTTGACTGGCAGTGACCTCCAGGCTGTGTGCCCACCCCTGCCAGGCGGCCCTCCCCAAGCAGGACTCATGCTTCTACACTCCTTCTGCATTTCCACAGCGGCTCTGTCCCCCCAAGCCTTATCCCCCTGACCTCCCTCCATTCACACTTTGGCAATCACCCGCTTTCAAGCCCATCAGACCTTCATCTAGGGAACACCCACGCGCTGCTTGAGCACCTGCTGTGTGCCAGTACCATCCTGAACTGGGGAATGGCCAGCAGAGGGTGGAAGGCCTGCTCACAGGCTGGGTCCACCTTCTCCAAAAACCCTCTGTGAAGGGACAAGACAGGCGATCAGGGTCACTAAGAGGAATGCAGGTGGGTGGTCACAAGGCACACCTGGGCCCCGTCCCTTCTGCACACCACACTTGCCCTTCCGCTCTTCTGCTATGTCTGCATGCGGGAGGAGGCCCTCAGCAGAGGCGACGTGGACTTCGCAACCTCCAGAGCTGTCTTCCTGTTCACCCAGTCTGTTACCTGTGATAGCAACAGCAAAGGGACTGGGCACCACGTAAGGGTGTTTGCTTCTTCTTCCTCAGCACTCTCCACCCACAAGTGCCTCTCAAGGTAGAGCCCTCCACCTGTCTGCCGCGTCCTGTTCCCACCCCTCTGAAATAATACAGTCGCCTCCTTAATGGCCTCTTCTTGGATCAGCTTCTTCCCATGATTCAGGCTATTGAAAGTCCTTCTGGAAGCCTCGTCACCATGCCCACCAGGTGCCCATCCACAGGTGCCCACCCTGTGCATCTTGTTGGCTGGGCAACGTGCTGACTCTAGATTTCTGTCCACTGACCACAGTCATCTCTTTCACTACCGATCATGACTGACCAACCTCCACCCCAGACCTCAGGATGTTACTGGACATTTCCCACCCCTGCTGACACCACTGCAGCAGGTGGGACCCCTCCCCAGACTCAATGGAATAAAGGAAGCGGAGGTCCCAGCACAAAAGCAACTCTCTATTCCCAGGACTGCCCAGAGGAAGAGGGCACAGCCTCGCCTCCTGCTTCACTCCTTCGGTCCTTCACCTTCAGGTCCTGCCACCGTCAGTGACAATCCAGTCTGCATGAAGGAGGAGCGTCAGGAGCCCAAAGAAACAGACACGAGCCAGGCTCCTCTAGCAGGACTGGCTCCCCCTTGCTTTCTGTCTCCCGCTGGGAACGCCTCCACCCCACCCCTCCACCTGAGCTCTCCATATTAGCTGCTCAGCCCTTCAACTGGCCAGCATCCAGGCTTCCCGTGGTCATGTGCTAGTCCCTTCTCCTGGCCCAGCCCCAGCACGTGCTGGATCAAGGGCTCTGACCCTGAGGCTAAGAGTGTCCACCACCCCAATCTACTGTGCGGTACAGACCGAACCTCTGGTTTAAGGACTATTTGGGGGCATAAGTACCTCCCTGGGATAACCGAACCCCAATCGTGTGCCTACACTAGCACATAAACATGCTTGGATTCTTATTCCTGAGGCCTTCCAGAGGGTTCCAGAGGCTGGCCTGATGTGTTACCAAACACCCAGAGGAGAGGGGACACATGAGGTTGTACGCCGTTTATATGCCAATACACTCATCATTAGTGCGCTGGACTTGAGGTCTGGCACACTCAGGTGCTCTGACTCACCCCAGGACCCATCTGCAGACACTCAGTAGAAAATGCACCAGAGGAAGCAGGAAAGAGGATGCGGAACACGGGGAGTACCCAAGACGGAGCTCAGGGCTCCTCTGCTTAGCCTCTTCCAACCAAAGGGCTTAGCAGCTCTACTCCCATGTCAGAGCCCTGGACAGAGGTCCCGCGGGCAGCTCACCTCAGAAGGCAGCACCTCTTCCTTTTGTCCGCTTGCAGTCAGAACATATGGTCATGTGTTTCAACAGTGCACAATTAATTTTGAAGTTGGGATTGATTTACTTTTTTATCTTCCCACAGGGGTGAACCTTCCACAAAGGTGAATTGACCCTTAGATCAATCAGATAGGGCCCCTGGATGTTCAGGTCCTCCTCTTTGAGATTGCTTGTCCCCACCACTGTGAATTTAGAGGGTACCTTTTGCCATAACCCAGAAACATGCAGACTCTCAGCTTCTGTGTGCATGAACACATAACTGGTCCAGCGGTGATGACCTTTTTGGAATTGCTATGTATTTTTCTAAATTAAAAAAAAATGAAGAAAGCAGTGCTCAGGTGACAGGGAGAATGGAAGCCCACAGAATCACTTCTTTTTTTTTGAACTTTTTAATTCTTTTCATAATTTTTTTTATTGTAAACAAGGGGATACATGTTGTTTCTCTGTACATGGAGTAAAGGAATACCATTTGTGTAATCATACATTTACCTAGGGTAATGTTGTTTGATTCATTCTATTATTTTTCCCTCCCCCCCACACCTCCCACCCCTCTTTTCCCTCTATACAGTTCTTCCTTCCTCCATTCTTGGCCCCCTCCCTAACCCTAACCCTAACCCTAACACTAACACTAACCCCTCCTACCCCCCATTATGTGCCATCATCCGCTTATCAGCAAGATCATTCATCCTTTGGTTTTTTGAGATTGGCTTATCTCACTTAGCATGATATTCTCCAATTTCATCCATTTGCCTGCAAATGCCATAATTTTATTATTCTTTATACCTGAGTAATATTCCATTGTATATATATACCACAGTTTCTTTATCCATTCATCAATTGAAGGACATCTAGGTTGATTCCACAATCTGGCTATTGTGAATTGAGCAGCTATGAACCTTGATGTGGCTGTATCTCTGTACTATGCTGATTTTAAGTCCTGGGTATAGGCTGAGGAGTGGGATAGCTGGGTCAAATGGTGGTTCCATTCCAAACTTTCTGAGGAATCTCTATACTGCTTTCCAGAGTGGCTGCACTAATTTGCAACCCCACCAGCAATGTATGAGTGTACCTTTCTCCCCACATCCTCCCCAACACCTATTGTTGCTTGTGTTCTTGATAATCGCCATTCTAATTGGGGTGAGATGGAATCTTAGGGTGGTTTTGATTTGCATTTCTCTTATTACTAGAGATGTTGAACATTTTTTCATATATCTGTTGATTGCTTGTAGATCTTCTTCTGTGAAGTGGCTGTTCATTTAGAATCACTTCTTAATGGGGAGGACAGGACAGCAGGACGCAGCCAGAGCAGTGGGGCAGGGGGCTGCAGCTGCCGGGGAGCAGCAGAGAGTGCCTTTGCTGAGGTCACACCCCACCCCTGCTGTCCGGCGGGGCTCCCTCTCAGAGCCTGTCCGGGAGACCTCGGGAGACGCAGACTCAGCACTAAGTTTACCTGAACTGTGGTGACGCTCAGTGAGCCAAACACACAGAGATCCTGGGCTCCTCCCTCCCGTGCTCCCTCCCTCTGCCTGGTGTCCAGCTCCTTCTGCAAGGACACATCTATCCTGTTCTTCCATCTGCTGTGCTTCCCTCTCTCTCTGGACACTACCTTTCATAGCCATGGGTGCTGACCATGTGTAATGACCTCCTGACGGGCATCTGGGTGGCTCAACAAAGCATCTTTGAGTTCCTACCAGGTGCCAGGCATGTGTCCATTTCACAAACAAGAAATAAAGACACAGGGGGCACTTATCCCACCTCAGCTGGACAGTGGCAGCAGCAACCAACAGGGAGCCAGAGCTCTGCAGATCTAGCCCGGCTGCTGTGGCAGAAGCTGGACCCGGTGCTGTCCTGGTAACTGCTGCTGAGAGGACAGCCCCACCCAGGGCCCAGCCCTCACCAGCTCCATGTGCCTCTGTCTGCGGGGCTCTCCTTCAGACCTGGCAGGTGTGTACAGGGCCGTGGTGGAAAGATCTCGGCTCGGTTTAAAACTGCCTCCATGAGCCCTAGTTCCAACAGCAAAGCCAGGTCGCTTCCTTGGAGGACCGGGTCACCATGCCGATCAAACAGGGCTTGGTACCTAGAAGGCACCTCAGCGTCCGCTGTTATCATGGCTGTGTCTGCTGACCTTTGCGCACTGCCCAATCACCTTTCCCAGATGACTTGAAATGTTTGGCAAGTTTGGTAGGAGAGAGGCGGGAGAGGGTGCGTTAGACCGGGAGGGCAAGATGGGTCGTCCCCATGGCCCTGGCCAGCTGCACACCACTCTCCTGCCCCTGGATCTCTTCAGTTTCCATGCCGTACTGTGTGACTCACCCCTTGCACATGTCCCCACCCCACCCCACCAGAACTGATACTTGTCCAGCCAGGTCACAGACTGGCTCCCCGTCTTCCTCCCCTGAAGTGACCCTGGGCTCCGTGGGGACCTCCGGGACACGGGTGCATCCCAGGCTCCTGCAGACCTTGTTCCCGAGGACGCGGGCAGGCCTAAGTGGTGGGAATTCCCTTCCATGTACCTCAGCACCACATTCAGCGTGAGGCCAGGTGCCCATCTGTGGGAGTGTGTGTGAGCAGGAGGGACCTTTGTGCTGAGACCTGCCTCCCTCACCTCCAGCTCAGAGCTGCTGGGCAGGGCAGGGGAGGCCAGGGCGGGAGGCAGGCACCGCTGAGCTGTCCCGTATCGAGCTCCCTCGCTCTTCAGGGGCCCACATCGCCTGCACAACTGTGTTTGGGTGGTCTGACCACACATCGGCCACACAATCCCCTCCTCCTGGATGAAGGAACCCATTCCCCTTGGAAGCCCTGTCCCGTTTGGGGTGACCGGCTGGGAAGCAAGGCTGCAGCTCTGGGGAACAGCCCACCAGCCGGCCAGCACTTGCGCAGCTCACGCCTCGGGCACACTGGCTTCCGCCCAGGACCTTCAAATAACCAGTTCCCAGGCTGCAGTAGCCAGAATGCCCGGGAGGAGGACTGCGGGAATCCCACCCCCGCACTCTCTCCGTGCGGAACTGACTTTCCTCTGACTCACAGCTCTCCCCCAAGTGCGTAACTGAAACCAGCACCCCCTTATACACCCTGGGAACACGTAACTCCTAAAGTGAGCGCCAGAGTGTTTACACGGTAAAAATACCTTTTAGTTAAAAATACCATCTGAATCCAGAAATACTTGTGCATTGACAGTTTGGGAGAGATTTGAGCACCTTTTCCTCCTAGTCATTCACAAAAATGTCTCCCTGCAGCCATAGACACAGCTATATCCTAGGGCAGAGTCCGTCCAGTCTGCCGGCCCTGGGTGAGGTGGGGAATATCTGGGTCAGTGGATATGGAGGAATTTGGGAACCTCAGTCACAAATTCCTCCAGATCTCTGTTTTCAGTGGGTGGCCGGGAACCTCAGGGCACTTGCAGATGTGGATTCCAGGGAGGCCAGTCAGCACCATCCAGGCTGAGGAACTGGCTTGAGCTGGAAATGAGCCTCCCTCTGGCTGCCAAGGCCGGAGCCAGGGCGTCCAGCCTGGCCTGAGACCGGGAACAGCTCCTCAGGTATGGCTCGGAATAAATACTCCCCAGTAAAAGAAAAGCGTGGTTCTGCGCTACTGTGGCTATAATGATGTGCTGAGTCTTTTAGCTTTGTCTTCCATGCAGTGTAGTCTCCACAAAAACCAGGGCGCGCTGGCAGGGGAAGGCCTTGGAGTTAGTACCGAGGGGATATGAGGGCGACTCAGAGAAGAGAATGGCTTTTGGAGGGAGGGGGAAATTGCCCTGCTGGTCACCTCGGTGGGGACTGGAGTCCTCTTTCCAGGCTCTGCTGTGAGTTCTGGGCGACCACTCAGGTCACAACACAAGATGTCTGAGTTCATGAAAACCACATCGCCTCGTGCCCGTTACCGTTGCTTCTCTCGCTTTCATCGGCTAACCACGTCTAGCACTACCAATGAGGCTAACCAAGTCCAGCACTACCAATGAGGCTAACCACGTCTAGCACTACCAATGAGGCTAACCAAGTCCAGCACTACCAATGAGGCTAACCACGTCTAGCACTACCAATGAGGCTAACCAAGTCCAGCACTACCAGTGAGGCTAACCACGTCTAGCACTACCAATGAGGCTAACCAAGTCCAGCACTACCAGTGAGGCTAACCACGTCTAGCACTACCAGTGAGGCTAACCAAATCCAGCACTACCAATGAGGCTAACCAAGTCCAGCACTACCAATGAGGCTAACCACGTCTAGCACTACCAATGAGGCTAACCAAGTCCAGCACTACCAATGAGGCTAACCACGTCTAGCACTACCAATGAGGCTAACCAAGTCCAGCACTACCAATGAGGCTAACCAGGTCTAGCACTACCAATGAGGCTAACCAAGTCCAGCACTACCAATGAGGCTAACCACGTCTAGCACTACCAATGAGGCTAACCAAGTCCAGCACTACCAATGAGGCTAACCACGTCTAGCACTACCAATGAGGCTAACCAAGTCCAGCACTACCAATGAGGCTAACCACGTCTAGCACTAACCAAGTCTAGCAAGTCTAGTCTGCTAACCACATCTAGCACTACCAATGAGGCTAACCAAGTCTAGCACTACCAATGAGGCTAACCAAGTCTAGCACTACCAATGAGGCTAACCACGTCTAGCACTACCAATGAGGCTAACCAAGTCCAGCACTACCAATGAGGCTAACCACGTCTAGCACTAACCAAGTCTAGCAAGTCTAGTCTGCTAACCACATCTAGCACTACCAATGAGGCTAACCAAGTCTAGCACTACCAATGAGGCTAACCACGTCTAGCACTACCAATGAGGCTAACCAAGTCCAGCACTACCAATGAGGCTAACCACGTCTAGCACTACCAATGAGGCTAACCACGTCCAGCACTACCAGTGAGGCTAACCACGTCTAGCACTACCAATGAGGCTAACCAAGTCCAGCACTACCAGTGAGGCTAACCACGTCTAGCACTACCAGTGAGGCTAACCAAATCCAGCACTACCAATGAGGCTAACCAAGTCCAGCACTACCAATGAGGCTAACCACGTCTAGCACTACCAATGAGGCTAACCAAGTCCAGCACTACCAATGAGGCTAACCACGTCTAGCACTACCAATGAGGCTAACCAAGTCCAGCACTACCAATGAGGCTAACCACGTCTAGCACTACCAATGAGGCTAACCAAGTCCAGCACTACCAATGAGGCTAACCACGTCTAGCACTAACCAAGTCTAGCAAGTCTAGTCTGCTAACCACATCTAGCACTACCAATGAGGCTAACCAAGTCTAGCACTACCAATGAGGCTAACCAAGTCTAGCACTACCAATGAGGCTAACCACGTCTAGCACTACCAATGAGGCTAACCAAGTCCAGCACTACCAATGAGGCTAACCACGTCTAGCACTAACCAAGTCTAGCAAGTCTAGTCTGCTAACCACATCTAGCACTACCAATGAGGCTAACCAAGTCTAGCACTACCAATGAGGCTAACCAAGTCTAGCACTACCAATGAGGCTAACCAAGTCCAGCACTACCAATGAGGCTAACCACGTCTAGCACTACCAATGAGGCTAACCACGTCTAGCACTACCAATGAGGCTAACCCCGTATAGCACTACCAATGAGGCTAACCAAGTCTAGCACTACCAATGAGGCTAACCAAGTCCAGCACTACCAATGAGACTAACCAAGTCCAGCACTACCAATGAGGCTAACCACGTCTAGCACTACCAATGAGGCTAACCAAGTCTAGCACTAACCACGTCTAGCAAGTCTAGTCTGCTAACCACGTCTAGCACTACCAATGAGGCTTCAGTTTCCTCTTTGAAGTAATGAAAACCTTGGGGAATAGACAGTCGTGTCTGTGCAGCATCGTGATTGTGCCTCATGCTGATGAATTGCATGCTTAAAAATGGAAAATGCCTCATTTGTGTTGTGTATAATTTACAATTAGAATTTCTTTTAATGTAGCCACCCAGGGGCCTAAGAAAGGAAAGGAAATCAAAATTGTGTTGTTAGTTAACATGTATTTTGCCAAATGCATGCCTCGGAAATCACTTTTTTCATGTATAATAGTCCAAGAATTTACTTTAAAAATCTTAACTTAAGAAAACAAAAAACGGGATCCAAGTTGCTTTCTGAGAGCCGTGGTTGGCACCAGCCTGGGGGATGCAGCCTGTCTGATGTCATCCGAGGCTGTGAGGCTTGTCACCAGGTGCTTGCAGTCGGCACAGAGGCCTCAGCTGTTTGGTCCTCGTCCTCGGGTGTGCCGCCTGTCCCCGTCACCTGGCAGTGCAGGCTGCTCTCTGAAGGCTGTCAAGTCGCCCCACCGCCTTTGCAAGGCCGGCTCTGTCTGCACCAAGTCAACTTGTGTGGAGGGATCTTGCAAGGGCAGGGCTGGGAGTGGGCCCGGGAGCAGGCCCGGAGCCCTGGACGCCAGCAGAGGCTGTGAAGGGCGAGAGCAGCACTGCGCCCTTTCACTCTCCCACCATCCCTCTTCCAGAAAGGAAGAATGAAGAGGCTCGTAAGGTGTGATCAGACCTCTTAAATATTTAAATATTCTGCCTAGGAACCACGGTGCCCTCCGCAGCTACCCGCAGTCCTTGACTGTCCCAGAGGAAGTGCCCCAGAGGAGCCGAGCAGGGGTCCTGGAGCAGCACTGCCCAGGCCCTGGTGAGGGTCCTCTGTTCACCTGACGAGGCCCTCAGGGTGATCCCACGTGGACAGCACTGAAAAGCCAAAACGGGTCCAGCCTTGCTTTCATGGCTATGGCCAGGGCTTTCAGGATAGACGCAGGATCTGTCCCTAGCCTGCGCCCACCTACACAGTCCTCCGTGTCCTCTCCACCCTCCCTGTGTCCTCAGGGCCCTCCTGAGGTCAGTCGCTGAAGGTTGAAAGGGAAATCAGCTCTTCTTGCCAACGGCTGTGACCGCAGCCGTGAGGCCAGGCCCAGCGGGCACCCGTGGCAAAGGTCTTCCTTGGTTCACAAACATTGCGCATTTTAAGGGACATACTAAAATTATTATTCGTAGTTTTCAAAACAGGCCATTTCCTGGTACTTTCAAGAGCTTACAAGAATCCAGTCACCGCTAGCCCCAGGGTGACAGGGGGAAGAAGGCCCCACTTGCGGTCAAGGAGAGGCCCTGGGGGTCCTCTCCTCATTGATGCACCCAGGACGGGAACTGGGCGAAGTTCAAGTTTTAAGAAAGAAGAAATCTCCAAAATCGCAATTAAAATCTGTAGATTTTAGACCTCTAGAAATGACATGTATCTGAACTCTTTCAATGTAGTGATAGCAATTCAACGTATGAGACGCTACTTTGAAGACCAAAGTCGTGGAAAGGACTCAAGATCAGACACTAGTGAGTTTCACGAGGCACAGCTTCACACAGGGCTAATGGGTCCCGGCTTAATACTTGTGTTAAAAAATTTTTGAAGACAATTTTCCTTAATTAAAAGATATATTCTCATACTGTCCATATACAAAAAAAGCACATACATGACTTTAACATCGAAATTGGTGCCTTTTGTAACCTTTTTTGCACAAATTTCTTGCTAAACTGATTTTATCCCAAGGTGAGAAAACAAGGCGGTTTCCTGAGACTAGGGTATCACAATACACAGAGACACAGCAGCACTGCACTCTGGTGCTGTCGGCACGACGTTCATTCTGCCTTCCAGTCTGCAAAAGGAGGACTGTCCTTCACGTTCCTAAACGCTGACCATTGGATCGCAGGCAGTTGGTGTCTTCCTTTGAGTCTGTAAGTCATGGCCTTGCAGGTGTGTGTGTTGAGACTGGGACATCCATAGGCACAAGCCCACTGCTCACAGCTCTGGAGGCTGAGAAGTCCAAGGTCAAGGAGCCATTGGACTTGGCACCTGGCGAGGGCCTGTTCCTTGTGTATGACCTCTTCTGTGCTCCCATGGCAGAGGGGCAGACACACGCCTCGACCCCTTTTGCAGTGACTTTAATCCTATTCGCAGGGGCAGGTCCTCATAAGCTAAAGGTGGACCCAAAACTCCTCCTTTTAGTGTTATTGCCTTGGAGGTTGGGTCTCAATACACAGGGGAGACATGGATATTCAGAAAGTGACATTTGGATGCTTTTTCATAATATCTGAGATTAATTACAATTCAGTGTAATTCCACAGTTTTTTTTAAAAAAATTTTTATTTGTAAATGAACACAATACCTTTTTTAAAATTTATTTTTACATGTTGCTGAGGATCAAACCCAGTGCCTTCTTACACGTGCTAGGCAAACACTCTATCACTGAGCTACAACCTCAGCCCTCATTCCACAGTGTTAATCATTAACAGCATCATGGTTGGAAGTACTAGTAAATAATTCAAATAAAGTTGACAGCAATTATGTTTTTTACTTTTTATTGTTATTATTTGTTTACATCAGAACATAGCAGTTTCCATAAAAAGACAAATATACAAAACAAGCTGGGTCAATAATGAACTCTCCTTAAGTTTTTCAGTTCCTTTGAGACAAAGATTATGTCTATTATCTCCAGATCACAAGATACATAAGAACCCTTCAAAAACAGCTAGAATACAATGGATGGAAGGATGGAAGGATGGACATAAAGACCAATGGGAAGAGGAGGGGATGGATGGATGATGGAAGGATGGAAAGATGGGTGAATGGATGAATGGATGGATGGAAAGATAGATGGGTGGATGGGTGGATGGATGGATGGATGGATGGATGGATGGATGGATGGGTGGGTGGATGGATGGATGGATGGATGGATGGATGGATGGGTGGATGGATGGATGGATGGGTGGATGGATGGATGGATGGGTGGATGGATGGATGGATGGATGGATGGGTGGATGGATGGATGGATGGATGGATGGGTGGATGGATGGATGGATGGATGGATGGATGGATGGGTGGATGGATGGATGGACAGATGGAGTGAAAGATGGAAGGCTAAAGTGACAGGCTGGAAGAGAGTGAACCCACAGGACTCAATAGACTCAGGGGAATCTTCAACATGGAAGGGAAGTCCACACTGAACAATCATGAAAGCAGCATGCACACACTTGTTGCCATTTTGTAAAGCAGTACCTACACACTACAAATGTAAAGACAGACTTGGGGCACCAGGCGGAAGTGCAGCTCCGGGGCCATTTCCACAGTCCTCTGTGTTGGCGTTGTTAGGTGGGTTCCAGGGATGTGCATCGTCACCAGCTCTATGCCTGGCAAAGTGCAAGATTGCTCATTGCTACAACATCAAAGAAATAAGCATGTTTTAGACTTTATTATGTTTTTCCATTTCCACATGTATGGGATAACTAAGAGTAACAACTACCACAATGAAGGAACAAATGTCTCGGTGGACTCCACAGAGCACACTGCAGAAACAACAAGACAGACCGTCCCTGAGAACAGGAGCAGCAGGCTGGACTTGTGGCCCAGTGACACTCTGGGCAACAGAGACTTATATTAGCGATTCCTGACACCTCTGTGTGGGAGAGTTGTGAATGATTTTATAAAATGATGCTTTCTTTGACAGAAAATGTGTCCTGAACATTTTAATACAATATAATGGAAATTACACAGAAATTTCAATCTTTTCCCATCAGTTACATCACAAGGTGACTGGGAACGAGGGGACGGCTGATTCTCTGTAGCAGGGCATGCGTGTCATAAGATCAGAAATGCATTTGAGTGCAGATGCCTCAGGGCTCGGCACAGCTGTATATTTGAGTAAAAGGGGAGAGGTGTGTGTTCCGTGTGGACTGCCCAAGGGTCCTGCGTGTTCCAGAAATGGGACCCCAAGCTGATGACTTTAATTTAGTGCCGGCATGTGTGATTCCAGTCACGGCTTACATGTTTATCCTGGAGACCATCACAGATGCACAATACGTTCCCAGCACTAACTCTGGGTCGCTCTCCGTGAGCCAGCACCCAGTGATGGGGAGGCATCCTTTAGATTCCCGCCCTCTGAAGGTCACCCCCTTCTCCCTCACTGGGCCTGAGCAGCAGCCTGGGACCCTGCTGGGACTGCATGCAGGTCAGCACGTAGAGGGTCAGGTGTCCTTTCATCGTGTGAGGCTGATGCGGAGCACAAGGCTCAGTGCTGTTCCCTCAGAGCCGGTGATGAGAGACCTCCCACTGAAGCATCTACGAGGCGGGAGGCCGGGGTGGCAGGGGTTGAGCCCGTGTGGCCTGTGCAAGGCCCTGGTGTCCATCCCCAGCACCACGTGCACAAAACTGACAGGTGCAGCAGACATGGAAATGGTCTACGGCAGAGCACGGAAGGAGTGCCTCTCCCCACGCTCCCAGGCCCTCCTGCGTCTCAGGTGCCCAAGCACCGCCCTGAGGCTGCCTGTTTCCGAGGCTGGTTAGCGTGCACCTGGTGGGCCCGCTGCTATGACTGTGCCTCTCGTCCATTCAGGTTGGGAGACACTGTGGTTGTTAAAATCTTCAGTATCATTCTCAAATAATTCTTTAAATAAAAAGAAATCATTATAACTACCAGCATTGAACCAGGCATTTTTCAACAAAATGGAGAGTTTTTTCCTTAAGTGGAAATTAATTACGAGTTAATTCCTTAAGTGGATCATCACATCTAAAGAACTCAACTGGAGAAGAAGTGGGGCCCTGACTCAGGCTGGTTTTGCTGCCCTTGGCTTGGACGTCCTCCGCGTTTCACAGCCGGGCTTGGGAGCTCTTTCTCCTCTTTGGATATCTAGGTCAGCCTTCTGCACGTCTAGACTCCCTCTTTAATATTCTCTGAATGGTCAGCACAGGAAGCATTTGTAAGCTAGCCCTCATTCTTCTGCTGTGAAAAAAGATTTTCATGTTTAAAATGATTGAAGAGTTTCACGAAATCACTCGCAAACCAACATGAGTCTAAAACCCAAAGTAAACTGAACCTGCGTTTAAGAAAGAGGGCTTTCAAGACGGTGCCTGGTCCTGCATGCTGCGACAGTCGTACTGCAAAAACCAGAGCGAGACGGTTGGAGGTCTAAAGAGAGCGAGACGGTCAGAGGTCTGCAGTGGTGGCCACGGCGGTCTGCAGGGCTGGGAAGGGCTGTCCGAGCTGCCATCCCAAGGCAGGTGCCAGCATGACCCTCGTTGGACACGGAGTCCCGTGAGGTTCAGGCTGAGGTGGAGAAGCAAGCCCGTGTCTGGGAAGCTCAAACTTTCAAGAATGAAAAAGAGGAAGACTTTTAAATTGAAGCGTGTCTTTTATGGCCAGGAGAGTCTCTTGACTTAATCAAGTCCAGGCAAGGACTTAGCGGGTGCCGTACAGCAGCCAGGCTTTGATCTGAGTTTGGGTTACGAGGCCTCCGATCTCCAGACCCAGCCCTCGGCACCAGCAGGGGAGAAGATACTGATCTTTACAACCCGGTGTTTCACCCTCATGGCCAGTTACGGAAGCCATCTGGAGACACGACTGGGCGCTGGTCACTGCACTATGGGGGAGGATGGTGTTCACCCACTCGACAGATGCCCAGCAGGCAGCTCCCGCCCCTGGGCTGTTATCATGGAGAAAACAGCACACGTCTCTGCCTCCTGGGGCTTGAGGAGAAGGAGCTGCGTGGGAGGCCAGAGGAGCTGAGAAAGAAGGCCCGGCCAGAGCGCAGGTGGGGACGGCAGGGGCCACGGGGAGAGCAGGGAGCGAGGCCACGCCCGCTGTGTGCTCCCTTGCCTCTCTCGAGCCTGTACCTCTGTGATGGGCTGACAGATCTGGCTCCATGAGAATGTCACAGGCCAGACACTAAGGGAAATGACTAAACAGACTCCATTTTGCTCTGAGACTCCATGTTATGTAGGAAATAAGGTTCTCCCATGGGAACACCCCACCTCTGTGCCCATCATCAGTTACTTGGTGTGACATGTTTAATAATATACAGTGGCAACTCCTATGTAGTGAAAATTGCTCTCTTTTGATTCCTATTGCTCCTACACAATGTACCATCTGAACAGTAATTGTGTGGATGTTAGCAACCATTCTTTAGTTTGTACCTGGGTAAGGGTCATTTTGACCCACTTCCCCCTCTGTCGATCTCATGATGTTAGTTTGTAATTAGCAACAGACACTTATGATTGATGTGATTTTTGGTATAAGAACCCCTACAACGCTATGTTCAGGGCTGTTCTCCCAATAGCCAATTTTGGGGGGCATTGTGTGAGACAGTCAGCAGCCGGTTTAATAAAGACTCTCAAATGTGGACTTCTCAGTGGTGATCGGTCTGTTCTTAAGTTGCGCCCCATAACACTTGGAGGCCCCAGAGAGATCCTCGCTGCCTGGTGGGTAACCACCGCTCACCACTGACCTGGAAACTCCTGCGGAGGGGAGAGGCCACAGCGTTGCTCCTAGGGGAAGGCCTCTGAGAGAGGTTCCTCAGCCCCAGGCTGCACGGTCTCTGGAGCCCCGTCCCAGGACTGAATTAAATTCTCTGAGAGAGTCACCTGCTTCTGCACCCCTGGGGGACCAGTAAGTCTGTTTCTGGCGGATCCGCATCTGGGGACTCTGAGGAAGGCTGGATGCAGCATTACTTCCTGAGTCCGGGACTGGCGAGATGTTGCTCAGTTCCCCTGTTCTGGAATCTGGAGTGGCCACTTGTCTGTGTCTTTAGTGTTTTATCTGTTCTGTGTTTGTTTGTTCTTTTCTGTTTTTCTGTTGCCCTTAAGTGTAAGCCTGGGTCAGTCTCCCTCATGTCAGTCATGCACTCCCCTCCAGTGCATGTTAACTGATTTCCAGGAATTCCAGAAGAGAGCCAGTGACTACAGAACCCGCTGCAATGTCTTTTCTCTCTCTAAATTCTGTGAGAATGACCAACTTTCGAGGTCAGATGGCCCCCTCAGGGGACCACCAAAATGTCTTTGGGCAGCCTGAACATCTTGATCAAATGTTTTGTAGTCAAATTTGGAAAAAAATGGTTAAAAAGGTTTTTAACCATGTTCACTAAATGTAAACTGCTGCCAATAGGAACTTCCAACAATTGGACTTTGTCCACCAAAATGCCAGGCTAAAATGTTGATGGCTGCTATCCAAGAGACCAAGAAAACTGGTTTAGAACAAGACCCCAAACTGAGGGGGCTCTCCAAAAAGACCAATGGAAGCAGCTCCCTTGCTGTCTCTTCGGGAAACTCCTTCAGGGAGGGATAGGGCATAACCTTTGTCTATATTCTCTTAATTCTTTTTCATCTCAGGATGTAGGCCAAAAAGACTTTTAAAAATTCTGTTTTTTTTCAGTTCATAATTTCAATCTGGTGTGACTAGGTTAATTTTTGATCATACCTATTTTATCCAACTATAAAGTTTTCTTAATGCTATGTTTCATTCATACAAGGGTTAACTCTCAATCTAATGGGTTTAAAAAATAAGCTATAAGGCCTTTGTCCATCTGTTTATTTTATGTATATGTACACCGGTATATTGTCATGTCTGCATATATTTGGTACCAAAGTTGACATGTGAGCTCATAAATTAAAATTTTAAAAAATGGATCCAAATGCTTTTGATTTACATGATTTAAAGGGTTTTTAAATTGGGTAAACAAAAATATGGCTTTCAAGTTTCTAACATAGTTTTGTTTCCAGGTGGTCAAAAAATAAATAAAATGTTAATTTTATAAAATGTCTAATACCCATTGTTTCTAGGTTTTTCTTCAACAGGAAAGAAATGATTGATATGGCTCAATACAATTCTCTGATACCTTGGCTTTTAAAAAAATAACTAAGTTAGACTTAACATATATGGAATTGATCATGGATGTGCTTGTTAGAGACATCTGATTGGTTTAGAGAGTTAAAATGTTAACTGTTAAATATAACATCAAGTACTCTTAACTCCTTAAATTCCACAGAGTAATATACTTAAAACATTTTTGGTGTTTTCATAAATTGGTAAATAAAAAGAGGACTTAAATTTACTTTGTGTTGTCACTGAAAACATGGGTACTAAAAATCTTAACAGGTATTATTCTATATAAAGGGTCCAAAAGTTTCAACTATATTTAAATAGAGTTCTATAAGTAACAAAGTATTTCATCTGATTAAAATGGAGTAATTTATCTAAATGTATAAGGGTTGTTTCAGAATGTAAATTTTAAAAAAGGGAATCAACAGATTAAAGCATTACAAGGTTTTAGATATAAAAATATGTTTAGTAAAAAATGTTTCTAGGTAAAAATGTATTTAGGTGATAAAATAAAGCTTTAATACACCTAAACAGCAAGAGGGTCTAATTAAGAGATTAAAAAATTATAAATTAAGGATAAGTTTTAAAAGGTTTAAGTGTATGTAAAGAAACATAACAGTTAAAACTATTGAAGGTATTTTCCCCTAAGGTCAAACATTAATGTACTGATATAGATGAAATTTCAGTCTATATGCTAAAATGACCAATAATTCTGAAAGCATTAATTTACTCTTAACATTGTATCTGTTAAGTTTTATTCTCTAGAACAGCTAGTCTTAAAAATTAGGGATTTATACAATTCTGGTTAAACAACAACTGTTATTTTAGAGTATTGTACTGAATTACAAAGTCTAAATTTTCTTTAAAAGTTAAACATGGTTAATATAAAAACATCAATACAATTATGATTCTATTACTCTATGTGTTCATATCTATCTATTATTCTATGTGTTCATATCTTCCAGGTATACAAAGTCTTTAAAAGGTTTAAAAGAACATTTTATCAAGCTGGTGTTCTCCAACCTAAAGTTTTAATGGTAAATCTAAACCATCAGATTTCTTATCAGAATATTTCTTATCAGAATAAGAAATTTTATTGGGGACTTATTTATATCATTTAGTGTTCTGTAACTGGATCTGAACCTTATGTTACCTTCTACACTGGGATAAAAATGTAAATGTAACTAAAAGATAATGAGAATCTGATCTGTTTAAAAGTTAATATCATGAAACAGGAAAAACATTTTGCCACTTTACTACACAAAAAGAAAGCTAAAAGCTCTCTCAGCTTTCTTTGATTCATGTTTTAGGTATAATATCATACTGTGTTAATTAACACAGAAATTAACTGTGTTAATTTCCTAAGTTTATATAGACTTAGGAAATAATATATGTAAACACTATAAAATGATATTTTAAAAAAAAGATAAAGATCAGCTTCAGAACTAGACTGCTTTACGTAAGATTTATGAAGAGCCCCACCTTACCTGAGATAAGGCTCTGCTTCCTACCTTACTACATGTTACAATGGCTCCAAAATAAGTCAGACTTCAGTTCACTTAAAGTTATATTCAAAAGATTGTTTTTTTGTTGTAAAATTACTGTAATCTCCAACAGGGGATATAATATATAGCTCAGCCAAAATTTAAGATAGCTATTACATAACAAAATATGTTTTTATCATTGTTAATTCCATTTTGTATTTTGTAATTCCATTTTGTATTTTCACTCTGTAACTGTTGACTGGTAAATGTTTTAGAGAGGTACTGCTTCAAGAACAATCTAAATTAATTTGAGATAATAAGCCATCACCTATCGGACAGATAATATAGACCCCAGTTTAATAAAAGTTGATAAATAACTATTAAGTCATAGACATTAAAGTTAAAACCAGTATTCTTACTGTATGACTGGTGAAACTGACTCGCTGGATGTTTAAGATCAAAACTTAAAGACTGAGATTAAAATAAAGAGGACAAGAGAATCAATATTTGGCTCTTGCTCTCAGAGTCAGCCTAAACCCAGGAAACAAGAGAACTTCTCTAAGGAGCTTTGCAACTCTGGGTCACACAACCTTCCAATCAGGGAGATTGATGAGACCACTACAGGATGAGGAGTCGATTAGTGTACCTGCTGCAGAGGAGGGTCCTTGGGAAAGGGAGCCATTCCTTTTGCTTCCAAAGGAAGCCACCTCATCATGGAGACCCTACCAGGTGAATGGCACTAAAGGAGCTAAGAAGCTGCCCTCAAGTTCCCCAAGAGTGACCCCTGTGGGAACTCAGCTGTCTCTTAACAGCAGATAGGAACAAGGCCAATTTGACCAACTTGATCTTAAACACCTAGCAAAACAGTTAAAACCAAAACACAGTCATTCCTGGACATTTTAAAAACTAAACAATAGTTATTTTAAGGTAACTTGAGACACTTGTGTTAGTCCCCCAAAAATAAGTAAAACCAAAGGTGACAAAAAAGATTCTTAGACAAAAATGCCTGATAATTATCAAAAGAAACTGCCAGTTATAAATTTTTAGTCAGTTTAAGGCCTAAAGATCTTTCTAACCTCTGATACAGGTAGACTTAATCATGTTTGCTAGTATGATTCTCTAGCCCTGAGTAACAAAAATAAAGGGATCTCTACTAAACAAGGAGATCATGCCAGTAAAAAGATATTTTACAAAAATCACATGACATTGAGTAACTTAACTAAAGGTTGTGCTTACATTCCTGATAACTCCGACAGTGTTAAGATTTACAATTAAGGCCTTATCCTCTCCAGCCTTGTTAGACTTTGTTAGCCCTTTTATGTGAACAACCTCTCAGCTCTTCCACCTCCTGGTAAGAGATTATTAATTTCTATCAGCTTCATGATATTCATTGACATGTTCCAGATGCTATTTATTTTGTACTCATGGTTTTTTGTTTCTTTCATAGAACAAGACTTTTACCCCTAGAAAGGAACTTTTTACTGCTTGCCCCACCCCACATTGCCCCCTCTCAGCTCGAAGCAGCAAGAGCGGTCATCACCCTTCTTCCTTACAGCAGTAAAAAGTTCCTAAAATTAGAGGATTAATAATAAAAATTTTAAAAAGACAGTCAATATACATAGGGAAATTGGGTTAAATCACAAAAATAAGGGCCAGTTTGGGTCCAGAAAGTTGGAGGCAAATGACCTCTGAGAGATTAAAATGTTAATGCTTCCAGAGCCCTTCCTCCACCCTTACCAAGAACCTGCTCCTGTTCTAACCTGTTGTTAAGTCTCTCAACAGGTTCAACTTATGAGAAAACCAGCTCCAAGAGACCACTGATTTCCAACACCCATTTCAGTCAAAAGACTATGTCTACATCAAATTGTTCCAGAAAGGACTATCACCTGGCTAAAATGGAAGGGACCTTACTCACAACATAGGCTCATCACATGTGAGTCAAGACAACAGAAAAATGGACAGCCCTCAGAGACCCCAACCATCGTCTAAAGATAAGATTAAAAAAATGTTAAACATGTTTTTTCTCTTGCTTGAACTGTCAGGAATAACTTCGTGCTTAGCCTTTCAACTTTTTGAGATTACCAAATGGGATGAATTCTGTGTTATTGTTCACATCATTCCCCAGGTGTACTATTATGATAAAGAGGGAAGAAGAAAACATATGGGACTAATATCTAAACAAGCGGCCCCTGTCTTAGTTCCCCTCCTAGTGGGAATAGGTATAGCGGGCTCCACAGCTGTAGAACCACTGCCCTGATTACTGGAAACCAGAATTTCAAAACTTTAAGTAGACGAATAGATTTGGACTTAAGTGAGTTAGAAAACTCTGTAAGTCGTTAGAAAACTCCCTTGATTCACTTGCTGAAGTAGTTCTACAAAATAAAAGAGGATTAAATTTGCTGTTTTAAAAATAAAAAATCATGTATGGCCTTAAGGGAAACCTATTGTTTCTATACTAACCTTTCAGGTTATCATTCATGATAGTTTATCTTTGATTAAAAGAAGGCTCAAAAAAGTGAAAAAAAAAAAAAAAAAAAGCTAAAAACCTCAGAAAAATTGGTACCAAAATCTGTTCTCTTGGTCCCCCTGGTTAACTACTCTAATAACCACAATGGTGAGACCTCTCATCCTAGTTATGTTGGAACTTTTAATCAGACCACGCATGATAAACTGTTCAACTAAATATGTTAGAGATAGAATCCAGTCTGTTAAGCTAATGGGGTTGCACACTCACTACAATCACCTGTGCACTACTAATGAATCAATGATTTGATTATGTACAAAAAACCAGTGGGGAATGTGGCGGGTTGACAGATCTGACTCCATGAGAATGTCACAGGCCAGACTCTAAGGGAAATGATTAAACAGACTCCATTTTGCTCTGAGACTCCATGTTATGTAGGAAATAAGGTTCTCCCATGGGAACACCCTGCCATGTGCCCATCATCAGTTACTTGGTGTGACATGTTTAATAATATACAATGGCAACTCCTATGTAGTGAAAATTGCTCTCTTTTGATTCCTATTGCTCCTAAACAATGTACCAAGTAAACAGGGATTGTGTGGATGTTAGCAACCATTCTTTAGTTTGTACCTAGGTAAGGGTCATTTTGACCCACTTCCCCCTCTGTTGATAATCTCATGATGTTAATGTGTGATTTTGAATTATAGCAACAGACACTTATGATTAATGTGATTTTTGGTATAAGAACCCCTACAACCCTGTGGTCGGGACTGTTCTCCCAATAGCCATTTTTTGGGGCATTGTGTGAGACAGTCAGCTGGCCAGCTTAATAAAGACTCTCAAATGTGGACCTCTCAGTGGTGATCGGTCTGTTCTTAAGTTGCCCCCATAACACCTCTGACACCAGCATAGTCCCAGCGCCCAGCAGAGCCCAGAGGGGAGCCCACGCTGGCTGCTGTTCATTTCATCCTCATTCTTAGGCACAGGTCAGGGGTCAGCACTGAAGACACAGGCTCTGCAGACAGTGGGCAAGCGGTGAGAGGCCCCATGACTCTCGGGGAGAAACTCACCTTGCCCACCACACAGCCAACGCCTGGGGCTCCATCCACAGAGAGCGGCGTTTGCAGGAGAGCCTGGAGCTCCAGCACCCACGTTGGCAAGCACGTGGGGGTGCCCGGTCTCCGTCTTTAAGCGGTTGCACTCCTTTACATATTTTCATCATCATGACGGGAACATCTACTTGGGAGTAATTCAACCAGGGCCAAAACCGTCCACGGCTCCCACAGACTCAGAGCGACAGGGGTCCGGGAGACCCCCAGGTTCCCACCCACTTGAAATAGGTGTGTGCTTGCACACGCTCTGCTCTGTGGCCCCAACTGCTGCGGCTCCTGGTGTCGGCACAGGGGAGTTCTGCCCCGTTTTTACTAGCAGCGTGAAGCTCCAGTGCGGTACAATAGTGTCCTGCACTTATCCAGCCTGCGAGACGGGCTCTGAATTTCGAGAAATTCTCAGCCATGACATTCTGTGGCGTATGAACATTGATACACTGAAGTGTGAGCCTGTGCGTGAGCCTGAGACACATGCTCACAGGAGGTCCGTGCCACGGGTGTGTCTGTGAGACTGGACAGTGCTGCTCATCTTCCTCCGTGAAGCGCGGTGCCCACTGAGTGACCTCTTCACTCAAACAGTGACACTGGTATTTCTCCGCTACCCTGGGAGGTGGCGACGGACGCCGGCTGGCCCTCTGCCCTGTGTGTCTCTGGCTGCTGCCAAACCTCTGCACTTTCCTGCCTCCTTCGGTGATTCCTGTGCTTGTTTCCAGGGGCTGCTTGTCGGTGTGTCCCGCCCGCTTCCCTCCCGGGCTTCTTCACCTTCACACATCAGAGTTTAATACTTCATCTATTGAGTACGTTACCCATTTCCCCTCCACCCTGGCTTTTATCTTTAGTCAAATCAGCTATTTTTTCCTAATGTCGTTGGCTGTGGACTTCTGCTAAAACAGCACTCGAAGCTTCCCGCCCCGCCAAGGCCTCTTCCCTAGAGAGCTTTCGCTTTCCTGCTCTTTCTAACCCACTAATGATCCCCGAGGTAGGCGGCCAGCGTCTTCCCTTCCCCAGGACTGTGCCACATCCCTTTGCTCTGAACTGTACTTGTGCTGCCACTTTAGCTGAAACGCAGCCTTCAGCACACTTAGCCGCCCCCCGGAGGGCGAGGATCTCTCTCCATGCTCCCCATTTGCTTCCCCAGGGTGCTTGCCAGTGCATCCCAAGAGCAGCCCTGCCGCAGCCGAGCCACCAGCAGGCTTCTGGGCCCTCCCTCTGCTTGCTCAGACCCTCTTGGCTGCTCCAGGACCTTCCTCTTTCAGCTAAGGGCACGTTTTCTACACCGAGTGAGATCTGGGTTAGGATTTCAGTTCGAGGTCAATCTGGGGAGAACAAACTCCTCTGGGACGTTGAGCTCCTGTCAGAGCAGGACTGGTTCGGCTGCAGGTCCTTCTTGGGCTTCAGTGTCTTCCTGATGCTCCATGCGCGCCCATTGCTGATCCTGCAATGTGGGGTGGGGTGTAGGTGCTATTGCTATCGCAAATGCCCGCAGACAGAAAATACCACGGGGCCAAATGAACACAGGCACGTGAAGGATGGCACTTGGGTTACTTTCACGGCTTTCCTGAACACTGTGTTGTTATTATTATTGGTTAAAGTTTGGACTTCTCTGATTTGGCATAGTAGCATGTATTCACAAAGAGAACATTGGCTTTTAATTTCCCACTTTTAGTTGCCCACTATTTTTTCTTGTAGTAATATTTGAACCTCCAAGATAGATAAAGACAGCTCCAATGAGCCCTGCTGTCATTTCTCTCTGAAGTCTTCAGTCTCTAAAATTTTCCTTCTGATTTTTATTAATGATGCTCTGCATCAGGAATGGCAGTCACACTTTGCGTGTGATTCTGCTAAGAGACCACAACATTAGTTTCCTTCAATCTATATATTCAGAGGATGACTCTTGCTATCCTAGGAAAAAACCTACTTGATTGTGGTATATTTTTTTAAATGTATTTCAGAATTTATTTCTAATTAAAAGGTTGGCATTCATTTTAATAAGTGATATTGGTCCCAAGTGTTGTCTATTTGTTTCAATCTCTTATGAAATGTCCTTGTACAGTTTCTAGTATGAGAGTCAGCATGTGCTTGTAAAATGAATTGTCCTGTCTGAAAGTATTTAAATTACCCACAAATTACCTGTTTCAAGCCGGTTTGGTGGTGCACACCTGTAATCCCAGGGATTCAAGAGGCTAAAGCAGGAAGTGCAAGGTCAGTCTGGGTAACTTAGCAAGACCCTGTGTCAAAATAACAAATAAAAAGGGCTGGGGATATAGCTCAGTGGAAGAGTACCCTGGAATCAATCTCCAGTACCCACCACACAAAAATGACTTGTTCCTGGGTTTTATAGAATTTTCCTTTAAAACTACTGTTCAGATCCTTGATACTTTCTAGGTTTGCTTATGACTATTGATAATTTGTCCCACTTATCCTTTAAAAATGGGAACATACACAATGTGAAGATGTTCATTGATGCATTTTTTTTATTCATGAAAAATTGAGGCAAGTCCAGTATCTATCAATAGGTTACCAACAAGGTAAACAAGAGTCATATATTGGAAGAGTATGTAGCCATCAAAAATAATAAATGAAAATTATGCAGCAAGACACAGAATTTAAGATGGGAAAGTGTGTATTATCATTTTATTCTGCAAACATGCATCTGTGAGAAAGAAGGGCACCTGTGAGATGGTTCTATGAGGTTTTGGATTGTTTTCTTTCTTTCCAAGCTTTCTATAAGGTGTGTGGGAATCTCAGCAAAGTCTGGGGAGTTGCTGCCTGATGGTTAGTGCAGTTCCTCCCCCACAGACGTCATACAGCTGCAGGCGAATCCTGCAGACTCTCCCTGACTCAGTTTTCCATCCACCAGCTGTGGTGACCACACACCCTGATGTATGTGCACAAACACACAGGGTGTTCTGGCACATATGTAGTGCTGTGTTAGATGTTTGCATGTTTTACTGGAAATGTTAAAAGATAGGAAATTGTTAATTATTTCCTTCATCAGATGCAACCCTAAAAACTCTCACTTTGATAAGTGCAACTTGCAGTTCCTTAATGAAAAGAAGGAGAAAATTGCTGAAAGGTTGAATTGGGAAAGTTGCATTGACGAGGTTTCTCCTAAGAGGCAGGACACACAAAGCAATCACTTTCTCCAACCCAGAGAACTCTTGCATAAGAGCCAGATCCCTCTGAGAGATGCAGAGGGGAAAGATGGCCCTGGGGACTGGGTTGTGGCCATGGAAAGAGGAAATGCAGAAAGCGCTGTTTGCTCTGGAAGGTTGGTGCAGGCAGGGTGGGCCAAGGCTCTCTCCTCCGTCTGTATCTCCCCAGCCTCCTGTTCTCACCCAGGTGGCGTCCCTTCTTTTGGTTCACCTCATGAGCTCCCCGGGAAAGGACCCTTGCTTTCCTAGGTCCCAGAGCAAACTAGGACGAGGAGGGCAAAGAGTTTTGTTCCACTTTCAGTCATTAAATCAGGGGATGGAGCTCCAGAGCATTTTAATTTGGCAATGTATGGAATGTTCTGGAGTCTACAGTCAGACCTGCTCTGCATCTCTGGTGGCGGTTTCTCTTTGGACCCTCTGATTTCAAAGCTCAGGCTTGCTCTATTAATAGCGCCTCTATTAACCCACAGGGGTTCTGATGCAATTATTTCTGCTTCCTTCGTGACCACTGAGAACGCTTTACTGCCCTTTAATGCAAGGGATCCTGCCACAGAATCTGAAGGCCCTGCTGCCCCTCTGTGATTTGTTCTAATCCATGGTGCGATTTTGACCCCAGGGCCCAGGACAGTAGGCTGGAAGCCCCCAGGTGGCCTCCATGAGAAGCAGGGTTTGCGGTGTCTCCGGTGAGCTTCCTGTTTCCCTCTGAGGTTCCAGGCCAGCACATCCCGTGAGAGGGCCCTGAGAGTACCACCCACCCTCACACCTCCTGTCCCGCTCCTGCAGCTTCCCAAATCCAATCCTCAAACATCAGAGAATACGGAAGCCAGTTCCACTATTTAGACCCAAAATGCACACATCGGTAGCGCTACTTACTACATAAGCACTCAAAAGGACGTCCCAGCAAGATTTAAGGTTGAACCTTTAACTTCTTCCTCTCTCACTCCAAGACACTTCTAAGCACATAGTAGGTGATCCAAACTTAAATGAGGAATAAATTGAAGACCTTTTGTCTATCATGCAAAGCCTTCAAGTGGAAATGGGAGAGATTCACCTCAGTGGGCCATAGGGAGGGAGGGTCCCGGGACAAGGGAACGAGATGGTGAAGGGAGCCATCTGTTTGCATCTGCCTCAGCAACAGAGGCGGGACCCTCTTCCTCCTTCTCTTCCTCCAGCCAGACGATCTGGGGCTCATCTCTCTGGTGGGTGTGATTTTTCTAGGGATGAGGCTGATGAGTGAGGAGCCCTGTCCTGCTAGGACGGTGTCCCCGCACTGGTGGCAGAAGTTCCAGAGATTGTCCATCATGGAGTTCTAGCACTCACAGCAAGCAAACCGGTCCACTTGAGAAGTCAGTGCGCTCACCCCACCAGAGCTGGGAAGATCCCTGGACAGCTGCTGAGTAGAGTCGGAAGCAGATGTGATGCTCTGAGGCCCACCAACAGCAGCGTGCAGAGCGGACATGAGAGAACCAGGGCAGCACCGTGGCCCTTGAAGCAGCCAGTGGGGCTGAGAGGTGTCCCTTCCCAGACCTGGAGGGAAAGGGGGAGGTGCCAGACACGCACAGCCACAGGGACAGGGTGCAGGAGCTGGGCTCAGCTAGGTTCAGGCCCAGACCTGAGGCACAAGGACGCCGGTCACCGAGCAGGACCGGGTCCTCAGAAATCTGAAGTGTCTCGAGCTCACTCTCCCAAGCCTGATTAGGCATCAGGCAGTGTGCTGCGTATTTCCTTTAAATTGAGCTGAAATTCAGTGGGGTAAAATCAAGCAGGTCGAAGTGATTGAGGAGTGGTGCGGGGACGTCAGGCAGGTGTGTGACGTTGCGGCTCCACTTTCAGAGCTTTCCTGGGCTCCACAGAACCCTCTCTGATTCTTGCATCCTCCTCCCTGTCCACCCTCCACCACACTTCCTGCCGGGTGTTCTGGGCGCATCCTGTAAAGGGAACCGTGCAAAGCCTCCTGCAGTCTAGCCCACTCAGCACGTCGTAGGAGTGTGTGTGACGTGGGTGACGTCTATGGCCTCCCCTTTCTGTGGCCGAATGATACCCACCACCTGGAAGGGCTGCGTTTGCCTGTCCGTTCACTCAGGGCTGGGCCTCCAGCCGACTTCGACGGCTGAGCGCTGACTGACTCTGGGCCCTGTGTCATGCTCTGTGTTGCCCCACAATTCTTTCTTTCTGGAGCTCTCCGGGCACCCCGTCTACCTCGAGGAGGGCTGAGTGAGGCCCCACGGAGCAGCTGGTCAGCAAGGGAATCTAACCGGGGAGCCCAAGCTCTGAGCCACCACACTGCCATCTACAGGGCCGCCCCCGTCTAACAAGGGGGTTGCCAGCTCCTGACCTGGCAAACTTGGATCTGCAGAGATCCTCTGTGTGCTGGGCCCCCACTGTGGTGACCCGCTTCAGTGCCGTGGAGGGGAGTCTGTGAGGGACGCTCACTCCCTACGTGGGACTTCCCAGCTGCACCAGAAGGTGCCCTGGGCAGGCACCACCTACCCTGCGGACAGCAGGGTGTCGAGTCCCCTCACCGAAGCCTCTCCACTTCTGCTCAGAAAAGCAGGTGTCCTTCGAAGGTCTCTGGGAACTCCATCTGCGGAAGGGACAGTCCTGGATCACTGTGGCCCTGCGGAGACCCTGGCTTCAGTCTGATATAAATT
Organism: Sciurus carolinensis; assembly: GCF_902686445.1. Lineage (NCBI taxonomy): Eukaryota > Metazoa > Chordata > Mammalia > Rodentia > Sciuridae > Sciurus > Sciurus carolinensis. The sequence continues at coordinate 80,340,786 of NC_062227.1, read as the reverse complement.
AGATTTAAAGACAAAATTTAAAAGAACAGGATGTGCTCATTGGAGCAGCTGGAACTAGGGGACTCACAGGGAGACGTGCACCCCCCGCGAGCACGGGCCTACTCTTCTGAAGCCACCTCGCCGCACCCAGGGCCTGCCGTCCCCAGCCCCTGGGCAGAGCTGAGCAGCTGGGCAGGAGGTGAAGCTGGCTGGGGTTGGCCACTTCCAGGCCCATGCTCAGGAGCGCAGCCCCACCCCTGGCTGGACGATCCAGAGCCCGAAGCCATCACCCGTGAGCGGAGCAAAGCCAGTCAGAAGCACAGCTATTTTGAGCCTGGTGGTTCTGAGTCTTCCTAAGAGGCTCAGCGGAGTCTTCTAATACCTGTAGAGGGACAGTCGTAAGCTTGGAGAACAAATGAAAGAAGTGCAGACCAGGCCCATACCTAGGTAAAACATCTTCCAGGCACAATCCCGGACACCACTTCCCTGCTGTGACAGGCAAATTAATGCAAGGACTGAGGAAGCTCTTGTCTTACCAGCACTTGGACGCAGCTGTTCGATCAGGTGGCGGGCTTTGCGTCCCTTCTCTGCCCTCAGCCAGCCCTTGCCCTGCTGGACCCTTACATGAGCATTTCGCACTGATTTACTATTTGCCTTTAAACATGGACTCGCGAGAGGACAAGGAAACCATCTCAAATGGAGCTCACACTCAGTTCTTTTTTTTTTTTTTTTCTGAATTCCTTAAAGCGCCTATAATCTGTGCCACACAATTTAGCACATAATTACTGTTCTCGTACTTTGTTCTCTAATTGCTCTGTGTGTGTGGCTTTCCTCCTCGTCACCCCAGCTAAACTACAATATTTTATACTTTTTGAGAGATAGAGGCCATCGTTTCTAATTCCCCTCCACACACACCTGGTGGCCTCAGGAGCAGGAACATCTTTCCACTAGTAAGCAGCTCGACACCAGTTTGGTTTCAGGACATCCAGAGCCAGGAGGGTCTAGGGGTGTGTGTCCTACTGTCCCCGAAGGGCCAGAGAGGCGCACAGGGGGAGGGCTCCTGCTGGACCCGTAGGTGAGCTCAGAAGATGGCGCCTCCCTCTCCACTTAGGGTTCCAAGAACAGGTTGTGGCTTCCGTGTCCCCAAGTCCAGGCAGTCAAACTGCTAAAGAGGGCTGCACAGCACAACTGGTGGGAACGCAGAAAGGGTTCTGAATCCCATCACCGGCTGCTCACGCTCACCAGTGACTCGCCTAGGAAGGTGGAGCCTGGCTTCCCACGCACCAGCCGCAGGACGTGAGGCCCTGGCCAGGAGGGGCCTTCTTCTGCCTCGGAGCTCATACCACAGCCATGGGTCATTCCCATCGTGCCACCTCTGCTGTGACCCTGTTTTCAAGCCCAGCACTCCTCTTCCTGTGGAAGCTCAGTGGTCAGCTGCCTTCTCCTGGTGCTCCGTCCAGGACTCTCCCTGTCTGCACGGGCAGGGATCTGTGTGCGCAGCGCTGAGGGAGGAGCGGTCATCCGCAGGCCCCCCACAGGCAGGGGCTGGTCACTCCCCGTTACCCTATCCTGATGAGCGAGGGATCTGTTCACACACGTCCCATTGGCCACAGAGGACTACCTGGGCAGAAATGCCCTCAGAAGTTCAGGACACATGCCTGAGGCTTTCGAAGACTTACAGAGCTGGTTTAAAAGTGCAGCTGGTTCTCAGAATTGGCTCGTGTGATATTTCGGCACCATTTCACAGGTAAAATACTTCGCTTAGGCTTGGAAGACTCTTTGGTTTGGGGTCCTGAAGCCTGCTTTATTTTAATGATTCCCTAAAAGCAGACTTCGGGGACAACGAACAAGCCCCAATTTGTTGTTGTTGTTGACTTTGTCACTCTGTTGCAGTGCTGGGGCAGAGTCAGGGCCTGTGTATGCTCGGCACTCTCTGCCGCCAGCTGTGGCCCGGGCCTCGCCCTGATGTTTCTGAGAGGGACATGCTATCTGTCAGTCAATACGTTTCCACCTACACAAAAGGCCTGCACTGAGCATAAAGTAAAATCAACAAAACATTCGTTCTCTGGCAGTCCCCCCCTCGCCGTGGGCCCCCAACACCACCTCGGTGTGCTCTCAGAGGAAAGGTGGGATCCCAGGTCAAACACGGAGCCCTGGCCTGCAGATGGAGACCGCACCCCGGCTCCTCCCTGGGTCCCAGCCTGAGGACCTGCCCTGCAGATTGCAGCCCGGCCGCAGCAGGGGAGCAGATCCGCTCAGTCTCTCCCTCTCCCCTTCCTGTCTCTCTCTCTCCCACGACTTTTCTCTCTGCCTCCCTCCTCCTCTTCACTTCTGTCTCTCCCTCCATCTCTGAATCTATACAACAGGGAAATGTGAACTACATGTACTGGCCTCTTGGTTCTGTTCCTCTGGAGATTCCTGTGGTCAGAAGTTCTTAAATGGCTGCATTTCAGTTCAAGCAAACAAGTAATTCTTTTTCTTCCTGAGCAGCTTCCGTTTGGTTAAAAAAGTGTAAAATGTATCTTGATAGTTGAAAAAGGCAACTCATACTACCCAAATGTTTATGAGTGTCCATGTATAATTTTAAGAAAAACAGTTCGTAAAGAACTTAGAGAAACTAGAGATAACTGAATGTTATGTCAAACAACCGCAAACAGCTTCGCTTAGCTCGGCATGGAGATATCAGCAGCGTAAGTAACTGTGTGATTCACGTTAACTTGCATGAACAGAACGTCCTGGAAAACAAATCTAGTTCAGTGAAGAAACAAAACCCTGTATTTCCTTGCTAGAACTGATGAGAACCCTTAAAATTTCACTGAAAAAAATTCTGTTCTGAGAAGAAGTAGCACAAGTAGACTGATCAGCCTCAGTCCACACCGTGACCGCTAGTCTGACCAAAGACAGGCAGGAGCAGAGGGGACCTGGCCACCTCACATCCTCTGCCCCAGGGAGGAGCCAGAGACCCCTCGCCGCACACGGGAAATCACCTGGGTGTAGGTGATGCTGTTAGCCTTCAGGGTGGGCCTAGCTCCCACAAGAGCTGCCACAGAAGAGAGGGAAGGGCACCTGGCCTTCGGAGGCCAGCCGGGGCATGCCAGCCTCCCTAGCAGAAGCAACACGGGGCTCCCGATGCCAAGACGAGGTGGTTCCCACCTTCCCAAAGGAGTCTGCATTTTCTCACAATTAATATTAAATGCACTTCTGTAGTCTCAGATTAGACTTTAGAATTAGGAATGTTTTGTATAAGCTGATATGAAAAAAGTAAAGCTAGGCCTTATATTGACTTTGATCTAATTTTGATTTTACAAACCGTATATGCAGTGCCTATGTATAAACCTGCATATCTGGCTTGTGAAATGTGCAAAACCCCTTCCCCCTCGTTTCCATTTGCTCATCACGGTGCTCACGGTAACCTCTAGGAGCGGGAGGGGTGGATTTCTAGGTCCCACGAAGAGCAGAGAGCATGAGGGTGGCAGGCCCCTCTCACGGCCAGGTGGGGCCCCGGCTTCCTGCTCCCCGTCCGTCCTTTGCACACGTCTCAGTGATGGCACTCCAGGGCCAAGGACCAGTCAACAGGCGTCTTTATTCCTCTCACTCAAAGGTGCCTTTGCCATCAGATGGACACACGGAAGATTGAGAAAGTACCCCGGATTTGCACAGGTGGGGGGCACTGAGCTCGTAGCAAACAAACTGCTGCTTCAGAAAAGAACCCCAGGCACCCCGCGGTCTGCAGGCTCACCTCCCTGCCGCCCTCCAGGGCCTTGCTTTGTGCCTGCCACTCACACCCACGTGCAAGGCCCTGAGTTCTTCAGCAGACACAGGCTTGGCACCTCCGCCTCCCTCAGTGCCCTGTTGCCCTGAGAACGTCCCCTTTCTCTTGACTCATGCCAACCAGCTGCCCCAGCAGTTATCTCCTCCTTAGGGGACGAGGCTGACCTGGAGCCCCCTGCCACCATGGGGACGTGTTGTTCAGACCTCGTTCTTCTGGCCATGGGAGTTACCATGCCAGAAAGCGAGACTGATGAGAGCTGACTGGTTAGCAAAATGTATTACCAATGAGGACTGAGAAAGTTCGTCAGCCTAACTGGAAGCTCTTCAAATACAAATGGGGCATGGCGAGGCACAGTAGATGCCTAGGACTGGAAGGAGGAAGGCTAATTACAGCTTCCTGAGGAGGCACGGCAGAGCCATGGGGACAAGACACCCTGAATGTCATCCCGAATATCACAGGAGAGCCCTCGTGATCCTGAGCAAGGTGCTCCAGGTCTTGTGATTTTGCTTTCCTAAAGGACTGAACTATTGTTATGTAATAGGCAGATTTTGTAAAGAAATTTGATCACCTTAGAAGATGCAGAGATTCTGTGAAAATATAGAACTACAGACCAGCATCATAATTGCCAAAACGTAGAGGACACACAAAAAGCTGCGTTTGGAGCAGGTGGGCCTGGCGATGTGGAAGGTACATCCGGGCACACTCCGCTGGTTCTGCACGCTCACTTTCCTGGGCTCCTCGCCACCTTGACTTGGTGCATGCTCGCTAACTTGGTGGCAGTGCCCATCCCCCACGCCAAGGCCCACACGAGGGCTGCGGAAGCAGCTCTGCTTCTTCCCTCTTCTGTGGCCGTGGGTGCCCACGCTGGAGACAGAAGCTGAGCCATCTGCATGCCAAGGTCACCTCATGGAGCTCCTGTTGAGACACCTTTGCAAGAGGTGGGGACACCTGGCTTTGACTGGATTCCAGGGACAGAAGCTCAGGACACACGCTGTGGCTGCAGAGGACCTTCCGCCATGCCCTAGTGGTGGAGAGCAGCTGACGGGTCATGAGGGCCTTGGTCCCTGTCAACCCCGGTCACCCTAGCAGGCCCTGCCACCTCGACACCTGTCACAGCCAACTCCACCAGGAGTTCCAAAGGCACAGCCACACTCAACCACAGCAGGCAGCAGGCCACAGCCTCAGAGCTGCCATGCTGGGAGACTTTGGGCAGAAAGAGGAGGCTCCAGAAGGCTCCCTTTACCCTGGGGATAAAGCAGTGTCACCCGATGGCAGGAAAGCATCAGGTGCCCCTTGCAGGACACTTCAGGTTTCTCAGAATAAGTGCAGAGTCCAGAACAGGCAAGGGAGCCTGAGAGTTGCTGGTTTCCTGGAGAAAAGGCAGCACCGGCAACACCCCAGGGAGCCACAGCCAGCCCAGGAGAACCCATTAAGAGCAGCATCCATGGTCCATCAGTACGTAGCTCGAACCTTGGTGCTACTATGTCACTCCAACCAGCACTGTGGAGCACCCACTGCATACTCTGCTGACCGCCATCGATGCTCTCGCCTACTTTCCAGGGCCCACTACCCTGTGAGTGTCATGGCCACTGGGTGGAGGACAGGCTGAGGTTTTGAGAAAGTAAGCGATTTGTTTCTCACCGCCAGTAAGACACATGGTGTCTTGGACCCAAATCACTCACTCTGCAAACACTGAGAACCTGCTGAGTCTAAATGTGATTGCTCCAAAGCACTTCTGCTCCACCTTCCTTTTCTGAAAGAGGAGATAACCAAGGACAGTAAAGAACCTTCCCAATGAACCAAGCTGGTTACTGCCAGAGACAAGATCAGGCTCCAGGGAGCGGAGTGCAGCTCGTTCGTCGCCGTTTCCTTAAGGAGCCAGTGTATGTTTTACAATATGAAAAATGAGTGTGTTCTCAGGCATCCTTAACAATGCTTTTCATCCTAGCAAAGAACCTAACCCCTGGACGCTACTGACACAGAATCACCTAACTGTTCACCCAAGCAGATGTGGATGCCAACACTCTGGTTCCCGGCAGCAGAGCCCGGGACAGCTCACCTGCAGCACTGCGTCCTGGCGAGGCTGGTTTCTGTGCAGAGACCCTCACAGGCTCCGCAGCACGGGGTGGCGTGTGTGCACGTGAACAAGTCCCGTCCTTGGATCTTGGCTAGGTTGGGAAGAGGAGGCCGCATGGGAAGGACTTGTGACTGTCATTTAAGGTCACTCGCACATGAGGGAGGGTCCCTGGGTATAAAGGGGGACTGTGGTTCCAGGCCCTGTTCTCACTTCAGAGCGGCGCGGGAGCTTTGGGCCTGGAAGCCAGCCTGCACCCTGGAACCGGGCGGCGCGGCCAGCTCCCTCTGGCGCTGCCATAGAGCACCACGTGCTGGGGGATCCTCAAGAAGAGAGTGGCTTCATGCGGCTCTGCAGCTTGGGAAACCACGCCTACAGTGCTGGACCTGGGTCACTCGCTTGTCCTCCCAGGTAGGAGGTGGAAGGGCAAAAGGGAGCATGGGCCAGCAAGAAGGGCCACAGCTGCCTTCATGACCAGCCGCTCTCCAGACAGCTGACCTCCACCTCCCACAACGGCCTCAGTCCCCGAGGGCTCTCCCTGGGGACCTGGCCCCTCTTCTCAGGCCCACCACCCAACACTTAAACCGGGAATGAAGTTCCCATCATTTCTGCTGAACTTAGAGGAACACGTTCAAACCACAGCAGGTGCCAAATATCCAAATCAGATCCCACAGACGTTCCAGGAGACAGAGTGGTGAAGGGGCTGAACCCAGAAGACCCCGCAGGAGGTGAGCCCAAGCTTCTCCTTCAGCGCCCTCCCCCATGGTCCACGTGCTCCTAGAAAAAATGAGAGCAGCCTCCGCATCAGGGACGTCCCTGGCTGAGGTTCAACGGGCTGTCTTCCCTGCCGTTTCCATCTGTCTTTGCAGGTACGAGAGGCGCAGGTAGGAAGCAAGAGCAAGAAAAAACCAAGTGACTTAGGAATGTGGACGTGAGGGAGGGCGGCCACAAGAAGGTCTTGACTAGGAGCAAAGGGTGCACAGGCGGGGGCCGCAGAGGCTTGGGCGAGGGAGACAAGGCGGGGGCAGCAACCGACAGCTCCAGCGCCTGCCCCTTCTGGCGACTTCCCCAGGCTGCTGCCGGACAGGCAGCCAAGCTTGTTTCTACAACACTAGAAGAGAGAGCATGCACGTGCTTGAGGGCAGCCGTCAGGACTGGCTTGTTTCAGTGGGCCGTGGTGTCCTGGTACCTGGGGACACAGCGTCCTCCACAGTCTGCAGCCTTCTAGAAGTCCACGTTCTCTTCAGAAGGCGGAATCCACACATGCAGCAACTGTCACGAAGGACAAGTAACCAGGCCAGCAACGAGGCACACGTGCACGGCAGCCTCAAGAGGAGCGCCGTCGCCGTCTCGCAGCAGAGGCAGGCCATGCTGAACGCAGAGGAAAGAGCAGACATCGTCTCCAGGAGCCCTGACAGTTTCAGATTTTCAGAGGAGGCTGAAGACCAAAACCTCCTTGTGAATGGAAACCGTGACCTCCCTTGGCAGGAGCGCCTGCGGCCCCTGTGCAGGGACCCCAGCACCGCCCTGTGGCCGAGGCAGGCCAGCACCCGACGGGCACGGAGGGCCACTACCCTGCCACGTCTGGTGGGAACCAAGGGCTGGGCGCCATCGAGGAGGCCCCAGTCCACGCTTGCCATGCAGGTGGGCTGCCAGCCCCTCTCCGCTCACGCGCCCCAGAGCGGGCACTCATCTCTGTGGGCTCCGCGGTGACTCCTCGGCCCTCACCCTCCTGGCAGAGAAAGGAAAGGGTGTCTCAGCCCCCACGAGTAAGCGGAGTGCTGAGCCACAGCTGGCTTTGCGGATCAAGGCGTCGTGAACCAGGAAACTTGCCCTCTGCCAGTCTTAGCGACAAGTAGATTTAGAAGTGACTGCAAGCGACTTCTCCTGAGTTTTGTTGGAAGCAACCATCAAGCCATTGCCTGCCACCCTCCCTTACCTGGTTGCAAGCCCGTGCTGAGACTGCGGGGACTTTGCACTCAGTCACCAAGTCCGTGGCACCAGACCCAGTGTGGCCTGTCCTTGGAGAGAACAGGATGTGGAAGCACAGGAAAAGACCACGAGCAAGCCTGGAAGACATGTGACTCAAAAGCTCTCTACTTGTGTCCCATTATCCCTGTGATTCAAAGTCTATAGTATGCAGATTTAACAGTTTATTCCTAATAAACCTAAAATTTTTGTTTGTTTGTTTTTGAACTGGGAGTTGAATCAGGGGTACTTGGTGCTTTACCCCTGAGCTACATCCCATGCCCTTCTTATTTCTAATTTTGAGACAGGGCCTCATTTAATTGTTGAGGCTGGCCTCAAATTTGCAATCCTCCTGTCTCAGCCTCCTGAGTCCCGGGAATTGCAAATGTGCACCATTGCACCTGGTTTCCTTAGTAAGTCTTTTAAGTTAAAAAAAAAAAAAAAAAGACTTTTAAGTTTTTGCTACTTAGCCACAAAATCTAAAATGCTACATTATTTCTGAAGAACATCAGAACAGTGCCAGATTTCTCCACAAGATAGTTGCAACAAGCCCCTGTTATAAACAGCTCTGGTGAGAAGCCCCAGGGAAAACTGCAACCTGAAGCTTGCATGAGGACAGCAGTCCTGTGAGCATGGAACTGCTCAGAAGGCAGAGCCGCTGCTTCCCAGCTGAGGAGGGGCTCTGTGCTCAGACAGCATCTGGAAGGCAGTGTGCTGGGGTCAGTCATCGCCTCGCCCACTGGAAAAGATAGCCGGGCACAGGAAAGAAGACCACTACCCACTGCTCCACAGACTGTGCTTTCAGGGTGCTGGGTTCAAGGGCGATGCTTGAGGCCAGGTAGCAGGGGAAGTTCACGGCACACTGAGAACCTCTTCCCCGGGCCGCACAGCAGCTCGCGCCCCGAGGGCATCCCGCTGAGCTACGAGGTCCTTGCAAGTCCTCACCCCCTCTAACGCCCCCAGCCTCCAGGGCAAGCCAGAGCCACCGGTCCTCCCCCAAGGCCCAGCCAGCAGCTGTGTGTCCGGGGAGGGGAGGTGTAGACGCTTGCAGCCTCATGCCGCTCCAGCTCAGCACCGTGGGATGCACTGCGGCCACTGGGGATGCCATCCAGGGCCCTTTTAACGCCAAGGGGAGACTGGCAGCGGTGCTGGGTGTGGTTTTAGAGCAATGGCGGTGTACACGTCCACATCCAAGGATGAGGGTCACGCCAGTGAGGCACAGGGGACACCTCCCTCTGCTCACGACCCAGCTGGCCAGGGCCTGGAGAGCAGGCTCAGAACACACCCGACGTTCATTATGGGCTGACCTGTGTTCCACCAGAGCCTGAAGCCCCAGCGCCTGGTGCCTGTGAATAGCCTCATGGGAAGATAGGGTCTTTGCAGACAGTCAGTGACCATGAGGGCACCGGGCGGCAGCCTGCCCTGCGACGGCCATCCTTGTAGGAAGGAAGGTCATGGCACAGGCAGGCCGGCGCTCAGGGAGAGCACCGTGTGTAGATGAAGGCCCAGAAGAGGACACTTCCACGGGCCACGGAGCGGGAGGGTTGTCAGCAGCACCCGGGAGCTGCCAAGAGGGCTGGCACGGTCCTCCACACCCCAGCCCTGGAAGAACCTGCCCTGCCGACCCCTTGCTCAGACTGGCCTCCATAACCCCAGGGAGGCAGGTCCTGCCTAGACTGCTCCGGGTGCTTTGCTACCGCAGCCTCAGGAGTCAGAGAGGCGAGAGCGTCTCTGTGCCCTGTGTGCACAGCGGCCTGTGCTGATTGCCTGGCACAGGGACAAGCGATGTCCCTCTCCCTGCCAGCTGGTGGTTCACAGGACCACGTGCAAAGACGGGCACAGGAGGAGGCACTGGCTCTTTCCACTGGTGTCACAAAGTCCGGCGGGGGGGTGGATCAGAGAATGTGCTGCAGCTCAGAGAGGGGCTCTTCCGGGTCTCTGAGGCCCCGCGTGAGAAGATCCCACAGGGAAGGCTTGGAGAACTCCCGTGGGGGGGGGTCCCTAGGGCAAAGGAAAAGGACGGGTAGGTGTCTGTCAGCTGGCGGGCAAGCTTCCCCTAAGGCACCAGACTGGTGGCACCAGCCTGGCCCTGAGGTTTGTCCAGGGTGAAGGGCTTCCCTGCTGGTGCCTCGAGGGAGTGGATGTACGAAAGCCAGTTCCAGGGACCAGTGAAGTCCCTCCGACTTACATCCTGACCTACATTTACACTTTCTCAGGCCAGTGGCCATCTGAGCTACCTTGGGGTCCCCAGAGGAGAAAATCTGCCTTCTTCCGCTATGGCATTTGGAAACCATTGACACCCACGGGCCTCCCTGCCCTCCCAGAAGGGCAGGGCCAAGAATGGGACCTGTGTCCATCCATCCCTCCCCCTCAGTCTGTCTGGCACAGATTGCAACTGTATCTGGATAGTCTCTTCTAGTTTCTTCCCTGCCCAGCTGCTCCATCTAAACAAACATTAAGGTGACATTTAAAAGGTCTCTCATTCCCAGCTAGAACCAGCCGGCATTCCCAAGGCCTGCTTGCCTAAGGCCCTGGGGTGACACAGGAGTCCCTCTCTTGGCCCGGGCCTTCGTTAGGGTGTTGGACTGAGCCCTTGGAGGATCCATTCTAACCATAAGCTTGACGGCATGGCTCCAGAGGACATCTGGAGCAGCAGAAGACCGTCAGATAGAGGTGCAAAGCAGAGAACATGAAGCTCAGTGACTTTTTCCTGTGTTAGAAATATTGTTGAATAATGGAAAACTTGACTGCCTGCCCAGAGAAGTAGGGAGAAGAGTTCACTTACTTTAAGGTTTTTCCCTCCCAAGTTGCACTTTTTCCAGTTTTAGAACATCTTTACCTTTGCAAAAAAGGGTTTTGTTTTAAAGCATCCTCACACACAGTTGTCTTTTTGTGGGTACTAATGTCATGTTGCACCAAAGAAAAGCAACAAGCTATAACTTACTGCATTAATGAGTAAAATAACACCAGGGTCCTTGTCATGTTCGTCTTCCTCAAGTGCAATTGCAAGACAGGGAGCTTTCCCAGTCTCCTGGCAGCTCCACCCATCTAAGCACAGCACACACACGCGAAATCGCTATCATCAAAACTGCACTAGCAGCTAAGGAGTAAAAGGAAGTCTTAACCCAAGCTGTGACATCCCCCAAGGATATATTTCCCCAGCCTAATCCTGCCCCTGGAAAGTGGGCAGTCAGATGCAAATAACCCAGGCAAGCCACCTTCTGATTGGCCAGACCTCCTCTCCACCCACAGTCTGAAACCTGAGTCCCCATCCATAAATATCCTCCAGCCAAACTCAAGAATAAAAACATCCAAGAAATGTTGCCTACACAAAGGCACTTCCCCCAAGAAAGGCCATCTCTGTACGCAACATGGGGGAAGACAAAGGGACATTGCAACAGGCACAAACCAACCGTGGACAGGCTTTTAAAAATTCAGCGATGAGATAGTAAATACATCTTAAGCACAAAAATACTAAGTCTGCATGTGAGGCAAACAAAATGAATCAGCAATTTGTTTTTCAAGACTTTGAGAGAGCGAAGTGCATCTTTGGCTCCAGCTAACTCATCTTTGGCTTCCTAACATGTGGAAGAGCTTTATAAAATTTAGAAGGAAACATTCCAGCTCCCAGAAGGCCCACCGGACCTCACCCTGAGCAGAACTCAGGCCAGAGGAGAAAGCCCCAGCAAGTGTGAGCTGAACGGGAGGCGCCTGCCTTCTCTGGGACCCCACGTGCATCACCTGAGCCACTTCCCGCAGGAGACTGTTCAGGGGGAACAGAAATGTCTGCTTCTTGGCTGGCGGCAGAGGTGGAGGTCTGGAGAGGCTGTCATGGGCCCCGGAGAGCCGCGGGAAGTGCCTAGGCTGGATTCTGACCTCTTCACCACCAGCCACTTCCACCAGGCTGTCCTCTTTCAAAGGTTAAGTAACTACACATTAAGGACAAGTCGTTTTTTCATGATTCATGACATAACCTGACATCACTGTTTGTACCTCACCAACAGCAAAGGACAATGGACACGAATGTGACTAATTTTCCCTGCCCCCACTCCTCATATTGAGCCAAGGGCCTGTGTAAGTGAGAGGGGCCTGGAACCCCAACCCAGCACGGAGCCCTGTTGCCTGACCGTTTCCCACGGGGTGGGGGCAGCTGAGTAGTGCCGCCAACACATTTTAGCTTGAATTGCTGTAAGAATCCTTTCAGGCTGTGTACAGCAGGTATGAGTCATTTTCTCATTTTGCAAATGAGGGAACGTAGGTTTGGCCAACTCAAATAATTCACCTAAGATTCGAACAGCTGGAATCTGAACCTAGATCACCTTCTTTACTTGAAATTCCATGACTTTTAAAGGAAATTCAAAGATTCCCGAAGGCCAGCCACGCCCAGAGAGCTTTCGGTTTCCTGGGTTCTAGTAGTCTATTCATTGGCTCACAGTGTCTGGGAATTTTTGGAAAACAGTTTGGGGAAAATCCTCCCCTGGTCTCTGGCTGTCTTTATGAGCAGCCCGTCCAGAGCTCCTACTGCCCGATGTGGGTGGGAACGGCTCCTGAGGACCTGCCCGCTGCTCCACCACCAGAGCTAAGGGACTCCGGCGTGGCCCTCTGCGGGGCCCGCGTGGGACCTTTCTCCTGCACCAGAACTGGTCATCCTTCCAGTGAGTGGCCCCCAGGAGAAGCATCTGACAAGCTCTTTCTCAATCCTCAAAGCCTTCCGTGCACCGTGGGAGGGGAATGTTCCAGCATTTTACATGCGTTCTCTTCAAAGGCTAGGATACTAGGGAAAACTTGAGAAATTGGGTTTTTCAGATAGTGATAATCCTCTTAAAAAGTACTTTTTTGTTCACAGTATTGCTCTTCCCGGGGGCAACACTGTGCTCTTTTGGATTCCCACTTCCCACCCTTGCAAAGCCATAATAATAATGAGTTCTTTGACCACAGCAACAGAACAGGGTGGGGAGCAGCAACCAGCAGGCCAGGCGGCTGGGCTGCAGAGAGAGGCGTCCCTACCGCGGGCGGCCCCGTCCACGGGCCAGCGCAGCCACAGCCACAGAGCCCAGCGGAGCCACTGCTGGAGACCCTGGGTGCGGCCATGTGGCCACTGGCTGCTTCTCCACTCCCACGGACGTCAGCTCTCAGGGTGCCAGGAGCCACGTGGACAGGAGCCCTCTCCCTGTCACACCCTGTGCTGTCAGGGCCCCTCAGCTGGCGGGGAGCAACTACGTGGCCCTACTCAAAAATGGGAACCTGCACGTGCGCGCGCACACCCACACACACACCCTGGGAGGCAGTGGTACGTGGCCAGCACCTTGATCAGAGTGAGAATAAAGCAGGTCTCTGCTAGTCTTCGACTAGTTTAATGAGACGATTGTTAGACACTAAGAGAAATGTTCAAAACCACCTTTCTTTTCAACTTTGTGACTCTGCGATTCTTTGTAGTTTATTTTGACACAGGCACTCTGAGGACCAGCTCACGGGAAGGATGCAGGACAGCCGTTGCTATCCCTTCTGGATGTGTCCCAACACACACGTGCATGCACACGCAGCGGCTCCTGAAGGCCACACCTGAGTAGAACCATGACTGCACTTGAGAAGGTTAAACAGACTCCAGACCACAAACGAGTTCTGCCTGTGCCGTTAAGTGTCTGGTGAATGCTGGCTATTACTATTTTTATTGTTACTGTACCGTTTTTATGACTCTCTGTTGTCTGGCCCATTTCATTGGTCAATTGTGCAAAGACCAAATAGTGAGAAATAAGCCCCAGGTTTCCTGAGTCTGTCTGACCTGCGTCCATCTTCACGCACTCCTCTGATCCTTTCCAGATCTTCGGGGCCGCACTGCTCCCCTGGGTTCCATCCACCCAGGGTCGTGCCCTTCCCAGGCCTCACGTGTGAGGACCGCCCTGGACGCTGCCTACCAGGCCCTGCAGTGGGTGCCCCCGAGCTTGCAGCGGCCCCTCTGCCCAGGGAGCTCCCCCGGGAGTGTCCATGGGCTGTGACAATCCATCTTCAATCCCTGAAGGCTTCCAGAAAGGACCTGAGAAGGTTGCCTTGGACCACAGCAGGGAGGGTGTGCAGGGTGGCGAGGGGCGGCAACCGAGCTTTCTGCCCTGGCCAGGTGACAGGGGCAGGGTGTGGGGCGCCTGGAACCAGGCTGAAGAGCAGCCTCCAGGAGACAGCCTCACCCTCCCCACACTGGGCGCCGGGCTCCTGGGTGGAGGTGGTTGGGCCCACAAGGCACTGCTGACGGGGGAGCTGAGGTTTGCCAACTGACACAAGGAACCAGAGGGACCAGACTCAGTCTGCAGCCCCTGTCTACTGTCGACAGGAGGTTTAGCGATGGGCACTCCTGGCCACCTTGGTGAGGCACCTGCTGCCCTCCTGAGACCTGCCACACTCAGGAAGAAGCCACCGCCAGACTTGAGGAAGACACCTGGTGACAACAGGGGAAAACGGTGGGCGGTTTTGTGGAGTAAGAACGCCAGACATGACGCTGGCTACGTCCTGTCATGGAGAAATGAGTTAACAGAGCATCCCATAGGAACTGAGATTTCTGTGGAAGAATTTCTGTGGGAAAGTTCTACAGGAGGGCTGAAGACAAACCGTGCCTGTTAAGATGCGGGGTTTCAACTTCAGAGGTAGTGGAAGTGTGCTCGAATTGTATGATATTGTATTTGCAAAACTTTGTAAATATATCAATTACCATTGAATTGTGCACTTTAAATGGGTGGACTGTATATTACACCAATTATATCTCAACAAAGGTATTTAAAAAAGGAATTTCAGGTATTTTACCTGGCCACCTGCCTGAGACTAGACTAAATGGAAGAAGTACAGCGACATCTGTTCAACTCACCTGTGTTGGCCATACAGTCTTGGTAAGTCCCTACACTCTCCTCCTACCTAAGATAACTGTTCTTCCCTTCAACTAAGAATTCTGCCTTTTGGGGGTGGGGATTGCTCAGGATCACACTCAGGGCCAAACCTACGCTAGACAAGGTTCTACCACTCCGCTGCGTCTCCAGACACTTCAACCAAGTAATGCTGATGCAAACACTGAAGATAGGACTGTCAAAACTGGTCTGAGAACAGGGCAGCCCACCATGGTCCGCCCCAAGATTTTTCAAACAGAAGCCAGAAGGGAAGATGCTTTGCTGAGTTAACTTCAAACTGGAAGCGTGCCAGTCTGGAGCTGCGGCAGCCCCGCTGTGCAGAGTGGGGAGAGACGGCTGCCTTCCCGCTCCCCTGGGGCACGCACCGTGTCCCCATTGCGCTTTCTCACTTCAGCTGCTTTGAACTGAGTTTCTGTCTCTTGCAATCAACACGTTCTAAGAGATGCAGACTTTAATGTCAAAGAACCTAGTCCAAGACTCCTTTTACACTGGATTTCATGGTGTCTCATTTGTCCTAATTTCTGACCTCAAAACTTTTGATCTATCAAATTTTTATTTAAGTCGTAAACTACATTCTGCATTTATAATTCAAACTGTTTTCAAAAGACACAAGCAATGAAAACGTGACATAAATAGGATAAATAGCAAGAAAAACTAAAGAATGAATGAGTTGAAATAGATTGAGGTGTTTTCCCGAAGGCAATAGAAAAGGCGAGAGAAAATATGGCAGAGAAGACTATAGGGAATGGGGCTAGGGGCGCCAGCATGGAGTCTCGGGGATCCCAACTGAGATGATAAAATCAGAAAGGAGAAAATATGTTAAAAATAAAAGGGATAGGGATATCCCCAAAGAAAAGGTTCACACGATCAAAAAGGGGTGGTGAGAAAAACCCACATCTAGGCGGGCCACAGTGCAATTGAGGACCATCAAATACAAAGAGAAGCAGGGGTACAGGGCAGCCCACCCACAATGAAACAGGACAGATGGCTGCAGGATTTCCCAACAGCGAATGTGAGAGGACAAGGAAGCAATATTTTAAATAATCGAAGGAAAGTACTTTTGAACCTAGAATGTAACTTCTAGACAACTGTCCTTCACATTTGAGGACATCGGCATGGGCGTGATAGAACTGACCTGTGGTTCCAGCTACTTAGGAGGCTGGGGCCGGAGGATCCCTTGAGCCCAGGAGCTCAGCAATACAGCAAGACAGCACCTCAGAGCAAACTAGCAAAGCCCCAAAGCATAATAAAACAACCTCCCACAAGATCTCAGGTGACTTGCCAGGCAGAGACCCACTTTCTGTAAGAGAGCTTGTTGGGGGGAAAGCACTAAAAATAAAAGAAACAGATTCCTAGAAATTGCCACAAGAGTGAATTAAGGACAATTAAGTATTTTGGTAACATTTAGTATTTGAAAGAACCCAGAATTTGAATTCTCCCAGTATCAGCACCCAAGAGGGCAGGGTGGGAGGTGGCAGCATGGTACAGCACTTTTCCTGTTGGGAGAAAAGTGGGGATAATGGTGAGTCACCCACAATATGGATGACTTGTGAGAACGTGTGCTGAGGCCCAGGAAAAGCACTGAGAACAAAAACACACAACTTCCCAGCAGCAGCAAAACCCCGACCCACACTACAGAAAGGGAGAGCAAAAACAGAAAGGAAAAAGCCAGGGGTCCAGACACTGGGGACACAAAGTGATCTCAGAAGCACGTTTGCGATCTGAGTACCTCCAAGCACACGCAGATTAGATCCGCCAACAGAATGCCAGCACCTCACCCGGGCTTCAGAACAGAATGCTGGAAACAACACGCCGAGAGCAAAGAGACAAGGGACCTCAAAACGAATCACCAATCCACACTCCGCAGCGTATGCTCTCTTTCTAGACTGGCACCGCGAACTTGGCATCTGGCAGAAGAGAACGTAAGTCTCAGCACGTGAGCACCAGAAGGCACCATCAGTCCCCGCGCAGGAGAGCGGAGGGGTGGGTGTCCTTCCCCAACCAGGGCAAGCCCCGCACACGGCCCGCCAACGAGCCACGTGCCGCCAGGACCAGCGAAGTCAATCATCGCCCTTGGGAACCTGTCATCTCCTCTTCAACAGACCTGCCCAGAAGACCAAACCAAGCACAGGGTCAGAGACAAAGAGAATGGTTAATAAGCTTGAGCGATTTGATATGAAAAGAACCCCATAGTCGGCCAACTGTACACAAGGAAGCATCGACAAAGACCAACCAAGCACCAAACCAAAAAGGATCAGCATGGCTCCAACCAGGTTTTCCATCAACATTAAGACAAAATGAGCACTCACCAAAGTGATCGCTTTGAAAAGTCCCTTTGCTTGGAAACTAAAATGCACACAGCTGAGTAACTGTTGAATGAAGACGAAAGTCAACGTTTGAAACTAGGTGATAATGAAATTGCTACACAACAGAAAACATGGGCTGCAATAATAGCAATCCTTAGGAGGGAAACGCATAGAGTCCTCATCTCGAAAGCATCTATGAGGAAAGTCACTCTTGGGCCAGTCATTCAGCCTGAGAAACTGAAAGGACCACGCAGCAAAACCAACACGAAAAAAACAGGAGGGTGGAGACATGATTCAAGGAAGCAGAGCAGAAGCAGGAGCGGAGACTAGCAAACCCCCAAAAGGTGCTTGTGGAAGGAATCGATAGGAGAGACCTCTGTCCAGACTGACTGAAGAAGGACGGCAAGACAGGCCCCAGAGGAGGCAGGCCCTGCAGGTGCGGTGTCTCCAGGAGACCACCTCGAGCAACTTCCGCTGGTGGATTTGAAAAGTTATATAAAGTGGGTATATTAAGGGAAAATGCCAAATTCCACACAGAGAGAAACGTGGAACTTAAATAGACCAATGAAGCTGAAGTCACCCTCAGTGGGACTCTCCTCCAAACGTCCCAGGCCTGGTGGCACCAGGCAGGAGCGCTGCCCCACTTCCTGGGTCATTCACACAGCGTTAAGGGAGGCTGCCCACAGCTCCTGAGGTTCACCCAGTTGTGGGCACCCTGCAGAGGCTTTAGTGCTTTCCGGGTTGCACGATAATGACCACAGTCCAGTTTTAGAAGACCTCACCACTGCGGAGGAAACCAGAGTCCATTCCCATTTCCCTCCAGCCCCAGCTGACCATGCGCCTACTTCATGTCTCTGTAGATTTACCCACTCTGGGCATTTGTGATTGTCACCATTTATAACCGACTCCTTCCACTTGGCCCAAAGCTGCCCAGGTGTATCTGTGTGTAGCACCTGCCAATAATTCTCTCCTCTGCTTGCCAAGAGTTCCATAAATAGACAACTGTAGACATGTTCTCTTTGAGTGTGGAGTAAATAAAGGATACTATAATCAAGCCCACACGTTAACATAGTAGTCGCATCCCTGGCCGAAACTGTAAGGGAAGGAAGAAAGGGAGGTGGAAAGTAAAGGAAAAAGATAAGACCTCATTATTTGCATTTGATATGATTAGCTCTCTAAATGTCAAATATATACTAGAACAAGTTAAAAGCTTTATGTTACAAAGTATAATTCTCCAAAAATAAAAGAAGTTTTCTAAATCCTCAATGTCCAGCTAGAAATTAAAAATTTCAAAATAAATATTATAAAACAAAAATTTCCAAAAAAAAAAAAAAAGATATAACGAATCCTCGCTCCCAGATCTTGGTTTCTTTTTTCTTTTTTTTTTTTCATACCAAGGATTGAACGTGGGATGCCTCACCACTGAGCCCATTTTATTTTTGATTTTGAGAAAGGGTCTCACTATATTGCTGAGGCTGGCCTCAGACTTGACCTCCCTAGTTGCTGGGGTTACAGGCATGCGCCACTGTGCCTGGATCCAGATCTTGATTTCTAAACACATTCTCCAACAGGAGTGACACGAGATTCTGGAGCAAAGGCTGGCTCCAGGCCTGGGTAGGGAAAGATGGGCTGAAATCTGACATCATGCCAGAGAGCACGGAAGTGCTCACAGATAAACAAGGGCATCTCCAAAGCACTCGGGAGCCCTTAGTATGGCCAAAGCCAGAATGATTTGGAAAACAAAATACACACTGGCAGAAATGGATTATGTCCTATATAATCACGTTAATATCCATGAGTTCATACTGACATAAAACGTAATTGAATTAAAAAATCAATGGAGGATCATGTATGGCTTTTCCTTAGAATAGAATCCCAATTAATAAATACAGAAGGAATGATAGACGTACAAATTCTCCATTTTGCAAACAGTACCGTAATAATTGTTGCAGGCAAGGAATCATCAACGGATGCTAAAATTAGTGAGCAGAAGTGCAATGAGAGATAGGATATTTATATAGACTCAGAGTATCTCTGTACAATTTGCTAGTTAATTAAGAAATAATAACTGTATAGCGCAGAAACCTGGAAGGTGCCTTCCTAGCTGCGTACTCAGAGTTAATGAACAAGGAGATAACGTATTCCTACTGGTCTCTGGTGGTGCACACCTGTAATCCCAGCTCTTCAGGAGATGGAGACAGGAGGATACCAAGTTTGAGGCCAGCCCAGGCAACTTATTGAGAAGCTGTCTCAAACCAAAAATCAAAACCAGGGCTGGGGCTAGAGCTCAGTGGCAGAGTGCTTACCTGGTATGTGTGAGGGAGGGTTCCATCCTTAACACCGCATAAAAATAAACATACAAAATACAGGCATGCTATCCCTCTACATTACAAATAATCTTTTTTAAAAAGTGCTGGGGATGTAGCTCAGAATTAAAATGCTCCTGGCTTCAATCCCTGGTACCCCTCGTCCCCAAAAAATGTCTGCTTATGTGACACCCTGAGCAGGACACAATCACAGATGCTCAGACTTTTCAGATTTGCCAAATAAAAATACAAGATGCCCAGTTAAGTGTGAATTTCAGGTAAACGAAGGATGGATTTTTAGTTTAAATATCCCGTGAAATATTTAGGCATTAAATGTTTTATCTGTCAACAATGATTATATCATATACTTACCAAAAAGGTTTCAACCCAAAAATCATGAGGAAACCTCAGGCAAACCTCAAAAAGCTCATCCTACAAAAGGCAGCCCAGTGACTCTGCTGTCAGCAGTTCACCTTTTGAAAGACAAAGAAACACCCATAACATGCCTGGGGTCACAGGGGAACCGGGATGTGACACCGAGATGCTCTGTGTGGTCCTTGGGCGGGACTTCAGCCTGGGAAAGGAGGTGTGGGACGTGGGCGATAGGAGTGTTAGGGTGTCTTCACGCAGGTCCACCCCTGGGCTGCTGAGAGGGGCAGCCTCTGGAGAAGCTGCAGGGGGCGTGGGGAACAGTTCTGTTCCATCTCGTAAAGCTGTAAATCATTTCAAAATAAGAAGTTAAAAAGTAAAATGATCAAGAATAAAAATATAAATTATTCAAATACATCTCATCTTGTCTTGGATGACTTAATATCTTAAATGCTTTCAATTATCTTCAAGTGTATCTACAAATTTAGTGCAGTATTTATCAACATTCAAGCTGGATTCTTTTAAGGAACTTAATGAAAGATTACAGGAGTGAGTCAAACCAAAAGAAGTATACGGAGATTTTTTTTTTCTGGATACAGAGGTGAAATCTCAGGTCCATCTTGGATTATTATTGTTAGTGATGCGAGAACAAAGAAGTCATATGGATAGGAAAACCACGTCTGGTGTGTGTCCCATGATCCTACAGGCTGCTTGGGGTGTGCACACGGAGGAGCCACACTGAGCAGTAGTCTCCGCCACGGAGTGGTAGGAAGCACATGCACAGCCCAGAACCCACCAATTTGCTTCAGGAAAACACATTTCGGGGAGGGATGCTTATTGAGCAGCAGGATGCTCATCTGCTATGTTGGTAGGAGAGACGTGGAAGCAATCTGGGTGACCCCCTGGTAGAACAGAGAGGTCATTCTGGACAAGATGTGTACTGTGGGGCACCCCCAGCCTAGTGACCACAGGTGATCTGTATGCATTATCAGAATGGGTGGACCTCAGAGCGTAGCCCTGAGTGAGCAAAGCAAGAAGCAGAACAGAGTGCATAATACTAGGCACTTATATTTATTGGAACCCTGCAGCACAAAATGACAGGCACACACTGAGCACAGTGAGTTCGAGGCCAGAACGCCCATGTAGATTTTATTTCCTAAGGAAAAAAACAGAAAGAAAGAAAAAGGTGCTGGGTAATGTCTAAGAGACTTCTAGCCTCAGGTCCTCCCAGTCTCTTAAAAAGCCTCGTAGGATTTGTGTTCTTGGTTACCAGGGACGGTTCACCCCAGAGATCCGGTCGCAGAACCCAAGCCTTGCAGCTGTTGCTCGCCAGCTCACACTGAATCTTCCTCCTGTATACCTAGCTTTACATAAATTTACCATTTGTACAACACTCTGCCTGATTACAGCATATTAGCGGAATTTTTGTTCGCCAGCTATTGAAATCTCAAGTGTATAATTAATAGGGGCTGCTAAGTTTGAATTCATTTCTATCAGTTTCTACTTGAGGATGAGACGTAGTAGACAATGCACTGCAGATTTCCCAGGCACATGATGGGACCTTGCTCTTTGAGAGATGTTGTTGTGAAGAGAGTCGGGAGCCGTGGAGAGCAAACAGCTTAAGAGATTTCAAGATAGCTGCAGGGATGCACTTCCCAGCATGGAGAGTGTGAAGCCTGGGTGAACTGCCTGAGGAGCTGCAGGCTCCATTCCTGAAGAATCTAGAAACTAGGAAGGAGGAGAAGCAAGCGACCCCCGCCCAGGCAGACGGGCTTCTGACGCTCTTTCCCCGCTCAGAGGCAGTACGACTCTGTGAACATGTGTGCATGGATAAAGCAGTCTAAAGTCATTAGAATTATTTTTGATAACTTAAATTTCTTTCCTGTTCCATGCTTTTTATGCTAACATCACGTAGAATTTTGCTGAGGTGTGTTTTCCTAAGGTTTAGAGTTCTGGCCAGTGTTTACAAGTCAAGATTAATTGCACAGTTACATGGAGCATACTTGAGATTCAAGTTCAGAGAGACAGAAAAAAATTCTATACAGCCCAATCTCTCTCCTGACGTCTGTGGCAGCCTTATAGTTTTTTCCAGTAACTCTTTCTCCCCCTAACCCTGGGTCCATTGTTAGTAAAAAAAAAAAAAAAAAAAAAAAAAAGACAGGGGAAAACCCTGTAAGCAAGACTCACCAAAAAAAAGTAAAATATTTACAAATCAGATTGACAGTCAAAACCTTGAAAAAACAAACAGCACAGAACAATTTGACATCCCACACTCCAGGGCCGTGGCCTCCTGCTGAACCTTCCCATGCCTTCTCGCACACAGATCCAATCAGTCCCGACAATCAGGACAAATGAGCAAGGTGTGCCTGCATCCGTGGCTCCTGCTGAGGTTTGCTTCAGTAAGAAAAGCAAAGGTGCCAGAAGAGATGGGTGGGATCAGCAGGAGGGGCATTCTGAGCATGTCCCCCTGAGGCAGAGGAACCAGGCCTCTGCATCCCTGGTTCTCCACACGTTTTAAAACAAAAGAAAGCATGCCTCTCGCCTGCAGCAGGATAACAGGAAGCAGCAGAGGAGGCCCTTGTGAGAGTCATCCCTTCTCCCCAGCAGGTTTTTAGGCTGGTGGGGCATGACCTCCGTCTCCGCCTCCTTTCTGCCCTGTGACCAGGACTATGACCAGGACTAGTGGGAAGCTTGGCTGGCCTCGGCTCTAGAACGACATTGTGATCAAGGGCCTCAGCAGGTCACACACAGGGCACTGCCCAGGGCCTGTCCTGGCCCACAGCTCTCCAGGACAAAAGGTGGCAGGGGCACTAGTCCAATCTCCATGTAGAGGTGGGCACAGAATAAGAAGCAGAACATGCACTGATTTCTTCATGGGGCCAGGGAAGTGGCTACATGATCTCAACTCAACCTCGTTCTTTTTTCCATGTGCTGCAAGAGATGCAATTTGTTAGCTATAACCAAGTTAGGGAAGCCTGCAGACACGAGGTTGCAAAGTGGGATGGAGCCTGGGTGACCCGGACTGCCTGCCGCTATGCAGAAGGCCCTGGGCATGCGTGGCTGGACCCCACTGCCCCACAAGCATGGTGGTCAGCTGGGCAGGCTGGGGGCTGGCTCCTGCTGCTGTGCTGTGGATCATCCAGGGCATGCAGACCGGCCCTGGTGGTCTGAGGTTTACGGGCACGTCTCCCTTGATGTGCAAACCTGATTTCTTTCTTTCTTAAAGTGGTTTTCTTGAATCACATTTGAAAACATTGTCCTGAGACCATCATCTCCATAGATACTTGAACAGCCAGATTCACAATTATGTCCCTACACATGCGCGCATACACACGCACACACACATGCACACGCACACGCACACAATCTATCCAGCGCAGCATTTGATTAACAATGTCCAAGAAAGAGAGTCCAGAGAGAGGAAGCTGTTGGACAGACACCATGCCAGGCTGCTGAGGGAGCAGCGGTGGGTTTGCAGAACAACACTTCCACCTTTGGCTGCTCTTGAGCATTTTCAAATGTTCTGTGACTGGCCACTGTTGGGCAGTTTGTATCTCATTTCTTTTCAGAGAATACATGGAAAGGAAGTGCGCGTAGACAAGTAAATATCCGTGTCCTGGAGCAGCGCCTCAGGTCTGGGCTCACTGTGAGCGGCCCCTGGGAAAGCAGGGAGGCTTGCCGGAGACCCTTCCAGGTTCTCCAGCTCCTCCCTGCAAACAGAGCTTCCTCCAGCCCTGGTGTCCTTCCTGCCTCCCCTGAAGGAGCCCAGGAGGGAAGAGAGCTGATAAACCAGTTCACACCCACCTGCTAATGGGTGGCAATGACTTCAGAGGCTGGTTCTGCTGCACACTGCAGGGTGCTCCAACTCAAAAGCACGGGCAGCTAGCAGGACCCTTTCATCCAGCTAAATTAATGTTTAATAATGTCATTCCTTAAATTAGTGACAGGGGACCCGTGCTCAATTCCTGTTGCATAGGTCCACCCTGCCTAGTCACAAAGCAGGGAACACACACAGATTCTCCACTCTGCACACATTTCCTGACCTGTGCCGTCGGTATGCGGGGTTGGGGGGCAGGAATTGCCCCTCGAGCCTCCCCAATCAAAAGAGTAAACCCAAAGGATGTGGTCAAACTTGCACCAAATGCTCCAACAAATGACATTGCAGAGCAGTAGGTGCCTGGTGAGGGGCAAGGACAAAGGGTGGCTTCCCTCAGTGTCTCTGTGATTTCTGTAGACCACACCAGGCAGTACACCCTCTGACTTCTGCCTTTCAGTCTGTGACTTGGGGTGGACCATCTTGCTCTGTCTGACTTGGCTTAGAGGGTCCTCCAACTCTGGGCAATGCTACAACACTGTCATTGAGAGCAGCAAACAGTTATGCTAGGGCTCAGCTTAATGAGAGACTGGTCTGGGTGTGGTGTCCCTGTGCCTGCAACCCAGGCAACCCCAGAGGCTGAGGCAGGAGGATTGAAAGTTTGAGACCAGCCTCAGCAAGTTAACAAGACCCTCAGAAACCTAGAGAAGTCCTGTCTCAAAATAAAAAGGACTGAAGATACAGCTCAGTGATGAAACACCCCAGAGTTCAATCCCCAGTATCACACACACACATACACACACACACACACACACACAGAAATGGGGCCCACATGCTCAGATTTCAGTCCAACAAACAAAGTTTCTTAAATGGGAGCATCAAGTACCCGCAAGCTCTCCTGTAGGTCCTCAAGGTGCATTGTCACCTGCAACCAGGCTGAGTGGCCGCAGGGCCATCTTGTGGACAGGAAGTGGGACCATTCGAAGCTCTGGGAACTTCCTGCTCCCTTATTTGGTGGTGGGTAGGTGGGTCCATGTTGCTTCAGTAGATGGGAAAACAGATTCCAGGGAAGGACACTTAGAGATCATTTGGGGAGCACTTGGTCCAAACTATTTGTGAAACATGTGTCCTAGCGTGCAGAGGTAGGTGAGGATGTTCAAGAAGCATCTGAAGTTTGCACAGGAATATCTCCACATAGGTCTTATTTATGCTACAGCAGAACTGCGATTCCCTATCATCTTTTTATATGCAAATGTGACAGAACACTAGGGCTCTTGTACAATCAAGCTGCTCAGTATGCATATTGTATAAGGCGGCCTTATAGAGTGGGCAGAGCAGGCAATGGAAATCAGGAGACCGAGCTCAGCCCTGGATATGTGATTAACCTCTTTGAGACTCAATTTCCATATCTTAAAAATAATGTTAGATTAATGATCTCTTAGGCACCTTTCAGCTCTAAAATGCAGTGGCACGGAGCATAATTTGGCTATTTAAAATTAGTGTAGGCATCAATAATTATTGCAGATTTGCTTTCATGGCACAATGTTAATCATGGACGTATCATTTATTTGACGCCAATTTCTTAAAAAAGAGTCCAACCTCCAACTAAAATGTCGAGAAGAATTTTCAGCCAAGCCACATGGAATTGCTTTTATTTGACCATTTTTAACTGAAAAAAATGGTCATTTCAGTCTATTTGACCTAATATTTTCCCTTTTAAAAGGATCTCCTGTAAGGCAAGATTTGCAGATACATGATGATGTTTTTATATTATACAAAAACCTACAATGAACACAGAGAAGAACCAGAATGTGGCCTTTAACATATTCACTGCCATTTTTCACAATTTCTATACCATAGAAGTGAACGGAAGTTTCCTCGCCCCATGCTCTCTTGCTGTTAACAAGCCTATGGGCCCTTGCAGAGTGCTGGGTGGTTTCCAAGGTCTCGTGTGCAGAGGTGGGTAGCCATCGTTCCACATTCCAAAGAGGAAACCGAGGCTGGGGCGTTGCGTCGTCTGCCTGGACGCGGGTGGGTGGGTTCAAACCCAGAAGCCTTGCCCTCTCCACCCCCACCAGAGGCCGGGCACATGAATACCAACAATTAAGAAAGGGCCACGTGCTGGCATGGCGGCCACAGAGCAGGCTGGGACGGAGGGTGCTGCTGCACAAGTGCCTGAATGTCCATTCAGGGGAGCTGCCACAGGGGACGGCTTGTCTCCTCCCGGTCCTGCTCAGTCCAAGCCCGCGGGGCAGGGCCAGCTGCCCCCTGGAAGTGGGGCATCACTGTACAGGTTACGTCCCACCAACCCCCAAAGCTTCTGCGTCACAAGGCAAGTCTGGTGTGGCACAAAGGGGCTCCTGGAATGTCTCAGGGGCAGGGTTCTCGTCTGTGGGACAGCCGATTTCCCCGAGAAGATGACATAACCGGGCACAGAGCCAACCTAACGCAGGGTCAGTGTGTCTGTCCACAGCACGACAAGCAGCAGCCAGAGGCATGACAGGATTGGCCTCACGGGTGCACTTGGAGTCCATCCCAGCAACCCCGCTGTGTGCTGTTCCAGCCGTGATTCCGAGTGACTGCGCTGTGGTTCACCTACCTGTGTGGACTCTGAAGGGGTGTTAGGGACCAGGGCCAGCGGGGAGACTCCTGGGACCTACTTCTCTGAAGAGCAGCCCACCCTGAAGCATGGGCGACGGGAACTCGAACAGACCCAACCTCAGTTTCAAAGCAGCACTCTTCACAAACGCCCACCACCAGAGCAGATGAGCCAGGGGTGTGTCCCCACGCTGACCCTGTGGCACACGCTACCATTTGGGTGAACTCGGGAAGTTATTTCTACAGGGCAGATCTGCAGTGTCGCCCAAAGGCCAGTGTGTTAAAGGCTTGGTCCCCGGTGTGGAGGCATTGGGAGGTGGAAAACTTGGAGGGTGGGGGCCGGGGGAGCCTTCCCATGGCCGGCTTCCCTGGAAGGGGACTCTAAGACTCCCGTCATTTCCTCTCTCTCTTTCTCATGTCCCAGCCATGAAGTGAGCAGTCCCCTCTACCATGAACCGCTGCCGTGACGTATTGCCACAGGCCCAAACACCCTGCCAACCAATCAGGGACCAAAACTTCCCAACCTGTGAGCCAAAAGAAAGCTTTTCTCATTATAATTTGATTATCTCAGGTATTTTTTTTTACAGTGGCAGAAATATGACATGAAGGCTGGTCACAAAAGACAAATACTGAATGATTTGAGCTTGTATTAATCAGGGCTATCCAGGTAAACAGACCAACAGAGAGAGAGAGAGACATGAAGCAGATGAGAGGTACCCAGGTGACCAGGACCGGGCAGGAGAAAAGCAGTAAATAGATAAAACAAGAACTTTAAAGTTACCCAAACACGTTTGTGCTAACTTCTTTCTGTTTGGCTAGAGGAAAGATTCTCTCACATACACTTGTTGATATCAATGGCAGTGGGTCTTCCATGAGATTTCCCTTTTCTGCAAGTGGCCCGGGACAGCCAGACTGTCTTCCTCCTCCCTCTCCTAGGTCCACTTCCTCTGCCGTGCTCCCCCAAGGCAGCCGGACGGCAGCCGAGAAAGCCCGCGTGGCGTCTAGCCCTGCCGTCCCTGGCCCAGGCTCAGAGACCCCTGGCAGGATGGGGAACCCAGGGTGGCCCAGGAAGCACGGCCTGGCCAACGGGCCGTCTGGTGTCTTCAGAGGAGCCAGCCTGGGAGGCGCGTGTGAGGCCTACTCTCTTAAATTGGTGATTCGCATTTGTTTTGGGGAATGATAGAACAGGCACGTCCTCAGGTGGGACTGGGTGGCCTACCCTGCTGCCCCCTCTAGTGACCTCAATATAAAAGGGACAGGTCTGACCACAGACAGAAAACAGGCCCAGGGCCCTAAGTCCGTGACATGTTTGGATCAGAGGATAAGTTCCCAACAGTCTCCCCAAAGGGACTCGACCTCCCTTTAGTCTCCTGCACTGCCCGCTCGCACCAGCACCCCAAGCCTGCCCTCTCGCTCTCCAGTTTTGCGCATCCCACAAGGGATGCCTTCCTGTCCTATGAAGTGGGTGATGATGTTATCATGGGGTGTGACTGTCAGGAAGCTTGGACATGATAGCCTGCCACCCAGGAGGTGACCAGCGCTCCAGCCTGGCACCCTGGCCTCACCTCTCACCCCTCTGCATCCCTCGGGCTGTCCACATCAGCAGCGTCCCCTTTCTTGGGAAGACCCAGAAGCAGCCTAGGAGGCCTCTGCTGGGGGCTCCGAGTGCAAGGGAGCAAGGGAAGCGGGCACCCCATGGCCGCCCATTGCTACGTGGGAGGGGTGGACTTGGAGGAAGCATTGTGTGGTCAGAAGGGTGCTGCTGACCGGGTGCTGGTTGTGATGAGTCCTGGAGAACTAAGGGAACGGACAGCGTGAGCCAGGGACAGTCAGCCGTGCCCCGCAGAAGGGGAGACACCTGCCTGGTCGGCCAGCTTGCTCAGCGAGTGACCCGTGCTCACACGAACCAGCCTCCCGACTGTGCCTGCCAGCACGGTGTGCCAGGCTGGCTGGCTGCACACCGTCTGACCACCGAGGACAAACCTGGCTCATGTATGACAATGTTTCATGATTCCTTGGTCACTTGGAGCAGACACTTACGCCGACCCTTGAAATGGAAAGGAACATTGCTCAGAGCCAGGTCGCATTTGAGCTTTTGAAAACATTATCATTAAAAATACCAATTCCCAAGCAATGCATTATTGTTAAAAATTCAAATATGGGATGCATTTATTAAGTCACAAGTCCGTTAGGTCCTGAAAGAAGTCTGAGCGCGGGAGGGAATCCTAGTCCTCTGCACTCCCTTCAGTGCCCCAGCCTCAGCGGCAATGGGTCCGCACTTCTCAGGAGGGCGACTGAGGTTCCTCTGGGGGGGGGTCTCCACCCAGGGATCCAGGAACAGAGCCCCTGTGGAGCTCACAGGAGAGCACGTTCCGGTCAGCCCAGAGCCGCCTCATCGGAAGCCCAGCAGGATGTGGGTGCTGGTGCTCAGGGGACACAGGTGTGTAAAAGCATGCACATCCTGCACAGCAGGATCCCTGTTGCCCGTGCACATGAACAAACCCTCGCACACTTTCAAGTGCCGGAAGGATGCTAAGATGACGGTCTGCAACCTGCTGCTGCTTTCCTGACTCTTCATCTTGGGCTGCAGTTTCAGGGAAGGAAAGAGTTGATTGGCAGGCAAAGAATTCTACAGGATGTGAGGAGAAGGGCACCGGAGGAAGCCGGGAGTTCATGGAAACCGTGCTGACGTACAGAATTCTTCTGCAATACCCCTTACGTGTAAAAGAACGTGCGTGCCACCCACAGGCCACCAACTTAAGAAAAAGGGTGTCCCTACATAGATAACAGAAGCCACTGAGTTTGAGACGCCCCCTGCCCTCCTGCAACAGCGCTGGACCCACTCAAGGCTCTCCTGGGTCTCACAGCCGGGAGCAGTGTGAGAAGGCGCAAGCTGCACAGGGGCTCTTAAGAGGCGCAGGGACAGGACCTGCTCCAAGCAGGAGCTGCCTGGCCTGTGGGGCAGTGTCCAGGAAGGTACCCTCACACTAGGGCAGCAGGGCTCTCACCTGGGGCCTGCAGCAGGGGCTGGGGTTTGTGCACAAGGTCTGGGATGCCATGCGGATGCACCTGAGACTCAATTCTTGTAAACTCGACAGTCACATGTCAAATAAAATCATAATGGAGCTAGGCAGACTGACTCCCAAGGCACATGGGCTGAAACACCTGCTCTGCCCCCCACAGTGCTTCTGCCTGGCTCCTCCGCTGTGCCGAGAACATGCTCCGACCTCAGAGAAACCGAGGCTTGCGTGCAAATGAAGTTGCCTAGACAGATGGCGGCCGCCTGGGAGGGTTTCAGCTGCTCACCTCTGTGCTACCAACTGCATGACCTAAGGCCACGCGTGTCAAGGAGCCACGCAGGAACCACAGGGTCTATATGAGCAGGAAGCACCATCTCCCAGAGGACTTTCAAGCCAAATGCTTTCCTGGGGCTGGGGACACTCCTCAGCAGTAGAGCCCATGTTTAGCTCGTGCAAGGATCTGGGTTCAAAACCCACCACCAAAAGCAAAACCCAAAACAGATAAAATGCCAACTTAGATGTTGTATTGATCATAACACAGGAAGACCAGCCATCAAAACTGATATCGGTGGCCAAGGTGGGGGTACAAATATTGCTCTACAAACATTCACTTGTGCAGCTTTACAGGAAATTTTAATGCTGTCTTTTTTCTGAATTTGCAAAGGTCAAAAGTGTTCACGTAGACCAGGTGGACATCTGTGTCCCCGGAAGGCCTTATGAAACTTTAACACCGTCAGCGAGTTCAAGCTAATAGTGTTTCTCAAGCCCCTAAGACGGGAGCCCCAGACCTGGTCCCAGAGCACAACAACAGGTACCACAGTCCGTGACACCGAAGGCCCCTACATCCTGGAACGTTCTCCCTCAGGACAGGAAGATGGCCCTGCAAGGCACCCCAAAAGGCAGGCCGACGGGCTGGGGAGGGGCTGGGACCCCGGCAGCAGCCCTCCTGCTTGGTGCGAGTGCAGCCGGCGGCTCTCACCACGTGGAGGTTCCACCAGGAGGGATGCGCTGACCTTTCGCTGACGTCCCTGGTCTCCACCAGGGTTCTTCAGGGAGTTCCAGCAACTTCCCAGCATTCCTCGCAGTAGACTGAGGTGGGCATAAACCGACTTCCCAGTGTCGTGGGTCACGGCGTTGCCCTCTTTTCTTGACCTTTTCAGTGTTTTCTCACATACCTTTCAGCCAGATTTATTTACTGAGCCATTACAGAGCACTTGGTTTCTGTCAGGCCCCGTCCCAAATGCTTGAAAAATATTCACTCAGACCTCGTAACAACCAAGGAGGCAGTTGGGGCTGTGTGGCCACAGAGCAGGACCTTTGCTGGCTACCTATGCCTTTGTTTGTTTGTTTGCCTCTTTGTTTGTTTTTAGAGACAGGGCCTCACTATATTGCCTGACTGGTCTCCAACTTGAGATCCTCCTGCCTCAGTCTCTCAAGTGGGTGGGATTACAGGCATGTGCTGTTTCCATAGCTTTTTAATATTTTTAGGTTGTCATTAGGCCTTTATTTATATGCGGTGCTGAGAATCAAGGTCAGTGTCTCACACACGCTAGGCAAGTGCCCTACCACTAAGCCAAAACCCCAGCCCTACGTAGCTTTTTGAGCTGAGATTTTAAGACAATCCTGAAGGTGAACAGCATATTTTCCACCAAGAACCAGAGCCCACAACAACCACTGTCCTAGGGCAGCTGAGGACACCCCTGGGGAACATGGAAGAGTGTCCCAGGCCTATTCTGCCAGGGACCTCAGCGGCCTCCACCCAGGACCTCTCCAGCAGCCTCTCCGCTGGACTCGGCTCCATGAACATCAGCCACGTTGAGCAACTGTACACAGAGGACCTGGCACGCGAGCACCTGCCTCTGAGCACCCCTCTGCTCACCTGCTTCCTGCTGGTTTCCTTCCATTCTTCAGGAATGGCTCCTGAGGGCGCTGGCCAGAGAGCAGTACTGCCCTGAGGACTGGCTGCCCTCCAGCCTCTTCCTGCCTCTGTGGCCTCCACCAGCCTCTGAGGACTGTCAAGCCCCGGCTTCCTCATCTGTGGAACCGGCAGCATAGCTGTGCTTGATTCCCAGAGCTGTGGTAGCGGGGTGGGGACACGCACTGAATCCTCTGTGAGAAGCGGCCACCTCATGAGGACGGTCATCACAGCGTGAGGGGTGGAGCAGGTCCAGGTCACACACAGGTTACGATGTCTGCACGCGCACACACACACTTTAGGAAACGGGCTTGGGATCACAGAGCAGGGCTGGGCAGGCCCTTCCGCCGCCCCTGCTCTGACTTCCTCCTGGCGTGGAACACTTTCCGTGGACTGCGCCTTCACCCCCAGCGCTGCTGACTGCCTGCCTCCTCCCTCCTAGGAGCACACGCAGAGGCGGCCGGCCTGCTGTGAGGGCAGGTGGTGGCATGGGGGCCAGGGGCGCCACACACAGCGTGGTGGCTTGGGTGGAAGCGCCGGGCAGCGCCAGGCTGTTTTATTTGTCGGCAGGGTTTGCATATGGCTGTTGACTGAGGGAAGAACGGAAAGCTCCGTGGGTCTCCAGGAGAGGGCAGAGGGCACAGGAGGCTGCCCTCACTGACAGGGTGCGCTTCCCCAGAACCAGAGAGAAGGAAGGAGACAGAGTGGGAGGGAGGAGAGCGAGTTTCCTCCTGGTGCACCCTTCCTACTAGCCCGTGGCTGTCGCTGCAGAGACCTTGGGATGCGCATCTGAGGCCGGGATCCGCAGTGCCCCCGGGCACCTCTGTAGCCTTGCCAGCTCTCACATCCCAGACTTGGCATGAGAACGGCAGGTCCTACTGACTCAGGTCAGCTGGGCTGGAGGCCCAGGGCCGGGCAGGCGGAGGCAGCTGGGCAATGCCCTGCCCATCCACGTTTACTGTATTGTCCACCTGAACGTCCTGCTGCAGCCCCACACTGGAACGGAGCCGTCTGCAGGTCAGGTAAGGTGTCCTGAGCCCGGTCGCTGTCCTGCAGGTGGCTAAGACACCGTCTCCGCATCAGTCCCCCGCCCTGAGCCGCGGATGGGCCATTTCTGGTGACACTTGGCCACCAGGGAGTGGAGCAGGCGGTGGCAGCAGCGTGGCCTGCCCAGGACTCAGCAGCAGGCCTGGAGACTTCTAGAACAGCCACCTCCCGCGGAGCCTGAAACCCTTTGCCTCTCAAGCACTGGCCTGTGGTCTGAAAGGCACGCCCCTTCTAGTGGACTCTCCGAGCTCCCGCTTTCCTGGCTTGTCCTGTAGAGTCTGACTTTCCAGTGATGGGGTCCCCAAGGACTGTCCTTGCCGAGACAGCCGCATCTTCAAGGCTGTGACGACCAGAAGTTGCCATATACACATACCTTTTATTACAAAATGCCTAGGAATGTGACAAAATAGTGAGAAAGGCCAAGCACAAAGGCTTACTATTCCACTACAGGCACTGCTGTGGGCTTCCTCCTTCCAGTCCTGGGACAAACCCGGGGCCTCCTGCGTGCCAGGCAAGCCCTCTGCCCCTGAGCTACACCCCTAGGCAAGCCCTCTGCCCCTGAGCTACACCCCTAGGCAAGCCCTCTGCCCCTGAGCTACACCCCTAGGCAAGCCCTCTGCCCCTGAGCTACACCCCAGCCCTCTATTACATGCGTGGGAAGGAAATATGAAAAATTAAATGTTAATGTGTTGGTGTGATTAGATATTGGACAGATTTTATTTGTTGAATTTATAATGAAGTTTATGGAACAAGTAAAACAAATAGGGATAAATATGTGTTGTTTCATTAAATTTTATGTATGTACTTAAATACATTATATACCTAAGAATGTATGTAAAACAACACATTTGTATGTACCAAAGTGCTGAACCAGAAGCTAGACAGTTCATCCTGTTCTCATCTTTCTCCCCCAGGACTAGGGACTGACCCCAGAGCTTTGCACATGCTCAGCAGGTTCTCTACCGGTGCGCTAAACCCAGGCTTTTTGATTTTGACACAGGGTCCTGCTAAGTTGCCCAGGCTGGTCTCAAACTTGTGCTCCTCCTGCCTCAGCCTCCAGTGTGGCTGGGCTCACAGGCGTTCAGGCATGCGACACCATGCCCAGCTGCACACGGTTCCATCATGAGCAGCAGGCACCAGGGGAGGCTCCTGGGAATGTCAAGTGAGGAGGGGCTTGCCTCTGTGGTTCCCAAGTGTACCCCCTCTTCGGCGAGGCTGCAGAACAGAGGGCATGTCAGTGGGGCAGGCAGGAGGGTCTGGAGCTCTGGGCAGTTTGCCATGAGGTATGGATTTCCTGATACGGGGACACCACATCGGGTGACGGAATTCCCTGCGGAGCAGCACTTGGGTGCTGAGTTTGGCAGCTGCTGCCCGATCCTCTCGGGCACTCATGTTCAGAGAAGCAGGACGTGGGCCGCCACGCTGCACAGCCTCTCACTCCCGGGTCCCCCAGCTCAGCTGTCTGTGGACCAGCTCACGTCCATGTGAGGCAGGGCCTGCTCTGCCTCCTCAGCATGGCCCCTGGCTGCTCACCCCACCCCAGGTCCAGGCACTTCAAGCACACCCCAGCCCCTTTCTCCACCAGGCGGCCCCTGTCTGGAGTAGCCCATTGTCAGGAAGCCCATTGAGGAAGGTCTCCCACTGATGCAGGGGCCGTGGGGCCCGGCCCGGCCCAGTCTCCAGGGCCCAGGCGTAAAGCAGCCCCAGCCCACTGAAGCTTCCCAGACTTGTGTTCGTTGTCCACTACAGTCCTGGCTTCCTTGAGGGTCAGCGGGTGTGGGCAGGGAAATCTGAAGTTTAATAGCAGCACTAGGCATAACGGCCGCAGGGTGGAAAGAATGCACAGACCCATCGGCTGGCAGATAGACGAGTGTGGCCTATCTTCACAGTGGAATAGCACTCGGCCATGAAGAGGAACGACTGCACACCACCGTGTGCATAGACCTGAGTAGACGGTGCTCAGTGAGAGAAGCCAGGCATGAAGATGCACACGTGGCGGGACTACACCTGCACGGAAGGTTCAGAGCAGGCCAGACCCCGAGGGGAAGGCGGGTCGGTGACTGACAAGGGCTGGAGGAGGGGCAGCTGCTGATGCGTCCTAAGAGCTTTCTTTTTCACCAGGAAAAGAGGTGAGAGCTGCACAGCATTGTGAAGGCTCCAAGTGCCGCTGAGTTCGCACTTCAAAATGGTGAGCCCGGGGCTGGCGCCCTGGCTCAGAGAGCTCTTGCTTGGCGAATGCCAGGCCCTGGGTTCCAGGACTGCAAACGTGAAAAAATTAAAAGCTTAATTTTGTTGGAATTAGAGAAACACTCTCACACACAGGCTAAAAGTTAGGACAGGTTTAGGGGTTAGAGAGTAAGGAGTTAGATTCAAAAGACATTGATCAAGGCACCTGGAATTCTAGATATACTGCCAATGTTGTCAGGTCACCTCTGGTCGCCTCACATCCAGACACAATGACTGGCTTTGTCCTCTGAAGATAAGCATTCTGAGCTTCAGAATATCACAAACTTTTGGAATACAGTTTTGTCCTTTTTACTAGTTGGGGGCTATTGGTAACTTAGTCTCTAGAATACAGTCCATCTTTAGCTCCCAATCTGAACGAATCGATAAAGACATCGCAGTGGTCATCCTTGGGGAAGTGAAGTCCAGTGTAATCCATTTTTCCTGTGTGCTGGCTCCTCTGGCAATGGGTTTGGTGGGAAGAAGTGTGCAGTTACTGATGGTTAAACGGAGGTCTCTGGATTATCTGTGAATTTCAACTCTCCCGGGTGGGCACTGATCACTGCGGGGCTGGATAGGAGGCCTTTCCCATCACATCAGCTTTACTATATGTAGGCTTATTAATTCTTTCACTGTGCCCCCCAGACACAAAGCCCCCTTCTCCAGTAGCCACTCACACCCCACACCACAATCTGTCAAACTGATGCTGTTTAATGGCACAGTGTTAACTGGAAAGTCGGGGCAACGCCCTCAGGAGCCGAGGCGCGCAGCGAGGGAGGAAGCCAGGGCCCTCTGAAGCTCCTCTGGCAGTCTCAGCACCCACGGCCAGAAGGCCTTCGAAGCATTTCTGAAGTGTAGTTGGAAATCTTGATCGATGTTTTCAAGTGATTTGTATGTTCAATTTCTATGAGGTGGTCCCTGCCTTAATTTATCCCAATTTAAGTGAAGACAGCTTTTTAAAATGCCTGTTAATTTTAGCAATCTACCCATTTTCAGATGTGTTATTTATATTTACTAACCACAGTCTGCATGCCTTTTAAGGTTTCAATTTCTCTTCTTGGACACATTTGTATTTATATTGAGCACAATAAACATCTCCCATTCCAAGGGCCCCCTTTGACCTCCTTTGATCTCTGAGTTCCAACATCCCTTCGCTTGACATATAAATTAGCCGCCCCTCCTGCGCGCTGGGGAGGGCAGTGTGGCATCTGCCCTCGCTCCTCTCCATCTCCAGCATCGTGTTTTCCCATTGCCATGGCGATGCAGCTATGCACACAGCGCCACAGCCCCGGCCATGGGAGAAGTCCGGCTGGGATAGAATTACTAGCTAAACAAATGCTGTTGGAAACAGGGTGCTGGGGAGGGATGACCTGGTTCTCCTTTTCTCCCCACCATCAGATCAGAGGTAAAAGTGCAAACGGCCCGTGAAAGCCGACCGTGGCTCGTTGGAGACACAGCAGCCGCAGCACTCCCCCAAACTGCGCGTGCGCAGCACTCCCCCAAACTGCGCGTGGTGCGACCAAGCCAGCAAGTGAACTGCCCACCGCGGAAGTGTGGGAGGCCAGTGCTCCTCTTATGAGAACACCAGTGTTCTGACCCCAGAACATGGTCTTGCTGCTGAGCAGGAAGCAGCAGAGTGGACACCAGCGAGGACTCCCTGGAGAGCCGGGCTTCCCTCTGATCCCACTCCACGTACGTGGTGGGGTGAGTGGTAATCGGTCTCTAACACTATCAGACGCCACTCACAGGGCAAGTTCTCCAAGAATTAGTTAATTTGCTAACACACAGTTCTCCATGATGGTTCCTAAAATAACAGATATCCATCCAACCATCTGAGTATCAGATGTATAGGCCTCTAAGTTTCGGTTTTCTCAGTATCTTTTCTATCTTTTCAATTGTGTGTTTTGATTTTGGTTAAAGAACCACTGATCAGTCTCCAGGGGGATAAAAATTCGGAAGACCTAAATATTTGTTAAAGAAGTAAATGGAAATTTTCATTTCATGGAGTCAGTGGGCTAAAGTACGCAATCTGCAAAGATTTTCTAAATGCAAAAATCACGTGGCACACTGAACTGAGGTGTTGATTAACGTGCTCTCTAAGCTGGCCATGTCTGGCGTGTGGACCATGGCTGACTGGGAGATTGTGCTTGCCCTCCTTGCCCAATGTCCATGGCCCATCTCAGTCTCTTTTCTTGCAAAACTTCATTGAATTCTGCCGTGTGCACCAACCTCTCAAGCCTAGTTGATGAGAGGATTGAAAAGCCCCCAGCCGTGTGGAGCACCCTCACCTCACCAGAACACGGGACTAGCAGCTTCAGGGGTCCTACATCGAGCTTTTCAATGACATTTTAAAATTGTATCAGTTTGTTGGTCTCCAAGCCACTTAATATTTTTATATTTATTCAATAGAATTACAGATAGCAGAGAGCGCTTTTTAAATTTATTATTATTTTTTTTTTACAAATAGTATTCTTTTCATCTTTGAAGATTGTTTTCTACTCTCATTTTCCACTCAGGTTTAAAAGAGCCAAACTGTTTTTAACTTCCCTTAGAAGTTGCTTCCCTGGAGCAGAAATCATGTAAGAAAATGCTGCAGTCCACTTGCGTTTCCTTGTCTAGTTTGGAATGCTTCGTCAGTCTTTGGGGCACACCTCTACTCCTCAGGAGGAAGACTTGGTGGGCTAGTCCTGAGGCAGATCTGCAGCCTCCATGGGAAGCAGCGTTCTTATCTGAAAGAGGCAGCACTTCACAATCTGGGGCTCACTGCGTCACCTCAGGGCTTGAGAGGGTGCAGAGTTGTCCCTTCTGCAGGCACATCTAAAGGAGAGGAAACCTTCTGTGAGGCCTTGCTGACAGACGCAGCACCAGTGGGCTCGGCCCTCGGATGCCTCGGAGGACAGGGTGCATGCAACAGGGATTGCTGAGACTGCTGACGCTTGACAAATGCTCAGTGCCGCCCAGGGTAGACACCTGCTTCCTGGCAACCTGGCAACCTCTCACGTATCAGATGTGCGTTACAGAAACTAAGAATATCCACGAAGGAAATGGATCCAGCTCTTGTCATTGTGGCCATATGGAATAATTATTTACATTATTTTGAATAACGTGATTTTAAAATGATCTGCATTGTGTCCATGAGGACGTCTGGTGCTATTCCATCTGTGACCTGGCCTCGTGAAGCTGACCTTTCATGTCAGTGTTCACGGGTTTCCAGGGAGACTCACTGTGCTTGCTTTATGAAACAGACAGAAAAAGAAGTGCCAGAGAAGCACCTGGACCCTTCCCTGCAGCAGATGAGGGGCACCTACCTGCACCCCCAGAACCAGGCTCCCGCCTCAGAGGAACGCGGGGCTGGGCCTGCAGGTGCCCTGGCGGAGGCCTTGGGGGAGCCAGAGGCCCTACCCCTGCTCGGCTGACCCTCCACTCCCCACCCTGTCCACAGACACCTCAGCCTTGGCTGGGGATCACCACAAGGAGGCTTGGTCTTCATTCACAGGTGCCCAGGGATGATACTGGTTAAAGCCAAGGGCGAGGTTTGAAGGTCCCAGTGTGTGCCACAGTGAGACGCTTTCTGTCCCTCTTCGGGACACCGTGTCCATTTAAACCTGCGTCTGTAGGACCGTGCCTCCTGGCTGGCTATCTGAACCCACCACCAGGAGGGCGTGTAGGGGTGACTCGTACGTGGCGTCTGTTTCTCAAAGACTATTGACAGTACATGGCTTCTGATCATTAGAGGTCAGCGGAGTCCCTTTTAATTGGTTTTGTTATGGAAATACCGAGCGCCCCTTAGAAGCAATTTGCTAAGGCCAAAGTCCCAGTAGCTCCACTGTGCCTCCCTGCAGTGGCAGGGGCTCACCGTGACAGGGAGGAGGGCTGGCAGAGGTGGGAGAGCTCGGGACGGGGGCAGCGTGTCCGGCCACCTCCCTGGCGGCCACAGGAGGCGTGTGCTCACACTGAGGACACACTGTGCAGGCCTCCTTGTCCCTGATGCATGTGTCCTGGAAACCTGTGCTACTGAGGCCCGAGAATAATCCAAACATACAAAAATGTAAAATAAAGCTTGCAAATCAGTCTTGCATGCTACAATAAATAAATTGACCAAAGACACTGAAAACCCAACAAAGTGGCAGGAAGGTGGTTATTTGAAAAGGGTGACTAAGAAAGAGAGGGACTTAATTTCACAGAAGAAGTGTCAGCCCTTGAGACATGGCCACACAGCCGACCCTTCTGCAAAGCAGATCTCTTGGGGCAGAGGCACAGACGCTGGCTCTTTTGAACTTTACAGTTTAAAGTGCCTTTTCCAGTTGCAAAGAGACCTGATGGCTTGAAACCACCTGGTGTGGGGTTGATGTGTAACCGGGCACACAGCAGGGAGTGGAAGCCATCTGACTGAGTCTAGGACCTGCTGGCTAAGAACGTGCTCGGGCACTTGGGGCAGGCAGGGACAGTACCTAGTGCTCAGGGAAAAGCTGCCTCCCCAGGCTGCTCAGAACGGTGCCATGCTTCCTTGCTGGGACACAGAAGCCCGAGGTTGCCCATCCCTCCTGTTCCAGGTGGACGGGCCAACCTCAAGGCCAAACCCCTGCAGAGGGGCTGTCAGCTTTCCAGTCTGAGACTGAGGCCCAGGCTGCGGCCTTTGGAGTTAATCATTAATGGCTCTGGAATCACAGTGGCGTCTTGGTGGGACGCAGACGCGCCATTTTCCTGAGTGTTCTTCCTGGTAATTTCTATTTCACCCAGAAAATCCAGTTAGAAACCTCCTGGCCCTGCTGGTTGAGGCAGAGACAACCAGCACCTCTGTTCACAGAGAATCTGGGTTAAGTGAGATGGGTAGAAGGAAAGCTGAATTTTCCTCCTGAATGCTTCATTTGCACATTAAAGCCAGTCATTCCTCCTGCATTTCAACTCTAGGAAGCCAGCAGCCACTCCTTCCGTGGAGACCAGTGCTTCTCAGGGTAAGCCCTGCGCTTGGCCACAAAGGCGGTGACTGAACACAGGAATAGCTGTCACACCAAACCCAGAGGCCCCCGAATGACGCTCTAGGAGTGCGCCTGCTCTCACGGTACCTCTAGGGAGGAATCCTGATGCAAGCTGGTCCACAGGCCGCGGCCCTCCAAGTTCAGTCATCAACACCTCGGGCGTGCTACCCGCGTGTGCAGGTTCCACGCTGCCTAAGGGAGGTGAGGAGGACAAGGCTTCACGCGGCCACAGGACCACTGTCTGTTTTCTTCTTCTTCTTTTTTTGTTATGTTTGAGAAAACTCAGAAACAGAGACCAAGCTAAGCTTTCTAGGACATGGGCAGGCCAAATAATGTTTTCTAGAGATTCCAACATAAACCAGTATGACCAGCAATGGTTTAAGTAACTGAGAAATCAGCAAATCAAATAGTAAAAACGCTGACTTTAGCCTAACTGTAGCTTCCAGTGAGGCTGCCCACTAAGTAGGACGTGCCTGTTCATTAAGCTTTTAAAGCTGGGATCTGCTAATGCCACTTGAAAAGGGTGGGCCACTGCAGTCCAAATAAGGAACAATGCTGCCCTTAAGCTCATTAAGTTTAGGATTTATACAAATAGCCATTTAAAATGGTTTGTTCAAAAATGTGCACACCGCCACCAAAATAATCATCTTCACAGGCCTAAGCAAAAACGGTAAAGGAAAAATACAACCGAAAACAGCGACAAGAACTGAGGTTGCTGAGGATTCTGTTTTGAAATAGCACGCACCCATCTTCCTCTAATCTTAACCTGACTTTGAAAGTGCAGTAGGTCTCAAGTAAAGTTTGCCCACAAATTAGTTCCTGCGCTGTCTACAGACTGAAACCAGGGTAGGAGACGTAGTCCATTCCCCAGAACACTTGATTTATAGTCTTTTAAAGTTCATCAGGATGTCGAGATCCTTCTATGAGAAGCTGACAGAAGATCTACTGTCCCCTGCTAAAGCAGTGGCCGCATTTATTGTGCTTGAGCACAGGATTCGCAGTCCTTACAGGGTGCTGGTTGCAGAGTTAAGTGCAGCAAAGCTGTGCACGAGTCCAGGGCAGAGCACAGCACCTCCCCTCTGTGCAGCAGCGAGGAGGGAGCCTGGCTTTCCGGGGAGGGGGACTCAGTGCTCACCCCTGCGGAGCCGGCTGCCCCTGCCTCACCTCCACTTCCTCTCCCAGGGGTCCCTGCTTTGCCAGAGGCCAGAGAAAGGGTTGCTTTTCTCTTTAAGCTTTAAATTCTTGTAATGCCCTCAAGAGCCAGCCACTTCAGCACGTCCCCACTGGCTGGTCTCAGGAACACGAGGTTTCAAAGCTTCATCTTCAAGCCACTGACATGTTTTGCATTCATATTCTTTAGACCCTCCCCTTAGAAACATGTACGGATTTTAAAAACCTTAAAACCAAAAGGAAAAGCAGAAGCACTCAGAGGGGGTGAGTCCAACCCCAGCCTTAGGAGGGGAATATCCTAAGTTAGTTCTACACTGTCCTCCCGAGGAGGGCGGGAGCCCTTGAGTCTTCCACACGGGCCACCAGCGCCCAGGGCCCAGCACCAGGCTCCTCTCCTGCGTGCGCAGAGGTTCTGGTCAGCTTGGCAGGCCCCAAAGGGCCAGGCAGAATGATGCAGCGGGGTCTTCCCTGCAGGCCAGTTCTCCCACCTTCCCACCTCTCAGGTTCCATGTTTGGAAAAATACACCAAGGCAGCTCCGGGCCGAGGAATCAGAGCCTGCCAGCCCCGTCCCAGGGGCAGTTGTTGGCAGGGAGGTGTCCCTGCAGGGCTGTCAGGGCCTCTTGAAATAGGGGGAACGTTCTTCCCAGAGGCAGCAGAGTCCTGTTCGGTGTTGCCCCAAAGCTGAATCTACAGGAACCCCGAACACGGGCACATCTGGGCGTCTGAATCCCAGCTCTGCTGTTGTGCCAGGGTGTGACCTGCTTCCTGTCTTTACTTGCACAACTGGACGTTTAAATAACAAAGACGATGAAGAAGCTGGTGAAGTGGGTGCTCCTGACGCTACTTGCAAGTTTCTTGGTTTCTCCTCCTCTCATCTCTCATGCTCCAAGTCCCAGAAATAATCAGCGAGCACACAGACACCTTCAAGTCCTGCCAAAGGCCTCTAACTGTACACAGCAAGAAGCACAGGACCTGACATTTACCTTGGGTCCCTTCTTGCTGCAAGAGGCAGTTTGTCTCCCAGGGTAAAAGGCCACTTGTAGTCCATTGCTCAGGGAGTTCTGAGGTCCACTGTGACCTCTAGATTGTTTGTCAGTCATAACAGGCCCACAGCTGGCAGCACATGTGGGTGGGTTTTGATGTCCCTGAATATACACCATCAGACCTTAGATCTTCAGCTGTATGTTCAGTCACATCTTATGACACTCAAAGACACACAATGCCATTTCAGATGGACACACGATCACAGTTAAGAGAACTTATTTCCATTTAGCTGCAGCGCATGTGGTAGTACTTTCTGGCCTGGAATCTGAGATACAAAGGGACATTTGCCACACCACCACTTTCTCCCTGGTACCTACTGGCTGCGAAGGAGGCTCAGCAACCCCAGCTTTCCTCTGGGTCTTAGTCCAGACACCTTTAAGCTTTGCACATGGCACCTTGGAATTTGGTACCTTTTTGTTT
This sequence comes from Sciurus carolinensis, assembly GCF_902686445.1. Taxonomy (NCBI): domain Eukaryota; kingdom Metazoa; phylum Chordata; class Mammalia; order Rodentia; family Sciuridae; genus Sciurus; species Sciurus carolinensis. Next base: position 80,298,891 of record NC_062227.1, on the reverse strand, counting down.
CCCTTTAAATGGGAAAGGGGCCCTTGGGCCTCCCTCGCCACCCATGCAAACTGGGTCAGCATGTCACACTGTGAGCCCCGCAGACAGCTGTCGAGGCCCACGCTCGATTTGAAGACAGAGCACTTTTAAACAAAACTTAGTTCTATACAGAGAATCCCAACTTGTAAAGGTCCAGGGCTTCCTGTAGCCCCTGGGAAGTGACAAGGACTTGCATTTGTATTTACAGACCCAATGCACTTAGATCCTATGCAACACAATGGTGTGTTTTTATAAAAGTTTTTCCAAATATAAAATCAAATGTGCTTGTTGTGGAAAAATGAAAAGCATATAGCCTGAAAGCGCAACGCCCTCTCACGAGACGCCCGCAGTTAAACAAGGCCACGCAGCTCAAAGTAAGTAAATGCAGTGGGTTTTGTTCTCACGCCCACCTATCTACATATGCGTGTGCACAGATCCACGCTGAATCTGGACCACAGGACTCTGAAGCGGCAGGATTTATTTAGTTCGGGTCTCTTTTCGGATATGCTGTCTCAAGTCCAGAGAAGTGAAGTGACCTGTCACAGCTGGTAAATGCAGTCAGCTCAAGAGGACATTCCTTTGTCACCTCTTCCTGAGCAGTACCAAGGAAGATGGGCACTGTCTTTAAGACGTGGAACCTCCTTTTATGTATGACTAAGGAAGCCACTGTTAATAGACCTGCCATTTTTGAGAAGAACGTCAGTAAACATGTGGCGCACCATACAATTCACACCCCTTTCAAGTGACTTGGTGTGTACACAGTCTTGTACAACCAGCGCTTGGACATGGGGTCGCAGGTGTTCATCACACAAAGCCTGTCTCCATCAGCACTCGCCCCCGGCCCCCGTCCCACCCAGGCGACTCCAGCCTCCGGGGGTGGCCTCTGGCTCTCCACGGGGAGGGGCACAGGGTATTCTCGTGCCCGGCTCCTTTCACGTGGCACGCTGCGAGTGCTGATGGAGACAGGCTTTGTGGTGATGAACACCTGGTTCAGTGATGTCTTAGCCCTGGTCAATTCTCTGCCTCCAAGCTTTCCAAACATATCTGGTCCTGCCAATGTTCTGTCTAAGCCCTCCAGTGGCCACCGGTCACCCTTCTTGTGAAGGCCACCTCCTCTCCACAGCCAGAGTGGGACAGGAGGGGTGCACAGGCTCCTGGCCCAGACGGACAACCCAGAGGTCCTGCCTCTCTGCAGAAGCTGGCAGCCACTGTGCCTTCACGAGAGGACTCAGGCAGCGAGGGGCTCCCAGCGAGTGCGAGGGACACCTCTGCTCATGCTCAGGATGGAGCCCTGCCATCGTGCCCACTACCTCTGAGTCAGTACTCTGGGTCACTCGACCTGTGGCTTTACTGACCCGGCATCATGCTCCCGGCATCCCTTGGCCCCTAACCACTGCGGGACATCACTCCATACTTGAGGCTATTCTCATCACGCATGCTCCAGACATTGGTGGCCAAGCCGAGTCTGCACAGAATTCTCACAAATGCGCAGCTTGGCATTGCTACAGTTTGTGACAAAATCTTGTTTCTACACTCGCCTCTCTTATTACGATTCCGTAGAGAACATTTTCTCAGGGAATTGAGAACGCAGGCAGAGCAGAATGACTGTTGAAGACGCTGCCCCGACTGGCTTCCAGACACCTCAGGGTGACGCTCATGGGGCGGCAGGAACACTCCTCCGTGTGCCAATGGGATGGATGGATTTCGGGAACTGCAAGAAGACCCGTGGTTCTTAGAAACGTATTTGAGCTAGAACACGGGATATCTCCAGCACAGAAGCAAATATCAGCTTTTACAACCCCAGCCCCATCCAAATGTGGACGCCCAGCGCACTCTGATTTCCTTCTTTTCCTCTTTTCTTTCTTCTTTTGACATGCTGGGGGTGAACCCAGGGCCTCACAAATGCGATGCAAGCATTCTACGACAGAGCTGCACCCACAGCACCGGAAATAACTATTGGATGTACCATTTTAAAACTTTTCAATCAGAAATTGTCTGTTATCTGACTTCTGGGTTCTCTCCCTCAGAGCTTTAGGTAACCAAATATTTTACAATCTGTTAGTGAGTTTCCTGTGACTATAACAAATACTTGAGATAATGAACTTGAAGAGAGGAAAGGTTTCTCCTGAATCACAGCTTTGCAGTTTCAGTGCATGGTGGGAGCGTGTGGCAGGGGAAGCTGCTCAATGCATGGCAGTCAGAGAGTGAAAAAGGAAGAGGAGGCCAGGGTCCCACGGTGCCCCTTGGGTAACCCCGGTGATTACCTGCCTGCCTCGAGCACTGCCTCCTCCATGTCCTTGGCTAGGGCTGCCCTTTAGCATCTGGGCCTCTGGAGGACAGTCCAGGTCCCAACTCCAGCACAGTCCCCTCCTGCGGAGACCAGTGCTCCTTGGTCCCCTGCTTGGCTTGCCCAGAGAGGAGTGGCACTAAGATGAAAAGGTGTTTGCACCATCGACTTCCTGTAGTTGAGGACAGCAAGACAGGGGAAGCAAGACTGCATGACAATGAATACCGGGAAAGAGAAGGGCATCACTGAATGGAAACAGTATTGCTATGGGTTCTTAAAAGCAGTTTAGTGTTTGAGATTCTTCTGTTCTAGGTAATTGAAAGAAACTTTATTTGTGAGAGCATGCTGCGGCATTCAAAGATAAGGCGAGGTTTCCTGGCACTGGAAAGGTGCGTAGCTTGTTGCCCAGGATTTCGTTACCATGATGGCTTTGCAAATGATGGAATTCTCTACAACTGGAAATGTTAGTACAATCACGTTATAACAAATGTTCCTGGAGCTGGGGGTGTGGCTCAGTGTAGGCCCTGGACCAAACCCCTCACTCCACAAAATAAAATAAGGCTTCCTAAAGAATGCAAAACCTGGAACTGAAGTTCATTATTGGTTTGTCTACAAGTCCCCATTCTGGCGAAGTCCTATTTTAACAGTTAGATAAAAAGCTCAGGTGCAATTAAGAACAAGAGGTGTTGGGAGCCACTGAGGAGTGGAATATCGTCTTCTCCACCCCGCACGAGGAGGACGATCCATCTCTAGAAAAAGGGACATACAGAAAGTGGCCTCAACTTTGGGTTCCCCTTCACTTTTACACACCTGAATTTACAGAGGCTTTGTCACTCCAGGCACGTGGGAACGAAAGACAAGCCCACCGCCCTCCTCCTGCTGCCCAGGGACAGCGGCCTGCCCAGCACCACAGGGAGAGCGGGCGAGGCAGCCCCTCCTCTGGGGTCCCTTGCTTTTGTCAATTTGTCAGTCCATCCATGAACTTTGTTTGAACAGCGTTTGGTACTTAATGGAGGATTGTATTGTATCGTGACTCACAATGTAACACATCTTTTCTGTATTTATTTTAAATAAAGGCTTTCTAGACGCTGGAGGGCTTAAGCTGCAGGAAATAAAGAAGTCAAAGTGCTTGTCTGAATCCTGCCCCAGCAGCAGGTTACTACGGTGCCTTGAAGTGCACACCGCGGAGTTTCTGCCAATCTGGGGGCGAGGCGGGGAGGCTCCCGTGGCGGAGGCCCGGCTGGTCAGCTTTGGAATTCCACAGGAAAAAGCAGGGTGCTGCCTCCAGCTCCGGTCTGCTGCAGGAACCAGAGTTTGGCCCAGTGGGCAGGGCACGTGGGAGAAGGGGCAGGCTCCTTCTGTGGTGGGAACATCTTCGTTGGGTCTCGACAGAAAAAGTTTGTAAATATTTGTGCTCAGGGCGTAAATCTGAGCTTCTGCTAAGGATGAGCATACCAGTGAGTGGCATTCTTTGAACACAAAATATAAAAATCTGTGGGAAAAACAGGTGTAACTCCAGAGACGATCTGACTTCAAGGGTGTTGACGCAGTCGGATGGCGAGCTTGCACCTTCCGACGCTTTACAATAATGTCTTAAACAGACAGATAACCTGTGTGGACGACATTGGGGACGCCACGGTGGGAGAGGGGAGTCTGCTACTGAGGAAGAACTCGCCTCTGTCCACCTGACGTACCTTGAGGACAGCTGCACTCATTTTTTCCTGTGGGACGTCATGAGCGCACAGAAGGGGGCTTCACTGTGCTATGTTCCTAGCGCACGTGACGCCTGGCGGGTTTCAGGGCCAGTCCTTCACCCCCCAACCCCCAGGCTCCCCTTCTGCTCTACTAGTCTCCCCTCTATGCTCATGAAAACCCCCTTTCCACATTTTCTCTTTGGCTTCCACCCACAGGAGAAAACGTACAACCCTCGACTTCCATGGAAATAATTCTGTGATTTTCACTCTTCTTGTTCATAGTAATGGTGTAGTTCTCATTTTTCAGATAAAGTAATTAGTATGAATTATTATTGAATTACAGTTTGATTGTTTTGCTTTCAAACTATAATGAGGAACACTGCCAGATTTTTTTTTCTTTTGCAGTAGTGTTGCTGAGAATGGTCTCTGACATTCTCATTTTATACACAGTAGAGGTCTTGTAAAGAATAGTGCTTCCCTCTTTGCTTTGAATACCAGGAAGCTCAGAGGAAAATTCTGCCATCTATAACAATCGTGGGACAATGAACCATGTATCACATGTGCTTGGGCTGAGTCGGGTCAGCTTACAGGACCCTGACTTCACCAATTTTCTTCTCCCCTTTTTCTTGACCTGATTCCCTTCACTTCCCCATGATCCATTTGTATTTTGTTTATTTTTAAAAATCAATTCAAATCCTTTGAAAAACTAAATGAATACAACTTTCTTTCTTTCTTTTTGGCACTAGGGACCGAACCCACGCATGCTCTGCCACTGAGCCACATCCCGGCCCTTTTTATCTTTATTCTAAGACAGGATCTCGCTAAGAGGCTGAGTCTGGACCTTTAACTTGCAATCCTCCTGCCTCAGCCTCCTGAGTGGGTGGGATTACAGGTGTGGCCACGGTGCCCAGCAAAGACTTTCGCAGAGATTCTGTTTCTCCAGTGAGTAGGCACCCTTGCACAGATGTGTACCACACAGTGGGCACATGGAAGGCCAGCAGCACTCAGTGGACTGTGGTAGATGCCAAGGTGGGTGGCCAAAACTGAATCAGAAGATGCATGTGACCTCCGTAAGTGCAGCCGGGCCATGAAGAGAATGAAAGCCAATTCCAGATCAGCCAATTCCTATCACCGGGAAATGGTGTCTGTAAGATCAGCCGGCTCTTTGCCGTGGGCCAGGCTGCGAACTCAGCCTCTTCTCCAGCATGCCTCGCACGGGATGTATGTGGCTTTCCTGAGGGACTACTGTGACGTAGCAAGTGACGTAAAATGGCAGCTCTTACACAGATCCCACACTGAAGCATGTAACCAATTGCTTTTAAAAAGAGGACTGGATCCGGTGCCTGGCAGTCAGTGTGGGGTGAATTAATGCAGCTGTGGAAAATCGGGATTTGAATGCTCTGCTAATGTCCGTCATGAGCCTCTTTACGGGACGACTGTCAGTGTGAAAGGCTGAATTTTTCGGTGTGCAGACTGTTTAACAATCGAACACCCTCTCCTCACCGTAGGGCAGAAGCGCAGGACTGTGAGACGCTGCAACCAGTCACAGAATGGGAGATCAGATCACGTGTCTCTCAACAAAATTCCACGTAGGCCTTTGATGTCTGTGGCGTCTGTCTGCAATGGCAGTGGCGAACCTGCTTCCCGAAGGACACCGGCACACGGCCCCAGAGACCCGGCCGTGCCAGTTTCCAGAGAGACACATGCTCTTGGCAGAGGCTCTTCCTCCGGGCAGGACGCCGGTCACCTGCCGGTCTGCACTGAGCCACGGGTCTCCAGCGTGCTGCAGAGCAGCTCCTCTGTTTCTCTACTTTGGCCTTCATTATCTGAGTTCTAAATATGCCTTGACTTTTTGTGTTTCCTCCTGTTTAGTTTAGTTTAGTTTCTCTTTTGGGTGTGACGTGGTTATAAGTCATCAATGAGCTCTGAAATACTACCTGCAGAGAACTACCTCAAAGCCTGGCTCGGACGGGCTCCATGAGGTTCCCCAGTCAGCACTGAGGTTTCCCCTGAGGAAGAAGATAGGGCTTTTCCGATTTCTGCTGAAACCTAAAGTAAGGTGGGCAGAGACTAAGCAGCTAGGGAAGGAAACCCACCATTTTAGGGAGCAGAAGAAAACTCTGAGGACTGTTTTTGGTAAAATCATAGCTATTCCACTAATAAGGTCTTGTTTGCCTGCCTGTTATTTAATGGTACTGGAAATTGAACCCAGGATGCTTTACCACAGAGGGATATTCCCCAGTTCTTTAAAAAAATTTTTTTTTTTTAAATTTTGAGATGGAGTCCTGCAAAGTTGCTGAGACCGCCATGAACTTGTGATGCTTCTGCCTCAGTGCCCAGCTTACAAGGATTTTTTTTCTTTTTTGCAAAGCTCTTGCCTGTTTATAATCTGTCCCTATTTTCTGCAGTGCTCTGGATTAAACCTAGGGCATCATGCTTACAAGGAAGTGGTCCACCATTGAGCTACACCCCTAGCACACCTTTGTCTTTTTATAAAGGAGGCAAAATTATATTCAGCTGCTGGGCAAAGTGGTACACCCCTATAATCCCAGTTGGTGAGAGGATTGTGAGTTAGAGGCCAGCCTGGGCAACTTAGCCAGGAGACTGTTTCAAGGAAATTTAAAAAATTGTATATAAATATATATATATATAATATATGCACATACATATACAATATACATACATAAACACACACACACATATAACATACACACACACACGCACACACATACACACAATTACTTGCTACAACATGGTGTTGAGGTATCCTGAGTGAAATTACACTGGGCCAGTCCCAAAGACAAGTGCTGTAGGATTTCACATACACAAGGTCCCTAGAATAGTAAAATTCACAGAGACAGCCAGAAGGGCACTGGATGTCAGGGGCCAGGGGCAGGGAGAGCAGGAAGATGGTGGTTAACGGTGTATTTTGTTTGGAATAATGAAGGAGTTTTGGCCGTGGATGGTGGAGATGGTTGCACAACTTTGTGAAAGCACTTAATGATACTGAATTGTATACTTAAAAATGGTTAAAATGATACATTTTGTTATGTGTATTAGAAAAATCCTTCCCAAAATTGCACCCAGAGTCTCCACTGACAGTATTTGACTTCTGGTCATGATCACCCTCCTCACCGGTTGCTCCTGTCCTTACTGTCCCTGCCCCACTGAGCTTCCGGAGAGCCCTGTCTGTCCTCCTTCAAGCCCGGACCTTACTGTCCCTGCCCTCACTGAGCTTCCGGAGAGCCCTGTCTGCCCTCCTTCAAGCCCGGACCGGGGTGTGTGTGTGTGTGTGTGTGTGTGTGTGTGTGTGTGTCCAGTGTGATCGCGCGAGGTCTTTCAGCACTTCTTTGCTGTTGGTTTCATTACAAGTGTACACAGCCTGCCCGCAGTGGAAGACAGGCTGCTGCTTCCCTCATTTTATTCTCAGTTCTGTTAGAAAAGTTTACGTAAATGAGCACATACAATCAGTTATGCCCCGGGAAACATCATGAGCCCGGAGGGCTGAGGGCGCCAATGATCTTGCGGTGGTAAGAATGTGTGGCGTTAACAGGTCACAACCTGCTGGCAAAGTAATTAATATAATGGAGGACTCGAAGAAAAGGGAGTAAGAAAAACAGACCCCTCTCTTCCCGGACATGGGAAATCTTTCAAAAGAGGAATCCTTATTGAATTTGTCTCTCCTTAAGTGAATTCTGCTCTGGGGCCTAGTTCCTTTTATTCTTTAAACTCTTATGAACCACATCTGTGGAATTCTGTACCAGCTATTCTGAAGGCAGCTGTTGCTGAGAGTCTTTTACTTAAGCTGAAATTAAGAACAGATTTGAGGGTTGTCTACCTGCTGTGAAGTCCTGATGGAGTTACCAAAACCTGCAAATGGTGAGAAAATGTGACGTTCTCTCTCGAATCAGTGGAAGAAAACCTGAGCTGGGTAAGAAGTAAGAACAGTGTGAGGGTTGTCACTTGTCATGCAGGCTTTTTTTTTTTTTTTTTTTTTTCTTCCCTGTGTAGAAAACAAAGGCAGATTGTTAAAAATGCTGATTCTGTGGGAAAATTCTTAAGATTTTCACCATGGGGAAAAAGGAGTCAGGCATTCTCTATCAAGTTAATGGATATACTTTGCACAGGATTTTCAGGTGGCTGCCTCTGAAGGTAGCTTTAGACTCCCATTCGTAGAAGTGCTACAAAGAACATGCAAGTCCCCACCCTGCCAAAGTCAGACCACAGCAGCGGGAGCCTCACGTGTCCTGTGTGTAAAGGACCGCCCGGGAGAAGGCTCCTTGGCAAGCTTCTTAGTGCCGATATGGAGACTCTGGCACCGTTACAGGAGAGGTGCCTCGTGAGAACCCGTGTCACCGATTTCATTACCTCCACAGTCCAATCTAAGAAATGGGACCGAGGTGGTTTCCAAACCAAGATTCGAACTATTCCATGAGTTAACTTTGGATTCCAGGAGGTTGAACTCACTTCTCAGAGGACTCCCGCAGTATAGTCACAATGTCACGGCCAGCCTTGGGGGACATGCTCCCTACAAGGGCACCCCGGCTCACATGCTGGTCTTTCTCTCCTGTGTATTCTCAGCAGAGTAGGATGACTTTGTTTTTTTTTGAACTGGGTCTTGAACCCAGAGGTGTATTACCATTGAGCTACATCCCCAGCCCTTTTTACTTTTTATTTAGAGTCAGGGTCTCACTGGGTTGCTTAAGACCTCGCTAAGTTGCCAGGCTGATCTCCAACTTGTGATTCTTTTGCCCCAGCCTCTGAGTTGCTGGGATTACAGCAACTGGCTCTGAGTTTTTAAGCTACACGAAAGGCGAAGATTTCAGGAAAGAAGAATTTTGAAATATCAGCAATTAAATATCCAATTTCATTTACATGTGAAAAGCTTCTCGCTCCAAACAACACAGTCCTGTTCCTCACTCTCCCTTCACCCAGGAATACTCGTTGACAACTTAAATCAAATTTATCCCTAATCCCCTCAGAAATGTGTGAATTTACATTAGGTCAGAGATTAAATGACTGTCCCTTTACTTAGGGACATGTCATTCTTTCTGAGATATAATTTAGAAGACCCTGATAAAGTCACAGAGAATGAACACAGAGGGTTCACTGCTAAGGAGGGCACTGACCTGCGTGGGCAGCAGTCACACACTCACTTACAGCCTGCCTTGGACTTCCTGCCGCACTCTGGCCAGTTTCCATTCGGGCTTTGACACAGGCAGGGCCTTTTCTGGGGGAGGGTTCTTTTTGTCTTTTGTTTGTTTTTTAATCTTAACTATTCTTTACTGGAATCCCTCGAGAGCCGTTCTTATCGAAATGTCTCCAATCACTGAAGGTTACCTCATCAAATTGCTGGAAGGAGCAGAGTCCCAAATGCTGAACAAATAATTCATTAGGCAATGGCAAGGGAAAGTGAGTGTTTTCTTCCCCCATCCATTTCATCATCCAGAATTACTGTCTGTTATTATGCTATAAATATCCAGAAACCAACCATGAATATTGCTGACTTTGCTCTGCCCAAGGACCATCATTTACCTAAAGTTTTCAACATAGGAGACCCACTCTTAGGCAACCAGGGCCTCGTACTATGTGTAGAAAGGGTCCTGAATCTTTCATGGCTACTGTAGATGTTTGAAGCGATTAAACAGTTGAAATTTTGGCAATGCTAAATATGGTCATAGGAACAGCATGAGAACATGTTCACTATTTGATTTTCATACCTGTTTTTAGTGTCTAGAACAAGATGGGAATGGTGTTCTACCAGTAAACAAAGGCCAGGACTCTGCTACAACTGATGTAAACACACTTCGACTTAATAACAAAGCAGGGCTGGCCCTCCAGCTGCCCTTGCTTCTGCCTGCCTCACTGGCACCAGAATTTGACTTCTGCCCATCCATCACATTACATCCTCAGACTTTACATGCATTGTAGAGAAATGTGGAAGGAAGGAAATCAAATCGTTTAAAAAGCACAATATTCTTGTGACAGACAAAGCCCTGAGTAAAATCACATGCGGGTGGGTTAAGAAGGGTCTTATCCAGGCCAGAAGAGGCAAGTCACCGAGGTTTTACAACACTACGTGGAGTTTGGAAGTTTTGCTTACCATTTGTTGATCTAACGTGTGGATTTTCAACACATGGAAATTATTAGTGCAACATTGTAGTCTGAAATTTGACCCAAGAATGCAGATGAGTGTAGTAGATTTTCATCGTCTCATCCATTTCATAAAAATATAACCCCAAACGTTAAAATCTGTGGCGTGTGAATTTTAATCCGTTGTAGATTACATACATATACACACGTAATGTTCATACATGCTACTTATTTTCATGTTAATAGTTGAATTGGGCAACACTCTCGTTTGTGAGTCTTCACTGTGCACTGTGATGAATTGTGGGTACTTGAGTACTTTTCTGTGAATCAGACTTAAATGGGATTGCTCAAGAATACACCCCATTTAGGCAAGCAGGCTGAAACCAGCAACAATTGTCCATGACCTTTAACATGCCTGCTCTCCACATTAGTGCCGATCGTTAGTCACGCCGAGCTTACGTTTTATGATCCGCGCATCCTTCCTCCTCTTCTCCCTCTGCTCCCCTCTCTGATGAGACACACTCGCACATGGGAACAGCACACAGGCAGAACGGCCCCGCGCCGACTTCCAGCTCTGCCAGGGCACAAGCACCGCCCTTTGCAGCTCATCTATACTGAAGGAGTTTCTGTTGTAAATGCCACTAGCTGGGGAGGGCTCGGACTGCACGAGCAGAGCAGCCAGCGCTGGGCACTGAGAAATGCCACTGCGAAAGGTAGCCGCCCGGATTGCGGCGCCGATTGTTAAGCAGAGCCACGTTGGCGTCTTGGCCAGAATCCACCTCCACTGCGGAGTTATCACGCGGAAAAGCAGAACAATATGGCCAAGAGCCTGGTGGGAGAAGATAGTATTGCCCCTCCGCAGGCCACGGCTCCCCTGGCCTACGTCACCACGGATCGCGGGGCGCGCTGCCCGGCCCCTCCCCCTCCTCCTCCAATTCCCCTCCCCCCTCCAGCCCCTCCCTGCCAAGTACCATTAAAGCTCTTCGGAGTGAAATTAGGATTTCTATTCCCAGACTCAATTTATTGTCACTAACTATGGCCCACGTAGAGTAGTTGAGGTGAAGAAATGAAGTTTTAAGAACAAAAGCAAAACGAGATGAACTTTCAAGGATACAAGTAAACAGCCACAGTGACAATCGTGTTCAAGCGCCACTCAGCAGAGCAGCTGTTCTCTCCAGCACGCCCATTGCTCTCGGTTCAGGACTTCGTGTATTGATACTCTGCACCCGAACTCCCAGAAACACTCGCCAGGAAGTTCAGGAACGCACACAAACCTGGGACCACTGGAAGGGTCTCCAGGCTTAGATCTGGGTTGAGGCTCGGTGTCCAGGTGCGTGAGCCGGCTGGACCTGCATCCCGAGCACGTCTGCACGTATGGACGCGTGCGTGTGTGTGCGCGCGTAAACAGCCTCCAGGAACCCGAGCTGCGGCAGCCTGAGACCTTGAGAAGAGGGGGCGACCACTAGCCGCCGGGATCGTGATTCAGTGCGATTAGGGGAAGAATTATCTGGGTCTGAGTCATCGCGAGCCTCCAGACTTTCTCCGCAGTGTGGCAGAACTTTGTGCTGATGAGACAATAGTGGAGCGTGTGCGTTTCCTACAGGGCAGACCATTCCCGGGCTGGGGGAAGCCTGGGGCCTGCGCCGCGCGGGGGGCGCTAGGCCCCCTCCCTGCACCGCGCAGCCCCCGGTGCCGGGCGGGCGCCGGGGCCCCAGCGGGGCGGGCGCGTCCAGGGCGCGCGCGGGCGGCGCGGGGAGGGGGCCGGGAGCGTGGCGGGCCCCGCGCGCCCTCGCGCGTCCCCCGCGCCGGGGCGCAGCTGGCGCGGTCGGTCTAGTGCTGCGCTCGGCTCCGCGCCGCGGGCGCTCAGCTTCACCTTCAGATGCGCGGGGCGTGCGCGTCCTCCTCCCCGGTACCGCCGCCTCCCCGCCAAGGTAGGGGCCGCGGGGCGGGGGCGCTGCGGCGCCCGCGCGCGGGCGGGGGTCGCAGGGGCCAGGGGCCTGGACGTGCCCGGGACCCCGGTGTGCGTCGTAGGGTGGGGGCACACTGAGGAGGGGCTCTTGGGCGCGGGGGGGCGACTCGGCTTTTCCTGTCGGTAGTTGCTCCTCTCTGCAATTCCAGGAGAGGGAAGATGCAACTTCGGGCGGCGGGGCGAGCGCCCGGGAGGTGGTTTTTACCGCAGTGGAGGGGCGGGTGGGGGCCAGGATGGGAGCGCGGAAGGACTCCGGCTTTGTACACTTCGTCAAAGGCGACGCGGGAGGAGGGGAGCTCCGATGCGCTCTTCATCCATTAGGAGACAAAGAGCAAATTGCCTTACTTTAAAGTAAAACGCTCTGGCTAATGAAGGTGGGTGATGGGCTGTGGGCCCGAGGAGCCGCTTCAATTATTCAGGGTTCGGCGGATGGGATCGATGCCTGTGGGCACTAGGCGCCGCTGCCTAAGGGACGTGTTTGCGGGGGGCGGGGGTCGTTCCTACTGCCCTCTCCCCGGCTGCCTGCCCGTCAGCCCCGAGCTTTTGAGTGATCCTAACCCTGAAGAAGTGGGAGCTCTGGGAAGGGAAGTTCGGCAGGGTGGGGGCGGGGGCGGGCTCGCGCCGTGACTCCGAGTGGGGTGGGGAGGAGACCTGGGGGCAGGGACTCCTCAGAGATGCGCCCGGTCCTGCTGGGGTCGGAGAAGAGTGGGGGTAGGGGAGTAGCGATGGCCACACACACACACACACACACACACACACACACACACGGGTGTGCAAGAGAAGGATGCAGTGGGGTGTGCGTTGGCAGGGGTGGGGGTGGGGGCGGGGGCTGGAGAGACACCTTCTGCCATTTTCAGGGAGAATAGTTACGATCCGTATAGCGATTAAACCACCTCGTCAAGTTTTAAGGAAACTTTGTATGAATAAGTTTAAAAGCCAGCCGAGTGGGGTATTTAAACCAGCGGTTTATGGAGGAAGGTTGGTGTGTGATGACAATCGGGCGTTGTGACCTAGGAAGCCAGTGGATCGCTGCAATTAGAGACCCAAGAGAACCCGCCTTTTACACGAAAAATGTGGGTCTGTAAGTCAGCCCCATTTATTACTGGAGTTAATAAGCCTCCCGCAGCAGACCAGGATCAGCCCAGGAGCTCTGGGGCTGTTTGTATCTCACTCATTCCGCTGACTTACTGATAAAGAGTCACTTGGTCTCCGGGTGTGCAAAGATCAACTTGCACAGCCCTCTTTTTAAATATATTCATTCTGTGCCTTATTTAATCCAGATGCACAAAAAGCCATTTGCTGCTTCATTGTTGGTTTACATTTTTGAAAAGGCGACTGGTGTAACCTGTGGAATTTGAAATGCAAATAAAAGCCTGTGGGAGTTGAGGCAGAACAAATCAGCATTTATAAAGTGAAAAAGATTTAATGTCTTTGAAATCATTGCAGGGGAAAAAACTGGAAGAGGGAGTGTGATTTTTCAGTGAGTGAACTGTGACGTCAGGTCTTTTTGGAAAAGATGTTATTTTTAAGGTCTGAAACCCGGGTATGTAAAGTGCTTACAGGAAAAACAGATTACAAGATTAACATCTGTTAACATGGTCGTTTATCTCCAGCCAAAAATAGGTCAGTTCTTTCTTAAGGAAGCATGATTGCTGGCGCATGCTTAAATAATAAAATTAAAATAATGAGCTAAAAAATTAGGGACGAGCGTTTGTTATAAACTGACCTGTGAAAAACATTTTTTAATTTCGAAATCGATGAAAGGTCAAAGTCCTTTCTGGGTGTGAGAACAACTCTTCACTGGCGTCCACCCCTCCCGGATGACCCCCTCCTCCTTACATGGAGCTGCCTCACCCGACTGCTAATTTCCCTTTTCCACCATTGTGAAAGTATGAGATATATTTAAATGGAGACCGGTTGATGCCCCCGCGTCAAAGGAGGTAGACTCCATGTGGAGATGGCTAACTTTCAGGGTCTGCCTGTTGTTTTAAAATTAAATGAAGCAGTAGGAAGAAAAGAGAAAAGAAACTGCCTTGCAAAGTCTCCCTGCCCCCTGCGTGTGAGTGACGGCGCTGCCGGCCAATCCGCACGGGTTTTCTCCATCCCGGAGGTAATTTGGGATGTGAGTGTGTGTGAGCGCGCACGCGCGCGTGTGCATGCGCCCATGTGTCTGCACACTAAGTCCTACCAGACCCGCGCATCCGCAGGCTCCTGCATTTGCACAGATGTGTGATTTGGACGCGGACACGCGTTTATTCAAGTCTGTCCACCTAGATGCGCACACAGCAATCCAAGTGGAGACCCTGCCCCCTTCCAATGCCTTCCTGTGAAGAATGGGCATTAGAGGTACTTTCGGATTCAAGTCGAAACCTGCGGAAGGGGAAGAGAGGAACGATGTGATAATGCTTCTTAGCAATTGGCGAATCGAAAAGTGCAGCTCCATCCGCCTGGTTCCTACCGGGCAGGCGCACCCTGGAGCATTTGGGGTCTGCGTGGTGGAGCCCGCTAGCCGGGAGTAAAGGGTACGGAGAAGGCGGATTGTTGAAACAGATGTTAACTCCGTAGAAAAGTGAAGGGCACCATGTATCTTCCAACTTCTGATTTTACTTTTCTCACTGGAAGTTGATACTCAGCCCAGGGCAAATTCTAGAACGTGAACTGCTTACAGTCAGTGAAAGTTCTGCTGCCCACCCCACTTAATGAACATTGCGCCCTGGCCGCATCTGCTCTGCACAATGGGCGTATTCATGGGTGGCGTCACGGGCCACCCCACTGCTTCCTACGGACTTATCTGCAGCAATTTCCCAGGAATATCGGCAGTGCCGTGGGGTCAGTGTAGCCCGCGCTCAGGAAGTGCCTGGACCGACCTGGACGACTTAGCTTCTGCTCGTTTGAGTGCTGGAGACGCTGTGTCTCTGGGGAGCCCCGTGGGTGCCGTTCTGTTCACGCCGGTTGGTGTTGATGCAGCGATGGGTTAAGGACCCTTGTGCCTCCCTCTTCTTGGAGGGGCCTGATTCACGCCCGGGTGTGTCCGCGCCCGGCCGCACCCAGAGCACCTCGAGGGTCCACCGGTGGCCCCAAGCGCCCTTCGTCGTCCCTGCCCCGAAACGTCCACTCGGTGACGAGCTGGTGCCCGGTCCACGCCCCCAGCCCGAGTCCTGCGGGTTCCGACCCCTCCCCCACCCCGGGAGCTCCGCGGCGGGAGGAATGGGCTCGTCGTTGGATTAAATCATTCCTATTTCTGTGTCTCGGAGCCGCCGCGGCGCTGGCCCCGGGCGCCGCCGGGGGGCGGGGGCGGAGTGCGCGGCCCGGGGGGCGAGCGGCGGGGGCGGGGCGCCTACCTGCCCGCCCCGGGCGGGGGCGGTGCGTCCTGCGGGCCTTCCAGGGCGGGCGGTGGGCGGGGACGGGAGGCCGGCCCGCCGCCCCCGCCCCGCGTGCCCGCCCCTCGCCCCCGTCATGCGGAGCGGACGTCACACGCTGCACTGTAACCCAAGAAGTGAAAGAGCCGGGGACCCGCAGCCCAACTTCGTACCGTAACAAAGGCGGGGGTCCGAGCGGGCCGGGCGCCGCGGGCGCGGGGGGCGCGGGGGCGCGGGCCGCGAGGCCGGCGCCCGGGCAGAGGCGGCGAGGCCAGGTAATTGGTTTCTATTTTAAACTTCACTTTGTTCTGGCGGAGGTGGGGCGGTGGGAAAGGCGTGGTCCCCCGAGGAGGTTACATAAGTCTTCCCACCTGAGTTGCGTCCTGTGCGGAATGGGCACAAGTTTGGGGTGCCAGTGGTCGGTGGGCACCTGGGCTTGGGCATCTCGACGAGGGGCTGCCGCGTGTTGGTTTGTGTCCTGCGTGTGTGATCCAATCGATGTCTGGCGATAAGGAGGCCGGAGTAGACTCTGGACTATTTCTAGAAGCCCAGATGTGCCCCTTGCCTGGGCCGGGCCTTCCCGGGGTGTCCACTGCACAACAAAGGACGGAGCGCTTGGACCCCTAGAACAGTCACTTCGCTGACTTAATCAGCAAGTTACAGAGGAACTTTAGACGAGGTCTTAATTAAACATAAAGCATTTCCCATGAACCTGCCATTAAGTCTAATCTTGATTAAAGGTGACTTAAAAATTGATTGACGTGCGTTGACTGGAGTAGAAACAAGTGGATAGCCCCCCGACAGGGTATTTTCCAGATTATGGTTTAGACCACCCTATTACGATTGAAGTATTTCGGTTTAGGAATGTGTTACTTTAAAGAACTAGGCATGCTTGCTATTTGATAGGATACTTGCTACTGCCATGTAAGAAAAGAGCTCATGTTATCATTCGTTTCTGTCTTCTCTTGCAGTCTTAATCCTGGCGTCAAAATAGCTGTATTTTTATTTACACAGACTGGCCACAGTTTAAATATAGGACACGCCACGATTGTGTATGACCGAGGACCCCCCTTTTCTCCTTGGTAAAATGGAGAAAGCAGTTGAGGAGCTCAGCCTGGGGTCAGGGTGTTCACAGTTGGGTCACAACAGGAGGAGGACATCTTTAGTTTCACCAGAGTGACCCTACAGCCCTCTAGAATGGGTTCTAGGATAAGTAGCTTGGTATAACACAAGTATTTTTGTACTTGAGTAGAATTTTGATGTGTTAAGATACGAATGTGCCTTATATTTCTTTATTTTATTAGTGGGACTTTGTTTTCTTACTTAGGCTAATTTGAATGGATATACGGAAACATCCAGTGTATAAACATTCTAAAAAAATAGCAGTCCCAATGATCTGTAATAAAACTAACCAAGAGAAACGGACATTCCTATCTAAAGTATTTGGTTGCATCTCATTGTTTTCAACAGTGGATAGAGCGAAGGGAGATTTGCTTATTTGTATTTCTGAAAGCTTCTATAGAAATCTTTCCAAATAGCCTAACATACTGAAAAATTCTAGGATCAAGAACTTTGACTTTGGGATGTGTACCTGATATTAATTACTGATGTCCCAAGAATGGCTTACATCACAGTGTTTTAACATTGTTATTTGTAGATAACTTTTAAAGGTAGCTGATTTAGAGATTAAAATTTTTTCTAGGATTCTAAACTCCTACATTTCTGATTTTATAAAATGTTCCAGAAACCAAAATCCAGTAAGTTGAGTGAGGGAGTTCTTTTAAAACAGGTCACAGTGTTAAATGCACTTTGTCTCTATTTCCATAAATGAAACTTTTAACTCCGTTTACCTTACTGAATCTTAGGAGGAGATATTTGAGTTTTTTAAGTGAAGCATTTGATGTGATTAAGTTTAGTGATTTTTATGTGAAAAAGAGAAGGAAATTCTTCATGGAATATTTTGAAGTGGGGAATACTCTAACAGATGGCTTCTCCTCTTCCCAAAGGGGCAAAATTGAAGATGCGACCTGGTGACCTGGCAATTTAAGTAGAGTTTAGTCCTAGATCCTTGTTGAAAACAAGGACTCAGTTTATGGGATTGTCTTAGGCTTTTATTTATCCATTTTCCCAGGATGTGTATTGGTCTTATTTATAATTTACCACAAGGAGCCTCAGAAAAAGAATGTCATGGGAGTGGCTGTAAGTCTGGTTGTGTTTAGAGTTTCAGCGGCATTTTACCTTAATGCCATGGAAATAGGAAGCTGAAATATAAGCTGATTACACCAGGCTGGAGGGAGCTGGCCGGCCTTTGCTCTCCTCTTACCGTGCTTGTTTGGGCCCTGGGGACATTGTGCCGTTCTCTGTGTATTCTGCTTTTGACTGAGGAGATAGAGATGTGTGGACATGTGTTAGTTATCTGATTGCAAGTGGGGTTTTGCTTATAACAGAGCAGGTTTCTACTGACAAAGCATTGCTGTGGAGTGCAGGACTCAAATATCAGCTTTCTCTGGTTTCTGATAGGCCTCATTGATCTGGAGCCGTCCAACTTTGTGACTGATGCAAATTAATCATAATTAATAGAACCAAGGGAAGAAGCAAGCAGCAACCTGACTTTGTTGGATTAGAGATCTGCATTATGAGCGTTTGAACCTGGGTGCAGCATTCCTCCTCCCAGAGCAGGCGTCTCCCATGCTGTGAGTGTGTTTACGTCTCAGTGCCTGGAGAAGCTGTTCTGGCAGTCAGTCCTTTCAGTGGTGCGTGCTTTGCAGCCTAATCCCTCCCCTCCGAAGCGCTGGCAGCAGTGGGAAGAGTCCAGTTAACTCTCACATTCCTGCCTGCACGAGGAAGTGCCCAGGCAGTGCGCACAGGGCTGGACGTGTGCTCACCTCTGCACCCTGGTCGCCTCCCTGCTTCTCACACAAGGGTCTGCTCTGGGCTGGGTAGGTCCGGGCACCTGGGTAGTTCCGGGCGCTTCCAGAACTGAGGGTGCTGCTGCGTGGAGATCCTAATACCGCATTTAGTTCATGGGACCTGGGCAGCGGCCCTTCCATGCCGTGGGGCGCTGCAGCTCAGTTCAGTCTGCCTTGTCCTGTGAACTGCATTGCTGGGTGTGGGTCTCCTGTGAGTGTAAGTCGGTGGGGGTTGGACTGTGCCCTGGGTGCTCCAGCAGGGAGGAAGGTGGAAGTCTTAGAGGGGCCAGTGCGGAGACCAGCCAGGACTGCCAGTGGAGATGGACTGTGGTTTGGGCTCCCTGGGGGCCATTCCGCACCTCTCCTTTCCATGTGTCCCCCTCCCCACCCAGCCTGCCAGGGCTTGAGTGTATCTGAGGGCAGTGGAGGAGACAGCGTGTCCACATCCAGCCCTGGCCTCTGTTCATTCTTGTCCTAGGAACGACGAGTTTGAGGTGGGGGAGGTGGAACATTTCTCTTAGAGGAGTGACCTCTGCCTGGAGTTGTCAGGTCAGGGGAGTCCTTATCTTTGGAGGCCATATTCTTTGAATTTTTAGGAATTTTGGAAAGTTGTTATGAACCCATTTCAAGAAAGGAATCACATCTGGTGTTTCTTTCCACTTGTGAAGAATCTGTTAATAAAATTAATGTCATGGGAGGAAGAATAAAGACTTACTGTGAGTTCAGAATGTCTCATTCAGGGCTTTAGAAAGCATCTTTGAGATTGCTTTTCCAGTTTTGGGAGGTGCAGTTTTGGGGCATGACCTTGGAAGCCACAGGAGGGGTGCATCCACAGGCTGAACTGCCCGGAGGTGTGGGGAGTGGATTTCCTATGGACTGGTGGCTGTCGGCAGTTGCAACTGTCCATTTTTCATTCTTCATGCCCTGCATCTGGCCACACGTGATGTGAGCAGCTGTGTCCTCCCCTGCCAGAGCCAGAGCTGTCGTGTTTGTGTGCAGTGTGAAATGCTTTCCATGCTCACATTCAAACTGTAAAGAAGTGTAATTTTGTGGCTCTCAACATGCCTTAAAAGTAGTTTTCCAAAAGAGAGCTGGCATTTAATCTTCAGTCCAAATGGTACCAGAGATTACAAAGCACAGTAATTAGAATTGCAACTATTTTTAGAAAGCAAACATATAAATATATGTTAAGTAATGAGTAAGACCTAACTCAGGAGAATAAAGAAATATCAACTGAAAATGTTCTTTCGCTCTGGGAGGGTTTTTTTCTTTCTTTCTTTATTTTGGTGATTGTTGTTTGTAGTTGGAAATCGTTTTTTACCTGTGGAGAGACACCTTTTGTATAATTGTGATGTCGAGGCAGTTCCTCAGCTGAGGGGGAGAGTGGGATGGGAGAGGGAGCTGTTCCCTTGGTTCTCAGCAGAATTAGGCAGGTATCTCTTTCCTGAGAAGCAGGTAGACTCTGCCTGCTGCTTCCCATACCCTGGGTTGTCAAGCAGGGTCTTGCACATAGCTGTCCTGCTATTTTCTTGCTCAGATGTGTGTAGATTGACATAGTGTTAGCTTTCAGGACATAAAGCAAGGCTTTAAAAATTGAGGTTCTCTGTTAAAACCCTTAATGTCTTGCTCCTGGCCGATTAGTAATTTCTTTCAGTGTCGTTGACACTGGGACACTCCTCCAGTCTCAGCTCTTACATGTGTCAGGAAGGGACATTTGTGTAGGAGTCTCTGTCCTTTGTTTCAGCAAAGGGCAGCATGTGTCTGTCTTTGCCATATGGTACCATTTAACCTGTATTGCATGAGCTGACGAGGCACTGTGCTTAGGCATTGATTTATTTCGGCATTCAAGAATGTTCTTTGAAATTTAGTACAGCCAGTGATGCACTGGGAGTAGTGCGGAGGGATTGCGGCGGCTTTAGCAGCTTCTCAGTCAGCTGGTGCTTCAGGGGAGCACGCAGGTCTCATGTTGTTCTTTTCCTGGGCAGTCGTTCGCTAGGAAGTGTTGAGTGACTGTGTTAATTCAGGAGAACAGACAGCCAGTAGGAGTGGCTGAGACTTCTGGTTGCAAGTAGAAGTGGAAGTTGGGCTGATCAGAGAGGACCACTGGTCCTGGCTGTTCCAGGGATTTTAACCTATAGTGAAGCAATAGAGGCTTCCCCTTGGAGACATGGCTTTTCCCCTGGAGGGTGCATCCACCAACAGACATGCCTGTGTTGTAGCTTCGTGGAGCTTCAGTGTGTTGCGTTTGAAGTGTTTAATTCAATGCATTTAATTCACACAGGTGGCTTCTTGTGTCACACACAGGCTTTACAATAGGGAGCATCACAGAGTACCTCCAGTCTCTAACGTCCCCTTTAGCTGTGGAGTAGCCACCAGTGGGGCCCTGCCTCTAGATGCCTCTCTCCTGTTCACTTGGTTTCATTAGTCTTTTTTTTTTTTTTTGGTACTAGGGATATTGGACCAGGGGTGCTTAACCCCTGAGCCACACCCCAACCTTTTAAAATTTTTATTTTGAGACAAGGTCTTGCTGAGTTGCTTAGGGCCTCACTAAATCACTGAGGCTGGCTTTGAACCCTGAGCCTTCTGCCTCAGCCTGAACGCCTGGGATTACCAGGTGTGCTTCATTGTGCCTGGCTCAAAAGTCTTAATCACACTGCTTTTCCTGCTTTGAGGAAGAAAGTAAACACATTTATGTTCAGTCGTGCGTTTGCCCCCCAGGCAAGGTCTTTGAGGATGGGGCGGGGGTTCGGGGTAGGCTGGGTGTTGCTCAGAGACCCTGAGCTGAGTGAATGCATGTGAATGCATGTGAATGTAAGCTGCAGGGTGACCTGTGATTCACGTTGACATTATCAGTGACACAGAGCACATTTTAATGCCACTTTGAGAAAATGTCATTATTCATTGATGATTGTATTCCCTCCAGAGTTAGATGAATCATTTCCACGCTTTCCATGTCTTTAGCATGACCATTAGCGTGATGAGGATAACCTGTCGCTTTGAGTGACACCCAGTGTCATTTAAATTAACCTGATTATGAAGAGTACAGTACAGCCCAGGTGCCAAGAGGCTTCCGTTTTCTAGAAATGGCTTTTAACTTTTTAAATTAAGAGGCAAGAAAGACAATCTTGTTCCTAAAAGTAACTTTAAAAATGCAGTCACAAGTAAATGAGTGAATTCTGGTGTAAAAGCACTTGCTGTCGCAAGGTAAACTTGGGGACAATTCTGTGGAGTCATGGGATTAGTGGTGTAGTGGTAGGATTAAAATCAGCCTCTGTAAATTGTCCTGGGGACAGAAGAGCAGAATCTCTTAATAGTTTTGCAGGAAGATTGGCTAATCAGTTATTTCTAGGTTAATGAAAGTTTACCGGCTGTGTGGAATGTGAACTTTAGAAAGTAAGGTGGATTTTCCTAACGTCTGCACATTTTTAACCATCTTTAGAAGTTGTGATTTTGCGTGTGTACAGGAGATAATTTGTAGCCAGTTTTCTCCTTTAGCTGCAAAGCTTGAGGAGCTGTTGAGTGTGGTCGTAGGCAGCTGTGAGATTCCTCTATACAACCAGCTGTGGTCGTCCCTTTGGAAAGTTCTCAACGTCTTTTGGGCCTCAGTGGCTCTGTCAAGTGCTTAGATGGGGTAAGTGGTGTTGTTATTGCTATTATTTTGAGGTTCTGGGGATGGAACCTAGCGCCTGGCATGTGCTAGACAAGAACTCTGCCACTGAGTTACCTCCCCAGCCCCAAGGGTGTGTTGTCAAACTGCGCCATCTTGGTCTGAGTGGGTTAGTGGTCTGCTGTCCAGGAGTGTTGCTCTTGCTGGTGGGGAGTGCTCAGCTGAATCAGCGTAATGACCGTGAGGGTAAACATTTGCTTCATGATGATTTCCACTTTCCTGTTAATTTACGTCATTTCTGTTGGGTCTTATTTTACAGGGTAGTCTGTCCAGAGGTCAGATGCGTGTCATAACTGAAGGAAACATGACGATGAGCTTTGCGTGACCTTCCGTAGGTCCTGAGATGCAGGCAGATCAGTGGCTCAGACCCGGCTGAGTCCTTGTGTCCATGCACCATGCTGGATGCACAGAGGGAGGGTGGGAAGAGTCCTTGATAGAGTGTTCGGATGCTGAATTAGCACGCAGCATCCACACAGCTGAGACCAGTGGTCAGAGTGGCTTGTGGCGCGCCCTGGCTGGTTCTCCCGTGGTGCTCAGCACTAGCTTCAGAGAGAAGAAAACTGTCGTCTCCCCGGGGACACCTAGTCTGTGTTGGCTGGGCCAGCACTCCCCTCCCGAGGCAAGGGCAGGGCTCCGCCAGGAGGAGCCGAGAGCGTCTCCCAGACCAGGCTGCTTTGGGCATAGATTCCCAGCCCAGCAATGGGGACCAGAGCACAGCTGTTCCCGGGGAGCCCAGTGGTAACCACCAGGACCAGCACCACTGTCAGCAAGAGAGCAAGTATAGAAAAGGAATGACCAGCACCGGCGAAGAAAGCTCTTAAAGAGACAGTCACCAGAAATAGTAGGAAGAGGGTCAGAGAAGACAAGGACTGTTGCTGTAGATGGCCGGTTTCTCTCCTCCTCTCCTCCAAAGCCGTGGAGGGGGCACATAGGTGGAGAGCTTCTAGCATGGTGGTCCTTGGGGTGGAGAAGCAGATGGCCAGATGATGACAGGGAGGAGAGGATTGGGAGGGAGCAGGCTGGCAGCAGAGGTGGAGAGCTGGCCAGCCGCAGTGGACACCTGTCCCTAAGCATGTTCTCTGTGCAAGCCAAGGACGTGGTGTGGACAGGACCAAGCAACTGGGGAAGCAGGACCTTTCCTTCTTTTTTTCTGATGGCCATCCAGTCTCGTGACCAGCGTCACTGACCTGTCACACTGGTGGGTGCCTGGTGCATGTATGTATGGACCCTTGCAGATGATAACCACCTTGTGGAGGTGTCTCTTCTCAGCTGTGGCAGCGAGGTTGGGAGGTGGACCAGTTCTTTGTTGTGCAGGAGCCACAGAAAACTTGACCTCTTTGGCATTTCCTGGTTTTTTTGTACCAGGGATTGAACTCAGGGGTGCTTGACCACTGAGTCACATCCCCAGCTCTTTTTGTATGTTGTTTTGAGGCAGGGTCTCACTGAGTTGCTTAGAGCCTCGATCAGTTGCTGAGGCTGGCTTTGAACTTGTGATCCTCCTGCCTCAGCCTCTGGAGCCGCTGGTATTACAGGTGTGCGCCAGTGTGCCTGGCTCTTTTGCATTTTCAACGTAAGTAAACATTGCCAACATTCTATATTTTCTCTTAAGGGGGTGACATCACTAAGTTGATCCACATTTAAAACTAATTTCCCTTTTCTGAAGAGGATCATGGTACTTCTCCATTATTTTCCAGAGCCTATATTTGCTACCTCTGTAGAAGTCTCTCAAAACGTGTTATGACCCAGTCACGGCGGCAGTTGTGAACTTGGTTGTTCGTGCCGTGTGAAAGCAAGGCTTGCTGAGTACCTGTTGTTGAATCCCACGTTGGCATGCTGGTAGTAACAGCTTGCCTGTTTATACCCATCTCCTCCCATTAAGGGTCGAGGTGCCCTTGAGGTCCCTTGTGCAGAATGTATGAAGTGCCGGTACAGGACAGGAAGTGCAAGAAGGGTCCTGGCTGGGAAGAGTCCGCTCATGTGTGCCAGCTGTGAGATTCCCTCCAGTGGCTGCCTGTGAACCAAGATCTAGAACCTAACTTTCTGGCAACCGAAGCCGAAGCACAACAGGACCATTTGTAAGGAACGTGTGGACCATTGAGAGAAAACACACCAGTTGTCTCAGGAGAGGGAAGTCTTTTTTAGTACCTAGCACTAAAAGAAACTTTTTGCATGGATTTTAATACTGGCCATTTTTAGACTGTGCGTCTTTATACAGACAGCGCCTCTCTGACACCCTGGAGGCCTGCTACGCCTGGTGGCCTTCGAGGTGACTGCTCCTTCGGTGCAGAGTGCTGAGGTCCTAAGCAAGCGCAGTGCTCTGGAAGCCCCTCACCGTGGCAGCCCGAGCGAGTCAGCGAGCCTCGCCGTATCCTGTTATAGTAGAAGTTGGATTTTTATTACTATTTATTATAGGCGGGTTAAATTGGGTGAATGTTTGAATAGCCAGTCTCCCAAATAAATTGTTCAACGAAGGACCATTTTCTTTCAACAAACATTTATGGGTGTCTGCTGTGGATAAGGCATTGATTACTCTAAGTTCTTTACGCATTATTTAATGTTCGTAACAGTCTGAGTTTTACCTCTTTCCCACAAGGATGCTGAACCCTGCTTTAAGCCCCACAGCTGAGTTCTCTGAGTGGACTCCTTTTGGGCTTTTGGGTTTGTGACCACCTCGTACTGTTTCAATGCTTGTGGAGCTTGTTTCTCTCGTGGTTTGAACCATTTGAAGTGTAGAACACTGGAGGTCATGCCGTGGGACACGGTGTCCTGACGTCTCCCTGCATCCGTGGAATCTCCTGCGAGAGGCTGGGGAGCTGCTCTACCAGGGCAGGCTGCTGCTGCCTCTGGGGCCCCCGTCTGTGTATGGCCCTCTGTGCTCTGAAAATAAGCAAGGGCGTTGAGCAGCCCACCAGGAACAGTCTAAGGAGGATTTGATGCTGGAAGCTTCCTGGAGTGATGGGGAGTGCACTCCCTGCTCCATGGCCTGCGGGGCCTTGGTCCTACCTGGCCCTGACCTAATTTCTAGTACCAGTGAAGCCCACAGGGGCAGGTGCACCCTCCCTCCTTACCTGCAGACTTGTGGGTCTGTATTTGCAAAACTGCAGGGCGGGGCGTGGCCACTGCTTCTGCAAAGGGCGGACCCAGGTGTTTCAGGCTTCCGGCATCTTGTAGCGGCTCACCTTGGCCTCCTAGCATGAAGCTTCAGCAAGTAGATGACATTTATGGACTCATAGAATTTAAATTTCATGTAGTTTCATGTGTCATAAAATATTATGATTTTTTTCCTCAACCACCCAAGGATGTAAAAACCAATCTTAGCTCATAGGCTGTGCAGGAGCAGGCTGCAGATAGGACGGGGCCAGGCCCACCTGTTGCTGAGCCATTTCTGCCAGAGAGAGAGAGAGAGCGAGAGAGAGAGAGAGAGAGAACGTGATGCACATCTGTAACTTCACGTTTCTAGTTAGCACATTAAAGAGGTTAATAACACAAATAACCAACTTTAATTTTATCCTGTTCTTTTTAACTCAATATATCTAAAATGCTTCTGAAACACACGAGTGACACAGGAATTGTACTGAGACAGTTTTTGTTCTTTCTTTCGCATGAGTCTTTGAAACTGGTGTGTTTCACGCGTGTGGCCCCTGCGGGCGTGAACGAGCCCTGGGCTGCCCTCTGGCTGACATTGCCCTGGGTAGCCGCGGCTCACCTGGTGCGGGAAGCCCCACCAGGGCCCAGGCCAGGCACAGTTGAGTCAGAACCCCCATGCTGCAGGTTTGTCTGGGTCTGTTTCTTGTTCTTCAGTCAAAGGGAAAATATATTACTTCTGAAATATCTCAGGGTCCTGGGAGACAGCGGGATGCCGAAGCTGGGCCTGACCTGGACCTCCCTCCTCTTGCTCTGGAAACAGAGACCCTCCTTGCCTCCCTCCTTGCTCTGGGCCCACGCCCACCCTGGTACCGTGTGTGATGACTTGGATTTCTTAGTTCTGGTGTTGCAGTTGTGCAGAACACTCAGTAGGGTGGACGTTCGCTGCTGGCTGCAGTCCAGGGAGCACTCTGACTACAGAGGAGCTGTATGCCTTTCACTCCCTGTTACACGGGACAGGAAGCCCAGCAGGGGCCAGGACAGATCCTGGGCAGCGCGTGGCAGCTGTGCATGGGCAGCAGGACAGTTGCAACCAAGTGGTCACTGCGCAGCCTGAAGCCTGGGTGGAAGTGACGCCAGGGAATTTCAGAAAGCGGAAGGAAAATTACAGTGCTGTCTTCATTCTTTTCCTGTACATTTTTTTTTTTTTTCTTGGAACTAAGAACCTCCTTCTAAGGTTCCCTTAGAACAGGGACCCCTCTGTCCTCTTCATTTTTTATTTTGAGACAGGGTTTTGCTAAGTCTCTGAGGGTCTGGCTGCATTGCCGAGGATGGCCTCCTGCCTCCGTCTCCTGGGTGGCTGGGATCACAGGTGTGTGCTACTGTGCCCAGCCCTGAACGGTTTTTGTCGTCCTTTGCTGAGAAGGTGTGGCATTCACCAGGAAGCCCCTGTTGTGTGCTGGAGCCCCTGCCCACCATGTCACCTGCCTCCAGTTCTTTCCCCGTATTCAAACACTCAGAAGTCACATTACCTAAAATTGTCACCGGGAACTTGATTGACAGGTCAAGGGGTCCTAAGGATGATTTTGCAGTTTGAAATGCATTAAGTTTTCTAGGTATTGACTAGTAGTTTTGAACCATGGATATGTATGTGTGTGTTCTCTGTTTTTATCTGATCACAATTTTAGTTCAACATATAAATTCATGGGATTTGGTTATTCCTATTTTCTGTAGGTGTAAAGAGTTTCTGTTGATTTAAGAGTTGAGAATTATGGTCTCATTCGTTTTGATGTTCTTTATATGCTGAGCCTTAAACCTGTTTTTTCATAATTTTCTATGCTGTCATTAACCTTTCAGTATGGAAAGCAGTTTTGCAAAATGTGGGGACTGTGACCTTGGCTTGGGCTTGAGGTCCTGCTGGAGCAGAGACCCCCAGCCCCGCCGAGCTTATTGAGACAGCCGCTGCTGTGGAGCACAGCAGGCTGCTCCCCCAGGCTCGGCATGCTCTAGGGGTACCGGGCCCCTTCTTCGTTTTGCATTGTTGAGTTCGTCACTCTCATTTGTCCTCTTGGATCTTGGAAACGTGAAGTATGGTTGTTGGATTAGAAATCAGTGCACTCTCGGTTCTGTGTCAGTTTTTAAAACGCTCAGGTTTGGGGGTCTTACGGAGGACTCCACTGTGGAAGAGCAAGCCTCTCGCTTCTCTTCAGATGCTCTGAAGCAAAGTGTATTCATCAGTCTTCTGAAAATAGGGCATTAAATAATAAAAAGGGGGTAACCATGCTGGTCCAGAAAAGCAGTCTCAGGAGGCAGTGGGAAGCGAGGGCCAGAGGTGCAGTGAGCTCTGGCGCCTAGTCTCGGGGTGTCAAAGCATCATTTTATTCCCGTGCCGCTGGGAATCCTAGTGAGATGCAAAGAGCCACATTTCACTGTGGGTGGTGTCGTGAGGCACTGGGGCCGTGGACTGGAAGCCACGTGGAGGGCTGGGGAGAGGCCTGAGCGTAAGGAGGGCACCCCATGGGGGCGCCCGAGGTGCATAGCCCTACCGTGGCCGGGTTGGGACAGAGCCAGCCCAGCCATGTTCTGCATGTCTTAGGACTGGTTAACTGTCACCTTCTCAAGGTGCGACCTCCTTGATTGCTTCCTTATCTTAGGGCTGGCCCCAAAAGTGATTTCGGGGTCACTCACTCTTCTGCTTGTAGATCCACACGTTCTCACAGGCAAGTTTGTTCTCAACAGAGGGTCAGCTTCCATTCTTGCCGGATTAAGTACGGAACTGCTCCTTTCCAGAGGTGAAGGGCTTTGGGAATGGACAGGGCTGTGATCTTTTGGAACTGCAGTATCTGTGTTCAGAAAACTCATCAGACTTTTTAACATAAAACTGACTAGCCCTTGGATAGAGCAGCGAAGTCCAAATCTGTATTGTTCAGCTGGGATGGAAAGTGCCATTTATCCTTCTCTGTTTCAGTGGCTCAGCAAAATAGTGCTGTGCACAGATGCACATTTAGGCCAAGGACGAGTTTCTGCTTGAAGGAGAGAGGTGCACCTTTACTCTGTTGCGGTGTGTGAGTGGATGGATTGGCAAGTCCACGAGAGTTTTAGTAGGTTAGGTGTCATCAGTGGGTCCTTGTCTTTGAAGATGTTAAGCCTCCATAGCCAGTCACCCCTCTTAGGCATACATCTGGGGGTCCAGAGCCTAGGCCGTTCCTTCCAGTCGTGTGAAATTTATGGCTACTTGATTGCCTTAGGATCTGCTGGTCAGATGGGACTTTAGAATCACAATAAATTAAAGTGTTCTGATTAAAACATCTCTTTCTTAGACAAACCACAACTGGTTTTGGAGGTTTAGTGGAAAACAGAACTATAGACTTGCACAGTTAATCACTCGGGGCAGAGTTTCTTTCATGTGCATTTGAAAAGCCACTTTGTTTAATACACTTCAGGATGTCTGACCCTGGCGCTTAGAAAGTGGGCTGTGTCCTGTTTAAGTGAGAGGAGTTACTGTGGCTGAGAGCGAGCCTGGTCTGTCCCTGCAGGTCTGTGGTGTGGGCTTTGTTTCTTCTCCAGAATGTCCTTAGCTGGCAGGGGGTCGATCTGGATGCCATTATCCCAGGGAATTAATACGAAGTGACACATTTTAATTATTGGAAGCTGTATCCAGGGCCTTACTGTCTGTTTTTCCTGCCTGAGGGAAGAGAGATGGAGGTACTTGTTTTTAAGATACACTCAGAAAATTTTCAACGTGAGGTCGAATGTCACAAAATGGCAGGAAGATGCACTACTTTTTCTTTCCTATAGTAAAAAGGGGTGGTGGTTGTGGAGTTTGCTGCAGATAACTCATGACTTGGTTTTCCAACCACAAATTTATTTTGGTAACTTAGTTAGAGCCATATAGGGCAGCATTCTCCATGCCCAAATTAAACTATTTCTTTTTAGATAGTTCTACAAAATGCAGAGGTCATAGACTCTAGAGACTTCTCATCTTTACCATCATGATAGTCACGATTTAAAGGGGAAATTGCATTTTCAGGAAAAACAGCTGGATGTTTCACAACATGGATGTAATTTTATTTTATGCAAGCTACCTTTTATTTATTGAGTGACTTTTATGTGCCAGTCACTGTATTAGATGTGTATACTTTTGACTTAATGAGCGTATTAAGATTTTTAATATATATGTAATTTTACTGTAAAACTTAAAATGGTACCATGTTATATATTATTTTCTATAACTTTAAAAAAATAACATCATAACCTACTGTTTTTACGGCCTAGTTTTAAAGCTCTGTGGTCGGCATGGTTGCGTGCACACACCGTCAGTGTCTGCTCTTGCCCCGTCCAGTGTGGCCAGAGCGCCGTCTGTGCGTCAGGTGCTGCGTATTTGGCCTCGTAGCCAGTGGGAGGCGCCCGGGTGCTGGGTGCATGTTGCTGGAGGAAGTGCTCTTCCCGTCGTCTGCTGGTGGGCTGCTCCCAGCTTTTCCTGGTTTGCAGGGGCTTTTCCGATGCCCAGTGTGTTTGTTTGTGGGAAGAGTTCCTGGAGTAAGTTCCCTGAGGCGGAATCCCCGTACTGCGACACCGAGAGACCACCTCAGGCACCCTTCCTGCAGGGGACGGGCGCCAGGGACAGGGCCTCTCTGGAGGGCCTGATGTTAGTCTTTTCAGTCTGGCCCCCCGATGGGAGAAGTACCATCACGTTTAAAAGCCATAAATGATCAGCCTTTCTTAGCGCTTATTGATCACCTCTTCTCTTGTGAATCACCTGTCCCTTTACTTGGTCCACTTTTCCGCTGAGATACTTGTGATTTGTTGGTTGGTAAGAACGTCTGTTTGTTGGATGATTCCTACTTACTTCTATGTTCCAAATACCTGTTGTCTTTTTTGAACCTTTCTTCATGCATTTTTGCCCCAGAAACATTCCGAGAGCCTTTTTTTTTTTTTTTTTTAAAGGCATGAAAGGTTTTGGGTATGAACTCTACATTTTTTAACATGACTCTTGGTCTGTTTACTTTCTCTGTCCATTCTTGAGTACCTTTTGGATATTTATATTTCATTTTTCTTTTTTTTTTTTTTATCCTCATTAACAAATTCATTGCCCCCCAGTTTGAGAAACAGTCCTGTCTTGTGTCCTGCGTCCTGGAGGTGGTCAGACCTCACTCCGTGCTTGTTGTTTCTCCTGGTTAGGCATCTGTCGTGGTCACTGGGGCAGTTACAGAGCCAGCAATTGGTTTTATATATCAGTTTTTACTGTTCTTTTTTTTTTTTTTAATTTTCCAACTTATTTTACTTTTTAAAACCAAATTCAAGCATCCTTTTTCTTGGTTGTTACTTTGTGGATTTGGTTTCGTTCCCTGGCTGACTTAGATGCTGTAGCCAGCTGTGCTGTGAGCTGTCTTCTGTCCCGTGGGTTTTGACATGGGGTGACAGTTTCACTTTGATTTCCTATGTGTTCCAAGAGTTGCTGTGGAGTTAGGATTTCCCACATGGCTGAGCTGTTGGTAGGTTGTCCCTGTGCCCATGGCTGATGTTGGTGTCCTGACTCAGCCTCCTGGAGCTCCTGCTCTGTGCTGCTTCTCCCTCGCCTTCCTGGGCCTCCGTAGGCAGCGTGGAGGCCTTAATTCTGTTGCCAGCTGAGCAAGTGGCAGAGTACAGAGTTCGGAGTTTGATACTCCAGAGTGAGAAAACTTTACTTTATTCTTCATATCTTCTGTTTCTTATATTTGTTTGCTTACTTTATCTGCCAGGCTTAAGAGAGGTTTGTTGGTTTTCCCAGATCCATTTTTTTCTGTTGATCTTTCTATGTATTCAGTACAGATTTTGCCTTTTGCAGTTTTTTCTGCATTATTTGTGTTATTTCTTGCTGTTTGACCCACAAGTTTATGACAAGGATATCTTTATGATTTATTCACCCTTTGTAATTGTAAGATGACCTTTGTGTAATTTAGTGATTTTTCTGTTTTTAAACAAGGAAATACAGTTTTAAAAATTCCTTTTTGGAGTGGGGTTTACAGCGCAGGCCTCCAGCGTGCTTGGCCTGGCTCGGCCTGGATTAGCATTTCCCTGCTGTTTTCATCTTCACTGTTGCTTGTTTGCATTTTTCTGGTTTATTTTTGTCTGCTTGTACAGCTTTTCTGAGGTCCTGGGTTTGAGGTTCTGTTTTTTATAGGGAACACAATAGTTGGACTTAGGTCTTAACCCCGTCATGGGGTCTATTGAGTTTATTCCACGTACGTTTATTTCTGAAACAGACTTATTTGTTCTTCTCTGGTGATTAAAAAAAATCTTTTCTTTTATGCTTCTTTGCTTTTCCTCTTTATTTTCTGTTTGCTCTCGAATGACTTCAGCTTCTTTCTTTTGATTCTCAAAGCCCCGGGGCATATGGAAAGCACCACCTCTTGGGTTGCTTCAGCGGTTATTGTTGTAACTTTGTCTTTGACCTGTGTCGCTTGAAGGTGCACCTCAGTGGCAGCTTCTCAGATTGCCTGGGAAGGAAGACCCTGGGACTCTGGTGACTTCCGCTCAGTCACCCTGCCCGCTCCCCTGTCGCTTGGTGCCTTTTGGCTGTTTTATGTGTGGTTGTGGATTTATTATTTGTGAATTATGTAGCTTTTCCTTCAGGAAATGTAGTTATTACCATTATTTCATGTGTAGTCACCCTTATTTAGATTTGATACTTTGCTTCCTAGAGTTCGTGATCTTTGCTGGATATTTTTTTCATTTTCATTTTTCTTTAATTAGACTCATTTTTTGTTTGACCAGATTAAATTCTGAGTGCATTTGAAGGGCATGTTGATGAGGACCTGGTGTTCGTGGAGGAGTAGAGAAGAGAGCTTGGGTGAGAATCCAAGGAACAGAAACAGGTCAGAGCCGAGATAGCACAAGAAATCAGGTGTTGCCAGAGTCGAGAGGTGTGTGTGTTCACTGTGCAAGCACGCATGTGTGTTGGGTGTGCATGTGCAGATGTGCATGGGCAAGTACACGCAGTTGTGCAGACCTGCACATGTGTGTGCACGTAGCCATGTGTTGAAGCACAGGTGTAGCGTGTGCATGTGCACGTGTGTGTCAGAGTGCATAAGTGCCGGGTTGGCTAGGCGCTGGTGCAGTGTTCAGAGCCGATGTTTGAGAGGTCATGAGACCAGTGCATAGGACAGAGTCATCCTGAGGACAGCTGAAAGGATGTGGGGAGGGTGCATTGTGCCATCCCTCCGCTGGTCTGTGCACTGGCCGCAGTGGCTGGAGAGAGCCCAGCCAGGAGCCTTCAAAGGCAAGGTGGTCCTGGGAAAAGGGTGGAGCTTTAGGCTATCATCTGAGACCCTGGAGAAAAGCAGCATGATTTGCTCTGGCTCGTGTTGGAAGGAGGAAGACTTGGCTGTCTGTGGGTGCCGTAGGGGAGGAGGGCCTGGGAGCTGCCAGTCATCTCCCTGGGGAGGGACTGCAAAGGTGGCAGGACGTGTGCACCTAGAGCAGACAGGGTGTGGGGAGATGTGATAGGTACATATGTTGGTGGTGGCCCAGAGGATCCGGCAGCTCTGGGGCTGGAGGAGCTCACTGAGAGTCCCTGGGTGCTGGCCCAGGATCCTAGCAATCTCAGGTGACTCGCTGGCACCTCATCGACACACAGTGCGGGGATCTCATCTCATGAGGCTGTTGTAGCCCAGAGACCCGACCCCTCCAGCCTGCACGGTTTCAGCACGCTGTGGGTCCACCACACAGAGCTTCGGTCTGGAGAATTCTTGTTTTCCTCCATTACCAGTCAGGGCCACTGAGGTTAAATGGTGAATCCATGGCCACACGCTTGCCTGACAGGCCCAGAAGTCACTCCCTCTTGGCAGATGAGACTCGGCAGCTGTGGTGGGTGGCTCCACCACCGTATCCAGGAGGGGCGTGGTGGAGAGCACCTTGAAATTGTGTGTCCTTTCTTCTGCATTTGATGATGTAATAATAATCTGCACAGCTGCTAGCTGTCTTGCATACTTCCGAAAGGATTCCTTACAGTTTTCAACGTTAATAGTATTTTTATCTGTGTTTCTCATTTCTTCTGGTCAGTGGGTTGTTGAAGAATCATCTTTGATATGGGTAAAGCATCTGAAAGGTGTTTCCTTATTAATCAGCTAGCAAAAATACCATCAAAGAACAAAAACTGCTTAAGAAGAAGAAAGGAACATGGAGGAAATTTAAAATCAGCCTTGTTTAACTTTCTGGGATGATGTTCAGGTGCAGGCTAAGCGCTGCAGTGTGTACGGCTTTGCGGTGAGTCACAGGTAAGGAGCCCTTAATGTGAATTGAATCGGAACGCCAGTGTTGTGGGCTGAGGGTTGTCGCCAGTTATTTGTAACGAATATCAAATGGATTAAAATTCCCAGAATACACACAAGAGCCCAGTATAGTGTCTGTGTCGCGTTTCTAGGCAGAAAGGAGCAGAAGCGTTCCCAGCCGATGTCTAGAAGCCCCTCGCGTCCGGACACCCTGTGTCACTCCAGGCTGCGTCCGCCCGAGAGGCTCTGAAAGCTTGTTGCATCGGACCCTCAGCCGTAGGGACCCCTCCTGGAAGTGTGAGGAGCGGAACTGCATCCTCACCACTCCTGGCTTGTTCCAGAGCCAGGTTAAAGTTGGGATGAAAGCATTGCCAACAACCAAGGGACTCTCCTTCCAGTTTGCTGGCCCCGAGACCTGAGCAGAACGAGGCATGCAGCGGGTGGTCCTCAGTGGCAGCTTGGGGTCGGGAGCAGGAAAATGGGTCATCCAGAAAAGTTGTTTTCTTTTGCCTTTTAAAACAGTGCATGGGTTCTGGTGATGGCCGCTGGCGTCTACAGGCCTGATGATCTGGGAAAAAATTTAGATATTTCAGGCTTAACGCACTTGGTGCGATTTTGATAGTATTGTTTACGGGTGTCTTACAGACGGTATTTCACGTTTTGTGCTGTGATGTCTTGGGGAGTACAGTGTTAAACATCTTAAATGATTGTAAGCATTTAAGTGATATGTTTTTATTTTGCATTTTTTATTGTGATAAAATATAAAATTTGCCATTTTAGCCTCTTTTGAGTACAGTTCTGTGCTGGTGTTACTGTCATTAGCGACTGTCGGTTGAAGGAAACCTACGGCAGCCAGGACTGGTGTTCCCCGTACTTCGGGTTAGCCTCTCAGATTCCAGGGATTTCTAACAGAAGATGGACTCAGAAAATGAAATCTGTTTAATCCCAACATTAAATGACATTCTCAAAAATTTTGCAGTTTTCGGTCAGAAACCTGAAGTTCCCAGAACTCTCCCCGTGCCCTGCCCAGTGACGGTGACGTCTTCTGGTGTTGAAGAAGGCGCTCTTGTCCCCGTGCAGTTGTGGAGTCTGGCCGGCCTGGCTGCTCGGCGCAGAGGCCGCGACTGCAGTCCCGGGCGTGTGCTCTAGCTGTCCTGGGCACCGTGCATACACTCAGACCGTCACTCCAGCTTATTTTTAAAAAGCCTCTAAATATAAAGATATAATGAATGTGGCTTTTTTAGTCATATAAAAAATAGGTCATCAAGTCCTTAATAATCATACGTTTGGGGGTAATTTGGGGCTGGTGACTTCACCAAGTGCCCAGTTTACTAATTTTACATTTTGCGGGGGGAAGGCAGAGTCTTCCAGTCGGGAAAGGCTGGAAGCAGGCCCCATTGACCGCGTCAGGACTTAGGCTGGGGCACGTAGAGCTGAGCCTGTGAGGACGTTGTGACTTCATTAAAAGAAACGGAAGCACTGGGGGACCAACTTTGAAGCCCGAAAGGTGGATGGGAGCTTCAGCCCGGGTGCCCACGGGGCCTTGGCCCTGTCTGAGGCAGTGGTGTTTGGTGGTTTAGGTCTTTCCCCGACAGAGGGTCTGTGCAGGGCGAGGGGTGAAGTCCTCAGGACACAGGCTCTTCCTGTGGAGGGCCGAGGGATCAGCCTTCAGTGGATCTCCCCGGAAGGGCGCATGTCCCAGCAGCCTCAGCAAATACCGAAGGATGGTGCCAGTCTCAGTTTCTATGTCTCTGATTCCAGGGGACGGAAACACGTGCATTTGTGTGTATGTGGGAAGCAGAAGTTCTCGGTCTCTCCACCTCCTGATCCATCAGAAGTGGAGAGTCCTCAGGGACGCCTGAACTCACGGGCGGTGGTCCTTGGGGCTTGGACCAGGCCGGAGGGGTTGCCCTGTGCAGATCACCTGTGTGCCTCTTCTCCAAGCAGAAGTTTTCTCTGCTGATTACGATTATTCAAGCGGTGTCTGGCTCAGTAGACGGGATGAGAGGCACTCCTGTCTGTCCTCTGTGTGTCCCTGTGTGCAGCTGCCTTCAGAGATGAACATGCATGCTGTTATTTTACACCATAAAATGAATATATCTGGTAAAAGAAAATCAGGAATTGAACGCACTTGGAGTTTGAATGTGTTCGCAGATGCAGGAAATTGCTAAACTTCTGCTTAGAAAATGAGGTTGCCCATGTAGATTACAACACTTGAGACTGGGCCCTCTGAGAGTGGGTGGGCCCGTCCTGTCCTGTCCTGTCCTGTCCTCCTGGGATCACACTGGGAGGGAGCAGAGTTTGTGTGCCATGGGGTTCTGACCAGTGTACCTCTTGGCCTGTTCCCTCTGTGAGCAGCTACCTGTAGCTTTTGATAGACTGGTGTGGGTGGAAGGTGGTGAGACCACTTTTTCTCCCAAGCAGCCTGCACTCTGGTTAGGACCAGTATAATTGCTTTTGTGCAAGTCCTGGAACCCTTGGGGCAGGAGAGGCAGGCCTAGAATCCCGTAAGTCCCTCCTGCCCAGAGATTCTGAGGTGTGCACTCTGTGGGGCCCAAAGTTCCACTGCCCTATTTCTGCTTCCAGAGGTCCAAACCATGGTCCCCTGTCCCCGCCTCCTCCCGCCCGCCTGGCCAGCCTTGGCTCTTGGTCCTTGTTCCTTGGTAAGGCCTGAGGACCCAGGTCTCCTGCATGCCCCTTCCTGGTTGCTACTCACAGCACAGGGGGGCCACACTACACTCCTGTTTGTCAGCTTCTCCTGGCCAGGGACTTGGGTGGCTTCCTGTTTCCTTTCCAGGGAACGTGCAGTCGTCTGGTGTGATGGCCCTCAACCCGTGTGTCCCTTCGTCCCTCCCCTCTGCCTGCCTCCCTGCCCTGGTGCCTGCTCTTAGCCATGTGCCCGGCGCTCGGGCGCCACCGAGACCCCAGGCGTGCACTCCCGCTGCGCCGGCTCCCTGCCTGCCCTCCAGCCCCTCGGGAGCTGCCTGGCCTCTGGAGGACTGGCGTGGGCCCTGCAGGATGGCGTGTGCCAGCCTGGCTCTCTGCTGGGTGGGCCTGGGGTCCGGTGCTGCCTGGGGCGGTTTCCTTCTCTAGTGGCCCCAGCCACCTGCGGGTTGATCCTCACAGATACTCACAGTGCCTGCTACAGACGTGCAGGGCTGTCACCTTGCAGGGCTCAGTAGCAGGTGACGTGTGGCTGCTCCTCAGGGACACCGGGAGGGGAGTGGTGATGACTGGGCAGGGTGGAGGTCACGGCTCCTGGGATGAGGTCTGTGGTCAGTGTGTCCTCATGGTTTCTCTGTCCCCAAATCGACTGCATCCGGTGGGCGGGAGAGGCCCAGGACGTGCATGCCAGCGGGGTGGGGCTGCATTGAGTGGCACCTCTCTAGGAATAAAGTGATTAGCATTGTAAGTAAAACCTGCAGCGCTGGAGTTGATATTTGCTCCGAGGGAACTTGTGATTTCCAGCGAGGTGTAGACGGGCCACGGGAGGATGTTGGAAACGGAGGAGAAGTAGCCACTCCTCAGAAAACACTCGAGCGTGGTCGTTTTCAGTTAAAGCCAGGTGCCTTTGCCTCCTTGGTTTGAGGGGAGTGTGTGAGTGGAGTGTGCTGGCCCCGCCGTGGCTCGTGTCGGCCCTGCCCTAGGAGGGTCCTGCACACCGAGTCTTCCCTTGCCGCTGCTGCCCACCCCCGCCTCTTCTCACCCTCACCTCACAGCCTCTTTCCCAGGGCTTCTTAAATGCCTGAGTGGACCACAACCAGAGTGAAGTGTGAACAAACTCCTTG
Source organism: Sciurus carolinensis (assembly GCF_902686445.1). Classification (NCBI taxonomy): domain Eukaryota; kingdom Metazoa; phylum Chordata; class Mammalia; order Rodentia; family Sciuridae; genus Sciurus; species Sciurus carolinensis. Next base: position 80,261,771 of record NC_062227.1, on the reverse strand, counting down.
TTCTCTCCAGCTTGGGTTAGAGGCCCTGGCTTGGCCACATCTGAGCTGTGTGTTCAGCAATATGCCTACCCTGTCTGTGCCCGTGTTCCTTATTTATGAGTGGGGAGGATAATTGTGATGATTTCACAGGGAGGTGTGGGGATCGAGTGGATTTTATGTGCACAGTGTGTTTATCTTGCTACTCTATTTTCGTGGTGTGGGAAGGAGCACAGGTATGCCAAGTAGGTGCTCCACCCCTGAGCTGCACCCTGAGCCCTGCCCTGTGTCCAGAACGGTGCGTGGTCGCGGTGAGCCCTTGAGAGCACTGACTGTTGGTACCTGAGCACCGAGAGGTGGCTTCCCTCCAGGGCTCCGGGTGACTGTGAGGAGGGCCCTGAGGGAACTGCTATCCTCGTGTCCCAGGCCAGCGCTGTGCCTTGCTTCCGAAGCCCTCATGTGTTAACCTATTCTATTCTTCTTTCTGAATTTTCATTTCATTATTATTTTAAGTTTTTGCAAATGAGACAGCTTTCTGTTGTCTAATAAAACTTTTCGTTTGCACGAGTTCATGGTGTACTGTATGCAGTGCAGTGTGACTTTAAAACTTTGGAATGATTTCAGACGTGCAGAGTTCCCTGCTCCACTCACCAGCCTCCCCGCAGGCTGACCTCTGAGTTACCAGGCAGCACCTGCTGTATCTAGGAGGTCGGCTCGCCAAGGTCTGAGGTGTCACCCGGAGTTCATCTCTTCTGTCCCTGGCACTGCTCTGAGCTTGTCCTGTGGCCAATCCTCGATCTGTCCTTGCTTTTTGTGGCGGTGGCTCTCCTAGGGAGGAGTCTCCAGTTGATTTGCAGAAGGAGCCCCGGTTTGGATGTGCCAAGCCTTTAGTGGGAAGGCCTGGGGGGCGTCCCTGCTCTCTGGCCTGGTCAGGGGTTGGTCTTTGTAAGCTCGGCCACCCGCCTGGTCTTCCCGCCTGGTCTTCCCGGCTCCCCCTGCCTTGCCTTTTGCTGCCCGGCAGGTGTAAGAGTGAAGGTCTGAGGGTCGTGCCCACCCGTTGGACCTGGAGCTCCTTCCCTGGGTGTCTTCGAAAGGTCCTGGACGCGGCATTTCTCTGATGTAGGTCGGTTCCCTTGGCCCGAGGGGAGGGTGCAGGGCTTTTAAAAAGGCTCTTTCTCCTTCGCGTTTCCTTGACTAAAGCATCACTCCTCCTTTGCCACCAAGGAATAAAACCTCCTGTGTTTCTTCTTCCCTGTTCCCCTGTGACTGCCGATCTGGAGCCAGGTGTGCGGGGCAGGAAGTTGGCTCTGGACACACGTGACTCTAGCATGCTGGCTTTGGTCTCTGGGCCTACGCTGAGGGGAAAGGGGGCCAGATCCCGTGGTGCTCTAGACACTGAGTGGCCCTGAGGACGCGGCGCCTGGACAGCCTTGGACACGATCGCCCTTCCAGTGTTTGGAGCAGGTCACCTTCACATGTGCACTTCAGGTCTCTGCTGAGGCCGTGGCTCCCTCGGGGGCCGAGATGAGGAGGGGACGGTGTCCTTAAGTGGCATGTCCTCGGAGTGATGCAGTTGCAGTTCCCTGCCTCTCCAGGGATGCCTGGCCAGGTCACCTCTCTCCTGGCCCTGCCCCAGCCTCCTGAGGGTCTGATGTCACATCCTCAGGCCTTAGAGACCCACCACTACAAAGTTAGAAGAAAATGAAACATTTTAACCTCTCCTGAAAGGACCAGCATGGGTACTGGGGAGGCCGGTGGGTCAGGAGGCCGCATCCTGTCCCTGCAGGTGGTACTGGGGAGGCCGGCGGGTCAGGTGGCCGCGTCCTGGCCCTGCAGGTGGTACTGGGGAGGCCGCGTCCTGGCCCTGCAGGTCGCCTGCCACACGCCTGGCTCTTGGGGGCTCTGCACGACATCATTTCAAGCAGCCTGTGGTCCCCATTCCAGAGACTGCATGTGAAGGAGCGTTGGGTGCTCATGTAAAGGAAGGGACACTTTGGTGGATCTATATTCTTTTCTTTTAAAAGAAGTCTGTTTTAAAAAATCTCATTTAAAAAATGGGTTTAAATGTCTCATTTGGCATCGGAAGACAGGCCGTCACGTACTTCCTATTGCTCATGCAGTGAACTGTCTAGGTGACAAGATGCTGTGTGAGTATCACTTTTGAAACTCACCATCAGATCCAGTAGGAGTGACTTCCAGGTCTGGGAGGACCTGTAATGTTTGAGGATGGTGGAGTCCAGATTTCAGTGAAATGCAGATTTTGATGGGTAGGTCAGCTCTCGGCCACAAGCTGCCCCTTGTCCGTCCGTCTGTGTTGTGGATGCGAATGCTGTGGGTGGAGGAGAATGGGCTGCCCTGAGATCCAGGGTCAGGCAGATGGCTGGTGGAAGGCGGTGTGCAGGCGCTTGGACTATGGCGGGTGTCCTCGGTGACGTCTTGGTAGCCTGGATTGACATCTGTCTGGCTGATCAGAACTGCACGTCAGGGGCCTCTGGGTGCTGCACTGAGCTTCTGCTGGGCTGTCTCCTGACTTGGTTGCCCACACAATGTGGGACAGTCTGATTGTTGTGACTTGCCAGTGGCTGCACGTGGGGGCTTTGGTTTGTCTCCAAGCATCTGCTGTGGCTCAGGAAGGCCTTGGGTATGTGCATCATTACGTTTTCTTAAAAGCAGTGCAAGCCTTTCTTGGGAATGTGATTGTTTTCGCACCGGACTTCTGATTTCAGTCCTCCCCTGAGCAGGGACTCCTCAGAGTGTGGCACTTTCCTGGGATGTGCGCTCTGCTGCCCGTGTGCTGGAGAGGCCTGTTTGGGCCGGTGAGAATACCTGTGTTCCTTCTGTGGCCTCTGCATCTCAGTCCTGGGGTGGCAGTGCAGTTAAAAACAAGTGTTTGCTTTGACCTTGGCTTTGGATCACTTTTATTAGCATAGCTGGAAAAAAGTCAAAAAGAGTTCAATGATGATTATAAAAGTTATTAAATAAGAACAGGTCGCGGTGAGGCCTCTACTGTTGGGTTTTTGGGAGAGCATGGTCCCTGGAGTGCGCGGGCTGGATTTCCTGGGAGCAGCCTGTGCGGGCAGCCTCTGGATTGGTGCTTGTGTGTGGGATGCACTTCCTCTGCATGGCAGGCAGATGGACTTCTTTTTTTTTTTTTTTTTTTTTTTTGTTACCGGGGATTGAACTCAGGGGCCTTTACCACTGAGCCACATCCCCAGCCCTGTTTTTTCATATTTTGTTTAGAGACAGAGTCTCACTGAGTTGCTTAGCACTTCACCATTGCTGAGGCTGGCTTTGAACTCAGATCCTCCTGTCTCAGCCTCCTGAGCTGCTGGGATTACAGGCGTGTGCCACCGCGTCGGGCTTGGACTTCTTTTTACCAAGTTTGCAGAGCGTGCTGCTGTTGGGGGAGGGAGCTTTCAGGGTGTAGATGGCCGTGCTCCCTCCTGGGAGGTGTGGCTGTGGAGCAGGTGTGTGCTCGTCAGCACGGGAGGGTTTGGGGTTTTACAGGCAGGTCTTCAGGGTGGGGCCCCGTCTGTCCCGTGTGCCCCTGTGCCGAGACGTGCCTCCCTGGTGTCCGTGTTCCCTCCTGAGGACGTTCTGGGCGTGGGAGTGTGTCAGGCTTTCAGTGAGCAGGAGGAGCGTGGGAAGTGGCGCACAGTCTCCTGCCCAGCGCTCCCGTGTGCCGTTGCCTGACTGAGTGTTGACACGGGTTTGCGTGAAGCAGTCTCTGGTCTTGGAATGCTGAGTGGTGGGACACTCTCACCCCGTGGCCCTCTGGCTGAGGTGCTCTCCAGAACAGTGCACAGCAGGGGTGCGCTGGCCTGGTCACGGTCCAGCTCACCAGAGGCCGCAGACACCCTTGGGTGACAGGTTCTGGGAGGAAGTGAGTGTTGAACTCAGTGTCCGTCCCGCGATGTCTCCATGGACGGTGGGAGAAGCGCAAGCTGCATGTTCTGTCTTGGTTTGGGGGAGTTAGCCGGGGAGCCGGTCCCCTCCGTAGCCTGGGGAGGAGGCCCAGGTGAGGCAGGACCTGCCTGGCTGTGCGCCCTGGGCGGAGCTTCGTGCCTCCGGCTGGCGCGGCTCCTGGCGGGCGCTCGGGAGACAGCTGTTGAGTCTGGTGACTTGCCCTAGCCTCCCCACCAGAGCAGGCCCCTGCAGCTGCGGGCGGCACCCACCCTGCCCGAGCCCTCCAGCTGCGTTTTCCCGCGTTGCACTTGCTTCTGCTGGTGCGTCATGTTCACTAGTCTGTAAGTAAATCCTGACAACTGCACAAAATGTGGGTGACACCTCCTGCTTCCATTTCATTCAGGGGCCACTTTAAAGAGAGTGATCCAGGGCTTCTGAAAGGCATGTCAGGACCCAGCGGGCCATAGGCATGGGAGACACTGGTCCCCTTGGCCTTCTTGTTCCTTCGTGGTGTGGCCTGGGCGGGGGTGGCTGTAGGATTGGAGGAAGCCCTCAAGGTCCCTGTGGTGTGAGAAGGTGGTGCCTGTTGTTGCTGGTGACGGTGTTCCCAGGACAGGTGTAACCTCTTGGTCATACAGTTACCAGACGGTCATGGGCAGTGTCAGGGAGAAGCTGAGTCTTAGCCCCAGGATCTGACTCAGTCTGTCATAGAAGTCCCTCCGTTATTTCTGAAGAACAGAGGGGTAGACAGTCATCCCCCGTGCACCAAGGAGAAGGTGACAGAGCATGGGCTCCGGGGGCTGGGAAGTTCAGCCTGTGCTTCACTGTGTCTCTGTCTTGGTGACTCTCTTGGTGGCTCTGACACGGTGGACCTTGCTCTCAGCCCTGAGTGAGGCGGGGCCAAGGTGTCTCCTTCCCTGCCCTGAGCTGTGGGGCTCCCTGAGAAGGGAAAGCCATGCACCAGCGCCCTGATTTCTGTCGCTGGTGGGTGGCCGAGGTGCCAGTGACTGACCGTGGCCTCTCGGTTCAGGCTCCTGCCCTCGGGGCCTTCCTGGTGGCCCAGCACACCCAGTGGAGGCCCAGAGTTGGGACCCTGTCCTGAGGTCCTTCTGCATTTAGATCGCAGCCGTGTTGGGAGGTCCACCACCTGAGTGGACTGTCCCCACAGCTTGCAGGTGGGCTTGGGGACAGGAGGATGGAAAGGAACGGGCTTGTGGCCGTGAGGAAGGTGCTCAGACTCTGCTCTCCTGTCCCGGTCTCAACGAGGGTGCACCGTCAGAGACGGAGGCCTGCTGGGCGGGCAGACCCCGTGCTCCGCGGGAGTGGAGCTGAGCCTCTGCCAGCGTGGCGTCAGTTCTTCCTGCTGTGCGTGGCAGGTGTCCGCACGTCTGCGTGGGACCCTGCATGGAGACTCAGCGTGCTGTTCGTGGGCGTTGCTCCCGCTCGGGTCGTTCTGACAGTGGTAGCGAGGCAGCGCGGTGATGTGTGTGCAGTGACCTTCTTTGGGACCATGAGTCCCACCTGCCCCATGCCAGAAAGCCGCTGTGTGACAGACCCCCGTGGGGGGTTCCTCGCGATCACCGCCTGAGCCTCCTGTCCACGGCAGTGCCCCGCGGGTCCCCGTCTCCTTGGCTCACTCCGCTCTCCCAGAGGAGTGCCTGTGCGCGTGGCTTTCCCGCGCTGCCCTGGCGCTGCCTCGCGAGGCCCCTGCCGCGGGGCGAGCCGGCGCACCCTGGGCAGTGGGTCTGTGGCTCCGTTCCAGAGGGAGCTCTCTTGCTGGAACGTGTCCCGGGTGAGGGTGGGGGCTCTTGGCTCATGCTCTCTGGGGTGCGCGAGCCGCACCGGCCAGGGGACCTGCCCCTCTGTCCTCCTGAGGCTTTTCCGGTCAGGGCTGCTCTCTCCTAAGGTGGTGGACGCATCAGGAGTGGGGGCCACGCGTAGCTCTCAGCTAAGTAAGTGGTGCCCGGGGAGAAGCAGCCCCACCGGCCTCGCCCGGGCCTGGGATTGCCCAGGAGGAAGCCGCTTCCCGTCATGCCCGGGAAGTGGCCACCGAGGTGTGCAGTGGCCTGGCCAGATCTGAGACCGGGCCAGCACGTGCCTGTGGACTGTCCTGCCCCGTACTCTGCTGAGACCCCCGTCGGGGGCGGAGCAGCGTGTGCTCTTCTTCTCTTGTGAGAGCGGAGACCTGCTTTGGGACCTCGCTGGCCAGCAGGGCAGATGGGGGTGTGTATCTGAAGTGGAGGCTTCAGTGTAAGAGGAGAAAAGGGGCACATGGGGCGCAAATCCCAGCTCCTCGTCTGGAGCGTTCCAGGAAGGATGTGCGTAGGTGCCAGGAGCCGGGCAGGCCTGTCTTCTGTGAACGTGCATGGTGTCACAGACACGCACAGTGTCGTGCACGTGCTGTCATAGACTCGCGTGACGTGGTGGAGAGGCGTGGTGTCGTGGGTTCCCACCAGGCTCCAACGTCATTGCCGGCTGTCTGTGTGCCCCTGCCCCCTAGGCTTCCTGCTCCTCCCTCACACCCCGTCAGCGTGGCTTAGCCGGGGCACAGCCCGAGGCACTGTGGCTGCCCATCCTGTGGCTGCCGTGGTCACAGACAAAGGAGGCAGCACCTGAGATGGGCTGGCACCTCAAAGTGATTTTGAGAACAGCAAACTCAGTAAATAGAAACCAGGAAGTTGTAGCATTGAGATGTATGTTTGCCTGAATAACTAGAAATAGGAGATTTCCGTGCAGGGCCTGGAAGCCAGTGGTACTTGCATTTAGGTGGAGTCCTAACCCTGTTGGCTCTGAGCCGTCTTCTTTCTGGTACCGGAGACCTAACCCCATGGTGCTCTGCACGCAGCTACACTCCCAGCCCTGTTTGTTTTATGCCAACTCAGGCTCTCACTAGGTTGGCCAGGCCTACCTGGCACTTGGACCCTCCTGCCTCGCCTCCAGCGGTGGATTCCAGGTGCGTGCTGTCATGCTTTAAACCCCTTCCTGGGTTCTCTCGGGTCCCAGGCAGGACTTGTCACTCACGCACTCCCAGCTAGCCTGGCTGGTGAGAGCCACCTGAGTCACGGTGGCCTTGAGACTGTCCTGCTGGTCCAGATGCCTGGTGGCGCCTGGGGAAGCGGAAGTCGTGGCGGGAGGTCCAGGTGCCCCAGCTGTACCCTGCCGCTTACCTGAGGCCACTCGACTTTGACTCGAGTTCGCGGGTGGTTAGCTGGTAGCCGTGACCCATGGATAAAAATGGCTGAGATTTCTGGGCCTTTGGTGGAGCTGGGTCTCCCGCATGCTCCTTGCGCACGATTCCTAGCCTGAGGTCCAGATGGCTTTGTAACGAGGTTCCTGGCAGGACAGGGCTCTGCTTGAGCGGTTTAAGCCAAGGAAGGGTTTCGGTCAGGAGCCAGAGGGGAAGCGAGCACCTGTTTGCTCCCGTTGGCTGGGCTTCTGCAAAGAGGGGCGAGGGGTGAGCCCATCTCCACCTCAGAAAAGGTGGGTTTGGTGGCTGGCCTTGGACAGGAGCCCGTTCTCGGGTGGCCAGGGCGGGTGACAGTGACCTCTCCCTCGGTCCCCTCAGGTGCTGTGTTGAGACGGGCACTTGGGAGCCGTCCCGTGTTTTCGGTTCCCTGCGGGGTGGGAGGGCCAGCGTGGTGGTGTCCTCTCCGGTGGGTCTGGCATCCCACAGGTAGCTGTGAGCCGCCTCTGGGCCACAGACCTGGTCAGCGTGCATCGCCCGGTGTGTTGAGCGGCGAGCGTGCGAGTGACCTTTCACCAGCCAGGCGTGTGCATGGGTGGTTTTCATAGATGCTCACCTGCTCGTCCTTTCTCGCTCCCCGTGAGGAAAGCGTGGCCGTCTTTTGTCTCCAGGCTGGGTGCTTGCAGCCGCGCGGTCTTCAGATGGGCCGTGGGCGCCAGGGTCTCTGGCAGAGTGGGTCTGGGAACCCAGCTGGGCGGCGAGGCGCTGTTTGCACACAGCGTCCGGGCACAGTCGCCCGTGTGGTTCCGGCCTTCTTGGAGGGTCAGCTGGTGTCCTAGGCTGGCAGAGGTGGCCCGGCTGGGTGCGCGCTTCCCTGCTCCAGAGGCAACATGCAGGGTCGCGTAGGTTCCAGTAGGACCGGCGGAGGGAGTGTTCACTTCCCCCGTGAGCGCCTGGTGGAGGAGTCGGGGCTGCGGCCGCTGCCAGGACCGCGTGCAAGGTAATGTTTCACAGGCTGTTTGTGGCTTACTGCGCACGATGGCCTCTCTTTGTATTCCTGGACGCAGTTCTTTCTTTCATTACCTGGTGGGGACTTCTAGGCGCTTTTGTAAACAGCAGAGGAAGGAGAGAATGTCGGGGAGAGGGTGGGTCTGTGTCTCACGCTCACACTCACGGTAGGTAGGTGTTAGTGGGGGTCTGCCTTCTCACACCTGCGTTGGGGAGGTGCTGGTGGGCTCTTTCTCACACCCACGGTAGGTAGGGGTTAGTGGGGATCTGCCTTCTCACACCTGCGTTGGTTAGTGCCGGTGGGCTCTTTCTCAGGCCTGTGCTGGGGACGTATGCTGTTTTTGGTGAGTCTGGACAGGAGGACAGTCCCCGTGTTGGGAGGGGCAGGTACTCTTCTCTGTGTTGGTTCATGTGGCATCACACATACAACTTGTGTGTAAGCAGATTTTGGGGAAAGTCAATTTTGCATTTTGCTAATAGAATTTTCAAAAATGTCTGGCAATAACTAGGAAGTGTTCCCTAGAAATGAAATGTGAGTTCTGCATCGTTTTGTTTTCTCTGTTGCTGATTATAAAAGAATTTGGAAAAAAATGTGTTAGACATTGTATTGGTACCAGTTTCTGCACGTTCAGGCTCAGTGACAGTGTCTCACCACTTTTTAATTTGGATCTCTCTGTAGTGCATGGAAGGCCCTCTGCTTTTCCATGTTTTAAAAATAGATATTTATGAGTCTTCATTTTTTCTCTGGTATTACTCCAAGCTTTCAGTGTTTCAGAATTATTTGCAGTGTTGGCGTTGACATTGGTGGTGCAGAATGTAAAGGGATCAAAGTAGCAACCGAGTACTTTTGTGGCTCATTTCGTGGTAGTGAGGGGTCTGCAGTGTAGAGTGGCCCTCAGTGGCCACAGGGCCCAGTTTGGGTGATGCAGGACTGCAGTTCTGGAAATGGGCCTCTTAATGGCAGTGCTGATACGGTTGGGGGCACCCTCCCAGGCTGCTCCAGGAAGCCTGGCCCTCCCTGTCCACTCCTCACACTGCTCTGTGCAGGATGACGGGCGAAAACAACGTGTTCATGTATCTGCAGGAAACTACCTGACGTTGATTTTCTCGTGACAGGTGGTTGAGGCATGGGAGGTGCAGGACCTGGCTTTGGGGAGCAGAAGGGAGGTCCAGGGGCCCTGGGGCCTCGAGGTTGCCCCCTGGTGGACCCATCACCCCGACGCTGCTCCAGGGGAGCCTTCCCGGGGTACTAATAGCCAGGGAAGAAATTCCCCACACCTTCCCTCACTCATTCTTGGGGCGTTCGGAATGTTTTCAGTGATTACACTGTGTCAGCTGCCCTCCCCCCATAAAGTCAAGTTTGAGTACCAACCTTTATATTTTAGTAAAAGTTCATTGGGGTGGTTTAAACGTGAATGCTGTTTCGTGTTTTCTTGGGAAATATTTTGCTCTCATCTGCACTGTTAGCAAATGTTTTTTCCTTTACGTCTGGAAAATGGAATCTCTTTCTCCTGAACCAGGCGTGAGTTTGTTTATTTCTGACAGTTCATGGTAAACGACTTCTTGAAAGTAACCTACTTGGAAGAAGGACGTTTGAGCCATTGTGCACTTTTGCTTTAAGTAGACAGTGGCTCCAAAGCTGTGGTCTGAGGTGCAGATTGGAATCGGGTCTGAGGGATCAGAGTCTGATAAAGCCACAGTGCAGGCAGTTCTCTGCATTTGGGGACAGACCTGTTGGTGCTGGCTTGGATTTGTTTGAGGGGAGCTGAAGCTTTCAGAGGAAGCCTTTGTTCAGGCAGCGGTTCTGTCTTCCTCTCTCCCACACCTCCTTTCTGAAGGAAGCCCACGCCAGGCCGCCCTTGCAGCGAGGCTTGGTGAAGTCCTGGGCAGGCTGGTGACTGGCAGCTTGCTCCTCCTGGCCGTGGGCTGCACCCTGTGCTGGGGGTCTGTGCCTTCCCGGTGGGGAGGCGGGTGGGGCTTTTGTGAATGCGGCTGATTCTGGTGCCGTTGGCTCCTTCCTTCTTGCTGGAGTGGAGTGTGGCTTGTCCATAATGGATTATTGATTGGTCTGAGGACAGCAGCAGCCGCGGGCCTTGTCCTCAGCCCTGCCTGTTCTCCCAGCAGTGAATGCGCACTGGCGGGACCCTGGTCTGGGCACTGTGAGCCTCAATTGTTGATCTCCTGCGGAACGGTTTGTAGGGAGAGGAACTCTTCATTGTTGTTCGGGAACTTCCCCCATTTGGGCAGATAATAGGCTTTTTGTCTCAGTGGTAAGATAAGCTGGTGGAGGATGTTAATGATGTATTTTAATTCATGGCTCATAATGCTACAGTGCAGCTCGAGAGGCCGTTCATTGTCTGCAGGGGAACAAACTGGCACAGTGCGCAGCCTGGCCCACTGCACCCACTGGGCCTGCGCCCACCGCAGGGCAGGTCCCTGGGACTGGCAGGAATCGCCCTATGAAGTGCTTGAGAGGGATTGCCCTTTTCCTTGGGCGGCGCGCCCTTGGGAGCTGTGCTACTCCTTGGCGGTCGACCCTGTAAATATCTCAGCCATTCTTCCCGTGTTGAGCTTTTTTGGATGAGTTTTTGGTGGGGCTCTCCCCTGCCCTCCTGGAGCCATCCGATTCCCCTGCAGTCCACTCCCACAGTACCCATCCCCAGAGATGTGTGCACATGGCCACGGCCCCTGGACTCGCTGACCTGGAAGCCCAGCTTCTCTGTAAGGGGGCTGGAGGGGCGACAGCCAGGGGCCAGTAGAGCCAGGCGGGCAGGAAGCCAGAGCAGTGTGGCATGGAGCAGGAGGGCGCCCTGGGGTGGACTCGCGGGCTGCAGTGCTCCCTTGGCTGGGGCTCAGCTTGCTCCTGCTCCTGCAGGGGTCCGCCTGGGTGCTTCGGCACTTAAGGGTTGTTCTGGAAATTGCTCTGCGTGTTAGGGTGTGTTTGGATACTAGTCTGGGGTTCCTTTTTCAGGCTGAGATTCTGAGGGTGCCGACTTTCCTAGGTTCAGAGGTTGGGAACAGACCCTTCAGCTTTTGTTCCATGCCGGTGTGATTCACAGCAGAAAGTGGTAAGATTTACTCTTGATTTTAGAAATGTATTCACGTTTCCCCCGACAATGCTGTATTTAACTGGTCAGAAAATTGTTGTTTAAAATATGGAAGGAAACCCTCACAGCGCTACTTGTTTCTACGCTGGGAAGAGGGAAAGGGCCTTTGTGAAGGCCACCAGCGGCCAGACTTGCTCGTGGGCTGTGCTGCTGGCCTTCCAGGATGGCTTTGCAGCTGGGGCTCCTGGGTGATTTCTCCACTGTCTCGGGCAGGTCTTTCAGAAATCAGAATGCGTCTTTAAAGAAGAATCCGTTGGAACAAGTTCATGTTGGTTGGATGATTTTTCTTTCTTAAGAAAACTGGGGTGAATGGGAGGTAGTTTCCCAACCGCATTCCTTGGGGCCTGGAGCTTCCTTGGGGCTGGTTGAGGGCAGCGCTGCCTCCTCCTGTTTCTCCAGAGGAGCAAGTGGGGTTCATTTGACTCCTGTGTAAAAGTCCAAACCCTACCAGTGCAGAGTGGCCTGAGTAGCCAGTGAACACGGACACCTGCATGCTGACCCTCCAGGCCCAGCGGTATATCTGTCTCCCATCTCTGTTTCTTGCAAGCCATTTCTGAATACTTCATGACACATCTCCAAAAACCAGGAGCTTTTGACCGTATCTCCAGCTTAACAGAGTAGCAGGGATTCCCAAATACCGTGGGACACCAAGACCGTGTGAAAGCTTAGCTTTCGTCAAGAGGCCTGGAGGTCAGATGTGTGGACGTGTCTGTTGCAGATGATTATAGTTGCACTAGGTCCCCTGTCCAGCACGGCACGTGCAGTACCATGTAGATGTTTCTAATTGGCTTCCCAAGCTGCTGCTCTTGCCTCTTTGGATTTATTCAGTCAGATATTGCCAGTGCCAGTGACCAGCTGTCTTTGAACACCGCACGATGCTTCACTCACTTTCCCGCGATCGCCGGCAGTGTCTGGAGGCGCTGGAGTGTGCTGAGGGCTCCTGCTGTACTTCACGTGCATTGATTTAAGCCTCACAAGAGGATCACAACATAGGTGTCATTCTGTCGTTACACTTTGAGATGAGGAAACAGAGTGAGGAACAGAGAGGCCACTCTCTTGGGGTCACACAGCTCATCTGAGTTAATGGCAGAACTGGATTTTGATTGAGGTAGTCTGAGTGTCCCTCACAAGCTGTTTTGGGGCACCAACTGTCTCTTCATCTGGGTGGCGAGACCACACCTGTGTTGGTGGGCAGGATGGCCGCAGGAGGGTCAGGGCACGGGGATGTTGACTGGGGGTGCAGATGGTGGGGGTTTAGGTCTGTTGTAGGCTGAGCAAGGTGACTGGGCTCATGTTAAGGGTGGGAAGGGCCTGTTGGGCGTCTCCAGGGGTTTGCAAGGGGCTTAGTGTGAGTTGAGGCAGAGGCCACGGGGGCCCGCAGCCTCCTGGAGTCCAGTGCTCACCCCACCCTGTCTGATTCCCAGACACATGCCCTGGGAGGACAGGTGTTCCTTGCAAACACAGCGTCCCTCCCTCCCTGGCCTTCTGGGAGCTTCTCCAGTCCCAGGGCACATGGCGCACCCCCAGAGGCATGTGCACAGGTGCAGCTCCTGCCTGGCCTGGGAGTGGCCGGTGGCCGTGAGGTTGAGCCTCTTCCTCTGCATCTTCCTCTGCTCAGCTCCTGACCTGTCCAGTGTGCTCGGCAGGGAAGGGAAGTGCGCTGGTGAGGGGGCCCTTGTCTGTGCCTGACCTGCCTCAGAAGGTGCTGGAGCCTGTGAGGGCCATGCTTCGCTGGGAGCCGGGCTACGCCGAGGGAGGCTCGCTGTCACGGTCGTGCTGTGGATGCCCTGTGGCTGGTCACAGTGCTTCTTCTGGCCTCTGCGTCTGGTGTTGGCTGTGGGTGTGCACCGGGCTCTCGGAGCCTGTCACCATGGGTGCGCTAGAGCGACAGGTGTGTGCTGTGCTGGTGCCGGGTTCTGCACACCTGGAGGGACCCGGTGGTCGGACAGGTGGCCCTCACGTCAAATTTATCCTGGATCTGCCGTGTCGGAGGCCTCCGCCTCGTCCGACTGCAGGGTCTGGGTGGCGAGGGGAGGGCTCGCTGGCGGCAGCGTGCAGCTGGCCTGGCCTGCGAGGCGTGGGGCTGCGCAGCCAGGTCTTCCAGGAGGGCCGCGGCGTTTCTCCTCCACCTTTTCTGTCTCGTCCTTGGGCTTCCTCTGCTCTTCGCCATTTTCATGCATTTTTTTGTGTAACAAAGATACATTTTCCTTAGTAAACATCTTACTTTTCCCCATTTTTTATGAGTGTGATTGAATTACCCAGCTTCTCCAAAATGAAATATATTAGGTTGAAAATTACACAGGGCATTTTTAAAACGCAGCTTCACGCTGTTCATCCCATTGCGGAGAAACTCATGCCCACAGAGCAGGAAGTCCACTGGAGATCCGCTCTGACACCAGCAAGTCATTTTTATGCTGAAACAATTAAATTACAGCCTCTTCGGCAAGTTCCCAGTTTTAGCCTTGGAAAGTTTGTAATGCATCTTGTAATAAAACAGAAACAGCGCTTTCCCATGAGCTCTGCGCCTGATGTGGCCTGGTGCCTGATGTGGCTCCATGGCTGACACGGTCCTGTGCCTGACGTGGCCCCGTGCTTGGTGTGGTCCCATGCTGACGTGGCCCCATGGCTGACATGGCCCTGTGCTTGGTGTGGCCCCATGGCTGACGTGACCCTGTGCCTGACGTGACCCCGTGCTTGGTGTGGTCCCATGCTGACGTGGCCCCATGGCTGACATGGCCCTGTGCTTGGTGTGGCCCCATGGCTGACGTGACCCTGTGCCTGACGTGGCCCCGTGCTTGGTGTGGTCCCATGCTGACGTGGCCCCATGGCTGACATGGCCCTGTGCTTGGTGTGGCCCCATGGCTGACATGGCCCCATGGCTGACGTGACCCTGTGCCTGACGTGGCCCGTGCTTGGTGTGGTCCCATGCTGACGTGGCCCCATGGCTGACATGGCCCTGTGCTTGGTGTGGTCCCATGCTGACATGGCCCCATGGCTGACATGGCCGTGTGCTTGGTGTGGCCCCATGGCTGACGTGACCCTGTGCCTGACGTGGCCCTGTGCCTGGTGAGGCCCTGTCCTTGGTTTGGTCCTGTGGCTGGTGAGGCCCAGTGCCTGGCGAGGCCCCGTGTCTGCTGAGGCCCAGTGCTTATGTGACCCCGTGGCTGACGTGGCCCTGTGCCTGGTGAGGCCCTGTCCTTGGTTTGGTCCTGTGGCTGGTGAGGCCTAGTGCTTGGTGTGGCCCCGTGGCTGACGTGGCCCCGTGCCTGGTGAGGCACGTGCTTGTGTGCAGGTGGGCAGCAGCCCATGGTGGATGCACCGGCCCTGCCACCCTCTGGCCCTTGCCTGACTGCGGGCTTGTGCTCCAGTTGCTCTGGTTTGGGTGACCAGTTGTGGACTGGTTGTGTGAGGGGTTGTATCTGCAGGCCCGTGAAGTTTAGGAAACGCCGGCGAGCCAGCTCCCATTTGGCTTGAAGGTTTGAGAGGAAAATAGCAGTGCAGGTCGGGGGGACCTGAACTGTGCATGCTTTGCCACCCGGCGGCTGTGTGTGAGCCGCTGCCCCCCAGGGAATGGGCAGAGCTGCCGGAGACCCTCCCAGCCAACCCAGTCAGGGTGACTAGGGAACGAAGACGCACAGGTCCTTTTCCCGAGGGCCCTGGGAAGGACCACAGCAGTGTGCGCATCCAGTGGCCCGGCTGTGGACCTGACCAGACAGCTGAGCTCAAATTGCATGGGACAGGCCTGTGGCCCATTTCCCCAACACTCCTGTGGATTGTGCTGGCCAGTGTGCCGGGGGCAGGTAGAGGGGCCCGCTGCAGCAGCAGGGCCTAGTGACATTTGTGTCCTCCCTGGTGCTGAGCAGACCCCTGTCAGCAGGCACAGTGGGTTTTGCAAGAGAGGGTGTGTGGGGGCTCTTGGTGCATGCAGTGTCCTCAGGTTGTTACCAGGCTCAGCTCCTGACCGGGAATGGGCTGAGGGTGTGCAGGAGCCCCACCCAGGAAACGTGCTGGTTAGTGGGGGGCCAGGGGGACCGTGGCCGAGGACCCTGCCAACACGGAGCTGAGCCTTCAAGGCCACCCTGGTAGCTGCCACTCTGCTTGCTGGAGAAGCAGGACAAATAGCAGAGAGCACACCTGGGCGATGATTCTGGCCAGTCAGCACCTGAACAAGTCACTTGATGTCCACACACTGTGGCTGCGGCCTGGGACCCCTGTCAGTTCAGGCCTTTGACTCTGAGTCTGGACTGGGTGCTGGCTTGCTGCAGTTCAAGAGAATCAGAGAATGCACTGGTTAATGTCTTCTGTGGACAAACATTAGTGTGCAGCAGAGTCTGCAGAATTACTTCTGAGTCACCCAGGGGTTCAGTTATTTTTTTCTCTCCATAAATTTATTTCCATATATTTCTTTAAACTTGTAAGATTTTTTAATATTAAGTTTGGTCAATAAGTTTCATATAAATAATACGTTCAATGGATCATTGTACATGTTATGCCTAACTCAGCATTTTGGGAGGGTAGCGAAATGCGATAAGGCTTCATGAAAATCATTTGCCTTAATAAATCATCATGAAGAATTATAAAGCCACGCAGAATTTGCATCAGGATCAGGAAAGTTGGACCAAGTACTTTAACTTAGTGTCGACTGAACTGCTGAGGACAGGGTCTTGGGCACGCCATATTTTTCTGGTGTTAGGGTTTTTTCTTTTGCTTTGCTCTTGGGGTCAGGGACTCCTTGGCTTCGTGCCTGTCGGCTGGGGCTGCCGGTGTGACCCTGGGGTAGCGAGTTAGGTGCCGCCTCTTTTCAGATCTGCTGCTCACATCTCGTGTTCTTCTTTGGGTACCTTGGCACCTGGTTGGGGGCTTTCTTGAGACACTACGCCCTGTGATTCTCAGCAAGAGTCCCACCTGTGCCTCTCTCTGGGCGAGGCTGGCGTCCTCCGGAGCAGGCAGACATCCTGCCTTCAGAATCCCTGCTCCCTGGAGGATGTTTGGGGACGGTCCTGCCACGGCCCCTGACGTGTGGCCCATGCTCCCTCAGGCTGGTTTTCCGCATCTGTTCCAGTGAAGATGTCCGGGTGGAATGCCCAGGGTGAACTGGACGCGCCGCTCCAGGTTCTATGGGACAAGAGCGCCATCTTTGATAGAGTGTAGCTATGGATACACTGACTGACGTGGCCCAGTCCCAGGGCTGCACCCATGTTGCCCGCCCTGCCCCGGACGCAGACGTGGGCCACTGGGATGGGCTGGCTTGGCCTGTAGACCAGAGCCAGGGACTCAGGGCAGAATCTGCCCCTCTTGCTCTGGCAGGCAGATGGGCTTGGTGGTGGCAGTGACCACTAGGTAGGAGGGTGTGTGCCGTCATCAGGGTTCTGGTACCACTTCTGGGCACTGGGGAGATGGGGTGTCGGGGCCGATGCTGCACGGACTCACAGGCGCAGAGGGCTCTGCGTTGGGATTGGGACCAGGTCCTGTGACCCGAGCCGGGGGCTGCCTTGTGAGTGTTCCAGCAGGAGCCCAGGAGGGAAGGACATGGAAGGCCACACCAGAGAGGCATGGCTTCCTGAGGTGTCACTAAGCTCTGGCCAGCGCCTGTGTGAGGGGTATGACCATGTGACCAGGCGGACCTGCAGCACCTGCTCTGGACCTGGGCAGCGGCTGAACCTTGGGGTCTCAGACTGTTCCCCGTCCAGTTGCTGCTCCTTCGTCCAACCACCTCGTGCCCAGCAGAGACTGTTGCTTGACCTCTTGGCTCGCATGTGGGTAGTGCCAGCGCAGTCTCTGCAGCTCCCCACCCATCCGTTCACGTCTGAGCCGGCTCTCCTTCCCACTCTGCTCCCTGCCTCAGTTTCTCTGTCCACATTTCCTCATGTCCTTCTTGTGGAGTAGCCTGTGTCTCTGTGGTCTGCAAACTTTCTACCCACAGGCCTCTCTTAAGGACTTGGAATCTTTTTGGGAAAAAAATGGTCGTTATTTACTTGAATTGTCTAATGCAGGTGATTGCCAGTAGCTGTTTGATTGCTGACTCTTGTTTTGTGGGTCCTGGGGCTGGAACCCAGGGCCTCACGTGCTAGGCAAGGGCTCCTCACGGCGCTGCTCCCGGCCTTCTTTTTTACTTTGAGACAGGACCTTGCCAAGTTGCTCAGACTGTAACCCCTGGTTTTCAGGGGGTCAGAGAGCACCATGTTCATCGACTTGCATTTGGTTGGTGTCCATCTCTGTGTGCTCAGGTGGACTGTGCCTCCTGGCGAGCCTGCCGGCTGGCCCGTGGCCTTGCTGCTGGCTCGCTGGTGCGGGAGCTTTGTTCACGAGGTCTCTGTCTCTTCCAGGTGCTTGCTGCGTCAGCCTGCTTCTCCACCTGGGTTGTGTGCTGCCTCCTCGTGGGCCCCTCCCTGGTCGCTGGGCAGCGGCAGCCCCTCTGAGGATGGAGAGGTAAGACGTCCCTCAGGCCTGCGCCACCGACAGCCGCTCCGCCACCACGCCCCATCCTCCCAATGGATCGCAGCCGAGAGGCCGAGATGGAGCTGAGGAGAGGGCCCAGCCCACCCAGGGCCAGCCGGAGCCAGGAGGTGGACGGGGACAGGGCCGCCTGCCACAGCTGCTGCATCTGTGGCAAGAGCTTCCCCTTCCAGAGCTCGCTGTCCCAGCACATGCGCAAGCACACGGGGGAGAAGCCCTACAAGTGCCCCTACTGCGACCACAGGGCCTCCCAGAAGGGCAACCTCAAGATCCACATCCGCAGCCACCGCACGGGGACCTTGATTCAGGGACACGAGCCAGAGGCGGGGGAGACGCCGCTGGGCGAGGTGCGAGTGTCCGAGGGCCTGGACGGGTGCGCCAGCCCCACGAGAAGCGCGTCGGCCTGCAACCGCATGCTGAACGGGGCCGCGCCAGCGGACGGCAGCAAGATCCTGCTGCGCAGCAGCCGCAAGGAGGCTGAGGGGGCCGCCCCCGGCTCGGGGGAGGCCGGGCCCCTGGCCCAGTGCTCCTTCTGCAGGAGCCAGTTTGAGCGCAAGAAGGACTTGGAGCTGCACGTGCACCAAGCCCACAAGCCCTTCAAGTGCCGGCTGTGCAGCTTCGTGACCCTGCGGGAGGAGTCGCTGCTGAGCCACATCGAGAGGGACCACATCACTGCGCAGGGCCCGCGCGGCAGCGAGGCCTGTGTGGAGAACGGCAAGCCCGAGCTGAGCGCCGGGGAGTTCCCCTGCGAGGTCTGCGGCCAGGCCTTCAGCCAGACCTGGTTCCTGAAGGCGCACATGAAGAAGCACCGGGGCTCCTTCGACCACGGGTGCCACGTCTGCGGCCGGAGGTTCAAGGAGCCGTGGTTCCTGAAGAACCACATGAAGGCACACGGCCCAAGGCCGGGAGCAAGAGCAGACCCAAGAGCGAGCCGGGCCCCGTCGCCACGATCAACAACGTGGTCCAGGAGGAGGTCATTGTTGCCGGCCTGTCCCTCTATGAAGTCTGCACCAAGTGTGGAAACCTGTTTACAAACCTGGACAGCTTGAACGCCCATAACGCCATACACCGCCAGGTTGAAGCCAGCCGGACGCGAGCCCTGGCCGAGGAGGGGGCCGCAGAGGGCCCCCTGGACTCCAAGCAGTTCTTCCTACAGTGCCTGAATTTGAAACCAGCCGTGGCTGGTGACGTGCCCCCTAGTGGGCCGGCTGGACGGCGGGTGGCTGAGCTGGACCCCGTCAACAGCTACCAGGCGTGGCAGCTGGCCACCAGGGGCAAGGTGGCCGAGCCCGCCGAGTACCTCAAGTCCGGGGCCTGGGACGAGGCGCTGGCAGGGGACGTGGCCTTCGACAAGGACAGGCGCGAGTACATCCTGGTGAGCCAAGAGAAGCGCAAGCGTGAGCAGGATGCCCCGGCCTCCCAGGGCCCCCCCAGGAAGAGGGCCAGCGTGCCTGGGGACCCTCTGCTGTCCAGCCACCTCGACCCCAGGCCAGCTGCACGCCCCAGCCGCCGGGCCACGGCCACGGCGGGCCAAGGCAAGTCCTCAGAGTGCTTCGAGTGTGGCAAGATCTTCCGCACCTACCACCAGATGGTGCTGCACTCTCGTGTGCACCGCCGCGCACGCCGAGACAGGGAGGCCGACGGGGACCAGACAGCGCGTGCCCGCTGCGGCTCCCTCAGCGAGGGTGACTCGGCCTCCCAGCCCAGCAGCCCTGGCTCAGCCTGCGCCACTGCTGACTCCCCAGGCTCTGGCCTGGCCGACGAGGCTGCCGAGGACAGTGGAGAGGATGCCGCGTCTGAATCTGCCGCAGGTGAGTGAGCACGCCAACCGCAGGCGGCTCTCCTGGGTGGCCTGGACCCACGCGCCTGGGACTTTGTGCCCAGGGACCCCAGGCAGCTCCTGCACGGAGCCCCTGTGTTGGGTGGCCACGTGCCCCGGTGTCCTGCAGCCAGTGTGCCCTGCGGCTGGAGCTGCGTGCAGGCGCAGGCACCGTCGGGTCCACCCGCCCCTCACTGCGTGTCCTTGTGTGCTTTCTCGAGGTGACAGCGAGGGGGCGGTCTGTCCTGGGCCCCAGTGGTGTCCGAGCAGGGAATGCAGTCTTGGCCCGCCCAGCGGGCCTCTCTCCTTTGTGCCTCAGGTCCATACAGCACAGACACAGCACCACACACACACAAACACACACATACATACACACAAATGCATGCACCTGCAGGCATGCACATATGCACATGAATGTATGTGATACACACGAACACACAACTTGAACACACAAACATACAACTTGAACACACACACCCTGGAACACACACGCACACCCTGGAACACACACACAACTTGAACACACACTCTTGAACACACAAACACTTGAATGCACACACATGAACACACAATCTGAACACATACACACACTTCAACACATAAGCGCTTCCCTCCGCTCTCAACACCAGGCAGCTGGGTCAAGGTAACTTGGAGTCCGTGTGCAGATTCAGGTGAACCTCTGGGTTTAGGCAGTCAATTGGAACTGGTTACTTTCCAAATAGAACTCATGTGGAGATTTAAAGTTGCTTGGTCAACTGGGCTGATTTCCTGCCGTTTACAAACCGTAGACATTTGATGTTTCCCTTGCTGTTTTCTGCTGGGGTGATTGTGAAGGGAAGGTGACGTTGCAGTCACGGAACTCAGACCTCTTCCCGTGCGGCCAGGGCTGTTTTCCCTTCTCCCCGCAAGCCTTTGGTGTTGCTTTCACCTGAAAGTTCAGGGACGATGGGAATCTGCCCACGGGCAGAACGGTCTGATTCTGCAGCGAGGTCGAGGACCCTGGTGCGCTTTCTTCGAGATTGAGCAGGAAGCCGTGCTGCTTGTCCTTGGTGGGCATCGGGCAGGTTAGTCCTTGGAGGCCTGTGGGGCGTGGTGTGCTGTGTGTGCTGTGCTGTGCCCAGAGCCCCGGCAGCAGCGGCAGCAGCAGCGGCAGCAGCAGCAGCAGCAGCAGCAGCAGCAGCGTGGCCAGCAGGGCTATAACAGCCCTGCCAGCCTGGGGGTCTCCGCGCCTCGTGCAGGTGCAGGTGAGCCATCGCACCTCTGCCCCGCGCTCGGTGTGCACCCGGCGAAGTGGCGGGTGGCGCGCCCTCTGCGGGAGGGTCGTCCTGGGGCACTCCCGGCCGCGCTCCTCGTGCTCTGAGCCCGCTGGCCCAGTCGCAGTCCTGGTTGGCCCTTCGGGAGTTTGATTCTTGGTTTTCTTCTCTCACTTTTACAGCTCTGGCTTTTACTGGTTATGTTCTGATAACACTGACTCCGCTGTGGAGCCTGCGCTGGTAAAATGCTAGGCTGGCTTTCTTATTTCCACTTTATGAGAACATTTTGCTGTTTGGTGGGGCCGTACCCTCCGTTGTGACAGCAGGCAGGTGACATTTGAGTGGGTCCTCTGCTCCTTGGTAGTTGAGAATCTGGGAGCATCAGGTTATTTTCACTATGAAGTGGAGCTTAGTCTGCGTTTTTGGGGTCATTAAATTTTGGAAACTAGTGTTAGTTCTTGCAGGCACTATATATATATATATTTTTTTTTTTTATTAGAGAATTCATATAGGCCTCACATGATTCTGTGACAAGACATATTAACATCTATTTGAATTTAATGCAAAGTTGGCCATAAAAAAAAAGGGTGTTGGACAGTAGCCTACAGCCTTGCAGAGCCGGGCCTACTGAGGTCGCCCCGTGACCCCAGAGGCTACTTCTTCCTGCTGATGCAGACCCTTCCCTCCTGGCTGGCAGGGTGGGGTTTGCTGTGGCCTTGGGTGACCGAGGGATGGGTCACCCATCTTAAGAAGAGGTACCACACACATCCATTCAGCTGCTCTCGTTGCAGGCCTGTGGGGTCTGGGCAAGGCCCTCGGAGCAGCTGCTTTCGAGCAGCCCAGGCACCTGTGCTGCGTTCCGGTCGGCAGCGTGCCGTGAGTCTTGCACGTAGCTTTGGAGATTGTGCGCCTTTCTGTTTCTGAAGACATTCCCTGGATCTTGAGCATTCAGGCCATTTATATCCTCAGATTGCAGATGGTGGGACCTGATGCAGTCCTTCCAGCAGGTCTGTAGGAATTGTGGGGCAGCAGGTGGCTGCAGTTCTCCAGCGGGTCAGCCGGCCCATGCGTAGCAGAGTCGAAGTTCAGAGCTCAGATCTATGTGCCTATTCCAGTAAATTCCATATGTAGTGATTTTATCTGGGAAAAAAAAAAAAAAAAGAACCAACTTCCAGGGTCTGCGTGGGTGCTGTTTCTGGGCCCAGGCCTTTGGAAAGTTCTGGTGGGCACACCTCGTGTCCATGAAGGTCTGGGCCACATCACCTGACTGACTTGATGGATGTGCAGTTACATCCACAGGTAACTGCAGGCGTGCTGCTGAGCTGGGGTCCACCCCTATTGGGAAGGTGGCAGGAAGCGGTTTTGGAGACGGTGGAAATTCATGTTTTTGATTAGCGAGGAGAGCGGCAGGAGGGCCTCGTGAAGTTTTAGCGGTTTCCACAGGCAGAGCAAGGGCCTCGAGGGCTTCCCTGGCAGAGCGGGTGCTGCTCCTCAGGTGTGCTGTGGCCTCCGTGTGCGGCTGGAAGGCGTGTGCTTGGAGGGGTCAGAGCAGGGGTGGCGGGAGCCCCAAGAGGCTGCCAGCATCAGAAGGGCCGCCCCCATGAGCGGGCGACCGGGAGCCTCGCGGGTCCTGTGCTGTGCTCTCGCTGGGGCTCAGAGGAGCTGCGCCGCCTGCTTTGGTTTCCCTGTTAGCCCAGCACCCCAGCTGGGGCGCCCACTGCGCCTTGTGCTCCCCGGACCTCCGTAGGCACCTTCGGGTTCTAGAGAGGTCGCAGGCAGTCCCATGTTCAGACAGGGCAGGGAAGCCGAGCTCCTGGGAGAAGGGCCGCGTGCCGTCACAGGTGTGGGGTCCGGGGTCCTCAGGAGGGCCGGCGAGGGTGCCCTCAGGGCGGTCACAGAAGCGGGCCTGGCAGGCAGCGCCCCCTCCCAGGAGCTCCACGCCTTGCCGGTGGCGGGAGGAAGGCTGAGCCGCGCCGGGTGGCCGCCTGAGCGCTGGAGCCCAGCAGGGCCGCGGCCGCAGCTGCCAGAAGGTTAAGCAGCCCTTCTTCTTTCTTTTTAATAGAGCTCGTCGGCAATTAGCACAGCTTAGGGAAAAGCGTCTGTGTGTGTCGCCCATTGACACGGGATTGAGGGTGAATCCTGGGAACAAAAGTAAGAATGTGCGAGGCCGGTCGCCGGAGCGTCCCCGGGGCCAGCTCGCCACTGCGGGCAGCTCTGCTTACTCTAGAGCTCCCTTCAGGGCCCCGCGGAAGGCACGCTCAGGAAGCCTTCCCCTGTTGTCCTGCTGTGAGATCGGGAAGTTTGCCCAGCCTGAGGACAGGGCTTGTGACCACATCCCCACCCTGTCCTCTGGCCCGGGCACTGGGGCAGCTCCCCGTGGCACCGTGTCAGCCGAGGCGCAGCCTCTGCCATACATGTGGCTGCATCACTGGGCCCGCGGAGGGGCTGTGCCACCAGAGGAGGGGGCTGTGGACGCAGAGGGGAGAACCAGTTGCTGAGACCAGGGAAGTGTAGCTGGGGTGGATGCGCCTGCCTGGAGTCCATCCACGGGCGCGTCCTCGAGGGCTGAGGGTGGGGAGCGGCGATTTCCGAGGATGGTCTGCGAGGGGCCTGTTCAGCCCCAGCCTGCCCTGTTGCAGAGGGAGGGTGGACGGCAGTAGCATCTCTCTGGTTTCCATACAGAGTCATGGTCTCACTGCACACGGGCCCTGCACCAGGCTGGCATCCTGAGGGTCCCTGTGGGCGTGTTTCAGAGGCCTATAGACGGTGCCATGCCCCGAGTGACTGTCACTCTCGGGATGTTCTTCCCAGTGCAGAATAAGCAGAGGACAAGGCAAGGGGGGACTGGAGACAGAGACTCTGGACGAGGGAGATGATGATGAAGCCGGCAGCAGCTCCCAGGTTGCAGGGAGCGGGTGAGACCTGCAGATGGACACAGAGTGGAGGGCTGAGCAACTCGGGGGCTTTGCCCCCGGGAGCACGGGGGCCTGTGTGATGGGAATGATGCGCAGAGTGGAACCCGCTGTCGAGTTCTTATGCAGGACGGAGACGCCGCCGTGATCTTGAAAGGAAGGCTTAGATGTCCTTGGCAGGCACAGGCAGGGCGCCCGGGGTCAGCGGGCATCTGGTCTGCTTTCCCCTCAGCGTGCTGTGCACGCAGGAGCATAGTGCTGCTTGCTTTGGGTGCAAGTCCTGGGGGCTTCCAGAATCTCACTGAGAATGGCTTCTTGTAAGTTTGTCTTACTGTTTGCTGACTCATTAAACACTCAGGTCTGCACATGGCCTGCGTCCTGATGTTTGTTTGAGCAGAAGACTGTTCCCTGGCCTTGCAGAATAAGTTTATTATGCCGTGAAGGATGCTACACCTTAGAGATTACACCCCGGTAGTACCTTCCTGTCAGTGAGAGGCTTGCGGGGTATAGAGGCTCAGTATTGGGAAACACAGCATGCATTTTGGTTTGCTGGGAAAAGTCAAATGTATGATTTATTTCTGATTCTCTTTTTGTACACAAAATAGAATCATAGAATTTTAGAAGTGGGAGGGAACTAAGAGATGTCTCATCTGTTCTATCAGTGGGAAACTGAGGCACAGGGAGGTTGTCACTGCCCTAGTGCATGTGGGTGAGTCTTGCTGAAGGTTACTGTGCTTGTGTGCAAGTGAGCTTGGACTCCTGTGCCTGGGTTTTCACTCTGTGTGGCTGCTGAGGACCAGCGCACACACCTGAGCTCCTCAGCCCTGTGTGGCGGTGGAGGGTGACGTGTGGCCTTGTCTCCTGCACCGGGCCTCCTGTGCACGTCCTGGAGCACGGCGCTTGGTGTTGGTGCAGTCTGTCCCCGAGCCAGAGCCTGCAGTGCACAGGTCCTGGGAGGGTCCCTGTGCGGGTCTGTCATGGGGCACAGAGGCGCATGGCCATGGTTATTTTAGTTCTTGCCCTGCTGGGCTTCAAGTTGCCAGCCTGTATTTTGTGTGCTGTGGATCTCACCTGTGGTTGAATGTCACCGTGGCTGTGTTGTCTTGAAGTGGTGCTTCTGAGCCTGGTTCTGGTTTGAATTGTTCCTCGTTATCCTGACTTGGAGGAAGGGCCCTCTGAGGGCTTGATCTGTCCGTAGTGAGTGAGGCAACTCCGAGTGGCTCCTCTCCCTCCCTCCCTGTGGGATGTGGCATTCCACGGAGCACGGAGAAGCGGCCTGGCAAGAAGGGCTGCGGAGAGATGTGTGTCCTGTGTCCTCCGAGCTGTCCGCTGCTGATCAGCAGGCATGAGGGACCAGGCAGGCAGAGCAGCAAGGCTGTGCTGGGTCAGGTGTAGCCAAGGCTCTGCATGCACCTGGAAGAGTCCTGGTCAGCAGTGGGGGACGTGGGGGTCCTGGGGGCTGGGCCGTGGTGTCGTCCTGAGGTGGTTCCTCTGGCAGACAGTCTGGAGACATCTCAGTCACTGTGCCCACCTCCCCTGCCTGTGTTCTGCAGTTGTCACTCTGCATGGGCGTGACACCCCTGATCGTACCCCTTCCTCGTGTCCTGTCCCGTGCTTATGGCACTGATGCTGTCCCCCTGCTCCGTGGCACCTGGGACCCTTCCTATGTGAGCAGAGTCTCACCCCCACAGAACCACTGCCAAGCCCTCCCGCATTTCCAGCCTGGACTGGTACTCCAGGGCAGGATGACCCCTGTGCCTAGCACTCTGCATTTGCTCTGTCTGATGTAGGACACCCTCAGTGGGGTGTCACCTGTCTGAGCGAGGTCTTCTTCGAGGCAGTGGCCGTGCACTCTGACAGATGCCCTGAGGAGCAGCACACTGGCGAACCTCACGATTATGCTCCACATTGTTGGGTAAGGTCTTCCTCAAGTCCACCAGGAGCTAGCTGTGTGGAGAGATGCTGTGTTCCGCAGGGATGATGTTGCTGAGTAGTCGAAGCTCTCAGGTCACTTGATGGACCGTCTAGAAGCTAGACCTCGTGGCACAGTGGCACCTGCTAACAGCAGCAGCAGTGGCTCAGCTTCCGATCAGTGTTCGCTGTGATGCCTCCTCTTCCTGCAGAGTTTCAGGTGGGAGGGGCCTCGTGAGCGGGTGGAGGGCAGGGATTGCTGCTGTTTGGGGTGAGCAGGACTTGGCGCTTTTTGAGAGAGATCAGACTCATTTGGAGGTTGCTTTCTGACTTCTGACTCCGCGTCCTCTGTTGGGGCTGTGACTCATGGTCACTGTGTCCTGGGGCCTTCTCCTGTGAACCATGCATACCTTGGACTAGGAGCAGCAAGTGGCCGATCCTGACTCTAAGACACAAGGGCTGATGGTGCCTCTGCTACGTGAGACCTCAGGCAGGTTCACAGAGGCTTCTTGGAAAGAGGTCATCCAGTCACCGGTTTCCCACTCGGGACAGAGGCTCTGTCTGGTCGCCTGCAGAGACTCTGGGAGACCTTGAAAGTCTCACCGGTGTGACCAGAGTGCAGGCCATGGGCTGCGGGCCCCCACCTGGGCCTCCGCACACACCAGGGCAGTTATGTGCTCATCCTTCAGCTGGGCAGGATGGCAGCTCTGAGCAGGTCCCAGTGGCCTTGGTGTCCATGCCTGAGGGCCACTGACCGTGGAGCAGCGAGGGTGGTGGACGTGCTCCATCCCTGCTGGATGAGAGCCCTGGGCTCAGAGCTCATGGACCCCTAGACAGAGCCCAGGGCCTGTGCTTCCCGTGGGCACTCCTTGTGCTGCTGGCCAGCTGCAGACACCCTCCTCACATCCTCTCATCCACGAGGACGTGCCTGGACCCTGCCGGCATGGGGGCTGCTGTCCTTCCCCCAGGACCCTGGGGGCGGTGGCCCCGGGCGGGGACTCTGCCCTGCTCTGGGGAGACCCTCCTCTCTCAGGATTGGGCTTCCTTGCCCTGGGGCTGGTTGGAGCTGGTTGACGGGTTTGCGTCGCCCTTGTCTGCTTTCATGGTGGCTACGCTGGATTACTTAGTGAGTGTGACTCTTTTAGATGCTTGGAGCCTGTAGGTTTCATTGTGGAGAGTTTCTGTGGTGTGTTCATCTCTGGTGCAAGTCCTCAGTGTTTCATTTGTAAGTAGGTTTGCTTGTTTTTTGGTTTGGTGTTCCTTAGATAATTTCCTGTGCACTGGATCCACTCTGAGAGTTTTCCTTGAGGGCTTTGTAGGTTCCTGAGAGGATCCAATATTCAGGTATACAGTTTGTATAAGCCTTTGCATATTAAAATAATTGCAGTTTTAGATCTGTATTTTACTAGAAGTAAAAAAGACTAGGAATGTTTATCTCTGGATTAAAGGTTGGAAAGTAGTTCCTGTGTTACTGGAATTTCAGATTCTGTGCGTGTCTTTACGTAGTTAGACCCATGTGAAGAGTCCTCGTCCCCTGCTGTATTCATAGAGGCAGCCATTGATTGGAAAGAGGTATTTTCACAGATTAGTAAGACATCTGGGCTGTTAGCTGCCAACTATGTTGCTGTAAAAGATGTGCCAAATCTGAGTATTACTCATGTTCTTTCTTTTAACTGCAGAATAATTGCTTTCAGTGTGATGAATAAACTGTATTCCAAAGCCATTGTGATTACTGGTTTCACGTCGGTGTGATCATTGGTTATTGAGAAGTGTCACGTGAATGGTAATTCAGGTGCCATGTGATGACTTACGTACATGCTGGGAGCAGATGAAACCTGACGCAGATGGCAGGTGCCTTCAAAATCGTCAAATCAGTTTTTTATGTACATAGCAGTCGAGCTTTGTACTCGAGATGTACTGTCGAGATTCCAGTATAATGTCATTGCAATATTACTTTAAGGCACTGAACAGTCGGAGGACATTCTTGATACAGAAATGATGGTCGGGTTTCCAGTCTGGCTTCTAGTTGCCATATTTCTTGTGATTGAAAAGGAATCTATAGTGTTACTGGTTTTCAAAAAACTGATTACTGTGGGATTTATGAGACTATGATTCATGTAGATTATTTTGGTATTAGACTAGAAAGGAGTAAGAGTGGAGTGGATTGAAATTTCTCATTATTAGGAAATATTGTTGGGTATTGCTTTTTCAAAAATGATGAAAAATGTCAGTCGGAGAGGCCTGTGAGGTGGACATGGCACGTCCTGCCAGCCTCCTGGCTGAAGGGGACACAGGAAGTTCCTGAGTTCAGGCCTGAGGAAGTAGTTGCAGAATGCTGGCTGGTGATTTTTGGAGGCTCTGCAGTTTCCATGGCGATGGCCGCTCTACCTCCATGTGAGTTTTGAAACCGTCACAAAAGGGGGTGCAGGTTAGGGATGGGGGAGGAGCTCACGTGCAGGCTTGCTGGGTGTGGGCAGCATCCTGCGACCTCAGCCTCCGGGTGCCTTTTAGATAGCCACCGTTTGGTACCTTTGTTTTCCATTCTGGGCTAGAATTTCTAGGTTTTTGAAGATCTTATTTGAATGTGATGATTTTGGGTTGTTGCTGTTGGTGTCTGTGGGAGGTCTTGGGACTGAGCTCTGCAGGTGTGCCTGGTGGGGACCAGGAGCTGGTCTTCTCGTTGCCCACGCCCACACCCTCTGAGCACACAGTGGGCCTTGGGTCTCATCTTTTACATCACTTCTACCTCGGCTCTTCCCGGCGGCGCTCCTCCGCCTGGCTCGTGTCTGAATCTGTCACTTCCTTGCCCCTTCTGATGTTCTGTGGCAGGGCAGGGTCTTCCAGAACGGGTTAGGATCTTCTGGCCTCGGCTGCCTCCTCCTCTGCCAGGCCCTTCTGCTCCAACCTGACCCTGGCGGAGAGGAGAGGAGGCAGGGTGGCCTAGAGTCCAGCCTCTGCTTGCTCTCCTAGGGCCACACATATGGGGGCAGCTGTGGACAGGGGAGAAGCTGGGACTGACCCTCCCAGGATAGCCCATGCCAGGCACCTGCTAAGTTCTGTTCGTTCCTTAGCAAGTCTGTAGGTGTCTAGGGCCTGGCTGTAGCTCAGTGTTTGAGGCTTGCCCAGCTTGGTTTGCCTGCGTGGGCTTTGCACAGGTAACTGATGTGTAGTTTGTCCTTTTCTTGTTAACTTGCAGGAGTTCTTCATCGGTTGTGAATTTGAATCATTCATTATGTGTGTTTCAAATGCTTATTCTCCTCGTTTCCCATTTCTTTAAACTTATTTATGAATTATTTTATTATAGGCATTCTAGAAAGTCAGAATTGTTCACTTTTTCCTGATGGTTGTTGTATTTTACACAGCATTTTAGAAACACATCCCTCCCCTACTGTGCAGATCTTTTATTGAATAAGTTGGTTTATTTTCTTACAAGTGCATGGTCAGCGTGGAACCTTGTTTCTTCATTTCCCACATTGCTGTGTTGTTTCTCTCTCTTTACTTTTTCTGTGGTACTGGGGGTCCAGCCAGGGCCTTGTACATTCTACCATTTGAGCTACACCCCCAGCCGTTTTGCTTTATTTTGGGACAGGGTGACACTGAGTTCCAGGCTGGTCTGGAACTTGAAATCCCCCCTTGCCTCTGCCTCTGCGTTCCCGGGGTCACGGTTGCCCCTGCTCTGGAAGTGCTGGGCCTTTCTGACCTGCTGTGTTCAGCCTCAGTCTTTCCTCCACTGATCTGGGCGCCCGTGTCCTGGGCTGCACGTCCATGGGGGAGCTGCTGTAGCGGCACTTCATGCAAGCGTTCCCTGGACTCAGTGGGATGCAGCCCCTGCTTGTCTGTAAACTCTGGAGGGAAACCTGAGGTCTAGAGGGTCAAGAGACTTCCTCGTGACCACACGGCGTAGGCGTGTGAGCAGCACGTGGCTCTAGCAGCGGAGCTTGCTCGGTGCCTCTGTGAGGAGCAGCGGGGGGGTGCCGGCGTCCCCAGCCCCCGACTGGCGTTGCACCCATTCCTCTCTGGGCCCTCCTCCCCATCCTTGTCGGGTGCAGCCTCTGCTCAGCTGTGCGGTGCCCCCGAAGCCTGGCAGGAGCCTCAAGCAGGAGCTGGGGGAGGCCGGCTCACAGCCTGTCCAGAACACCCTAACGGTGGCTGCCTGGGTTCCAGGACCCCTGCCTGCCTAGAAGGAGCCTCCAGAGGCACCTGCCCTCCTCACTCGGGGAACAGGGCCCCGGGGCCATCTGGGGATGTTTAGGAGGGGCCCTCTGGTTTGCTGATTTCTTTCCCTTTGCCATGAATATATTACACTCAGTAAATCAGTGATGTGTACAGAGATGCAAAATCATCCCCCCTTATACATAATGCATGTGTTTGCGTCAGCTTTTACACCTTTTTTTGGGTTATGTATTTAACTCAAGCACTTTGCTTGCAGTAACTCATCCAAATAATGTGCTATTTTTGGAAGTTAGGTTTGGCAGGTTTAGTAAATAGAAACACAGTACACCTGGTTAAATGCAGAGTTTGGCTAAACAACGAGTACTTTCTAGAAGGAAGTGTAAGTATATCCCCATGCAATATTGGGGATATATTTGTGCTAAGACGCTATTTGTTGTTTATCTGAAATCGTGTATGTCAGGTGACTGGACGTCCTGTACTTCACCTGGTGCATCTCAGGGTGACCCTTGTGGCAGGGTATGTGGTGCAGCAAGGGTCTGGTCTTGTCGACTGACTGCAGCCTGTTGCGTGACTCTCCTCGGGCAGGAGACGTCAGAGGAACAGGGAGCAAGGTGGACAGGGGACCTCCCGGTGGCCACCACTTCCATTAGCAGTTTACCTGGGCCAGTGCTGCCAGCACATGCTTCAACTCCACCGAGGACCCGTCGGAACAGTGCGGGCAGCGAAGGAGGCTGAGGAGGAGGCCGGAGCCTTCTTTGGTAAGAGCCAGCAGAGTCCAGAAAGCTTCTTGGGCCAGGGCCACGGACGAGTTTCAGTTCACAGGGGAAGGAAGCTTTATGTCACAGTATCTGAAATCGCCAAGAGCGAAGCCATGCCGCCTCCCTGGCACGGATGTTGCCAACCCCCGCAGGAGGGCTTGCTGGCTTGGGGTCGGTGACGTGGTTCTGCTGGAGCCCCTTACTTTGACACTGCCACTTTGTCGTGGTGAACCGTGCGCATTCCTGGCTTGGCGAGGAGCCGCAGCCTTTAGCTGATCTTGCAGGACACTGGGAGGTGTGTCTGCTTCCTCTGGTAGCGTTGGGCTGTGCAGGTTCTCCTGAGCCCGGGGAGGGACTCAGGGGCAGCTTCGCACATAGACTCACCTGGGACCCAGATCAGATGTGGCTGTCGGCTCAGGGTCAGGCTGCAGCAGTGTCTCTCAAACCCCCGTGCCCTGACAGGACCTGCCTGTGGTCATGGCCCATCTCCATTGCCACCCTGTGCACTTCCTGTTCCTTTGTGCAAGGCCCTGGGCTGAGCCGTCTGCCCAGGGTGAAAGAGAGAAGCAGAAAGCCCAGTGTTGCCTGCTAGTCGCCACACCTGGGGTGGCTTTCCCGTCTTTAACGATTGACTTGCTGAGCCTCAGACCCTGTCACTTGCTCCCTCGCCCACAGGCACAGTCTGAGCCTGGGATAAAACCTTCTAATCCATCGTCGTTTTATTTGTTTATTTTTTGTGGTGCTAGGAGTGGCACCCAAGGAGGGCCTTGTGCATGTGGGCAGTGCTTTACCACTGGGCACACCCCACACGCCACAATTGTCATTTTTCAATGAGCCACAGCTGGCCCCAACACGGGAAATGGCAGGAGAGGGAGTTTCTGGTCACCGTGGTCCAGCAGGACAGCTCCTTCCGCTTCTCAGGTGCGCTGCGAACTGTGCACCTCCAGGTCTCAGCGAGCCCAGGTCTTCCCAGAAACTTTCCCACGGAGTGCTCTCTCCTCTTCATCTTCCCTTGGGAACCCCGGAATTCATGATTTCTAGGACATACCCAGCTTGTGCTCTGTTTCTGCTGTTATCGAAAGACGTGATCTGTGGGCTTTTAGTTACAGGTACTGATGGAGTACCCCTCTGTGGGCCTGTAGGGGACTGACCTGCTCATCTAAAAGTTTCAGTGAAGAATGCATTTTCACTTTTGGACAGTTTATAAATAAATTTAAACGAAATTACACCTTCAGGAGGTCCCTGCCCCATCTGAGAGGTCAGGGTGGAGTTGAAGGGGTAGGATTGCCTTTGGCCCGAGTGTTTCAATCGTCCCTCTGTTGAGAATATTAAAAAGTGCAGTCTGTCGCCGCCTCTGTCTTCCACGATATCACCTGTCCACTCGCCACACTGAGGGTCCTCCAGCTAGCGTGCATTCCCCCCAGGGGGAGCAGTGTGTGCGCGGGCTCTTGGTCGAGTGGTCTCCCTGTGTCCAGGGCTATGCTAATGCCAGGGGGTGACCGCCCACTGTCGTGGAATTCAGGTGTGTGGCAGGTGACCTCTATGGAAATAAGTCAGAACCTGAGTGAGCAGCAGCAGGAAAGAAGGATGGCCAGACCGGCTGCACTGCCTGGAGGGCATCGTTTACGTCTGTCCCTGGTGGCAGGAAAGGGGCTGCCCCTCCCAGGGCGCCCTCTCAGCAGCACCACCTGGACTGCAGCTCCCTGCAGATTTAAGGAAGAACAGGAATAAGAGACTCGGGTGCTTCTGCACTTGCGATGGCTCCGTGTCTAGGTGAACCCTGTATAAGTGGAAAATGTCTTGCCGGGCCTACCTGGCAGAGGGCATGGCTGAGCCCCGCCTACCCGCAATGTGCGCAGAACCCTTGCTTGGCTCACAGTGGGGCAAGATCCTTTAATCTGCCTCGTTTATAATACAGTGTTCAACATTGAATGTGACTCACTGAATACTGCACTGAAGTAAAAAGAGAATGGTGATATGGCACACTTTTGCACCTTCAGAATCAAAAAAATCACACATCAAACCTCTGGAAACCAGAGACAGCCTATGGTGAGAAACTGCAGAAATGCAGGTGTGGAATGCGAACTAAGCAAACAGCATCACAGCCCCCTGACTGAGGCAGGAGCTGTTAGATCCCTGGGCACCCAGAGTTGGCTCCAGCATGGTCTCCTGCGCGCGGTCCATCTTCTTGGTGTGATTTGCAGCCCTCTAGGGCTGCCTTGGAGTCCCCTTCCCTGCGCTTGCACACAGCGGGTACTCCGTGGTGTTGGAGTGAAGAATGAACACAGAAAGAGTGATGTTCATGGAATGACTAATAGTTTATGTTCTGGCAAACAGCCCAGATATAGGTGCATTTTTTAAACCTATTATTATGTGTATGTTAATCATTGTAGAAAATGTAAAGAAAACAAAAAACAAATGATATCATGGTTCAGAGAGAACTGTTGTTGATATTTTGATTCAGCTACACCTGTTTGTACATGTTATTAGTTTACATATTTTAAAATGTGTCAATTTAATGCATTTTTATCTTGGGTGCACATACATACATACACATAAATCCAGCTAGAAAATGATTTTTTCTCATTTAAAAAATTTAATATATTATGAATTTTTGGTTTTACTATGTACATAGCCTCTTATATAATTCTGGACAGAATTCTCCTGGGAGTTCAGAAAGTAGAAATGCAACACATTTCTGGCATTTAGAGATGTAATTCTCCAGTGTGGAGTGTTCAAGGGGACCCCAGCCCCAGAGAGCTGGACTTACCTCAGAGTTCGTCTCTTGCTTTCCTTGGGTGTGAGGTGGTTGGCGGGGAGGGGTCCCAGGCCCTCCACGGGCTGCTTCTCCCACACTGTATTTCCTTAGATCCCTAAGCGGGACAGTTCTTTTATTTCCATATACTGGCCGACTGGCTCCGTCATTACTTGTTCAATTTTGGCTTCAAACCCAGATTGTTACACATTTTAAAGCTGTTGTTCCTTTTTCTCTTGGCTTAACCTATTGTAGGTTTCCAAAGAAAAAATGGGGATTACAATTACATTTAAAATGAAGTGATTGCTGAAGATATTTTTGCTTCTACTTTAATTCTTTTTTCATATTTGGGGCTGGTCCAACAAAACACAGTCTTTTAATTACTTTTTTTCAAATCTCAGATCACTTTTTTTAGTGTGTGACCAGGGTGGGCTGGGGTCAGCCTGTATGGTATGTGGGAGTGGAGTGCCCCACTAGGGACCCCCAAGCAGTGAAGTCTAAAACTATTATATTTACTGACATGTTCATTTTCAAAATCTTGCTTAGAATTTAATGTTAAATTCCTCCTTGCGTTTGACCCCAGGCTGAGCACCCTTCGTCACTTGGTAACAGACCCAGTGGTGGATTTTATGTGTGACAGGTGCGCACTCTTTTGCCCTTTGGACTTAATTGCCATTTCCTTCTGAGGTTGAGATGGTCTAGTATTTATTAACTTGGGACTCTCTGAGATGTTGATGGCCGCAGTCATTCCACCAGGGAAGCAGCGTCTGTGGGTCAGTAAGGGCCTTCAGTGCTGTGGTCTTTCTAACTGAAAGCTGCCAGGTTTGTATGTCAGTCACACCACAGAAGGGGAAAACTCTCTTCTCCAGTGTTACTGCTTCTTGGCTTTCAGTAACAAAGAGCTACCAGATGTAAATTCTGAAGCAGGCTCTGGTGTTGGGGTTGCGCACCTGTTAAAGGGGTCCCTGTGCCTGCTAGGAAACGGCCCATGGCTTGCCGGGAACTCAGGTTCAGACGGGAAGGCCCAGCCTGGGGCGCAGGGAGCATGCAGACTGAGTCCCTGGGGCTGGTGGGCGCTTCGGCTGACTTCCCTGTCCTCTGGGCTGATAGCCGCCGAAGCCCCTGCCTTGCCTGGCAGAGCCGTTTCTCTGAAGCGGAGCTGAGGCCTGAGCGCTGGGTGGCGTTGCAGCCAGGCATGGCCGCTCCAGAGGTGCTTCACTGAGACCGTGCGCCGAGTTCCGCTTTGGGACTTCACAGCAGCGTCCCCTGGCTGCAGGCAAGTGGCACTGTGGACTCGGTGGCTCCTCAGCGTCCCGCGGCCCTGACCTGTGTTCCCCAGGTTCTTCGTGGCGGTCCCGTGTGTCGTGTGTGCCAAGCGTGAGAACAGCTCGATACTTCTGCGTTCAGTTTTCTTCCTCCTTTGTCTGCTTCTTAACAGCAGCGGAGATTTGAGACGAAAGCACCCCTGCCCCCTTTAATTTGGAAGAGGGAGAGCGAGGCGTGAAAGAAGAGCAGGTTCTTTTTACCTGCCGAATGTGTATTTCCATCTTTTTGTTTGTTAGTTTTGCTTTGACAATGACAAAATCTGGTTTGCCTCATGTGAGACTTTAAGCCCTAGCTTCAACTACTCTCACACGCCGGCTTGTGGATGAGACCCCGATGTCCACCCTCGGGCGTTCGAGGCCTTCCTGGTAACTGTTCCAGGAATCGCAGGCCTCTGTTCCTTGAGGCCCACAGAAAAAGCAGCATTGCAGTCTCGG
Source organism: Sciurus carolinensis (assembly GCF_902686445.1). Classification (NCBI taxonomy): domain Eukaryota; kingdom Metazoa; phylum Chordata; class Mammalia; order Rodentia; family Sciuridae; genus Sciurus; species Sciurus carolinensis. The sequence goes on along the minus strand of NC_062227.1, from coordinate 80,226,793 downwards.
GATCTGACATGCTGTCTTGGATTCACCTTCGGGATCTGAGACGGGATCTCCTACGGGTCCGCAACTCCAAACCCCAGACAGGAAGTCTGACAACTTAGACTTACACCTTTGATGGGGGAAGAGATCGTGACTTTGAAGGTCATCACAGGCTCGCAGCACAGCAGGGCAGCTCTGTCCCAGACCTGTTGTGGTCGGGATAGATTTGGGTCTTCCCAGCTTTGCCTAAGAGGTAGAGGCGGGGGTGTGACAGAACAGGTTCCTCCTTTGGGGAGGTGGCCCCTTCCAGGGAGGGGAGTGCCATTTCCAACTATTAATGTTTTATTATTTTCCTAGAACTTCTTACTGCACAGTGGTTTTCATTACTCGGCTAGAATTTGTGTTTTCTCTGGGTCTGTCCCTCCTTTCACCAAGATTTGGGATCTAGGACCCTGAGGTAAGAGTTCACCTTTTTTGAGAATAATTGTGCATTCAGTATAGAAGGGATATACTGTTAGAAACAACTTACTCTGTTGGTATAAGTTAACGAGTTTAATTTGCAGTTCTTGGAAGTGGCCACTAGCAGTATATTGACTCATTTGCCAGCTGAGCTAATGGTAGTCAGAATGGGAGCGACTGTTTGAAGCCATGCCTTTGGTGATAAGACAGATGTTAGTTTTCAAAGAATTACTCTGTCCAGAGACTCAGGGCTTCATTCGCTCTTCATGGGAGCTGAGCTTTGGAGACTGGGAGCTTGGATCAGAAGTGTTGAGATGAGGCGTCTTCAGGCAGAATCTGTATTTCTGCTGCTCTTCCAGCCAGGTTCTCCTTGAAGTGAAATGAAGAAATAAAATTCCTCCTGAGCTTGTATTTGATGCTTTCTTCCTGGGCAGGTGAGGTGTCCTGGCTGAAATGGCCACACAGGCTTTTCCTTCCACCATGCTGTGCTGAGAGCCCAGTGCCCTCCATGGAAGCCCTCATGCTCTGTGGGACCAACCACAGCAGAGCCCCAGGGGTGGTCTTTGGAGAGACAGACCTCTGCTGTGCTGGTGCTTCGGGCAGGCGGTTTTCTCTTTGTGGACATCCTCAGTGGAGGTAGACACTCTTGTATCAGAAGCGAGCCCTGCTTGCTGTGACTGGCACGGCGTTGGTCACCCGTGCTGCGTGGTGCTCTGAGAGCTGCGGGCCGGACCTGGAGGCCCTGGATGCTGTTCATCAGGCTGTTCCAAGGGCGTCTGCTTGGCTGGCTCTCTCCTGTCACTTTCACAGTGGATCCCGGATGATCCTTCTTGGGCACTGTTTGCTGAAGAGTGTGTATGTGAGAGTCCTCATGGGGTGCTTACTGCTCACCCTTCTACAAAGGCAGAAGCCAGATTCACGGTTCCCATCAAGCCTTTCCTGGGAACACGAGCAGCAGATCCTCATGATTGTCATTTTAAGAAATTTAAGACCATAACTTCATGCCAACATTTGGAATTCAGAGGCTTGTTTTATCTTTCACACAAATGGCTCTTCAGTAAGCCAGTTTGGAAAAGTCCCTTCAGTAGCTCAGGGAAGTAGGGAACCTTCGTGGCTGAAGCTTAGACGGACAGTCACGTGCACCTTTCCTGGGTGTCTGTGGGGCGTCCCCCTCGGGTGCTGAGATCCGCACATGTCTCTTGGAAAACGGCACGGTGTCTGCACAAACCCCGTGTCCTCTGGTATTCTCGCCTCTAGATCACGCGTGGCGCCTGACACAGGTAAGTGGGGGGTGAATGCATGACCAGGTATTCCTCAGGGGTGAGAAGAGGGAGAAAACTGCGCCTTCAGTGTGCAGGCGTCTTTCCACATCTTTCCATCTGCAGCCAGCTGAATCTGTCCGCTGAGATCATGTACGTGGGTCCCAGCTGGACGGGGATCGAGGCCCAGACATTTCACATAGAAGTGACCACATGTGTGTCCAGTCCTTCTGCCCTACCTGACAGGTGGCGTGCGTAGCGACAGGTGTTTGTCCCCTGATGAGCAGCAGCTTAAGAACTTACATTGAATTCAGGGGTGCAAGCTAAAAAAAAAAAATGACTAGGAAAATCCCATCTGCAGTTAGTGTACTAGCTGTTTTTCAGTGAAATCTTACTTAAGTACATGCTCGGATGCCACTGAAGAAAGGGAGGAAAATTATTTATTACAGAACTTAAAATTCTTTTCAAATTATTTTTTAAACAGCTGGTTTATAAACAATCCATTGGTATGCTGGAAGCCAACAATAATGAATGACTTAGCTTATTTAATGCGAATACTTAGGAATCAATGTGTCTGTGTGTCCTTGGAAATCTTCAGAGTTTTGTTAGAAATAATGGTGTTAGAGTGAAAGTTGTTCAGAGTGAGGGTGAAAGCATGGTTTGGTTGGCATTTGCATTTCTCGAGGAAAAGCTTGGTTTCAGTGTTTGATACAGAACCTCACATGGGGCTGGGTTGTGGCTCAGTGGTAGAGCGCTTGCCTGGCACCTGTGAGGCCCTGGGTTTGATCCTCAGCACCACAGATAACTAAATTAATTAATTAAAAGATCCGTTGACTAAAATACATTAAAAAAAAGCAACCTCACAGGAAGGGGCTGCGTATGTGCACAGGGGCAGAGGCCTGCCGGGCCCTGGCTCCAGCCCCAGCACCCCCCAAAAGGTTTCCTAAAATCTTGTGATCTGTTCAGTAATCACACACTGTTTAAATGTTATATCAGTTTGAGAAAATATTCAGGGGCACATTTAAGCAGGGTGTGCTCCCAGCCCTGCATACATGACGTGGCCGGATGTTTTCCCGACAGCCTTTGTTTTTGGCTCGCGTTCACCTGCAGCGTTCTTTAAAGACCTCTTTCTCTTTTAGTTTAGTGCAGAGTGGGCTGGATCGGGAACAAGTGTGATACCTGAGCGTGAAATCCGTTCCTGAGGGATGAAGTGGCCCGGCAGAGCTGGGGTGCTGGGAAGTGCTGCGTTACTCGAGGGGATTTTGTTCAGTAACGCGCACTTTATCTTGATGCAGTAGTAAAGGCGCGTCTGTTGATGGGCTCCTGCGTGTGTTTTGTGGAATACACGAATCCTTTCCATTCTGCACCCTAGCAGAAGGGCGGGAGGACAACGGCCCGAAGGCACACAGAGTTCTAGGGAGCACGATGCACCTGTGGTGACTCTAGCCTCCCTGCTTGCCCGTGACTGTCCAGAGCCTGGCGGTGGGAGAAGTGCTCTGAGTGCCCTTTGTCACCACTGTCACTTGGGCTACCGTTGGCAGACTCAACTTCCTCTTCTCCAGTGGCATGGCTCCTCCGCTGTCCCCCTCCTGCAGGCTCTCTGGAGACTCCTATGACCTTGGGTGCATGGGGGTTCCCTGTCAGCTTCCTGGTGGTCAGGGGCCAGGTAGGGTGCCTGGGGGTTCCCTGCCAGCTTCCCAGTGGCCAGGGGCTACCCAGTGTCACACAGGTGTGCTGCATGGTGCTGAGTCCAGGACTAGGATCACCTCCACCCCTCCCAGGATCAGGGCCCTTTCAGGCTTCCTGTGTGGGGACAGCCCTTCTGGGCACTCTGTCCCTCCACCCCCAGGCAAGCGCTCAAGCATCTGTGGTCAGTGTCCTCCTCTGGAGGTGCTGGCAGTGGGAAGCTAGCTGCCTGCTGGTCTCAGGAATGCAGCCTGGTCAGGGGCAGCGCCCATGGATGTTGTCTGCTTTGAAGGTGGCTCTGGTGTTCACAGCAACCATGCTGCACTGCCCCCTCCCTGCCCCAGGCTGGGCTGTAGATGTCTGCATCTCCATCCCTGGACAGTCTGGAACATACCACTGTGGTGGTGGAGAGGATGTGGATTCGTCGTCTGCAGCAGTCTTGGGCTAGCCTCTTCGGAGCTGCAGACCTTTTGAGATCGTGGTAGCTAGGTGACCTCTGTGTCTACTGACTTCCTTATCTGAGTATCTGGTAAGAGAAGCGAGGGCTCGCGTGCAGCTGGTGGTAGAACATGGCCTTGCGAGCGCAAGGTCCTGGGCTCCAGCCCCGGCACTGCCAGTGAGTAAATGAAGAAATAAAGGAAGCCATCTCAAATACTTAGCGTGTTCCGCTGCCGAGACCTGCAGCCTTTGAAGTGCTGCCTCCTCTGCTGAGTGTGGCGGGCCTGCGGCATTGGGAGGGGCTTACGTGCCTCAGAGTGGATGGAAAGCGCGTGGGTCAGGGACTCCATTGGTGGGTGACAGTGGAGGTGTTGGGTCTCCCGAGTCCAGAGTGATGCCTTCTCCACACCTGCTTTGTGACTTGTTCAGTTTGGTGCTTCCCATACTGTTGATTTTGGGGGTGCCATCAGAGTTTCTACTTTTCCTTCCTTGGGCGAAGGTGGGTGGCTGCAGGCCCGCCCCTGCTCACCGCTGCTCATCCAGGTGGAATGGCCTCTCGCAGGTGCGCGGAGACCAGGGTCTTGCGCGCCGAGCTGAGGCTGCGCTCTGCTTTTGGCTGAGCAGTGTTGGTGGGACGAACCTTGTGTGCCTAGCCATTTGGAAGTGCTCCTGCAAGGTGTTGAGGGGACAGTTGAGGGAATCTAGAAGATTCTCCTCTGGAGTCAGGAAGCAGGGACATGCTGGACGCTGCGTGCCGGCGTGCTGTCAAACACACGCTCAGCTGTCACACCTGTGTCAGGAAGGGCCATGCTTTTTACCCAGGACAGCAGACATGGAACCAAGCCTCACTGTTCTGTGTGCCATCACCTCTGGTCGTGTGAGGCTGTCCGTAGACAGGCAGGTTCGTGAGCCATCTCTGTGCCTGGGGAGAGCTCTTGGGCAGTGCCGAGGGACTCGGAGTGCCCTTACTTGTTGTGGGGAACAGCTTCTGCGGTCAGACTCTTTCTTGGAGGCCCTTTTCTGACATCTGTCTTTTGTGATGTCTGAAAATTTAGTCTCCTAGGACCTGCAATTCTTCTTTCTAGTGCACTGAGTGTGAGCACCCTGCTGTTTCCAGCCAGGGGCCCAGTGTGGGTGTTTTGGAACCTGACGTGTTACTGAGTTCCCAGGGAGGGTTTTGCTGGTCAGGCTTGTACTGCTTATTAATACACACTGAGCATTGGGAGGTGAGGGAGGATCCTGGGCCACAAATTTCTCCTCCTCCACTTTGTCTGGCTTAAAAATCACCTTTGGTTTCTCTTTTTGATTCCAAAAATAAACTTGCCAGAGAGAGTTTCCTGTCCTATCAGAATACATTGGGGTGTTCCCCTCGCAAGCAAGGCAGTTCCTCCCGTCAGGGTTCAGGGTGGGCAGGAGCCTCAGCAGGCTCTCCAGCTGGAAGGCAAGCAGGGTGGCCCCGCAGCCTGCAGGCGGTTGGAGCGGCCTGTCTGGGCCGGGCACTGCGAATCCCAGAACATCACGGTGCTGCTCCACCTCGGGCTGAAAAGGGAGGCTGTGTTGACCGGCGCTGCTTCCCAGCGTAGCATGGACCGCTGACGTCCCGGCCTCGTCACAGGCCCACCGCAGCTCTTCCTGGGCCCTGTTCTGTGGCAGCCCCCAGGCCGCAGGGGCCCCAGCAGCCTGTGTACACGGCCTGCTGGCAGCTACAGCGCAGGGTCTCTTCCCTCAGATCCCAGCTGCAGGGCAGGGCAGCAGGAAGACGCGTCTCCAGCTTGCAGCGGTCTCGGCCGCGGCTCTGGGCCGAGGGCTGCAGGAGGAAACCTGGAGAACAGCACTGATGCGGGGTCACCACTTGAGGCTGGCCGTGGGGCGTGGGGCAGGCTGCGGTTTGATGGGATCTGGTTCCTGTACTGTTCTTACCAGGAAGGCAGCGAGTCCTGTCTGCAGTCTTGTTTAGTTTCTGGTTGGATGATATTCAAATGCTAGTTTTTTCTTTTCATTTTTCTTTTTGCACAATTTAATTTTTACAATTAACTTCAAAATTAGCTTCTCAGGTTTTTCTTTTTGATTTAAGTTGGCAAATTAGTTGTGCCAGTGGCAACATTTCCCAGTCTTTTGAAGGAAAGTTGAGGAAGTTAGGATTTTATTAATTTTAATAATACATTGTAATTAATTTTGATAATGAAATTTTTGTCATTAAATCTGATAAAGAAAATTTAGTCAGCAGAGTTTTAGTGTAGTATTTCTGATCCACGAGAAAACAGTTTTTATGAACTTACGCAGATACCCAGGCAGAGGACGGTGGACAGTGACATCGAGTGCCCTGTCGACTTTGGTTTTCTGGAGGCTCTCCCTTGGTGCTCTTTGCTGTCCAGCTGTGTGAATGTAGGTTGCAGATATGTGCATGCACACACGTAAACACAGCACACATGCACAGTGCATATGTGCCCACATGTAAGCACACAAGGCGCACACACAGGTGCAGTGCAACACAGGTTCACGTGCAGCACATGTGTACAAATGTACATACTCACGTGCACAAGGTGCACACACAGCATACACACAGGTGCACATACATGCACACAGATTCAGCACCCCATGTCTGAATTCTGCATCTGTGGATTGAAACATGGGTTGGAAATATTTGAAGAGCATTTGCATCTGCGTCTGTACGGAACATGGCTAGGCTGCTGCTGCTTCCTCATCGCCTGGACAGTGCCGTGTGACAGCTGTTTACACGTGGTTCATCGCGTTAGGTGTTGCAAGTTATCTAGAGATGATTGCAGCACACAGGAGGGTGTGTGCAAGTCAGATGCAGGTCTCTGTTTCACAGAAGGGATTTGAGTGTCAGCATTGTGGCATCCACGGGGTGTGCATGTGGTGATCTGGACATGTCCCCTCACGGATGATGATGCTCAGTTGTTTGCTGCATGTTTTTCTAGGATTGAAGCATTTGCGGCTTTCATGGGTTTGCCTCCTGCAGGACGGGCGGATGAGAATGCATTTCCCTTTTTGTGCCTTTGGCTCTGGCCCCTGAGGTCCATGTCCTGTGTGCCAGTCCTGCGGTCCGTCCACAGGAGGCAGACGGCTAGCTAGCTATGGGCTCTAGATGTCCCACAGGAGGACATCCATGTGGTGCCGTGGGGCAAGTCCCAGCACAGCTTTGTGGCAGTGCTTCACGCGGACTCATGAGTGGACAGTGTCCTCGGGTTCGGAAGTCCCCCGCTGCTCTGCTCTGCTCTCTGCCAGGCTCCTCCAGGCTCGGTGGTGGCCACGACTGACTCGTCCTTGACGGCAGCTCTCCCGGGGGCCTCATGATATGCACAGGGCCATGCAGGTCCCCCGCTGGTCTCAGCCGTCTGTTAGCTCAGAGTGGACTTGCGGTAGCCCGTCTGAGCTCGTGCTGGCAGTGACTGGCTGCAGCTCTGTGACCAGAGCCGTTGGTCCAGCTGGGAGCCGTGATTGTGTTAGGAGGTCATGTGATGACAACAGTGCGTGGTCACGGCCCTGTGATAGAGCGTTCGTGGGGCCTGATTGGCCGTGTCCACGTGAAGCGCGCTTTCCTCTTCCTGCCACTTGGCGCCCCCAAGGCTCCCACCCTCTCATCTTCCTCAATGCCTCTGTCCCTCTTGACTTGGTGACTGTGTGGGAAAAAAGCCTTCTGTTTTTTTTAAAAACTGCAATATGGCCAGCTGGCCAGAAACAGAGAGGACAACGAAGGGTACAGGTGGACCGGGAGGCAGTCAGCAATCTGGAAGGTGGGACCCGTGGGCTTGGGTTGTTCTAGAAAGAACCGTGTCCCTGAGACGGACCTGGCGAGACTGGTGTCTGGTGATGCGTGTTCAGCTGTGGAGTTGGGACTGGAAGGTGACGTGGCTGAGCCGTGGCCGTGAGGTCAGGCTGACCCTGCTTTGTGGACAGTGGGCCCTCAAGGGTGTGAACTCGTGGAGGGCTGCGGCTGGGGCCGTGCTCCGTGTCTTGACAGGGTGTGGTGCAGGCGCTCTCCTTAGCAGAGGTCACCACCCTGTGCGTGTTCCGCGTGTTCTCCACACCTTGGTTTTATTTACCATAAATGGCTGACTAAACGAAGGGGAGCGCGGCAGCCCTGGTGGGCGACCCTGCAGGTGGAGGAGTGGGCGTGTGGGCTGGCGTCTGGGAGAACCTGCCTGTAGCCACAGTTGCACGGTGTGCGGTGGGACAGGCTGAGTCCCCTGGGCCATGTGGCCAAGGCTGCCCCACGGGGACAGCGGCCTGAGAGCCCTTCCCACACACAGCTGCTGGCTGTCCTGGCCGAGCCGCCACAGGCAGGCTGGGCCCCTTCATAGAGAAGGAACCCAGGCCCCCAGGCGCGGCCTCGCCTGCCCGCCTCAGGGCTCCCACCTGCAGGGGCTCTCCTGACGGCGCGGGAGACTCAGGTGGCCCTGGGCCACACACCCGAGCTTCCTCTTGGCCAGGGAGGGCTTCTGCCTGGCAGGGACACTCAGGTAGATGTGGGGTTGGCGGTGGTCTGTCCCGTCTCTGAGGAGTGGAGGCTCGGCGGCCTGGGCTGACAGGCTTCTGTTGGGACTGACCACGGCGTGCGTGGTGGGAAGGGTAACGTGACTGACCGTGGGCACCGCCGCGTCCCTGGGGTTTTGTGCAGGCCTCGAGCCCACGCTGCCTGCAGACGGGCCGACCGATGATGGGAAGGATGAGGGAGCCTCGGGGCTGTTGCCATAGGCTGTAGGTTCCTGGGCCTTTGCGCTACTGGCTTTGTCCTGTCTTTGTTTTGTTTTGGTGCTGGGGCTTGAACCCAGGCCCCCACGTGCTGAGCACGTGCGGTACTCGGCGGTGTTCAGACCTGTTTTTGTTTTTAAGAAGAGTCAGATGGATGCATCCTGCAGGCTTCAGAGTCCTGAGCAGCAGGCGTGGCTGGTGGTGAAGCTCCGCTTGGGGTCACATGTGGAGGCCACTCTGCAGGGACAGTGCTGGAAGGGGCAGCATGCGGAGCTCCCCAGCAGCAAGCGTGCTGCCTGCTGCAGAGCCCCACCCACACCTTCTGCTCCACAGGACCCAGGAGTCTGCCAGGGGAGGCCAGCACACCTCCTGCGTGGTCTGTGGCGTCAGGCGGCAGAGCAGAGCACAGGCCGCTGAGGGGAAGCTGTGTGTTCGAGGTGGTGCCCAGCTGTGGTGGGCTGTCTGACCCCAGCCGAAGCCTGGGGAAGGACATCAAGCCTGCACCCAGCTCACGTCCACGGGCTCTCAGGTCAGCCTCAGACTGGCGCAGCCCCATCTGTGAGGACCTGAGGGCTCCTGGCGCGGGTGCTCCCGGGCGTTCAGATGGACGGGGGCAGAACGCTGTTGAACCATTTCCACATGTGGGAACAGCCTGGCGGAGGAAGAGCCCTTGCTGTCGGTCCCTGCGTGGCTGAAACACAGACTTGTCCCCAAGGCCTCGTCTTCCTCTCCCTCAGTTGCTGCTTTGTCCTGAAGCCAGGAGGGGTGGCCCCAGAGGAGACCCCAGGGCCACTGAGGGCCTGCATGCAGAGGGCTGGAGGCTTTACCCTCGTTCCTCCGTGGACCTCAGGAGCCACGTGGAGGTCCCGGTGCCCCGTACCTGTGGGCGGCCCCAGCATGGGCCTCGATGGTGGGGGCGACTGCCTGGTGGGCACTCACTGCGTGCTGCGTGCGCTTGGCCACTTTTCAGTGACAGTCATCACCAGAATTGCTGTGTACCCACTGGGTGCTTTGCGGAAGCCACTAGGGTGGAGTGGGATGATGGGGAGGATGAGGGAGCCTCCCAGGCCCTGGCAAGGCTTGAGGCTCGTGGGTGCTCAGGGCCGCAGGCAGTGTGTGGGAAAGTGTGGCCTGCGGGCCTGTCCCTCTTAGGAAGCTCCCTGCAATCTGTGTGCCTTGAAGAAGTTGTGACCACCAAAGTGACTGTAATTTTCCCCAGGTTTTAAAAGCAGGTCCTCTAGTTTTTATGTGTCATCTTCTCTTGTGTGTTTTGGTACTGGGGGTTGGTCCTAGCCAACATCTGAGCTACGTCTCCAGCCCTTTTTATTTTTTATCTTGAGGCAGGGCCTGCTAAATAGCCCAAGCTGGCCTCTAACTTGTGATCCTCCTGCCTCCGCCTCTCAGGTCATTGGGATCACAGGTGTGCACCACTACGCTGGGCTTGCTGTTGTATCTTATTTAGTCATAAGATCAGTAGAAGATGATAAAATGAAATTCTGCTTAGCTCATAGTGTGTGTGATTTTTTTCCCTAAGTTATCAAGGGTACAGATTTGATGCTTTCAACTTTAAAAGTTGCTTCAAAATACGCATCCATTTACTTCCTTTAGAAAAAACGTGTCTTCTCTGGGTTTTGGACGCTAGCCTTCGTGTGACTGTGAGGGAGAGTGCGTTTGCAGGACCCAGGTCGCCTGTGACAATGAGCTGGACAGTCACTGCCCCCTGCACCTGGCCAGCTCAGACCATGCTGCAGCTCTCACGGGAACCCTGTGGATGCATGTGGACTGCGTGTGTGACCACCTATGCATGTGACTGCGCTCATGCACCTGTTCTTATGCCAGTGCATGTGTGCATGACCACACGTGTGTGACTGCATGCGTGGGTCCATGTGTGTGCGTGCCTTTCCCGTGTGCATGTGCGTGCATGGCTTCATGCTGTGCTGTGTCCACATGTGACTGATGGCAGTGGAGTGTGTGTGAGGCCGCACACGTGTGTCTGCGTGTGTGGGAGAGGCGATGGGCCGGACGGCATGGGCCAGGGAAGCTCACTGGGATGGCAGTGGAGGGTGCGGCCATGGTGGACAGGTGCTTTCCAGGCTGGTGACTGGGCAGCAGCGTCTGAGTTACTGTGCGTGAAGCAGTCTGTGTTTTTTTAAATTGGGTAGATGGCTCTTTGCCCTGTGGCTGAAACATGCAGGTGAATTTTGGTCCACGTGGTGCAGCCTGTGAGCCTCCGCATCCTGAGGGCAGGGGTGCCTGGGGAGGCGCTTAGGAAGGTGGCCCAGTGCGGGAGTTCCCGCGTGACGTCGCGGCAGCTCTGAATGTTCCCGGGGACGGACCCTGGCCCTGCAGGGCTTCCCTTGTGCCGTGCTGGCCACCCACACTGTCACATTAACCGGGGCGTGTGGCCAGGATCGGGCGTCCTGGTCCTGCAGCCCTTCAGGGGTATCTTCACGGCCTGCGTCCCAGCTGGCTTCGTCCGTGGCCTCTGCCTGCGTGGGAGTGGCCGGGGCACAGGCGGCATCCGTCCAGGTGCGGGGCTGTGGATGCTGCTGCGTGAACAGGGAGACGTCCTCAGGTGAAGACAGCACGGGACGGTCCAAGCCGAAGGGGCCCGAGGAGCCCTCGGGTTCTCTGCGAGTGGCTCTGGGAGGTGCCACTTCTCCTGATCTCCTTTCTGGGGGGTGGGCTCTGGGGGTCTCAGCGTTCCTATGATCCTCTGCTGAATTCAGCAACAAGACTGGTAGCTGATGGTGAGGTTTGTGTTCAGAGTGAACAAACCAACTCGCGTTGACCAAGGGACTGTCTTCAGGGGCGCCATCCCCGCCGCTGGGTGGGAGTTCCCGTCACACACACGTGCGTGCGCGCGCACACACACACACACACCGTCACACAGCATGCACATTGTCTGCAAGTTGTCTCCACAGCGTCGGTGCTCGGAACAGTCTGATCTTCGAGGCCAGAGAGAGACTCGGCAGAGCACCTGCCTGGAACATGCAAGGCCTTGATCAGGCCCCAGCACTGCAGGGACAAAACGAACTGCCTTCCCCGGTCTCTGTCAGAGCCTGTCACCTGTACAGAGGTGCTGCAGAATATGCAGCCCGGTGTCCTTGGTGGGATGGAGCCCTGGGAGGAAGCTTACCTGCGCCCGGACCCCCTGTTGCCTGTCCCTCAGGGGTGGGACCTGCCTGCACCCCCACAGCGCTCAGCCGCCTCAGCTGACCTCAGAGGAGCAGCCCTGAGCCCGCGACTCTGTCCGCTGAGGCTGGCTGAGGCTGGCGTGGAGGGGCGGGGCCGCTGGCAGGGTGTAGTGAGACTGCCTGCAGCTTCACCGCTGCTGGATCATGGGTCTGCCTGGGACGCAGTTGGAAGGAGGAAAAGACAAGTGGTCGCGCTGCCTGGATTACCACTTGGGAAGACGTGCTTAGATTTTTTTTTGTTTTGTACTGGGATTGAACTCAGGGGCACGTAGCCACCAAGCTGTATCCCCAGCACCCCCTTCTTCATATTCTTCTTCTTTTTTTGTATTTTTTACTTAGAGACAGGGTCCCACTGAGTTACTTAGGGCCTCACCAAGTTGCTGAGGTGGCTTTGAATTCGCAGTCCCCCTGCCTCAGCCTCGGGAGCTGCTGGGATTACAGGTGTGCACCCGGCGCCTTCTACCTGCTTGGATTTTAAAGCAGAACATAAAGTGGTCCTTTCTGCTAGGTCTGCACAGTGGGTTTAATGCTTATGTAATAGTTGGACCCTGCATGCGGGAGATCTGGCAGGTCTGTTTTACATCCACTCGTGCATTCCCACCATGACGTGCTGTAACTTTGCCCTGCTTCCTGGTGCCCACAGGCCTGCCAGGCCTCACCCGGCTGTCCTCTGCTGGGGCTCCGCGACCCACACTTCACCAAGCACCCGCCAGGTGCTCACGTGACCCGAGGAGTGTGGGTGTACCATGAGGCCAGATGGGGTGTTCATCTATTCATTTAGCTTCATAAAATAATAAAGGTCTAACTTTGGGGACGTTCAGGTGGCAAGTCCCACCAAGTGCTCAGAAGCAGCAGTTCCCAGAGCTGCTCAGTCTGTTTCATCAGAGCACACACCACAGTTCCCAGGAATGGAAATCCTGGCGACATGAAGTTCTGTGTGTCAGAAGGCTTGGGGGACTGAGGGTACTCCCCCAAGACAAGGCACCCCCCTGTGCTCCCCCGGGCAGCTCTGAGGAGCCCTTCCCAGCTATGCATCCCACTTCTCTGGCCGGCCCGCAGGCCCCCGTCTGCCCTCCTGCCTTGAGTTGCTAAAGCAGGGTGTGTGAAGAGAAGACCCTTCGGGAGGGGTGCCCCCGCCCCAGCTTCGCACTTAGGGGCTGGCAGTCGTTTCTCCTCTGGGGTCTTGGTCCTTTGGTGGGATAAGCACACCCCTGACCTGGCGGCCCCGGAACGTCCCATTGAGGGCCATCTCTTTCTTATCCCTGATCTTGTGTGTTGACTGCTGGTTTTCCAGCTCAGTGCTGGAGGCCATGGCTTGGGCTTGTTGCTGCAGGACAGTGTCCAGTGCTAGAGGAATGATCCAGGGCTGACGGAATGGATGGAGGCCTTACCACAGGACACACAATAGCCCTGAGGCTCAGACCTCAAGTTTAGAGGCCTCAGAGAAGGCTGACCCCTTGGGCTGAGGAGATGCGCCATCATATCTGTGCTCTAACTTCATAAGGAGCTACTTTGAAGTCAAGGTAGTAAAACCTACCAGAAACTGTTTTTAAGTCAGGCACTAAATTAATGGGATATTTCAAGGCAATTGCTACTTAATTAAGTTGAATATATTTTCAAAAAGTTGATCATTATCTAATGCGTCTGGATATATTATTTTGTTTACATTCATTTTTACCAGATCATTCAAGTATATTATTAAATTCCTGTGTCTTTCGTGTCCGAAAATATCGATGAATATGCAGAATAAAATGTAAGATGCTTTAAGAGCTTCGGATAAAGTACTTTTCATACGATGCATTGCTGCACTGTCAGAGCTGTTTCAAAAGAAGTAGACATGTTTAAGGATCTTTGAACACAAGCTCTTGATGCGCTTTAGCTAATAAATGCCTGTCTTCAAAGGCAGAGGCTCCCACCGGGTCTGAGGCAGGGACCACACATGAGCATCCGGGCAGCCGCAGGCTGGAAATCGGACACAGGCGCCCTCTCGTGGCGTGTCCCACACGTCGCGCTGGGCGCCGGCACAGGCGGCTGCTGAGTGGAGCCGCTGTCCTGTGTCTGGGGAACATAGACCTCTTGTGCTATGAAATGGCCTTTGTCTGCTCGTCAGACACGTGCTGGATTTTAAATCTCAAGATTCTACTAACAATAATCCTTTTTTAAAACAAAACTAAAAGGGATCATCATTTCTTTATAAAACTGAATTTGGATATTGTGTTTGGATGATTATGTGTCACCACATCCAAAATGCTTTTTAAGCCACGTAAATGCTGTATTTACTCCTCTGTGTTGGAGAAAGTGTGCTCTGTGACTTTGCTTCTGAAGTCCTATTACCTTTTGTCTCCTAAGACATTTTTTGTGCGAGAAGCATTCTGTGTGCAGGTGGCTTGTGCTGAGTGCATGCTCTGTAGGGAGCGGGCGAGGAGACTGCCAGCTCAGGCCCCTCGGGAGGCAGACGGCATCGGCAGGAGGATGACCAGAGCCCGGTGGGCGGGGCGTCCTGCCTCTGCCGGCACTCCCGGGCCTCGTGGGTCTTCATCCTGAACCTGGCCTGAACCTGGCGTCAGTGCCCCGTCCAGCTGTGGCTGGGACCCTGCTGGGAGGAAGGCCTGGAGGGGATGGGTGGCCGCCCTGGCGCAGGTGACGAGGCAGGCGTCGCGCTGTCGGGTGGTGTGTCCACCTCTGCAGAAGTTCCTTTTAGTTTTCCTTGTTGGCTATTCTCAGGTGGCCAGGTCTTGTGACCCATTAGGATTGGGGGTGGAGGGAGGAGTATCCGAGGTGTCGCTAGCGTGGATTTCGTCTAAAACAGAACAGAACACACCGGGTGACTTTTGCACTGTTGGGTTAAGGAGGGAGCAGTCAGTAAATTCTAGGTTTCTAGAATGTGGTTAGGTTTCAGGGCGACACGCTGTGTTTAGTGACTGAGTGGTTGTGGAAGGTGGGGTATTTTAGTAACCTTGAAATTGGTGATGTTGTACTCCCTGATGAAGCACATTTTTGAAAAGTAATTCTGCCTTAAGTGTTAAGTTTTAAATCGTCTTATGTAGCATGGTAAATTTATCTAGTCAGGAATCCTGCATCCAATCTGGAATTGCTTTTCTTAAAACAGCAAAATATGGCTTTCAGAGTGCCAAGATGTAGATGTATTTGTCTACTAATACGAATAAGTTAGTTTTGCAAGTTATCTATGCTAGTAGGTCACCTAGAACATAAATGGAGACCCATGTATTCAAACATGTGGGAAAAGGAGGGGGAGGATGGGCGTGAAGGCGCCTGCCCTGGGCGGGGTCTCGGGGAGTCGCTGCGGGCGTGGGCCTGGCCGGTTCCACCGTACTTCACGCACGCGTGCGCACAGGCGCAGCTCTGTGGTCCTCCAGCCGTGCTTTGGGGACGTGTTGGTGGAGGTCACTGGCCGGGGAATGGAGTGGGCTGGGACGCAGCTCCTCGTTCTGCAGGAAGCGCGCCCAGCTCACTGGGCCGCCCTGCCGTGGCCTTCAGCGCGGGCGTTGCCTCGCTGGCCTCTCCTTCCCGGGGCTGGGACCGCCGGCTCGAGGTGCGGCTGAGCAGGTCCTCCTGCGCCCTGCTCCACCCCAGTGCCGGCTGGTCTCCAGGTGTGTTCCTGCCCTTTTCCAGGCAGCCAGGCCCGCCGGCCCCGAGCCCTCGCTCTCCTTGCCGGGCTCGCCAGCACAGCGCCATGTCCTCCCGGCTGCGCTGCCTCCACGTGTCCCGGGCCTCTTTCCAGGACTCCTCAGCCTCGGGAGTTCCCTGGTCCCTGACCCGAGTTCCTTTCCTGGGCCCAGTTATATTTTGGTTGCCAGCTTTTGAGGCAGGCTGAGAAGAACAAAGAAGGCTCTCCTGAGAAGGACTATTTAGAAACCGGCGGTCTTGCTCTGAGATCGAGTGTCCCAGAAATCAGCAGTGTGTCACACACGTCACTAGGAATTCGCAGACATTAAACTCAGCCGCGAAGAGCTTGAGATTATCTGTAACGCGGAGTTCTCACCTGTGGCCCCTCCACACGTGTTGGGCCTTGGCATCAGGAGGGCCTCCTGTACGTCCAGGGCTGAAGTCACCAGCCCGACTTGGCGGAGGCTGCCTGCTCCTGTCTCCGTCCTGTCTGCTGCCCGTCCCCGCACCTGCCTTTCTTCTGTACAGGGAACTGCTAGGAGGGCAGGAGAGGGAAGCACTGTCCACCCTAGGGCAGCACTGGCCTCCAGGGGCGACTGCCAGCAGGATGTCATACCTGCATCCGGGGGTCCCCCGGGGGAAGCGGGCTGTGGTGCGTCTGCCTCTGCTGCCCTGGACCAGGGCTGGGTGGGCGGGCCTTTCGGCTGCCTGGGCGTGACCAGCGTGGGAGGTGATGATGGAGGTGCCCCACCTTGTGGGCGTTTGGAGCCTTCTGGAGAGACGGTCCTTGTGTGGAGCTGTTCCAGGTGCCCTGCTGGAGTCCCTGTGCTTGGCCACCCCGTCCACCCCTGTGGACACTTGCAGAGCCACCTGCTTCCTCTCACGTTGGTGCTTTCCATGGCCCTTCCCTGTGCACCCTGCCAGTTCTCAGACCCCGGTGGCTTCTTCAGCCGACAGTGGCGGCCTGGTGGCAGGGCGTGCCACTGAAGGAGCACTGTGGTGCGCCTCACATCCGGCAGCAGCCGGGAGCTCACTGGAGCAGTCTGCTGGGTCGCTGCGGTGACATGGTCTGGTCAGCTGGCACATGGTCCTGTAACTCAGTCGCATGGGCGTCCAGGTTCCTGTCCCAGGCACCAGGGGGATGAAGGACAACAGAGGACAGGGAGAGTCAGGAGCAGGGTTTCTAGGAGGATGCAGGGCTGCTCCTGTAGCCTGGGGGTCCCCGTGAGGGTGCTGTCGGACAGTCCAGGACGCCTGGGCCGCAGCAGGGTGTCGGGCATCCAGGTGTGAGTGGGCCTTCCAGTGAGGCAGCCCAAAGCAAGCTCCAGCCCAGGGTTTCCAGGCGGTGGGCCTGCAGCACGTGACCCTGTCGTCATCGATGGGCAGCTGCTGTGTGCCGGCTGTGCTGGGAGCTGGTGCAGAGTGTGCTTCCTGGGGGGTTGGGGTGGGTCTTCAGGGGCGTGAGGCCTCCTGCTCTCTTGGAAACAAATCAGAGGAAGCTGTGCATGCAAAGGGCCTGAGACATGGCAGGACTCTCAAGTTGGAAGCCCCTTCGCTCCACTGGTCCCTGGAGATGCCAGATGAAAGCGGCAAGTCTGGTTGTGCCCAGCATGTGTTCCCTTAGCATGTGATTGGCCCTCCGTGCACGCTCTGTGACTTAGTGGCAGAGTCTGTAAGACCCTGCCTTGTGGACCCAGCTGGCTCACGCGGAGCAGACGGGTCTGGAATGCAGCCTTGGAGTATGGCCCCTCCTCTGCTCATCCAAGGCCGGTTAGGAAGGACGCTGTGGGGACTGGATGGGCCAGTCCCTGTGACCCACCTTCTCTCTGCTGCACGCTCCCCACCCACCTGCCGGTTTCAGTCTCTGCTTAGCGGCTTCCCGGGGTCCCCCGTTCTCCGGGGAGCTGCTGCCCCCTGGAACGCATTGGAGCCCCATGAGCAGCACTCCGCAGAGCAGCACTGTCGCCAGCCCCGGAGCCCGCGGCCCACAGGAGGGTCCAGACCGGTGGCTGTGTTGGTGGTGCCATTGTTCTCACGTCACGGTTCGTCTCTGTCAGTCTAGTTGGGAAACGGAGTCTTCCCTGTCTGTCCAGAGATGCTCCTGCCCCGTCCTGCCAGCCTGTCCACTCCCAGGGACAGGGAGGAGAGGTCCGTCTGCCACTGCCACAGGGGCCCATTGCGAGCCGTCTCCTGGGATCCTGGCCGAGTCTTCACTAGACTCCACTGTCCTCTCCTGGCCCCACGCAGTGCCGCTCGCCTGTCTGGACGCGGGAGGGCCCAGTGGAGTGGGGGACCCGGGTCTTCCTGCACGTGTGGTCCTTGGTCTGGCCTCTGGCCACCTGTGGAGACCTCTGTTCCCTTTGTTTTTGAAACGCAGGTCCTGTGGTCTGGGGAGGCTGGAACCTGTCTCCGTCTGCCTGGGGATTCCGCCGTGACTGCTCGGGGACAGCCGCTCTGACCCAGGTCCCCTGCTGAGGAGTGGGTGCAGCTCAGCCAGAGCCTTCAGTTCCCAGGACGCCGACCGCGGGCCTGGCAGGGACAGGCTCCGGAGTGTGCCAGGTCCCTGGGCAGCAGCGGGCGTGCTCTGGCCGGCTCGCCCTGGCTGTCGCCTGTGACAGAGTTCTCCCTGTCACTCTTCTTTTCTCTTTAGAGCCTGTGGCTTCCCTAGAGGTTCCTCCTTGCAGACCAGCCCCACCCAGTGACCTGCTGGGTCAGCCTCCCTCTCCTCCCGCCCTCCAGGGGGCCTCAGGCTGCCTCAGTGTGTGGCAGGTGTGGCCACGGGCTGAGGACAGGTTCCACTGCCTGCCAGCCAGATGCCCTCCCTGAGCTGCCTTGTGCCTCAGTTTCCTCATCTACAAAACGGGACAGCAACATTCACTTTCTGGAGCTGTTGAGAGCCATGGGTCACGGATGGGAGTGCTTCGAGTGACTCCTGGCACCTGGCAAACCCAGCACGAGGTGGTTTGGGCTTCTGCATGCAGAACAGGTGTGCACGGGCTGAGACCCTGCCTCCGCTCTCCCAGATGGCAGGAGGCCCGACTCTTGCCGGCTCCTCATTCCTCTGCAAGCCTCTGGGGTGGTTGGGGGAGGCGCCTGGCACCTGCCCTTTGGTCCCCTGTCAGTCTTGGCGAACGCTGCTGCTGTGCTCAGTCCCCGCTCCTGGCCCTCTCACCTCCCATGCGGGCCTCTGCCTGGCACCTACCAGCTCCAGCGTGTGCACCTGAGGCCTCTGTTGAAATGCCAGCCATGGGAAAGCATGACGTGGGTGTGCTGCAGGACCAGTGGACCGCGCTGGGTTCCGCCAGTTCTTTGTGTCACTTGCAGCTGGTGATTTCTTACTGGGATCATCTCCTGTCGGAATCAGCAGTCTCTGTTCACAGCCCTGCTGACTGTTGTGAGAATTTGGAGATAGGCCAGAGTCACCACCGATGGACAGCCCCAGGGCTCCCGTGCTGCTGCGTCCCCTAGTGGGCATCCCACGTAGTGGACAAAGGAGCAGAACTGTGATCGCCCCTGAGAACAAAGTCACGCAGGGTCACAAGCATCCAGAGCGAGGCTTGCTGCAGAAATGAAGGCTCAGCCGTCCCCCTGGTTTTGAGGAAGAGTGCTTCAGACACTTAGGCCTGGTTTCTGGGGCGGTTAGTGGGTGGATTCGGCACGTCACTCAGAACCTCGGGATCGAGGGGAGGATGGAGGCACCTCCCCCAGGTGTCTGGAAGGCTCATCCTGCTCCTCTGCAGAGCTGCCACCCAGCCTGCACCTGACTTCTCCAGGGACGGGTGGGAGGGCGACTGATGCACCTGGCCCTATCCTGCTGATCCCTGGCCTCCTCCCTGGCCTCCCCTGCAGCCAGACTCCGTGGCTCCTGTGGATCCATCCTGTGTGGCCAGTGCTCTTGGTCTTGGCTGCAGTGTGAATTTCCAGGCAGTTTTTAGAAGACACGACTGTGCTGGCCGCTGCCCCAGAGGCCGATTCTTGGCCTGGGCCATGGTAGTTTCTCGCCTGTGATGGCCCAGGCTCCTGGCAGGTCACACTGATGTGCCCCTGGGGCTGCCCGGAGGAGCCCGTGTCTCTGTCCACTTGTTCACACACTGAGCAGTGTCACGGCTCTGGCTGCCCCACCTGCCAGCGCACGTGTGGAGGGGCGGCCGGTTGCCTCATCCTCCTGTAACTTGGCTTCTGGAACCGCCCTGACCCCACTGCCAGGCCTGATGGATGAGCTGTGTGCACTCGTTGCCCCTCCGTGTGGTCCAGAGCTGGACGAGGCCTGCGTGGCCGGGGTGGAAGGCCTGCCACCCGCCTTGCCCCCACTGTGGCCCAGCGTGCTTGCTTTGGGTCTGATCTCACTCTCAAAAACACAAACCTGTGCATCATAATCCCTGTGTCGAAATTTCAAAGATCCAAATCCCTAAAGTCTAAAATTCCCCAAATCACAGTATAGAAAGATTAAGATCCTAAATATCGAGATCCTCAAAACCAAATTCCTGAAAGCATGATTCTCATGGGAGGAAAAAGCCAGATTCTGGGAAGGGGTCGGTGTGTTTCTGCTGCGAGCAGGATGGTTGTGCCACGGGAGGTTTCTTGGACACTGAGCGAAGGACAGGATTGTTCCTGGGACTGTGGAAACAGAAATGCTTCCGTGGCTGCAGCAGGCAGCGAGCAGACCTGCGGGCAACGCACTCACGCAGGCTGTAGACGGGACGATTGTCCAGATGCAAGCCCGGCAGTTCCCAGCCCACAGTGGAAGCAGGCGGAGGAGGAGCAGCCTCCCCTGCCCTGCCCGCAGCTCGGCAGTGCTCTGCCTCCAGCGCCCTTCGAGGGCAGGCATTCCTGCTGCTTGGCGGCCCCCGGGGCAGGAGCACACCCACTCCGCAAGGGAGCCTGCACAGATGACTGGAAGACCTCGTGAGAGCAGTTGAACCTGATCAGAGGTGAGCCGGCCCTCGGAGGGAAGCGGCTTCCTCACCAGCACAGGATTTCAAAACTCAGTGATTCTGAAGTGGGTCATCCCTCAGCCCCGCCCTGTGCGGCTGCCCATAATTCCGGGAACCTGCTTTTGCATCTCTCAGACTTTCGTTTCAGTGTTAGTGTTTTTGCATTTTTCCTCTTTTAGTTCTTTTTCAAGGTTTTAAATTGCTGGCATTATATTTTTACAGTCTGCAGTGCTGTGTATTTCATCTTTGCTTTGTTTTCAGTGTTGGGAGTATAAATTGTACAAAGCCCTGTAGAGAGTTCTAGTTTGTTTTATGCATTTTTGCAAATCTGACTCTCAAAACTGCATTACCGCTATGGTGGCTTCATGTGGCGTGTTGGCGCCACGGGAGGACTGATGCTCCCCAGTGCATGTGGGGAGTCCTTTTTGTACATCTGCATTTGCAAAAGGTGATACTTCCTGAGATCCGTGCTCTTTGGGCATCTGAGCCTATGGTGGTGACCTTGTGGTGGCCTTGGTCAGAAGGCTCTCTCACCCTGCACAGCATCAGGTGACTGCAGTCATAAAGCAGGTTCACCAGTGGGCCCTGCAGCCACCTGCCTTCATGGGCTCCACCTTTGGGCCTGCTGTCTGCAAACACAGAGGTCCGCTCACACCTTACACTCCTGTGTGAGTGTCTTTAGCACACCTAGGCCTTTCTGCTTATCAAGATGCACCTGCCACCTTGACCTGTTTGGTTGTGTGTTAGTTTTCTCTTGTTTTTATGTTTCTCAGATAAATCCCCCTTTAGAATGTTAACAAATATCTCTTAAAGAATTTTTGAAATTTATTTTTTCCAGAATTAATATTTTCCAGGATTATGAGCTTTGAGGATTTTAGGACTTTAGAGATTGTGATCTTTCAGATTTTAACATTGGAGATCATGGTGTTTGGGATTGTTTTTCAGGATTGTGACCCAACCTCTTTCGTTTGATCTGAGTCTGGGACCATATGACTCACCCTGAGCTTGGGGTCATTTCTGTGGCTCATCTCTTAACATGGACTGTGTTCTCTTTATATGTACTTGTCCCCAGGGGCTTTCATCTTGTTACTTTCCAGGTTTGTTCATCTCTAATCTCTCTGCTGTCGGGGAAAGTCCTGGTCATTAGAGGAAGGTCAGCCCTGGTCTGACAAGATGGTCCACACTCATTCCCTCATTTCGTTCACCAGTAAAAATGACAGTGGGCTCACAGGAGGATGTTGCTTTAGCGTTCCTCTGAGCGGCTCCCCTGTCCTGGTGGATCTGGGAGTTGCCACTCCAGGGCAGGGGCTGCAGGTCGGCTCCCGCTTGCCTCTGAGCTGGGCCACATTCTCCTCTCATCTCCACATCTGCCACATCTAACATTCTTCTGCCCGAGATCCTGGCTAGGAACCCTCTACTAGAAGGAACTCATACTGCGTTTCTAAAAATATCTTTGTATTTGACGAGCCTGGGATGCTGCATTTTACAACTATCCATGATTCCGAAGCCAGAGCACCGAGTTGCACAGAGTGGACCCAGCCTGCTCCCAGCAGGTGCACTGTAGGTGTGTTTCCACCCCTGTGGATGTGTCAGCAGACAACCACTGTGCTATTCTGTGAGCTCGCAGATGTGTTGGGGTCCAGGAAGTGAAGTAGGGTCAGGTGTCAGAAAGTCCTGACGCAATCAGGCCTGAAGCTCCGGGGTGGCCTTGGGGTCCTGTGTTGGTTGGAGTGCTGGTGGGGACACATCTGCTTGGGTTAAACAGACCTGAACTTGGGTCCTGAGACAGGAGGCTGCTGCACTCGTCCCGCTTTGAATCTTCCGGTTTGCACATTGTTCCCACCCAGCACCACAAGTCCTGGAGTGAGACTGCGTGGGCGCAGAGCCTGTGGAGGGCTGGCCCGCTGCAGGAGGCCGGGTTCCAGAGTGGGTTCTGGTCTGGGTTGGCAGGTGTCCAGCAGCTGGACATGGGCCAAACTGCAGTTGATTCCGGGATGTTGCAGACCAGGATGGCACCCAGCAGTCCCGGTGCTGGATGTAAGCTTAGTACAGATGGCAGGTATCTGTCAATGTGTGTCACTGCAGGAAAAGTCACGTGGGCCATGGGGTGCTGCAGAGGTGTCCTCAGGGACTTCACCCTAGTGTGCCTGTACTGCAGAGGTGTCCTCAGGGACTTCACCCTAGTGTCCCTGTGCTGCAGAGGTGTCCTCAGGGACTTCACCCTAGTGTGCCTGTGCTGCAGAGGTGTCCTCAGGGACTTCACCCTAGTGTGTGCCTGTGCTGCAGAGGTGTCCTCAGGGACTTCACCCTAGTGTGCCTGTGCTGCAGAGGTGTCCTCAGGGACTTCACCCTAGTGTCCCTGTGCTGCAGAGGTGTCCTCAGGGACTTCAACCTAGTGTCCCTGTGCTGCAGAGGTGTCCTCAGGGACTTCACCCTATTGTCCCTGTGCTGCAGAGGTGTCCTCAGGGACCTCACCCTAGTGTGCCTGTGCTGCAGAGGTGTCCTCAGGGACCTCACCCTAGTGTGCCTGTGCTGCAGAGGTGTCCTCAGGGACTTCACCCTAGTGTCCCTGTGCTGCAGAGGTGTCCTCAGGGACTTCACCCTATTGTCCCTGTGCTGCAGAGGTGTCCTCAGGGACTTCACCCTAGTGTCCCTGTGCTGCAGAGGTGTCCTCAGGGACTTCACCCTAGTGTCCCTGTGCTGCAGAGGTGTCCTCAGGGACTTCACCCTAGTGTCCCTGTGCTGCAGAGGTGTCCTCAGGGACTTCACCCTAGTGTGCCTGTGCTGCAGAGGTGTCCTCAGGGACTTCACCCTAGTGTGTCCCTGTGCTGCAGAGGTGTCCTCAGGGACTTCACCCTAGTGTCCCTGTGCTGCAGAGGTGTCCTCAGGGACTTCACCCTAGTGTTCCTGTGCTGCAGAGGTGTCCTCAGGGACCTCACCCTAGTGTGTGCCTGTGCTGCAGAGGTGTCCTCAGGGACTTCACCCTAGTGTCCCTGTGCTGCAGAGGTGTCCTCAGGGACTTGACCCTAGTGTCCCTGTGCTGCAGAGGTGTCCTCAGGGACTTCACCCTAGTGTTCCTGTGCTGCAGAGGTGTCCTCAGGGACCTCACCCTAGTGTGTGCCTGTGCTGCAGAGGTGTCCTCAGGGACTTCACCCTAGTGTCCCTGTGCTGCAGAGGTGTCCTCAGGGACTTCACCCTAGTGTCCCTGTGCTGCAGAGGTGTCCTCAGGGACTTCACCCTAGTGTCCCTGTGCTGCAGAGGTGTCCTCAGGGACTTCACCCTAGTGTGCCTGTGCTGCAGAGGTGTCCTCAGGGACCTCACCCTAGTGTCCCTGTGCTGCAGAGGTGTCCTCAGGGACTTCACCCTAGTGTCCCTGTGCTGCAGAGGTGTCCTCAGGGACTTCACCCTAGAGTGCCTGTGCTGCAGAGGTGTCCTCAGGGACTTCACCCTAGTGTGCCTGTGCTGCAGAGGTGTCCTCAGGGACTTCACCCTAGTGTGCCTGTGCTGCAGAGGTGTCCTCAGGGACTTCACCCTAGTGTCCCTGTGCTGCAGAGGTGTCCTCAGGGACTTCACCCTAGTGTGTGCCTGTGCTGCAGAGGTGTCCTCAGGGACTTCACCCTAGTGTGCCTGTGCTGCAGAGGTGTCCTCAGGGACTTCACCCTAGTGTCCCTGTGCTGCAGAGGTGTCCTCAGGGACTTCACCCTAGTGTCCCTGTGCTGCAGAGTTGTCCTCAGGGACTTCACCCTAGTGTCCCTGTGCTGCAGAGGTGTCCTCAGGGACCTCACCCTAGTGTGCCTGTGCTGCAGAGGTGTCCTCAGGGACTTCACCCTAGTGTCCCTGTGCTGCAGAGGTGTCCTCTGGGACCTCACCCTAGTGTCCCTGTGCTGCAGAGGTGTCCTCAGGGACTTCACCCTAGTGTCCCTGTCCTGCAGAGTTGTCCTCAGGGACTTCACCCTAGTGTCCCTGTGCTGCAGAGGTGTCCTCAGGGACCTCACCCTAGTGTGCCTGTGCTGCAGAGGTGTCCTCAGGGACTTCACCCTAGTGTCCCTGTGCTGCAGAGGTGTCCTCAGGGACTTCACCCTAGTGTGCCTGTGCTGCAGAGGTGTCCTCAGGAACTTCACCCTAGTGTCCCTGTGCTGCAGAGGTGTCCTCAGGGACTTCACCCTAGTGTGCCTGTGCTGCAGAGGTGTCCTCAGGGACTTCACCCTAGTGTCCCTGTGCTGCAGAGGTGTCCTCAGGAACTTCACCCTAGTGTCCCTGTGCTGCAGAGGTGTCCTCAGGGACTTCACCCTAGTGTGCCTGTGCTGCAGAGGTGTCCTCAGGGACTTCACCCTAGTGTGCCTGTGCTGCAGAGGTGTCCTCAGGGACTTCACCCTAGTGTGCCTGTGCTGCAGAGGTGTCCTCAGGGACTTCACCCTAGTGTCCCTGTGCTGCAGAGGTGTCCTCAGGGACTTCACCCTAGTGTCCCTGTGCTGCAGAGGTGTCCTCAGGGACTTCACCCTAGTGTCCCTGTGCTGCAGAGGTGTCCTCAGGGACTTCACCCTAGTGTGCCTGTGCTGCAGAGGTGTCCTCAGGGACTTCACCCTAGTGTCCCTGTGCTGCAGAGGTGTCCTCAGGGACTTCACCCTAGTGTGCCTGTGCTGCAGAGGTGTCCTCAGGGACTTCACCCTAGTGTCCCTGTGCTGCAGAGGTGTCCTCAGGGACTTCACCCTAGTGTGCCTGTGCTGCAGAGGTGTCCTCAGGGACCTCACCCTAGTGTGCCTGTGCTGCAGAGGTGTCCTCAGGGACTTCACCCTAGTGTGCCTGTGCTGCAGAGGTGTCCTCAGGGACTTCACCCTAGTGTCCCTGTGCTGCAGAGGTGTCCTCAAGGACTTCACCCTAGTGTCCCTGTGCTGCAGAGGTGTCCTCAAGGACTTCACCCTAGTGTGCCTGTGCTGCAGAGGTGTCCTCAGGGACTTCACCCTAGTGTGCCTGTGCTGCAGAGGTGTCCTCAAGGACTTCACCCTAGTGTCCCTGTGCTGCAGAGGTGTCCTCAGGGACTTCACCCTAGTGTCCCTGTGCTGCAGAGGTGTCCTCAAGGACTTCACCCTAGTGTCCCTGTGCTGCAGAGGTGTCCTCAGGGTCTTCACCCTAGTGTGTCCCTGTGCTGCAGAGGTGTCCTCAGGGACTTCACCCTAGTGTGTCCCTGTGCTGCAGAGGTGTCCTCAGGGACTTCACCCTAGTGTCCCTGTGCTGCAGAGGTGTCCTCAGGGACTTCACCCTAGTGTCCCTGTGCTGCAGAGGTGTCCTCAGGGACTTCACCCTAGTGTCCCTGTGCTGCAGAGGTGTCCTCTGGGACCTCACCTTAGTGTCCCTGTGCTGCAGAGGTGTCCTCAGGGACTTCACCCTAGTGTCCCTGTGCTGCAGAGGTGTCCTCAGGGACTTCACCCTAGTGTCCCTGTGCTGCAGAGGTGTCCTCTGGGACCTCACCCTAGTGTCCCTGTGCTGCAGAGGTGTCCTCAGGGACTTCACCCTAGTGTGCCTGTGCTGCAGAGGTGTCCTCAGGGACTTCACCCTAGTGTCCCTGTGCTGCAGAGGTGTCCTCAGGGACTTCACCCTATTGTCCCTGTGCTGCAGAGGTGTCCTCAGGGACCTCACCCTAGTGTCCCTGTGCTGCAGAGGTGTCCTCAGGGACTTCACCCTAGTGTGTCCCTGTGCTGCAGAGGTGTCCTCAGGGACTTCACCCTAGTGTCCCTGTGCTGCAGAGGTGTCCTCAGGGACTTCACCCTAGTGTCCCTGTGCTGCAGAGGTGTCCTCAGGGACTTCACCCTAGTGTGCCTGTGCTGCAGAGGTGTCCTCAGGGACTTCACCCTAGTGTCCCTGTGCTGCAGAGGTGTCCTCAGGGACTTCACCCTAGTGTCCCTGTGCTGCAGAGGTGTCCTCAGGGACTTCACCCTAGTGTCCCTGTGCTGCAGAGGTGTCCTCAGGGACCTCACCCTAGTGTCCCTGTGCTGCAGAGGTGTCCTCAGGGACTTCACCCTAGTGTCCCTGTGCTGCAGAGGTGTCCTCAGGGACCTCACCCTAGTGTCCCTGTGCTGCAGAGGTGTCCTCAGGGACTTCACCCTAGTGTCCCTGTGCTGCAGAGGTGTCCTCAGGGACTTCACCCTAGTGTGCCTGTGCTGCAGAGGTGTCCTCAGGGACTTCACCCTAGTGTGCCTGTGCTGCAGAGGTGTCCTCAGGGACCTCACCCTAGTGTGCCTGTGCTGCAGAGGTGTCCTCAGGGACCTCACCCTAGTGTGCCTGTGCTGCAGAGGTGTCCTCAGGGACTTCACCCTAGTGTCCCTGTGCTGCAGAGGTGTCCTCAAGGACTTCACCCTAGTGTGCCTGTGCTGCAGAGGTGTCCTCAAGGACTTCACCCTAGTGTGTCCCTGTGCTGCAGAGGTGTCCTCAAGGACTTCACCCTAGTGTCCCTGTGCTGCAGAGGTGTCCTCAAGGACTTCACCCTAGTGTGCCTGTGCTGCAGAGGTGTCCTCAGGGACTTCACCCTAGTGTCCCTGTGCTGCAGAGGTGTCCTCAGGGACTTCACCCTAGTGTCCCTGTGCTGCAGAGGTGTCCTCAGGGACTTCACCCTAGTGTCCCTGTGCTGCAGAGGTGTCCTCAGGGACCTCACCCTAGTGTCCCTGTGCTGCAGAGGTGTCCTCAGGGACTTCACCCTAGTGTCCCTGTGCTGCAGAGGTGTCCTCAGGGACTTCACCCTAGTGTCCCTGTGCTGCAGAGGTGTCCTCAGGGACTTCACCCTAGTGTCCCTGTGCTGCAGAGGTGTCCTCAGGGACCTCACCCTAGTGTCCCTGTGCTGCAGAGGTGTCCTCAGGGACTTCACCCTAGTGTCCCTGTGCTGCAGAGGTGTCCTCAGGGACCTCACCCTAGTGTCCCTGTGCTGCAGAGGTGTCCTCAGGGACTTCACCCTAGTGTCCCTGTGCTGCAGAGGTGTCCTCAGGGACTTCACCCTAGTGTCCCTGTGCTGCAGAGGTGTCCTCAGGGACCTCACCCTAGTGTCCCTGTGCTGCAGAGGTGTCCTCAGGGACTTCACCCTAGTGTCCCTGTGCTGCAGAGGTGTCCTCAGGGACTTCACCCTAGTGTCCCTGTGCTGCAGAGGTGTCCTCAGGGACTTCACCCTAGTGTCCCTGTGCTGCAGAGGTGTCCTCAGGAACTTCACCCTAGTGTCCCTGTGCTGCAGAGGTGTCCTCAGGGACTTCACCCTAGTGTGCCTGTGCTGCAGAGGTGTCCTCAGGGACTTCACCCTAGTGTGCCTGTGCTGCAGAGGTGTCCTCAGGGACTTCACCCTAGTGTGCCTGTGCTGCAGAGGTGTCCTCAGGGACTTCACCCTAGTGTGCCTGTGCTGCAGAGGTGTCCTCAGGGACCTCACCCTAGTGTGCCTGTGCTGCAGAGGTGTCCTCAGGGACTTCACCCTAGTGTCCCTGTGCTGCAGAGGTGTCCTCAAGGACTTCACCCTAGTGTGCCTGTGCTGCAGAGGTGTCCTCAAGGACTTCACCCTAGTGTCCCTGTGCTGCAGAGGTGTCCTCAAGGACTTCACCCTAGTGTGCCTGTGCTGCAGAGGTGTCCTCAGGGACTTCACCCTAGTGTGCCTGTGCTGCAGAGGTGTCCTCAAGGACTTCACCCTAGTGTCCCTGTGCTGCAGAGGTGTCCTCAGGGACTTCACCCTAGTGTGCCTGTGCTGCAGAGGTGTCCTCAAGGACTTCACCCTAGTGTCCCTGTGCTGCAGAGGTGTCCTCAGGGACTTCACCCTAGTGTGCCTGTGCTGCAGAGGTGTCCTCAGGGACTTCACCCTAGTGTCCCTGTGCTGCAGAGGTGTCCTCAGGGACTTCACCCTAGTGTCCCTGTGCTGCAGAGGTGTCCTCAGGGACTTCACCCTAGTGTCCCTGTGCTGCAGAGGTGTCCTCAGGGACCTCACCCTAGTGTCCCTGTGCTGCAGAGGTGTCCTCAGGGACTTCACCCTAGTGTGCCTGTGCTGCAGAGGTGTCCTCAGGGACTTCACCCTAGTGTCCCTGTGCTGCAGAGGTGTCCTCAGGGACTTCACCCTAGTGTCCCTGTGCTGCAGAGGTGTCCTCAGGGACCTCACCCTAGTGTCCCTGTGCTGCAGAGGTGTCCTCTGGGACTTCACCCTAGTGTGCCTGTGCTGCAGAGGTGTCCTCAGGGACTTCACCCTAGTGTCCCTGTGCTGCAGAGGTGTCCTCAGGGACTTCACCCTAGTGTGTCCCTGTGCTGCAGAGGTGTCCTCAGGGAATTCACCCTAGTGTCCCTGTGCTGCAGAGGTGTCCTCAGGGACTTCACCCTAGTGTCCCTGTGCTGCAGAGGTGTCCTCAGGGACTTCACCCTAGTGTCCCTGTGCTGCAGAGGTGTCCTCAGGGACTTCACCCTAGTGTGCCTGTGCTGCAGAGGTGTCCTCAGGGACTTCACCCTAGTGTCCCTGTGCTGCAGAGGTGTCCTCAGGGACTTCACCCTAGTGTGCCTGTGCTGCAGAGGTGTCCTCAGGAACTTCACCCTAGTGTCCCTGTGCTGCAGAGGTGTCCTCAGGGACTTCACCCTAGTGTGCCTGTGCTGCAGAGGTGTCCTCAGGGACTTCACCCTAGTGTGCCTGTGCTGCAGAGGTGTCCTCAGGGACTTCACCCTAGTGTCCCTGTGCTGCAGAGGTGTCCTCAGGGACTTCACCCTAGTGTGCCTGTGCTGCAGAGGTGTCCTCAGGGACCTCACCCTAGTGTGCCTGTGCTGCAGAGGTGTCCTCAGGGACTTCACCCTAGTGTGCCTGTGCTGCAGAGGTGTCCTCAGGGACTTCACCCTAGTGTCCCTGTGCTGCAGAGGTGTCCTCAAGGACTTCACCCTAGTGTCCCTGTGCTGCAGAGGTGTCCTCAAGGACTTCACCCTAGTGTGCCTGTGCTGCAGAGGTGTCCTCTGGGACTTCACCCTAGTGTGCCTGTGCTGCAGAGGTGTCCTCAAGGACTTCACCCTAGTGTCCCTGTGCTGCAGAGGTGTCCTCAGGGACTTCACCCTAGTGTGCCTGTGCTGCAGAGGTGTCCTCAAGGACTTCACCCTAGTGTCCCTGTGCTGCAGAGGTGTCCTCAGGGACTTCACCCTAGTGTGCCTGTGCTGCAGAGGTGTCCTCAGGGACTTCACCCTAGTGTCCCTGTGCTGCAGAGGTGTCCTCAGGGACTTCACCCTAGTGTCCCTGTGCTGCAGAGGTGTCCTCAGGGACTTCACCCTAGTGTGCCTGTGCTGCAGAGGTGTCCTCAGGGTCTTCACCCTAGTGTCCCTGTGCTGCAGAGGTGTCCTCAGGGACCTCACCCTAGTGTCCCTGTGCTGCAGAGGTGTCCTCAGGGACCTCACCCTAGTGTCCCTGTGCTGCAGAGGTGTCCTCAGGGACTTCACCCTAGTGTGTTCCTGTGCTGCAGAGGTGTCCTCAGGGACTTCACCCTAGTGTGCCTGTGCTGCAGAGGTGTCCTCAGGGACTTCACCCTAGTGTGTCCCTGTGCTGCAGAGGTGTCCTCAGGGACTTCACCCTAGTGTCCCTGTGCTGCAGAGGTGTCCTCAGGGACTTCACCCTAGTGTGCCTGTGCTGCAGAGGTGTCCTCAGGGACCTCACCCTAGTGTGCCTGTGCTGCAGAGGTGTCCTCAGGGACTTCACCCTAGTGTGCCTGTGCTGCAGAGGTGTCCTCAGGGACTTCACCCTAGTGTCCCTGTGCTGCAGAGGTGTCCTCAAGGACTTCACCCTAGTGTCCCTGTGCTGCAGAGGTGTCCTCAAGGACTTCACCCTAGTGTGCCTGTGCTGCAGAGGTGTCCTCTGGGACTTCACCCTAGTGTGCCTGTGCTGCAGAGGTGTCCTCAAGGACTTCACCCTAGTGTCCCTGTGCTGCAGAGGTGTCCTCAGGGACTTCACCCTAGTGTGCCTGTGCTGCAGAGGTGTCCTCAAGGACTTCACCCTAGTGTCCCTGTGCTGCAGAGGTGTCCTCAGGGACTTCACCCTAGTGTGCCTGTGCTGCAGAGGTGTCCTCAGGGACTTCACCCTAGTGTCCCTGTGCTGCAGAGGTGTCCTCAGGGACTTCACCCTAGTGTCCCTGTGCTGCAGAGGTGTCCTCAGGGACTTCACCCTAGTGTGCCTGTGCTGCAGAGGTGTCCTCAGGGTCTTCACCCTAGTGTCCCTGTGCTGCAGAGGTGTCCTCAGGGACCTCACCCTAGTGTCCCTGTGCTGCAGAGGTGTCCTCAGGGACCTCACCCTAGTGTCCCTGTGCTGCAGAGGTGTCCTCAGGGACTTCACCCTAGTGTGTTCCTGTGCTGCAGAGGTGTCCTCAGGGACTTCACCCTAGTGTGCCTGTGCTGCAGAGGTGTCCTCAGGGACTTCACCCTAGTGTGTCCCTGTGCTGCAGAGGTGTCCTCAGGGACTTCACCCTAGTGTCTCTGTGCTGCAGAGGTGTCCTCAGGGACTTCACCCTAGTGTCCCTGTGCTGCAGAGGTGTCCTCTGGGACCTCACCCTAGTGTCCCTGTGCTGCAGAGGTGTCCTCAGGGACTTCACCCTAGTGTGCCTGTGCTGCAGAGGTGTCCTCAGGGACTTCACCCTAGTGTGTGCCTGTGCTGCAGAGGTGTCCTCAGGGACTTCACCCTAGTGTCCCTGTGCTGCAGAGGTGTCCTCAGGGACTTCACCCTAGTGTCCCTGTGCTGCAGAGGTGTCCTCAGGGACTTCACCCTAGTGTCCCTGTGCTGCAGAGGTGTCCTCAGGGACTTCACCCTAGTGTCCCTGTGCTGCAGAGGTGTCCTCAGGGACCTCACCCTAGTGTGCCTGTACTGCAGAGGTGTCCTCAGGGACTTCACCCTAGTGTCCCTGTGCTGCAGAGGTGTCCTCAGGGACTTCACCCTAGTGTCCCTGTGCTGCAGAGGTGTCCTCAGGGACTTCACCCTAGTGTCCCTGTGCTGCAGAGGTGTCCTCAGGGACTTCACCCTAGTGGCCCTGTGCTGCAGAGGTGTCCTCAGGGACTTCAAACAAGCAATTCTGAGCCCCTGGGGCTGCTGGGAGCTCAGTGTGAAGTTGCCATGGTTGTGGACGGAGAGGCAGGCCCGCCAAAGCCTGATCCATGTTCAGGGTTAAGACCACCTAGGAAGGCGGGGATGAGGCCCATGTCCCTGTCCTGTTTCTGCTGGGGTCCAGGAGCACAGGCCGAGGGTCCCCTGCCGTGCCGTAACCAGGAGCCGCCTCCAGTCTTGCCGCGCCCAGCGTGTCCTTGGGAGGTTGTGCTGGTGCCCAGAGCTTGGGTGTTTGGCTGAGACCCTGCAGTGTGCCGGGTGGCGTCCTGGCCTGGTCGAGCCAGTGGTCTCCTCTGACCTGGCCTCAATGGCACACAGCTGGGACAGAGTAGCCGAGCTCTGTCTGCTGTGCCTCAGCTCCTGGATAGCTCGGTGTCTGAAGGGCCCCCTGAAGGGCCCTGAGGGCTGGTTGGTGACCAGGGCTGCAGGACCCAGTCCTGGGGGGACGTGGTCTGTCTGTGCTCACTGTGAGTGATCCTGGGCACCTGGGCCTTGGTCCTGCTGGCCCTGTGTGGTGCCCCCTGCTTCTGGGGTGGGAAGCCCCTGGCTGCCCTGGTTCTGACTGGCCCGTCTCAGACTATCCACTTCCTCACCTGTGGTCCTCCCACGAGGGACCCTTGGAGAGGAGTCAGTCCTTCGTGTCAGGCCTCCTGGAACGGCCTCTGTGCACTGCAGTGGAGACCTCGGTGAGGACCCCAAGCCTCTCCCAGCCTCCCTGTGGGTCCACGTGTGTTGGGCGCTCCTCCCAAGTCCGGGCCGATGTTCCTTAGAGGCATTTTGTTAGTCTCCTTTCATCCCTGAGTTTAAGGACTCAGGGTCTTGTTATCTGCTCAGGGTTATGTTGTTGGGTTTTAACTCATTACTTCGTCTCCTGGCAGAGGTACTGGCGGCTCTGTCCCATGGTCCAGGGTCCTCTTTGGAGCCTGCACTGCGGGGGCTTGAACCCTGGTGCTCCAGACGTACCCCCTGCGCGGTGTTGGATTCCACAGCCTCTTGTTTCCACGTAGGAATCAACTTGTGGCCTTTGGCCTATGTTTTCATAAATTCTGTTCCTTTTAACATAGGGACCCCCTGCAACGTGTTCCTCTCTGTGAATGCTTAGTAATGAACTTAGCATGCTCTGAGCACCTGCGTCCAGCAAGTCTGAGCCCTCCCTTCCCCGTTGACATCCAAGTTAAGACACTGTCCTCAGGAAGCTGCCTGGGTCCCCTTTGCTTTCTGAGCAGTGGCTGCTTCTGCCCATGACAGACAAATGGACCTGGCCCTGTGCCGACACCAGCCCCCCAGAGTGACTGGAGGCAGACTGTTCTGTCTTCTTGCGTCTCACCTCCTCCCTATCTGCTGGTCACCGCGTCCTGGTCACCTCTTTTACGTGAGCATCATCCTTTTAAAAAAGGCTTGTGAGAGGCTCACCAGCTGCTGTTGGAGGAAAGGGGCCTTTGTTCCCATCTCACCCCGGGCTAGCGTCTCCTGTGATGGGCATTCCTGCCCTGACGAGGAGCTTGGGGTGGATTGTTCTACTAATAAGATCAAATTCCTAAGTCTTACCTACAAAAATAACAACTAGGACGTATTGAAAGAACGTTCTCAGTGAGTAGATACCTATGTTCCACAGAATGTCAAAGTCTCAAAAGATCTCATTGAAATACCAGTAGCACTGGAGCGTCTCAGAACAGACTCCCAAGTCTTAATCGTCCCCTGAGTGGCGTGGCTGTGGGAGGAAGAGGCACTGCGGGCTCGTTGGGGATGCAGAGTCGCACCTTCTGTGCTTCAGGAAGCTTCACCATCTCCAGAACATTGTCCTTCTGGTGAAATTTGGTTTCCAGGTGCAAATAAATCCAGGGTCACAGATGCAGATTCATACTCCATGTTTAGTGGTGACATGTCCAGCTGTGGTGCGTCTCGCCTGGCTGTGGAGAGAGATGCTTTGGAATTGAGGTGGCGGCGAGCAGCAGCATGGAGCCCTTGCCCGTAAGCCGAGGGTGGCTGCCCCAGACCCCAGCACGGCAGGAGGGGTTCTCCCCAGGCTGCGCTCCCCCCGGCTCTCTGGCCCCGGCTCCAGGAGCGCTGAGCTTAGCACTGCACCCAAGGCGTGCCCAGTTTCCTTGGGGTGGGTGACCCATGGGTGACGGAAGAGAAGGATAGAGTGGCTACCTCTTCATTCACAGTCCTCCTAAGGGAACGTGGCGTCCAGGTTAGGACTTGGAAACGGCCTTCGTGGAAGAGGTTCCTAGGACTGAACTTGCTGCTGGATTAGGCTGCAGTTTTGGGGGCAGGTCCTGGGTCCCCAGACAGACTGAGCCTTTTGAGTCCTACTTCCGTGTAACCAGTGCCTATGGCTAACTGCTCTGGTGTTCTTACCCTGACATGTCAGGGTGATCATGGACGCCACACACGCCCTGGTGAACCTTGGTTGAAAGCCACGGAAGTGCCCCGTGGTTGTGGGCCACTAGGCTCTCTCTCCCGCGGCGAAGGAGACGTCACTTTCCGTTGGCTAGCAGCCTGGAGGAACATGCAGCTGGGTGCCCGGCTGTCGTATTCCTCGTCTCCCGCGGCGCCACCCTGCTGTCTGGCGGGCTCCTGCGGGGTTCCTGGGTGCAGACCCATGCGGGAGCCTCTGGTCCTGCTGCAGGCACCATCCCACGCCAGGGCGAGGCCAGGCTCCCGGCCGAGCGCTCTGACTGTTGGAATTCCTGTCTTGCTGATATTTCTGGAAATGGTAACCTCCCCTTTCACATTTTGCATCCTCCAGGGGGACAGCCGCGGCGCTGCTGCTCTTCCGAAGAGGCAGCATCGACTGTGCTCTCCAACGGAGACCAGAGTCACAAACGTGGAAATAATCCTCCAGAAAAAACCACCAGCGAGTGCAAGGCGGGGGTCGCAGCTTCTGTGTCCATACTTGAAGGCAGTAGCAGAGAGACTTCCAAACGCCCCGAGCAACATAGATTTTCTCTTGACTTAAAGATGCCAGCATTTCACCCCAAGCAGGAGGTGCCCGGCTCTAGCGACGGAGTGGATTTCCCCTCTGTTATGGAAGGAACTGACCTACAGCCTGCACTGGAGAGCCATGCTGGCCACCCTAAAGAAAAGCTGTCCGATTTGCACAGTAGAGAGCATTCTGGGGGAGGAAAGAGGGCCCCCACGGCAGACCTGATCCCGCTAGATCTGAGCATGAGGTCGACCCGGGATGACCCGGGCAGTAAGGAGGCGGCACCCTCTCTGCACGCTGCTTTGGTCACTCACCCATGTCCTTACTGCAGCCACAAGACCTATTACCCTGAGGTTCTGTGGATGCACAAGCGTATCTGGCACAGGGTCAGCTACAATGCCATGGCCCCCCAGTGGACTCAGCCCAGTGGCCACAAGAGCATAAGAAGCAACTTGGTCTTCCTCACCCGGAATGGACGCACGGGCCCCCCGCCCGCCCTTGGGGGCAAGGAGTGCCAGCCCCTGCTCCTTGCTCGCTTCACCCGCACTCAGGTGCCTGGGGGTGCGCCCGGACCCAAAGGCAGCTCTTCTCCCCTGGGAGCCACTGCGAAAGCCGCTAGCATGCCTAAGAATAAGGAGAGCCAGCCTGGGGGCCCCTGCGCACTGTGGGCATCTGGTCCTGACGGGTATCGACAGACCAAGCCCGGCCACGGTCAGGAGCCGCCCAGTGCTGCAGTGCAGGGACCCCCAGCCAAACCCCGACTGGAGGCCAGCTCCAAGCCAGCGCCTGCCCCGGGCAGTGGGGCCCCTGGCAGAAGTGCCACCCCCACGCCCTCTGTCATAACCCGGGTGGGTGCCCAGCCACTGACCAACAGCAGGCCGGCGGAGAAGCATGGTGCGCCCTCAGTGGGGGCTGGCTCGGCCCCTTCAAATAAGCACAGTGCCCCCGACTCCCTGAAAGCCAAATTCAGCCCCCAGCCTCAGGGCCCGCCTCCTGCGAAAGGCGAAGGTGGCCCTTCACTACCTCCCCGGGAGCCCCCCTCAAAGGCAGCCCAGGAGCTGAGGACTCTGGCCACCGGTGCCGCAGGGTCCAGAGGGGACGCAGCACTGCAGGCCCAGCCAGGAATGGCGGGGGCAGCCCCCATCTTACACTCCATCAAACAGGAGTCCGCAGCCGAGGGCCACGAGAAGCGTTTGGACATCCTCAACATCTTTAAGACGTACATTCCAAAGGACTTTGCTTCGCTCTACCAGGGCTGGGGCATCAACAGCCCCGGGCCGGAGCACAGAGGTAAGACTTGCGGGCTCCCTCTTCCCTGGCCACCAGGAAGGTTCGCAGATGTGCCTGCCTGCCTGCCGGGAGTCAGGGCAGCCACGGCGTGCCATCTCACGGCGGTGCTGCTGTCTTCCTGGCCCCAGCCACCGGGAGCTGGAGGATGTGAGCTGCTTTCCCAGGCCCCGCGTGGCACTGCAGGGACGGAGCCGGGGCAGCGGCGTCCGACCCAGCTCCCTACTGATGTTTGTTGGGAAACTGGCCACCTTGCTCCACACTGAACCCGATGGGAGTGGGCAGGTGGATCGCTCCCACGGCCCCTTTCTGTCATTTTAGACAAAGCCTTGGTAGAAGTTTGTTGTCCTTGTTTCTCAGAGAAGGATGTCCATTTGAAGTGGCCCTGTGAGTTTTGCACACTGATTTCAGGCAGCTGAGCAGCCCTCCAGGAGCAGTGGCCCAGCCTGCAGGAGCCCATGCGGTAGGGAGCCGGGGCACTGAGCTGCTCTGCACCCCGCGCCCGTTCTTTCTGGGGCCTCCGTGTGGACAGCTGACGGAATGCTGGCTTAGCCTCTGGTGGGACCAGAAGTGTTCAGGATTTTGGATTTTGGAATCTTTTCATACATATAAAATGAGGTATCTTGGGAATGGGACCCAAATGTAAAGACAAATTTTAATTGTTTCATGTGCACCTTATACACACAGTCTGAGGGTCATGATTTATAGTAATTTTAATGAGTTTGTACATGGAACGAGGTTTGTGTACGTTGACCCGTCAGGAGTCAAGTGTAGAATTTTCTACTTGTAGGATCATGTGAGTACTCAAAACATTTGAATATTGGAGCATTTCAGATTTTGGATTTTCAGATTAGACTTTCCTCATGCCCCATTGGATAGAAACTCTTGTTCTTGAATGTAAATCAAAGGTCACTCTCGCTTAACATCCAGAACACTGGGAAATCTAGACCCTATTAAAAGAGAAAGCGCGTGAAGCCTCTGTGGCGCTCTCAGTTGGTTACCCGGGAGGCGCCGTGCTTCTCCCAGCAGAACGCCTGTCTGGACCTGCAGTCTCTTAAAGTAGGTCAGCATTTGAAATGACCTTTTGCATCCAGTGCCTCAGGTTCCTGGAAGTCGGAAGCACCGTAGGGGCCGTGGCCCTGTGCCTGGCGATCTTTACCGACTGAGAGGCCTCCCAGTCCGTGGCATGGCCGTGCGAGGGGGCATGGGTGCTGGCAGGCATGTGGGCTCACCTGCCAGGTGCCCGTGCATGGGTCAGTGCGCTCCCAGATCCAGGTGTGCTTCCTGCAGTGGAGTGGTCCTCCTCCAGGGGAAAAGTCCCACACCTTGGCCACTTCTGTGGGTCTGCAGGGAAAGCCTGGGAGAGGGCAGCTGTGCCTGTCTGACCCTCCAGAGGGGACTGAGACCCCTGGCACACAGGGTCCTTCCAGCAGGGCCGGGCCCAGCGCCATCCCTTTGCAGGTGCAGTTAGGTGAGAGGTCAGTCTTGTGTGGTCTTGCAGATGGCTGCTGTCAGGGCAGTGACAGCTGTGGCTGGCCCTGGGTGGGAGGCCACCCTTGGTTTTGAGGGTGTGTTTCCTCAGAACCTACAGAGGAGAAGCTTCCGGACAGGTGAGAGGGCCACCTTGCTGGTACGCAGGTCTCGGCAGCCGCTCACCCTGTCCTGGTCCTTCCCTGCAGAGTTGGGTGTCGGTCTGTCTCAAGGACTTCCACTTAGCGAGCCAGACTCCTCATGTAAGTCGTTGAACTAGGCGAGCTCCGGGGCGGGCAGGGCAGGCCCTCCTGTTAGAAGGCCCTGGTGCTCGGGCCAGGGAAGGACCTCCTGCTCTTACAGAAGTGGAATTCTAAGTTAAGGTTTGAGGTCTTCAGATGACAGAATTTGAAGTGTGAGTGACCTCAAATGTTTTCCTTAAAAAGTTTAAAGAAAAATGGTTTTAAGGACTTTTTTTTTTAATGAGAGAGCTTAAATATTTATCTTTGCAATGTGCGAAATACTTACTAGTCCATAGAGCAAGTGTGTTCTCAGATTATTTATTCTTCTAATGTGCACATTGAACTGCAGGACTAAGTCTGCAAGTTTATGGTCCTCAAGTTCTCCCCGATTTTTGTTGTTGTTGTTGTTGTTTTCTTTTTTTGGTACTGAAGATTGAACCCAGAGTACTTAACTAGTGAGCCACATTACCAGCCCTCTTTTATTTTTTATTTTGAGACAGTGTCTCACTAAGTTGCTTAGGGCCATGCCAAATTGCCGAGGCTGGCTTTGAATTCACAGTCCTCCTTTCTCAGCCTCCTGAACCTCTGAAATGATTGGGTTTCTTAAGGAGAAGTGGTTTAGACTTTTAGATCTTAAATACACTTATTAATATGTGCATTTTTAGGATTCTAGCTCCCACATTTGGAGAAGGAGCGGAGATGAGCTCACCCAGGTCTCTGATCTCTTGCTGCTAGGTGCGGACCAGTTTCAGTCAAATGCCCAGTGGAAGGACTCGCCACCCCAGTGACTTGAGCTCTGGTGCTTCCAGTGGGGCCATGCGTCCCTGGGTTGCTCACAAGCTGAGCTGGGCTCCCGTGACAGTCCTCTGTGCCCTTGGCCCACTCCCATTTTTCCTTGAGCCTGCTATTCCTGCTCTCCCCCGAGCTGGGCCTTTGGTTTCTCCTTGTTAACAGTTTCTAAAGCTCATAATGTGCCATGGCCAGAAGGCAGCGTGGCAGACTTGGTGCCCTTGAGAGGTGAGCAGGGTGTGGACGCTTCCCACTGGAGCTCTGTGTCTGTCGTGGGGGCCTCAGGTGCAGTCAGCCAGAGCAGGCGCATTACGGACCTGCCACCTAGCACTGAAAACACCTGAGGTTTGCTTCCCACCTGCTTCTGCTCAGGAGCGAGGCCTCTGATGGAAGTGGGTGGAGGTGGCGTGTGGGTCTGGGTGGTTTGGGTCGTATCCACGTGATTTTGTTCATTCCTAGTCAGCGAGTCCTCCCGATGTACAGCCTGGGTGTACCAGTGCTTTCAGAGTCTTCCTCCGTCTCCTGATGATTTGCTGGGTGTCTCCTCGTTGGTGTCTGCTGCAGATGTATGCTCACGGCTTCCCTGCAGGGGGCCACTGGATGCCAACTCTGGCAGCACCTGGCAGGCGGGGCAGGCAGAAGTGCACCCTGGCATCTGAAAGGACAGACGCTGCCTGCTGTGTGTTAGGCCGCCGAGGGCCGTGGTGGGCCTGCCAGTGGGGGTCACGTGTGCAGAGGATGTGCCGCGGTGCCCCTGGGCCATCGCATTCTTCTCTGGCATTAGGAGGCTGCTTCTCAGAGGTGTTCCCTGCACGGGTTTCCCTGGGTGATGCTTCTGTAGGAACGAGTCCTCTGGAAGCCCGAGCACAGAGAGAAGCGCCTGTCCTCGTCTTCTAGGGAGCAGGAGGTGTAAAAGCCGCTGCCTTTTCTGAGGTCTGCTGCAGTGTGACCACCGAGTCAGGAAGCATGAGTGCAGTGTAGTGATTTATTGATACAGCAGTAGTAAGATAACGAGCCACGTGCGTCTCTCCAGGCCAAGAGGCCCGCCTGTGTCGCATGATAATGTGGATTTCAGAATAGAAATTTGAAGGTAATGAAATGAGATGATTCTAGATAAAATAACATGTAAGGTCTTCTTGTATCTTTAGAAAAACTTCTCATACCAAGGATGCATTAGCATGACGATTGTGTGTGCTTCCTGAGCAGTTCCATCTCTGTGTGTGGAGATGTCCTGATCTCCTGTCTCCCCTTGGTGGCATGGTCCCTGTGACCGGAGCCCCGGGATGCGGCTGCGTGTCCTGAGGCCCGCCTGGGCCTTTCCTTCGCTTCAAGGGCACATTCTTCATACACCTGCAGTTTCGAGGTCAGCATGTCCAAACTGTTGGCTCACCTGCCAGTCTTCCATTCAGATGAAGTTGATGGCCTTTTGGATGAGCTCGGAATTTTGGCGTAGCCCTCGCATAGTTTTGGTGTCCGCGAAGGACAAGCCCCCTTCTTTAGGAGTGAAGAGAAGGTGTTCTGGGAAGGCAGATCAGTGGCCGGCGCACTCATGCGCACGTGCGTATTCCAGGAAATTCCAGGTGGGCTGTAGAAGCGCTGATTTTTCTGTTGTTGGTTTGGGTAAGAAATAATTTCCATTTAAAATATAGAAAATAATGATGTCACCTTTTCTGGGCGTCATGAATGTTGGACACAAAGGACTTGGGGCTCCTCACCAGCAGGTGTGCTGTGCAGCTCATAGCACGATCCTCCCTTAGATGTCATCCAGACTGTTCCAGGGAAAACCCAGAGGACCCGGGTGCTCATCAGGGGTGGTTTCCCAGGAGCTCAGCCGCCTGCAGGGTGCTGATGGGGAAGCTGAGTGGGGAGTGCAGTCGTCGCTGGTCCAGCTCTCCTGGTCGGGAGCGAGGGGAAGGTCAGGCACTCCTGAGCAGCTGGCATCAGTCGGCTACCCACAGGCCGAGGGGCTCGCACGGGTGTGGGGTCCGAGAACCCTGGCTGTGAGCGTCAGGCCTGTCGGGCGACGGGAAGCTTCCTCGGGGCCGGGCATGCGGCTCAGTGGCAGAGCACCTGGCCAGCACACACCGGCCCTGAGTTTGCTCCCAGCATTGGAAACAAACAAACAAACAAACAAACAAGCATGAGTTTGTGTGTGTCAGGCACGAGCGCTCTGCAGATGCACACCCGCACCTTCCTCCGCTCCCGGGCTGCCGCCTCCCTCATTTCCCTGGCTCGCTTCTGCGTTTCTAGTTAGATGCAATCCCATCTGTGCATTTTTGCTTTGGCTGCCTCTGTTTTGGGGGTTATATCCACCGAACCAAACTGCCGCCCAGACCAAAAGCCTTAGAAACGGAGCTGGGAAGCAGCGCATCCCGGGTTCCCAGGACTCCCAGGTGGTCCCCGCCAGAACCGCCACTCAGGTTCTGCCATGAGTGAGCATCCGTCCCCGCTGGGCAGTGGCCTCCGGCTGCCGAGACAAGTACCGGTAGAAGTTCTCTCCCCGTGCTGTCTCTGTTCCTGATGAGCAAGGCAGAGGGAAATCTCGAGCTTCACGGGCGAGTTCTCAGATTTCTCTAAGAATCTTTCTCTTGGTTCATCAAAATAAGAGGTTGGAGAAGGCCTGCGGCGCCGCCCATGCCCTCCCTTCGGTCTCCCCAGTGTTATGTAACATCAGGTGACTCTGAGCTGGTTTGTCTACAGAGCCACTGTGAATTAGGGCAGGAAAAGCAGGCTAAGCACGGCCTTTCATCCCACTTGACCGTGGGTCCTTGTCTTCCTCTGCATTAGCTCTCGTATTCAGACGTCAGACTTGAAGGCAGAAACACTCAGCTAAATGACACGTCCTTTTAAGAATTTATTGCTCCAGGCATGACTTTCTCTAGTTAGTATTCCCCCTCCTCTGAGCTGCGTTCCCATCAGCTTGGCAGAGGCAGACCGGGAGATGCTTTGGAGCTACCGTTCCATGGAAAGCAGGCTCTCTGCACCCAGAGCAGAGGCAGGACAGGTGCAGAGAGCAGACTCCTGTCCCTGTCCAAAGCCAGCTGAGTCCTTTGGCTCTGAAGGAATCACGAAGCCCGGGGAGTCAGTGGTCTCCTGGGAAGGCCGGTGTTGGCGCCTTTCACCGTGGCTCCTGGGCCCAGTATGTCTGCCTCTGGCTGCCAGCTTGGGGGGTCCCTCTTGTCCCCTCTCTACAGGGGCAGGTAGAAAGGAGAGTCAGAGGGCATGGCTGCTAATGGCTGGGCTCACTCGGGCAGGAGCCAGGGGCACTGCTGGGCTCTGGTCCTGGTCACTTCCTGTTGTCTACACGCATCATCTCTGTCACACCCATGTCACTCTGATTTGCCCGACAGATGTGCTGCTTGGTGAGCTGAGTGCTGACCTGGCCATGGGTCCAGCTGCTCGGAGCCACGTGCCCACCACAGCTCACGGTGCCTCCTGGTCCCCGTCCTGTCCTGGGAGTGGTTCTGAGTTCCCTGTAATTCCTGCTGCGGTCCTGAGCATGCCGGGTCTGAAGGCTGAGCTGAGATGAAGGCCGGCCGTCGTCACCAGGGCCTGGAGGTAGCCCCGCGCTGCCGTGCTCGACAGACTAATGATGTTTCCTCTCCCCCTTTTCTGCCCTCCCCATGCCTCACCTCCATGCCAACCACACCAAATGTGCTGTGCCTCGCCACGCCACGCCACAGCAGGGACACTGCGGACACAGGCGCGCCCGGGAGACTTCGTGTGCGTCCAGTGCGGGAAGAGCTTCCACCAGCCAAGCCACCTCAGGGCCCACGTGCGGGCGCACACAGGTATTGCAGCCCCAGGGAAGCATGGTGTGGGAGCACGTCCACCAGTCGAGAGCCTGTCCACCGTGTGCGTGTGGAGGGCTCAGCCTCTGCAGGCGCGTGCTCCTCTTTCACCTCAAGGGGTTTCTTATTTTTTCTTCCTTTTTTTTTTTTTTTTTTTTGCATCCCAAGCTGAATGCGGTTTGACGTGAGATAAGTCTGTTTACAAATGTTCTTTTTTAATTAGAGAAGATGCTTCAGAAGTGATATGCTAATGAATTACGTTGCCCCCAGCACAAATGGAAATCAGAATGCCCTTCCAACCCAACACCGGGCCAGCCGTGGCCAGACATGGCTGGACTGTGGATAGGCCTAGAGTCCTCTGGATGGCCAGTAGTGTCCTGCAGAGCCCTCAACCCTCTGTGGAGAGCTTGCTGGAGACCCGACGGGGCAGCAGACAGTGTCAAGACAGGGCAGACACATTAGAGAGATGGGGGTGTGCTTCATCAGGATGGAAAAGGGCACACACATAAGCCAGCCTCATGCAAAGGGACGTGGGCCAGATGTTAAATAACGCAGGAGGAGGGTCCCTTCACACACGTGCTGGTAATGAACATTGTCAGTGAGTGCTTTCTTCTGTAGCAGAGTCTGAATTAAAGAGGGCAGTGGCCCCAGGCAGCCATTATCACAGTCTCTTGCTGTAAGTGTTGCAGTAAGTTGGTGTTTTCCGCCCAAGGCTAGGCGCTGGTGTCTTTTGTGAGTGCTGGATCCCTAAGGACTAGTCGGTGTGTGCTCAGGAAGCTTGCCCAGCCTCTAACAGAAACCTTGTTCCCACAGTGGTGTTTGAGTGTGACGGTCCCCGAGGTTCTGAAGTTCACGCCGCCTCCACGGATGCTCCCAAACAAGTAGGTCCTACTCACAATCGGGCGTCTGGGTTTCAGCATGGCACTGGAGAGTGCTCAGCGCGACACTTGCACCAAAGCTCCCAGGCTGTTTCAGGAGGGAGTGATGATTCCGCTCGCCTCGATTGAGGGCCCACTTCAGGCAGGGCCCAGGTGATGGGCGAGCATCAAGAGGTCAGGGCACAGGGCTGGGCGGCCG
Organism: Sciurus carolinensis; assembly: GCF_902686445.1. NCBI lineage: Eukaryota > Metazoa > Chordata > Mammalia > Rodentia > Sciuridae > Sciurus > Sciurus carolinensis. The sequence goes on along the minus strand of NC_062227.1, from coordinate 80,183,845 downwards.
TGGTGCTGGGGTGATGGGATTGGTCGAGACTGGGGCTGATGGACAGCACTAGAAATTCATGTTGTTCTTCCCAAGTGGTTGGAGTCTGAGTTCGCTTTAGAATGAATCACATCCAGCCTCCTTTGAAAATGTCTGTGCTCCTCCGTAGGGAGCATTTGTGCCCAGTGTGGTGCGCGTGGTGTTGCAGGGCATGTGCCTCGCTGCTTGTGCTATGGGCACTGCTTGGTATGGTGGTGGTGTGTTAGGATACCTGTGTGTGCGACCCTGTGCGTGTGTGCCCATGTGTGTGTGCACCCATGTGCATGCATGTGCCCGAGTGTGTGTGCACTCATGTATGTGTGCCCGTGTGCACCCATGTGCGTGCATGTGCCGAGTGTGTGTGCACTCATTTGTGCCTCTGTGTGTTGCCTGAGTGTGTGTACCCATCTGCATGTGTGCCCCTGTGTGTGCACTTGTGTGCATGCCCATGTGTGTGTGCCCGTGTGCACCTGTGTGTACCTGTGTGTACCTCTGTATGCATGCACACCTGGGTGTGCCCCTGTGTGTGCACCCCATGCATGCACCTGTTTGTGTGTGTGCCCGTGTGCACCTGTGTGTACCTGTGAGTACCTGTGTGTGCATGCACACCTGGGTGTGCCCCTGTGTGTGCACCCCATGCATGCACCTGTTTATGTGCACCTGTGTGCACCTGTATGCTGCTGCTGGCTCGTGACTCTCACACAGGGGCCAGTGGGTGTGTGCATAAATGGCAGGGCCCTGTGTGACCTGGTTCCTGGGGTTGCTCCAAGGTACTGGCGCATTCCCCGAGTTCCTGTTACCCCCGGGAGGCAGAGCAGGTACTCTCAGGGCTCCTGTCTCCTTTCTGCCTCCCCTTGTCTCGTTCGCGCATGTGCATTCTCTACGTGACATTCCCGCCCTCCGATAGTTGCCCCCGAAGTCTCTAGCTGCAGACTCTGTCCTGTGGTCCAGAGGAAATGTCCCAAGCCCCATCAGAGGTGGGATCAGGAGAGCATGCTCTGACGTGATCGAGACCCCAGGGAGCCCATGAATCCCATGACCAGGGGGACTTCAGGGAAGGCCAAGTTCTTCTGGTTCATTTCACTCATTGGCTCCATCAGGGCTGCTGCTGGCTAACCAAGGGGCTGGGCTCGGGGCCAGTGCTGGCCATCGAGGGCTGTGTTGATTCTCGCTTCTGTTGGAATGCTGTCTGTTGCTCAAGGTCTGTACTTCAGGTGTCAGTGACACGACGCCATTTGGGGCAGTTTCTTATCAGTGGCTTCTCAGTGGAACCTGTAGTTGTGACTACAAAGCGTAATTTCATGATGCTACGACAGTGGATGGAATAAATATGACTTCTCACTGAGTTAAGATTTCCAAATACATGTGGCTGCAACTTGGATGAGTAGCACTGTCCTTTTAACAAATAAATGCCTCTTGCCACAGAATAACCACTGCACCGTGTTTGTGGTCATGCAGTCAGAAACTGACATGCTGTGCTCACAGCAGGAATAATCCAGAGTGGCCTGCTTACACAGACTGTCCCCTGAATCCACCGGACTCAACATGGCTTTCTTTTCTTTCTTTCTTTCTTCTTCCTTCCCTTTTTTTTTTTTTTTTTGGTGCTAAGGACGAAGCCCAGGGCCTCACACGTGCCAAGCACGCACTCTGCCGCTGAACTATAGCCCTGACCCAACCTGGCTCTTGATAAGTTTGAGAGGGTGGAGAGCCTGAGGCAGATAGATCTAGGGACAGCCCAGTGAAATTCTTCAGAACATGTTTCCATTGACTTGCTGCCTGGGAATTCTGCCTGTTTGTTTGCACTGGGGATTGGACCTGAAGGGCTTTACCGCTGAGCCACATCCCTAGTCCTATTGTTTTTCTTTTTTTTTTTTGAACAGGGTCTCCCTGAATTGCTGAGGCTGGCCTCAGACTTTCGATCCTCCTGCTTCAGCTGCCCAGTTGCTGGAATTATTGGCATGAGCCACCATGCTTGGCTGTTTTCTGCCTCTTTAAGAACTTCCATAATGGAAGTAGGTCAAAAGTGCAGATCACTGGATTGTAGTTTAAATTGTTTCTGTGTTATGTATAGTTATGCCCAGAATTTGTTACTCCTGCTTGATTCTGATAGAAGTCTTTATACTGTTGTCTTTGTGAACTCACCTGCTGTTAGTTAATACTTACTGCTGCTTACCTCGTTGGTATCAGGTTTACGGATACTGTGTGCCGTGGCCTTGGTTAGTGTGGATTACGTCCCGGTCATTGCATTAGCTCTGGGCTGTGACCCCTGCCAGTCAGCTTGCTTTCCATTTGAACCACAGCCTTTGGCATGAAGTCCGAGCTCAATTAGCATGCCTCTCTGTGCCAGCCAGTTGGGTTGACCTGTACTCGAGGTCATGGCCTTTTGTGGTGCCTCTTGTCTTTCCTCACCTTGACAGTACTTTTGTTGATCCATTGCTGAGTATTCTGTGTCTGTTCCATTTTCCTTAAGATACTTTGGAAATGTGTCTCTAAGAAGTCCCATAGAGACTTGTGGGCCAGAATAATTGGAAAGCACATCAATAATAGGTGGAGGTTTAAATGTGAGGGTTCTTCTTTCTACTCTGCGTTCTCATTATTTATAGAAATCACAGCTGCAGTGTTAGATAAAGGATATATCATGGACGTCCATGACATTTTGGTAGCTATTTATGTGTAGAATATGCTTCATTATACTTATTGACCGTTTCCTTTTTTAGGTTTAGAGTACTTTACTAACATTAATTAATATTTAGATCAAATTCTTTTCTTGCAGCTTATGGACTGTAGATCACAGGGGTTTTCTTTTGGATCACATGATGCTGTGTATTCATGTAGAGATCATGTGCTGTGACACAAGGTGACGCATGTTTTTGTGTGTACGTAGTAGATGCTGAATTGCCCAGTTGAAACAGCACTTGCAAATTGAGTTTTCTGGTCATCCTCTCTTTCCCCATGAACAGTGCTTACCAGGTATCCACAGCAGCCAACCTGCGGCCAATGCTTTTCCTGTTTGGCACTTCTTAAGTTCCTGCAGGAGGTTTAGACAAGGTCTCAGGTGCATTGCCTTGAAACAGCAAGGTCATGCTGGGGTGGAGGGTGGACGTTCCCAGAGGAGAGCCAGGAACGTGGAAAGACCTGAAATGGAAGAGCAGGGTCTGTGGTAGGAGCTGTCTGCTCAGCGAGCCTGGCTGGAGGAGGGCACATCGGAGCAGGCGGGCAGAAGTGAGGGACAAGGCTCCACACCGGGACACAGAGTGCTTGTCCTGGAAGCTGGAGGCTAAGGGCTGGCGACTGCAGATCCAGCCTTGGGACTGGACTTGTGGAGATTCTGGGCAGGGGGCTGGGCAGCCCTTCGGAGGCCCCTGGGGTGAGCCCAGTGAGAGACCGGGCAGCCTATTTGGGGGGCTGGAGAAAAGAAGGGAAGATTCAGGAAAGACTGGGGAGGAGGTGGGGTGCAGGGGTCCAACCACGAGGGAAGGGAAGGGACCAGGCCCCTGCCCAGCGTTCTGACTGAGCAGCTGCTGTGAGGCAGAGCCTGGAGGGAGGAACAGGCGGACCTTTCCAGAGCGATTTTCAAGTTTGAGCTCCCCTTTGGTGAGCCAGAAGGGCATGTCCAGCAGGCAGGGGATGCCCCGTGGTGGATGAGCCTCTTTCTGCTGGACAGCGTTCAGCACGGAGTTCATTCAAGGTGAGCCACTTCCACCCAGGGACCTGTGGGTGTGAGTCATTAGGGTATCGTCCCTTCTCCTTGATGCCCACCTTTGGCCTTACCTGGATACCCCACCTGGGTTTCCTTCCTGTGGGACAGTGATGGCACACTTACTGCGAAAGGTAAATGAAGAGGTGCGGCACACCCGGCGAGGTCTCCTCTGTAGTTCTGCAGACGAGCCGCTGTCCTGGTAACCCGGGAGCACTCACAGGCGGCGTCACTGACGAGCGCACGGGACGCGAGAGCGCGTGTCTGTACGAGCCCACGTCTGCACAGCCGCCAGCAGGTGCTGGGACCCCCCGGGGGCCTGTGGTCTCTGCCGGTGTCCTCGCTCTCTCAGGGTCCACCTGGCTAGGTGTGCTTGTGTCTCGTGTAAGAGACTGCTTGCTAGTTGTTTATATGGGCAGGATACGAGGAAACCCAGTTTGGGAAGAGTTTTGTCAACATGGATCCTGCTCCTGGTTGTGGTTCTCACAAGTCCCTTGGTTGAGAACGGCCACTGTTGGGTGTTGCGTGTCCAGCCACAGAACAGCTGCCAACTTTCTGTGTTAGTGTTGGTGTTTTCTGTACTGAAAATTATAAAAAATTTTCACAATTAACAATTAACAATTAAATAACACACTGCATCTCCAGTGGAATAGTCCAGGAGGTGTGAGCTCCAGGTGATGTAGTCAGTCACAGGCCAAAACCCATGTGCTCACCAGCACTCACGTGGACTTCGAAGTGACAGAATGTCCTTTGTCGCTCTCTGGGAGCAGTCTCTGTTCTGCAGTGGCCCCATGTGAGCCTCCTCCGTGACAGGCCTGGACTTCACCAGAACTGGCGTGAATCCCACTGATGGGCAGAGTGTGGAAGGGGCAGCTCGGGCTCTGGAGTTAGAGATGGGGTTTCCAGGAGGCAGCTCATGGTTACAGTGCCTATTGCCTGCACTTCTCATTCTTTTGAATTTATTGTGGGGGAGGAAAACAAGAACTAGAAAGACTTAGACGTATTTAGGTGCTGGCAGCAAAGAGCCGGCTCCTTTGTGGGCACATGTGACTGTGGGCAGCTCCTCCAAACCAGTGGACACCCTCACCAACTGGGTGCCTGTTGTATTTTTGGTGAAGACGGACCTGTCTGCAGGGCTAGCTGATCCCGAAGCCACATTCTCAGTGAGAGGAAGTGTTCATCCGGAGTGCTCTTCAAGAAGCATTTCCCCTTTCACAAGATTGCCTCAGAGAATAGGCCCTGGTAGTCCCAGGAGGCACTGGGGATTACACTTTCTGAAATGGCTCGCCGAGGTTAGGCGAGGTGTTCTGGACCTGTGGACGCAGAAATAAAACTGGGAGACTTTTTTACTGTTGCAGCAAAATTGCTTTATCATTATCATGTTGTCCTTAAACATAAAGGACTAAAATGCCTTCTGAAGCCAAGAAAATGACCCCCTCATCCCGCTGGTTCTGGACTTTGAAAGACCAGAATGACTGCTGAAACATGAAGTCTTGTATTTCTTATTATTCTAAATGTTACTGTAAAATAGTTAAGCTGGAGTAATAATTCCATTATCAAAATAATAGGAAATGAAAAAATAAATGGCCACCTAATTTGTCTCATTTTTAGCTATGGATATTATATTGCAAAGATGGAGAATCTTGTAGGTTTGTGTATTTGAATATAAGTGCAGTCTGTTTTCAGTATCACTTTTAGGTTCTCAGCCTCATGTATCACATTTCAAAGTGCAGGTCATTTGTTTAAATTTTTCTTATTCATAAAACCAAACGAGCATCTTAGGACTTGTTTTCTGCTTTCTCTTAAGTATAATGTGCTGCCAAAAGTCATGCACAGCACTGTCACCTTGTCAAGAGCCCCTGCTGATGGGCTGTGTGGTGTGCAGAGGTCCTGACCCGCAAGCTCTGCTGCGCTCTGGTCGGGAGCCTGGGCTCATGCCTGCGTGTCCCATGCAGTCTCTGTCCCTCAGGCCGAGGGCTTCCTGTGTGCCCCGAGCATTTTGACTTCTTTGGGAACACGCCTTGGTCCATACCCTTGCTTTGTGGAGAGCGGGGGTAGAAACCAGACCTAACGGAGTTGCAGAAGTCCGTGTCTATCCCTGCAACGGGAGGGCCTGAAAGGTCCGTCAGCATCACCGAGAAGCCCACAGTGCACAGCTGCAGAGAAGCAAAGCCACATTCCTAACAGCCTGCTTTGGTCTCTGCCACTGTTTTCCCTCAGAGGGGAAAATGCAGCTTGCATGTGGTCAAAATGTTACAATGTGTCACTTCATGCAGGCGTTTCTGGGGTTCTGTCTTTTATTCATTAAGAACCCTTCAGTGTTGTTTTGAATAATAAAACAGTGGCCTCAATGGATCAGTTACCTAAAATGACTCTTGAAAATGAGGCATGGGAACATGTCTCTTGTTATAAAGAGGAAACAGGACCTGTGCATCTGGATTCATGGACACAACTTAGCCATCTTGTTGGGTTATCCAGGCTTTGCAGACCTAAGATGCACATTTTAAGAACTCTGAGCGCTGCAGTTTGGCATCCCAGCCCCTCTTCTGTCTCATCTGTTGGGGGCTGTTGGTGCTCACTGTCTGTCCCTGTTTCTCTGCCCAGTGCAAGTCTTTGTGGTCCGTGCAAAGGCGATTGCAGGCAGGTGCTGCCGGGGCTGCAGTCTGTACAGAGTGTAGACACATGGACACTGTTCATCCACACACTTGCCTCTTCGTGGGGTCATTGACAAGTCTGTTTGCTACATACAGATGCTCCTGGGAGGTCTTCAAGGCCAGACCCCCAGCTAGCATGCCAGTTTTCTTGTTAGCGAACAGAGACCACTTCCCTTTGTGAGTATGCCCAGAACTAGGTCCTTCTGGACCCAACTGATGGTGAACACCCCACTGAGCCCCCAGGGGGTCTCTCAGCATGATGTTGCTGTGCAAAAATTAGACCATCTTCCTCCGTCCCCGCGGGAAGTTCACTAGCCACTTAGGGGAGTTTCAGCACATCGGTGGTTTGATTTCTGCTTCCCACATTTCGGGTACACTGCTGTCCACACGCTGCACCCACCCCAGCCTCTGGTACTTTCGTTGACCCTGCCCGCCTGGCCTCTTGCTCTCGGAGCTCAGTTTTTGTCCTGGGAGCTGATAAGACTGTATGAAGAGAGCAGGTGAGGAGCGGGAAGGCCGAACTGAGCTGCTCTGTTCTCTCTCTCGTGCAGGGTGGAGACCACGCTCACACAGGCACCGTGCAGACAGTGCCCCTCAGGAAGGGAACCTAGGACATGCTGCAGCACCCGCGTGCCCTGTGGCCGCCCTCAACAGTGTCCTCCCCAACGTCCTGGCTGCCTCCCCGCAGCGCCCGTGACCACAGGAGGAAGAGCCGGAGGCCTCCCGACCAGACACCTCAGTCCTGGGCGCTGCAGTGGAGCCTGGTGGCGAGGCCTCTTCCCGCTGGATGCTTAGGAGGCGAAGATGCTCAGCCTAGGCCTGTGTAGATGGCACACGCGCCGCTGCCGCACGGCCCTCAGCAAGCGTGGTGCCCCGGGCACCGTGGGGACTCCAGGCACCCGCACATCCAAGACAAGTTTGAGACACTGGAAAAAAGATACTTGTGTGTTGGATGGAGCAGAGAAGTGAGGAGGAGCCCGGGGCGCGGCGACGTGGGGCCAGGTGGAGCTGAGGCCCGTGGAGCTGGTGCTGCTGCCTCTCCTTGTCTTCGTGGGGCCGACACGAGTGAGCACGAGAGGAAGGAGGCGGCGTTCAGGTGCTGTGGAGACCGGGCGGCGGGGTTCTGGCCGTTCAGAGGCCTGGCCCCTTACCTGCCGGGCCAGCGCCTTCCCCGCGCGCTCGCTCTGTCCACTGTTCTGCTGAGTCCAGCAAAGGAAACACGTCCCTGGAACATGGCGCTCTGCTTTGGAAAGGAGAGCGAGTGGGACGCGAGGACAGGCAGGCCTCTTTGTTTATCTCAGGACCTTTTTGTAACAGGGCTACATTCTGCAAACTGCTCACAGAGGAGGGCTGCACGTCTTAACCCGTTACCTAGCCACCGACGCCTCCCAGTCTGGGCCTGTTGTAGTAATGACAGAAGAATCCCTGAGCAGGTTCGGGGCCCCTGGGCACTAGGGCGGGGGCCTCTGCAACCTTCTGCTCCCCTCCCCCACCCCACCGCTCCCTGCACCACCCCAGCAAGTAGGTGTCTTTCCTCTTGGGCCTGGTGACCTCCACAGGGCGAGGAACGTGGCTTACGTCCAGGGGGGTCACCAGAGTGCGGGCGGGGACGCTCTATATACCTCTTCCTCGTGGTGCACTGCGAGGGTCGGTGGTGGGGGTTCAGGCCCACGACGGAGGACCTTAGACCATGCAGTGTACGCAACTTAATCGTATTTCACAGATATAAATATTTTCTTTTCCTATTGCCGTGACACTATGTGTGATGGTAATATTTCTGAAAGTTTCAGATTTTTGCACATATGATTTTATGCATTATCAAAAGTTACTGCTGCCTTGAATGAAAATGTTCTGTGAAATTTTTTGCAAAAGCTTTACTAGTTTTTTTTCTAATTGTGAAATTTTGTAAAGGCAGGAAAATGGAGTAAAATGAGCATGCTAAATATATTTTTCAAAAAAGCAATAATTTTACATGTACAGAAATTATCCTAACCTTTAATACTGGTGAGAGCAACAGTTTACTTAATACAGTAATGGATTAGTGCAGTTTTTGTAGAAAATGGGCTTCTGATACAAAGACTTGTTTAAACACACACACACACCCCTGAAGTGTGCTTTCCTGTTCTAGTGATTTGTTGGATTATTATATTATTATTATTTTATTGTCATTGTTAGTTCATGTTTGACTCTGGATTCTATTTGTTACTGAGTTTAAATTACTTGACAGTTCAGGTGACTGCCACACTTGCAAACAGCGTAACTGCTAGCTTATATCTATCTATCTATATTATTTTTTTTACTTATTTTTTCCTGGTAATCTTACACAGATACGTACGGGAACGACCTGTCTTGTTGGTGTGCTTTAGGAATGTCCGCACAGATACCGTGCCGCGACGTCACGGGTGGTTCTGGGAAGTTACTTGGAGCAGAGTTGCAGAGGCACTTTCCTCTGTCCACCCAAGGCGTCAGAACACCCATCTGTTGGTTTATGTCTGATCATTTCCATAGTTTCCCCAAAGTGATCATTTCTGCGTTTTCTGACTTTTGTTTTCTCAGCTGAAAGTAAACGATGACAGGGACGTTTAGGGACTAGCAGTCTGGTCCTGTCTGTTCTCTGTGTTTTAGTTATTAAAAGACATTCTGTACCCAAAGTGACACACAGGTGTCGTCTGCGTTCTTCCTGTTTCAGAGCGGCCTGGAGAAGCGCAGATTCGCCCTCCTTCCCATCGGTCTGGTGGGGAGAGGGGCGTGCCGGGCTCCCGTGGCTGCGCGGCCTCCGCGTCTGGCTTCAGGGAGAGCAGCGTGCGGACAGCAGCATGCAGGATGAGGCGTGTGAGTGCAAGAGTAGGCTCTCCCCTAGTCACGCGGGCCAGCCCCTCGGCCGCCAGCGCGGTGGGCCTGGGGGCTGGCTCCCTTCTGCTGATCGTCAGTATTGTATTGGTTTGTGAGTTTGTGGATGTCATTTCAACCATAGTATTTAATATGATTTATGTTTTCTTATTTATTTAGCCACTGTGTTTTGATTCACTTTGTCTGAACAATGGTCTCCCACGATATGCTCCTGTAAGTTGCCTCTGACTGTTCAACTCTCTACTACCTCTGCCCCTTCCGACTCCTTGGTCCCAACAGGTTTTTACAGTGTGGGTCTAGTGCGACAGTAGAGGCTTCGGCAGGCCACACCGCTCCTCTGTGTCCCCTGGCCTGCCCTGCGTGCTTGCTGCTTCCTGGCTCTGCTCGCGCGTCCAGCTCACCGTGACCCTCTGCTTCCCCACTCAGTCTCCTCCTCATCTTTGAAATCACATAACACACAGAGAATGAGCTTCTAAAAATCCTTCAGGTTATTCACTCGTAGTCCTTAATTCAAAGAATGAACATTTAGCTCCTCCCCAGGGCAGATGCCAGTTGTCCTCTCTGGGGACTTGGCCCCTGTGACTGTCCACATTCCTGCCTGCCTTCAGCAAAGTCTTATTGTAATCTTAGGTGGGTGCATTTCACCCTCGTCAACCAAGACAGAGTTCGAAGCCACGTGGATTTTTCCTTTTTGGTTCTAAAAAGTATTAAATGTTTTAAGACGTCCCCCCGATATTTACTTATTTATTTTTTAACCCAAGGAAAACACTGGTTTTTTTTAAAGTAAGGTGCTCCAGGACACAGCCGCAGGAGCTGCGGGAGACCATGTGGTGGGCTGAGGCTGTCACGCTGCGTCCTCTGCCTGGCCTCTGAGCCACCCTGCTGGGCGCAGGCCCAGGCGTCTCTGTGGGTGCTTGGAGTGCCCATGGCCTCCAGCCCTCTGGGGCGAGCAGGCGGCTGGCCTGGGTTCCGCTGGTGGCTCTTGGGTGGTGATTCTGGTCGCTCCCTGTTCTTGAAGAGTGAGGGCAGCTGAGGAGCGAGTGGGGCTTGTCCCAGGTCAGAGGCGGTGCCCGCAGCCTGCCTGGAGGGGAGCACCAGAGGCTTCGTCACACCCTCCAGAACCGCAGCCCAGGCCCCCAGGAGGTCCCAGGACAGAGGGCTGCTCCTGGGCGCTTCCCCTTCCCACCTGGACAGTGTCCGAAGCAACGTTTGTTTCACTGCTTTTAGCTTTGGTGACTTGTAGTTGCAGAATGTTTTATTCACTATGCAAGAAAACAGAAATCACAGGTGAGGACTTACGGCGTGGCGAGGTCCTAGCCTGCCCAGGTTCGCACACTCCAGAGCCCTGACTCGCCTCCACAGAGGGACCCACCCTGGGCCGCCCGCCAAGGGAAGCATTGTTCTTCATCAACTTCCTGACTGTACTTGGAGACAGTAAAATGCAAAAGACCATAGAATTTGTATTTCTTTTTTTAAAATACAATTTATAACATTATATTTTGTACTCTTTATATTAGAATTTGTAACTAGATTGATGTATTTAACTCTATTTCTGAAAAAGTAATTCAGTGTTTCAGTTGTGTGATAAAAATATTTAGATAAAACATATTCATTCTATTGGAATTTGAAATAAATAAAAACATCTTGGAGTTCTTGCGATTTGTAAGACCTTTTCCCCTGTTTCAGAAGGTGGCTTAAGTCATTCAGCAGCCTGTCTTGACCTGGGTTTATTTATTTCTGTTGGCCGAATACAGACCACAGTGTTAATGTTCCTTATTTACATCAGCAGAATAGTTCTAGGAGGTTGGAAAGGTGATTCACCTGAAGAGAATCCAGGATAACCAGTGTGTGACTGCGAGTCTCCGGGGAGGCGCACACGGCGCTCGCTTGGAGGGAAGATGTTGGTGTCTTCTCCCCCAGCGCCCCTTCCAGCCCACCTCTCTGCCCCTGGAGCACACCGGGGCTGCAGTGCCTGCCTGCCGCCCGCAGGCCCCAGGAGCGGCTGCGAAGGGAATGCAGAGCCGACCTCCCTGGGTGAGACCCTTGTCCCAAAAGGTGGGGCTCCGGCTCGCTGATGAGAACAAAAGCAAGGTTGTCAGGCCACCAGAGGCAGACAGGTCTAACCTTGAAAGGTGCCCGAGTGGAGTTGAAGGCCTGTGTGTGTCTCTGTGCGCGGAGGAGGGGACGGGTGGGAACCCGGACGGGGCTTTCTGCACGTTCCAGGGCAGGAAGTTCTAGCGTGGGTGGGCTGTGCCGGGCCCTCTGTGCGCAGGGAGCCCCCGGCATGTCCCTGCTCCACTGAGATGAGTTGCCATTGGAGGGATTTTCTGAAAGGCCCCTGGATTATGCAGACGGCCGCACAGTGCAGGCCAAGTGTGTGACCAGCGTGTCCAGGCCCCCTTCTCGTGGTCGCTGGTTCCTGGAAGGGGGAGATACCAATGAGGAAACGTCAACCCAAACTCCTTAAGAGCAGCCACTTGGCCAACTCAGGTGACGGCACCGGCGGTGGTTGTCAGACCCGGCTTGGATCTCTGTCCTTTCCCCCAGGAGCTGACTCAGGGCACTGACCTCCCTGTGTTCACACCCCAGACGACCCTCGGCCCAGCAGTGGGGTGCCTACCGGCCGCCTTGCTCTCCCCCAGGAAGGCAGCTCCTGTCAGCCTCCTGGCCACCTATGGGTGAGGACTGGGCGAGCTCAGGGGCCCCCGGCACTGTGGGGAATTGGGTGGAGGACCGCGGTTGAGTGCCCACTGTGTCTGACGTGGACGCAGGACCTGGGTGGGGCCTGGGTCTCAGGTGTGTGCACACAACACTGAGGAAGACGGCAGTGCATCCACAGGTCTGTGCGCTGTGACGCGGCTTGTCTGCGTCAGCAGTGTGCAGTGCTGATGTGTCACTGACGACAGACTCGCTTTTGTGAAAACCAGGTGGATTCTATTCAGGGACCAGCAGAACCACCAGCAGAACCACGGATCGCCCTGGGTTCCTCAGCTCTGCTTCCCTCTCTGCCAGTGGACTCACAAGGCCATAGCTGGACCCAAGGAGGGGAATCCTGTGGGAAGCCGGGGAACGACCCTCGCTTCTGTGCCTTCATTTACAGGAAGAGGAAAGGAAGCGAAGCATTTCTTCCAGTGAGACAGAGATAGAAGCAGAGCAGGGTCCTGGTCCCGCCAGCCGCTCAGACTGGGTGATTTTGAAGCGACAGATGTGTTGCTCTCGGTCTGGCCCTGGGAGTCCGAGGGTGAGGTGACAGAGCTAGCTCTCTGCTTCACTGCTGCCCCTTCGTGCGTTCTCACGTGGTGGGAGAACTCGCTCCCGCCAGCTTCTCTGATAAGGGCTCTGCTCCCCTTCAGGAGGGCTCTACCCTCGCGGCCTGGTCACCTCCAAAGGCCCCCCTCTTCGTATCAGCCCAGTGGACTCTAGGTTTCAACTTGAGTCTGGGGAATGTGCAGACCATAGAAAATGCTCCTTTTCCTCAGCTGAAGAGGACAGGGAGGTCTCTGTTCAAGGCCTTCGCGTTGCTAGGATTGAGGCCTTGGCTTGGTGACCCACAGTGCCCTCTTGTAGCGGGTGAGGCACCTCTGTGTCCTGCCTTGGCAGCAGAACAGCTTCTGGCCTCTCAACTGCTTCCACAGCCTTATGCTGTGCTTGGTTTCCCCCTGGAAATCACCAGGGGACCTTGATGCCAGAGTGTTCCCAGGACAGGGTCACTGGGGTCAGCAGACAGGTGGCATTGAAGAAGGGCTCACAGGAAGCTCTGTGAGCAGTTGTGGAATGTCTGGGCCCACGTGTCCTTCGGATGCCATGTGCTGACGGCACGGCTCAGTGCTGGAAAGAGCCACCTGTGCAGAACGGCCCCGGGAGGGCCAAGCTCTGACTCCACTTCCGTTCCTTCCTGAAGGCTGCAGGATCATAGTCCTTGCTCACAGAAACGTGTAAGCCTCACCTTATTCAAGGATTACAGGCTTCCTTAAAATCATAGAAATCATGCAGACGGTGTTTGGTGATGTAAATCTGCCTAACAGGTCACATGCTACCCACTTTGGGTCTGGCCAGGAAAGGAATAGTGTGGAACATGTGCTCTGCTCACAGGGTGAGTGAGGACCTAATCCAGAGGGAGGCGGGTCCTGGTGAGGACATAGGTGGAAGAGGATGGAGTCCACGTGGGGCAGAGGTCATGGATCCAATAAAATCAAGTGCCCATGTGCCACCAGGAGCAGTTGACGCCAACCTGAAGCCTTTGCTCCAATGATGGGGGTGGTCACCTGGAGTTGAAGTGATTGCCCTCTGATGGTCACACTGAGCGGCTCGGATGATCTCCAAGGAGAGAAAAGTCCGAAGGATCTGGGTGCGGCCAGCTACCTGGTGTATGTGGAACGTGAACTGCCGGATCTACAGGGACGTTGCCAGTTGCTCCTCGGTGACGTACCTTCAAGCGGGGGGACGCCTACCAGCTGCCCAGATTCGTGGGTGGCGCTGGGGTAGTGGCCGCACAGTAGCTGACCTCACGTGCTTGGGAGGTTGTGTCTGCTGTTGAAATTCAGGGAAGCAGAGGAGAGCCAGGGGTGGATGAGAGTGGTCCAGATCTGAGACACGGGCCAGGTGTGAAGGTGTCGTTAGGACCGCAGCTGAGAGGAGTCTGCACAGGAAGGTCATGGTGGACACAGGCCTGTGTGGCAGTGGCCTCCGCGCACCTCCAGGAGACGTGACTCTGAGGCTTGAGGGAAGGAGAAGCAGAACAAAACTGCCATTTTCAAGGCCACTTACATGCTGGGAACTCAGATGCTCCTCATCTCACGCGGTCTGCTCCAGGTCTGGGCCAAGGACTCGACTGTACAGGAGAGAACCTGAAGTCAGCAGGGGTGCTGCGAGCCCAGGCCTGTGGGCCTCCTGACCTCTGCTGCTGTGCAGGTGGCTGTGGTGCCCAGTGACACAGGGCTGCCCCCGAGGCTGACCCTGGGCCCCAGTGCCCTGCGAGGCGGGAGGGGAAGGCACCGTCAGCCTGCTCTGGGTGTGGGCTGGGCCACCCCGGGTCGGAGCCACGGGCTCAGATGGTGGCGTGCTTCCCCAGAGGCACTGAGGCTGCCCGAGGTGCCCTTGTGTGAGCTCTGGACTGACCTGGGGCGGGAAGGCTGGCCTTTCTGCAGGCCTGCGGTGAGGTCCAGGGGCTGGCTGTGGACCTGAGCACCCACTGTCTGCTGGTCCCCGTGTGTCTCCTCCAGAGCAACCTCCTGGCTCACATGGATGTGCTCAAGGCACCCTGACCACACCCTGCCATCTGTGCCCTTCCGGGTCCCGGCTCCTCCACACCCTCCAAGAGCAGCTGCCATCCAGCTCCTGCAGCCTTCGTCCTGTGTCCCCCTGTCGCCGCCGGGGTGTCAAGGTCGTTAGCTGTAATGGCTATTTCTCCTTTTATTCCACATTTCATTTTGGCTTTTCAGTGGAAAGTTGCCCGCCAGACGTGGCCCACCATGCAGACTCAACAGCTGCAGTTGTTCCTGGCTGGCCTTTGTGGTTTGCCCTGGGTGTCTCACGGTCCTGCTCCGTGATTGACACGTCACAGGGCGCTGGAAGAGCGGCAACCCCTCCCTGGCCATACCCTCTTCCTGCACCTCGTCCCTCCTGTTCCAGAGTGGGCACTCACCTCCCCTCTGGCCTCGTGCACACCAGGTGTTCAGTCTGTGTATCTTGCACTTCTTACACCATAGGAAACTGAAAAACCCTGTCCACCATCTCCTCCGGGACCAAGGTCCACCACCTGACAGTGGACACACCGATTTCATTTCTGCGGGCTCCCTGGCCAGGTCCATGGTGAACCAGCGCAGGCCTCCCAAAGGTGCATAGGCCACCCACGCACCCCCCAGCTCCTGCTCACTCGTCAGGCATGCCCACCTCTGGCCTGGGCAGGTCACTTTATGGTACAATTGGCAAACTTCAGTGTGATACACAAATGTAAGTTGGAATTACTCAGGAGAAATTGGAGTTACAATGTTACTTTGAATCCTATAAAATTATCATTAAGTGGCCTGATCTTTAGATGCCACCTTTAGGAAACACTATTACCCTTAAAAATCAGGATTTTCTAATATCTGTGATATGCAAAACTTAAGTCGTCCCTTGTTCAAAGAGTTTTGACCTGCCAAATATAGCCAGTTCATGTCATAGCCACAAAGGTGCAGGTTTCAGGAACACAAGGAGAGGGCTGGTGACCCAGTGAGAGAACACAGTGTCTGCTGCTACTTAACGCCCAGCCAGAAGAGCTGCCTGTGGTTCCTGGGAGGGAGTCGCCCATAGAAGGCACCCCACAGGGCTTCCTGGGATCTTCACCCCTGCTGCCTTTGGTGGCCGGCCCAGGGTGCAGCCTCGTTGACTTTCACAGGAGCCTGCAGGAAGAGTCTAGTATCGTCTGAGTCCTTTGCAAGTCACATTATTGGCTCTTTCCAGCACCCAGAGTGTCCTCAGCTGCTTCAGATTTTCCCTGGACATTCTTAAGTGGACACAGGCTTTTGCCCTGCGTTTGGTTTAACCGTCCTTGCTACCACAGAGAGGAGTGGAGTGCAGGGAGAGTGGGGCAGACAGGCCAGAGGCTTTCCGTGTGCCTTAGATGGTGATGGAGCAAAGGTCACTGTGTCAGGGGACACAGCAGGGCGAGAGCCCAGGAGCCTGCTGCTGCCCACGGGTTTCCAGAGAAGCAACTGGCTCCCGTCCCACAGGCCTCATCGCCCGAAGTCAGGCGGACTCAGAACACACAGGTGGGAAAGCATCGTCAGCGCTGTTCACGATGCTGTGCGGCTTTGCAGTTTGTAGGCCACCTGTGGGACCTCGCTTGCTCTGTGCTGGAGACCAGGCCCACTCTGCAGTGTCCACTCTCTGGGATCTCTGTGTCTTCTTCTCTTTCTAGAAGCTTCTGTTGGCCACATTCTTAATCACATCATCTTGATGTGGGACTACCACCCACCATCAAAACACAACCACCATGCAAAGAAGTGTCTAAAACCCTTGCACTTATAAACACACAATCAGGTTTTTGCTAGGATGTTCCTTATGTTACCTCTAAAATCAGAGTCATAAAACCTGAAGTTTGGAAACCCCTTCAGAGACCATGTTGTCCTAAATTATTATTATTTTTTTAATTTTTAGTTGTAGATGGACACTTCAACTTTATTTATTTGTTTTTTTTTATGTGGTACTGAGACTCAAACTTAGTGCCTCCCATGTGCTAGGCAAGCGCTCTACCACCGAGCCACAACACCAGCCCCCACGTTCTTGTTAATGCCCGTGTCCCCTGGTGATTCAGTTTCAGTACGTGTTTGTATCATTGTTACATAAGAAATGTGATGTTCCAGGCTTCGCACCAGAATGTTCCTTCATTTCTACTGCCTTTCTCTGCCTTTCCGCCCTGTTCTACAGTCTCCACTCTTCTCAGTTTACTTCAATTCTCCCCAGTTCTCTCTGTGGTGACTGAGGAAATGTGAGCCCCACATTCCTGTGTCCTCAGAGGACACGTCTGTGCACATCTGACCCCACAGCGTCACAGGCACAGGGGCCCTGCAGGGCTGCCCCTCAAACCTTACCACCTGACATGCACAGATTGGCATGGAATTCTCAGAATATCTGCTACAGGAAGACAGAGGGAGGTGCCTGCCCAGCCAGGAATCAGGGAACATCTGAGACCATATTCCAATTTTCCTGATTGCTTTCCAAAATGGTGGTGGTCCTGAAGTTGCCCTCTTCCACCACTAGATGGTAGACAGTGGTCACACATGGATATAATCCCTGATTTCAAACTCGTTCACTCATTATTTTTTCAGCAAACATGCTGGGGGGTACTCACTGACAGGCAGGGGAGTGGCACAGGACCTAGCACGATGACAGCCCAGTCACGTCATTCCACGAAGCTCCAAAGAGCACCTGTGGTCTGCTGGTCCCAGGTGGGGTGCAGGTCAGACTGTGGGAGCCCTGCCAGTATTTTGGGGATGCACACAGTAATTAGGTAAATGCGTGCAGATGCTTCATCATAAGTGCCCTGAGCTGGGAAAGGTGACTTCAAGAAGAAGGGGGTCTGAGACCCTCGCAGCGCCCAGCGTGGTGAGCCCCGCCCCCAGGGCGAGTCAGTCCCTCCTCTGAAGGGCAGTTTTGAGGCCACTCAACAACAACTCCAGGTCTGCATGATTCCTTCAACACTAAATAATAAGAATGATGGAAGATTCTGGAAAGCAGTTCACGAGGTCAGAGGTAGGTGGTCTAGGCTTGTAAGGCATTTCTAGAGTCTCAAATCTCGATATCCTTCTCTATGGAAGCTTGACAGGCCACCTGCAGGTGGTTAACTGGGGTGGGGCATTTTTCTACCGGGGAGACACCTGGTTGTTGGGTCTCCCTGGAAACACCTGTAAGCCCATAGGAGCCGAGCTTCTCCACTTCACGGTCAGCAGGCACGCAGTGTATCCGTGACCTGGGAAGAGGCTGGTGATGTGGGTGACGCCCTCCTCCCACGAGAGGTGCTGTGGGAGCCCCTTCCTTGGAATCTTTCCTCCTCTCCTCCCTTCGTTCAGGTCTGAGCTCAAAGGCCGCTCCTCCAGACCTTCCCCAGCCGTCTATCCAAAATGGAGACGCCCCTCACTTTCTGCTCCCTTACCTGTTGTTCTCTCGGCAGAACTTGCCACCGTGAGTCACATTCATACGTGTATTTTATTCTCTGTTCCCTGCCACGGTGTAAGTGCACAGAGGTGGAGAAGGCCATGCTGGCAGCTCTAGCCCTTGCCTAGGGGACAGACATCCGCACAGCTGAGTGGTACACAGCAATGGTCATAGGCTCCTGGGCCCTTGGACCTCCTGGATGGCCAGCTTTGCTGACATGAGCTGGCCCTGGGCATCATCCAACCCTCAGGAGTCAGCTGCAGAGTCGTGAGGTGGGTTTGCTCATCGTGGCTGACCGGTCATGTTTTGGGAGACTCAGTGGGGACAACTGCAGTTTTCTGAGTCTTGTTCTCCAGCAGGCCATGCTCCCCCATTCTAGTGGCAAAGGAGTACGTCCAGTTGGCCAACAGAATTCACAAGGTCACCCAGACTTCGAGGGTGGGGAGCAGATCCCACGCCGGTGGGAGAGGCTGCCATATTGCAAGTGATGTGAATACAGGTGGCTGAATGTGTGGGTCTGTTTTTGCAACCACTCCACCACAAATTACATGCTAAATGCAGGAGGAGTCTGCCCAATCACTGGGAGGATGGAGAAGCACGTGGCCAAAACTTAGGGTGCTTTGGGGGAAGCCCAAGCATTCCTGCATGCCTGCCGGAGAGGCTCGCCATGTAGCAATGAGCTCAGAGCAGTTCATGCGGAACTGAGCATGGCTACAGACCACTGAGGTCTTCCTTCTGAGATGCATGTGCACTTTCATATTGGTGCTCTGGATTTATTTGGTGGGTTCTGTTTTGAATTTCTATGATTTCTTCACATTTTATGCAGGATTTCACTTACACAGTGCCTGGACATCAGCCCCAACTTCCGAGAACTAACCAGTGGGAAAGATACTAAGTTCATGTGTTTAATTAGACTTGGGTTCAGCAGTGGTGTCTTTGTGTCTGAGATCAGCTGGCTTATTAGAATAGGCTTGACTTTCTCAGTCTTTCACCAAATTATCTTCTGAATGGGTATATTCTTTTGAGGCAAGTGTTTTTTTCAGGACAAGGCTGAGGTTTTGAGAATACTATAATTATTGTTACCACCACTGTCACCACAGTCACCATCGCATCATCATCATCACTGTTTTACTGTGGTCAACACCATTATCACTATCATTGTCATTTCCATAACTGTCACCACTGTCACCAGCACCACCATCACCAACACCATCACCATCACAACTGTCACGGTATACTGTCATGATGTCCTAAAATTAGCCGTTACCACCATCACCACCATCACCATTGTCATCATCATCAGTTTTACTGTGGTCAACACCATTATTACCATTATCACCATCATCATCATTTCCATAACTGTTACACTATCACCATCACCACCACCACCACCACCATCTCCATCACCATTATCACCACTACCATCATTATCACCATCACCATTACCATCATCACCATCATAACTCACTATCATCATCACCACCATCATCACCATCTCCATCACCACTGTCACCATTATCACTACCATCATCACCACCACCATCATCTCCATCACCATTATCACCACTACCATCATTATCACCATTACCATCATCACCACCATAACTGTCACCATTATCACTACCATCATCATCATCATCACCATCACCACCATCATCATCACCATAACTGTCACCATCACCACCACCACCACCATCTCCATCACCATTATCACCATTACCATCATTATCACCACCATCACCCATCATCATCACCATAACTGTCACCGTCATCACTACTATAATCACCATCACCACCATCATCATCACCATAACTGTCACCGTCATCACTACCATCACCACCATCACTACCATCACCACCATCATCATCATCACCATAACTGTCACCATCGTCACCACCATCGATCTGATTGCCATTATCCTCATATGTAAATGATATCCTAAAATTAGCTGGAAGCATAGACCAAAAAATTTAAAAGGAGGAAAGATTGAAAACCAAGATTCATGTGTGACTAGACTCATGAAAAAATAAGTTTAATAATAAGTCTAAGTATCAATGGGTGATGATGCTTTCGTAGGAATGATGGAGGAGGAAGGTAGCTAGCAGTAGGTTTGGACATTGGGCTGTGAAGGACCAGTGGAAGCCAGGTAAGGTCAAGGCACAGGTGAGGCTGGATGAGGCCTGGTCCTTGATCATGTGGGATAGCACAGTGTTCTTGGGCGCTGAACAGGATTCAGACCACAGGGTCTGTGTGGCAGCCCGCCTACCACTGAGCTGCCCTTGCTCCCAGGGGCGGTCCCAGAAGTCAGGCCCTTGCTGGACACCTGCTGTGTTGGTAATTAACCACAGGAAGGAGTCCTTTCCATAATGTTTGCTTGGAGAACCAGGATTTAAATCTGCACTATTAATAGAAGGATTTAGCAACCACTGTAAATCAGTTATGTAATCTTTAAATGGTTTCTTGGACGGGGGATTTCCAGTCTGCTTCTTTTTTAATACTTCCACTTTAGGAAATGACAGAGTTTCTGTTATAATGCAAGATTGTGGAGGAGAAAAATTAGCGAACTCCTATCAAGAACTGCTGTGATAATCCTACAATGTCAGGAAGTATTTCCTCACCAACATAATTGCAAGGTGAACAGCAACCGCGAGAGCTGCAGGTGACAAGGCTGTTTGTTTTTGGGTGCATTCTAGATTGTCCCAGCAGAGCAGCAGAGCTGATGTGCTTGGAAAGCTCCTGAGCCTGGGCCGTGTTTATGTACCTGATACCTGAGGCTGGCAGGCACTTTGGTGAAAGGTGGGAGTGAACGGGGGCGTGGGCAGCTCAGGGGGAAGCACTGTGGGCACGTCTCCAGATGCTTGACCCTCATTCAGCTGCCCTCGCCTGGCTCATTCCATCTGGAGGTGGAAGCAACCAGCAGACCAGAGCGCCAGCCTTGACCGCCCAGGAACAGGGAACTGAGGAGCTACCAAGAAGCAGACAGATGTCTAAAAAGTAGTAATAGCAAGGGGCAGAGCCACAGTCTTCTGGAAGCCTTACTACAGAGAGGACCTGCGAGCTTCAGGAACAAGGCCAGTGGGCAGTGGTGACACAGCGGCCCCTCAGCCCAGGGCTCACGTGTGGTTGGTGTTCTGGAAATGTCTGTTTGATAAATAAAAAATACTGACACAAGTATTGTGAGTCTAACTACATTTCCTCCTTTGAAAGACTTGAAAAATCAGTAAATGAAAAAATTAAGAGGGAATTGTGAATCTGGGCTGCAGTGAGTGATTGACAAGCAATCTTCACAGGAAAAAGAGGAGGAGGACTGGATGTTGGTGCAATGAGGTCTCTTCCTGAGGGTATTCGCTCATTGGAAGCGTACTTCACAGACACCCACATGAACAGACTTCTAACAACAAACTGACCCTTGGAAAGGGGGAGTCCCCATTCGAGAGAAGGAGGTCAGAGGTTTCTTATCTGAAGTCAGGCGAAGCCACCCTGGAGGGAGGAGCAGGGCTGTGCGGGGAGGTTGCAGGGAGGGCGTTCTGAGGGCAGGAGTGGCTTAGCAAGGATCCGAGAGGGTGGACCAGGTGCCACAGGCCTGAAGGGGTCAAAACTGGACTGCAGTGGCATGCAGCAGTCACAGAAACGCAGACCTGGGATCCCGTCAGGCCAGGACTGTGGGTCACCGCTGTGTTGGCCTCAGTCTGCTCCACGTTGCCCTCAGAAAGCTAAAATCCTCATGGGTGGTTTTCCTGCACACGCCTCCCCTCACCTCCAACCACAAAGCTTCCACTTGGTTTTCTAAATGAGATCTATACCTTCATCCACTCAGGAGATGAGCAGGTGACAGCCGGACATTGCCACCCCCACACCAGGGCAAGCACATGCTCTGTGATCCCACTGAATCTTACTTACAAAGCACAAATTCAAAGACAAAATTGTTATCAGTCTCCGGATGGCAACCACAGAGCATTAGACACAAGCTCATGTCGCTAGTCCCGTGGCCCCAGAGCTGGTGCTGGGACGCCTACCTCACTTTTGAGAGCGAGAGCATGGCTCTGGAATCAGGCCATCTGGACTTAGTGCTGGCTCTGCCACTTACCTGCTGTGAGGCCCTGCAAGGTGAGGATAAGACCAGTTCTTGCCCCTCGAGCTCTTGTGACGATGGAATGAGATGTGTGTACAAGACCTAGCTCCTGGCACAGCGCAGGTGCCCGCCCATGCTTACCACATTACTTTAGCTTCCATCTGACCCGAGTGGACCCAGCCAAGTTCCAGCACCCCAGAGTGCATCCTGCTCAGCGGTGCCTGTGCTTCAAGGATCCCCACGGCCCCTCTAGGCTGTGGGAATCTCATTTTCTGCTCTTGCTGGCCACACGCCGTGGAGTCTCCCTGGGGCATACCCCTTTGATCGCGCTGATGTCTGTGCCCGAGGCCCAGCTCAGCTGCTCCTGGAGCCTCCTCTGCTGCACCCCCGTCGTGAGGCACAGTCTTCGCCCGTCCCTGGGCTCCAGGCCTCCCGTGTCTCCCACTTCTCCAGCTCCTGACCAGAGACCCCATTCCGAGCCCTTCTGAGAGTTCTCGAGGCTTGGAGGGCACGGACTGACGAAGTGAGGGTTCTGTTTGTGGTTTTCTGTTTGCACTCCTGCTTAGCGCCTCTTGCCCACTGGTTCTCTGTGCGTGCCCAGGCATGCTGCAGCTGGTTCTCTGTGCGTGCCCAGGCATGCTGCAGCTCAGCGCAGGTCACGTGACTTGTCTCTCACACACTGCGCTCTCTGTTCTAGGAGCAGAGGAGATGTGTAGCTCGTGGGTCCCTCTGGTGGCTCCCGGCCATGTACCTTGGCCCACACTAGTGGCCCTTGTGCCTGGGTTCCTGCACAGCCCTGGGCAGGGCGCTTCTTCAGCAGCAGCGAGTTACCCGCCCCACAACTCACTGTGTTCTGCCGGGACCTGTGCGGGCGATGCTGACCCCTGGTCCACACCCACTCGGTGCTCCGCGGAGACAGGACAGAGGCAGGCGACTCTTGCCTAGGACCTCTGCACCAAACCTGGGGCTGGTCCGACCACATGCGGCCTTCGCTGACACCTTTCAGATCTTTCTGTCTCACGATGACGTCCTCTTGGCCCTGACCTGCTGCGGCCCTCTTCCTGGCCCTGGCCTCCCTGTTAAGGCTCTGGTGGCCTGTCACGTGGTGTCAGTTGCTGCACACTCTGGTGCACAGGAGAATGATTTGGTGTCACATCTGTAGTAGTGGATTCCCTGGCAGTGGGTTCAGCAGCACCTCACGAGCCCTGGGCAGCTGTGGGCTCCTGCCGGCCGCAGGGGTCCTTCTGACATGCTGTGACACGGCACCGTCCTTGCCTGTGGAGCTAGAGGGCTGGAGCTGGCCCCTGCCTCCTCAGGGGCGGGACGGCCCAGGAGCAGGCTGTCCACCCTTGCCTTCATTCCAAGCTCTCTCCTCTGAACAGTAGTCCTCCTCCAGGTGTCTTGGCAGCAACACCAAAACCACACAGTGATTTTAAAAACTAGTGGATGTCCAGCGCTGTGTGTGGAAGGTGGGAGCACACCAGCCAGCTTCAAGGGAGCGAGGAGCGAGGAGGACAAGGACCCGCTCCCCACGTGGAGAAGGGCCACCGAGCGGCCTTCATGTCAAGGTGTGAGAGTACAGAGCCGGCGAGACCTCAGCGTCCTGGAGCCTGGCACCGTGCAGGAAGAGGGCTGGGTCCCTGGGGTCCTGCTGTGAGACCTCCCTGCCTCCTGCCAAAGGGGTGCCCAGCTGCTCCCACCCCAGTGCCAGGAAGTCACTAGGTGTCACCCCACGAAGAGCACGTCCCCCACTCGGTGAGCATCACCCTGTGCCCAGCAGGGGCCTACCTCCAGTGAGTGGCCCTGGCCTTCTCACACCCTGCTTGGTTTAAGGACACGTCCTGGTGGAGCCCACGTGCCCACTCATGGGTTGCTGCCATCCAACAGGCTCAGCTCCGCTTAGATTCACCTACACTGTTCTTCCACACGAATCGGTAGGAAAAGTCAATGGCTAGCATATTGTGTGTCCTGCTTCTCCAGCCAATGATGAACTGTGGAATCCTTGAAGTGCTGCTTCCAAAGTCGAGCAGTCTCCACTGGGGTCTTGTGGCCTCCTTGGCAGGATTTGGGTATTGTTAGAAGCTTTGTTGGGACACAGAAGGAGGCTGTGACCAGGGCTCCCTTTCAAACGATGGACACAAAGGGACCTGATGGGCGGGAGGCCGGAGGAGGAAAGCCGCGTGGGACAGGCCTGGTTTCTGCTTCCTTGGCCACTGCTGGACCTTCCTCGTCCCTCCTCGCTTCTGCTTCCTCAGTCTGCTGGGGTGTCAGGTCTAATGTCACATTTCTTATTCCAAACGGTTCCCTTTAACGTTAGACTAAGCACATTGCTTAAGAAAAAAAATTAAAAGACAAGTAAGCACGAAGCAAGTCTGAAGTCCTGCACAGAAGAGAGGACCTACTGCCAACACGCCTGTGACCCCGACTCCACATGGCTGCTTCGTGGGGCCCGCCACAGGACACCCCCAGAGGATGCCAGGTCGCATACTGTCCACAGTCCACTTATTTGCTTTCCTGCGTGAACATCTCCATGCTCATAAGCATTATTCTTAACGGGTGCAGCCAAGGTGCTTTGTGGACGCATTATTTACTTAACCAGTTCAGCCTTGATGGACCTGCGGGTTCTTCTGTTTTTTTGTTTTTGTTTTTTTGGGGGGTACTGGGGATTGAACTCAGGGCCTTGTGCTTGCAAGGCGAGCACGCTACCAGCTGAGCTGTCTCCGCAGCCCCAGTTCTTCTGTTTTGTAAAGAATTAACAACCTGCTCTGATGGGCGCTCTGCTCACCTCTCTGTGCGGTTCCGCGCTTTCCCGTGTGCACCCTGGGTGTGATAGGGTGACCTCCAGACGGCCTTCCGCACAGCCCAGCCCCATCCCGGGAGCTGGACCTCCCCTCGCATTGACCCATCTCCTTTGGAGGCAGCTGTTTCTTCTCCACGGGTCGCAGCGGCCTCCGTGTGGTCTGCTTGCCTTACTCTTCTGGGCCCAGTGTCTCATCTGACTGGAACCAGAGAGAAGCACCTGGAAGGTGCCCGCCTCTGGGTCCACCCAGCAGCACGAGCTCCAGTCCCTCCTGCAGCCGCTGGGCCCTGGCCCTGCTCCACCACGTTGTGGTGTCACCTTCCAACGTGCTGGGGCCTCACCTTGGAGCCAGTCGGGGCCTGGTTTTTCTGGGCGTTTCTGCAGGGATTAATGCAGATGATCTTGTAGGCGTTTTTCCGTCATCTGTTTAGCTCTTTGTGAAATAGATTTCACAAAATTAAAAAAAAGGTTTATTTGTTTTGACAAGTTCAGGTGCTACCTGCGTATTGTGCCACGAACACATCACAATATGAAGTGGTCCCTGCAGTTAGCTCAGTGGTGCTCTGACTTAAAAGGCTGCCTTATAATTTTTGACAATTTGAAACTCCGCCACAGTGCTCCCCATAAACACCCTCAGCCAGGAGGTGAAGTTCCTTTGGTTTCCATGGGGAGGAGCCCAGGCAGCCGTCCTTCCTGAGCACCAGCAGTGAGGAGCCGAATGAGCCCCTCAGCGTCCAGACCCAGAGAGTCCACAGAGCAGTGTGGACGGGGCAGGACCACAGCCCCCTGTCCCTGAGCTCCTGGCGCTCTCGTGTCTGTTGGGAGTGGAGAAGGGATCCCTCTGCACGGTAGAGCATCAGCGGGCCGCCCCTGCCCTCCTGGTGCCGCCTCCTCTTCGTCTTGGCTTGGACTCGGTTTTCATGGAAAGCACAGTCGCTGCTATTTCTAATAATTTCTTCCAGAACTTAGTTTTTCTTTTTGTTGTTGTTATTTCTCAACCACTCTGGTGCCAGACTAACTTTGGTTGGAATGGAATCCATTTCTTAAGGTTATGGGACAAGACACCCCCTTGGCTTTGTTCCTGGTATATTCTCTGGGTTTTGGGGACCATGCATGTCTGACTTTGCCAAGCTAAACAGCGTGGAGCAGTAACAGCAGCAACAAAGATTCTTTTGCTCTAAAACAAAACCAAAGCACCTTGTTTGCTGGGTACTGAGGAGGCCTGTCCTTGGTCTCTGCGATTGTTAGGTAAAAATAGAGACCGTGTCATTGTCTGTGTTTGGCAAAATGTCTTCCTCACTGAACATGCTTTATAAATAATAACATCAGTGATAGTGCAGCTGAATCACTGAATGTCTTCCCAGCCCTTTTCTCCCACCGGGTTCAAAGCCGGTTCCTTTCTCTCCTCTTCCCACGTCGCCCTGCGTTTCATGGTATTTTAGTGAGCTATTTTGGTCTGAATACAACGCATCACAATGTGCTTCATATACGCATCTTATTTATATCCACTAACAATCTCTAAAGGATGATTTTATTGTCTGCACTTTGCGGATCTGGACATGCTTGTGTTACCACTCTGGGGCTGAGACAGGTTGATCCACGTACCAAAGGTGGCACAGTTAAGAAGTGGCAGAACCAGGATTTGAACTTGGGCGACTGTTCCCACGGTAACAGCCACAGTAACACTGCGGCCCCGGGGCTGGGTGCACACAGCGTATTGCAGGGGGTGCCTCCTCTACTCTGGAGCTGATCGCCTTCAGCGTCTGCTGGTCATGCCTGATAACCTCAAGCGTGAGCTCTGCATTTTGGAAATAAAGCCGTTAGTAAATTCAGGGGCCGAGAGTCGAGTTCCCATTTTCCCCTGTTTGCTAACCTGTTCTGTGAGTGGCTTCCGTGTGCTGGTGTGCTGCTGGGTGCTGGGCTGGGGGCGCCTGTGGGTGGTGGCAGGGCGTCCCCCTCGTCCTCAGAGGCCCGAGGGCATGCGGCACTGGGGCAAGCGGCTGTGCCCTCACTCCCGGAGCCCGAGTCTGACAGACGGTGAGTGCGTGCTGAGCCCACAGCGTATGGCGGGGCGAGCTGAGGGTAGGAGGTGCTGCCGGAGCCCCTGCCCCTCCAGGGGCTCAGGGAAGCCTTCTGCAGCAACAGGGCTGGTGAGCAGGAGCCCCTGGGCTAAGTGGGAGTCAGCTCTGGCCAGAAGGGGCGGAGTGAGAGCAATGTCCCCTTCGGTGTCCCAGCTCTTTCCAGCTGTCCAGTGGTCTTAGGGAAGCCAGAGGGCCCTCCTAAGACCCCAGGCAGGACTGCTTACAAGCCAGGACCAGCAGTACAGCTGCTGTTCCTCCTCACTCTGTGCGACACACCTCCAAGAACAGGTCCTGCTGAGGACCCAGGCTGACAGTTTGCATCTTTGCAAAACATCAATAAAAATCTTTGCACAAAGTTGTGTTTTCTAGTATTTAAAATGTGTTTGTAGTTTTTGATTTCCTTTAAAAAGAAGTGACTATAAGTAAATGTGGGCAAGCCCAGGTCTGCCCTGGAGGCTTTGGTGGAAGCTGTGGTTCAGACAGGGACCTGGGGTGCACCTACGCTGGGCATCTTCACCTGCGTAGGTCAGATAGCCGAAGCCGCCACCAGCCACACATCAGAACGTGGACCAGTCACATGACCTTCCACGCAGCCCCAGGTGGTGTCCAGTCTGGGGGCCATGCCGTGACCTGCACCCTGGTGCTGGCTCTCCTTCCCACCTGCCAAGAGTCTGCCCCATGCCCACAGCACTTGTCCCTGGCCTGACCGGAGGGGACAGCGGGCAGCTCTTAGTGACGCTGTGCCTCCAGAGAGCAGGTAACAGGAAAGGGAGCTGAGAGCTGCTGCGTCACGTGACACCCGGCCGCCCCACAGCCTGGCTCCCCTGAGCTGTGCCTCGAATTGCCCCACCCTTCCCCTCCTCTTCCTCATCTCCACTCTCCTCAGCAAGACCATTTTGAGTCAGGGAACTTGAATTACTGAAATAAAATGTCACTCCAAATCCATCATTTGGATCCAAAATGAGGGTGGGCGTGTGCATCTACTGACAGATTTTTCTGCATGGACTTGACCTTGGGTTACGTTTCTATTCTGTGAATCTGAGCAGAGGCAGGTGCTTACCAATGTCGGAGTCTGCTCTTCTTACAGGTACGTGGGTGGCCAATCCAGATGGCCTGGTACTGGACCTCTGACCTCTCAGCAGGCCCAGGGCCAGGTCAGGAAGAGTGCAAAGCTCTGGTGTTCTCATCGTTTGATCTCACGAGGCTTGCTTCCTAGACAGAGAAGCGCACCAGAAACAGCCAGGCATGGCGGCCTCTAGGCTCTGTGTCTACAGAGGTGACAGAGCTCTGCCTTTACCTGCAGTGATACCTTTACCTGGTAGAGGTAGCTGTCTGTACAGAGGTAGAGTACATTTGTTTGAGAATAAAGAAGCCAGGGAGGAGACAGCTCACAACGTGTGCAGCTGTAAGTATATGCTTGGCTTTGGAGGGTGAAGCCACGTTCTTGTTTTCAGTTTCACTGTATTCAGAACATGATGCCTGTGAATGTGTGGGTGACCTGGAGAAGACTCTGGGCTCCCATGTGTCCTTACCTGGACGGAGCTGCCGGGCTACCTGGAGCGGGCCCTAGGCTCCTGTATCCTCACCTCGAAGGAGCTGCTGGACAACCTAGAGAAGGCCCTGGGCTCCCATGTGTCCTCACCTCGAAGGAGCTGCCGGGCTACCTGGACTTCCCAGGCCCAGGTCCTAGTAAACCCAGTGGCTCTGCCCGCTTGCAGGACACCTTGGCTTCCCTCTTTGAGCATCAGACTTCTGCTCATGCTGAATTACGAGAGAGGTGTAGGGGACCCTAGTGGTGCCCTGGCATCTGGTCTTCTCAGTTTTCTCTTCCACTCCTTAGGCAGTTTCCTGCTCAGAAGGAGTCAGAACAAACTGAGGATGAACACCTCGTGTTTGTCCAGGCGCACCTAGTGGAATAAAGCCCCGGTGTCATACGCTGCTGCCCAGGGCGGCCATGAGCTGGAGTCTGTGTGTGGAGACAGCGGGCAGCAGCGGGGTATTCGGAATCTGCAGGCGGACATAGTGATGCGAACCCCGCCCGCACCGTGGGGAAAAGGCAGTGGACCAGGAACGCCCCTCGCGGCATGGAGCTCACTCGGAGCTGCAGGAGGCGACCTCTGGTTGTTAGTGGCGGTTGGAGCCGGGGACTGTCCAGGCTCAGTGCCAGCCGTCACAGCCTCACTGAGAGCCCTGCATTCGGCCTGATGTGTGGGAATCTCCCCGGCCTTCCACTTCCCACCCTCTGAGCCACTGAAGCACCCCAGCAGCTCCCTTCTTGGTAACAGAGTGCAGAGCCTGGCTTGGCACCTCCTCTTATTTCTGTCCTCTGTGGACACCACCTGCTTCTGTCTCATGCCTATCTGCCTCGTGAGCTAGGTGGTCTCTGCCCCAGAGAAACCTCTGCATGGACATGCTGCCTTTTGCACCCGTGTCGGCGGCTCTGGGGCACTGCTGCGGTGGACACTTGGAGGGTGTCCTTCTCCTGGCCCCTCAGCCCCTCCTTCCCTGACCACCTGGGGATTGCTCCTTGAGACACCCACTCCAGTTTGCCACAGAAGTGTATTCCAAGGACAAAGGAATCCAGCGCAGGCCTGAGAAGAAGCTAAGAGGCAGCCATGCTAGCCAGCTACAGACGATTCTGAATTATTTGAGAAGAATCATCTTTTATCTGGTGCCACAGGAGGACATGACTCAGATCCCTGAGCAGGGCTGGGGCTGCGCTGAGGACCGGACCATGACGGGATTGTCCCCCAGCCGGCGGAGGGCGGGATTCTCTCTTATTTTTATTGTAGTTCTTTTGTATTTAATATACAAGAATTTGACAAAGTACTACAGTATAATCATCTAATAATATCCATTTTACCCCATAAAATTATTATATCCAGTCTTAAAATGTTAAATATGTCACTATTAGAAGAGAGTAACATAAAACTCAGTTTGTAATATTAAAAATCGTAACATGACACAATGTTATCAATCACATTCCCTGGTAATATCAAACTTTCCTCATTTTTCTTTAATCTTGCATTTTTAGTGTAATGAATTAGACTGAAGCAGCAGGCTTTTGTTCCAGGCTCCGGCAGTGAGTGGCAGGAACATGAGCCGAGGGTGAGGAGGAAGCCAGTCCGGGGACTCCGGATGCTTGGGACTCTTTGGGGTAGATTTCCGAGATTCCAGCTCCCACTGTAACCAGCGCCTGCAGCCAGCGAGGACATCCGGGCAACCACGGAATCTCGACATCAGACCACTTTCGAATAGGCGTGGAGAATTAGAGGAAGGCTTAAGTGAAGCAGTGTAGCTTGGAGAAATGGAGCTGTCCCTCTTCAGGGGCCTCAGTTTTCTCCCACTGGTCTCTTATGAACTCTGAATATTTTTCTCTAAGGGCAGAGCAAGCTGTCACATTTGGGGTTTCTATTTTTTTTTAAATAAGCATGTTAGTGTCGCTCAGCACAACAGCCTGTCTCTCTGAACCTGTCCTGGAAGATTCAAATGGCAAGAACACGCTGCTGTGAGTGTGAGAGGTGTCTTGCCAAGCTGACTCGCTGTTCGTTAAGAAATGGAGGGCGACAAATCCAGTAAATCGCTGTCCTTCTGCCGATGAGCGGGGGATGTCTGTTGAAGAGTTCCTGCTTGGGGATGGACTGAGGGCTGTCACAACGAGGTCTCCAAGCCTTGTAGCTGTCCTGAGCCAGGCTTTCTGACAGCGAACCCTGAACTCCGCTGTGGCACTGCTGTCCAGGCCGTCCAGCCAGTTCCGGGGCAGGGCTGTCCCAGCTGCCGAACCAGGGGCCATCGAGCTTCCCAGGAGAAAGGCCCCCTTTGGACGGTGTGGGGATTTCTGGTAGGGGCAGGTCTGCGGCTCCTGCGACAGCTCTCTGTACAGAAGAAGGGCACTGCGGTTTTTGTGTCGAGGATCCTTCTCTTCTTTCCTGAATGCGCTCGTGCCTGGAATGGCTTGTCTCTAGTGTGTCCTTGGGACTTTCACGAGCTGCTAGCAGTTGTCCGAGGGTTTGCCTGTGGAGGCCCAGTGGTCTCTCCTCCATTACTGACAGTTCTTCTGCAGAGTCTCGGTCCTTAGAAGCTCTTGGTGGTGACACAGGTCTGCATGGGGACAGCTGCCAACCTCTCTTTTGTTATCAGACTGGGAAGTCTCAAGGTGCAGGACCCAGCTGGCCTGCTTCTCCAGAGAGTGACCCCTCTGGATACCAGTTGTGAGCCCTGAAGGACACAGACGTTGCCCATGAGTTCACCGTGCGCCTACCAGCTCCAGCCCCACTGCTGGACTGGACCGAGGGATGGAAACGGGGCCGCTGCCATTCACACGGTATGGGTGCTGCCTGGGTCCATCAAGAAGGGGCGGTTAACCTGGGGATGCAGAGGGAGGGGTGGTGGCCATGCTCGTCTGCAGAGCCGTGAAGGGAGGACCCGGGAGACCACGAGGTGTGACAGTTTCAGGACCATGTGGTTGTAGGACATGACCAAGCCCTGCTGTGTCGGGAGCGCCGCCCTCGGGCCACCACCTGGCCTGGGGCGCGTTTCCCGCGGTGGAGTGAGGGTGCTGGGTTCAGATTGGCTCTCTGGGCTTCTCTTCTACCACGTGCCAGCTCACAACCTAGTTCATGGATTCAAGGCCTAATTCGGGCGACTTAAGGAAGCCTTTGCCTAACGAAGCCCGTCCAGGCTGCGGGCGTGAGAACCACTCCCCACTTGTGCCCGCGCAGGGCCTCGTGCCTGGCAGTGGTGAGTGCCAGCCCTGTGGAGCGAGGGGTGTGGTCTCCCCACAGATGTCTCAGGACTGACGACATCCAGTTAGAGGAAGCCCGGCTGGCACCAGGTCTGTGGCCAAGGAAGGGGGCGCGTTGCGTGGCCAGCACAGAGCTAGGCTCTCGACCTCTCCCAGGCGGTTTGCTCAAGATAACTAGTCGAGTCCACTAGTCAAAGGCACAATAACCGCCCAGGCTTGGAATTCAATTTGGGTATAAAAGTAATATTCATGGCTCTCCTTGTGCATTTTATGGGCTATTCGAACATAAAGTAGAGTTATTTCGTGGAATTCTCAGAGGTCTATTTTACATCTTTTGTGCATACAAAGCCAATGAAAGACGGGACAAAAGAGCATCTGCAGAATGTGCGTGCGACAGGGCTGGGCCGCCACACTGTTATTTCCTTTCTGTTATGAGAGGTTTTTTCTTTCTAGGAGGGGAGGAGGTGAAGGTGGGGAAGGGTGTTTGGTACGATAGCGTAACTGTCCCTTGTCCCTGTGCCTGGCACTGGCTCAGCAGGTATCCGAGCGCGTACGAAGGGAGACGGAGCCTACCTTCTCACCGGATCTTTCACCTGCTGCTCCCACAGACCCGAAATAACGTTTGTTCACACTTGATTGTTAAAATCAGCTCAGCATCGTCGGCAGGCCATTCTGATGAAGACAGTGTTTTCACAGATTTGGGACTTGGTCTTTGATGGCGAACATTTCAAGTGGGTGACGAAATGTTGGTCCAAAACCTGTCTGCATAGGACTTCTCCCAATGTGCTCAGCCAAAAGCAGAACCGAGCCACCACTAAATCTTCCTAAGGAGTTAAGGATTGTATGTGGCTTTGTTTTCTGAAGAAAATGCGTTTGTATCTGTTTCTAAAACTGTCAGGGATCAGTCAAGTAAATATTCCCATGGAAGAAAAGAATACGTGTTTGTAAGACTCCATGGGACTTACTTCTCTGTGATGAGATGGGATGTCCAGGACAAAGCCATGGTATGGAATCGAATTTCTCTGTGTTTCTACCGAGGTCCTAACTGATGTGGGAAATAAACAACCCCTCCTCCCGTTTCGAGCTAACACAGTCACCTTTATCAAACCCACGTGGTGAGCAGAATGAGCCACTTCTCATTCGCAAGCAAGACTGCCAACAGTTAGACTCTCAACCAAGGAGACTACTTGACTGGGCTCTGGATGGAGGAGGCAAGGGCCTGCCGCGAGCAGAGTGCCGGGGCAGCTGCAGGTGGAGGCTCTCCCAGCCCACGGACTCAGCCTCCTCTCCAGGCCAGCCTCGAATCCCCTGCGCGAGGAGTTCGGGCGAGGACACCGCCTTCGCCATGCGACCTCCCCGAGCGCCCGGCGCTCTCTTCTTGGGGCTCCGCAGACATCTTCTCTTCTCTGCCCTCAGCACCCTCCCCAACTGTGCAACTTTAAGGACCCTGAGAGAGGCAGACTTTTTCTGTAGAAATGGCAGGAAATGCAGGAAATGCTTGTTTTCTTTTAAGCAATGTTAGCGATTCACTTTTATATCTGAGGAGGCTAAACATCCCCACTGAGCGCGAGCATTCACAAGAGAGCAGGTTGTGGCATGCGCCGTGAAGTCAGACTTCCGTTGACGTCTCTGAGAGCCCTGCTTAGGCCCTTGGCAGAGGCTGCTCCACGGTGCTCAGGGGCATGGCCTTGCCTACTCTCCTGGGTGGAGCTGGTGGGGAGGTCCTGGCCCGTGCTCTCGGCCTGTCCTGGGAAGCCGGCTCTGCTGGTGGTGCCTGAGGCCCTGAGAGGAGCAGAGCTGCGGCTGCTTGTTGGCAGGCCTATGGGGGTGCCTTGGTCTCGGTGTGCTAATTTGGCCAGATACTAATTATTATTCTTTGCGTGAACCTTTTTTATGATGTGACTCCCCACTGTTCTAGAAGTTCTCCGTGGGGTGGAGAATCCCAAATGGTGGATAAACCTCAGACCCTTTGTGTGTTTTTACCTGCATTTTCAGTAGGTCCAGGAAGACCAAAGATCAGATAACTGAGATGATACAGGCAGTCTGTTTCAAATGAGCAGATAATTGGCTTTTCCACCGTCTGGTCTCTGTCTTTGCCTTCTGTAGGCCAGGGTAGTGGAAGGCTCCCTGGCACTAGTGCCTCTTCAGAGCCAGCAGATCTTCAAGTGGGAGACCGCTTCTTGTGTGTCATCCACCAAGCCAGGGCATGAGGACAGATAGCAAGAGAGGAGAGACCATCTTTAATCTCCTCATGATCTAGAGCTTTGACTGGGGTGTACCCGAGTTCAGATGCCTCTCCTGCAGCACGGACATATCATGGTGTTACGAAGGTTAATTTCTGTCTATAAACATTGGAATCCCAGCTGAAAATAAAAGTCCCAGCACCGTAAAATACTAGCAGTGTGGACGTCACCTACATTGCTCAATGTTGGCGTACTGTGGAGCTGACACATGGTAGCTGCTTTTACTTTGCACACCTACTTTCCAACTGCAACTAATACACAGAAGTTAAAAAGCAGTCTGACTGCTTCTTCCACCAAAGTGAAGATTTGCTTTTGAGGTCATAGGTCTTATTTCAACCACGCTTGTTTCTCCAACCATCTTCCAGATGCTAGGAAGGAAGGACTACGCATGAACTCACACCATGCAGCTGTGGTGTTCTTTGTTTGATGGGATGAAGTATAACATGGTGTTGCTTTTGAAAATCATTTGTTCACAAGGCTGTGGGTGGATGATTATTCTGAAGCATAGGAGAGTTTTTGAGAAAAGAAGAAGAGTATTGAAAGATGAGGATGAAGAAATGACAGGTGACAGAGAAGAAGCAGGTTTTGAGGAAGAACCTGAAGAAGAGAGTAAGAGGAATAGTGTGTGACAGGTCAGTTTTTTGTTCGCAAGGAGGTGTGAATGGGATTGAGTGCTGCAAATACCACCGGCCACAGCCACGATTGATCTTCCGGCCAGCTCTGTTTCTTACACTGGGTTCATCTGCCCTGTCATTTCTACACATTCCTGATTCAGGCAGAGTCCACAGTTTACAAATACAAGATTTAAAAATGCAGCTCTTTCTCATTGGACACCTCTCTCAACCAAACATACTTTAAATGGTGTTCAAAGTTTCGGATGGGAATTGGGCTGAGGGGAAGTCCTTCCTGAAATTCTACATTAGGTAGCCATCTACACGTCCAGTTTCACAGGGGGAAACCGGGCATTAGAAGAAGATGACAATGATACATGTGTCTTTTCAAAAGCCAGTGCAGCACAGGTGCACTAAGGGAGTAAGGGAGATCCTTAAACTCTGCTTCTGAAAAGGAGCAGTGTGCTTCTGAATCTTGGTGCCCAGGAATCCACTAAGAAGAAAGTGGTCCAGTCCCTGGCTTGCTCTGCCATAGCTCACGGCGTATTTTCTAGGTTACAATTTTACCTCCCGGTGGCATTGAGCCAACAGGATGTTGAGCCACTGTGAAACTGAGCCTCTGCTCATGGCCCGATCAGCAAGCTGGGTGGGACTCAGTGTGGCAGTCTCAGTCAGTGGAGTAACATGTTCTGGCAGATTAAGAGAAGGAAACAGAGATCGATTGTGCAGTGCAAACCAGAGATGCTCCCTTATTGGACAGCTCATGATTGGTGGTCTCTTCCTATAAGGTGGTGATGTAATACTTTAGTGATGTTTTTAAAACTTCCAGGAAACTTCCACCATTTCAAATCCTACTAAGGATATTAAATCAAAACTGATTTGGACGTGAATATTTCTCATCTACAGAAACATATAAATGGGATCAGATGGTAAAGGCAGTTCAAGTAAGTGGCAGCTATTAATTTCATTGAAAGGACCTCCCTCAGTTGATGCTCCGGGTTTGAAAGGCTGGTCCTTCTCCAAAGGGTTAACTGGTGTCCTGCTAATGGAAACACTAGTGCAAGACAAAGGGATCTGGTTTAATGCACCCTGCTTTAAATTCAGAGTTCATGTATGGTCTGGACTAAAGGCCAGGAATTCACAGCAGCTCACGTGCTGCCGTGTATGGCACTTCAGCTGGGCACACGTGAATAGAAGGCCAGGGATTCATGGCGACCCATGTGCTGCTATGGACAGCCGCTTCAGCTGGGCACATGTGAATAGAGCTACTCAGCGGCTCTGGCATTCCAAATGCCACAAAAGGTCATGACCTGAAGCCCCACTCGTGTGGGAGTAGGTGTAGGCTGAGGCATTTTGAGTGACAGGGAATATGGAGTGTTTTGCCTGAAAAATAACCTATAATAAAAGGCCCCTGCTTTTTTCTTGCGGGTGCTGACGGTAATGAATGGTGCACCTCAGTGTGATAAACCCCAGAATGTCAGGGACATGTGATGGGTAGCGGTGAGATTTAAAAGGTGCAGATTGGGCCCCGTGCCACGAGAGATTTCCTCAGAAACTTTCAAGCGTGATCATGGCCCCGGGATGGTGTGGCCAAGTGCTCAGAGCAGCAAAGGCCCCAGAGCAGCTCCTTTCCTAACACACGCTGGGATTGCTGGGATTCGAAAATGCACAGCAGAGACGGGCGCCTTCCTGCCGGGAGAAGCAAGCGGTGGGGAGCTGGGCCGTTTAAGGAGACAGGTTGCTCTCTCGGCCCCGCTCGACCTGGTTGCACCACGGTCACAGACAGAGGCGTTTGGTGGGAACGCAAGGTTAAGGGATGAGTCTATAAAATGGGCCCACGGTGCTTTCTTTTCCTAGAAGTGATTTACCTGCACTCACATTTCCTCAGCAAAGGAGAAATGCAGATCCAAAATAATGTCCATAGGAGGAACCCAAGTTACCCTGAAGGGGAGACTCTGACCCTTTTCACAGACCAAATCCCCAAACTCAGGGAGATAAGGAAAATGCCTTCTAACCACAAAATCTGTACGAATTTATGGCTATAAATCAAACCAGACCCTGTCGGCATGCGTCAAAGTGACCTACCATTGTCAGGGTAGTGGGCAATTGAAAGTCTGATGCCGTCCTGCTGTCAGTCAAAGGTCAAGAGGTGGAGCGGGGCGGGACTCTCTGGAAGCTTCTCTGGGATCTCCCATAAAGTTGGAGTGCAGGAGAGGCAGGCTGCCCCTCTCCTCTCTGAGAGGGCCGCTGAGAGGAGAGTCCCCAGAGCGTCTGCAAAGCCACGTGGCTGTCCAGGCACAGCGGAGGGCACAGAGCCAAGCCTCTGTTCCTTCCCACGCCTCCGTGCAGAGTGCAGCGTCCCCAGGAGCCCGGCTGCCCCGGGGCTGTGCCACGTCCCAGTGACGGTGACAGCAGGCGAGACCCACGTGACACTGTCTCCACCAGGGCCACGCACTTCCAGGTTCCCCTGCTCTGCAAATGGTGGCCTAGTCCTGGGGCCACCCCAGTGTCTCAGCCCTGCCACTTCTGACATCAGATATGGTCAGTGAGGGCTCAGTGGCTGAGAGAATCCCAGGAGGTTCTGAGCAGAGGGCCCCACATGGGATGGAGGACAGTGAGCTATGGGAGTTGGGCTTCCACATGGGGATGGAGGCCACTGAGTTGTGGGAGTTGGGGTTCCACATGGGGGTGGAGGCCAGTGAGCTGTGGGAGTTGGGGTTCCACATGTGGAATGGAGAACAGTGAGCTGTGGGAGTTGGAGTTCCACATGGGGATGGAGGCCAGTGAGCTGTGGGAGTTGGGGTTCCACATGGAGACGGAGGCCAGTGAGCTGTGGGAGTTGGGGTTCCACATGGGGACGGAGGCCAGTGAGCTGTGGGAATTGGGGTTCCACATGGGGACGGAGGCCAGTGAGCTGTGGGAGTTGGGGTTCCACATGGGGATGGAGGCCAGTGAGCTGTGGGAGTTGGGGTTCCACATGGGGATGGAGGCCACTGAGTTGTGGGAGTTGGGGTTCCACATGGGGACGGAGGCCAGTGAGCTGTGGGAGTTGGGGTTCCACATGGGGACGGAGGCCAGTGAGCTGTGGGAGTTGGGGTTCCACATGGGGATGGAGGCCAGTGAGCTGTGGGAGTTGGGGTTCCACATGGGGACGGAGGCCAGTGAGCTGTGGGAGTTGGGGTTCCACATGGGGATGGAGGCCAGTGAGCTGTGGGAGTTGGGGTTCCACATGGGGATGGAGGCCAGTGAGCTGTGGGAGTTGGGGTTCCACATGGGGATGGAGGCAAGTGAGCTGTGGGAGTTGGGGTTCCACATGGGGATGGAGGCCAGTGAGCTGTGGGAGTTGGGGTTCCACATGGGGATGGAGGTCACTGAGCTGTGGGAATTGGGGTTCCACATGGGGATGGAGGCCACTGAGTTGTGGGAGTTGGGGCTCCACATGGGGACGGAGGCCAGTGAGCTGTGGGAATTGGGGTTCCACATGGGGATGGAGGCCAGTGAGCTGTGGGAGTTGGGGTTCCACATGGGGATGGAGGCCACTGAGTTGTGGGAGTTGGGGCTCCACATGGGGACGGAGGCCAGTGAGCTGTGGGAATTGGGGTTCCACATGGGGTGGAGGCCAGTGAGCTGTGGGAGTTGGGGTTCCACATGTGGAATGGAGAACAGTGAGCTGTGGGAATTGGGGTTCCACATGGGGATGGAGGCCAGTGAGCTGTGGGAGTTGGGGTTCCACATGTGGAATGGAGAACAGTGAGCTGTGGGAATTGGGGTTCCACATGGGGATGGAGGCCACTGAGTTGTGGGAGTTGGGGCTCCACATGGGGACGGAGGCCAGTGAGCTGTGGGAATTGGGGTTCCACATGGGGATGGAGGCCAGTGAGCTGTGGGAGTTGGGGTTCCACATGGGGATGGAGGCCAGTGAGCTGTGGGAGTTGGGGTTCCACATGGGGATGGAGGCAAGTGAGCTGTGGGAGTTGGGGTTCCACATGGGGATGGAGGCAAGTGAGCTGTGGGAGTTGGGGTTCCACATGGGGACGGAGGCCAGTGAGCTGTGGGAATTGGGGTTCCACATGGGGATGGAGGCCACTGAGTTGTGGGAGTTGGGGCTCCACATGGGGACGGAGGCCAGTGAGCTGTGGGAATTGGGGTTCCACATGGGGATGGAGGCCAGTGAGCTGTGGGAGTTGGGGTTCCACATGGGGATGGAGGCCACTGAGTTGTGGGAGTTGGGGCTCCACATGGGGACGGAGGCCAGTGAGCTGTGGGAATTGGGGTTCCACATGGGGATGGAGGCCAGTGAGCTGTGGGAGTTGGGGTTCCACATGGGGATGGAGGCCACTGAGTTGTGGGAGTTGGGGCTCCACATGGGGACGGAGGCCAGTGAGCTGTGGGAATTGGGGTTCCACATGGGGATGGAGGCAAGTGAGCTGTGGGAGTTGGGGTTCCACATGGGGATGGAGGCCAGTGAGCTGTGGAAGTTGGGGTTCCACATGGGGATGGAGGCCACTGAGTTGTGGGAGTTGAGGTTCCATATGGGGATGGAGGCCAGTGAGCTGTGGGAATTGGGGTTCCACATGGGGATGGAGGCCAGTGAGCTGTGGGAGTTGGGGTTCCACATGGGGATGGAGGCCACTGAGTTGTGGGAGTTGGGGCTCCACATGGGGACGGAGGCCAGTGAGCTGTGGGAATTGGGGTTCCACATGGGGATGGAGGTCACTGAGCTGTGGAGGCTGAGGCACAGCAGGCTGGCTCCTCCAGGGTAGAGCGGGTCTGCAGCCAGGGTGCTGCTGTCCTGTGCTGCCTCAGGGCTACCCCTCCTCAGCCACCATCTGCACAGCAGAAAGTCACCACGTGGCTTTGCCCCTGGACTGCAGTGTCCTCTCATGCAGAGATGGAGAACCATGGTCACCTCGGGTCCGGGGCACGTGCGCCTGCAGAGCCTGCCCCTTGAGCAAGCCTGCACGTGCTCTTGGCTTGGTCAGCGACGTTTTGGTCGAGGCTCCTGGGGGACAGCACTGGATCAGCAGCTGTGTGGGAGCCCGGGAGATGCAGCAGGTGGCTTTCCAGCCGAGGTTGTGCTGCAGGGATGTCGGAGCAGATGCAACACAGTCGTCCGCAGGACCGTCAGTACGCACTGTCCTGTCCTCCGGGGGCTGGGAGCCTGCTTCCTGCTGATGCCCACTGACACCAACCACTTTTCTAGTCTGGTCACACTAAAAAAGTGTAGCCTGAAGATCCACGCCCGAGACCTGTGCCAAGAGGCTGGGCTGCGTGAGGTGGTGTGTGCGGGTTGCCGTGTGCACGGTGGGGTGAGGCCAGGGCCATGTCTCTCCTGACAGCTGAAGCACGGACTCTGGGCAGCATCTCAGAAGGAACAAATCTCAAAGCCAACTCCATGTGGCTTGAACAGACCAAAGCAGGGAGTGGGTTTGCAGCCCAGGGTGATCAAGTCTCCACTGAGAGTGGTGGCAGCCCCAGAGCTTCTGCAGGGCAGTGACTGCCCTTCAGTGGAGCATCCAAGAAGCCACAGCTGGACATTCCAAGGACTCTGTCACGCCAGTCTTCCACCAGCTGGAATATGTCCAGTGTGGTGGTGGGCTTGTGACTGGCAGTCCTCCAGGCCCGTCCCTCCACCCGCAGCCCACTGCCGGGGGTACATCTCATCCCTCGCCCTGGCTTGCACTGGGCTGCCCAGCTCCGTCGGAAATATGAAGGTAGGTGGACGTCAGGCACCCAGACCCAGGGGCCCCTTCTTTCCTGGGTTGTCCTGTGGCATGGCAGCGCCGCCTCTGTCCCCCAGGGGCACCCAGACCTTGTGAGCTGTGGGCATCAGGTTACATCCTCGGGCCTGGGGGGACACCCCACCTTGCAAAGCAGATTTTGGTGAGGTTTCTCTCTGTCTATTTTTCTCAGCAGCCAGACCAGTTATCCTCCTAATGTGAACAATATTAGATAAACCATGTTTCCCTCCACTTGTTTGAAGGCTAGTTTTGATTTCAAGGCATGGGAAAAACTTCCCAGCACAGGCTGAAAGAGTGGTAGAGAATGAACACCAAGATGCCCCCGAGTCGCAGACACAACGATGCCCCGAAAGGAGAGCTGACCGCCCTTCCTGGAGCCCGGGCCGTGCCTCAGTTTCCCCTTTGAACCAGGTGGTTTAAGCCGGGGAAGCAGTGGGCGGGAAGGTGTTCCCTTCAGCCAGAGGGCAGGTCGTGGGAGCTCTGCCGTTCCCCGTTCCAGAGAGATCTCCCCTCTCCACATCTGGATGGGAGCCTCAGGCTTCGCAGCTTGCTCCACGCACAGACCAGTTCACAGGGCAGAGCGGACCAGCTGTGAGCGACTAGGCCCTGTCCCGAGCCAGGTTCAGATTCTCACCCGGCTCCTGCAGGCTGGGCCCAGCCCACACACCCTGAAGGGGACCAGCCATGAGCTGCTAGTTCTGATAAAGCCAGACCACGATTTCAGATGCGGGGCTGGGGAAAACCATCAAATCATGCTACGAAAATATTTAGACACTGATTTAGCCTCCACCTTTCACAGGGAATTTATCTGTTTTATTTGTCCTATTTATAAGATTCACTTAAATTCATTGATAGAACATCATAATATATAATATTCCACACTTAGGTATTTAGCACTGTTAAAAATTTCAATCTGAAACACTCTTTCTACTTCTGCAATGGATAAAGTTTCTGTGGGTTCCACTTGGTACAGTGTTTGTCTCAGCCTGAGATTTTGTGACTCCGTGTACTTTGGGGATAATCTTTATTTTGGGATAATGCAAGTTGATCTTACCAATAACTTGAGCAAAACTTAATTTTATGGTCTATCTGCTTAAAAATCACTATGATTCAATTTCAGAACACATAATTTGTGACTGTGCATATATATCTTCCTTTTTGAAGAGTCTATGAATTGATCAAATATATTGACATGATCAATTCTTTTGCATAAGAAATTCTGAACCATGCTCTCTGCATAATCCATTTATTCTCTGGTGCTGGTGTTTGTTTTATTGTTTTCCCCCATTCCTCCTTAAGTCAAACACTAATGTGGTTTATTTTCTTATAACTAGCTGGATACAGGAGCTGTCTCAGTTTTGTATTTTCCTTCAACTCTTTCTTCTCTAGGTGTAACTGCTTCTCGTGGAGCTAGAAGTTCTCAAGTTTATGAGCAAAATGTTGAGTGAGATAATAAGAAATGTTTACCTTGGTTTCAAAGGTGTACAAGTCCCTCTTCCAGAACCAACCGCAGACTATTCTCAGAGATGCCAAACGCACCTCCTGCACACATGAGCCTCTGAGCACCTTTGGTTCTTGGTGGCAAAGTAACCTCTGGTTGGGACTGTGTCTTGAATCAAGGAAGAACAGGGGTTCTGGCATGTCCCAGGAGATGGATTCTTTTTAGTAGGATTGAAAGATAAAGTTGATCAGAGATCAGCGGAACTACAGCAGACCCGCAGTGCATGCACCATGACTGGTGAACGCGCCTTGTTGTAAGCCGGACGCTTTGGACTGTTTGTGTGAGAGACCTGGCAGAGGCTGAGAGAGCCCAGTGGGGGCACAGCCCCGAGTCAGATCAGTGCCGGGGAAGTCTCAGTGGGGCTAAGAATGGGAGAGGGAGGGGGCAGGACTTACAGAAACGGAAGCGAGGACCTCCTTAAAGCTGCCTGTGCTGGGCG
Organism: Sciurus carolinensis; assembly: GCF_902686445.1. NCBI lineage: Eukaryota > Metazoa > Chordata > Mammalia > Rodentia > Sciuridae > Sciurus > Sciurus carolinensis. The sequence goes on along the minus strand of NC_062227.1, from coordinate 80,141,756 downwards.
GAATACTGGCTCCCCAGGACGCCCCCTCCCTAGTCTCCAGAGCCTGTGACTATGGTGCCTTCTGTGGCAAAGGGACTTCACGGATGTGATTGAGTTGAGGACCTTGAGACGGGAGGGCATCCTGGATCACCCAGGTGCCAGTGTCTTGCAGCGTCCTTCAGATCTGGAGCAGGGAGGCAGGAGGGCCAACACCAGGGAAGAGTGGCCAGGGAAGCAGAGGTTGGAGAGGCGTGGCTGCCCACAGCGACCACAGGGGGAGAAGCTGGAGGAGGCAGGAAACACTCCCATGGAGCCTCTGGAACACCCAGCCCTGGGGACTGCTGGACTCCAGTCCCGTGGAACTACTTCAGACTTTCCACCTCCAGAACTGAAGCATGAGCCAAAGTTTGCAACAATCCAGGAACATTTGCTGAAGGACACCGGCAGTGTCTCCATTAAAACAGTGGGCCCTGGGGCTTTGAGACAGCCAACTCCCACCGTCTGTCTCTCGAGCTCCGCGGCGCCCTCCAAAGCCAGCAGCTGCGGTGCTGCTACAGCTGTGGAAACCTGCAGCCTCAGATCACTGTAGGAGGAGAACAGGTCTGGAGCGGCCCCCAAGGCACATTCCCCCATGATCTTCCTCACAGCTCCCCGGAAAAGCCCCTCCAGCAGCTGGTTGCTGCCACTTGACCTGGCTCAGAGCTCACTCAGCACGGACATCTCTGTGCCCAGGACATTCGCTGAAACATCAGCGGCAACTGTTTCCTCACAGTTTGCAGATACCATCTGGTGCAAGAGAACCTGGCCACAATCCTGAAAGGAAGGAAATCCTGGGGAAGGAAATGTCCACAGGAGGCTCTGACAAGTGCTGACTTATTCTCGGTATTTGCAGGGGTCCAGCATGTGCAGGACTATGAGTCTTCTCAGGAAGGACCTGAGAAGGTCCCCGTCTTTTGCCTCTGTATGACCTGAAGAGATACAGACCAATATCCCTCATGAATATAAATACAAAAACCTTACTGAAAGATGAGCAAACCAAGTCCAGCAGCATATAATAAAGAGTATATGCCATGACCAAGCCGAGGAATTCAAGGCTGGTTTAATGGCAAGACATCCACCAACATGATGGAACAGTGGACACCAGGTAGATGCAGAAAAACTGAAGAATCGCAGCCCTCATTCATGACACAACCCTCGACACACCTGGAGGGGAGGGGACTCTCCCTTGACCTGCCGAAGGGCTTCCACGCACGCTGTGAAGTCACCCTGGGTGGTGAGGAGGTCTGTTCCTAAGTCCAGACCCAAGGTGGGATGCGGGCTGTCTCCTTTTGTTCCATGTGCAGAAGGTCCTAACCAGCACAAGGTAGGAAAAAGAACTAAAAGGCACGCCAACCAAGAAGTAAGAATGACTTCACGCTCTGATGATGGGAAATCCTCAGGGACACCACTGCGGACCACACTGAGCACTAACGGACAGGACAGCAAGGCCACAGCATGTGAGGCCAAGGCAGAGTTCTGCAGTCTGGTGAGGAGCAGCTCCAAATTCAATGAGAGCTCAGTTCCACTCACAGCAGCAGCCAGAGGGAAACGTGGGCAGAAGTAAATTCAACAAAGGGAACACAAGACCCATGCCTTGAAAGTCACAGAACTGCTGAGGGAGATTAAAGGAGCCCTGGATCAATGGCGAGACACTGCAGACTCCTGGCTTGGCAGATTCACTCTTGCTAATGGGACCCTCTCCCCAGATTGACCTATCCTCTCAAAACTTCATCAGTTTTCTTTTTTGCTGGTGTTTTTTTTTTTTTTTTTTTTCCACAAAAATGTCAGGCAAATTCCAACTATGGTAATGCAAAACACCTTGACTAGCTAAAACAACTTTGAAAGATGAGAATGTTTGAGGATGTAAGCATTTGGGTGTGCTCACTGTGTGTGGCTGCTTCCTGTCCCTCCAGGGCTGAGGATTGCTAGTCCCCTACTGTCTCTCTGTCAGTGACAGCTGGGTACTGAACCCTGGATAGTGCTGATGTAACCCACTCCAGTCCAATAACTAAGAGCGAAGATTCTGGCTCTCACTAGTGCTCAGTACACTTATCAGGAGTTCAAGACCAGCAAGTACAGAAAGTGGTTGCATAATTGTTAAACTATTCTATCACAAGCAGAAAATCTAGTACAGAGTTTAATACTTTATGCAGTTCTTTTTGTGAGGCAAAATTTACACAGAGCATAAAACACAGCTTAAGCCTACAATTGCATAATTATGGCCAAGTGCATGAACCATGGCACATACCCGGAGTCCTGGACGGCCTGTGCCCCTTGCTGCTCCCCGAGGACCCCCAAATGAGTGCAGCCGCTTTCCTGATTGTTCCACACAGATTCCGATGGCTCCTGTAGTTTCCTGTCATGGAGCCCCAGGGGTGCAGCTTCTGAGACAACTTCTGCTTGAAACAGTGCATATGAGCCTTGTTACATGAAGCAGCAGTTCGTTTCTTTTAATTGCTGAATAGTACTCCATCCTGCCAGTATGCATGTTTGTTTAACCCTTCTGATAGACATTTGGGCTGTTTCCGGTTTTTGGCCATTATGAATGAATCTCCCATGAGCAGTGTGAGTGTGTGTGCATATATACATAGGTATACACCTATGTGTGTGTATTTATGTATGTGAGTGTGTGTGTGTCTTACTCCTCTGGGCCTATGCCTACAAGCAGAAGTGCTGGCTCTTGCGGTGTCTGTTTAATCTTGAGGGGATGGCAGAGACGCGCGTCCCAGTGAGTGATCGTCCCTGCTGGTCCATAGTCTCACCACCATGTCACGGGGCCAGTCTTCCTCCTGTCATTCATCGTAGCGGGTGTTTGGTGGCATCTCATTTCAGTTTTAATTTGCATTTCCACAATGACTAAGGATGGTGGTTAGTTTTTCTTATTACTCATTAATGTATCTTCTTTCCTGGCTCATATATTCAAGTAAATAAGTAACTTATTTATTTTTCAATTATTGATTGCAGGATTATTGGTATGTTCTAGAGACAGATACACACCGGGTGCCTGTTTTTAAAACCTTTTCTTCCAGTCTGCCTTGTCCACTCATTTCTCAGTGGCGACTGGTGAGCAGATGCTTCAGTCTTGCTGAATGCTGGTTGGTTTCCCTTCTCTTGTATAGTTCGGCTTTCTTTTGTCCAGTAGAAGAATTCTTTGCCTTTCTCCAGATCCTGAGGATATTTCCCTCTGCTTTCTTCTAGAACTATTGATTATTAGCTCTTATGATTAGATATATGCTGCTTCTCAAATTTGCTCTTGTGCATAGTGTAAGGTAGGGGTTGACGGTCCTCCCTGAAAATATTAATGGAAAAGTCCAAAAACAATTCATAGGTTTGAAACAGCTATCATTACAGGTTATTGCTGCACTTGGCCTGTTTCATTGTTTGTTGTTGATTTCTCGGTCCTATTTTATCATTGGCAGTCTGAAGTGGCCCTAGCATATGTAGGACTGAGTACTACCTGAGGTCTGAGGTACCCACTGAAGGTCTTGCAACAGAGTCCCTGCAGATAAGGCGATGATCCTATTCAACTTTTGCATTTGTTTAAAAAGACTTCCTTTCCCCTACATTAAATTGCTCCGATGTCTTTTTTCCAAGATTACTTGATCAAATAAGTGCAGGTCTATATCTGGAATATTTAGGTTAAGTAATATTTTGCTTTCTTTATGCAAATACCATACTCTCTTAATTACTGTAGTTTCATAATAATAATTGAGGTCAGGTACTGTGAGACTTTCACTTTCTTTTTTCAAGATTGGGATGGAGACTAGGAATGAATGAATCTACACATGAATTTTGGAAACTGATACCTTAACAATTCAAATCCATGAACATTACATATTTCTGGATTTAACTTGTTCATTTTGTGTTAATTTTTGTGTCTATGTTCAATGAAAGGTATTGGTCTGTAATTTCCTTCTATTACAATGTTGATGTCAAGTTTGTCATAATGTTCTTAGCCACACAAAATGCATGAGGAAATGATTCTTCCTGCTCCATTTCTGGGAGTCCTTACATAGAACTGGAATAATTTCTTTCTCCAATGTTTGATAGATTCACTGGTAATATAAACTGACTTCAGAATTTTCTTTGTAAGAAGTTTTTGATAATGAGTTAAATTTCTTTAATACTTGTAGGGCTGTTAAGATGTTTTATTTTGCCTGCTGTAAGTTGGATGAGTGGTGTTTCACGAATTTTGTTCATTTTATTTAACTAATTGAATTTATTGGCATAAAGTCTTTTTTTGAGACTGTATTTTAAAAAATTCTTAGAGTAATTTTAGGTTCACAACAATGTTGCGTGAGAAGTAGACTTCTCACATCCTGCCCCAGGCCAGCGCCCTCTGCGTCAAAGCTGAAGACCCCCAGGGACCATCGCTGACACCCAGAGTCTGTAGTTTGCAATAGGGCTTGATCTTGGTGGGGAACGTTCCATGGGCTTCCAAAATAAAGTTTTAATATTTCCTCATTTCGCTCTCAATTCTGCAGGAAGTGTAGTGAGATCATTGCTTTTACTCCTGCTGTTAGTCATTTGTGTTTGGCTCAATTTTCTTGATCAATTTTATTAACCTTTTCAAAGAACCAACCTTGGCTTTATTAAATTTCTCAATTTTGTGTATCATTGATTCTCTTTTTTGCCTGTTATTTCCCTCCTACCTATTTCATTATGGATTTGCTCTTCCTTTCACAGCTTCTTCAGGTGGGAAGTGCAGCCTCTTGCTTTAAACCTTTCTTCTAAGATGAACATTTCAATCTGTAAATCTTCCTCTTGCAACAACTTTTGGTATGTTGTATTTTTATTACCGTTTAGTTCAAGTATTTTTGAGTTTCCCGTAGGTTCACACTTAGTCCTGTTGGTTGTCGAGACATGTGCTGGAGCCACTTCTTACCACAGCAGTCGGAATTCTCCAGAAGAGCTGACCGGACGTGCGTGTGCATGCGTGTGCAAAGAGGCTTCTGGTAAGGAATTGGCTCGCACAAGCGTGTGGGTGACAGGTAGCAAGCCGGATGAGGGCTGCCGCAGCGTGAGTGGGGGCTGAGCCTGCGCCCAGGGTGGGCTGCAGGGGGCGGTGGGACCCCAGCGCAGGGCACTCAGGCCTTGAGGGTGAGCCCCACCCTCAAGGAGGGTCTGCTTTGTTCAGATTCCACCAATTCAGATATACATTCAGAAAACGACTTCACAAAACCTCTAGAATAATACTTGATGGAGCACCTGAGTAGGACACGCTGGCTTTCCGAACACCAGGGCTGTTACCGCCCTTGGCTGATTTCTCATTTAATGACCCTGGTCCAAGGGACCTTTGGGACGCTTGGGTCCTGGGAGTGCACTCAGACCTGTCTCATGCCCAGGTGGTGGGCTCTCAGGTGCAGTGAGAGCAGCCGCTCCTTGTGGCTGGTGCCCGCATGCTCAGGTTGCTCCCCAGGTTCCCGTGGGTGGGCTAGTGCCCGCACTGTCCCCAGGCAGGGGCCTGCTCCTCTGCCGGGGTCTCTGTTTCGGGTGTTTCAGAATTCCTTTATCAGGTGCATTCATGGGTACGGTGGCTTTGCGTTCCTGAGGCTGCATCCTTTCCCATGACCACCTGCATCCCCCTGACCTCTGATCTTGTCTTGCCTCTGAGCCTGTTTTTTCCTAATATTAAGTGAGCCATGTGGCTTATTTTGGTACGTAGATACGTATTCCTTCTTTTTACCTTCAACCTGTACGTTTATAATTTTACACTGTGTTTGTATTCACAGTCGTCTCCGGTAGCTGGCACATAGTTGGGTCTTGCAATTTTTTAACCAGCCTCACAAGCTCTGCCTTTCACTTGGAGTGATAGTTACTACATCCGACATGGGCATTAATACAGGCTAGTCCAGGTTCAGCCTTTTCATGTTTGGTTTTCTGTATTCGTGCATCCTTGTTTCTTTTATTCCTCCTTTCCCATCTTATTTGGGTTATTCATATATTCTTTTTTTTTTTTCTGGTAACTTTTTTATTTTTTTACATTTACATAGGGTAATGATGTTTATTTTATTTTTCCCCTCCCCCCCACCCCTCCCACCCCTCTTTTCCCTCTACACAGTCCTTCTTTCCTTCATTCTTACCGCTCTCCTTAGCCTAACTCTAAACCTAACCCTAAACCTAATGCTAGCCCCTCCCACCCCCCATTATATGTCCTCATCCGCTTATCAGCGAGATCATTCGTCCTTTAGTTTTTTGAGATTGACTTATCTCACTTAGCATGATATTCTCCAATTTCAACCATTTGCCTACAAATGCCATAATTTTATCATTCTTCATTGCGGAGTAATATTCCATTGTATAAATATGCCACAGTTTCTTTATCCATTCATCAACTGAAGGGCATCTAGGTTGGTTCCACAGTCTGGCTATTGTGAGTTGAGCAGCTATGAACATTGATGTGGCTGTATCTCTGTAGTATGCTGATTTTAAGTCCTTTGGGTATAGGCCAAGGAGTGGGATAGCTGGGTCAAATGGTGTTTCCATTCCAAGCTTTCTGAGGAATCTCCACACTGCTTTCCAGAGTGGCTGCACTAATTTGCAACCCCACCAGCAATGTATGAGTGTTCCTTTTTCACCACATCCTCGCCAACACCTATTGTTGCTTGTATTCTTGATAATCGCCATTCTAATTGGGGTGAGATGAAATCTTAGGGTAGTTTTGATTTGCATTTCCCTTATTACTAGGGATGTTGAACATTTTTTCATATATCTGTTGATTACTTGTAGATCTTCTTCTGTGAAGTGTCTGTTCATTTCCTTAGCCCATTTGTTGATTGGATTATTTGTATTCTTCGTGTAGAGTTTTTTGAGTTTTTTATAGATTCTGGAAATTAGCGCTCTATCTGAGGTATGGTTGGCAAAGATATTCTCCCACTCTGTAGGCTCTCTCTTCACATTTCTGATAGTTTCCTTTGCTGAGAGAAAGCTTTTAAGTTTGAATCTATCCCAGTTGTTGATTCTTGCTTTTATTTCTTGTGCTATGGGAGTCCTGTTAAGGAAGTCTGATCCTGAGCCAACAAGTTGAAGATTTGGACCTACTTTTTCTTCTATAAGATGCAGGGTCTCTGGTCTGATTCCGAGGTCCTTGATCCATTTTGAGTTGAGTTTTGTGTAGGGTGAGAGATAGGGGTTTAATTTCATTCTATTGCATATGGTTTTCCAGTTTTCCCAGCACCATTTGTTGAAGAGGCTATCTTTTCTCCATTGCATATTGTTGGAACCTTTGTCTAGTATGAGAAAATTGTATTTATTTGGGTTTGTGTCCATGTCCTCTATTCTGTACCATTGATCTACCTGTCTATTTTGGTACCAATACCATGCCGTTTTTGTTACTATTGCTTTGTAGTAGAGTTGAAGATCTGGTATTGCAATACCCCCTGCTTCGCTCTTGCTACTGAGGATTGCTTTATCTATTCTAGGTTTTTTATTCTTCCAGATGAATTTCATAATTGCTTGCTCTATTTCTGCAAGGTACATCATTGGGATTTTAATTGGAATTGCATTGAATCTGTATAGCACTTTAGGTAGTATAGCCATTTTGACGATATTAATTCTGCCTATCCAGGAACATGGGAGATCTTTCCATCTTCTAAGGTTTTCTTTAATTTCTTTCTTTAGTGTTCTGTAGTTCTCATTGTAGAGGTCTTTCACCTCTTTTGTGAGATTGATTCCCAAGTGTTTTATTTTTTTCAATGCTATTGTGAATGGGGTAGTTTTCCTAATTTCTCTTTCTGAAGATTCATCACTTATGTATAAAAATGCATTGGATTTATGAGCATTGATCTTGTAACCTGCTACTTTACTGAATTCACTTATGAGTTCTAAAAGTTTTCTGGTGGAATTTCCAGGTTCCTCTAAATATATAATCATGTCATTAGGGAACAGGGATAGTTTGAGTTCTTCTTTTCCTATTCGTATCCCTTTAATTTCTTTGGTTTGTCTGATTGCTCTGGCTAGAGTCTCAAGGACGATGTTGAATAGAAGTGGTGAAAGAGGGCATCCCTGCCTTGTTCCAGTTTTTAGGGGGAATGCTTTCAGTTTTTCACCATTTAGAATGATATTAGCCATGGGCTTAGCGTAGATTGCCTTTATAATGTTTAGGAATGTTCCCACTACCCCAATTTTTTCTAGTGTTTTGAGTATGAAGGGATGCTGTATTTTATCAAATGCTTTTTCTGCATCTATTGAAATAATCATGTGATTCTTAACTTTAAGTCTGTTGATATGGTGAATGACATTTATTGATTTCCGAATGTTGAACCAACCTTGCATCCCTGGGATAAAACCCACTTGATCGTGGTGCACTAACTTTTTAATATATATTTGTATGCGATTTGCTAAAATTTTGTTGAGAATTTTTGCATCGATATTCATGAAGGATATTGGTCTGAAATTTTCTTTCCTCGATGTGTCTCTGTCTGGTTTAGGTATCAGGGTGATATTGGCTTCATAGAACGAGTTTGGTAGGGTTCCCTCCTCTTCTATTTCATGGAATAGTTTGAGGAGTATTGGAATGAGCTCTTCTTTAAAGGTTTTGTAGAACTCGGCTGAGAACCCATCTGGTCCTGGACTTTTCTTTGTTGGTAGGCTTTTGATGACCTCTTCTATTTCATTGCTTGAAATTGGTTTATTTAAGTTGTGTATGTCCTCCTCGTTCAGTTTAGGTAGTTCATATGTCTCTAGAAATTTGTTGATGTCTTTGAGGTTTTCTGTTTTGTTGGAGTATAGATTTTTGAAATAGCTTCTAATTATGTTTTGTATTTCACTCGTGTCTGTTGTGATGTTTCCTTGTTCATTCCGAATTTTAGTAATTTGAGTTTTCTCCCTCTTTCTCTTTGTTAGTGTGGCTAAGGGTTTATCAATTTTATTTATTTTTTCAAAGAACCAACTATTTATTTTGTTAATTTTTCCAATTGTTTCTTTTGTTTCGATTTCGTTGATTTCGGCTCTGATTTTAACTATTTCCTGTCTTCTACTACTTTTGGTATTGGTCTGCTCTTCTTTTTCTAGTGCTTTGAGCTGTAGTGTTAAGTCATTTATTTGTTGGTTTCTACTTCTTTTTTTGAATGCACCCCATGAAATAAATCTTCCTCTAAGTACTGCTTTCATAATGTCCCAGAGATTTTGATATGATGTGTCTTTGTTCTCGTTTACTTCTAAGAATTTTTTTATTTCCCTCCTGATGTCTTCTGTTATCCATTCATCATATAATAGTGTATTATTTAGTCTCCAGGTATTGGAGAAGTTTCTGTTTTTTATTCTGTCATTTATTTCTAATTTCAATCCATTATGATCTGATAGAGTACAAGGTAGTATCTCTATCTTCTTGTATTTGCTAACAGTAGCTTTGTGGCATAAAATATGGTCTATTTTAGAGAAGGATCCATGTGCTGCTGAGAAGAAAGTGTATTCGTTCTTTGTTGGATGGTATATTCTATATATGTCCGTTAAGTCTAAATTGCTGATTGTGTTGTTGAGATCTATAGTTTCTTTATTCAATTTTTGTTTGGACGATCTATCCAGTGGTGAGAGAGGCGTGTTAAAATCGCCTAGTATTATTGTGTTGTGGTCTATTTGAATTCTGTAATTGAGAAGGATTTGTTTGACGTACGTGGATGAGCCAATGTTCGGGGCATAGATATTTATGATTGTTATGTCTTGCTGATTTATGCTTCCCTTAAGCAGCATGTAATGTCCTTCTTTATCCCTTCTGATTAGTTTTGGTTTGAAGTCCACATTATCTGAGATGAGGATGGATACTCCAGCTTTTTTGCTGTGTCCGTGTGCATGGTATGTTTTTCCCCATCCTTTCACCTTTAGTCTATGGGTGTCTCTTTCTATGAGGTGAGTCTCTTGCAAGCAGCATATTGTTGAATTTTTCTTTTTAATCCAATCTGCCAGTCTGTGTCTTTTGATTGATGAATTCAGGCCATTAACATTCAGGGTTATTATTGTGATATGATTTGTATTCCCAGTCAATTGACTCATATTTGTTTTTGACATGATTTGGTTTCTCCTTTATTTGGCTATTCCTTTAGGCTAGCGCCTCCTGTTGCTGATTTGCATCGTTGTTTTTCATCTCTTCCTCATGGAATATTTTGCTGAGAATGTTCTGTAATGCTGGCTTTCTTTTTGTAAATTCCTTTAGCTTTTGTTTATCATGGAAGGATCTTATTTCATCGTCAAATTTGAAGGTAAGTTTTGCTGGGTATAAGATTCTTGGTTGGCATCCGTTTTCTTTCAGGGCTTGGTATATGTTGTTCCAGGCCCTTCTAGCTTTTAGGGTCTGGATTGAAAAATCTGCTGATATTCTTATTGGTTTCCCTCTGAATGTAATTTGATTCTTTTCTCTCGCGGCCTTTAAAATTCTGTCTTTATTTTGTATGTTAGGTATTTTCATAATAATGTGCCTTGGTGTGGGTCTGTTGTAATTTTGTATGTTTGGAGTTCTGTAAGCCTCTTGTACTTGGTTTTCCATTTCATTCTTCAGATTTGAGAAATTTTCTGTTATTATTTCATTGAATAGATTGTTCATTCCTTTGGTTTGTTTCTCTAAGCCTTCCTCAATCCCAATAATTCTTAAATTTGACCTTTTCATGATATCCCATAATTCTTGTAGATTCTGTTCATGATTTCTTACCATCTTTTCTGTTTGGCCAACTTTGCTTTCAAGATTAAATAATTTGTCTTCAATGTCTGAGGTTCTGTCTTCCAGGTGTTCTATCCTATTGGTTATGCTTTCTATGGAGTTTTTAACTTGGTTTATTGTTTCCTTCATTTCAAGTATTTCAGTATCTCTAACTCTTTATTGAAATGATCTCTTGCTTCCCGTATTTGGTCTTTTAACTGTTGATTGGTGCGATCATTTAATGCCTGCATTTGCTCTTTCATCTCCTCCTTCAATGCCTGCATTTGCTCTTTCATCTCCTCATTAGCTTCTCTGATCGTTTTAATTACGTACATTCTGAACTCCCTTTCTGACATTTCTTCTGCTGTGCTGTCATTGGGTTTTATTGATGTAGTATCTAGGTTTGTTTGGGACATTTTCTTCCCTTGTTTTCTCATATTGGTCAGTTGTCAGTGGGACCCTGAGATATTGCAGTTTTCCGCTACTGGCTTATAGTGTCCCGGTAGATTTCCAGTGTATCACCTCCCAGCCTTCAGTAGCCTGATGTCTTGGAGGAATCTGATAAAGCAGCTCATCCGAAGAAAACTGCCCCTAGCCCCCTACTGGTTCCACGGTTTGGAACTGGCTCTGTGCGGAAATGTTCTCACTGTGGGCCTGCACCGTGCAGCTGGCCGTGTGGGAGGAGCCCACTGCCGGAGTGTGGAAGGCTACCTTGGGAAGACTCTAGCTGCCCTGCCCGGCTCCAATAAGCCACCTCTATCTGGGCCTGCCACCTGGGCCGAGCTTTACCCAGTGGGCAGACTCACCCGTGGCTCTATTTCAGTCCGAGTCTCTCAAAGCCTCCCCTTCTTAACTCCTGGGTTCTGGAGCGACTTGGGGTGCAGTCTCCCTCTAGGCAGCCATCTTGGATCGCCCCGTGAAGAGAGCCCGCAGCCGGAGTGGGCAGAGCCGCCTGAAGAGGTCTCTGGCTGCCCTGCCCTAATCCCAGAGGCTGCTTGCGGATCGCGGCTCTCCGCTGGTTCGTTGCCGGAGTACGCTGCGCCGCAGTGGCTCCGGGACTTGGAGCTTGTTCTGGTCAGAAAGGCTCTCACTAGCGGGCCAGTTCCGTTCCGAGAACCTGGAGAAGCTGGCTGTGTGGGCGGGGCCCACCGCTGGAGTGCGCAGGGCTGCCTGTGGATGACTCTAGCTGCCCTGCCCGGCTCCGATAAGCCACCTCTATCTGGGCCTGCCACCCGGGCCGAGCTTTACCCAGTGGGCAGACTCACCCGTGGCTCTATTTCAGTCCGAGTCTCTCAAAGCCTCCCCTTCTTAACTCTTGGGTTCTGGAGCGACTGGGGGTGCAGTCTCCCTCTAGGCCGCCATCTTGGATCGCCCATATATTCTTGTAAGACACAGGAGAACGTGTTGGTGAGGAGGCAGAGAAAGGGGAGCCCTGGCTGGCCACCGGCAGCAGCAGCAGAGTCATCGTGGAAAACCAGAAGTATTTAAAGCAGTGGGTGAACATCCAAGTAAAAAACAGTGAAGAAATGGGCCCATGCCTGAGCTCAGGGCAGCCTATGCCTGGGGTCAATATGGAGTCATCCGCCAGGTTCATCAGTGGCTGCATGGACAGGGAGACCATGGGATGTGTGCACAATGGAGTACTATTCAGCCGTAAAATAACAGAGCCCTGCCATCTGCAACCACGTGGAGGATAGTGTGTTAAGTGAAGTCGCACGCTATGGCGTGGTCACTGTGGATTGATTATCTAGAGGATAATTTTGGGTGGCTTTAGGCCGGGGGTCAGGTAAAACGATTTAAGATTGTCTGGTAGACACCCCAGAGGTGAATCTCCCAGAATGGAGGACCCAGATCCCCTGGCAGAGACTGATACAGCCCAGTCAGTGTCCAAGGCGTCCCGAGGTCACAGACTAGCTGGCTGGGGACAAGAAGGCAGCACAGTGATGGGTCGTCACCCACCCATCAGTGTGTGCCAGGCAAAAGCCGAGAGAGTTGAGGAACTGACATCACAATTTTCGAGAGAGAGTGAAGAGGAGCCTCAACCCTGAGAGAGAATCTCCACCATAAAGATCAGGGCCCCGCCCGTCAGACAAAGCCAACTAAGGGGGCAGCCGGAACTGTAAAAGTTGTGGCTGGGGAGCCCCACTCCCCAACTGCCTCGAGGGCACCGAATGATCAGCGGCCACGGCTCGGCCAGCAGAGGAGTGTTTAGGTCCACCTAGGAGAAAACTCACCCATCTGAGGCCGGTGGTGGATGTGCAGGAGAGCGACCAGGCGAATGGAAGGCGAGCCCAGCGAATGGAAGGCGAGCCCAGCGTCTGGGGCTCTGGGACAACAGAGGGGATTCCACCGCCTAAGTGGGAAGAGCCCATCCGAGTCACGGCACCAGTGACGGCACCCAGAAACGCTCCAGGCACAGGACTCACGCAAGAGATGGCAGTAAGCAGACAGGCGGAGTGTCCCCTGCAGGGTGAGAGAGAGAGAGAGAGAGAGAGAGAGAGAGCGAGCGAGTGAGAGAGAGAGCAAGTGAGAGCGAGTGAGAGAGAGAGAGAGTGAGAGTGAGTGAGAGAGAGAGAGAGTGCTAGAGAGCAAGGGAGGGAGGGAGAGAATGGCGGTGGAGACATTCTTAGTAGTGAATTTCGCGGGCTGATGACAAGGGACCAGTGGCTGGGGGCAGGTTCGCGGGCTAACAGTCTGGGTTGTAACGTGGTGTGGGGGGCGGAGAATAATGGCGGCAGCAGATCCGATGCCAATATGTTTCACACATATTCACGAGAGGAAATAACAGTGTGAATGCTGAAGGGCTGGAAAAGGAATTCTTACTGTCTTTGAACGAGCATTCACTTTGAGCAATTTTAGAAGGCAAGAGAACCACCTCCACACACCCTTCCTCTGTGAAAGCCCAGGTAACTGCGTGGCAGGAGAATTCTCATATCAGTGCGTGCTATTATCAGTCTGCCTTCTACTGGATGGTACACCGGCGTCTCTGCCTACCGGTACAGGGGGTGCCTCCCAAGTCTGGGGTCCGCCGAGGGAAGTTCGGGAGGTGACACCCAGGCAGGGTCTGGCCTCGGTTTCTCCCCCTGTAAAATGGGCACAGAGCTAATCACTGTTAGGGTCATAACGAGCATCAGAAGTGGTGTTGCTACCTGTGCTCGTGACACGTTTCCGGATGAATCTGCCCCTTTGCGTCTGGGTCCCTGCAGAGCCGCGGCTTCAGACACCACCCCGTTCCCTAGCCAAAGGCTGTGCCCACCGACCCTGGCCTGCCAGAGAGGCCCCCCACCACGCACTAGCACAGCAGCGACCTCCTAAGTTCCCTGGGGCTGAGGAACAGCTTCAGGGCACCTCCAAGGAGCAGGCGGTCTCTGCCCGTGGGGCGGGGGACAGCCCCAGGTGACCCCAGCTGGCTCACTGTGGGGCCGCCCGAGGGTTTCCCACCATGATGGAAGAGTCAGAGAGCAGTCAGACACAAAGTCTCAGTTAAAATGGGGAAGAACAGAAAGCGCCGCGAGGATACTGACCTTCAGCAAGACTGGGACGTAAGCTCTCCTGGCCAGGGATCAGCTGGGAGAACGGCCACCACTGTGTCCAGGGACAGTTAGTGTCCTCCTACTCTAGAGTCTTGAAAAGAGGGAAGGACACACCAAACAGGTATGGCCCCCCTCCACTGAGAGTGACTTCCCCGAAGTGCCGAGGGAGCAGCGAGCTTGAGGACGTGCGGCCCCGGCAGCTTCCGCCCACGCCTCGCAGCCTCTTCTCTGCCGTCCTGGATGCTCTCTGGTCTTCGTGATGCAGCTGTGCCCACATCTGCGCTGGCTTCCTTCTGCTTGTGTGCTGCGGCTCTGCCTCCTCTGGGCGAGCTCTGTTCTCCTTCCCTCTGGGCAGCAGGCTGCAGTGAGGACGATGTGAGGCACATTCGTGTTCTTCTAAAACATGTCCATTCTCGGAAGTCGTATGAACAGCACCGCAGACTCACCGTGCTGAACACAGAAAAGCAGTCTAGTCTCTAAGGAACCTGTGAGAGTGACACTGCCCTCCCTCGCCCCATTGCCCGTCTGCCCTGGGGCTGGCGGCTCGGTGTCCCCACATGTGCAGGGCCGGGCCTGCTGTGGGTGCTGATGTGGGTGCTGCAGACGCCCAGCCCGGGTGGCTGGGGGGACATTTTCCTGGAGGGACGGCTCAGAGAGGAAAGGCGTCTCTACCTCCTCGTGTGAATGAGCCATTCTCAAGTGCGCTCGGCCGCACCTCTAGCTGCAGGAACTTCCCACCCCCCGGGAGGCCAGGCAGCGTCCTCCACCCCACCTGCCCTGGAGCCAGTGGCCTCTCCTCTCTGGATGCCCCCTGAGGCACCTCATGTAGGGCCCGAGCTCTTCCGAGTGCTGTCCAGCTCCAGCGCCGTCTGCGGTGGCAAGGGCCTCCCTGTGGCTGTGCAGTGTCCACTGGTGGACGTGCCCCAGCTTAGGGATGCACGTTTGTGAATGCCACTCCTGTGGACGGGCTGTCGTCTGAGTGCCTGCTGCGTCTGTACCTGGGAAGAGAACAGAACACAGCTTCTGAATGGTTTTGAAGATGGTGCTGGTTGTGTCCTGGTTACGTCCATGATGCGGAATGAGTGAGGAGAGTGAAAGTCAGGTGCGGAACAGCTTGTCCCTGTCTGCTCCTCACCCGTGAAGAGGTTTCTTGACACAAGGACAACCTGGGCTAAATGAGGACGGGTGGGAGGCAGCCTGTACACACCTTCGTCCACTTACTCCCTCAAATATGAAGCTGAATCTGCCCAGAAGTGGTTTTGCAGATGTCAACTTGCCTGTCAGCTACCTTTAAGTGAGGTAGAGTGGCCTGGTGGGCCTGGTCTGATCAGGAGAAGCCCTGGCCAGAGGGCTCTGCCACCACTTAAGCAGACCACAATCACAGCGAGCTCTCCGCTCTCGTCCCTGAGTGCACCCTTCCTAAGAGCCTGCCTGCAGGTTGTGGGTCTGCTCATCCCGTGCCCCAATCACACGGGGCAATTCTCGTCTGGGTGTACCTCTAGCTCTGTCTGTCTCTCCTACTGGCTCTACCTGGCTAAACCTGACCTGCAGCCCCAGCAGGTAGACTCCTCAGCCCAGCAGCCAGGTGCCGTGCAGGTAGGAGCGGAAGCAGACAGAGCAGTGCCTGACCCTCTCCCTGGCTGGTAACGGGCAGGTCCTGCCAGCCACGCCCGCACTCCAGGGTGATCAGACTCGGAGGCACTGGCTGGCAGGAGACGGCCACAAGCCAGGGGGCTCCCCCAAAGCACTGCGGGGCTGCTGTGTCTGGGGCCGAGGGAAACACTTCCCTCTCTTCCTCCCTCTGAGCACGGCCCTGGGTGGGAGACTGAGCAGGGTGAGCGCGGCTCGGCGACCTCGACTTGGGGACCGGAGGGAGGACACAGCAGTTGCCTCCTCCTGGCTCGTGCATTCCAGCTTGGAGCTGAGGCAGCCAGGAGCCCAGAAGAACCCAGGAGTTCAGGCGAAGCAGCCCAGCAAACCTGCTCTCTCCTGACAAAGGAGCGGGAAGGAGGCAGCGGATAGGACCCAGCCGCGTAGGCAACAGCCACTGTCCTTGGCCAAACACCAGGAGAGGCCAGGAGGGGGCTCCGCGTCCGTGCCCAGCCTGGGGAGGGCAGGCCAGCTCAGCCCTCCTGCCATGCATGCCGAAGCCCAGCCCCTGTGACGGCGCCGGAGGTCACTGAGGGCCAAGGAGGAGGGGCGTGTGGGCCTTGCCTCCAGAGCCCCGTGTCCTGTGGGCAGAAGAGGGGAGGAGCGGCCACCCAGGGCATGTTGGACAGCTGCCGCTGTGCCGCCTGCCCTGGCTCAGGCTGCCAGGTCCCCGAGACTTTGTAGGGCAGCGCTGGTTTTGAGGATGCCTTCCCACCTCCACTGGCTTGGTGCAGAGTGGGCATCTCACAGCTGAGACGGTTCTCACAGCCCAGTGGTGACCAGGCCAGCTCTCCAAGGCGATGGTGGAGCCTGTGTAGGACGCCACCAGCACTCCACCCCTGCCCGAAAGGAGCGCGTCTGCAGAGGCCTGAGGGACAGCTGAATGCCCCTGTGGCAAACAGCCACCCTACAGTTAACAGAGGGTCCCCGTCCGGCAGTGTGCAGCAGGAGGAGGGAGGGGACCTGCTGCTGAGTGTCCGAGGCAGCCCGCCCTCAGGGAGCTCAGAGAAGCTCCAGAGCTGGCAGCGCGTGCCTGTGATGTCCGCCGGGCCAGGAATCAGGCAGATTTCAAACTGCATGGACAGAGGGGGCCAGCAGAGGCCAGAGGCCAGAGGCCTGTCAGCAGGTGAGAGATTGACACTCTGTGGTCCAGCTGAGCACCAAGGCTGGGCTCACGGATCCCCCGTGCCTCCTGAGCCTGGGGCTGGATGGGGCACCGACGCGGCCGGGCGTCGCCCGCTGCTGACTTCACCTGCGTGGATTCTTGAAGTGGTCCAACGGGAGAGCGAGAACAGACCCCTGGCTGCTCTATCAGGGAGAGGGCGGGGCCACCAGGGCGTGTGGCCACAGGACCAGGCGACGTCCACCCTGGTGCCGCCCCTCTGCTGCTCGGGACGCCGGGGCAAGGAGGACGGGGTCCCTGGCATCGTGGCCTACCTCCACATCCGTTCTCCAGCCACCGCAAAGGAGAACGGGAGGGGAACGGCAGCCGCACGGGGGCAAGCGCCCGGCCCCCACGTGCTCCTGCTGGCTCGCCCACCGCGGCCTGCTTCCCTCTGCTCTATCACACAGACCCCTGGGCCAGGGAGCGGCTGTCCCCTCCTGCTGCTGGGGGACATCTCGAAGCTGGCTCCCCTGCAGGCCCTGGGTTGACCTGCTCCACCCACACGGCCAGCGGCTCCTGCTGGGAGGAACCTCGCGTTCTCCACAGAACCCCGTTTGGCCTTGCAGTTGCAGCATGACCTGGAGACGCTTGGTGGCCATGGAGCATTTCTGCAAAGCTGCTGGTCCCTCCAATTCACCTCCATGGGGCCACATGGAAGAGGTAGCAGGGGGAATTCTAATGTCCACAGGTGGGTGGACCCTGGCGTTGACTGCAGTGGTGTGGGAAGCACCGCGGGACAAGCTTGGGAGCCTGCCCACCGGGAGACTGAGCTGCCAGACACCCTCGTCGGGCCAGCTGTGGGGGTTCGGGGCTGGTCACAGACCTCTCCGGCTACTGGTTCAGCTGGCAGGTCACAGGGGTCAAAGCCAACTGGAGGAATCTTCGGGACGGCCGAATCAGCAGAGCTGGGGGAGACAGTTTTGGACGTGCTCCGGCTCAGCCTGTGAAGCCGCCCTTGCTCTCTGGAGCTCTGTGGCAGTTCTGAGTGCTGCGGGAGTCCATTTATTCTGTTGACAACACTTCTTAGACTCGCACACAGGCCCCTGACCTGTTGCTATCCGTCTCCTAGTTATACATCTGGACTCTTATGGAGGACTTGATTTTTGGACAATCATCATCCCGACATATGAAATAAGAGGACAAAGGCAAAACCTGATGCGTGTCCCTCCCCTTTCCTCAGCCTTTCCTGCACTTGGTGCTAGTCGGACGGACCTTCAGATCCTGAGCCCCAGAGAGTGGGCCAAGCAATCCACAGCACTGGTCCCCACAGGGTCAGGTGACTTTGCACCTCCCCCAGGGACCCCACATTGCTGTGCAAAGTTCTCATTTCCAAAGGAGATGTTTCTGTGTGGCAAAGCTCAGAATAGCCTTCTTGTCTTCACAAATATTAGCATTCGTTTTGCTTTTTATCCTACGTGGGGCTGGTTCCATTATTCTCAGATTTACCATAGGCCGAGATGTTTGTACGAAAAGTAATGCAGGGGTTAAAAAATACTTGCTGTGAATGGTTTTGTCTGTGGCTCTATGCAGTTTCTTTTTTTGTGTAACAGTTTTTATTCTGTGAAATCACTTTCTTATTTTTGGATTTTAGCGTCCAATTTAATCCACTTCCCCTGTCTTGTCCACAGAGTTTGCTCCTTCGTGGAGCAAACTTACTGAAGTCGCCGTGACGCTGTCTCTCACCCCCCTGCAGGACTTGTCAGGTGAGCCATGCTAATGAGATGTGACTGAGCAAGGGTGCACAGGTGTGTTCTCCGGCTCAGATTGGTGCGTCTCTGAGAGACACACACAGGCACACACGCACACACGCACACATGCTCGGAAAGCCGTGCCTGATCAAAGGCTTCCATTTGGTTGAACTTGGCAATGATTTTGAAATGTTGACAACTGTCAAATTAAGATCACCCAAGCCATTTCACAGGCTCAAATTTGGATGCAGGTCTCAGAACAGAAGGAGATAGCTACTGGCTACAGCCCAAGTGACTTCGCCATCTATCATTCAGTTAGCTGTGCTTCATGAAACGGAGCAACCTGGGGCCGGGGGAGGTCAGCCTCCAGAGCTGGGAGTCAGCCTCCCACCTTGTCCTCTCTGGAAGGAGGAGTGGAGAGTAGCCTTTTATTTTAAATGTGCAATTAAGGAGCGTGGTTAGATTTGTTTAGCGTCTCTGTGTTTCCTCCCTCACCTCTGTTTCCTCTTCCCCACTCCCCCAAGGAGAAGCATCCATCTTGCAGGGCCTAGGGTGGGGGCGGGCCTTTCTTCAGCTCCTGCAGAGTGTGTTTGCCTGCCTGGGTGACACGGATGTTTTTGTTGCTCTGCTTCAAGGTCTGTCCTGGTTGAAAAGTTCAGTGTTTATAGTCTTCCCCTGATTTTAAGCTTTCTAAGAGCAATGATAGCATTGCCTCGATTTTAGCACCCAGAACAGCACTCTGAGTAGAGCAGCGCTGAGTGAGTGGTAGCAATGCATTGAAGGTTCACAGAAAATGTTGATTATGAGAAATAAACATCACTGTTTTGAGTTGCCATCACTATTGGCACTGGCAGCAGAAGAGAGAAATTGTTTACAGAAAACTTTGTAATGTTTAATTAATTTTCTATCAGCAAATTACTCTGCTGCCATTGTAACTGAATCCTGTAGTTACGAATGGGTGTCCAGTTTCCAAAACGCACCTCCACTGGCACCGTGTCCGGGGACTGGCAGTGTGGTGTGTGGGGGCACCTCTGGGGCCTACTAGCTCACGTAGAGGGCTGCCCCCTAAAGAGCATGGCGGGCGCTTGGCAAAGCCCTCTCAGCCGAGGGAGTCGTCTCGGCTTCTTAGTACATTTGCCTCCAGGGAGTGGAGGAAATTGGACTGCGGCTACGTCCAGGGTCTGCCGCAAATGTAACTCGGCGCTAAGGCCAGAGCCGGAGCTGGTCAGAGGGCACCGTCAGCAGCCATGAGGCTCGGCCTCTGGGGCCCCGAGAGGCACTGCAGCACCTGGTGGCCGACGGCCGGGTCAGGACAGGAGGTTGTGGGCAGGTCCTGTGACTGAGTGACAGCAAGTTGCAGAGTTCTGGAAATTCTTTTGTAGATGTGGATTACACCTCATTCAGGTGCTCAGACAATACGATGCCCACAGGATCTGTTGAAAGCAGACCCTTCAACTAAATAACTAACGTTCCCTGCCTCTAGTCATCCAGTGACGGCTACAAAGGCCCTGCTGGCTATTCTGGGGTGACACAGTGTGTGTAATCCAGGGAGTGTGCTCAGCTCACGATGGGCGTCTGCAATTCCGGAAGCCAGGGTGCTGCCTGAATGTTTTCCAGCAGGAAGAGCACCCACTGCCTCCAAGCCCTCCCTCTTTGTTTCTCATTGTCTTCTGAAACTTGAAAAGGAAATAATTCCCTTGAGGTATCAGCTGTTGAATTTTTTTTTAATCCTCCATTTGGGAGCCAGCACCTGAAACCAGTCAGGAAGGTACTCGTATAGAAAGGTGGCTCAGCATGGCCCGACCCTGGGAGAGGTTTCTGTTCCCAGTGGTGGAGTGGATGCCATTATCAGACTCACCCAGAGGCTGCTGCCTAGGGCGGAGCGGCTTTGCAAAGGGCCATGTCAGGAGTTTCCATTTACACAGATCAAGGTGTGAAAGTTCCCACAGCCCCAGTTATGCAGTGCACAACTTGATCCACCACAGGAGGAGCCAGGGTGGATGGACTCCTCCTTGGAGCTCTGCAGAGCTTCTGAGATGTACCAGTTCATGCTCCTCTGTATGCAGAACTGTCCACCAAAGAGTAGGACAGCATTACTCTCAGGATGGAGAGAGAGAGAGAGAGAGAGAGGACTTGAGTTCAGGGGAGGGGTGCTGGTCTATAGTTTTTAATATATCACTAATTGTGTACTTGTGTACTTTGGAGGAAAACACATTCCTTCTTTTCCAATGTACTCAGTTGAAAAAGTTGAAAAAATGATTCTGGTGGTATCTCCATTTCTGACCTTGAAAGATTGTGTAAAACGTGCATTAAGTATCAGCCAGGAAAACCCTAGAAAGGTCAGCTTGGTGCCACAGGACCTGCTGCACCAACCACCCAGGAGTTGAGGTTCTGTGCATCATGGCAGGTGAGCAGATTGGGTGAGGACCGCGGCACGTTCCCCACGCACAGCAGGTGCGTTTGCATTCAGTATCTGGTGGCGCCAAGCTGGAAGTATGGGCTCTTAAGGAAGCATGCTGTTTGCTTCGATTAAGTGATTTTACACTGTGCTATGCATCGATGGTTTGGAAAGTATCCAGACCCAGAAAAAAGGCTCTTCAAAGTCATTTGGATGAAATGTAAGTTCAAGGGGGAAATGACGAGAGGGAGACGTGAAAGACTAGAGGTCCCTTTCATGTTCCAATTCCCTGTGGCCCCACGTCAGTCTGTGCCTGGGAAAAATCAGGCTTCCACGCTGCTTGGAGGACGCATTCTAAATCACTGTGCTGGCTCCCCGAATGTTTCCGGTAGTGTTCTCATTATGGGCTCAAGGTTCACAAATACAGCCGACAGCTACACTGGAAAAGAATCTTTTTGTATGAACTTAACCAAAGGGTAAGACTGTGATTTAACAGCAACGAATCACCCCCCGAATCCAGGGGCTTTTGGTGTGTGGGGAAGCTGGCAGACCTGGGGCTCGGCCAGGGAGGAGAGAGGGCTGTGGGTGCACCAGCGCACCCTGGCAGCAGCGATCCAGTCCCAGATGTCTCTCTGCTGATGTATGAGTAATGACAGGGCTTGGTGCTTGCGGACAGCTTGTGCAAGCTCTGTAAGGTGCGAGGCACGGCCGTCGCCAGCTCCAGCCACAAGGTGTCACTAGCACCGCTTGGTGTCAGACACGTGTCCATCCACCGTGCTGCTCAGTCTGAGAGTCTGGCTGCCTCCACTGTTTCCTTACGCATTTCTGCGTCATCTGTATTGAAGGTGCCGGCAGGGTGGAGCGCGGTCCCTTTCCTTGTCTACGCTCGTGTAAACCACAGTACTATTTAGGGATTCGTTGGCACCCTGGAAATGCAGGCAAGCAGGACGAGGTGGGCCAGCGGGTAGCGCAGTCACCAGGGAGCAGACAGGAGAGTAAGCTTCCAGCCTCCTGTTCAGCCTGTGCGTGCAAAGCAAGCAGAAAGAGCTGGCTCCACGGAAGCCGCCCCCACAGGTGGCAGGACCCTCTCGGGCTGACGCCTGCCTGTACCTGCATAGCCGTCTGAAGCAGACGAGCTTTTGAAGAGAGGGGCGCACACTGACCCTCTCTTCAGAAGGAGGGGTGAGGGCTGCTACGCTGGCGCCGCCCATCCCAAGGTCTCAGACAAGGTCAGGTCACAAAATGAAGTCCTTCCACGCAGGGCCGGGGCAGCAGAGGGGCCAGGTAAAGCCCTACATGTTGCTAACGTTGCCTCCCAAGGCCGGGCATTTTGTGGGTTGCATCTTCAGGCAGGGCGCCCTCTTCCCACGTGTCCGCCCTCACCAGCGCCTCCTCTGTGAAGCGCTTCTCTGAGTTCTCCTGAGATGCTCTGCTTTCCTCATAGGACTTGCGTTCTGAATTCTCACCTGTTCCTGCATCTTGTCGCCACTACGTGCACATCTCTCCGAGGGGAGAGCGAGCTTTCTACTTTGCACTTGCTGAGGCATGGAGTGAGGCATGTGAGCAAGAAGACGTCAGGGGCAAACGGCTAGTCCTAGGTTGGATTTTAAATTTCGGGGCATCGTCGTCACACACAGCAGTGGGGTTCATTCTGACACGTGCGTAAGTGCGTGCAACGGTTTCCTCATCTCAATCCCCAGCACTCTCCTCCTCCCTCCCCTCTGCTCTCCCCCTTCCCCTTCCTCTGCTCTATGTGGAAATCACTAATTCCTAATATTGTCTGGACAGTCATCGAGCTGAATCTTTCGACTTCAGTCCTCCCCACTTGGCTAGTGCTGTGTCAAGCACCAGGAGTGAATGTCCAGCGCTGTGCTGGACCTGGCAGATGTCCACGGATGCTTGCCGAGGGGTGAATGCATTTGTGTTCATGTGACTGTGGTGCAGTTCGCACCCTCCAGGGGCTTAAGGTGTAGTAGGGCACGAGCAGCCGGGGCGTTTGAGCAGAGGGGAAGCATGCAGGATAAAGGTGTGCACAGGTGTCCGCTGGTGCAGAGCAGGGCTCCAGGCTCGACTGGGGCAACGTGAGCCAGGCTGTCTGGAGGAGCTGATTCTCAGGTGGAGTCCCACGAGCTCTGAAGAAGAGTCAGGTAA
Organism: Sciurus carolinensis; assembly: GCF_902686445.1. NCBI lineage: Eukaryota > Metazoa > Chordata > Mammalia > Rodentia > Sciuridae > Sciurus > Sciurus carolinensis. The sequence goes on along the minus strand of NC_062227.1, from coordinate 80,118,523 downwards.
GGAAGTGGGGAGGCCCAGAAGGCATGGGGGGAGGGCAGGTGGTCTGGACCCTCACTGTCCAGTGGAAACATAGAATGAACTACATACACAGTCACTGCAATTTCACATGAAAGCAGCAAAAAGAGGTGAAATTAACATCAACACTGTAGTTCATTTAGTTCAATAATCACAAGCCGCGCCATCTCCACGGAGACCAGTACGGAAGTGTCATCCGCCTACCTTCACCTGGTGCCGCGTCTTCCAAGTGTGGTGTGTGTCCTTCGCTGCTGCAGTTCACCTGCTCAGAGCTGTCGGGGCCACTGGCCGCCAGGCTGGACAGCATGAGTGGTGCACGTGGGGGGGGACCACAGCCAAAGTGCACGCTGGTGGCTTTCCAATTAGCAGAGGTTAAAGTTCAGGGCCGTGTGCGGGATGATGGGTCAGATGTGCACACTGTGGACCGAGGGGTGCGCTCTGCCTTGTAGGGACGGGGCCAGACCGAGGTTCTCAGCAGCGAGTGACCTACTCAGGAGGCAGCGTGTGTGTGTGTGTGTGTGTGTGTGTGTGTGTGTGTGTGTGAAGGGCCAGCCTGAAGACAGAGACCACGATCGATGAGCACGTGACCTGGGGTGGCGGCAGCACTCCTTTGCATCACACGCCACGAGAGCTGGGTGTTCAGTGATGGACAGACGAGTTGGGAGGATGGCTTGAAAATGTGGCCTCCTCCAGGGGCACAGTGCAGAAGCCCGGGGAAGGGACAGTGCAGAAGCCAGGGGAAGGGACAGTGCAGAAGCCAGGGGAAGGGACAGTGCAGAAGCCAGGGGAAGGGACAGTGCAGAAGCCCGGGGAAGGAAAGAGCTACTTTGGTAGCCAGTGGAGTGGACTCAGGAGCAGGAAGAATCATCCAACAGCATGTAAGTCGGCTGGGACAGAAGTCCACTTATGTACTGGACATAAGGGAGACTGTGACCAAGACCAGCACACACGATAAAGGACAGTAGGAGAGGCAAGCTTCAGAGATGACAGAGCAGAGGGCTTCAGGAAGAAGCACGTGGCCAGCTGTGTTCGGGCACGTGTGCGCACAGTCCAGTGTACCAACTGCCCCAGGAACAACAGGTTTTCAAGTTTCTCCTGTATTTAGAGTTGCCATTCTTTGGGCTTTGTGGTGTTAGGGAGGCTACCAGGTTCCAGCTGCAGGTGAGTGTGTGACATCCATTGCAACATGTGGGGCCCTTTGAAAATGGGTTGAGATGAAGCTTTATTTGGAAGTACTGGGGCAGATGACAAAGTTTGATCACTTGGTTAAATGTTTAAATACATAATGCAAATACATGCATATGTGTATCTGCATATATGTGTATATTTGATGAAGAACTAGGAAAGAGGAATTTGCCGAATTGAACCATAAAGAAATGACAAATAACCGGGTGCAGTGGTGCACCCTTGTAATGCCAGCAACTCAGGAGGCTGAGGCAGGAGATCACCAGTTCAAAGCCAGCCTCAGCAAAGAGCAAGGTGCTGAGCAACTCAGTGAGACCCTGTCTCTAAATAAGATACAGATCAGGGCTGGGGCTGGGGCTCAGTGGCTGAGTGCCCGGAGATCAATCCCTGGTCCCTCCCCAGCCCTGCCAAAAAGAAGTGACAAATGCGTAAGGAGACTGAAATGCTGGTCACATGGCATTTGCTCACTACACACTGTATACTGGCATGTAATGTCACACTGTGCCCCATAAGTACATACAGTTATTATGTGTCAGTTAAGTAAAAAACAACAAATCGGAAGTATGAAGAGAATGTAGCATTTGGGGACAGAGCAGGTCCTAAGCCTTGGTGCTGGCGGGGAGCCTGGGCGATCTCCTTCCTCGGCAGCGCCTCTGTGGGAAACACCAGCCACCTTCACCTGGCGAAGTGGAAGAGTCTGCCTTTTCATCGTATCCAAGGTCGACTCGAGCTAAAATCAAAGTTGCTGGTTGCCCTGTGTGTGCCACACAGCCCCTGAGAAAAGGTAACGGGAGCTCAGGAAGATTCGCCCGCCGTCTCCCTTCTGACGGGTGGGCGCTGCCCACCTGTGCCAGGTGGTCTCTGAATTGACTTTCCCAGTGGCCATGTGTTTCCTTATCGGTCACACTGGATGCTGCTCCTCGAGCCAGTGTAGACATCGATGTTCATGGCAAGCCCAGCGCCAGCCCCACGGGGGACTCTGACCCTCTGCTCTGAGCTGCAGCATCACCCGGACTACCCCAAACCCTTCCTGGGCCTCCCTTTCTCTAGTGCCCTAAGTCTGCTGTCCTTTCTTGAATTTTCTAGTTTGAACATACATAGCGCCAACAAAAATGCTTTTCTAGGTACAGGGTTAGTGTGTTTCTTTATCGGTGAAAGAACAACAAAACCCAACCAAAAAAAAAAAAAAAAAAGAACAAACAAAACCAAACCCAAACAGGCTCCGGATGTGTCCTGGGTGCTGCCTTCCCGTTTCCTTTTCCCTCTCCTCTTCCTGCCTGTTTCCTCAGACCCGGATGAAACAGCACCTCACGGGACACTTCAGGCCTCATTTCCTCTCTGAGCAGCAGAGGCTGCTCCTTGCTGAGCCTGGGATCGGGGTGTGGTCCGGCTGGCAGCACCAGGTGGGTGGCCACCAGGAGGCCAGTCCCATGCTCATAAGGGTGAGGCCCACTGTACAGCCCCCCTGGCCTCCCGGGGCCTGGGTGCTGCGGGCCAGGTGGGCTGGCCAGTGGGCCAGTCCAGCCTTTTCTGTGGAATTTCACAAGGTTTGTTCCAAAGAGAGCACAGAAAACTCTTCTCCCCTTGGAACTCCTTTCCTCGTCTCTACTGCCCTGCGCCAGGGTCCTCATCCTCTCAGTGACCAGCCGATGGTACTTGAGAGGAAGAACAAAGTCTCAAGGGCAAGTGTGCTTCAGCAACGTTCCCGACACTCCGTTCGGTAAGCAGTTTTTTTGTTTTGTTTTGTTTTGTTTTTTGGTAAAGAGAACATATAACGTGGCCTGCGAGACGGACACGATGCCACTTTCCGCTTTACTGCAGTAACTGTTCCAGCTGCAAGGCTGCCCTGGAGCACGCAGGGCCTGGCTTGCACGCTTGCGGGGAAGAGAGGCAGGAAACTGTGAGCGGGAGCCGGCAGCCTCGCGGCCTGCCCCTGCTTGGCCATTTGATGGCACTCTTGTTTTTCTCTTTAAGTAACTCTTTAAAAGTAACCTCTGAAAAGGGCTCTTTTCTGCTCAGTTCAGTGTCCCTCTTCAAAACCAGCAAACAAGGTCCCCCATCTCCAAATTCTTTCAGCAAAAGAAACCACCCATCTAGCAAAAGCACAAAACGGAAGGGAATTTAAATCCCAAAAGGTTTCTGTTGTCACTTTTCTAAAAATGTGGGGTGACCAGTCAACACACAGCCGGAGACCGAGCACAGGGGTGCAGACCCCGTAACTGGGTGAGACGGCCCCGCCCCCGCCTCCGGCACCGTGGCTGCTGGTGTCCTGCACTCGGGCTGCCGCCTGCCCACCTCTGCACCCTGCACTGCGGCTGCCCAGGTCCCACCGCCGGCAGGTTTTTAGGAGTTGCTTTTGTCTCCGTTTTTGGTACAAAAGCAGACAGCCTCCTTGGATGTGGGTGAAATGGCTATTTCTTATCCACATTGGTGGCAGAGGATGGTTTTCACTTGGACTCTTTTGAAGTGGATTGGGCAGAAGTCTGTGAGAAGGTTCTGGAAGATGAGTCTGGTTTGATCTATTCCAATTTTTACTGTGAACCCCTGTTGGTTTGGGGCCTGCGTGAATGTAGCCTTTGGACTTTGCTTTCTGAGCCCTGGGACAGGACACTTGTCAGCCTGGTGTTGGGGCTCAGTGCAGAGGGTGGGGGCTGGGCTTGGTCTGTGGTGGGGCCGCCTGCCCACCTGGGAAGAGCCCTGGGCTCCTAGGCATGGGTGGGGGAGAAGGAGGCCTAAGGACCACAGTGGGTGCGCTCTGCTGGCTCTGTCTGCACAGCCCGCTCAGTATTCCAGCTCCCCTGCCACCTGAAGTCGTCCAGCTGGGGTGGCCGGGTGCAGGACCAGCCTGGTCTCTGCCTTCCTTGGCTGCTGCGTTGCCAGGAGTGGTAACTGGGTTGGTTGAATCTCCTTAGCCCATCTGGTTGCTCAGAACCAGAAAGGCCTTGTGCTGGGGCTGGTGGAGTGCTGCCTGTAGCCTGTGCAGAGAGGCCTGTGCAGGGTGGCCCACGCGGGCTTTGGAGGCAAGGTCTGCGGGGCTGCGTGCATCTCCACCGACCCAGGCAGGGCGCACCCTTGCTGCTCTCCCCAGGGTGTTCAGACCCAGCAGCTGCGGCTGCCCTGCCAGCAGTTTCCAGTGTTCACAGTTGTTCTTGCTGCCACCATGTTCTGGGACTTGTTGTGGGCAAGACCCCATCCAGTCAGGCCCGAGTCAAAGGCCTGGTCCCTCTATTTTGCATGACATTTTTCATCTAAAAAAAAAAAAAAAAAAAAAAAAACCTCCAAAGAGCAAAGTTGCTGAGTGAGCACAGGAGGGATGGGCCTCTGTGTGCGGGGCTCCCTGCAGGCCGGCTCGAGGCCCTAAGAAAAATGAGTGGATGGGCTCAGCTCCGTCCCTAATGAGCAGCAGTAGATCACATCACAAATACAGGACACGCATAATCTGGCACCATCGACAGCGGCCTCCCCACCACAGGCTCAGGGCTTGTATGTCTGAGCGGAAGTGAAGCTTGGAACTGCCTCTGACCTTAAAGTGCCGGGGCTCCAGGCAGGGGGCTGGGCTTGGTCTGTGCTGGGGCCCTGGGCTCCTGCCCAGCTGGCTGGACCCGCAAAGCCGCTGGGGGGCGTTCCTTCCCCCGTGCCCCAAAGGGTGTCCTCCCTGGAAGCTGGCAGGGAACCTCAGACACTGGGCAAACAACCATACATCAGGGCTGTCCCGATTCAATCAGGCATGGATGGCAAGTAAGTCATCAGCGCCCGCGAAGCTAATTGGGGTAGCAATCCCTGGCTTCGGCTACGTCTTTCCGACTCCAGTGGTGATGGGCACAGCTGTTAGATCCAGGGGACGCATGAAAGGAGAGAACGAGGAGAGGGCGCTTCAGATCCGAGATCACAATGCCGTCTGTCTTCTCCTTCCCTTCCACAGAAGCGCGCAGATTCTCCTACCCTCTCTAGACAATTACTCACAGCAGGCGGGTCAGCCAGGACGAGCTCGCTGCCGCATTTTGAAGTTCATCTATGGAGGGGAAGAGACAGACGGAGAAAAAAGGAGCCTTCTCGTAATGTGCGTGGGGGGCGGCGTGTCTAAAATAGGTTAGACTCAGGGGAGGTGGCCCGGGAAGGAGCAGAGGCTGAGATGGGTGCCCGGGCAGCTGGCGTGGGTGAGCGCCGCGCAGGCAGACCTGTGCCTTGCAGTCTTCCCGTGAGGAGGTGGCGGCGTGGGCGAGACACAGCTCGGGCGCTCTGGGAGAGCAGCGGGGGTGTCCCCTCGGGTCTGGCCGACTCTGCCCTGCCTGAGCTGGGCAGTGGTCCAGCTGTGCCTCCTGCCCCTCCTCTGCTCTGCCATCTCTCCCCGGATGCGTGGTGTGCTGTGGCTGGGACTGGAGAAGCCAGGGCTGGGAGGCGGGGAGGCAGTGGAGGCCCGGCACGGCTGCGCGCGCTGCAAGGGCGCAGGGAAGCCAGGCTTGCCCAGCCTCCGGGGGTCCCTGCCTTTCCTCAGCACCGTGGACACAACGTCCTTCCGGTCTGTCAATCCTGTGCTGTGACCTAAGGGTGGTAAATGCTGCCTGTCGTGGAGGAGGAGAGGCAGGCACCCCACGTGTTGCTTCAGCTGCTTTGTGGGGCGTCCCCGCCCCTGCTGGCCTTCAGGTGCCTGTCCATCCTGACACCCTCACCGGCTGGCGGAACTTTCTGTCTCCTCTGGGCTCTTAAACCCAGAGTGGACCCAGATCCCTTTGTCTTGCTCAGGACAAATTGTTTGAAGAGTTCTTTCCCCTTTGATTCCCAGAAGGCAATAAATAAGCTTAGAATATGGGTGTCTGCGACTCCATCCTTGGTTTTTCATACTGACTGTAATGTACTCCAGACCATTAAGGCTGTAAGATAATTAGGGCCACGGCTTGAGTCCCTTGTTGCTCCCTGTCTCCATCAATGAGACGAGCTCCGCCTCCTCTCCCCCTCGCCAGACACGGGGCTGCCAGCGGAAGCTCACCCTAGCCGCTGGACCCCAACACTGCTGTGCTGCCCAGGCTGGGGTCTGCTATAGCACCCTGACCGGGGTGCAGTGAGGGTGGCCGCATCCGCTGTTTTGCGACCCCTGACCGGCCCTTCTATCCTCCCTCCCTGCTGTGTTCCATCAGCCCTGACAGGCCGCTCAGGACATGCCAGAAGCAGGACCACTGTGCTGGGCAGGGTGTCTCTGCTCTCTTGGCTCAGTGGGGTCCCCAACCTCTCAGCTCTTCCTCCTCTGGATTCAGAAAGCAGAGGCCAAAGGCTACGGAGGGCCTTCGGAGATCCAGCTGTTGGATGGCCTGATGGGCAGGTGCCTCCCAAGCAACCCTAATGGACGGCAGTGGGCGGCCCCTGTTTGTTGTTAGTGTCGTGTTTAGCTCTGCTCTCTGCAGAGACTCCCCTTGCACGCCTGGAACAGCTTCCCACCACCTCTGAAGTGTTGACAAGAGGAAACCAAGATTCTATGCCAAGGGCGCAAGTGTCTCCCCTCCTCCTTTACCACCGCCCTGGCCCCAGCTGGCCAAGTCAGCCTCCACACGTGAACCCAGCACGGGCCCAGGGAGGCAAGGCCAGCTCCAGGTAAGCACCAACATGCTTCCAGCAGCGCTCCAGGGCTGCCGGCCCCCGACTGGGTCCCCTCTTCCGGGCACACTCCGTCTGGACAGGGCCTGTGTTGGCATTTTATGCCAGCACTGCAGAACTGCTTCCAGGGAGCTCTGAGGCTGCTCTTCTGCTCCACGAAGACCCACGTGGGCACGTGGGTCCTTCACGGGAAACATCCTTCATGAGCTGTTTTCCTCTCCTGGGGAAAGCTGGGTGGGAGGGCATCGCAATCCCGTTCTCTGCACAAATTACCCAATCGGCCCTTTGTGCTGAAGCACAGTCACTAATGAAAATGTAACAAAAAGTTGAATCGCACTGGAATTGGACAGAAGGAAGCCGCCTATTCGATTTCTGGATTTGTTCTCGTGCTTGACATTAAAATTAAGGGCATGTTTGGGATGGACGTCTTTGGTCAGACATTACGATAGAGATCAGCAACGTGTGTGCCGAGCAGGGATAGGCATAAACTTTTTATTATATGCACTGTCGCCCCTGTAATTAGCACAGTGTTAGCAACGTGATTCATTGAGGGTGCAAGCACATCCATCACATGCAGGAGCTGGGTGTGTGCTGCACAGGCAGCCGGGGCAGGAGGCCCCCAGAGATGGATGCTGGCAAGGACCCCTGCTCCTCTGGGCCTGTGACTCCTACTGGTTGGTCGTGGATACAAGTGAAATCCTGAGTTTGCCAAACACACAGTGCTGGCAGTGACAGAGTGCCAATTTTCCTGTATGTGGCTAGTCCATGCTTCAGATGAGCGACAGGGAGGTGAAGGGGATCTCAAAACAACCAAGTCCCATTTCATTTCAATACTGAGGGTCCAGTTGGCCCCTCTTATTTTGATGTGATGAAGGAATAGGATTGTGTTTCTTGGATGTGAAGTAGGTGGGGAGGATCCCCCTCAGGGTGGGCAGCGCTCGGCGGGTGTGCAGTGAGAGCCGCAGTCTCTGCCACGGCAAGGGCTTCTCAGGCAGCCGCATCGGGATTGCACAGTGTCGGCCCCTCGGTGACCTCAGCCTGCTTGCCAGCCAGACTTTCAAAACCAGAGGGCATTTCCGCTTTCAGAGCCTGTCTGTCCAGGATTCCCTTGGCAAGAAGCAGGATCGTCAGCATGTGAGGTCTGCACGTCAGGGTGTGTGTGTGTGAGTGTGCGTGCTTGCAGATACATATCTTATGAAAATAGGCCTGTTAGAAAATGCTTCATTTGGAAATGAATCTTCCTATTCAAAGCAGGGCAGGAGGCACACGGCCTGGGAGGTGAACTCAGCCTGCCTGAGTCTCCCCTGAACACATGGATTCGGCCACAGCCAGGCCGGCAGCTCTCTCTCCCCGTGGAAGGCTGGAGGGTTCCCAGCAGATCCGCTTCAGCTGTCCCTGCCAGCAACTGCCACCTAGTAACCCTCTCCTGCCCAGCTACAGGCTGCGGATGGCCCCGAGGGTGCCGGTGACCCAGGGTCACCCACTTTCAGTTGCTCGGCAGTGGCTGCCTTTGTGACAGACTCTTCTCCTGGGAGCCAAGGAGACCTCAGGGAGAAAGCCAGTTCTCTGGGATGAGTCCTGGAGATCTCCCCAGAGGATGGGGAGGAGGCTCTGAGGTTCATTTGCCAGGGTTCTGTGCCGAGGCATCTTCTGCTTTGTCCTGCAGCGCCAGGAAGGGTTAGCGGATACTTGCAAATGGAAATAAATGATATTTTCCCCAAAGAATTGCACTTGGGATTCCATGTGAATTTGTAATTCTTAACTCTCCAAATTTCTGACTTACTGTAGAACTAAAAAATCAACTGATCTGCTTCCATTTGTCACATTGCTGACGAATTTCAGGACTTAAACTATCAATTAAAACAATTATGGATCAAAAGGACAGTACAAAATATGTCTTTGCTATATCTTAGGGGAAAAAGTAAAATTTTGTGTCGCACTTAATTTCACCCTTCCTATTTTTTTCCTTCTGTAACTTGAAGGACGCTCAGTCTCTTTAAGCGAATGTATTCTACTGACCAGAATGTTTTGAAACTATCGTTCCATAAGCATTTTTCCCAGCTTCAAAAATTTAGCAACCATTTTCTCTAGCCTGAAAATCAGGCCATGTGCCCGTGACATCAAGCGCCAGTCTCCTCTGGTGATACCAGCCTGCACTTTCCACAAATAGCTGGATTGGCTCTAAAGGGGGGAAGCCACAGATTTGCAGAGTTGGGGCAATATCCAGGAAGCCGAATCCCAAGCCGCCCAGTCGTCACCGCCAGCACCCTGGTCTAGGCTGTGAGGCTGCTTGCCCTGAGCCTCTCGCCACCCAGCCAAGCAGGGAGAGTGGCACTTTACAGCTGGAGGCTCCCAGGGTTTTATTTTATTTTGCTGGAGGTACAAATAACTCAGCTTTTCTTTTCCCTTCCCCCTGAAAAATATCGCAGTGTCCTTTCTTAATTTTTCATGTAAGGAGAAGGTGGGGAGGGGGAAAAACACAAAATAAACATGTAGCTAGTTAAATAAAAATCTCATTTGGTTTCCAAAAACCCGAAGCAGAGAAAGCACTCTGCGGCCGCCGCCAGCCTCCTGGAAGCTGGTAAATACATGTGTTCTTAGAGATGTCTTTTCATGTGCAGCAAAGCCCATCTTCAGCTGTCTCTGCACCCTTACTTTTTCACCTTGAAATCAAATGACCATTTCCTTATCCTTGTTTCAGAAATTTCATCCTTTTTATAAATGCAGAGAAGTGGAATTCTGGAGGCAAGGCAAGAAACTGCAGTAGAAATACCCCATTTTACACTGTGGCTTATTGGACAGGAACAGTGTAATTTGCCTACAGCTTCAATTTCCCCCGCATTTGTAGCACATGCATTTGGGGGATGTACCTGGCAGCTAGATTGACAAGACAGACCCTGATGGCTCCAAAGCGTCAATAAAGCACACACCATGAAGGATTTGCACAACAGACAGTAATGGCTTCTTTGGAACTGTTATGGTCTATTGGGTCAATAATAATCCACTTTTTAAAGAGTGCCAAAATATGAATTTATACAGCAGGCTGTAATGGCTCCTGATCTATCAGGTAAATTGCATGAATGCTTAGAATTTATATGTGTGCCACAGAACATGGACACCACCAGGAGGTACTGCTGGGCAAAGCAAGCTCTGTGTCTGCACCCACCACAGGCTCCTTCCCAGCTGTTGATAAAGATGATCTACTGCAGCTGGGGAAATGGAAATATCTGTTAACATTCAGAAGTTTAATGCCACAATTTACATTTCACCTTTAATTGACTATATTTTGATAAATACTCTGGATTACTTGCATCAACATAAACTCTGTTTTCCCTAAAATGAAGTTGTATTCATTCCAAACTATATTTAAAATACCTTGATTACACAATTTTGCAGTAGGCTGATGCACAATATTTAACTCACACACGATGTTTACGAGTAAGCCTCTATCCGATGGACTCGTAATTTCTCTTTCTTCTGTGAGGTGGAAACGACTCCTGAATGTGCAGTGCTCTGCCTGCTTTTAACATTTGTCTGATTCTTTCCAGCAGGTGGAGGCAGACGGTAAGAAGCTTCTAAAGAAACAACCAAAAATATTTTCTTCCCCAGCAAATGCTGACATTTAGGGGGAAACAAAATATCCACAAAGAGGGAAATTAAATGAATAGTTTGCAACAGGAACGGCAGCGTGACACAGTTTTACCTAATGAAGATTCCAGAGCGGAGACATTTCCTAGACCCTCCTCGCTATGAACGTTCTTCTCCCTTGGCTTGCTTTCTGCTACAGCTGGAAAGCTCTCCAGAAGAAAAGCCTAGTGAATTATTTAATAAATAAAATTCATTACGACAACCACGTTCAAGGATACCTTCTCAAATTCCTTCAAATAAGTACAGCGGCGAATGCTCTACCAGGAGCTGGTGATGCTCAGGGATCATGCACACACACACACACACACACACACACACACGCGCACACCCAGAGGGAGGAGACCCCAGGTGGCCCTCCCCACCTGGCCGGATTCACCTTGCACGTGCTGCTTTCTACGCATTTGGCCAGAACCAGTGATTTCTCCGGCTCTTCTGTGTTGGTTTGTATGTTCCTGCCAATGTCTTAAAAAATAAATGAACTAAGAATCTTACATTTAAGTGCAGACTAACTAGAAAAATCTCTTCCTGAAAATGTGGAAACATGGTTCTTGGGGAGCAGAGGGATTCTTCCACGCTCCACTGCCCTTTCCTGGGAGGACAATAGGCGTTGCCCTGATGGACACAGTGGTGACCAAAGGGTGCCAGTGCTCCTGACGGTGCTGAAGGGCAGGGCCTGGGCGCCTTGACCCACGGCAGGAGGACAGTGCAGCAGAGCAGACCTCACCGTGCACAGCGCGTGGCGGGGCGGGTGACCCGGGGTGCGCCCTGCGCCGCTCCCTTTCCTGGTGTCTGTTCCCTGCAGATATCTGCCATCTGCACTATTGACAGGTCTGTCGGCAGCAGGTGTCTCTATCGGTCTATCTTGAATTGTCATCCAACAGGAGATTAAAGGCTGCCTGCACCTTCTCCTGATTTTCAGTCTTCACACCACAAAGTTTTCAATCAAATTTCGGCAGTGTGCGTTTAGCTCACAGAGCGGGCACTTATCTCCCTGAGGCAGGGGCTTTAGGCCCTGTTCGCCCGCAGAGTTCCCAGATATCTCCCTGCAAACTGTCTGCATTCAGGGTGCGAGACGGTCCCACATCTGCCCTCTTCTGCTCCTCCCTCCATCCCTACACAGCTAGGCGGGGCCCAGAGGCACCTGAACCTGAGTGATGGACCAGGGCCACTTTCAAAGGAGCCACTCCAGCGCAGTGGCCTGGTGCTGCTGGTTCTGGGGACGAAGGGGCGTGACCAGCACACTGTTCTAAGTCGCTTTCCCACTACACACGCCCCCCCAGAGCAGGAGACCTCAGCTCTGGCTGGGTCCCTTGCTCTCCTGTGAGCAAGCCGGGGTCGGGAAGAGAACCCAGGAAGTCTGCCTCACCTCCTGTGGGGGCTCGGCACCGGCAGGCTGACACCAAGCCACGCTTGCCTGCCGCAGTGTCTGCCCCAGTGCCTGCCCCAGTGCCTGCCCCAATGCCTGTCCCAGTGCCTGCCCCAGTGCCTGCCCCAGCTGTCCAGTCAGCAGACTAATGAGGTTTTGCAGACAGAAGCCAGAGAGAAGGACACGTGTGTTCTCTGTGGTATCCTGAGAGGAAGTCAGTCGAAGTGCGGCCAGATGGGCTTGGGGAGCACTTCCTGCTAAGCAGGGGCACAGGACAGCCGTTAACACTGCTCACGCTTCCGCCCCTTTACTAGAACTTTCCATTAAACAGCGACTGATAGAAGCTGCCTGTGGCATGGGCAGGGTTGGGAGGCCTGCACAGGGTGCTGGGGCAGAGCTCGCTCCAGAGTGCTCCCCAGGTACATGAGGCACCTCTGCACCCCGGTGTCCGGACTTCGGCCCCTCAGGGGTCCACCAGCCACACCGGCGTCTAGTGCAAGGTCCTCCGGCACCTGTTCAGAAGGCTGTGTCGCCGAGAAGCCCTGTGTCGTCGGGCCCACCCACTGGAGTTAGAAAACCTAACTTAGCTCTCAGGCATGTGAAAATGGAGGCCCAAGCAGAGGCGGAGACCCACCTGGGGCCACTCTTGGTGAGCTGGAGGCGGGTGGAGGTTTTGTCAGCTATCCACGTCTCTTGGTAACTACGTAACTTGGGCTTTTTCCTTGGGCAGCGGGTGTTTTCATTGTGTGTTTGTGTGTGTGTGTGTGTGTGTGTGTGTGTGTGTGTGACTGGGGATTGAACTCAGGGTGCCCTACCACTGCCACACCCCAGTCCTTTTGGTTTTGACACAGGGTCTCACTACAGTGACCAGGCTGACCTGGAACTGCCGATCCTCCTGCATCAGCCCCAGAGCTGGGACCTCAGGCATGGCCACTGTGCCTGGCCGTTCTCTCTTTTCCTTGGAAACTGGCCTTGCCCCTTTCGCTGGAGTTGGGACCCCTCCAAGCGCGTGGTAAGGGGCTTTGGAGACGGAGGTGCTTGAGCAGATCCACTTCGGGTAAAAATCCAGAGACTGGACCCACAGACACTTCTGGTGTAGGGGCCTTAGCATTTGCTGAGCCGTGCCTTGGAGAGCCCACTCTCCTTCCAAACGCCCCTGCGCGGTGAGTGCCCAACAGCTGAGGACCAGGGGGCACTTGGCCAGAGATGGGGCTCTTGCTGAGAAAGCCCCACACAAGGTCACCAGGGCAGGCTGATCTCAAACTTCCTCAACCACAAGGCCCTGGCCCCCAGAAACTCTCTCCCTGGAGCTCAGGGAAAGAGCAAGGATACGTGGCGACTTACACACTTCATTTTCAATATCCTCAATTTAAAAAAGGTCTGGCACCTAAAGAAAGAATCATTCTTTCCTTAGCACTTGGCTATTTACGGCCAACTTTAGGAAGAATCAGCCATTTACTACCTCAGAAGTATCATTCCTTCTCTCAAGTGTGCTTCTCAGAATCACCAGAGGCGAGAGGCGGTAGCAGCTGCGCAAGGTCCGTGGGGCGTGTGGGGATCTGCAAAAGGAAGGGACATCCCCCTTTCTGGTTCCCCTTGGTGTCAGTGCTATCTGACGAGATTACATTGCTAGGAAAGGGTGATGGTGAATGGTCAGTGGGGCCCACTGATTCTCCAAACCTGACACAGAAGTCAACTTTGGTGAACTGCTTTGAATATTTATCTATTTAATAATTTTTTTCCTGTGTAGAAAATACCTAAGGAGATAATTTGAAAGTGAAAGGGGAAATGTTTCATTTTGGCAGGTGTCTATAAAATGTGCCCATTTAACAAGTTTTCTGTGTGCTAATCACTGGAGATTTGAACATTATACTATTCCTGCCTTTGAGGACTTTACAGGGTAAATTTTGGAGCAGAAAGGAGGTGAAATTGACACTTACACAGAAATCATTGAATTGTAGTCTGTATTATGATAGTTTGAAGTGTTCAGGGAATATGATGGCATAAAAGGTTATTAAATCATTAGTTTTGTTAATAACCTTTAGAAGGGTTAATAGGAAAAGCAGCATTTGGCTCAGGTGTTGTGGGGCGGGAATCTGGAGATGGACGAGGGAAGAGGAAGTGATCTCTTTCAGCATTTTAGATAGAGCAGCATCACTTTCAGATTTGCTAAGTGCACATTTTTGCACTGGCAAACCAAACACTTCTGTTCTTTTACACAGATGAAAACAATTTCTGTTTGCTTCACATTTTTCTTTATCAGCAAATCATAGAAGTTTCCCACATAACACACCTAGAGGGCACCATAGTTTGAGACTTCAGGCAGGAAGCCCTTGTTATGCCTTCCTGTCCTGTGGCCACATTATCTGACAATATGGCCAAGTGTGGGCCCTTCTAAACCTTCAGTTAGGTGTGCATGGTCTACACGCAGATGATCTAGGCCAGTTATTCTTTGGATCACAAAATGACCCTGCAGGATTTAGAAGTCTGCTTCAGGGGCAGTTAGAAACGGGAGCATGCAGCCATGAAGAACATGTTCCCTTGGTGTCTGCAGTGGAGGACTGAAGTCCTGGCTCCCTCCCGCCCACCAACGAGAGCTGGTGCCGCAAATCTCCTGGGCAACATCTCTGAGCTTCGGATTTCTGCCTGTAACTTAAGTCTAGGATAAAGTATTCACACTCGAGTTCATTGGACCGTCAGTGGCAGGAGGATGTGAAAGCATTTAAAAAACAAATAATATTATCATTTACATTAATCACAACAACCATAACTACTATTTGAAATTTTAACAGCTACCAGAGAGATGCATTTTTAAATTTTAAAATGCTGAAACATGAGAACATGTGGATATTTCCTATGAAATCCCAAATTCAATTTGCTTTAAGAGCCACACATTTAGCCAAGATGGCTACTATTTTGCACAACACATACCACACATAGAGGGACTATAAAATCAAATGTGCGCATTTTGAGCTGCAGGGTGAATTTATCTTTCCAAGGCAGCCTGTGGCGGGGGAGACAAAGGCATGAAACGTGGTCCACACTTTCCTGCTTGTTTGCGTAACAAGGCTAACTCCCCCCTCAGTTGATTGGGGTGCAATGATTTCATGAACACGTCAGAGCAGGTGTATGGAAAAGACATTACGGTGTCAAAACGAGACGGAACCATGTTAATTTGTGTGTGGAAAGCCCGTGCGTCTGCCAAGATGAAATAGAACCCGTATTCAGCTGCTTTGCGCTTGGCACCGTGGAGCGCGGAGCCCTGGACTGGAAGGCCCCAGGACGCAGCGACTGACAACCCGCAGGGAACGAGATTTATTTTCCTCTTCCTGTCTTGGGGCGAAGCATAAAGGGAGGTAACACGCTAGAAGGATTTGAGCACCATGCCAAAGACTCTGGTCCTCCAGCAGAACTGTCCCGGGCAGGTAGTGCAACCCGGGGAAGCCGGAGAGGAGGGGCTGCTGCCCGGTGCGCCTGCAGCCAGTGTGGGTTAGGCTGCGAGTTGGAGGCTCAGGCCTCTGGTAAGTTGACGCGTTTTTCTGGTGTGAAATGTCCTTGAGTGTTAAAACGTGTTCGACACCTACCCAAGGTCTGGGAGGCGAGCGTGCAGAACAAAGGTGAGCATTAATTCCTGTCGGGTGTTAATTTGGCCTCGATAAAACACTCCAGTAAAACTAACATTTTAACAGGATCCAAAGTCCAAGAAGGAGGCAAGGATATGAAAAGAAAATAATAATTCTAAGTGCTTTGAAATCTCTGGCAGGGTTTAAAACTCCGGCTCCCCTGGGGTTTTCAACGTCGTCTCCCCAGCCCGTTACTTAGCGTGGCTGGGCTGGACCAGCACTCCTCAAGAATGGCAAGCCTTCACTCTCCTTTCAAGAAATAAGACCCTCCCAGGACCTTCCAGATACTTCTGTTTCCATCTAAGGAGGATTACCATCGGAGAAGGAGATCGCTGCCTCGGGGGCCCTGCTTCCGGTGACTGTGCTAGGATGGACTTCAGGGACCTGGGAGGCGACGCCTCTGGATCTTGTTTCTCCCATGTAGAGTTGGGTCAGCCTGGAGTGTTGGTCTGGTGGCTGCAAGGACACTACCTACCATTTTCTTCCCAGTGTGGGACTTTCCCGTGGTGGGTGCCAGGGTGTGCCATCAGCGAGTGTGTGGCAGGTGACATGGCCTAGGTGGCTAGTGCACAGGGAGCAGTGTGGGTGGGGACTGCTGTCCGCTGCCCTCCCGGCTCGCTTCGACTGTGGTGCTGTTTGCAGGAGGGCTTCTCAGCACTGGGCTTCAGCTACAGAGAAATGGCCGGAGGTGACCCGGGTGGGCGGGACTGGCGTGGGGTTCCGCACAATGACCCAGGCTTATCTCTGAGTCCTGCACTCTGGGTTCTGATTCCTCTGCTTACTTCTCGGGTGAATTTTTTCCAGGGTATTGCTTGTCCACGTTTTGACACATCTGGTAACATCTCATCTTCTTCCTCCGATGTGAGCTCCACATGGCGCCTGGGTGCTGGGTCTCACGAGTTCCTCCTTGCTGGTCTTGTTCCCTCTCCCTTGCTCTGCGGGTGGAGGGAGTGGATGTGCCGGGGAATCACCTTTCAGTAGTTTTATGCAGCGTTAGCTGGGTTGGATGTAATAAGCAACTCGGGAACCCCAAAGCCATTAAGAGAAGGTGCCATCAGGCGATCCACTTTGTTGTTAGCAGGATTAAAAACGCATACGTACAGCTGTGTGTGGACCCAGGAGCATCCTTGCGAGGACGTCCCTGGAGGTCAGCCAGCACCCTGCTGTAACAGAACGCTGGCCTGTTCTGCTCATTCTTTCTCATTTCTTTCTTTTTTAAATATGAAAGCTAAAGCTTTAGGTTTTGTTCAAACCTATAAAAGCACATATCAAATATTTCCTTTCTTTTCATAATGCCATAAGAGAGGGTGTTTTATCTTTTTTCTGCAATTTAACATAAGTAGAAATCGTCAGTCTAAAATTGACAGGTATTTGTTACAGTCAACAATGACTTGCTCAGATTTCGGATCATCCGCTGGCATAGGCAGAGCCTGTCAGGTGTCACAACAGTAGGAAAACTTATTAAGCTGCAATGAGAAATACAATAATTAGGAGCCCGGTGGTGAAGTGTGAGCGGCACCTGACGTCTGCACAGGAGGCAGCCCGTGCCACCTAGTCCTGCCCTGCCCGCAGGACGTCCTTGGCCTGGCGACGGGGACCCCATCTCCGTCGACTTCCCTCTGGGGCAGCGTGTGGGTTTCCAGGGGCCTCACAATCAGGCAGGGCTCCCTGGCTGGGGCAATGGCCACTGCACCAATCACCTGTACCCCAGGACACAGGAATTTAGGGTCAGTGGACTGGCACCCGCAGGCCGACTGCATGGGAGCCCTTTGTTGAGTTCTTGAGAGCATACGTGTCAGGCTGCACTGTACCTGGCCACCCCCCTCCTGGCCACACCGTGAGCGGCTAGACCAACACACGGGCTTCCCGAGAGACAGTCGCCCTTCTAATTACAGGTCAAATCACTCTAAAGAAATCTTAATTCAACAAATAAGAAACTTTCTTTAAAAAAAATCTGTGTACATTAATTTTCTGCTGTTTCATCTAGTAGTTGTTATTGACTGTTTGATTCATGGAAATTTATGACTCTTCTGAAAGAAGGAGCATGGGCATCTAGAAAGATTAGCCAGAGTCTGGTTTTTTCTCTTCTTCTGAAAGACACTGAGATAAGAAGGATTATAAAGATCTCTATTTACTGTTAAATCAACTTGCATGTAATGTAAAGGCATTTTATATGGTTTATACTCAGAAACCAGAGAGGAATATATTGATAAAACTGATTCATGTACATTTAAAACTTCCAGATGGCAAAGACCAAAAAAAAAAAAAAAAAGACAAACTATAACATCCAAGAAAATGCTGCAACATAACAAGTATGATAGTCCAATGTCCTGGGGCACAAGAAAGTCTGCCATAATGAAGAGCTCGAAGAAAGGTGGATAGTGGACACACAGAGGTGGCGAGTCATGACAAGCTGCTCAGTTTCCGTAAAATCGAACTAAAATACAACTGAAAATGAGGTTCAGTTGTCACTCATTTCAAACCTTTGTTGAACAAGAGCCGGGTGCCTGGTCTGTGCCTATTGCAGTACCTGGACGTCAGTAAGACGGACCTTGGTCCAAAGCTGAGATCCTGGAGAGCTATGGCCAGTACGAAAGAGCCACTAGCAGGTGTGGGTCAGATACATTCTAAGTGAGGCAAGTTACAGAAGAGTAAGGATGCTTCTTGGTGGCTCCAGCCACGCGGCTCTGGGCTGTCATGCTGCGCAACAGCTGTGAGCATTTCCGAAGTCCCAGGTGGTTCTCCAGGTCAGTGCTGCTGCAGACCAGAGAAGAAAGAAGTGCAAACCCCGAAGATCCCCAAGTCCTGCACAGACCTGCAGGAGGCGGAGGCAGGAAGTGCCTGGCCCTTCCCAGGGGCCAGGAGGTGGTTCTGATGTGCCCAGCAGAAGAGGGGGAGCTGGCGAGCGGGACGGGAAGCGTGGCCCTGCGGGTGAGCCGAGCCTCCGGGGCTCAGGGCTGGGAGACACACACATCTGTGCTGCTGGACGCCACCCCGGCCGTGGCACCTTCTCTGGCAGCCACAGGACCAAGATGAGCACTAGGGGAGCAGGATGGGGCCGAGGCCCCAGAGGAACCAGCAGGCTGTGAGCGGGAGCGGGGGCTCCCAAGCTGGATGCCGCAAAGGCGGCATCTCCCGTGGGGTGGAGGAGCTGAAGAGGCCGCAAGCTTTATGAACGAAGACCCCTGCGGCCACGTCCAGGGGCACAGCTGAGGTGGCCAGATGCCGGTGTGAGCATGCGGTGCAGCTGTTCCCTGGAGGAACTGGGGAGGCTTGGGTGAGGGGAGCGAAGCCAGGAGATGCAGGGCGAGTTTCAGTAGGCAAACAGACTTTGGTCTGCTTGGACCTAAGAGGTTTGAGGTTGTCCCGAGATACAGGTCAACACAACAAATAAATAGTTACAAACCTAGGATTAGGACTTGAGGTAAACCGGCACTGGTCCACTCTGCATGGTGTCACAGTCCTGGAGAACGGGAAAGCGCTACGGAGCCCGCATCAGGGGACAAGAGGATGCGGGCCTGAAGCCTTCTGATCATGGCCGTAGAAGCATCCAGAGCCCAAGGTCAGGAGAGTCCTGTGCCTTGGGGAACCTGGCCAAGGGCAGCTGGGGTCAAACAAAGGAACGTTCAAAGAGCACAATGTCAACACGCTAACGGCTGATGAAACCCAGTGCTGGGTAGCCTCATGCAGCAGTGCTTAGAGACTTAGAGCCTCAGTGTCCCCAGAGGCTTGGTTCCCAGCCCGCGGTGCTCCTGGGAGGTGGTGGAACCCTTAGGAGGAGGTTCCAGGTGGGAGCAAGTCAGGTTCCTGGGAGCGTCCTTGAAGGGGCATCGGGAGCCCAGTCCATCCCTCTCCATGTCCAGCCTGCATGAAGTCAGCAGCTTTATTCCGCCTTGCCTTCCCCACAATGATTTTCTGCCTCACCACAGGCCCCCGACACGGGTGCTGACCATGGTCTAAACCTCGGAAGCTGTGCACAAAATCGACCTTTCCTCTTTCTAAGTTGATTATCTCAGCCACTTTGTCACAGCAATGGAAAGCTGACTCACACAACAGGTTACGACTTTGTGCTGCACAAGCTTTTGTACAAGTCATTCTGTCCACTGCAGCACCGCTTACAACGGTAAGCTGGAACCACCGGAAATGCAGAACAAATCTAGGAGCAGTCCTGGCATCCATGTGGAGGCCGGTGAAACGAGGTCTGATTTGCCCACACGATTGAACACAAAGCAGCCTTTAATTAAAAGATTCCCAGGAAAGATGATCAAGAAACCAAAAGCAGGTGTAAAACAATCTGCACCATGTGCTTGCATGTGTGTGAAGAAAACTCATGTGAACAAAGGTACGTTTTTTTTTTCTTTTTTTTTTTTTTTGCGGTGCTGGGGATCAAACCCAGGGACTTGTGCTTGCAAGGCAAGCGCTTACTGACTAAGCTATCTCCCCAACCCACAAAGGTATGTTTTTACAGGCAGAAAGAGATTTCTGGAAGGAAGTGAAAGGAGGTGTGTCTTGAGTTCATGACTGGGGAGGCCCTGGGCGGGGTCCTGCAGGAAAGGAAGGCCTCATTTCCTGTTATACTTTCACACATTATTTGACGTTTGACCACATGGACGTGCACTGTTTTATAGTTCAAAGCCAGCCGACTTTAAAAACTCTGTTCTGAAGTAATTGTAGGCCCGCTGAGGTTGTGTAGAGTACAGAGAGGCTCTGAAAGCCCCGGAGGAGGCCCTCCGTACAGTCCCCCAGCGGTCTCCTTGGGTCATCAAAACCAGGCAATGGGCATTGGTGCACTGGGCGGGCATGGCTCCATGTGGTCTGTTACTCCTGTAGACCCGTGTGGACACCGCCACGGCCAAGAGACCCGATTAGCCCATCCCCGCCAAGACTTCTCAGAACTACCTTTGTGTATACGAACATTTCTATCCCTACCCTGACAATCCTGAATCCTGGCAACCACAAACCCGCTTTCCATCTCTATGATTTCATCATTTTGAGCATGTTACAAAAGTGGCATCGCTTGGCACGCGGCTTCTGCTGTGAGCTCCTTTTGCTCAGCACAGTGCCCTTGAGAGTCACCTGATGTGTGTATCTGTGGTTTGTGCTTCTTCCTAGCAGAGTACTATTCCCTGGAATGTTTTGGTCTCTCCAGTTCTTGGTTAGTGAACATAAAGTTGCTATGAATAATTGCATACAGATTTCTGAGTGGACATAAGTTTTTGTGTCTCTGGAATAAATGCCCAAGAGTGTAAATGCTGAAGCATATGGTAAGTGTCTGCCTAGTTTTTCAAGAAACTGCCTCAGTATATTCCAGAGGAACACGGTCTTACAACAGACGAGCGACCTGGTTTCTCCTCGTCTCCAGCGCTTGGCGTTTGCACTGATTAGTGCTCTGGTAGCCTGTGCCATTGGCTGGTGATGGGGAACAACCTTCATGTGCTTCGTTGACATCCAGATAGTCTAGTGGGTGACGTTCTCAATGTCTTTTGCCTCTCTTGCACTGGAATCATTTATTTTTTTCCTGGTGTTGAATTTTGAGAGTTCTTTATGTAGATGGTTCCCAATGTACCACGGTTTGACTTCAAATTAATCATTGACTTTACAGTGACGTGAAAGTACTATTCCTTCTGTGGAAGCCATACTTCACATTTTGGGTTTTGGCCTTTTCCCAGGCTGACTGTGTGCGTGGGCTGCAGTTCCCAATGCCCTGGGCAATCAGGGGGTCCACAGCCCATGCTGGGCCCTGCAGCACGCTGTGCTCAGCACGTCGCTAACGGTTTACTGTAAAGTGGGATATGTTGCATGATCCTGCCTAGCTGCAGGCCCCAGGAGGTGTTCTGGACGTGTCGGAGGTAGGCTAGGGTAGGCTAGGGCAGGCTCTGAGGTCTGAAGAGCAGGTGCATTGAGTGCGTCTTCAATACCCATGTGGTTGACCTACGATGGACAGGAGACGGTCGCGCCCTGCCTTGAAGGAGGAGGGACTCTGCTCAAGACACGCCCCCCTTGTGGGGTGGGCCTATTTTCCAGTGTGTTCTCCTCAACTACACTGTTTTTCATCCTTTGTAGATGAAGAGTTTTTAATTTTGTTCAAGTCTCATTTGTTGAAGTTAGTCTTGTGGGGTGGGGACATCGTGTCTGAGAACTCTTATAAAACTCTAGAAGATTCCCTCCTAAGAAAAGCTTTGTACTTTTCCATGTACATTTAAACATGTGCCGCACTGGAGTTGCTCCTGGCTAGGGCATGGGACCGAGGCTGGCTCGCTTTTGGCCTGTGATATCCAGCACCTTTGTTCTTGAAGACACGGTTCCTTGTCCAGTGAATTTCCTTCTCCTCTTTGTTGGCCGGGCTGGTGAGGGGCAGTCCTGGTCTCTGCTCTGCTGTCCCTGTCTGCACCACACAGCTTTGATCAGTGTAGCTGGAGCATAGGTCTTGATACCTTTCAAAATAATTCCTTCGGCCTCATCTCCCACGGCCGTTCCGCCTTCCCAGGGAGTGGGACTCTCCACGGGAGAGATGGAATAACCTTTGTATATTTGCGAAAGTTTTTGCTGGGATCCTGATGTCGTGTTAGCTGTGTGGATCAGTCTGGAGTGGTCGGCACCTTTGTGTCCAGTCTTGTTTCCACGGGTACCGTGTCTCTCCTTTGTGTACAAGTCCAGCAGGGTCTTGGCCAGCACTCTGTAACGTGCAGCGTACGAGTCGGGCAGGTTCTGTTGGCGTTGCACCCCAGCACTGCGCTTTCGAGATGGACTCTTCCGATGCCTTCTGCCTGGCTGTCGGTGGCGTTACACTTCGCTCCACAGGTTCACTGCCGCTGCACAGGACGGCGATTCATCTTGGTGTGCTGCTCACCTCCTGCGGACCTTCCTGAGTTCATGGGTTTTAGGGGTTCTTTTCTGTTGCCGTCATGGAATCCTGTGAAAGAAGATCTGCCCGTGAGGGTGGTTTCACCTTTCCCTTTCTGATCCGTATGCCTGCACCTTGCGGAGTAGCAAGAGTGAGACCCAGCCTCCTGGCTCTGTCGCGGGTCTGAAGCACCCAGGGCTTCCTCCTGAGGCATGATGGCTCATGGGTTTTGTAAGTATTCATTACCAAGTTTAGAAAATCCCTTCCCGCTCTCCTAGTTTTCTGTGAGTTTTTCTCATGAGTGTGTGGGTTGAATTTTGTGAAATGTCTTTCTGCATCAATTAACATGCTCACATGATCTTTGCTAGCTTGCTAATATGGTGGATCGTCATCCGCTGTGCAGTATATGCTTCTGTGACAAATAGTACCAATGGGTAACCAGAGAAATCTGTCAGAGTCCTGAGCCTAGGTCCAAGATCCGGTGGCAGCCGGTGGCAGCCGGTGGCATCTGTAATTGCTCTGCTGTGCACCTGACGTTAGCACTGGAAGAGGGATGGCTGCTCTTCTTTACTTCAGTCGTGCTAGAAGTTTGCCATGTTCCTTGGTCTTTTCAAAGAACTCCTCATTGCTCCACTGCCTGCCTCCGTTGCCCATCTGCGCTGATGCTGGTCGCTTTCTGCTCCTCTTTGCTTTCCATCCTTCTGTTGACGTAGGTCGCTTTGTCGTTCAGGGTCTACTTTCTTGACATGGGCACTTAGATTGATTTGAGAAGTCCCCTTTTCTTACGCAAGCGCCTAGGCTTGGCCATTTTTCTCTTCTTACTGCCTTGGCTGCAACATATCTGTTTTGATAGGTTACATTTTAATTTTCATTTGGTTTAGTGTATTTTTAAAATTCTCTTGAAATTCCTTCTTTGACCCATGGATTATTCAGAATTTTTTTTGAGCATGTTCTCAAGAATTTATTTTTTATTAATTCATTTAATTCTCAACTCCCTATAATGTAGGTGCTATCATATCCTTTAAATTTTTTTTTTATTTTTACAGGCTGCATTTTGATTCATTGTACACAAATGGGGCTCATCTTTTTGTTTCTATGGTTGTGCATGATGTAGGTTCTTACCACTTGTGTAATCATACATGTACATATGGCCATGATGTCTGTCTCAGTCCACCACTTTTCATACCCTCCCTCCCTTTCATTTCCTTCTACATAAAGTTCCTCCATTCTTCTCTCACCCCCCACCCCCATTATATATCATCATCCATTTATCAGGGAAAATGTTCAGCCTTTGGTTTTTTGGAATTGGCTTATTTCACTCAGCATGATATTCTTGAATTCCATCCATTTATCTGCAAATGCCATAATATTATTTTTCTTTATGGCTGCATAATATTCCGTTGTGTATATATACCACAGTTTCTTTATCCATTCATCTGTTGAAGGGCATCTAGGTTGGTTCCACAATCTAGCTATTGTGAACTGAGCTGCCATAAACATTGATATGGCTGTGTTAGTGTAGTATGCTGATTTTAAGTCCTTTGGGTATAAAACAAGGAGTGGGATAACTGGGTCAAAAGGTGGGTCCATTCCAAGTTTTCTGAAGAATCTCCACACTGCTTTCCAGAGTGGCTGTACCAATTTGCAACTCCACCAGCAGTGTAGAAGTGAGCCTTTTTCCCCACATCCACACCAACAACTATTATTGTTTGTGTTCTTGATAAGAGCCATTCTAATTGGAGTAAGATTAAATCTTAGAGTTGTTTTAATTTGCATTTCTCTAATTACTAAAGATGTTGAACGCTTTTTCATGTATTTTTTAATCGCCTGTATGCCTTCTTCTGTAAAGTGTCTGTCAAGTTCCTTGGCCCATTTATTGGTAGGGTTCTTTGTATTTTGGTATAAAGTTTTGTAAGTTCTTTATAAATTTTGGAGATTAGTGCTGTATCTGAAGTGTGTGTGGAAAAGAGTTTTTTCTACTCTGTAGGCTCTCTCTTCACATTATTGATTGCATTCTTTGCTGAGAAAAACTTTTTTAGTTTGAATCCATCCCATTTACTGATTCTTGCTTTGATTTCTTGAGCTTTGGGAGTCTGGTTAAGGAAGTCTAGTTCTAAGCCTACATGATGAAGATTCAGGCCTACTTTTTCTTCTATTTGGTGCAGGGTCTCTGGTCTAATTCCTAAGTCCTTGGTTCATTTTGAGTTGAGTTTTGCATAGGGTGAGAGATAGAGGTCTAATTTCCTTTTACTGCATATGGATTTCCAGTTTGCACAGCACCATTTGTTGAACAAGCTATCTTTTCTCCATTGTATGTTTTTGACTTCTTTGTCTAGTATGAAGCAACTGTATTTATGTGGGTTTGTTTCTGTGTCTTCTGTTCTGTACCATTGGTCTGCCTGTCTATTTTGGTGCCGATACCATGCCATTTTTGTTACTATTACTCTGTAGTATAGTTTAAGGTCTGGTATTGTGATACCCCCTGCTTCACTTTTTCTGCTCAGGATTGTTTAGGCAATTAGAGGCTATTGTTTAGCCTATTCTTTAGGTTATTGTTTAGGCTATGCTTATTCTTCCAGATGAAATTCATGATTGCTTTCTCTATTTCTATGGGGAATGTCATTGGGATTTTAATTGGAATTGCATTGAATCTGTATAGCACTTTTGGTAGTATGGCCATTTTGAAAATATTAATTCTGCCTATCCAAGAACATGGGAGATCTTTTCATCTTCTAAGGTTTTCTTCAATCTTTCTTCAGTATTCTGTAGTTTTCATTGTAGATGTCTTTCACCTCTTTTGTTAGATTGACTCCCAAGTATTTTATTTTTCTTGAGGCTATTGTGAATGGAGTGGTTTTCCTAATTTCTCTTTCAGAGGATTCATAACTTATGAATAGAAATGCATTAAATTTATGCATATTGATTTTATATCCTGCTACTTTGCTGAATTCATTTATTAGTTCTGGAAGTTTTCTAGTGGAGTTTTTGGATCCTCTAAATATGGAATCATGTCATTGGCAAATAGTGACAGCTTAAGTTCTTTTCCTATTTGTATCTGTTTAATTTCTTTGGTCTGCCTACTTGCTCTGGCAAGTGTTTCAAGAATGATGTTGAATAGAATGGTGATAGAGGGCATCCCTGTCTTGTTCCAGGTTTTAGAGGGAATGCTCTCAGTTTTTCTCCATTTAGAATGATGTTGTCTGTGGGCTTAGCATAGATAGACTTTCAATGTTGAGGTATGTTTCTACTGTCTCTATTTTTTCTAGTGTTTTAATTATGAAGGGGTGCTTTATTTTATCAAATGCTTTCTCAGCATATATTGAAATAATCATATGATTATTAACTTTAAGTCTATTGATGTGATGAATTACATTTATTGATTTCCAGTTGTTGAACAAACCTGCATCCCTGGGATAAACCCCACTTGATCATGGTGCACTATCTTTTAAATATGTTTTTTTACGCAATTTTCCAGAAGTTTTTAAAGGATTTTTACACATATGTTCATCAGGGATATTGGTCTAAAGTTTTCTTTTTTTGATGTATCTTTGGTTTTGGTATCAGAGTGGTACTAGCTTCATAGAATGAGTTTGGAAGGGTTCCCTCCTTTTCTATTTCCTGGAATACTTTCAAGAATATTGGTATTAGTTCTTCTTTAAAGGTCTTATAGAATTCAGCTGAGAATCCATCTGGTCCTGGGCTTTTCTTGGTTGGTAGGCTTTTGATGACATCTTCTATTTCAGTGCTTGAAATTGATCTGTTTAAATTGTGTATGTCTTCCTGATTCAGTTTGGGAGGATCATATGTCTCTAAAAATTTGTCAATGTCTTTGATATTTTCTATTTTGTTGGAGTATAGATTTTCAAAGTAGTTTCTAATTATGTTATGTATTTTGATGGTGTCTATTGTGATCTTTCCTTTTTCATCATGAATTCTAGTCATTTGAGTATTCTCTCTCCTTCTCTTTGTTAGTGGGTCTAAGAGTTTATCAATTTTGTTTACATTTTCCAAGAACCAACTTTTTGTTTTGTCTATTCTTTGGATTGTTTCTCTTGTTTCAAACGTCATTGATTTCAGCTCTGATTTTAATTATTTCCTGTCTTCTGTTCTTCTTTTTCTAGGACTTTAAGATGTAATGGTAGGTCATTTAGTTGTTGACTATTTATTCTTTGAATGTAAGAGCTCAATGCAATGAACTTTCCTCTTAGTACTGCTTTCAGAGTGTCCCAGAGATTTTGATAGTTGTGTCATTGTTCTCCTTTACCTCTAAGAATTTTTTATTTCCTCCCTGATGTATTCTGTTATCATTGCATCATTCAATAGCATATTATTTAGTCTCCAGGTGTAGGATCAGTTTTTGTTTTTTATTTCATCATTGATTTTTCATTGCATTCCATTATGATCTGATAGTATCTCTATTTTTTTGTGTTTACTAATGACTTCTTTGCGGCATAGCATATGATCTATTTTGGAGAAGGATCCCTGGGCTGCTGAGAAGAAAGTATATTTGCTTGATGATGGATGAAATACTTTATATATATCTGTTAAATCTGTATCATTGATTGTATTATTTATGCTATAGTTTCTTTGTTCAGTTTTTTTGGAGGATCTATCCAATGGTGAGAGCACCGTTACTGTGTTTTGTTTTATTTGATTCTTAAAATTTAGAAGGGTTTATTTGATGTACATAGATGCTCCATTGTTTGGGGCATAAATATTTAAAATTGTTATATCTTGCTGTTTTATGCTTCCCTTAAGCAGTATGAAATGTCCTTCTTTATCCCTTCTGACTAACTTAGGTTTGAAGTCCACTTTATCTGATATGAGGAGGGAGACCCCTGCTTTTTCACTGGGTCCATGTGCATGATATGTTTTTCCCCATTCTTTCACCTTTAGTCTGTGGATGTCTTTTTCTATGAAGAGTCTCTTGAAGGCAGCATACTGTTGGGTCTTTGTTTTTAATCCAATCTAACAGTCTATGTCTTTTGATTAATGAGTTTGGGCCACTAACATTCAGGATTATTATTGTGATATGATTTGTATTCATGGTCATTTTGGCTTATTTTTGGTTTTTAACTTGACCTGGTTTCTCCTTTGATTGACTTTTCCTTTAGGGTAGTTCTTTGATGACTTGTATTGTTGTTTTATCATGAAATATTTTTCTGAGAATGTTCTGTAGTGCAGGCTTTCTATTTGTAAATTCTTTTACCTTTTGTTTATTGTGGAAAGATTTTATTTCATCATCAAATCTGGAGGTTAGTTTTGCTGGGTATAGGATTCTTGGTTGGCATCCATGTTATTTCAGAGCTTGAAATATATTGTTCCGGCTCCTTCTTACTTATAGTGTCTGGGCTGAGAATATGCTGATATCCATATTGGTTTCCCCTTATAAGTCATCTGATGCTTTTCTCTTATAGCCTTTAAAAATCCTGTCTTTATTTTGTATGTGAAGTATTTTCATTATAATGTGCCTTGATATGAATCTGTTGTAATTTTGTGCATTTGGCGTCTGTAAGCCTCTTGTATTTGATTTTCCAATTCATTTTTCAGGTTTGGGAAATTTTCTGATGTTATTTTGTTGAATAGGTTGTTCATTCCTTTGGTTTGTTTCTCTGTGCCTTCCTCAATCCCAATAATTCTTAAATTTGGTCTTTTCATGAAATCCCATAATTCTTGGAGGGTCCATTCATGCTTTCTTACCATCTTCTCAGTTTGTTCAACTTTATTTTCAAGATTAAATATTTTGTCTTCATTGTCTGAGCTTCTGTCTTCCATGAGATCACAAGATCTATTCTGTTGGTGATGCTTTCTATTGGATTTTTAATTTGGTTTATTGTGTCTTTCATTTCCAGTATTTCTGTTTGTTTTTTTTTTTTTCAGAATGTCTTTATTAAAGTGCTGTTTTGTTTACTGCATTTGCTCTCTTTTTTTTTTTTTTTTTTTTTTTTTTTTTTTTTTTTTTTTTTTGCAGTGATGGAGATTGAACCCAGGGCCTTGTGCTTGACAGGTAAGCACTCTATGAACTGAGCTATATTCTCAGTCCTGCATTTGCTCTTTTAACTGTTAGTTGGAGTGATCATGCATTGCCTGCATTTGCTCTCTTATCTCATCTTTTGTTTCACGGATCATTTTAATTATGCAGATTCTAAACTCTTTTTCTGTCATTTCTAATAGCATCTTGGTTTGTTAGGGACATTTTTTTCCCATTTTTTCTCATATCGTTTCTGTATATTCCCCTCTAGCAGTGAAGATCTGAGGTACTGAAGATTACCCCCTGCAGGCTTATTGTGTCCCTGCAGGTTTCCAGTACCTCTCCTTTGAGGGGGAGATCAGTATTAGAGGAACCCAATACAAACAGTTTGCAGCCCTAAAATATAGTTCCTATAAAGACTTTAACATTATTGTAATAAACAGGATGAGTTTGATTATTATCTACAGTATTTCTAGTGGTGGATGAAGAGGATGGAGAAGGGTGTAGGACCTAAGTGAGTAAATAAAGGTACCTGACCAAGGGAAGAGTGAGAGCAGGGTCAAAAGAAGGTGGTCTTTACCATGAGCAAAGGGGGAAAGAGACTCCAGGGGAATAGGTAAGCAAAAGGAAAATAGAGTGAGAGAAAAAAGAAGAAGAAATAAAAAGGTAAAAATTAAAAAGAAAAAAGAACCTATGGTTCACAGTCATGCACCACTCAAACATACTAGTCCTCAGTATCTCAATGCAAATGCAGTACCTGTCAAAGGGCCTCCAGTCTCCTGTAGGTGCCTCAGGAAGGGAGCTGCCCCTCCAATGATGGAGGCCACACCCTCAGGGATAGTCCAAAATGTCTGCACCAGCCTCCAATGAAGCTAGGGAGCCGCAGCATGGGCAGGTCCACACAGGGGGGTGGGCAGGCGTGGTCTCCAGAGTCCATCTGTATTCAGAATTTAAAAAATTCATTTCTAAGTGTTTGGAGACTCTTGTTATTTTTGTGTTAACTAATTTCTAATTTGGCCTTAGCTTCCGCCCTGAGTACTGTCAGAGAACAGATACTGTGTGATTCAATTCTCTTTGAATGGCGGGGTTTATGCTGTGGTGCAGGATGTGGTCCACCCTGGAAGATGCCCTTGGAGAGAACTTTGCTCTGTGGTTGTTGGGTGGGCACTCCTGTGCTGATTAGATCCTGTGGGTGCTTCGCTATTGTGGCCCTCGGTGTGTGCACTGATTTTCTGCCCCTTTCCATGTCTGTGGTTGAATGGAGTGAGGAAGTCTCCCCTGTACTTTGTATTCTGTAAGTTCCTACTTCCTCTATTTGCACTCTGTTGTTGAGCACACAGCTCTGGGCTCCTGGTGTTTCTGTGCATCCACTTTCCACCACATATGCACGCAACTGCTGGCGCTGCTCCATCCTCCACCCTGAGGTCTGCCCTATGGGACCCTGACGTGGCCTCTGCCTGTGCCCTTCACTGTGTTTTCAAGGTGTATCTTTTCCAACCCTTTCACCTCAGCCAGTCCCATTGTTTCCTGTGCTCTGAGTTTGTTGTTGACATCATGTTGTTGGGCGTGTATTCCTATCCACTCTGGAAATTTGTCTTGTGTTTTGAACAACACTACTGAGGGATGGTTGAGATGTAAAAAGCTTTGTGTGCTTAATGTTCGTAACACATGACTTGGGAGGTGAAAGTCTGCCTGTGAAACCAGCACCACCCAGGAGGCCATAGCACACCCTCTACCTCCTGGACCTCCTTCCACCTCTCTGCATCACTGTCGCTTTAGTGATAACTACCCTTTAAGATCAACCCTCTTTGCGAAGTCTAAGGACAGGACATGGCACTGCTGCCTGTAGACCCTGTGCTGCATGACAGAGCCTCTACCCATCCTGCATGCTGGACCTGATGGCTTTGACCATCACCCCAGGTCCCCTCCCCAGCCCTGGGAACCTGTCCTACACCCTGCCCCTGCGAGTCAGACTGTCTGAGCTCCCACATGTAAGTGAGGTCACACCTTATTTGTCTTTTGATGTCTGACTTATTTCACTTCACAGTAGGTCCTCTGTGTTGTCACATGAGGCTGGAAGTCTCAGTCGTAATTGGTAAACTTGAACCATTTACACTTAATGTGATCATCGATGCATTAGTACATAAGTCATCTTCTGTGTTTGTTGGTCTTCTCCATTTTTATTTTTCTGTTGTCTTTCTTCTACTTCTCCATAGGCAACTCCCATATTACTAAGAACTCAGTTTTGATGCATCTGTGGTGGTTTTGAGCACATTTCTCTGTACAGCTCTTTTACTAGGTCTAGGTATCGCATGACACACACAATTCAGAGTCCACTGCTGTCCTTTCACCAGTTTGCATAGAGTACAGATACTATATTCCTACCATTAGACACTTTGTCCTCTCCCTTTTGTAGCAGAGTTGTCTTAAATGTGCCCTCTCCATACTCTGAGAACCATACAAGCAGTGTCGATCTTTTACCAGTGAAACGTGACTTAGAAACCCCAGGAGAAGAAGGGCAAGTGTCCTGCTCCTCCATGGTCTGCTCTTCCAACTTCTTGCTTCCTGAGTTCCAGGATCTGCTCATTAAGGGTCTCCTCTTTTGAGAGCATCCTTTGGCCATTTTCTTGGGGTGGGTCTGCTAGCACTCTTTCATGTGAAGACATTTGGTTTCTTCTGTATTGCTTAGTGTGGATTTGCAGGTTGACAGTCCTGTTCTTTCAGAATGTGACAAAGGTGACTGTTTCTGTCAGCTATTTCACCACTGTGACCCAACCCTTCAGAACTTGAGGTGGGGCAGAACATCATGGCAGAAGAGTGTGGCAGAGAGAAGTGACTCACATGGTGATCAAGAAGCAGAGAGAGATCTTCACTTTCCAGATACAAATACATAAACCGAAATCACACGCCCATTTCCCACCTCCTCCAGCCACACCCTACCACTTCAGTTACCACTCAGTTAATCCCTGTCTGGGGATTAATTCATTGATTGAGTTAAGATTCTCACAACCCAATTCTTTCTTCTTTGAACCTTCTTGAGTTGCCTCACATGTGAGTTTCTGGGAGACACCTCACATCTAAACTATACCATTCTGCCCCTGGACCCCAAAAGTTCATAACTATCTCACAATGAAAAATACATTTTGTCTATTTCCAAGAGTTCCTATGGTCTAAACAGTTCCAAGATTGCTCAAAGTTTAAGTTCAAAGTCTTCTCTGAGACTTAAGGCAACCTTGCATTGTGAGCTCCTGTAAAATTAAAAGCAATTTACCAGTATCCAATATATGAAGATTTATAAAATAGAAAATATATAATATTTCCATTCACAAAAATAGGGGCATAGAGAAAGTGGATGGGACCAAAGCAATACCAAACTCCAGCTGGGCAAACTGGCCCTGTAGTTCTGTGTCCAGCATCTTAGCATGTGGCGTCATGATGCCCTCTCCAAAGGGCTTGTGTATCTCCGCCCCTGTGGCCTTGTTTGTTGCAGCCCAAGTGGCCTCTCTGTTGGCTTGTCTCTACTCAATTCCTGCAGTTTTCCTTGGACCATGTCCCACGTTACTGGCATTTCTTAATCTCAGGGTCTCCACTGCAGCTTCAACTTCCTCCTCAAACCTCCACACCTTGTCTTCTCCAGAAGTGCTGACAGGGACTCTAACCCTGCTACACCTTGCCTGGCCTCCCAGGCCTTCCTTTGAAATCTTGGCAGAAGCTTCCATGACCCCCTAACTCCAGCAACCTGCATTCCTGCAGAATCAGCACCATGTGGTTGACACCAAGGTCTGCCACCATCCTGAGCAGTAGCCAAGCCTCCAGAGTCCCTGCCTGCAGCAGCCTCTGAGTGTCTGTGTGGCTGAGTATGCTGAAAAAACTTCCTAGGCCCCCTTGTGCAAGAAGGGTGCACCCCTAGTCTCTTCTCAAAAGCATTTTCAGTTTTAGTCCTTTGAGCCAGAGATGGGCATGGTCTTGCCAGCTCCCGAGATGACCTCAAGTCATCTTTCTTATTGTGTCCAGGCAAAGTATTAAGCATTTCTTTAGTGGTGGTAATGTCTTTAACAAGTACAACTTCCTTAGCCCCACTTGCCTTTCAAGTCCAAGTTTTTCAAATTTTTCGGCTCTGCTTTCTATTCCTGAATATCAAAATAAACTTGACTAAAAGTCACCAGCAATACTTATGCTTCTTCCTGAATACTATACTCTCTAGAAATTTCTTCTGCCAAATTAATAGGTCCATCACTTTTAAAATCAGCCTCATAGAAAGGCTCAGGAAATGGGCAAAATGCAGAAAACTTCTCAGTCAGAACATGACACAATTGGCCTCTATAGTGTCCTCCTTTTCCTCTACACCCTCTCGAGCCCTGTTTCACTGTCCATAGTCTGATTGGCATTCTGGTCTTCTGAGTGCCTGCCAAAATCAGCCGTTAAGCTCTGATTACAACAATCTAAAGCATTTCCAGTTTGCACTGCTAACCATCTCAAAATTCCTCCAACCAATTCCAAAATGCTCCAAAAACTTATGTACCAAATGGTCAGGTTACTCACAACAATGACCCCACTTCCTGGTACCAATTTCT
Source organism: Sciurus carolinensis (assembly GCF_902686445.1). Lineage (NCBI taxonomy): Eukaryota > Metazoa > Chordata > Mammalia > Rodentia > Sciuridae > Sciurus > Sciurus carolinensis. The sequence goes on along the minus strand of NC_062227.1, from coordinate 80,085,708 downwards.
GTTTTAGTCAGCTATTTCGCCACTGTGACCAGAACAATTGCATAAGAGGAAAAGTTTATTTGAGGGTTCACGGTTTCAGAGGTCTTAGTCCATAGAAGGTTGACTCTATTCTTCAGGGCTTGAGGTGGGGCAGAAGATCATGGCAGAAGAGTGTGACAGAGAGAAGTGACTCACATGATGATCAAGAAGCAGAGAGAGAGAGATCTCCTCTTGCCAGACAAAAATACACAAACCAAAGTCACACTCACTTTCCCACCTCCTTCAGCCACACCCTACCACTTCAGTTATCACTCAGTTAATCACTATGGGGGATTAATTCACTGATTGGTTTAAGACTCTCACAACCCAATCATTTTTCCTCTGAACATTCTTGCATCGCCTCATGCTTGAGCTTCGGGGACACCTCACATCCAAGCCACACCACGATCCTTCTGGATTTGTGTTCCCTACCTGCCGTACCCTCACTGCTTTCCTCCTTCAGGTGAGACACCTTCTCACTTTGCTTCTTTGAGATTTTTGCTTTAGTTTTCAGAATTTGACGGCGGTCTAGCCTGTCGTGCTGCCCTGAGTTTCTCTGTTTCTTGACTCTCTGGGTCTACACCTTCCCAAATACCAGGCATGTTCGGCCCTTGAGCTCTGAGCACTTTCCCCAGCCCTCCTGCTCTCAGCTCTCCATCCCCTGCTCTTGCACCATGAGCACTGGGTGCTCAGTCACTGGCAGGCTCTGTCTGCTTGTTTCCCAGCAAGCTTGCTCTGCATTAGCTGGACAGCTTCCCTTGTTCTGTCTTGTGGCTCATAAAGTCCCTTCTCTATCCCCTTGGTCTGTAGTGGAGCCTGGAGTTTCATCCAGTTATTCTCTTCAGTTCTCAACTTTTCATTTAGTTCTCCTTTGCAGCTCCTATTGTTTTGTTGAGATGCTCTTTGGTTTTTCGGAAGTGTTTTTAACTGCTCATTATTTTTATGATGGCACCTCCATCATCTCCATCTTGGTGTCTGTCAGTTGTATTTTCTTACTAAAACTGAGATATTCCTGGTGGTTATGAGGAGTGGCTCGTGATTGAAGCCCAGGCAGTGTGTGGATTGTGCTGTGAGTTTCTGGACTGATTTCTCTTCCATGTTATTAGGCCTCCTATGACACCACGTGGTGGAGGTATGACACGCCCTGCGGCTGGGCGGGTGGACTTGTCTTCCCCACTTGAACTCTCTGTAGTGCTGCTGAGGGAGGAAGCAAGATTCCTTCTGACCTGGGGAGGGGCCTGGCCACTGCCCCACATGGTCCTCCCTGGTGTCAAGGGGAGACCTTGTTCTACTGATTGATGATGGAAGCCTGCACTCGGTCAGCTCCCTGACAGTGGGAGGGGAGTGTGCTCTCTGGTCCATGGTGGGAGAATTCCAGGCCATGTATTCTTTGGGGCCGGGACTCATCCTTGGCTGCTCTGCAGGTTTCTGCAGCCCCTGGCTGGAGTGGAAGGTGAGTTGTCCACAGGGAGTCACGCTTATCAAGCAGCCCCTCTCTGAGCAGTGAGGATGGCCTTTCTTGTCCCTCTCCTTGTGCATGGATGTTGCTGGGCTCTGGCTTTTCTAGTGCCACCATGCATGTGTTCTTTGTGTCCCCAGGCCCTGAGCATCCACTTTCTTCTCTGGGCGCCTGGTCTTCTCATGCTGGTCTGTATGTCACGTGTGGCACTTCAGTTGTCCTGAGGGCAGGGAACAGGGAAGGTGTGTCCACTCTACCTTGAGGAAGAGTAGGAGCTTTGAAAGAAGAGCAGTGATGTTACTGTAGTTGCTGATGCCAGTGCTCCTGGATCTGCCCACCTGTCCTTGGAGACTTCTGCAGGAAACTCCCTCTCCCTGCTTCCCTTTCCTATTACCTGTCTTCCTGTCATTTCTCCTTCCTCATTGTCCCTTAACTTCCTTTGTTCCACTGCTTCCTTTCTGATTTTTTTCTTTGAAAAGAATTTAGAATAGATAATTTAAAGATCTGTTAATAAAGCATTGTTTATGATTTTTGAAGTTAAAAATATTTGCATTTTAAAATTCTGATCCCAGGTATGTCCCCTGGCTCGGAAGAATCTGAATGTATACCATATTTTCTTAGTGTATGGTTGGAAGCTTTGAATTAAAAAGAGAAGGTTTGATGAAACGGTCTCCTTTGGAGTCCACCATTTTTCTCTCTTGGATGTTGATGGTAAGCCTTGGGACGTGTGCAGGCAATCTTAGCAGCTTTGTCCTTGGCTTGTTGTCACCCACACGGCTCTTCAGCAAGGTACACAACCTCCTCATTTCTGAATTCTCCTTGGACCTGTGAGATACTTTCAGAACTGGGCTTCATCCCTGCTTCCTTGAGAGAATAGCAGCTTGGTGAACCAGGAGGGTCCCTAGCACTGACGGCGTCTCAGGTGGGATTTCGTTGCTCTCCACCTTCCCCCAGTTCGGTGCCACATCTCCATTCAACCACCTCCTGACCACCTCATTCCTCTCTTGCACTTTAATTCAGGCTGGTGACACAATGCCTGTGTGCTCTGCAGACAGAAGCTCCCTCCCACACCAGGCACCTGCCAGGCATGAGCTGGGGTCAGAGCTTCCCTTCCTCACCCATCCTGAATGCGAGTTAAACCCACACACAGGAAATGCAAACTCGCTCGAGCTACTTTAGAAGGCTGATCCAGACCAGGATGAGACCATGTGATCATCCACATCCCAATCTCAGAAAACATACGCAGCAATGGAGCTGCACAGCACTGCGAGGGGCAGAAAGAACTTCATGCAAACTCTAGACTTCAGGGAAATTCTTCTCCAATGAAAACAAGACCCAGGCACGTGTGAGCTATCAATCTGTGTTCTAGAATAAGTGTCCTCTTCCAGGTTGGCATTGCAAGCTCTTCATTGGTTCGTCTCTCTACCCAGCCCAAAGCATGAAGGAGCTCAGCAAAGAGGACCAAGCAAGCTCCCCTTCCAAAGAAAGAGAAGGCTCTTTCTCAAGTTGCTTTCACGTTAAGCAACCGGGGGTGCCATCTTCACAGAAGAGGGGACCCAAGTAGAGCCTGTTGGCTGTCAGGAGAACGTGTCCATAGGCTTCAGGAGCAAATGGCAAAGCCAGCGAGCCTCCGGGGCACAGGATGGTCCCCACACTACGGGCTCACTTGTCTGTGAAGGAGCAGGATTGAGACCCTTCTGAGGGAGAAGGGGGACATCAGGAAGATGGGAAGGAAATGACCACCTGTAGAAATGAGCCCCTCACACAAAGGCCAGTGCAGCGAGGCTGGACGAATGAAGGGAGCCAGCCAGCAAGTGGAGAAAGCAGCTCGCAAAGGCACACTGGATTTGCCTTCTGTGAACAGCAAGGCCTGAGAAAAGTGGTCGGCAAGCCCTGGGCCCTCTCCTCGGCTGTGCTGCGTGGACCAGTCGTGGGAAAGTGCCGACCGTACAGAGTGGAACGAGGTGGGAAGCTGGCCAGATCCTGGAGCCAAGAAGCTCAGGCAAGTCGTCAGGAGAAAGGGTTTCTTTCCTTTTTCCTACCCGCCTTTTCTTCTTCTTTTTAAAATTCAAGAACATTTTATTTTAAATGAAATTCCCTGTAAAGCTTTGCACTGCCTTTATTTAAAGATGTAGCATCTCTGAGAATAAAGGAAGGAAGAGAGGAAATTAAAAAAGTGACGCAGGAAGACGTCTGGCAGCTTGGCCTCTCACCAAGTGACCCTTTGATAGACCACATGGGACCCAGAACTCTACGCGCCTACTGAGGAAGCGAGCGATTTATGGGCCTTGCTTGGGCTTTTGATAAGAATCTCCGTGAAGTGATGCAAGAGAACCAGCCCTGCCCTACTATAATTGCAGAGTTCCTGTAAATTATTTTAAGAGGAGAGAGGCTATCGAGACCAGAGAGAAATAACCCCAGCCTTGGATATTTATGTGTATTTCATTTTAAAAATCAGTGCCACAATGTCCCAATGATCATTAAGCAACCTGTCTGGGTGTCCTTCGAAAGCCGGAGGCTTTGCTCCCTGAGGAGGACGACGTAGTTATTCATAAGCAGTGTCTGAGCACCGTGGGCCTCAACCTCCGCAGGAAACCTGAGGAGCCCTGGAAGCCAGGGACCACCTGGGTCCATTCCAAGTGCTCCTGGTGGGAAATCTATGAAGGACTGCGACGGGCGTCTTCTGCATTCCCTCACTAGGAGCTGAAGGGCAGCAGAGCTAAACCTCGCTGGCTCATTTAGACAAGGGACAGGGACTGGCTAGAGTCTGATGTCAAAAACCAAGGAGGACTTCCTGTAAATGTGGGGCAGAGGTTCTCAAGAGAGGGCATGTTGGCCTCCTCGGACTTTTGTAATCTGTGTAGGCACTCTGGATGTCACGTAGGGGGAAGGGGAAGCTACCTGCTTATATCTCGCTAGGAGAAGGTGGGGATGCTCCTAAATACCCACAGTGCTCAGCCACAACCAGCAATCAGCCAGCTCCGTGTGGGAGTGCTATGGCCCAGGAACCCTGATTTGCAAATCACTGATCTTGTGGTAGGGAACTTACTCTTCCAGGCCTGCTGAGAACATTGTGTTTTCAAAATGACCTCTGCTGGACCTGTCGAGAAGTCCTGGTTAGCTGGGAGGCTGAAGATGGTTCACATGAGTCATTTAGCATCGACTTCCTTTGGTTCCATAGCCAAGTCTCTTCTCCCAGAAAGCTACATCTCCAGTTGATCACTTAGGCACAGACAGGCTGCAGAGCTTCTGTTGCCATGGTGGAAAAGTAGAGCTGTCTTTTCCTCCCGAGTGCAATGGATTCTTACCACAACTGACCACCTGTTGTGACATGACATCTTTGCTGGGGTGACAGTTTCTTCTGAAGTATTAAGGCTTCTGACCCCCCTAAGATTGCTAGAGAATATGGACATGGTAATCTGGAAATATCTGCAAGAAAATCCACCCAAATGAAGATGCAGTCACAGCGCGATGTTTCCTGGGGGACTCTGGTGTTTGCTGTGCACAGACCTGCATGCTCTCAAAGGCCTTCACTCCACGGACACCCCAGGAGGTGGGCTGCTCCTTCCATTTTGTGCTGTAGATGTGCAAATGGTTCTGGCTCCTTATGGAAAATACGAGCACATGGCATGTTTTTCTGTAAGCTGTTTCTGTTAAAGCAGAGTTGAGGTTAAGGGAAGCATGAGCTGCCTGTTCTTGTCCAACTTTTATTGACAAAGAAATGTGGGCTTCAGTCTTGTCAATCTTCACACAAAGCTCCACTCATTAGAGGCAATCCGGGATGATTCATGTGTTCCTGTGCGTTTGATCTTGCAGGATAAGTAGAAGCAGCCCCGCTCCCTGGCTGGCTGGTGTCCTTGGAGACTGGTGCAGGTCCTCTAAGATTGCAGCTTGCACACAGGCAGTGCTGTGTGTGGGGCAGGCTAAGTCTCAGGCACTCCCACTTTCCTACCCTCTGGCCTCCCCTCTCCACTTCTTTTTCAGGTGCGTTCCATGTAGAGGTGGGTTAAGATTTCCAAACCATAAGCATCTACCAATCAGAGAAGAAAACCCATGCAGGATCTAAAGGTGACCCTCAAACCTGAAGTTCTGCCAAATCTCTGGACTTGTTTGACACTGCAGGTAGACCAAGCAGCCACGGGAATATCTCTAGTGCCCTCACCTGCTGTGAGTGTTACCTTGTGTGTGCTTTTTAAATTATTTTATTTATTTATATGCAATGCTAAGGATTGAACCCAGTGCCTCCTATACACTAGGCAAGCACTCTGTGTGAGCTCCAGCCCCAGCCTGACCTCGTGCTTTTATTGAAGTGTTTGGTGCCTGGAATCCTGAGGCCTTGCTGTGTGTCTGTCCAGCTCTGGGTCTGCCCTCGTTTGCCTGTATCCCAAGGAGGTAGTCCTGCAGCTCGGGTCTGGATTAAGAACCCGGTTTAGGTACATACGTACATAAGCCTATTTCTTACATACTGAGCATTACATGTGCGGTACATCTGATATCTGATATTGCACACACACGGTTTGCCTGCTACTTGGAGGAGAAGGAGGGAGCCGCAGTGACAACACTGGAAGCGGAAACTCTGGGGAGCTATGAAATCACTGCCCCTGCCAGGGGGAAGAGCCCTGAGAGAGGCCAAGGGCAAGGGTTACAACCGCTTCTCCAGAAACTGCTGTTCTCACAGGAAGGAAACAAGTCCTACCTTTGCATCCCTTGAGAAATTGATTCTAAAGGAACTCCAAGCTGTTTTTGAAAAAATCTTATGATGAACCAATCAAAACTGAGCCAGAGCTGGTGAAATCTTAATATGAATTTGCATTTCTTTTCAGATTCTCTGTGAACTTTCTACAATTGCTGTATCGCTCTTTTTTTTTTTTTTTTTTTTTGGTGGTAAAATACATGCAATGTGAAATGTTCTTTTTAGCCCCTTTAAAGTGCACAGCTCAAAAAAAAAAAAAATAAAGTGCACAGCTCGATGGCTGCTCCTAGGCGGTGGGTCACGGGTCTGGAGCTGGAGGGCGCTCCAGGGCAGCCACGTGGGCAGTGCACATGGGGGAGCCTCCTGGAGGTGCTGGACTGCGTCTGGAAGCGACTCCAGCCTGGGCCTCCCTGGGAACCTGGGTGGACGCTGCTGCAGGGAAAGCCTGTGGCAGACCTTGCGGATTTCCTAAGCTTCATGGAGGAGCAAAGACTCATTAAGAGTATCTTCAATAAGCTAAAACTTTATATTTTTGTTATAGAAAAAAAAATCATGACTTTTATATGCATTTCTGCAGTGTAAGAATCTTTCAACATATGCCGATTTGGGGCTTTATAGAAACAAAGGAAATGATCTTAAAGGACATGGCCAAATAATCTGTATTGTTTAAATATTCCAAAGAATGTTAAACGCAATTAATGATGTTATTTGGTGTCTTTTTTATTACATAGCTGCCTGATAAATTAAACATGGAACTTTACATTAAGAAAAGGGTCTTTCTTTCTTGGGAATTGTACTTTCCTTGGACAGGAACATGTTTCTCTTGACTTGACTGCCTGGGAGCTTAGCCCAGTCTGGAGCACAATTATGGTCCCTGACTGTTCATATAATCACCTGCAGTTTCCCGACCTTCACAAACACTTTTTTCAAAAACTCACATGTGCATGTACTTTTTCAACAGTAGGATCCCTGGAGATGCTTCTGGAAATGGCCACATGTGTGTAATGATGACACCCTGGCAACGTGGCAGGGACTTTGGGGGGCCGTCTTCCTGTATACTCTTGTGTTCCTCTGCTTTTTGTCACTCAGAAAACAAAACTGGCCCAGTTTGATGTGAATATCCCTCGGAAGCTCAGGAAGTTCCAGAAACTGAAATGCTGGGCTCTAGAGCAAGCAGCTCCTGCGTCGGCCTTGCTGGGAGCGTGCGGCCCCCGGGAAAGGCGCCTGGCGCCCTGCTGAAGGCTGCAGCTGCAGTTGGCCGTGCGCTCTGCCATCCGGCAGCCACCACCCCCTCGCGAGGCTTTGTGCCTTGTGTTTCTGATTTCCCTCTATCTTGACATCTTTTTTTGCTCATTGAGGCTGGCGTCAAGTTGTGTGTGAACAGCATGAGTGTGTCACAGTGCCTGCACTGGACAGACACACGGGACGGGGGACAACAGCCGCACAATGATTCCATAAAGTAGCGGCGGCATGAGCCAACAGGAAACTTAAATATTCATGTGTCAAAAAATTCAACACGTTTTTGGGTGTCCGGTCTATGCCGAGATTTAAAAGACAAAAGTAACAGTCAGTACAATAAGGTCTCTGTCCTTACACTCTCCTCGCAGAGGGAAGGGGTGCATCCCAGATGACCGTCCCCTGAGCCAGGGGCTTCACCCACAGCCTCCAGGCAGTGGACCAGGAAGGCCCTGCCCAAGTCAGCACCGCTGATTCAGGCCCTCCCTTAGTTGGAGATTCCCAAGAGCCCCTGGAGGACTCGCCCACGCTCTGCGGGTTTCAATTTCAGTGTGAAGGCCAGGGTGGCTGCTGATACCCAGCCCGGTGAGTCAGGACTGCAGGGGCAGGAGCACCGGGTCCGCAGAGATGAGGCCTCTGAGCAGGCGGGAAGCTCCTGGCAAGGCGAGGGGCCCAGCACATGCCTGTGCGCCCTGGGTTCAGAGCACCCAGGCTGGGCAGGTCCACGAGTCCCAGCCCTCTGTGCGGAGCAGGTGGCGGCAGGAAGGGGCAGCCTCCTGCACAGCTCAGGAGCCGTAGGCCCAGCCACGTTAAGGGCCCAAAGGGAGACAGAAAGCCCAGCTGCTGTCTTTATGGGTTTCTGCTGTTGTTGTTTGTGTTTCATAAAATATTTTAATCATTTGATTTTTTATGCAATGTATCCCGAGGCTTTTAAAATCATTTTACAAAGAACGTGTGAGGCTCTGAATATGAAGCAGACCTGTGTAAGAAGCGTGTCTGCGCGGTGGGCCGCCGTGGGCATTACTGCTCGCCCTCGGCTGCTGCCTGGACAGGCCTGCCCGGGCTGCACACCACGGGCCTCTCCCAGGCTCGGCAAGGAGCACACGAGGAACGGGGGGCTGTCGGTTTCTCGCTGTTTGTCTCTGAGTTTCTCTGCTGGATAGAAAGACTTCTTCGCAGAGGGAGAAGAAGAGAATAAAAAGCCATGGTGTTTCCTGCCCCCACTTGGTCACTTCCTGTGGCAAACTGCTGGCACAGGCCGTCAGAACCAGTAGCCCCAGTGTCGGTTGCAGGCCCGATAGGCATCTAAGCAACTAGGTCGGAAGCCTCTTGGAGTGACCCCTGGAGACTGGCTGCTTCGTCCTGGTGATTCTGTCCCCTTTCCTGAGGCCTGGCGTTCTGGTGAATGGCAGCTGGCGTTCTTGAGGGTGGTGCCCTGGAGCTCCCTGGTGGCTGGGTATGGGCCTCTCCCTCCTCACAGTCCTCATGGGTGGTCTCCTGAGAGGCCCTGTCGGGAAGGAGCCAGGAGGCACTGCCCGCCTGTGCCAGTGTGCTCCTGTTAGCAATGCGCCAGGGGCCGGCCGTCCTGGCCTGGAGGGATGCTTCTGCAGCACAGGGTCCTGAGGTGCTGAGTACCAGCACTCTGCTGCGCTGAGTTCTAGAGAAATCATGCTGAATTGCTCATGAGGCCGGTGAGTCAAGGTCCAGCAGTGGCCTGGGGTCAGTTTTGCTGGTCATCCTGAGCCCCTGCTAACCATCCCGAGTGCTGTGCTCTGTTCTCCAGGGCAGGCTGCTCTGGGTCTGTGTGTTTCACAAACACCCCAGAATCCTCATTGTCAGTAAGTCGGGAACCCGGAACAAGCTCCACAGACCTGCTTCCTCCATCGCTGGGCAGAGCAGAGGGTGTGGGGGTGCCCAGCACAGGGCCTCTTCTAGGAAATGGATGAGGTGGGCAAGATGCTCTCTCTGCAGGGCTCGGAACTCAGCCCTCTGTCCTAAGGACAGGGTCAGAGACCTGCTGACATGGACAGGCACAGATGGGGCTTGGCTTGCTTTCTAGAGGAGGCTGGACCGAAGGAAGACCACCTGTCCTGTGGGGCACGTTCCGAGTCTTTGGACCATGCCGACAGGCTCAGAACAGGCCGCCACTTCTGGGAGGAGGAATGGGGCACCCCGGTGGAATGTCCTCTCACGTGGTTCAGATCCTGCGAGCAGCACAGTGGAACCAGAGCAGGAGACAGGTACCCTTCTTGGTGGCCGTTCTTGTATGGGCGTTTCAGGCCTGTGCGGGGCTGCGCACACAGAGACCTTATGGGAACTGAAAAAAGAGGCGAGGAGCCTGTCCACTGGTGAAGTGACCAAGCCCGCCTGCTGTCTGGCTGGGCCCTTGGCTTCTCTGTGTGTTAGACGTCCACCTCCCTCTCAGGAGCCTGAGAATCGTTCAGAAGTGATCTCGAATTGCTTTCCGTGGCGAAGCTCTGGAGCTGCCTGCAAACCCTGCACGTTTCCACACGAGTGCTGTTGAAAGCACAGACTGACCTTCGGAGTAGAGAGCACTCCTGATTTGCTACACACAGACACACAAGCAGTCCATTTGTAGTTGTCAGGTCACTTGCCTGCAGCTGGGCTGAGACTGACACCATGAAATGGCCACGTCTATGCTGACCATTCGAATCTGGACAGATTTGAAAATTCCCTCCAGACGCCTTGAGACCTTCAGCCCACGTGCCGACCAGAGACATAACTTGGAGTGGGTACAGCTGGGAGCACCCTGCGTCTGGAAGAGATTTGGTTTCCATGTTTTGCAGTGGTCCGTGGGCCGGGTATGTGGTTATTCCACCCCACTAGAAAGATGCACCTGGATGTCGTAGAAAGCCAGCGTTTCCTACATTGGAATCAGTTTCTGCGCGGGGCTTTGGGTGGAAAGGAGGCCTGTCATCCTCTGCCTGTGTGGCCTGACAAGGTACTCTCCATTGCCGAGGCGAGCAGGATCGTCACCCCATCCGTGGATGATGACACCAAGGCCAGGCCCTCACATGCAGGGTGGACCACACAGGACCACCAGCATGGGTGCGAAGTGGAGCCAGAGACCCCTGGCCTCAGGCCAGTTCTTCTAGCTATCTGACCAACAAATCAACTTTAACTTAGTCCCCAAGAGGGACTGCGTGAAGGACAATGGATGACAGCGATCCAGTCCGGCTTCATTGTGTTGAAGTCTCACATCAGAAAGGATAGGCTTCGCTCTCTCCTCCACACTTGCTTTTCCTCCTCCTGGCTTTCCACTCTCTCTTGCGCGTGCCCTTTCTCTTTCCTTTCCCTTTTCCTCTCATTTTCTCTCGTACCCTGCAGGCAGACACTCTGTTTGCTTAATAAACTCCCTTATGTGATTTCCCGTGTCTGGCGTGGTTTCGTGGGAATTCCTTACAATGGTGCCGAGACTCGGATGGGATCTTCCAATGCCCATCCGAACCCCATCCGATGCCCCAGTGCCCCCGGACACGGCCCCACCTTCCATTCTTCCCGGACACTCTGCTCTGCATTCATCACCGGACTTCAGGGTGGTGAGTCCTCTAGGCGGGTTCCCCTAGGCCGGTTTATCTGGGACCCTCAAGGCGGCTGAGGGGTGGGGGTACCCCAGCCACAATGTTTATAGTTACGGCTGGCCCCTATAGTCAGTCTTATCTGCTGGGTGGATTCCTGATTTTATGGTGGAGATTCTCTCAGGGTTGAGGCTCATCTCGTGCTCGCATTCGCACTCGAAAACCCTGATATCAGGTCCTCAACTCTTCTCGGCTTTTGCCCGGCACACACATTGGTGCTTGTGTGACGACACAATCAATGTGCTGCCCCTCATCTCCAGCCCAGTTCTCCGGCCTCGGGACGCCCTGGCCACAGACTCGGCTGAATTAGTCCCCACCACGGAATCTGGGTCCTCCAATCTAGCAGATTCCACCCTGGGAACCCTTCACCCGACCCCCGGTACAGAAAGCCATCAAAATCCGTTTGTGTAATGGCACACAGCTTCCGTGAGCGAGCAGGCAGATGGAAAGGGATTCCTTATCTTCAGGTCTCTTCTTTCTTGCTTCTTGGCTCTTCCGGCAGTCTCAAGCACCTCCAACCCTGCTTCTCCGTCTTCCCTGCTTCCCCATGTAATATAAGCAGCCCCATTCCCCACAAGAAGTGGGAGATAATTGGTTGACAATTTTCTGCGTCCAAACCTAAATTAATTACTAACCAGGAAAAAGTATTAAAAGGACCTAAGCATCAAGTTTTTGCTAGAATATTTTAGCCCCTTTCAGATTCAGATCTCAGTCAAGGCTTACATTGAAATGTAAATGGAGGAAGGAAGGCGCAGTAGGAGACCAGTCTCAAACCCAAGGGAAAAAAAAGTGTCCATTTTAAATTTTTCCTGGGCTACAACTGAGAATACTTTTCTCCCTTTCACCTTTTCTCTCCTTCTCATTTTCTCATGCTATAATTAATGACCATTATCATTTTTCTTCCAGGACTTTTGTTTTTCTTAAATGCTATATTTTTGAGCTCACAATTTTGATCCTACATACCTAGGTTAATATTTTTTGATCAGTTCTTTTTATCCAACTCTAGAGTTATTTTTGAACATCCATTACATTGCAATGGAGATAAGTATTACAAGGCCTTTTCTTTTGTGTTAAATATAAGCGTGCATAAAAATTAAAATTTTAAAAATGGATCCAAATGTTTTTAATTCATGTGATTTAATAAGGTTCAACTTAAATTGGGTAAACTAATAGAAATAAAATGTCCTTAAATTTAACTCACAAGTCTCTAGGTGGTCAAACTAATAAAATGTTGATGTTTATAAAATGTCTAACATCAATTTTTCTAGGACTTTTCTTCAACAGGAAAGAGACAGCAAATAGTGTTTACACTTGTCTGACATCTTGGTTTTTTACACTTGTCTGATATCTTGATTTTTTTTACAATAAGATGAGTGAATTAGAGTTGACATGTATGGGATTACTCAAATGTGTTTGTTAGAGACATCTGATTAATTTACAAAGTTATTCCATGGGGGTAACATACTTAAACATTATTCTTTGTATATTAAATGTGTTCATATTTTCCAGGTATACAAGCCTTTAAAGCAGAAAATTTATCAAGCTGCTATTCTTCAAATTAAACTTGTCTGTAATGGTAAACAAATCATTTAATGTTCTATATAGGACCTGTCATCAATAGGGTATTCGTAAAATTTGTTAAATGTATTTCTAAAACTTATTGAGAGCCTGATTTGTTTAAAGGTTAAGCATGAAAGCATTTTACTACTTTGCCACACAAAAGGAAACTTAAAAGCTCTCTCAGCCTTTCTTTAATTCATGTTTTAGATATAATGTTAAATTGTGTTAACTAATGTTCATATAGACTCAGGAGTCAATATATATAAACTTCTTAAAATGACATTTAAGAAAGTGTAATGCGCAGTAGCAAAAATGGGACAACAGTGACTGAGATTGGGGTCTCTGACCTCATGACTGTGGCATGCCTAGTACCTGGGAGTGTTCCTGTGCAGGAGCACAAGATACCTAACTGCTGTGGCAGTACATTGATCTCAGGCACACAGCTCTTGGGCAGGAAGGAATTCTTTTGCTAGGTAGCCAGTGTTTCATCAGCTCCCTTCTCTGGTTCTGGCCCACATTACAGTAACTTTGGAACCTAACATTGCACATATATAAAGATTGCTGACATAACTCTTTAGTTCTGCATTTGCATCAGAGAACAGAGCTAAAAGCCCCGCCTTACCTGAAATAAGGCTCTGCCTCACAACCTGCTGCATATTAGAATGACTCCAAAGTAAGGCAGACTTTAACTCATCTAAAGTTGTGTTCAAAAGTTTGATGTTTGTTGTAAAGATTACTGTGATCTCAGACAGGGAATATAATGAATAATTCAGCCAAAATTCAAGATAGCTATTGCACAAACTGAATGTTTTACTGTTGGTGATTCCATTTTGTATATTCCTTGTAAACTCTAATTGTTGCCTGATCAATATTTTGCAGAAGTACTGCTTCAAGAGCGAAAACAGTAAATTAACTTGGAATAGTAAGCCATCAGGTATAGGACAGATAATGTAAACCCCAATTAGATAAAAGGGGGTAAATAACTGTAAAGTCATAGACATTGAAGTTAAAACCCAGTACTCTTGCTTTATGACTGGTGAGACTGACTTGCTTGATGGTTAAGATCAGATTTAGAGACTGAGATTAAATACAGAGGTCAAGAAAAGTCCATATTTGGGTCTTGCCCTCAAAGTCAGCCTGAACCCAGGGAACAAGAGGACTTCTCTAAGGAGGTTTGCAACTCTGGGTCACACAACCTCCTGATCAAGGAGATTGATGAGGCCACTAGAGGAAAAGCCACTCAGTGCACCTGCTGCAGAGGAGGGTCAAGGAAAAAGGGAGACAACCCTGGTGCTTTCAAGGGAAGCCACTTCATCGAGGAGACCCTGCCTAACCAATGGCACTAATAGAGCTAAGGAGCTGCTCTTAAGTTCTCTATGAGTGACCCCTGTGGGACCTCAGCTGACTCTTTAACAGACAGGAACAGGTCACTTTGACCAGCTTGATCTTAAACACCTAGCAAAACAGTTAATACCAAAATATAGCCATTCTTGGGCATTTAAAAGAAATAATACTTAAATGTAACTTAAGGTGTACACTTGTGTTAGCCCACTAGAATAAAGACTAAAAGCTACAAAAGGGAGATTCTTAGGCAAATGTGCCTGATAACTATCAGGAGAAACTGCCAGAGTCAGAAGTTTTAGTCAGTTTAAGGCCTACAGACACAGGTGGGCTTAATCTATGTTTGCTAGTAACAGAAGTATAGAGATCTCTACTAAATGTTGTGTTTACATTCCTGATAACCTGGACAATGTTAAAGCTCCCAAATGAAGGCCTGTCCTTTCCAGCCTTTGCTAGGCCTTGTTATGGGAACAACTTCTCAGTTCTTCCACCCCCTGGTGAGGAATTATTGACTTCCATCATCTTTATGATATGCATTGGCATGTTCCAGATTCTGCAACATTTATATTGTATCAATCTCATTTGGTACTCATGTCTTTTTGTTCTTCTCTCTTAGAAGCACCCACCTCCAGATGCCTGTACAACCTGCTCTTCCCAACCGGACTTCTACCATGGACCCCTCAATTGACCCGATTTCTAAAAAAGGAACTCCAAACTGCTTGCCCCACACTGCCCACTTTCAGCTCGAAGAAGCCAGAGCAGTCATCGACCCCCTTTCCCTACAGCAAAGGAGTTCCTAAAATTAGAGGGGTGAATGAAGCCAGAACTGGGGACAGGCAGTTAGTGTAGAAATAGGGGATCAGTCAAATCGAGGAAATGAAGTCCATGAAAACCATCTGCCTCTGGAAGTCTAGAAGACTGCCCCTGGGAGAACGGACTATTTACATCTCACCTGCAAAATCAGCCCCAGTCACTTAGGCAGGAAGGAGAGAGAAGGTTTCGGAAAGAACTGGAGAACAAAAGATTTTCTTATAAAAACACAAACGGGGAATGTAATGTACAAGGCTGCTCCCCTGCCCATTCGGTTGCAGTCATTTTCCCCGCCTCCCAACCACTTGTCAATCTGTGAACATCCTAGCTAGCTATTGGTTCATCAGTCAGCTTGCAAGTGTCCTTCTCCGTTATTGGTCCCCTGTTAGCCCGGCGGAATTCAACCGCCATCTTTCCTCTCTTGCTTCTCTCTCCTCCACACTTGCTTTTCCTCCTCCTGGCTTTCCACTCTCTCTAGCGCGCGCCCTTTCTCTTTCCTTTCTCTTTTCCTCTCATTTTCTCTCTTACCCTGCAGGGAGACACTCTGTTTGCTTAATAAATTCCCTTATGTGAAAAAAAAAAAAAAAAAAAAAGAAAGGATAGGCTTCTTATTTGTCACGGTCACAGGGACAAATAAAGCACCTGTTGATGGAGAACATCAGAGAGCAACTAGGATTTACACCTTACATGGTTAAAGTTGTGGGCACCTTAGTGGTGACAGCTACACTGACGTCACCCTGTCCTGGTTAGAGCTGCGTGCCCTCAGTACAAACAGCAGCACGTCAAACAGGTGGCATCGGAGGTAGGCCTTCTTACATCTGATTCACATGATGGATAAAGAGGTACTCGGCTAGACGAGGTGACGTGCCAGTCTAGCATCACGGTGTGGCCATCCCCTGGGCCCTCACCTGCAGAGCCTTCATCTCCTACATAACTCTGCTTTTTCACAGAAGCCAGCTATGCCTCTTGTGTATTCTGAAGACCATAGCTGCCCAAAGCCCCCACGTTTTCTACGAGGATATTTGCAAACATGATGTGCCCTCCTGTTTGCTGATACTTACCATCCACACCTGATTTTGTCGCAGAACCAAGACCAACTCGTCCCACAAGACTTCTGCCTCTGCCATGGCGAGTGTCTCTCGAGTGTCTCTCCTGGTCCTTTGTGTGGCCCTGGACTGTGAGCTGCCGAGGGGCTTCCACAGAACGGCACTTCTGCTGGGGGTGATTCCCCGCAGCCCAGGCTGAAGTGCCAAGTCCTGTTCTGGGGTGTGGATGTGCTTGCTCGCAGGGCAAGAGCGGTGCAGGCTGAGTGGGGCTGATGAGTGTCGCTTGTGGCCAGAGTTAATTTAGACAGAGGCTCCCCCCCAGCACAGCCGGGGCCCATATACAAGTCAAATCTGCTATTTTTCTTTGGGCAATGATTTATTTCCCTCTTAAATTGGCTGGACCAGTTAGTTTTTTATTTTTATTAAGTCACACTATTCTTAAATGAAACTATTGATTTAAAGTCAGCTTAGTGAGGATTTAATTTGTTTTCGGGGGATTAGAGCAGGTAGCTGGGTAACTTTACAATGAAGTGCCGCAGACGCTCTCCTTCACAGGCCTCCCTTTTCTTTCTGGCTGGGCTGCACGGACATCACAGATTTTCAAGTAAATCGTGGAAATACATTCATAAATCAGCCCTAATTCCTCTGCCCACTTAAGGGGGAGTCAGAGCCGAGTTCTCCCCTGACCTTGTCTGCTCGTCCTTGGAGTGACAGCGCCTGTGTCCAGTGTTGGAAGCGCACGTGTGGGCGCAGACCAACCAGGGCTGCCTCCCTGGGGGCTCCCGGGGTCACCACGCGGCTCTCGTCCTGCGCACACACCCCCTTGCACGCAGGGCGGCCAGGAGGCTGGTGGGACCCGCCGGTCTCGTGCCCCGGGGTCCTCCTGGTTGGTCGCCCTGCTTCTCTCCCTGCCGCTCACCACAGCCTCTGCCTGCTCGCCCTCCGTGCCCTGGTCCTGCCTCCCGCTGCAGTTGTCAGGGTGCGGGGCAAGCAGGGGATGGGTCTCCTGGCGTCTCAAAGACCGGGCGTGGTGCCCAGGGCAGTCAGTCCTCCCGCGCGGAGGGGCCCAGTCACAGCCAGCCTCTCGTCTCAGACCTTGGCCTCACTGTCCGTTTCCAGAGGACTCTTTTCTTGCTGCGGAAACCAGATAGACTCAGAGACATTTTCAGATTCCCGGTGCTTGGCCTGGAGACCTCGAAACCGTTTTGGTCGAACATTCTGGACGTCTGCAGTGTCTGCACTGCTCTCACTGGACAGCAGCGCTGTGCCTTGGCTGGCATGGGAGGGCGAGTCCAGGATTCCTCTATCCAGTGGCAGCGCAGGCCACGGCCCGGCCCTTAACAAGGCCTGGCTCCGGGCCCTGGCGGGGGCACTCAGTGGAACAGGACTCAAGTGGCTTTCTGAGTGTGTCCTCTGCTGAATGAGCGTGAGCTGGGTTTGGACCTGTGGAGCACTCTGTCTGAGGGCAGGCGGCAGAGCAGAAAGAGAGGGACCGGCAGCCACAGCCACAGATGCGGGCACGTCGCACAGAGCTGGCAGGGCCAGAGGGCCTGCCGGGCGGGATGTGAGGACCGCACCCCAGCGGAGGGCAGGGGCAGCCGAGCAGGCCCAGGATTTGTGCAAGTGCTGAACTGTGGAGAAGCTAATGGACTGAGAGAGGAACTCCTACTTTCCAAGTAACCCTTAGATTGCAGATAACGAATTACATGAACACACAAGCTAACTTCTCAGGGTTGTGGCTGGGTTGTGGGTCTGGACTATCCCCAAGGTCAAGGTTGAAGGCTTGGTCCCCAGCCTGTGTTGCCACTGGGAGGAGGTGGAGCCTTCAGGAGGAGGGGGTCCAGTGGAAGGAAGTTGCCTCCCTGGGGGTGTGCACTTGGAGGGGAACATGGGAGCACGGCACCTTCCCGTCTCTCTGTTGCTTCCCAGCTGCGGGTGATGGAGCAGCCCCCTCTGCCATGGGCTCCCACCATGGTGTGCTGGCTGCCACAAGCCCAGGCCACACAGCCAAGGGTCTTCGACTCAAACCTCTGAAACTGCGAGCCCAAATAAACTTTTCCCCGTAGTGTGTTGATTATCAGGCATTTCGTTATGGTAATGGAAAGTCATTCACGGATTGTTTTAACTCTTCATAATCAATTTATTTTTAAATAATATCGAAGGTACTCAGGAACTGAAAAAGTAGAAAATTGAGATCATATACAGTCCTTTTACTCATATTTGGCAAAATCCCAAAGGCTTGATGAGATAGGTGGTGCGGAATATCTTCCCTGCCTGATTCATCTCAGGTCCTAGGCCACTGGCTCTGCAACTGGACCCCAGATGGGACACACTCCCAATGTGGGCAGCGTTTGGGTTTCACGTGTGCACTAGAAGAAAGGAAGGTTGGGTTGAGGAGTTCCTATTTTTTGTTTGTTTAGGGAGCATGTTCTAATTGGCAAATGAGTCTAATTACTAGTAAGCATTAAAAACTCTCCATAAGTTAACATGAAAAATGGATAAAGTGGAATCCATAAAAATCAAGAACTTCTGCCCTTAGGAGAAGGAAAAGGCAATCACACGCTGGGAGAAAAGGCCTTTGAAATGCACATCTGATGAAAGACTGGTATTTAGACCCGAGAGAGAATCTCACTGCTCAATAATGAGAGGCACATTGCAATAAAACACGCAGGCGAAAGATCTGCAAGACCCTTGGCCAAGCACGGTGTGGAGACGGCAACTTTACACAGGGACAAATGTCAACATCGCCAGTCACTAGGGAGGCGCAGATCAAAGTCACAAGGAAATGCCAGTGCATGCCTGTAGAGATGGCCACGGGAAGGCCAATGTCCGATGCTGGCCAGGACGCGCAGAGACGGGACTCTCCCCCTGGGCTGGGAGACGCAAAACGCACAGCCCTGTGGGAAGGAGGAACAGTCCTCTGACGCGGAACACACTCCTCCACTCCCAGCACCTTGTCCACCCAGGATCACGTGCATGCTGAGTCCGAGGGGCGGAGGCTTACCAGGAGCTGCCCTGTGAGCACCAGTGTGGCTCTGTGCTTACGAGAACACGCAGGTGGCTTTACTCGGAACTGCTGAAACTAGAACAGCTGACAGATCTGCCAACTCCTCAGCTAACTGGAGCATGCCCACACAGCAGGCTACTACTCAGAGCAACCAGAGTGAACCGTCCTGCGTAGAACAGGTGCTGATGCTCAGCTGGGTCACTCTAAGTGACAAAACCAGATTCTGGGGCTGCCCTGTGACCCCATTGAGGTGAAACTGTGGGCACAAATCTGATCAGGGGTCACGGAGAGCTGCAGAAGCGTGCCAGGTGTGGATTCCGGTTGCAGTTCCACGCCTGCACACTCATCAAGGTGGACGGTTGTAAATGTCCCTCCATACATCTGACTTCAAACCCGAGACTCAGGGAGACAGCAAGCAGAGCCTCGTAATCTGCGTCAGGCATTCTGCCAGCGGCACTGTTTCTGTGTGGGTAAGAAGCAGGCGACTCTTGTGCAGGTTCTGTAGCCCCCACCATGTCTCTGCTGTCAGTAGCACTTCCCAGTCCCATGAACAAGAGTCACCGCACTGAGTGACTTCCCCTAGACAGCTCTTCCTCCCGCAAATCTCCAGGGACCTTCTCACCATCACTTTGCAAATTAAAAGAATGAAGTAGATGCAATGGCATTGACGAGACAGGAAACTTAAATAACGGGGACTTTTGCAGAACTGAAGACTAGAAAGCCAGAATCATGGTAATTTGAAAGTTTATTGCCTTTTTTCTTTTCATCACTAAGTATTTGAGCTTTAACACACCTTTATTCCGTTATTATTTCTGGGATTTGCTTTTATCTATATAAACTGCTTCTGAGGGGCTGGTGATATAGCTCAGTCGGTAGAGTGCTTGCCTCGCAAGCCCAAGGCCCTGGGTTCAAATCCCCAGCCCCGAAAAAAAAAAAAAAAAAAAAAAAAAAAAACTGCTTCTGAAACTAAGAAAAGAAATAAGCTGGTGCATTTGCGATTTTCGGAGTGTTTCTGCATTCGTTGTCCATTCAGTTTCCTCCAACTCTCCCAGGACGGCTCCGGGACCTTCTGATGTTATGGAAGAGGAAGCAGAAGCGCACACAGCGAGACTCTTGCCATCCTTTGAGGGTGAACCTGGGAGCGCGACCCTCGCTCCCCAGTCAGGTCTCCCTGGGCGCCGACCCCCACAGCAAGCCCGAGGGGAGGCACGCCCAGCCCCACGTGATTGGCACAGTAACGGGGACTGGGAGTTGTCCTCTCTTCCACCGGAACAGAAGACGCATTCTGCCTAAACCTGGAGGTTAACGCAGGGTAAGTGGAGGAGGAATGGGGCTGTGGTTACAGGCGCAAAGGAAAGCCAGGCCGCGTATCTCTGGCCCGAGGGGTCAGAGCCCCACAGTGGGCATGGCTGTCCACATGGGTGTCATCCAGACTTACTGCCACAGGCTCTCAGCGACTGCAGCGGCCTCACGCCGGGCTTCTGTGCAGCGGCCTGCAGGCGGGTGCTGCGGAGCCGCGTGGGTCAGAGCCCTTCTGCTGCCTGGTGCTGCTGGCCCAGGCTCATCCTGACACGTGGTCCCCGTGGGCCATGTCCCGAGAGGCCCTGTGACTGCCTGGAGAGCACCAAGGATCCAACCAGGAAAGAAGAGCGCTGGGCTTCTGATGGGACGAGTGACCAGAGACGACTCCCCCGCTCGCCCTGGGCCACTGGATCCTGAACAGCACCCAGTCCCGCTTTCTGCTGGGCTGGACACCTCACCTCCCGTCTCTTGCCTCTCAGTCTCTCTGTCTCTGTTCTGCTCTCTGTCTGAAGATTCGGCAACAGAAGATGTTTTCTGTATACCAAAGCAGGAAGTTCAGTCGGCCTTCTCCTGCAGATGTACCATGTGTAACTGTAGGGTTTGATTTTGCTTTACATTAATCAAACAACAATAAAAGCCATAAAACCC
Organism: Sciurus carolinensis; assembly: GCF_902686445.1. Lineage (NCBI taxonomy): Eukaryota > Metazoa > Chordata > Mammalia > Rodentia > Sciuridae > Sciurus > Sciurus carolinensis. The sequence goes on along the minus strand of NC_062227.1, from coordinate 80,064,989 downwards.
ACTAAGAGGCATTTTAACTTAAGACCCAGTGCTAAACACCCAGGGATTTTGCCTATTGTCTCCTCCAGTGCCCTGTAAAAGGAATTAGATAGCGAGAGAAAGAGAGAAAAATTGAGCCACCTTTTTATGCATAGAAAGGGAGAAAGCGTATAATAAATTAAGGGTAGTGGGAGTGAAATAAAGGGCAGAGGTAAGCGGCGTTTAATTGTGCGAGCGGCTCTTCCCCTCGCGGTCCTGCCAGCTGCTGCTGCTATTGCTACCTTCCTGTTTCAGGATGAAAAGCAATGATGGTAGACACGTGCAGACACACAAAAGAACCTATTTGGACTGGCGTGTCAGCTCATCTTTATCAAATGTTGCACAGGTATATTTTGTTGCCATGCTTCATTACCCCAGAATGGCATGCCTGAAATGTTTGTCTCTTCTATAAACCCAGAGCTTTCCCAGCCAGGCATTGTCTGACAGGGCAATAGACGGGTGTTTCTTTCGCAGGCATGGGTTTGTAAAGGCTGGGCAATTAAGGAGCGAGAGAACGAGAGAGTGAGAGAGAGAGGGAGGAAGGAAAGAGAGTGAGGGGAAGAGGAGAGAGGAAGGGAGGAGGGGGAGGGGCGAGGGAGAGCGACTTACTGGAGAAGAAAACGTGCGTTGTGTCATTTCCACTGTCTTCAATAAACAAGGGAAACATCAAGAGCTGCATGAGGATCCTGGGTTGGGTTGTAGAAAGGATCATTGCCCCTTTGATTGGGAAGGGGGTGATTTAAAATAGGAAGTTTTGGCAGTGATTTCTGTGGTGCAGAAGGGGCGTCAGCGGGGGCCAGGGAAAGTGCTGCTCCAGTAGTGGGACGGCAGCTCCGAGGGACCCGGGCTCCTTTCTCACTCACCACCGACGCACAGAGACCCGCCCTCACCTCCCAGTGTCCCTGCAAAACCAGTGTCCCCCTGCTGGGAATGCAGCTGGCATTCTCGGGAACTAGACTCAGGCGAGGTCTACATTCTGCTTTTCCTGCTCAGGGCCTTGCGGTTGTGACTTTTGTGGGAGAGGAGGAGGACGGCCTGCTGCGTTCTGGCCCTGGGCACCCCTCCTGGGTCTCCCAGGCTCAGCTACAGCTTGTGCAGCAGCCACCAGGGAGGAGGCACTTTCCTCCTGAGTCTGTCTGGACACAGTGCTCCTGGCAGGGCAGCTGCTGACCGAGACCTTCCTGCGCCATCTAGCAAGGAAGGGACGCAGCGATTGGTGGGCAGTCCCACCACGGGGCAGCGGGAAATGACACAGCCGTGATCGTGCCAAAAGGCCTTGGGTGTTGTCTGTCTACGCGGGAATGACAGGTGACATCTTGACGGAGGGTAGGAGCCCCTTTGATCAGAGCTGGAGAGGACAGCTAGAACCAGGATGCCTGACCCAAAGCCAGGAAGACCAAGGGGGTGTTGGGGTCAGACGTGTGGATTTTAGGGTGGTGATGGAATTGCATCCCAAATAAAGCGTGGGGAGGCGTCAGAGGCAGCCTTTCCTGGTCCGAAGGGGAGCGCAGTTGAGTCACGTGTGGGGACAGACATTCTAATAGGGGGAATGAAAACCTATATGCAAAAAGTCTCACATCTGTTAGCGCGAGGTCAGATTTTACCACGAAATGAGCAGATGAGGTACAAACCGACTTTCAGATTCCAAATCTCCTCGGATTTTGAAATCATCAGTAAGGGCTGACTTCTTAGCAGGAAAAGGCCGCTGTGCAGCGTGCGGGCTGCGGCCTCTCGGAGAACGCTGCTCCCAGGGCAGAGGAAGGCGCCCCCAGGCCTCCACTCTCGGCAACACCCTTCTTGGTGGCCCCGGTGCAGTCCCTGCAGCCTCCGGAAGCTCTGTGAGCAGCGTCTGCCGAGGCCTGCGGGTGGGGCCGGAGGGATTGGCTCCGTGGCCTCCGAGTGTGGAAAGCTCCTCTCTGTTGCTGCTGTGATTGGTTCTGAGCCTGACCACCTCTCCAGAGGAGGAAGGTGCTGTTCTGCCCGCACACGCTTGCCGTTGGCTTAATACCTCCGCAGCCAAAAATCTAGTTCCCACGTGTGTCTGCAGTTCTACCAGCAGGACTCTTGGGAGAAGTGGGCCTGCTGGAACCTCTGCTCCAAGTTCCCCAAACTGCCCCAGCTTGGACCGGTCGCCTCACTGCTCCTGGCCTGTTTTATGGTCTGCAAGGTCCCCTGGAGCTTCCATGGACTCGGTTACTTTTCCAAATGAAAAAAGGTCTGTCATTATTTTCCCATTTCAAGAGTTGGAAAGGCTGACAGTGTGTGCGTTTAGTTCCCCGGGTGGAGGCGTAGCAGTGCTTTGTAAGGTATGACCCCTCTGGATGGCGGCCAGCTCAAAGCTCAGAACCTACCACGGACACTGCGAAGGGACCTGTTGCTGGCCCATCAGGAGAGGAGCGCGTCCCGCAGCAGGGCATGGCCAGGCTGCAAAGGTGGCCTCACAGGCGCCTCTGCCAGGCGCCCTGGGGAACAGGAGCAGGCGGCTTCTCCGGAGGCACTCCCCCTGTGGGTGGCAGGGACCAGCGCTGGGAGCTCAGGGCCGTCCTGCTGAGCAGAGGTGCTCTGCGCACAGCCCGGCCAGCAGCAGGAGCCTCCAGGGCTGGCAAACCCACGGTTTCTGGGCTACTGTCTTTTCACGTGACCTATGCATACAAAAACCAAAGTGAAACATTACCTGTTGGTCTTAGGTCCTCCGTCCAGGCGAGTCCTCCTTGGGTCCCAGCAGGACCAGCCCACTGCCCGCACCCGCCCTGGGCGGTGTGAGGAGAACACCACCCTCAGGACCCGCATCCCTCCTCTGGTGGCGACTGGACAGATGCGAGTCCTTCCTTACGCTTCAGGCTGACTTCTTCCCGCCCCAACCCCAGCCCACCACCCTCCCGCTCATCCCTCTTCAGGAGACCTGGCCGTGTGGACTCCAGGACGGGAGAGGAAATGGAGTTCCTGTTATTTCACGGAGCAGAACAAGCTGCACCATGGAGGTGAATGATGGAGATGATTATAAGCGAGGTGTAGCTCAGGGCAGGTGAGTGGTGTGCTAATGAGACGCCACCTCTGCTTCCTGACAGATGACTGTCATTGTTCAAACGCTGCCGTCAGCGTGATTGATGGCCGGGTCATCCTGCCCCGCAGTCGGAGCGCACCGTCTTCTCTCTTCTGCTGATGTCTCTAATCCGCTGACCTGAGGATGACCCAGCAAAGGTGGGGCTGAAATTAACATGTCATTTTCTCTAGTTAAATTAAAAGGAGGGTGGCAGAGAGGAGGAAGGAAAATTCGAGACAGAGAGAATGTACCTAGTGCAGCAGCGAAGGCAGGAATCCTGCAGAAAGTCCCCACAGTGTCTTGGGCTAATACATTTCTAATAAAGATTGAAAACACATGTTAATGCTCACTTATGTCATGTCAGCTCAGCCCACCTCTGAAGGCACTCAGGATCTTTCTGAAGGAGGTCGGTGTGGCAGCTCGCAGACAGAGGCGCGTGCTGGTCAGTGGGCCCATCAGGTGGACACTAGGCACCGGCTCAGCAAATCCTCGGAGACAGCTGATCTTCTGCCAGTCACTAGTCTGCCTTCACCAAAATCTTCTTTACAAATGTTTTCAAATTGGGCACCAACTGCCACTCGCAGGGCTCATGGAACATTGGTGCTGGAAGCTCGGATAATTCCATTTTGTTCTGGGTTCCTGTCCTCCACCATGGGAGACTTGGGCTGTGGGGGATTATCTCCTGCAGGTAGCACAGCAGGTGGAACCAAATTCTTCTGGAGCCTTCCTCCTTTTTCTTTGGAATATAAGCTTGGGCCTCCTCCCTCCATCCGTCAGGCATGCTCTCCCCTGAACTTCAGGCGACATGGCTTCTACTTCACACCAACGCTCCTCCTGGGCAGTGAGCTTCCTGTAGTATCACTTAGCTGATCTGTGTGCCTTGGAAGAAAAAAGGGTGTTCTCATTTCATAATCTTCATCGTTTTGGAACTTTTATCTCCTCTTGATGTAGTCTTGGCTGCAGGTCCCGTGTCACATGGCCACGTCACGGATGAAGATGACGCTTGGCTTACTAGTAAGGAGAGGAAGAGATAGACATTGATCCGAGACCCTCACAGTTCCTGCACAGTCAGGCAGTTTATAAGATAAACACAAAAATGGGTCCAAAGACTAAGGAGTATTTGACAAGGACAGACTGAGCAACACTATTGTTTTATAAGTAGAACTTACTTTTCTCCATCTGTGAGACATGATGTGAACAGCAATGGCGGTAGCATACCGTAATGACATTATATCATTGATTTCTCTCTTTAAACTGGTCTGTACACAGAGAGGGATAATTGTGGGCTTTGCAGATGGATATTACTCAAAATGAGCACCACAAAGTTCAGCTTGTGTAACTCTGATTTGTGAATTACTTTTTCGTTCTTGCTTAGTTATGTTGGACCTTCTAAGATAGTTCAGACTTCAAGTAATTTGCAAATTTTCCAGTAAAGTAATTCACTAACAGTATATTGAAATGATGAATATTTATATAAATTAGTTCATGAATCAACAAAAATCCCCTATTAGACTTGGTAGTTCAAAATTTTGTCCATAAATGGAGATATTCTGTAACAAATTGACAAACTGTATCATCATCTTTAGCAAAGTTGTCAAGGTTGCATTTACATCTGAGAATTAGTCCTGACTGGGACTCCCAGTCAGGTCGGAGGGAGTTCTCATTGGCTTCAAACCCAGGAGGTACTTAGCAGGTATTTATTGAGCACCTACCGCGTCCTAGGCCTGGCCAACTCACATCTGGGTTTAGGCACCTGCAACGTCCTATGGAAACAATCAGCGTTGGGTAAGTGCCAGCTAAAGAGGGACTAGAATCTGTGTGTCACGGCTGGCAGGCAGTGCCATGTGCCAAAGCTGCCCGGCTGGGGAAAACAGGCAGTGGGCCCCAGGGATGACCTTCCCTGATCTGCAGGCGGCCCGTCTAGGATCTCAGGAGGTGACCTGACAAACCGTAGCACCTTCGCCACATCCACGTTCTGTGTCTTTGCAGTGAGCGTCATTCTGTCAAAAAACTGCACAAAAGGGCTTCTAACTAGTGAGCAACTGTGGGGCATTTTCCCTCTGGATGAGAAACGCAGTCAAAGGCTTGGAAACTCACGTTTGCAGCGCTTGTTGGGAATGAGAGTGATACTCACCGACTATGTAATCCATTTGCGTTTGGGCTGGAAACTGACTTTTTTCATTTCTGGGACAAGCCACTTAATCACAGTTGAGTTCAAAGCTCCGGCTGGCAAGGAGCGCTGGTGTCCAGGAACAATGGGAGCACCGCTGTCATTCCGGAAGGCGCGGCCTTGCTTGTTCAGCCTGATCCTTGATGCACGGGCTCGGAGGAGCCTCAGATACAAGAGAATGAATCTGTCAGATCCATTTTTCTTCTTTTTCTTGAGGGTGAATTTATTTTTCATGTTTTGAAAGGAGCGCGTGACCATGTTGCGACAGGGTCCTTTCTTCCCTGGACTCATATTTCCATTTTCATTCCTAACAAAGCACACGTTTGGGTCTCCGTATCTCAGTGGTTCATCTCTCTCTGTCCTAACAGTCCTTTTGCATTTCAGACTGTATGCCAAAGAAAGAGCTGTTGTGAATGCAGCTCATAATGATGATGGATTACAACGTGCGGCCTCCTGGCCGGTGAGTTGGCCAAACCACCCAAGCCTGCCACGGTGCTCACTTTGGTCTGAATCACGGAGAACAGGAATTTTGGAATCTTTTCTGGGCTGGTGCCAGGAGAGAACTTTGTTACAGGCTAAACACATTGCAGGAAATGGCAATCCTGTGGAATCAGACATGCAGTAAGTGGGGGTCCAGCTGGGTTTGGCTGACACCCAGGGGCCTGAAGGACTTGTAAGCCTGGAGGGACCTGTGAGGCCCTGGGTCCCCTCCTGCACCACGCTCCTCGGTTGCCTGGGTGTGGGACTACCAAGGGGCACTGCTTCTCCTTTCAACTTAGGTGACACATGGCAACTCTGTCCCCTCCCCGGCCCCACCACAACAATGTCATTCTTGCCAACTTATTGAAGGTTGCCGCTATTATGGTTTGGACCTGAGGTGCCCCTCCCAAGCTCCTGTGTTAAAGCAAGAGGTAAAACGGTTAGATCGTGAGAGCTGTGACTAACTGGGTGGTGACTGTCGGCAGGTGGGCTGTGGCTGGAGGAGGTGGATCACTGAGGGTGTGCCCTTGGGGACTGTATCTTGTCCCTGGCTTCTCCCCCACCTGCTCCCTGACTGTCATGAGCAGCAACAGCCTTCTGCCATGATGGTCTGCCTTAACTCCAGCCCAAAGCCATGGAGTCAGCTGACCGTGGACTGAAACTCTGAAACCATGAACCAAAATAAACTCTCCTCTGGTTGTCCTTGTCAGGTATTCTGGTCACACTGAGGACGTGCTGACTGACAGCCGCCTTCTCCGATCTTCTGATACAGGGAAGGTGTTGACACCTGGCAGGGGTGCTGCTCGGTCACCTGCTGCCCACTGTCCTGCTCCAGTCCAGGTCCACCCTCGCCTCCTGCTCCTGGTACTGTGCACTGCCTCCCCTTTTTTGTGCTCATGTGGTTTGCTCCCCATGTCTTTGGGGTGTCCCCTTGTGATCCTCCCCGTTTCTCTTCTTTGTCTTTGTGTCTTTGGGGTGTCCCCTTGTGATCCTCCGGTTTCTTTTCTTTGTCTTTGTGTCTTTGGGGTGTCCCCTTGTGATCCTCCCTGTTACTCTTCTTTGTCTTTGTGTCTTTGGGGTGTCCCCTTGTGATCCTCCCCATTACTCTTCTTTGTCTTTGTGTCTTTGGGGTGTCCCCTTGTGATCCTCCCGTTACTCTTCTTTGTCTTTGGTCCCGCCCTCTGCTGGCCCCTCCCCCTCCTCATCGACATCCTCCATTTCACTCACTCACCCTGCTAAGCCCTTCACTGGTGCATGTCCTTGGCCCTACTTTCTCTTATTTCCTTGTAGCTGACTCCTGGCCCCAAGGTGGCTGCTGGGTTGGGGGTCTATGCCCACCAGTGTTTCCACTCTGGCCCTGGCTCCATGGGGCCTAGCTTTTAGGACAGAGAGTCCAGTTAGCAAGGTTTGTCTCGCCCAAGTGCTGCCCTTTGATCTCCCTGCAGTGGGGGAACCTGGCCTTGGGGCCCCTTCAGGTTCCAGAGCAGAGGAGCAGGTGTCTGGATGAACGTCACACCCCAGCTGCACTCACTGCAGACGGGAAACTCCGAAGGCCCTCAGAGCCCTGTGAGAAGGGGCTGTGATGAAGAATGGCGACAACGGGCACCTTCCTATAGGCTCACATAAGAGCTTCAGGTTTTTTCTAAGCCAAAGAGGGCAACATGATGAAATCACACCTGGGAAGGACCTTCGCTGCTGCTAGTAAGCAGTTTGTAATAGGCGACTGTGGCGACCAGGACAGCCAGGAGCCCTTTGAAGAGATCTTTGTGACAGGCGTGGGGTGGATTCAGGCAGGGGTGCCTGACTGACAGATATGGATGACTGAGGAAGTGAGAGGGGGCACTAAGGACCTGAGGATTGACCAGAGGGGCTGCGGCAGGTGAGGGAGGACATGCAAACTGTGCAGGACCACTCCGATTGAGAAGTCCATGGGAGATAAATGGTAGACATGCATGGGGTTCGAAATAAGGTGGGAGCCCTCCTGCAGCAGGCTCGTGTGCTGTCTCTTGGCGGTGGCTCCAGAGGACGCTCATTTGCTGGGCCATGAGACGGGCGCCTTCCTGGTTCTCCCTCCTTTAATCCCCTGGTACAGATGAAGTAAGGCCTTAGACACCCACTTCCTCCTGCTCCTTAATTCCCTCTGCATCTCTGCCTCTACTGCCAGTGTCTAGTTTTCTCTTCCTCTCTTCCCTTTTGGAAAAACCTTGTGGCAAATTCAAGTGCTCAGGTTGGGATAGCCACAGATGCACATGTGGTGGTACGAAATCACGCAGGCAGATCCTCTCTCCTCCGTGGCCTGGTTCTGCAGTAGCCTGACACCATGGCCAGGAAGTGGGCACCAACACAACCCACCGCCTGGCTCAGGTTTCTGTTTCACTTGCACTTGGTGTGTGTGCGTGAGTGTGTTCAGCTTTGTGCAGTTTTGCTGCATGTGTAGGTGTGTGTTCGTCACCGCAGTTCAGACACCGCACAGTTCTGTCACCATCAGCCTCTTGTGTGGTCCCTGCACAGCTGCAGCCTTCACCCCCCCACACACACCCACACCCTGACTCCTGGCCACCCCCACTCTGTTCTCCATTGCCATAGTGTTGTTATTTCAATGCCGTGTAAGTGGAATCATGCTGTTTATAATCTTTTTTTTTTTTTTTTTGGTAGCGGGATTGAACTCAGGGACACTTGACCACTGAGCCACATCCCCAGCCCTATTTTGTATTTTATTTAGAGGAAGGATTTCACTGAGTTTCTCAGCACCTTGCTCTTGCAGAGGCTGGCTTTAAACTCGCAATCCTCCTGCCCCAGCCTCCAAAGCTGCTGGGATTACAGGCTTGTACCACTGCACCCAGCTGTTTATAATCTTTTAGAATAACTTTTTGCTCTCAAAACAAAACTTTGTGGAGACTCATCCAAGTTGTCACATGTACCCCCAATTCACTGGGTTTTCCTGACTGAGTAGTATTTCAGGGTGAGGATGTGCTGCATGTGTGTTACACTCACTCACTGAAGGACATCTGAGAGGGTTTTGGTCTCAAGGGTAAAGCTGCTGTGAACATTCTTGCAGAGGTTTCCGTTTGAACAACTCTTCATTTTCCTGGGAAATGCCAGAAGGTACATTTGCTGGGTCATGTGGCAGTGGTCTGTTAGTTTTATTGGAAATGGCCAAGCTGTTTTCCAGAGTCCCAGTGCCACTACACATTCCCACCACCAGTGTTCCGGTGATTCAAGCTGCACAGAAACTTGGGGAATTGGGGGCTTTGACTCTTTATTTCAGCCATTCTGATAAGGTGTCACGTTAGCTTGTGATGGTTTTAAGCTGACTGCCTAGTGACTCAGGCTCCTGGCCATGGGCATTTCCTCCTGGGTGAAAAGCCTGACCCCGACTTGGGCTCATCTTCTCGCGGGATCGTGGGCTTCCTCACTGTTGGTTTTTGAGAACTCTGTATATTTTAGACGCTCGACACTCGATAGATTGTGGTTTGTGAATCTCTACTCTCATGGGTTGTCTTCTCATTCTCCTAAGAAGCCCTTTCACCAAGCAACATGTACGACAGTCTCCTGAAGTTCTTCTGTCAGTTTTCCCTGTGGTGGATCGTGCTTGTGGTGCTGAGTCTGAGAACTCTTTGCCGAGTCCTGAATCCTGAACATTTCCTCCTTCATTATTTCCTTAAAATAGTGAAGAGTTTTAGTTTTACTTGCGAGTTTGTGATTCACCTTGAGGTCGTGCAGTTTTGCATAAGGTGCAGCAGGAGTGGTGCTATGGATGTCCAGGAGTTCTACTACGACTCGTTGATGGTGCAACAGATCCCAGCCTTCTCTCCATGAAATGCTTTGGCTCGTCTGTCAAACCGTTCGGGCCTACTGGTGTGCACTTACCTGTGCATTCTGTATTTTATTCTGCCAGTCTGTGCATCTGTCCCTTACTGCCTTGATTTTGGAGCTCCAGAGTCACTCTTAATATTGGGTCAACTAATTCCACCCACCTTGTTATTTTTTTCAAAGTTGTTTCAGCTATTCTGTACTTTTTCCATATAAATTTTAGAATTAACCTGTCTTCGCTTCTAGAAAACTGGACTGGGATCTTGATAGAGATTGCATGAAAATCATGAATCAGTTTGGGGAGAGTTGACATCTTGCTGGACTGAATCTTGTAGTAAATGTGCTTAGTTCTTTTCATTTATTCCATGTGAGTTTTACATTTTCTAGTATGTGAATCCTATGCAAGTTTTGTTAAGTTTATACCTGTAAAGTAAGTTTAAGTTTATATCTTTCATTTTCCTTGGATTGATTGCAAATGATATTGTTTTAAATATTTATTTCCATTTGTTCATTATTAATATTTCAAAATGTAGTTGACTTTTTTGTATTGATATCATACCCTGCAAACTTACTAAACTTGCCTTTCAATTCTAGGAGTTTTCTTGTAGATCCTTTGAGATTGTCTATGAAGAAACTCCTTTAATCTGCAAATAGGAAGGGTCTGGGTATTTTTTTCCTAATGTATGTGATTTTTGTTTGCTTTGTTTTCTTGTCTTATTGCAGTTGCTAGGATTTCTACTAGCATGTCGAGTAAGAGTGTGAGTGAGTGAACATCCTGGCATGTTCTTAACCTCAGGAGTCTATCATTCAATTTTCACCATTAAGTATGGTGTTAGATGTAGATTTTGTGAAGATGTTATTTATCATATTGAGTAATTTCCCTTGTACTCCTAGTTTTTGAGAGTTTTTTTTTAAGTGCTGAATGGATTCCAAATAGTCACAGAATATATTCTTTCTATTTTAATTTTTTAAAGTTTGTTTTATGTCCCACTATATTAGTGTATTGTCTTTTCTCTTGATAACTCTTCCACGAGTGCTTCAAAATAATACCACACACAAAAAGGTGTATTCTATGTGTATTCTACTATTAGGTAGAGTGTTCTGTACATGTTCCTCTGTTGATTGTGTCACTCAGACCTAGGCCCACACTGATTTTCATTATAATTTGCATATAATGTGGTGTGGAAGTCCTCAACTATGACTATGACTTTGTCTGTTTCTCCTTTTAGCCTACCTTTTAGGTTTTGTTTAAGATATTTTGAGAGTCTATCATTTGGTATATATATATTTAGGGTCATTACATTTTTCTGGTGAATGGATAACTTTATTATTTTTGTAATGTCCCCCTTTGGTAATTTATTTGCTCTAAAGTTTATCTGTTATTAATATAATTACTTTTACTTTTTGTGGATAAATGTCTCTACTATATCTCTTTTCATATCCTGTTACTGTTCATTTATGTTTGAATTTGAAATGAATTTGAAGCAGCATATATTTTGGTCCTATTTTCATCCACTGAGTTGAGTGTTAATCTCTGCCTTTTGCTTAGTGTATTTAGGCTACTTATACTTAAAATCATTGTTAAGATGATAAGGCTTAGGAATGACATTTTATTACTAACTGTTTCCTTTTTTCCCTTCTCTTTCCATTTTCTTGCCTTCCGAGGCACTACTCCAACATTTTTTAGGATTCCGGCTTGTTTTATGTTCGGTGCTTTGTGAATTTCTGTTTGTATACTTTTCTTGAAGGCTGCTCTGTGTGACTCATCATGGTCTACTGGTATTAACATTTGACAACTTTGACAGAGGGTGGACACCTTGCTTTCACTTAGGTCACTTCCCCTTCTCCATATTTGAGTATTATTTTCTTCTCTGCCAGATTGTATTACAATCTTTGTTTTAACCATTACTTAAAAAAACTTTGAGGAGAAATGGAGTCTGTTATATGTTCTTATGCATCTGCTCTCTTTCTATCTTTCACCTCAAATCTCCCTTTGTCCACCTTCTCTCTGCTTGCAGGATTAAGTTTACCTGTGCTTCGAGGGTTGATCTGCCAGTCAGACATTCCTTTTCTTCCCCTTTGTCTGAGAATATTTTTATTTCTCCTTCCCTGAAAGACAGTTTTGTAGGCTGATAGTTCTTTCCTTGTAGTGTTTGAAAAATGTCATGCCACTTCCTCAGCCTCCAAGTTTCTACTGAGAAAAACGTCATGACTTGAATTCATGATCCCCTGTGGTAATGTGTTCTCTCTTTTCCAGAGTTATCCTTTGTCCCTAGCATTCAGCAATTCAATCATGCTCTACCTTCTTCTCGTGGGCTTCTGTGGGTTTGTACTTGGGTTTTATTCAGTTTCTTGAAGGTCTATGTTTAAAATATTCATCAAATTTGGGAAGTTTTCTTCCGTTATTTGCTTGAATATTCTTTCAACCTACAATTTCCCCCCTTACTTTCTAAGAGGCTATGATACAAATGTTGAATCTTTTATGTTGATGTAGGTCTCTGAATTTCTCTTCATTTTGTCTTCTCTTTAGGGGTCAGCTGGGGTATGTTTTTGAATCCGTTATTCTTTTCTTTAATTCCATCCTCTCTCTGTTGTAACACTGACCACTCTACTAATTTGGAAATTTCTGTTATTGTATTTTCAGTCCTCTTTAGTTTTTTTTCTTAATGAGTTCTATTTCTTTTTTGAGATGTTTCTCTTTTCCTTTGTTCTAAGCGATGTTGTAATTGTATGTTGAAGTTTTTCTTTCCCTTCTCCTTTCTTTTCTGTGGTGCTGGACATGTAACCCAGGCTTCATGTATGCTGGGTAAATGCTCTACCATTGGACTACACCTCCACCCTTATTGAGGTATTTCTATGATGGGTGCTTTAAATCCTTGATAAATGATTCTCATACCTAATTCACCCAGGTGTTAGCATCAATCTATTTGACTTTTGTCAATCAACTTGTGACTTTCTATATCTTAGTATGTTGGGTGTGTGGTCTTTTATTGTATTCTGGGCATGGTTTTTTTTTTTTTTTTTTGGCATTTTGACTATTATGTTCAAAGTCTTTGATTCCTTTTAAAATATTTTATCTTTATTTTTTATTTTTTTAAAAATTTTAAATTTAGTCTAATTAGTTATACATGAGAGTAGAATGCATTTATGCATTTTGATAAATCATACATAAAGGGAGTGTAATTTCTTATTTTTCTGATTGTACATATTGTAGGATCACATCGGTAATGCAGTCATACATGTATATGAGGTAATAATTTCTTCCCCTCTCCTCACTCCTCTACCTAATCTAAAGTAACTCTATTCTTCACTCACGACCCCCCACCCATTGTGGATTAGCATCTGCATATCAGAGAAAGCATTTGGCCTTTGGTTTTTTGGGTTTGACTTACTTCACTTAGCATGATATTCCCCAACTCTCATTCATTTACCAGCAAATGCCATTTCAATCTTCTTTAATGTTGAATGAATGATATTTCTTTTATATATATATATACATACATATATATATATATAATCACGTTTTCCATCTGTTGAAGGACACCTAGGTTGGTTCCATAGCTTAGTTATTGTGAGCTGAGCTGCTATAAACATTGAAGTGACTGCGTCACTGCAGTATGCTGATTTTAAGTCCCCTGGGTACAAACTGTGAAAGGGATACTGGGTCAAATGGTGGTTCCATCAGGTTTTCTGAGGAATCTCCCCACTGCTTTCCATAATGGTTGCACCAGTTTGCATTCTTACCAGCAATGTATGAGTGTACCTTTTTCCCACATCCTCACCAACATTTATTGTTGCTTGTATTCTTGATCATTGCCATTCTGAATATTTTATTTTTAAAGGCAGTCACCTGCATGCAGATCCTCAGCTGTGGTTCCAATGACAATTTAAATTTTAGATGCTTTGTGGTGTCCTTCTGGCCCGTGTGTTTATCTTATGTTCCCGGGGCTGATATTAATTCCTACTTGTGCTTTCTGAGTGCAGACGAAGAGTCCCCAGGCTGGGCCACCTGGTGCGTGGTTAGGACAGCAGAGTTCCTGGCCTGAGAGGACAAGGGGGCTCCACACCTGGCCACTTGGCTGTGAGATCCCCTTGTTCCTGCTTTCTCTTGTCTCTGGGTGGGGAGGGAGTCTCAGACCTAGCTGAAATCAAAGTGCCTTCACAAGGTTACAGGAGAAGAAAATGGACAGGGCCATGCCATGAGGTGGAAGCAGAGTCCAAACAAGGGAGAAGAATAAGAGTCACAAGGTGGAGAAGATGCGGGCACATTGCTCCCTTTCTAAGAAGGTAGCCTCTTAGAATTCTTAACTTCAGGAAATTCTGGGAAAACCTCAAGAGCCCCAAAGTGGCCTCAGGTCTGGGTGGACAAAGGGCCCAGCAGCACTGAGATCATAGGGACAGCACCAGGAAGAAGGTGTCCTTTCCAGACTGTGGATACTGCCATTCTAATGATGGGCAAACCAGGCCAAAGGGGCCGCAGCTCAGCCAACACTGGTTCACCAGCAGCAAATGCACGGCATGCCCTGTGGAGGCTTGGCTGTTAGTGGAGCGATATTTCAATATAAGGAAATCTGAATCGTGCAGTAGTGTTGAAGGTCAGAGGTAATTTTCATGTAACTGAATGTGTGATAGACTACTTTCAAAAACAGTAGCCTTGGGTACTGTCTTTTGCATAAGCTTTATTAAAGCAGCTCCATGTGTAAGCCATACATGCACAGCAAATGCAACCCTTCAGGACTTTCGCGTATGGCTTTCTGGACTAAACTTGGTCAGTACTTTCTAAAATGTACTGTGTGTAATGAATCATGCTTTGACACAGTGTTTTAGTCAGCTCATGTTGCTGTGAACACAAGACCTGACAAGAACAACATAGAGGAGGAAAAGTTTATTTTGGGCTCAGGGTTTCAAAGGTTCAGTCCATGGTTGGCCAACTCCATAGCTCTGGGCCCAAGCTGAGAACATCTTGGGGGTGGAAGAGGAGAGTAGCTCAGGAATTAACAACCAGGAAACAGAGAGAGCTCTGCTCACCAGGGATAAAATATAAACCCCAAGGCACCCCCAGCGACCTCCTCCTCCAGCCACACCCTACCTACTGATAATTAACACCCAGATTACCCGTATCAGTGAACTAATCCACAAATAGATTAAGGTTCTCATAAGCTAATCATTTCACCTCTGAAAATTCTTACATTGTCTCTTACATGAACTTTTGGGGGACACTTAAAAGCTAAACCATAATACACTGCTACCCATCATAATACTGGCTAATGAATTTTTCCAAAAGCTCCTTAAACTAAATTATATAAAGTTCACATTCCAAACACTAACCATGGTTTTCTAACAACGCACGTGAGTCTTACTGTGAACGTGTCGGTCTGTAGCCTGGACGCTGACACTCCGTCAGTGTCAGTGTTGGTGGAGGGCCGCGCGGTGCAGGGCGGTGGCAGCAGGTGCTCCTGGAGGGCACACGGACGAGGACAGCAGCCTGCAGACCTTCCATTCGTGTCGCTATAATCAAACTTGGAGAACTGGTTTTAAGTCAGGAGTCAGAGATTATCTGAAAAAGAATCGCTGGAGTTTATTTGCTAGATTGGAAACTGTCCACAGGTCCTTGTGGAAAGAGACTGGCATGAACAGAGGTGCAGGCCTTGTTCTGTACAGCTGATGCTGAGGATCTGACAGGAAGGCGGCAGGGGCTGGCACTTGCTGCAGGCGGGGTGGCCGGGCACCTGGGCCCTTCTCTCATGTCTCCTTCTCCCCTTCCCTCCCTTCCTCTCTGCTCTCTGTAACGTCTCATTCCTCCTCTCTAATGGCTTCAGGCCTTGGGCAGTGTAAGCACTGAGCCATGCCTTCTGATTTTGAGAAGGATGCAAATAGGAGTTAGTGGTCACAAATTAACTTGATCATATTTTAACAGCTCTAAACGAAGTTCTGTGCGTGTTTCTATCCCCCAGGAGTTTAAACTAAGGAGCATTTAACCTGGGTAAGCCATGCCCTAAACACAAAAGTCCCTGCAGTTGCCCTGCTGAGTGCTTCAGGAAGCGGATGTACGCCAGGTCCAGCGAGGCACACCAGGAAGCGTGCTGACTCGTGATTTTCACAGGGCGAGACAATCTCATGGGCTAGCCAGGTGATCTTCTACAAGACACAGAGACGTGCAGAAGGCTGACTTCCACGGAGTGCTCGGAGCTTCGACACTGGCACCTGCCCACAGAGGAAGCGGTGCGTTTACCTGTTTCAGGGTGGGTTAGGGCAATTATCTGGGCTATATCCAGAATTTGAAGGCTCTCTCTCTCTCTCTCTCTCTCTCTCTCTCTCTCTCACACACACACACACACACACACACACAATTTTATCCCTGAGAGCAGGCTTCGGAATTCTTTTAGTTGTGTTAAATTACTTCTTAAGTAAAAAACTGCAACCTCTGAGTCCAACTCTAAAGAGCCTGGAAATCCCGGGTGAAGGCAGGAATCCCGCTGCAGCCCTGGCCTTGGCGCCTGCCGAAGTACCAGAGAGAGCTCGCAGCAGCGTTTCAGCCAGAACGCTTCTTGGATTTTGTGACCTTGGCTCTGATCTTGGTTGCTTTAGGAAATTCAAGGAAAGAGGGTGGAAAACCGTGCCGACTTGCTGAAGGTACGGGTGAAGCTCCACGGGCTCCTGGGATTCCCCAGGGCTCCACGTGTCTGTGCAGAAGCTACTCTGACTGCAGTTCTGGGACTCAAGAACAGTGTGCTGTTGCCGCACAGCTTTGCAGTCTGTCCTGCGGGTCCTGAAGTGCTGCGATGCTCTCCTGAAGTAACACCATTGCTTTCCCTGATGATAGCAGCAGTGATAATATTGACACCGTAGAAAATTTGAAACATACAGAAGTAGATGACAGAGAAACAAAAGCAATTCATAATTCCAATGTGCGAAATAAAAAGTGATATTGCATTTTTTCTCTTCTGATCATTTAGTGAGGCTCAACTTTTCAGAAGTTTACTATATGATTATTTGCATATGTGTATAAAAATTTTCTATTAACATACAGATCTTTTTGCATTTTATGGTCCTATTATTATCTTTATTTCGTAGTAACTCTCTCAATACTAAGAATATATTCCCTGGAGGAAGTAACACCATAATTTGGCACAAATTCATGGAAAAGGTGCAGGAGCTTTGGAATCAAGATAGGAAGTTGTGAAGACATGGTAGAATCCAAGACGAAGGAGGGCTCATTAGAGAAGGCAGGTCCCCACCCTAGGTGTGGCTCTGCAGGGAGATCTAGAAACTGTCCCACACCTCTGTGAACTCAGTTAGAGCCTCATTTGGTTTGTTCCCACCAATAGCACTGTCTCACAAAGGATCACGAAGAGTCACAACCACTGTGCCTCAGGTACTAGGTTCACTGCCTTTCTTCCTGGCTGTGGCCCCTGAGGTAACTGATGGCATGCTTACAACCCCTCTCACCTGTGGCGTTAGAACAATACCGTCCAGGGATCCTGCAAGACACACCTGTCTGTGTCCCTGGAGCCAGGCCTGCTGACTTTGGTATGACTATGAATCTTGAAATGGCCTCCCCTGGGGCTTCAGTTCCTCTTAGCCACAGTCTTGGGTCAGTTCTGGTCACTCAGGAACCAATCAGACTTCTCCATCTGTGTCTTCAGAGGCAGGCCCAATGACCTTGGTCCAGCTATAGATCCCAAAGTGGCCCTTGATCTAGTCTCAACCTCTCTTAGCTATAGTGTCTAGCCAGTCCAACCCATCCAGGGACCCACACAGTGACCCAGAGGGAGCCATCCCTGTAATAGTAGGAGCCATATCTATCCATATACCTGATAGCAGGCTTTCTACCTGTGGATTTACTAAAAACTTGGAAGCAGATTTTTTTCCAGTGCCACCTTGCTCACAATGACCCTGGAGGCAATTCAGTACCCTTAGGGAACAGAGAGATCCATGCCAGTCCAAGCACCTAGTAACAGGACTGTGAACTGCAGACTCCAGTGCAGACCCAGCTGCAGCCACAAGACCTGGCACCTAACCTACATAATTTCAATCCTGAAGGAAATCCTGTCAGCTGTTCTGTTTGGTCTCCATACAACAGAATAAAGCCTTTATCTGCTAAAACCAGTCTGTAAAAACTGAAAGAGTTGTGTGTTCCTTCAAATGCATACACATGAGTGAAAGTCTTCATGGATTACAAAAAAGCAATCATGTCATCATGACACCACCAAAATAAAACCATATAGCTCCAATAACTGTCTCCAAATAAATGAGTATCTTTGAAATGCTGAAGTATTCCAACTAGTTATCTTAAAGAAGTTCAATGAAATGCAATAGAATATAGGTAGAAATTAAATGAAATCAGGCCAACAATGCACAAATGAAACAAAATTTAGTAAAGACAACACAAAATTTAGGTAAAGACATAGAAACCATAAAGAGAATAAACAGAAATTCCAAACCTAAAAAATACAAGGACAGAATTGAAAAATGCAATAGAAAGCTTAACCGGTGACTTTGATCTGGTAGAAGAAATAATCAATTAACTTGAAGACTGGTCATTTGAAATTAGGGAAATGACAAAAACAAAGAAGACTAAGAACAGAGAAAGCATATGAGGCCTATGGGACACTGTTAAAAAAAAAAAAAAAACAAATTCATTCATTACGGAAGCCACAGAAGGAGCACACACAATGAAAGAAGCAGAAAACCAATTAAAGAAATAATGCCCGGAAACTTTCCAAATATTGGGAAATATGTGGACATACAGACTCATGAAGCTCAAAGAAACCCAAGCAAGATCAATCTAAAGATTATCCTGAAACCCATTACAATCAAAGTCAGTGACGGAGAATTTTGAAAGCAGAGAGAGAAGAACAACTGTCACATACAAAGGAGTGTCCAAAGGGCCATCAGTGAATTTCTTAGCAGAAATCTTGCAGGGCAGGAGCGAGTGGGATACATTCTTCTCAAGTGCACATGGAACATTCTCTAAGATGGACCATATCTTTGACCACAAAATAAATTTTAATAAGTTAAAGGATGTTCAAGTCATATGAAGTATCTTTTCTGACTGCAATGATATGAAACTAAAAATCAGTAATGGGAAAAAACTGGAAAATTCAAAATATGTGAAAATCAAGCAATATGCTGCTGAACAATCCATGAAACTAAAGGTCATTATGTTAAGTGAAGTAAGCCAGACACAGAAAGATAACATACTGTACGATCTCACTTACATGTGCAGTTTAAAAAAGTTACATTCATAGAAACAGAGGAGAGTGGTAGGTGCTAGGGATGGGAGAATGGCAGGCCTTGGTCAAAGTGTACAATTGTCATTTGTCAGATGAGTAAGTTCTGGAGATGTAATATGTATTTATATTTAACATATATATTTATTTGCATTATACATATATATACATTTACATTATATATTTACATTATACATTAATTATTCCTGCATGTTATATGTTAATATGTGAAATATTTATATATTATTATATATTACACATAAATTTTATATGCGTAATTATATGTATAATGTAAATATATATAATATATGTATATTTTGAGAGTGGGTAAGGAAGTGGGTAGTATGGGGAATGAAATGGAGAAAACTAGGTCATATGTATTTATGAGTATGTCAAAATGAACCCTGCTATTATGTATAACTAGAATGCACTAAAATCTTTTTAAAAATAAACACATATGAAAGAAATAAAGTAATTCAAATTTAGTTTATCAGTATTACTCAATTTCCATTGAAGTAACATTTATCTGTTGTAGATTTTCACTTAATTCTGAATTGGATTCATTAAAAAAATCATTTAAATTAGCTTTTAATTACTAAGTAATACTTGAAAATTTTTTCTTTCAAACTTTAGGAAAAAATGTAGCTGTGTGAGGTGCTGGATACATTATTTAACTTATTTAGGTGATGATTTCTCAAGGCAGAGTCATGGACCACATGAGATTTTGTCCGATGACCGACCACGTACATGAGGATGCTAGCCTAGTGGCATGGTCTTGTGTGAGTGTCCTGCAGACCCTGCCCAGAAACATTTTCTCAGAGTACATGAGTCACTGAGTGGAGGGTACAGGGTGTCTGTAACAGGCCGTCACACCTACGCAGCCAACATGCGTGTCTGTAACAGGCCATTAAACCTCATGCCTTCAACATGCGTGTCTGTAACAGGCCGTCACACCTACGCATCCAACATGCGTGTCTGTAACAGGCCATTAAACCTCATGCCTTCAACATGCGTGTCTGTAACAGGCCATCACACCTATGCCTCCAACATGCGTGTCTGTAACAGGCCGTCACACCTATGCCTCCAACATGTGTGTCTGTAACAGGTCATTAAACCTCATGCCTTCAACATGCCTGTCTGTAACAGGCCATCACACCTCATGCCTTCAACATGCATGTCTGTAACAGGCCAAGCCCCTCACGCCTTCAATGTGTGCAGTCCTGCAGTTTCTGTCTGTGAATTATATGTACTCAGTGCAAGTGGAAAGAAAGAACATTCTCCTGGCTTGCCATCCGTGTTGTGCACAGGAGCATTCCCACATGCCTCTTCCTTCCTCAAGGGATCCATGTGCTTTAGGCTTCTTAAAAGAAGGACAGCATGAACTGGAAAGAGCAGTTCTGCAGTGGAGTAAGTCACGTGTGATTCAGGAATCAGCCAGACCTGGGCTTGCTGCCTTTCTGTCCTTCCCGGAGGTTGGGGCTTCCTTACCAGGCAGCCATTCACCTGGTCTGAGGGCTCCTTGTTTTATTCTGAGTCTGGGTCTGACCTACACTCTCCGTTTAATCCCGCATTGCAGAGGTGCTCATTATTCCTAGCTGCTTCTTGGAATTAGAACATGGGCTTTGGGATCAACTGTCATGGGTTCAGACTGTCCCTGTCAATTACCAGTGGCAAGGAATTCGCAACAGCATGCATGAAGCCTGCCAGCCTCACGAGACTGCTGTTAGGGCACATGTCTGCATGTACTACGTGAGCATGTGCCCACACAGGCATGCACACCCACGGTGCACACACACAAATGCACACACACTCTTGCAGGCGTATGTATATACAAACATGTGCACACATAGGCATACATAGACACACATGCACACAGGCATACATACACACATGTGCACATGCATGCAGGCATTCACATACACACATGCGCACACACTCAGGTGTATGCACACACACATATGCATGCACATCCAGCATACGTGTACACACATGTGCCTACACACGTACATAAGTGACAAGAGAGACCCTGGACTTTCTGGGTAAGCTTTCACACTTTTCGTATGATTCAGGGTACCACGTTTGAAACCCTACAGAACTAACGATGAAGGTGATCAATAATAGTGCTTATGAGTGCTAGGATATGTGGATAAGCCATGTTTCCACAATTTGTAAGCCTACAAAAGAAGAAGGAGTCTTAGGATGAGAGTCGAAGTCTGCTGTGTGCCGTGTCCGGCGTGCTCGTGACCTGCTGGGTCCTCACCATACTAGAAGCACCGTGGCCCCGGCTGTGGCCCTCTCCTGGCTCCCTACCATCCCTGGCTCTGGCACCTTCTTTTTCCTTGTAGAAGGACTGCGGGGCCCTGCCTGAGGAGTCCTGTGTCGGGTCCGGCTCTTGGCTGTGCTTGGGGGGCACGTCCCCAGATCGCGCCACAGCTTCCAGAATCTCTGCTGCAGCTGAAGGCTCTCCTGCAGAACCTCCGTGGACATGCCCCATACCTTAGTTTTATGTGACCTAGTTCTGTTTCCGGGGTCTGTAGGCGCTGTTTTTGATCCAGGCACCTCTGAATGGTCATTTCCAGCCAGCAGGAGGTCCGCCCCACAAGTCCTTCCTTCAGTGACTGATGCAGTCTGCCTGCTGGGGCTTGGCTCCCATGGACATGGCTCAGGACTCTCCCATCAGAGATGGGCCTTCCCAGGACCTGCTCTCTCCTGGCTGTTCACCATGGGCTGCCTCGGACTGTGACCTCCCCTGCCAGCGACTTCCCGGAGCACACTCTGCACTGAGCTGCCTCCTGATCTGCACTGTGTCACCTGCCACCTGATCACTTCCTCCCTGATGTGGATGTTCACATTTTCTTTACATTTATAAATGGATTTTGCAATGATAGAAACAAAAGACCTTCTTCACATTGTTTTATTTCTACAACAAAAATTTTAATTCTCTTAGTCCTTCGTGCTCCTCAAGATACCCTGCATGATAAAAACTTGTTAACTTAATTTTTAGAAACATAAAAGAGGTAAAGATCTATACTCTACTGCCGATACTGTAAATGTGGTGCTGATGGAACATGCATAGATCTTTGGGGAACTGGCTTATTGGTCATACCAATTTTGGAAAACATATAAATAAAAATGTGACCCTAGTGGAAATGCCAATAAATTTGGAAGATTTGTAGCAATTACACAAATATGAAGTTGGACTCATGTCAGTCATGAAACACCAGGAAGAAACCTACTTCGAGGTCCAGAGACACTGAGTCCTCTGAGAGACACACGCTGTCCCTGTTTGAGTCAGAGTTTGCTCCCACACTTCCTTGCTCTGCATTTGGGGCCAGTCCAAGCCTGGGGCTCAAAAGCTCTCCTGTGTTGACATTGGACCAGTGCAGGTCAGTGGACCTCCTTCCTTTTTGAAAATGGGTTCAGTAGTACACATATGCTCACTCTCACATGTACATGTGTTCACACTTATGCACACTCACACACGTGGGAGACGAGCACACCCATGCATAAACGTACAAATTCAGATTACAAGGTCTTTTGAAAGAAGAAGCAGGACACCCTATGAAAGGAATCTGACTTCAAAATTGAGCGGAAATCTAAATCCACACAGCCAGACCCAGCACAGCAGCTACAGAAGGACCCTCCCAGGGAAGGGGTTCACCCTCCAATGGCACCCTGTCTCCCTGTGAGGCAGCAGCTCCGGCAACAGAGCCCTGTGGCCGGGCTTCTAGGGCGGTAGCACGGATCTGCTGGCTCGCGTCTGTGGGAAGGCCGGACAGTGCGATCCCGCCCAACAGCGGGCGCAGCTGATGTGGCCTCTTGCTAATGGAGCCGGGTAGCCAGAGGCTTGTCCTGAACGGCGTGGACAGGACCTGGGGCTCAGAAAGGAGGCCCTTCCAGAGACTTCCAGCTCACATGCTGCACAGGACGTGGGCAAGGGGTGCCTCGGGCCCACAGCCCCGGCCGCACACAGCCGCCTCCGGTGGAGGGAGTGCGCGGTGCTACCGCGGAGGGAGGAAGGCGGCGCTCGGGTTTCCACCGCAGAGCGGCGCCCAGGCCCCGGCCAGCGTGCGCGCCGCCCGCCTGCCCCTCTGCCTTCGCGGCAGCGTTGTCATCCTCAGCGCAGGTTTCCACGCGGTTTCCCTGCAGGCCTTTCTCTCAATGTCTGTTTTCACTTCGGTCTCTTCCTCAGTTTCAACCCCTTTGTCCTTATCCAAGGGCCCTCTAGGTATCTTTCCCAGATGACTGGACACCGGGAAGTACCCCTGGCAGCCAGCGGACCTGGAGTCCCGCCACAGGCCGTCTGTCACTAGACGCCACGTGTCCAAGTGCGTCTTTGGAGGAGGAGCCGCACACAGACCTTATCGGCTTACCGATGAGCTCAGGTGGGGGCAGGAGCTGTCAGTTCCAGGACCCACCCAGGGAATGAAGGGCCAGAGGAGGCGTGCCTCAGAGGACGGGGCCAGTTTCTGCACCTTCGCTGGAGACTGGGCCTGGAGGAGCCCCGGATGCACAGATAGCCTTTCCAAAGTTGTGAAGGAAATGCTCCAGCTCTTGTCTGGTGTCACGCAGCAGTTGCCAGCCTGAGCCCAGGTGGACACTGAGGTCAGTTGCTTCCTGTCCTCAGTTTACTCACATCCAGAAGTGGGCTAAGAGTAGCTGTCTGGTAAGTTTGGGGAGGGAGAGATGGATTCACCTGAGAACCTTTGAGGTGGTGCCGGGCATCCAGGACAGAGGCTAACAGTGTGAGGACTTTATTCTACTGTGAGGGGCCCTACAGACCGCAGGGCTCGGGATGCAGGAGGCCCGGAGTCCGCTGTTGGCCCGGCCCTTGCCGCTGGACACCAGTGGCTCTGGGCAGTGGTCTACTGGCCTCCTGCTGCTCCCTGAGTCAGGAGATTTTCTGCTCTGCGTGTGATGCCGCACCATGAGCAGCCTCGATGAAACGCAGTCTTGGCTCTCGGAAACTTCCAGTGTCATGTCAGCAGCTTCAGAGACACCCAGTCAACTGATCAGCTTACGAAGTTCCATCTTCCCATATCCAAGACAGGATAAGAGGGAAAGGATTAAATCATTCCCTCTGCCCTTTTTTTGGATTCTTTTGTAACCTGATGAGTTGCCACAGGAGGGGAAGCTGCAGGGTCTGTGTCTGGGTCCCCGGTTGGACTCCACTGGTCTGCACAGCGTGCGCTGGGGAACTAATGACTTAACCAGCACACACATCCCTTCCACATCCACTCACTCCCGGGGAAACCATGGAAGGCCACGTCTTCATCCACGTTCCTAACGCCAACACAGGGCACAGAGGAACATTCCGTGGAGGAGCGCTCAGAGCTTCCGTGGCTCTGTCAGTGGCCACCTGCTTCCTCTCTTGCCGCCTTCGCACGATTCTGGAAGATTGTTCTATTTTCTCAGTTTCAAAATCAATAAAAGTGATGTTCATAGAAGCTAACTGGCTTTCCCAGGTTGGAGCCTGTGAGTGGCAGTTCTGAGTAGGAGGTCTATCCCATCCTTATCGAATAATTCTGTTGTGAGTTGAAGGAAGCATCAGCAGAGCAAGCCCAGGACAGGGTGACTTTTAAGCTGGAGCTCTTGATCATTCCCGTTAGTTTGTCAAATGCAAGTGCTCCCTTGAAGGAATGATGGACAATGTATTTCCTCAAAGGAAATCTGGAAACACACAGTGAACCCTGATGACTACTGCATTTCACATAATTTATGCTCACCTCTTCCCACCAGACCCAGCAACCAATGCAGACCCTGGAGACAGAGATTCCTGTGATTGTGCAGTCTCCGGACCTTGCTTAGTCGTCCTAGTTACCAAAACGTCTTCCTCGTGCCATCTCCACTGAAGATCGAGTGTGATGTTCTGCACAGATTTATGCCCCTGAGTCTTTAGTGCTCGCTGGTCAACCAAAGATACCTCTGCTTTCTTCATGGATGAATCTCTTTAGAATTCACATCTTACTTAGAAGTGGAAACAAGAGGACAAGCTTTTGAATTGCTTGAACTATGAGACACTCCTCTGGGGTGTTGCTGCTTTGAGGGGGTGTCCTGGGAGTCCACGGCAGGGGGTTGCAGGAGCCGCCATGGTCTGTAGAGAGCCAGAGGCTGCCAGAATGCTAGGCACACGAGAGCCATTGGTGGTAGGAAGAAAAGGCAGGCACGTGTCCAAAAGGAGAAATCAGAGAGCCAATCACAGGACCCCCGGTGGTGGACAGCATGGGAGGACGCGGCTGCGACCCCTTTGGGAATTGTGTCCCACCGTGGCAGGGCCCTTCCCAGCATGCTCACTCGCTTCTCGCTTGCAGAATGGATACAAGTGATCTACCTCTTGGGCCGACTGGGATGTTGGTGAATTCTATGTGCACAAGTCGCTCCCCAGTCTCATCAGACGAAAGTGTTTGTCCTGCTGTGAGTAGCATGCAGGCTTACCTTCCTGTGAACTCTCAGACAACAGGGCTATCTTTGGAGTGCAGGAATCTGCAGATTATCAAGTCTGCCTAACATGAGACCAGGAAGGAGGAAGATCCTGCAGCCGCACACCGTGAGGGGCTGCAAGCCCACACCTCTTCTGGAATATCTGGTCCACTGAGCCGTAAGAGGTGGTGAAATCTGTTATTTAAAATTCTTTACTTTTGTAGCTGATTGGTTGCTTTCCTTTCACGCCCCTATGAAATCCCTATATAACTAAATAAATTTGAAAAATGAGTTTGCCACAGAGGAACTTCAAACCAAAAATAGTTTTAATTGAAATTCCTGCAGAATAAATAAATTGCCCCATCCTGTAGGAATTTCAATAAAAAGGTTTTGGCCTCCCCATCCCATACTATGTGTTAAAGTGTACAGTATAAATATCGACCCTACAATTTAGGGTAGATTCTAGGGAACATCATGTCGTAAAGCAGACATGGTTATTTTTCCCAACTCTTGGTAGCAAATGCATTTTTTGCATTCTTTCTCTGACTCTTTAAGCCCTCACTCAGGACTTGGGAAGCTTCTCCTAACTCTTTTGATCCAGTACTTTCCATGGCTTCTCATCACTTCTCCAACAAAGCACTGTACATTCCCACAAAGGGTTGGACTGCGACCCCCTTTACCTCTGCTGGGTAGTAGACAAGGGTCCTTCACAATCAATAAAGGTCAACAATGATTCGAATCAATGATTCTCTAATTATTAGGTCAATTATAACCAACTAGCATGATGAAAGCCACAGTGCAAGAGAAACAACTGTGTTCTAAGGAACAGGTGGATAGCTTAACATTTCCAACATTCTGAACATTTAAAACTTCACCCCAGAAATCTTACTAATAAATTTTAACTGTTGTCTCTTGATGCAGCAGTAAATCTAGGAAAATTGTATGACCTTACACAGAAAATGAAGTGCCCATTTACAACAGGAGTGTGGAGTTTAAATCACTTTGGTCTATGCCTACTGGAATTCAAACTAGCCTGTTCTGAGCATGCTTGCCGGCAATGGGGCGATGGTTCTAGAAGTCTTTATTATGTACTATCCACCCTGGGAGAAGGGTCTGCTGACAAGCGTTAGTTTATCTTGTAGGCATTGTTTGATTCCATAAGCAGCAAAGCCTCTCTCTCTGTTTTCTTTAGGCTTCCCGATTTAGTTTTTCTTAGTGCCTTAATTTCAGGTTCTCATTGATTTTCTTCCATGGCTGGATGTGGAGGGAGCAGGAGCTGCGTATCAAAGACTCTGGACAGGAGTCACCACGATGCTGAACTGTTCTTTATTGGTCCCACTCTGGAAACCCATTTGATCTCACTGAATGTTAAGCAACTGGGATGATGTGGACTAACCCTTTTTACCATTAATAATTGCTTATGTGAGAACTTGCAAAAATTATGAGGCACTCAATGAAGCTATTTGAAAGGAGAGTGAGTCTTTTGGAAAACATGGTATATTATTTAAAACAACGATCTCGGGACTGGGAATATAACTCAGTTGGTAGAGTGCTTGCCTCACAAGGTCCTGGGTTCAATCCCCAGTACCAAAAAAAACAAAAAAACAAAAAAAAACAAAAACAAAACAAAAAAACAATGATCTCTAGCGTTAGTTAAAAATTCAATGCCAATCCATCCAGTGAGGATGTATTGAGCACCTCCTTGGTAGCTGCAGGAAGATGTAGAAAGAAAAGAAAAAGAACGAGAGGGGAAGATGGTGGAGTGGATCTAGGCAGCATCTTCCAACAACCCAGGAAGGAAGCAGGGAAAGAACAGCTGGCCAGAGAGGCGGGTGACACAGGGAACACCCTAAACCAGACAGTCCAAGACTTGAAGAATGCTGTGGTTTAGATGCAAGGTGTCCCCAAGAGTTCATGTATGAGATAGTGCAAGAAGACTTAGGGATGAAATGATTGGGTTACGAGAACCTTAACCCAATCAGTGAGTTAATCACCTGGTGGGATTAACTGAGTGGTAACTGAAGGCAGATGGTGTGTGGCTGGAGGAGGTGGGCATTGGGGGCGTGGCTTTGGGGTATACATGTTGTACGTGGCGAGTGGAGTCTCTGCTTCCTGGTCATCGTGTGAGCCTCCTCCCTCCAACACATTTTTCTTATAAGATGTCCTGCCTCTCCTGGAGCCCTGAGGAATGGAGCCAGCCATCTATGGACTGAGACCTCTGAAAACGTGAGTCCCCAAATAAACCTTTTCTCCTCTAAATTGTTCTGTCAGGTCTGTTGGTCACAGCAGCAAAAGAGTTGACTAAAGCAGAGGGACTTGGAATTTGGTTACTGGAGCAGAAAATAAGGATAGAGTTCCCTAACTCTGAACCTGATGAAGTGAAAACAGGGAGAGGAAGAGCCTAAGCTCACTTCCTTAAGGGCAGCTGGAGGAAAAGCAGAACAGCTCCAACGGGAGCCACACCGTCAGCTTAGCCCACTGAGGGCTGAAACTGTGCTGGCAGGGTGGCCACTCTGTGGAGTCCATGCTGACCAGATGCCTGGAAGAAATAAATCAGCGTGCTTCTCCTCACCTTCAGAGAGCGACAAAAAACTCAGAGGGAATGCCTCTGAACGGGTATCTCAATAAGTAGTCTAGAAGGAGCTTGCAGAGGGTGGTGCTAGCTGAAAGCTGCTCATCATGGACAAGGGGAATAAGTTGGAGCAGGCCAAGAGCTGATCACTCCTCGGGACGCTGGTCCTGACCAGAGATCAACACAATCTCCCTAGGAGATCAGGCAAAGACAGGAGTGGACATCCACCATTCACAGCCAAGGCAGTGCATGCTCAGATGCAGACCGCCACCAGCTATCTGACACTGTAGAGCAGACCCAGTGGAGGGGAGCATCCTTGAGCAGTCAGAGTGAATGCTCTGAGCTCCTCACCCATGCTCCCACACCCAGGAGAAGCAGACAGCAGGTGCAGCATAGTGCCCTCTGAGCTGGCAGCTTCAGGGCCCAGGCTGACCAACAGGAACTGACTAAGATGTAACCCTGTGCCCCAGCACACTGGCAGGATGCAAAGCTCAAGAGTGAGGTGCATCCTGTAAAGACCTCTAATCCTGATGAGATCCAAACCAGGAAGACTCAGGAATTTTCTCCACTTGGGCATGAATTACTGTAAATAGCTCACACATCATGTATGATCATGTATGCATTATGACTCTTCACTTTGATTCCATAGTTGTTCCCCTAGTATTTGATTTTATGCCCTCATCCCATCTAATTGTGTTTCATCTAATGTTTTAAAGATTAATTGAACTCACTCTACCTCCATTTTCCCAGCTCAGATTTACACTGGTGCCTCTTAGCCCCTCTTTTCCCTCTTGCATTACCTGCTATTGCCTCCAGTCACCCCCACACCCACCTGCCATCTTTTTCTTCTTTTTACTTTGGCCTGTATTTTTATTTTATATCTTATATTTCTTTTCATCTTTTGCCCAATTTTCCTCTCCTCCACTTTTCTGCCACTATGCAATTCTATTATAATTAATAAATAATTTTCTAACTTATTCCAGGACATTGCTACAAGCTTTATACCTGAGATAAAGGACCTGTGGAGAACATTATCAACATGTTTTTTCTCCCCTCAGGCTGATTAGTACAAGGCTCTGCTCTGAGGTGTCTATAGTAAATAGGTTTTAATTTCTTCTCTCAGAGTGGTGCTGATACTGGGAACAGCAGAAGACATGTATTGAGTGAAAGTGTCAAGACCTGGATATTCATCAGACCTGAGTTTCTTAAGACAAAGTAGCTCACTAAATAATTCCTTGCATAAAAGTAGAAGTGATAATCATCTAAGCCTGTGGGTAGACATAAAAGCAATATGAAAAAGTAAGGACATAGACCACCCAAACCATTCACCACACTTCAACAATAGATACCATGGACATGGCATTGGAGGAAATGTGGGAGAAAAATTTAGAAAGGTCATAGTTAAAAATATTCGATGAGTTAAAAGAAAATGTAAGGAATGAACTTAGAAAATGCAGGAAGTGAAAGATCATTTCAATAAAGAGACATTCTGAAAAAGAACCAAATAGAAATTCTAGAAATGAAAAACTCAATAAACCAAATGAATTGTTCAGTGAAAATCATCACCAGTAGATTAGACCACTTTGAAGACAGCTTCTCAGGCACTGAATACAAAGTACATAATCTTGAAAATAAAGTCAACAATAAGAAAGTGATGCTAAGAGATCATGATCAGCATATTCAAGAAATCTGGGATAACATTAAGAAACCAAATCTGAGAATTGTTGGTGTAGATGAAGGCTCTGAAATATAAACTAAAGGAACACATAATATCTTCAATGAAATAATATCAGTGAAATATCCAATATCTAGGAATGAGATGAAAATCTAAATACAATGTGCAATTAGAACCCCAAATAGGCAAGATTAAAAGAGGCCTTCTCCAAGACACATGATAATGAAAATGCCTAATATAAAAATAAGGATAGAGTTTTAAAAGCTGCAAGAGAAAAATATCAGGTCACATTTAGAGGTAAGCCAATTCAGATTTCAATTGATTTCTCAATGCCTAAAAGTCGGGAGGGCTTGGAATAATATATATCAAGCCTTGAAAGAAAATGGGTGCAACCAAGATTACTATATCTAGCAAAAATATCTTTCAGAATTGAAGATGAAATAAAAACCTTCCATGATGAGCAGAAAATAAAAGTATTTATAACCACTAACTCTTCACTACAAACCATACTCCATGAAATATTTAATGCAGAAGAAATGAAAAAGAAAAATGAAAGCCAGCATAGGAATGAATCTCACTAGAAAAATAATCTATTAAAGGAGAATCAAGTCTGAATTAAGAATTAGAAATAAATCAAAATGGCAGGAAATAAAAATCATCTCTCTATAATAACATGGAATGTAAATGTTTTAATTCTCCTATCAAAAGACATAGATTATCAGATTGTGTTAAAAAACAAGGTCCAACCTTATGTCATTTATGAGACTCACCTTACAGATGAAGACAGATACGGACTGAATGAAGGTAAAAGGATGGAAAAAGATGTACCACAAAAATGGAAACCAAAAGCATGCTGGAGTATCCACTTTATACCAGACAAAGTAGACTTCAAGCAAAAGTTAATGAGAGGAGACAAAAAAGGTCACTTTTTACTAGTTAAGGGAAGCATATAATGATTGTAATTATTTATACCCTAAACAATGGTTGATCTACATACACAAAACAAATGCTGTTCAATATGAAGAATTGAATAGACCCCAATACAATAATATTGGATGACTTCAACACACCCCTCTGAACACTAGTTAGGTCATCCAGACATAAAATAAGTAAAGATTCTTGAGAACTAAAACATACTATCAATCAAATGGACCTAACAGAGGTCTATAAAACATCTCATCTATCTACAACTGAATTCACTTTTTTCTCAGCAGCACATGGAACCTTCTCTCAAATGGACCATATTTTAGAGCACAAAGCAATCTTAGCAAATATAGAAAAATAGACATGATTCCTTGAGTCCTATCAGGTCATAATCTGATAAAATCAGAAATCATTGACAGGATAAAAGGGATAAAAACCCGAAACCATTTTAACACCTGGAGATTAAATTATACATTTCAGAATGAGAAATGGGCTAGAAAAGAAATCAGAGTAGAAATTTTAAAATGTTCTTAGAAACAAATGAGAACAGAGATACAACATATGAAAGTCCCTGGGGTAATTTAAAGGCAGTTTTAAGAGCAAAGTTTATAGCTCTGAGTTCCTATATTAAAAAAAAAAAATAGGATGCCAAATAAATAATCTAACATTACACCTCAAGCCCTAGAAAAAGAAAAGCAAAAATAATCCCAGATCAGTAAAAGACAGACACTAATTTAGATCAGAGATGAAATTAATGAAATTGAGAATAAAAAAAAAATACAAAGGATCAATGCAACAGAGTTGATTCTTTGGAAAGATAAATGAGGTTGTTAACTCTAGCCAAACTAACCAAAAGAGAGAGGATACTCAAATCAACAAAATTAGAGATGAAGAAAGAGATACACAGCACATATTTCTGAAATTAGAAACTATTTTGAAAATCGATACTCCAAAAAACCAGAGAATCTAGAAGACATTGACAAATCTCCAGACACATATAATCTGCCCAGATTGAACCACAAGAATATAAAAACCTAAGCAGGCCAATATCAAGCAATGAGATTGAAGTAGGAATTAAAAGTCTTCCAACAAAGAAAAGCCCAGTATTGGATGAATTCTAGGCTGAGTTCTACCAGACATTTAAAGAAGAACTATACCAATTTTCAATTTTCTCCATGAACTAGAAAAGGAGGGCACACTGCAAAGTTCATTCTCTGAAGCCAATATCACCATGATACCAAAGTCCAATAAAGACACATCAAGGAAAGAAAGCTTGCACACAGATGCAAAAATCCTTAAGAAAATGTTAGCAAATCATGTTCAAAAACACATCAAGAAGATAATACACCATGATCAAATGAGTTTCATCCAAGGGATGCAAGGTTGGCAACATACACAAATCAATAAGTATAATTCACCATATAAATACAGTTAAGGAAAAGAATCAAATGATCATCTCAATAGTTGCAGAAAAATGCTTTGACAAAACCCAGCACTTATTCATGTTAAAACACTAGCGGTACTAGGAATTGAAGAAATTTATGTCCACATTGCGAAGCATATGTATGGCAAACCCAAGGCCAACATCACACTGAACAGAGAAAAGCTGAAAACATTTCCTCTAAAATCAGGAACAAGATAAGGATACTCACTACTCTTATTCAATATAGTTCTTAAAACTCTAACCAGAGCAATTAGGCATGAAAGGAAAATTAAAGGGATACAAATAGGAAACTAAGAAGCCAAATTATCTCTGTTTACTGATAGTGTGATCCTGTAATAAGAAGAACCAAAATGTTCCATCCAAAGACTTCTAGAGCTGATAAATTCAGCTAAGTTTCAAGATACAAGATGAACATTCAAAAATCAATAGTTTTCCCATACTTCAATATAAATCTGCTGAGAAAGAAACCAGGAAAACTGTCTCATTCACAAAACAAAACAATCTCAGAAAACAAAACAAAACAAAACTTGGGAATAAATCTAGCCAAGGAAGTGAAAGATCTGTACAATGAAAATTATAGAACACTGAAGAAAGACCTGAGAAAATGAAAGGATCTCCCATGTTCTTAGATAGGCATAATTAATTTTCTTTAACTGACCATATTATCAAAACCAATATATAGATTCAATGCAATCCCCATCCCAATAGCAATGACAGTCTTCACAGAATAGAAAAAACAGTCCTAAAATTCATTTGGAAGAATAAGAGACCCAGAATAGCCAAAGCAATTCCAAGGAAGAGGTGAAATGCAAGAGGCATCACAATATCTGATCTGAAATTATATTACAGAACCATAGTAACAAAAACAGCATGGTATTGAGATCAAAATAGACATGAGGACCAATGGAAGAGACTAGAAGAGGCAGACAAATCCACACGGTCATGGTCATCAGATACTTGAAAACATTGCCAAACATATATGTTGGAGAAGGATAGACTTTTAAACAAATGATGCTGGGAAAAGTGGATATCCATATACAGAATAAAGAAATTCCATCCCCATCTCTCACCCTGCACAAAAATCAACTCAAAGTGAATCAAAGATGTAGGAATTAGACCAGAAATACCGAAACTGCTAGAAAGAAAAGTGTAGGCTCAAAGCACAAACATATTGGCACAATCACTAACTTCTTTAACAAGACTTCTGAAGGGCAAGAAAGAAAACCAAGTATCATTAAGTGGGAAGGCATCAGCTTTAAAAGCTTCTTCTGCAGCAAAGTATGCAATAAGAGAAAAGAGAGAGAGAGCCCACAGAGTGGGAGATACTTGTCACCCACTCCTCAGAAAGGGGATTAATATCCAGAATGTATAAAGAACTAAAAAATTTAACACCAAACCCCAAATTATCCAAGCAATAAATGGTCAAAAGAATTAAACAGATACTTCTCAAAAGAAGGAATATAAATGACCAACAAATATATGAAGAAATATTCACCATCTCTAGCAATCAGGGAAATACAAATGGAAAGTACAGTGAGATTCTGTCTCACTCCAGTTAGAAAGGCAGTCATCAGGAATACAAGCAATAAGAAACACTGATGAGGATGTGGGGAAAAGATTCGCTCATAACATTGTTGGTGGGACTGCAAATCAGTACCACTCTCGAAAACTATATGGAAATTCTTCAGATACCTAGGACTGGAACCACCATATGACCCAGCTATCCCATTCCTTGATATTTATCCCAAATCAGCATACTGTAGTGAGAGAGGCCCATCCATGTTCATAGCAGTGAATTCACAACAGCTAAGCCACAGGACCAGCCCAGATGAATGGTGAAGGAAGAGTAGTATGTGCACACAGCAAGTTCTACCCAGTCATAAGGAAGAGTGAGGTCAGCCTTTGCCCATAGGTGGATAGACTGGAGACTAGCCAGCTAAATGAAACCAGCCAGGCTCAGAGAACCAAGGGTCAAATGCTTTCCCTCATACGTGGAAGCTAGAGAGAAGTAAGGAAAAAGGTGTGTGTGTGTGTGTGTGTGTGTGTGTGTGTGTGTGTGTGCGTGCACCCGCGTGCTCATAATGCACTCATAGAACATGGAAGTTTTAAAAAGAAAGTATGAAATAGAGACTGCTTTGGAATGTGCTAGGGCCACACCAAATGCATGGAGGAGACCCAAGCACCATCTTGCTGCTGTTGGGCCTAGGGACTTGACCACCCTGCAGTGAAGCAGCTAGCATTGACCCCATTTTACAGACCATGCTGATCACTAGGGGCCTCCTCGCGATCAGTGGAATGGTCCCTGAACATCAGATGCCACTGTGGAGGGAGAGAGGTCAGGATGGATCAGGACCTGCGCTTTGTTACAGGCAAGTTGTGACTACCAGGTAGTGTTCCCTGCAGTGCTAAACGTGGGGGAAGCAGAGCAGTCACTTTATAGGACCATAATTTCTCCACATCCATATCCTTTCTGAAGCTATTAAGTAGTATTCATTCATTTCCTTATTAGGAATCAATTTCACGTGATGCTTATTGGCCGAGTTAACTTATTGGAGAGCTGAGGTCTGAATTCATGGCTTTTGCTCTTGCATCACAATGAAGTCCCTGTGCTCTCTGCGGTGCATTGTGTTGCTTTAGGAGTGAGAGGTCTGCAGGGAATGGACTCTGTGAGTCTGCAGTGAGATTTGCTGCAGATCCCCAATGCTCAGGACCATCTCTTCAGGGAGCCAACTTGAAGTGCCAGGCAAGGTTAGGTGGCACAGAGAGAGGGCACCGCAGCCCACTCTGAATTCCTGGCTCCCAGGCCCTCCCTCCCTGGGGACTCTGAGCTGCTGGACCAGGTGCATGCCTGGCTTTTGGGAAAGGAGGCCAGTGCTCCTGCAGATCACCCTCCCACCGAAGTTGGGAGCGAGGAGGTGTGACAGACTCACGAGGGCTCCAGGCCACTGCAGGTGCCACTCGCCCTCAAGGGCACCAGCATGGCCCCACTAAGGCCCTATTTTCTGACCTTTCTGTGGCTTTATACATCCGCAGTGGCTCTGACTCTGATGGGCAGCTCTGCTTACGGCCCTGCACCAGCCTGGACCTGCACCTCGCCAGGTGGTGGTGCAGCCCTGTGACCGCTGACGTCCCAGGTGGAGCCTCCCCATGGCTGCTGTGGTGACTCCTGGCCCACCGGCAGCAGTGGAGCCCAGTGACTGCAGAGCTGGCGAGGCTGATCTTGGGTCCTGAGGGTGGGAGACAGGGGCACAGTTGCTCTAGAGGCCACAAGACCCCTCCCAGCCCCAGCTGAGAGCCTGGCGGCTGGGTGGCGTGGAGAGCACCTGTTCAGAGCACAGCCCAAGGAGCTCCCAGGCAGGAAGCGGGCCTCGGGAGGTCTGTCTGCTGCTGCTGAGCTCCTCCCGGGATGCCTTGGCTGCTGGAAGGGAGGAACAAGGTGAGGATCTGCCCAGGCCCCTGAGCTCCCTGGAGTGAGGCTGAGGGCAGTGTCCTTGCTTCCCACTCTGGGTTTGCTCTGGGGACCTTCATGTGGCTGAAACTGATGGCTAAGGTCAGTTTGCAGGCCGGCCTGCTGCGGGGTCACTTGGAGATGAGGGAGCTGTTTCTGGGACCCACAGAGACACACTTGCACTTGGGGATTTGAGTGAATGCTACCTCTAATTGGTTCTTCAGGTGCACTGAAGAATTTGTTAGTCGGTCTCTTTCCTGATGGATGTACACTCGGGATTTTACTGTATCTTGAAGTGAACAAAACTGAGGACATTGAAGTACCTGAGCTGCTGACTCTGGGGTCTGAGGAATTGCTACAGTGTGGTCACCCGCTGGCGAAGGTGGCCCTGGGAGGAGCATCTGCAGCAGCAAAGCCAGTGTCCTCTGTGCTCTCATCACACGAGCAAGATCACCAACCTCTGGAGGCTTTGCTGACTACTTTGCGGGGCTGACCCAAAGCTGCGGGCCCAGAGTTCTTCACGAGCACAGAGTGTGGACAGGAGCGTGGCTGGAAAGTGCTTCGGGGTGAGACGTGGCTCCCTCCTGGTTCCACCAGGAAGCCACGTGGCCTCTCCCAGGTGCTGAGTGGCACCACCTGGGATCAGACCTCCAGAGGGTCTTCTCAGAAGAGGAAATCATCAGCACGTTTCCCAAAGTATTTTAAGAGGAACTTTAAAACTGCATGAAAGCCGACATTGCACTTGATGCTCAAAAGGGACTTTCATACACAGAAAAAACGAAGGAAGGGTTTCGGATGGAATCTGGTGAAGGTGGTCCCGTGACATGTGTGCAGTGAGGCCCTCTGTCCTGGAGGCCACGGCTTTGCCCTCCCTCCTGGACAGGACGTCGGATGCTCCCACCAGCGTCTCCAACACCAGCAAAGGCTCTGGCAACGCACTCCCGGGGCTGCTTCCTGCAGTTTCCTCCTCGGCGGCACCGCCCAGCCCACGGTCCTTCCTAGCTTTGGCCAGGCATGTTCATCTCCTCAGAAGGACCTTTCTCCTCTTCTGGGTGCTCTAACTCCCCTCTGTGTTTTGGGGCTCCGGATAAGCCTTCCTCCCGCCAGGATGCCTTCCGGATCTCCAAGTCTGGTGTAGATGTCCCTAAAGCAAAGTGCCTCTCTCCTGAAGGCATGTGTCACAGAGTGCTTGCTGCCTGCCATCTCTCGACGTCCCTATGCTAGCAAGGCGCCGAGTGCTGGGGCTGTACTGCTGCAGTCCCGCTGTGGCCAAAGAGGAAATGCTGACCTCAGGCTGGACGGCCTGCTCACCAGCGTCCTTCCTCTGCTGGGCTCACGGGAAGGCCGTGTTTCCTAACCGTGTTGTAGTCAGGTTGAGACTGGATTTCCAGCTGTAGTCAAAACGTCCTGCTTGTCTGTGGAACCTCTGCCCCACTGTCATGTCACCCTCCTGTCCGTGGAGGCAGAGGCCAGGTCTGCAAGGCGGTGGTGTTGGGCGGAGCAGGGGGATCTGCCAGAGAGCTGCAGGAGGCTCACCGAGTGTGGCTCAAGGAAAGGCCGCCCCCCTGCTGTCAAGCCTCTGAAGAGCTGGAGGGGCCTGGTCTTCACTGCAACCTAGCCCACCTTGACCAGCACCATCCTCCATAAATGCCTGTTAAATAAAAGACTGGATGGGTGCTCAGCACCACGGTTTCCAGCATCCGCAGAGCTGTGTGCTTCTGTCAGAGTGCAGGGCACCTCCACAGGCACTGGGCAGGACACCTGGAGGAGCATGCAGGGGGCAAGATGGGCCCAGCGTCCTGTGGGTCACTCCAGGTGTGTTCTGAAGGTCAGCGTCCACCATGTCCCCTGCTAAGTTCTCACACGCCTCCTGGTAAGGAAGCTGGGTGCCGGGGGAGGAAGCCTGGTGCGTCTGTCCCCAGGGCCATGGGGCCTGCGCCCCACACGAACTAGAAACCACACACACAATGGAAGTCGTCGTGCCAGGTGGAGGGCACACCCGGAGGGTCTGAGCATCGGTGCCATGGCTGCACGCGGCCCCGGGCAAGGCTCGGAACCCCCGCAGCCCTGGAAGGAAGTGCTGCGTGAAGAGCGCGCGCAGCTGCAGCTCGGGAGCAGCCACCCTTCCTGCAGCGCTGCTCAAGGTCAGAGCAGGAGGGGCGCGTGAGGGCTGCAGCAAGTGGTGCCCTGGGTGCTGGACGCTGGGGCAGGGAGTCCCAGTGCTGTGGTGCTGTTGGAGTCCTTGGTGCTGGTTCTGGGCAGAACTTACAGACTTGACTTCAAGTGGCCATCTATGGCTTGGCCATTCTCTCCACTTAATCAGCCCCCGATGTGGGTTAACTGGACGGTGCTTCTGAAGTTCTGGGAGAGATTTTGCACACTCTGGCTTATTATTTGTGGTGATCATAACATACATTCAGTATAAAAGCTCAGTGCCAACAAGGCAATCCTGTGTATTGCCCTACTCTCCCAAGCTCTGTGTGTCTGACGCTGCTCTCATTGGCCACCTGTACATAAAAGTGTCATTCTTGTTCCTGAGTCAGTATCAGAATTGAGCGATTCACTGCTACTCAGAGGAGGCAACCTCTCACGGTGCCACGTCCCTTGTTCTATAGCAAGATTCATAAACACGAGGCTGTTTTCTGAACAGGAAGAACGTGGTGCAGAACCCTGATGTCTCTATATGCCTCTTATGTGATCTGACCTATTTGTGATGCTGCCTTTATGATAGAATTCAGTAATTTTGTGGGATAAAGCTTAGTATTGGAAAAGTCTTTCTCCCTTCCACTTCCAGGTGGAAGAACCATCCTAATGAACTGATCTGCAGTCAGTGAGAGAAATGAGATTTCTGGCTTCTAGATCTTAGATCAGGCTCACTGGCAATGCCATGTTGCTTGGGTCATTCTGATTGAATGTGGTGTGGAGTTAAGATGCAGGTTTTGGGGGGAAAGAGCACCAGTTCAAATCCTTCCTCCATCACCCCTTACTGCGAGCCCAGGCATGTCTGTTCTTTCTTCCTGACTTAAAGGTGGGAAAGGAGACTACCCCTCAGGTCTTCCCTGCAGGTCAGTGAGGTAATGCATTTCAGGTGTTTTGGAACAGTGTGGGCCAGGGTGTAAGAGCTGAGCAATACTAGTTGTTAGTGATTGTGATTCTTTGTTAATGAAACTTATAATAACAAATCACTTTTGCTATGCTCATAACCTCCAATAAAAAAGCACTTGGATAATCTTAATGTAGCTCTACAATTTGTTTTGAGCTGTGTTTTTTCAGCATCCATAAAAATACCACCATAATATCGAACTATAAGGCAAGACAGTCAAATGCCAATCAGATTTCAACAGCTAGCAGACTATAAAGTTTACTGGTACTCATCTCTTCTTCAAATAAACATGTATTTGTATTATTGCTCTATAATTAAATGTAAGTAAAATAGTCTTGATGAGAGTTCTGTTCTCCTTTTACGAGGTAGTAACCTCCCCGACTGGATGCACTTCCAGGGCTTTCTCCTTCTGGAAGCCAACACTGCCCACCAGAGAGCAAGGGCGGGCGAGACGCTCCTGCGCCCTCAGACCAGGCCCATGCTGCTGAATAAGAAGGGGCGGGATTCAAATCCATTATGAGGTACATTGCTAGTGAGCTGCAATTTCAG
The DNA here is from genome assembly GCF_902686445.1 of Sciurus carolinensis. Classification (NCBI taxonomy): domain Eukaryota; kingdom Metazoa; phylum Chordata; class Mammalia; order Rodentia; family Sciuridae; genus Sciurus; species Sciurus carolinensis. Next base: position 80,026,097 of record NC_062227.1, on the reverse strand, counting down.
AGAAGAAATCATGTAAGAATTTACGTGAGCCAAAGATTTGCAGATTTTAAGGCATCATTCCATACGAGATTAATGGAAGAATCTTCATAATCACGATTCTCCTTGGATTCTGGGTGTATCGGTGCTTATGCTATATTGTGAAGAGCAGGGCAGAGGGAATCCACAGGAAGGAGAAGGACTGGGCCATGTTATCTGGTTTTTGCAGTGAGCATGAGCATCCAGTTAGGTGGACCTTAGGACTTGCTCTGCAGGAACCCTGAGCTCATCATGCACATGAACCAGAGCTTGGCAAAGCACACAGTGGGTTCAGCCATGTGTTTCATGGGCAGGGGCCTCTCCGCCTAATGTCCAGACTCCCCACCGTTTGTGCACCTCTGGGCTGATCCCTCTCAAGTGACAGGAAGCCAGGAGGATGTGAATACCTCACACATCTTTGCCCGACTTTAACTCCGTGGAGCTCTGTCTGCTTGTTAGCAGAGCCTCCCTCTCAAGACTCCCCTGGTCTGAAGTAATAATGTTGCTCTGCTTTGACAGAATAGATAGCTCTGCTCTGTCCTGGAGTCCAGCTCAGTTCACAGGTGAATCTTAGTCACACCTCAGGGCCAGAGAGCATAACCGTATCTCAGCATGGAATGTAGAAATGGACCTCTAGCCCAGACCCTGACTCCTTGTGTGAAGGGTGGGCACACCCGGCACCCCAACATAACTCCACTAGCTGCTTGAAGGTCCAAGAAAATCCAGTCCTGTGCTGAGGCAAACCCACTATCACGAATACGCTAATGGAGGGGCTGGTGGCATGGCAGGACAACGAGACAGTGTCTTGAAGAGGCAGCAGAGCTATGGCCTGCACTGCCGTGCACACGGCGGGAGGGGCTCTGGACACGAGACCCGGTGCAAGGAGACACCGATCACTCGGGTTGTTGCTGACCCGTGAACTGCTGTGTGGTGACGAAACATCCAGGAGGACACAGGAGTAAGACACTAATGACTCACACAAAAGAACTTTGAAATACAGAAGAGGAAACAAAGTAATTATGATTTTCATTGAAACACTTGATATAAACTCCATTTTGTTCAAAAAATGAAAGCATTTCAGAGTCAAATTGCTTAAAAAATGTAAACCTATATGTTATTTTGAAAAATAATGCAAGTTTTTAGAGAAGTATAAAAAATTTGTACAGAGTTATGGAAACTGACCTCCCTGTTTGAGTCCTGATCCCTGGACATCAGTCAGCATTGCTGGGCTGGGCCAGATTAAAAGCATGGCTGGGGTCAGTCTTGACATGTAGCTTTTAAGTGGACAAGTCTAGAGTGCTGGGCTTCTCAATCACTGCAGTTGTCTCCTAGCAGTCAAGCTGAGCCCTATACGATGCTAAACTCTCAGCTAAGAAGAACCAGGAGATGACTTATTAGGTTCTTGAAATATTTGTAGGTTGCCTCCACCCTTAGTTAGAAGTGCCTCCTGTCCCTCTGTGTGATAGTGAGGGACGCAACACAGAGTGAGCCTGCAAGGAACTGTGGTAGAGGCCGACCCTCCCAAAAGGCACAACTATTTATCTTTAATTTCCTTTAAGGAAGACTCAATCTTTCCTGTATTTTAAGACCTCAGGAGCGAATCTTCATGTCATGCTTTGGTGTGGAGGAGTGGTCTTTGCAACGAACCCCCACCTGAGCTGTGAGACTGGCCCAAAAATGTGCAATGCCCCATGCCGAGTATTTTTGGGTGCGTCCTCTAGAATTTTCTCTGTTCTCACAGAAAAGGCAAGTAACCAAGGAAGGTTGGCTCGTGCCATTCATGAAAAGAACATCAATGACCAGGAGTCGTCTTGGCCACATGAACTTAAACTATGTTCACAAGCAGGAACTGATTTTCAAATCACTCATGCTATTTCTGATATTTCTTCGGTAGCTGAGACAAAGAAAAAAAAAGAATTTTCAGATTTCTTTTAAGTTGATTCATAATAATTTTTTTTATAATGTGGCTTTTTGTGTTTAAATAGTTGGCAAGGACCAAATTAGCTTCAGGAATTTAACTCAAGTAATGTCCTAGATTTTCCATGAAAGCAAGTAATGAATGAAAGAATAAATAAATAAAATTTAAAAATATAGTGCAACATGATACCTAGTGATTAATTAATTATGAAGGCAAATGGCCATGTAAACCCACTCTAAGGTAGAAATGGTCTCTGCAGCCAAGGATCTGTGGTAGGATGGACGCCTCACTGTATCTGGGGTTTGGCTTGGATCTGGATGGACAGGTGACACAGGTCTGCACGGATCATGCAGACAGACCTGCCCACCCCTGGGCTCTCTGGAATTGCGCCTCCCCACCAAGAAGTATGCCTTCCTGCAGAACTCTGGAGGCTGACTCCCTCCACAGTACTGAAAAGGAAAGTTGGTGTTTGTGGCCCAAACAGCAGTTCAATAGGGAAAACCAGACAAACTAAAAACCAAACACCATAGGACTTCCATTGTCCATTTGAAAAGAGGTGAAGGTCAGGTCCAGTTTGCATGTACTCGGTCTGCAAAGGGAGTAGGTGTTCACATGGCAGGGGGGACGGGGGACGGGCTGGCCTGGTCAGGCTGGAGGTGGCATCTGAAGGCCACTGGCACTGGGAGGCAGCTGTGTCCTTGCCAGAGAGAGGGGGCTGCCTCTGTGCTGGGGTGTCTGGGCTCCCTCGTTTTTTCCTCTGTGAAGCGCTGACTGCCTGCCCTGGACCAGGCTCGCCAGGCAGACAAGGCGCAGGTGGGCAGAGCAGATCCTTCCTCCGTCCCCAGGGGCTCCCAGGCTGAGGTGGAAGGAGAGGTAGCCTGTTCAAGGAGCACTGATCACCACCTGCTGGGCAGCAGGTCTTTCCTGGGAGCTGGGATGCGTCTGTGAATGGTGGCTCTTCTGCTCTAGTGCACAGAGACAGCAGTGGGTGACAAACGCCACACACAAAGGCGCTGGGTGTGTCAGGAAGTGCTAAGCAGGAAGCGGGGAGGCCCCGTGAGACTTGGCTCTGGCACAGACTTGGAGGGAGAAGGAGGTGGTGGTGAGAACCCCTGACCCAGTGGGCATGCTTGGCAGCAGGAAGGTCAACGCTGAGGCCCCAGCGGGAGTGTTCCCTATGTGGCGAGGATCGAGGGAGCCTGGCCTGAATGGCCCCCAGGGCAGGAGGGCAGAGCAATGGGGGGCGACCCAGAAAGGGTGGATTCCTAGCCGGCAGGGCCTTTTGGGTCGCTGTGCAGACGTGGGTGTCTCTGAGTGAAATGAGGAAGGTTTGGGCAGAACAGAAAGATGGAGGGGATGGTAAGATGAGCAAGGCCCCTCCACTTACTGCCTGTGCCAGGGGCGGGGCAGACAGGGGACAAGGCTCCCTGTGGGGAAGCCAGAGGGCTGTGGCTGCACTAGACCAGGAGAGAAGTGGCAGTGAAGGAGTCCTGGCACCCGTGGAAGGATACTTGGGGTGCATCGAAGAAGGGGTGGCCTGAATTGCTTAAACGCTGAGGGAGGAGAGGCGTGACCGAGAAGCTGGGATAGCTGGATTTCTTCCGCTTAGGTAGGCGGGTCTGTGTGGGGAGCAGCTCAGGTTTGCACTCGCTTAGTCTGCAAATGGAGTAGGTGTTCAGACCGCAGGGAGGGCATGGAGAGGGCTGACCTGGGTCAGGCTGGAGGTGGGATCTGAAGGCCACTGGCACTGGGACTGCATGCAGGCCGGGGACAGGACCAGACGGCCCAGGGTAGCACAGCTGATGGAGGAGAAAGACAGAGCCCTGGCGAGGTTCCAGCTGGGGAATTCCAGGGGACAGGAAGGCATCTGCAAATAAGGTAGAAGAGGCGTCAAGGAGCAGGAGGGAGCCACAACAGCCAAGAGCGGAAGCTGAAGCGGTCCCTGGGGAGAGGAGCTGGCTGGGTGCCTTTGTACCCGAGTCCAGTAGGGTGTGGGGTGCCTTCCAGCGTGGAGCCCTGGCTTGGCCAGCAGTCAGGCAGGCTGCGGGAGCCTCAGGAGCGGCTTGGCTGGTGTGGCCAAACCCAGCTTGCTTGGTGTGCACAGCACCAGGATGACAGGGACTGGGAGGGCCAATGGCACGCGGGGAGACCAGGATCTCAGGAAGGGGCCTTGGCCTTCCCAGCAAGGTGGGAGGAGCTGCAGCAGCCAGGGTGGAGCCAGGTTGCTTTTGGCCTCTGGCCTCCCATTCTCTCTCCTGGTGGGTCCTGGCATTCCAGAACTCCCACTGACTCCCAGGCTCCAACCCGGGCTCGAGGGCATCTCTGGTGATTACGCCAGTGAGGTAAGGAATTAGGGGTGCCAGCTGCTCACCACCATCTTGCGACCAGTTCACAGGAGGAGGAAAACTGGGTGAAGGTCTGCAGCCTGCAGAATAACCAGTGTCCCCAGCGGCTCCCTGAGGCCCTCCGTGCCTCTGTGGCCGAGGCAGCCTGAATGCGTGGAGATAGCCAGGGGGTGGCGCAGGCACCAGAGAGAGCTTCCCATGGAAGGCTGTGTCTCGCAAGGGGAGTCACCGGGCCAGCACAGATGTCAAGGAGGGCTCCCTGTAGGGAGGCCAGGCACTGGGGGCCTTCCTGGATGCTTTATCAACACCCTGACAGGTGCAGAGGCTGAACACAATGGAAGGAGGGAAGAGCGTTCTGGGGACAAAGTCCTTTTATTGTCAGGGCCTAAAGAACGGAGGGAAGGTGGGACAGAGGACCCAGGCGTTTCTCCTGTGTTCTGGCCCCCATAGGAAGAGCCTGCACATTGTGCCCTTGCTTTGTGCAGGCCTCCCACAGGGACGGCACACCAGTCTCAGATTCTCAAATTCCCCATGAAAGAAGTTATTTTTGTCAGATAGGGATTGTGAGCAGCCTTGAAGCCGCCCCCCACGGCAGCTCTCTTGACCTGCCCTGCCAGGGGTGCTGCAGAGCCGGCTGCGGCAGGCAGGAGATCCAAGCGCAGAGGCCTGCTTGCCTTGGAGAAAGCAGCTTGGTGGTGATTTTCAATTTAAAAAGTTTTATTGGATATGCTTCAACCGTCTTAGTGGAGTTAAAAACTTCATGCCGTGTGCATAAAACTGAAAGTAAGCAAGAATATGAAACCCCCTGCTGAAAACACAATAATCTGCGCTTTTTACAACCTTCTTGGACTTAGAATCTCACACTGGGCAAGTAGGTACAGTTATTTCGGCAACTGCCACTTAGCCCGAGCACTTGAAGAGCAACGTGTGGTTTCTCCACGGCTCTTTGCAGGACGGAGGAAGAATGCAGAGCCTGGAAAGTTTTGGGTTTCAGAGGCGCAGGGTGCTCCCACCCCAGGGTGTCGGGTGGCTGATTGAATCACTGAGATACCTGAATCAATCTGCGTGCTCTCTGATGTAGGCAAGCTAAACCTTGGTGAGTCTGGTCCTGATCCTGCAGGGCATGGCCTGTATCCGGGTGGTGGCTTCCTCTGGTCTTCACTCTCAGCCAGCTTATCCTGGGAGGAGGGATCATAAAACCAGGCACGGCAGACTGACCCTGCTCGGCCACCAGTGGTCAGCACACAGGCCTGACCTTCCCTCTTCTACTCGCCCGTGTCTGCAGGGCTGAGCTGTGGGCCCTGGGAGTCGGCTCTCGGTGCCCTGGCTGCCTGTGGGCGCCTCTCTCCCTGGGTCTTTGCCACCTGCCTGCTTCCTTCTCTGCAGGGCTCTGCCTGCTGGCTTGCCTACCCCTGCCCCGTCCATGTCACAGCCTCCTGCGTCCTTAGCTCCCCGAATTGCTGACCAATGCTTGGTGCCATGCTCCCAGTCATAGCGATCCTGTGGAGTGCCTCCCGAGCCCACTCACACGTCCACAAGCGTCAGGAGAGAAAGGCCATGGTGGCCCTGGGGAGGGGAAGGGGCATGCTCCATCTAAAGGAGGCAGGGTCCATGGCTCCAGAAAACACGTTCTTGAGTAACAAAGTGGGTCCACCTTAGCAGAAAAACTACTGATAGCAGACACATGTATCGAGCTCGTGCTGAGCTTCGCAGCTCTGTGCGTGCTGCATGTTCCCACTCACTGAATGCTCACAGCAACGTGTCAGCTGAGTATCTTGCTGATCCTCATGTCGTCTGAAAGGCAAGCACAGAGAGCCCAAGGAATGCACCTGCAATTGCACAGTGGGAACTTTTTAGCACGGGATTCCCAGCCAGGTGGTCTGGTTCCAGGTTGCAGGCCCCAGTCCTGCCCTTCTCGAGGCTTCTTGAGAAAAGCCATGCGTGGGTATGTTTGAGAAATCGATCAATATTGTCTACAAATTCAAAACAAAAAATGAAACAAAGCACAGAGGATCACATGAAGTCCCTGGCCTGGCCTGCCGTTGTGGCCCTTGGTCACAGGGTCAATCTCAGGAGTGGTGTGTGGTGGCCGATTTTTTGGCATAGAGCACGCAGGGCAGAGACTGGCCCTCCCTCACTATGGCCTCCCTGGGATTCTGTGCAGCCCTGTCCCTGGAGCTGCCTGTGTGGTCAGAGAGCCCTGACAGAGGCCCTGGCTGCTCCCAGCTCTGCAGAACTGCTGACCCACATGTCCGGAGCTCCTGGGATGGCCTCCACCAGACCTGTAGATGTCAGTGCTGTTTACGAGAGCGCTGTCTGGGTGGGAGCTGTCAAGGTCACGGTGTACCCCGGTGGAGATCTCCTTCCCAAAGTGTTTTCATGGGTGGTTTCCCTCCAAGCTCGTACAGCACTGAGTCCAGAAGTAGCTACAATCTTCATCCACTTTCCAAGTCTCAGCAATATTAGGATCTGTCCACCTCTGTTACTTCAAAAAGGTTTTTTACAGGAGTCAGTAGGCACTTCTTAGGACCTCAAGAAACACAACCCAAGAACAATAGAGGGGCCTGCCTCATTAACCTCTCATCCAGCTGGCTGAGGGTCTTCCATGGGCTCTCATTGGGGTGAGTGGCGTGGACAGATGAGATGTAGGACACACACCCTACCTACATCACCTGAGTTTATGAAGAGAGAAAATCCCAACACCCATGAAATCACTAAAGAAAACTGGAATGCTTTAATGACCGCGAGTAAGACAAACTCAGAGCCTTGGCAGGTGAGTTCAGAGTAGGGTTAAGGAAAAGGCTTCTTGGAGGGACAAGGTGGGCGAGATCTGTCTGAGACGGACAGGGTTTTTTGCCAGGATGATGGAGGTCAGTGCAGGGCCCCTTCCACACCTATGACCTACTGGACAAGTCTGTGGACTTCTCTCACGTGGAATCTGGCTTCAGAATTTCCAGAAACCCGCAGGTGATGCGTGTTTCACAGAGGAGCCCTCTGAACCTTAGTTCCCTGATTGAGTGTGCCCAGGCCCGTCTAGTCCATAACGGCGGAGAACAATCTGAGATGGTGCTGTGAGTCTCAGCTCTGCAGAAATTTGCCAGGTCTGATGGACCAGGGCAAGAGAGCCAGCTCGAGGAGGGTTTGAAAGGTGGGTGGAGGGGTTTGGAAGTGAAACTGCAGGCAAGGAGAAGGGGGCGTGCAAGGTTTGGGAGCTGAGCAAGGAGTCATGGTAACAGGCAGGAGAGGTCTGGGGTCTGCAGTGGTGATAGGAAGCGAGAAAGAGCACAGGAGAGACAGGATCCTGTGACAGATGGGACTTCACAGGGGCCTACAGGGAGGAGAGCAGAAAGACTCTTCCCCAGAGGACCAAACGGGGAGCGGGGTTTGTCCGCAGGAGAAACACCCACACAGCCCCACAAAGCTCTCTCTGGGATCTCCCCCGGGGCTGTTCTCTGGCCCAGCACAGAGTGACTGGGCCCCTGAGCACTCAGCCATGAGGGTGGAAGTTCTCAGACTCGCAGGCAGCCGTCCCCTTGAGCTCAGCTTAGGGCTACGCACCCGTCCTCAGAAGGTCCCAGGACTAAGCCCTCGCCCCCGTGGCTGCCCTCCCGACCCTGTGCACTGCTCTGCTCTGCTCCCCACCCAGCTTCCTGGGGCCCAGTCGAGCTGCTGCACCTGGACCCTTGCTGAGGCCAGCATTCTGGAGTTCATGTGGAGAAAACAGCGGAGACCCAGCAGGGAGGGAGAACAAGCCATTCTGCACTCACAGCAGGAGTGTCCTTCTCAGGGGAACCTGGTGCTGTTAATCTACTGGACAGAGCTCCTGCCCCTCATGCTCCCTCCTTGCGGAGCCAGGGCAGGTAGGAGAGAGAAAGCATGCAAGATTTGGGGTTGTTACCCAGAGGGATTTGCATGCACTTGTAACGAGTGAGATAGAGAATTATTCTGACTACTTCCAGTATCAACAAGGAAAAGTACTCACTCACATGCATCTTATTATGGAACAAGACCTCGTGGCCCCTTTGGAAGCCGAGTTGCGAGAATGTCCGTTTGCCTTCTGCATACGTGTGGTCAGGAAGTGATGCACATAGACCCCGGGACGAAGCTGCCTTTCCTGCTGTGTCCCCATTCTGTGCCATGCACGCAATGCACACAACCAGCACACGTGGATGTCCGTCATTTGTGCTGTGTTCTGCCTCTTCTGGAAGGCAGTGTCTTCCCCGGTGGGTAGAATGTCCCCAGCAGAGCCCGTGTTGGCTCTCATTGCCATTGCAGCAGCATGGACAGGGGCTGTCAGGAGGTGATGAGGCCCTGGGGCCCCCACCTTGGTGGGTGGGATCAGCCCGTTCTGCAGGAGCAGAATCCCTGTGGGCGGTGGATTCCTAGACAGGGTGCCTCCTCTCACCCATGTTGGTCCTTCCCGTGATTTGACACATGACGAAGGCCCTCCACAAGTGCCAGCACCATCTCTTGGACTCCCCAGACTCTAGGAATTACCCATCTGTGGGGTTCTATTGTGAGGAGCAGAAAACAGACTAAGACACAGAAGAGTCCTCAACCTGGCAAACACGCGGGGGTGTCTTTCTGTCCTCGCCATCTCTCACTGCACGTGCCCTGCTCCTCAGGGCTCCCTTCCGTGAGAGCCACAGATCAAGGTTAGTAGTGCTTTTCAAGCTCCCAGTTAGAATCTGGAAATTTCATAAGTCTAAAGTCATATTCAAATAGATAAAGAAATTTTAATTGACTTGAAATTTGGCTAGGGCTTCATTTTAAAAATATTGATGTCAGACGTTTGCTAAACACACACAGCCTTAAGCCGGCATGTTTCCTCTCCCTCTGCAGATAGATGGAGGTGCACTGTTTTCTCTAAACCAAGACGAGCAGCGAGCGAGCCCTTGAGGAGTGATGGTGGGGCCTCCTTGTGACGGTGTCTGGGGGCACCGGCTGGGAGCCCTGCTCCGCTCTCTCCTGGTCACATTCTGTTTCTGCCGTCCATCACACATCATCGCCATGAACTGGAGGAAACATCCTTCAACCTGAGCTGCTAAATCAGAACACAGTCTGTGATGAACTTGGGAATTTGAAGATGGTGGACGACATGGCAAAGGGTGAGGGCTTCTCACTGGGCACTTGCTCTGGAGAGTCAGCCAGTGACTAGTCCTGAGGTCATTCTGGAGCCATATGCCCACCAGAAGGATGGAAACAAGTCTTCCTCACGGGGTGCAAGGGAAGGGAAACAACAAGCGTGTTAGAGCCTTGAAGTCCAACTGAACGGCATCAACCTTTAAACCCAGGCCCTCAATGCTTTTCCTTCAGGGAAGGGAAAGGAAGGGTCTTCTCTCCTCACTTAAATCCACTGGACACTGGATACTAAAATAGTTTTCCTTAGAGCAATATGTTGGCCCTATCACTTGTACTCAAAGCCTGCATAGTGCCCACGACCCCTGCCTTTGCCTCCATCTTCTGCCCTGGGACTGTGGGCCTCGTCACCATGCCTTTGTCCAGATCTGCCACCTGGCTCTGTGGGCCACCATCACAACTGCCTTTCGCCTAGACCTTCTCCTCTGGCCTTGGTGGCCACCATCACAAGCCAGCAGGAGGCCCTTTCATATGTACTTGATTTCCCCATGTTTCTGACCTGCAGCCAAGCAAGGACCACCTGCTCCAGGTCACACCATGCATTGTCCTCTCCTGGCACGGGCTCCGCTGGTCCCTCCACCTGGAGCGGGTCTCTCCTCCTCCTCACCTGTGCCTGGAAGGCGTGCACACTCATTACTTGTAATGCTGACCAGTGTAAATGAGTCCTACCTGTGCTTGACCCTCACACAAACCCCAGTCTAGGATGAGGGCGGTCTAGTCGTGAGGCCCTGGATATTCATTCAGCTTTATGGAAGTGAGGGGGCACTGGGCTGGTCCTGCAGGGCTGGTGGCAGACAAGGATGGCACCCTTCCTAGGCCAAGAAAGATTTCTTGCCAGGGGCCACCAGCGTTCATCCTTAGTTGATGAGTTTGGTTTCAACAAGAGAAGAAGAGATGCTTGGGGGAAGACAGAGAGCAGGGGCATTCAGGTGGAGGGTGGGCTTCTCCTGTGTCCTCGCCTGCCGTACGGGGCAGGGCAGAGAGTCGTTCTTGCATCAGAGGTAGTGACGTGCATGTGTAGGTGCTGCAACCCCCAGGTAAGCACTGGGTCTTAGAGGTCGGAGTCCTATGGGTTTGTGCAGGTGCGTGTAGATCAACTCTGAAGACGACAGTAAATGTGAGATGAAGGGTCCCTCACAGTGCAGAGCTGTTTCCTTCACCATGAGCATCACGGAGATGAGTCTGAAGGCAATTCCTCGGTGAGGCCCGTAGCTTCAGGCCAGCTGGACTCAGACAACCAGACACCGCAGAGCAGCCTGGCTCCAGGCAGTGAGCCTGCGCTCAGGCGGCCCTGGGCAGCAGCTGGCGGTGCTGCAGCAGGCACAGGTGGATGCCCATTTGCTGGGTTATGTCTGAGCAGTTGCACGTGGACTCAAGTGGAGGCATGTTGAGGCTGGGAGGCCAGCAAGCTGGGTAGAATGTGCTTGGAGAGAAATGGCCCTGATGTCCAGTGCTGGCTCAGGTCCTCCTTGGTAAGGGAGCTGACCTTGCCCGTTGGTCTGCTGCAGCAGGGACAGGCCTGCCCTGGGAACCCGCCTGCCGGGTCCTGCCAGCGTGCGCTCTGGCAGGGGAGCCTCAGGACGCTTTCCTCCACCAGCCCTCGGGACCCGTGGTGTCCCGGCCTCCACCCTGCCTGCTGCCTTCTAGCTGGACGTGTGCTTTCAGGCTTGCTCTGCCAGATTCAGACCTAGGCTGGACCTGGAGGGATGTGCTCTGGGCACAGAGGTCTGTCCCAGGGCATGACTTGGTTCCTTCCTGAGGTGACATGGGACGAAGCTTTGAAAGGAAGGCAAGAATTAAGGACACGAGCCTCTGGGAGCTCAGGTGGGGTAGCAGCAGGAGGCCTAACCTGGCCATCATCCTGGGCGTGAGGAGGTCTTGCTGACCGGATGGGCAGTGCAGTTGTGAGCTCCCCTCCCTGCTCCTCGCCCCTCTCTGGACATGTGCATCTGAAACGCTTTAGCCCTGGGAAAGGTCGACGCCAACTCCCACACAAGGCCAGGAGGTAAGGACCCAAGCCTCACACAGGCACTCTGCAGGTTTGGGACAAGGCCTCTGAGGAGACGCTGGCAGGCCTGGGGCCGGGCTGGCCCTGCAGCAGCCTGCGTGAAGACGAGGTTCACCCCTCGGGCTGGCCGTGGGAACCCCTTGGGATGCAGGGGTGCAGGAAGCGGATTCACATCCCCCACCTTGCTCTCTGAGGTCTTCTACCCCAAAGACCACTGGCCAAACACAGCATGTGCGTTCTGTGCACGCGCATGCACGCGCGTGTGTGAGAACCACGAACATGCGCGTGTATTTATTTCAGAAAGTAGGCCTGCATTTGTCTCCCCCCCCACATACACACGTGCACGCACACACGCACAAGTTTGACTGGAAGGACGTGGCTGCGTGGAGTTGCCTACTTGTGCCATGAGAAGGAGGGGAGGGTGAGAGGCTCTCTGAGGTGAAGACCCTGTGCTTGAATGTGATTTTGCTTTAAAACAAAGCAAAACACCCCCGAATTCCTACCTAAGCGTTTCCAAAGCCTTTTGCTCCCTGGACAGCTTGCAGACCCCTGTAAATGCTAGGTCTTTGGAGGAAATCACAATATGATCCTTTAGTGGGCCAAGTATTGTCCCTTCATGACAGCGTTACATTTGCACAGGACCATAAATCAAAGCTCTGGGCTGTTTTCAATAGGCTGCAGATGCCGAGGACACTGGCTTGCTAAGTGGCACTTTGCAAGGAAAAGAACGGAGGGAAAAAGCCCCAGAGCAGCACCGCAGCCCCAGTGAGGAGGGGCCGCTCAGTGGGCACACCTTCATTTTCCGGGGGAGCCGTCACACGCATCTTCTGGAGACGGCCATGCCTTCCCTCAGCCCTGGAGGGCTTAATTAGGATCTAGCCCGAGTGGGCTCTGGAGCCGTGTTTACAAGGTGTGTCATATCCTCTCAAGCCCTGGCCCAAATCCCCCCACGCTGCCCTCCAGCCCCTACCTCGCCTGCTTTTATGTCCTGGCCAAAGAAGCCGGAGGATTCTTTGGAGGCGCACGTATCCTGTGAAGCCTGCAATTACTGTCTCTGATTTCACTGTGAAAACTTTACAACAGCACACTGAAAAATCTTCCTTCTCCCTCCCACTCCTTCTAAGAGAACGAAAAAATCCATCAAATTAACACATCAATGAGTTGATTGTAATCTCCAGGGCTCTGGGTAGGTCTCCAGCCTCCCAGACAGGAGGCCGGCATGATTTATCAATGCAAACCTAATAGCATCAATATGAATCTAACTAAAAATCAATATTTCATTACCAAATTGTTAGTGAGAATGAAGAAAAATTGCCGGAGTCAGAGCATTCTCTAGGGCAGGAGCATCCGGAGTTCAATGTGACAAGATGAGTGATGTGTGACTCGGAGCCTGGGAAGGACACGGGGACGCGGAGGACGGCCACCGCGGGCGCCGGCGCGGGCGCCTCCTGCCGCTGCGGCTTCCTTCTCCCCCTTTCCCCTCTGCCTCTTCTCAGAAGGCGAAAACTGGAGTGAGAAGGAAGAACAGGGGGACACCACATCCAGCTCCTTCCACCACGGGGAGGGCAGGGCTGGACCCCAGGCCCACGTCCCCCCAGGGGCTGCGAAGCCGGGGGCCACCCGTCCTCCCCACCCGAGGACCCGCGCTGGGGCTTCTCCTGCCCGACACTTGCCTGGAGCAGAGCGCTAGGTTCGCACTGAGCCATTTTATAGAACGTGGGAAGGGAAAGGCAGGCTTGCAAGTGAGCCTCCCGGCTGCCGCCTGGCGGGGGGCCGCAGGGGGAGTGGGAATCCCTGGAGAGGAGGAAGGAGAGGAGTTGCCCGCAGGGTGTTTCTGTCCCCGTTACGATCAGTTTACTGTCACTGTCACGGCAGCTCCGTCACCATCACCACTCAGAGCCAAGATCCCCGATGGAAGAGGCCAGCCATCAGGTGGGCAGGAGGAAGGCGTGCGGAGACCTGTTCCAGAGAGATCCAGGGGACGCAGCACGAGGCATGTGCTCGAAGGCCAGCACGGCACTCGGCAGCGACCCTCCCGTCCTCCCCAGCACTCGGCTCCCCTCTGGTGACCGGTATCAAACCCTATCCACAGGGAGCAATCTGGGGAAGCCTTCCCGCCACGCAGGGCAGACCATGGGTAGAACTGTTCTGGACCTGCCCTCTGTTCCTGCCTGACCCCCAGGCAACGCCACGCTCCCCTTCTGCTCCTGCTTCACCCTGATGCTGCTTCTGGGGATCTGTCCACAGCCAGGCCAGGGACAGTGTGAGGGGATGGCCAGGGATGTCGCTCTGGGTGAGACCAGGTTTCATGGAGGAGTTAGAGACTTCACAGAAAAATGCTCTGGTTTGAGAAGCATGGGGACCACTGAGGCTGGGCCCCGGAGCCCTGGAGACCAGGACAGCCCTGTTCTGCATGTCCGGCAGCAGGACGGGGCACGTCCACACCCCTGACAGCCTCTCGGTCTGTAGGGACGGCGCGCTTCAGATACTCGTGCCCAGGACCGCACACTGAGTCAGGTGGCCGGGCGGGTGGGCCGCGCACAGACCCCTGAGCCTTTGTTACAGGCTGTGCAGATCCATCCCTCAGGGTGCTGCGGTCTGTGGTGCCGCCCCTGGGCTTCCCCGGGTCGCCCGCTGCAGGGGTGCGTCCTCGGACGGCCTCTGGTGGGTGTCGTTGCTGCCGTGCTGCTGTCTGACCCTGTGGCGTTAAAGTCACGGCAGATTCCAGGGACTTCAACGGTCCTGCCAGGTGAGTGGCTGGCTCCAGAAGCCCCCACAAGTCACACTTCTAGGAAGACCTCCTGGGGCTGGAGACTCTTGGGGGTGAGGGACTGACTCCCCAGCAGACGGGGACCCGTGCTGCCACTGTCCCCATGGCCAAGGGACCTCACGCTTCGCCTTCGGCAGCGGCGTGCTTTTCCTGGCTGCTGAAGGCTTCCCAGGTAACAGCCGAGCCACTCGGCAGGAGGGAACTGCTGCGGTCCTTGCGTTTCTCTTCTTGCCGCCAGTTCAGTTGCCTTGTCCTTTCGCGCTCCGCCGATGGGAGGATCAGGAGAGGAAGGCCAGAGCACAGTGGCACCAGGACGCCAGGGGTGGGCTGCTCAGGCCCAGGGCCAGCTGTCAGAGATGCTGCTGCAAACCACAGACGGGACTTCTGCCTGGGGTCCATCCTCCAGCGGCCACGAAAGCAGGCGTGCCTACGCTGGCTGGAAGCTCAGATCTTCACCCGGTCACTTGGGAGAAGACATAACCTGGCCGCTTCCCCTCCAGTCCTTCCTTCCTCTCCCCAGCCTCACTGTGAACTGCCTGTCCTGCCATCCCTACACCTAGGCTCCCCACCATCCAGCTCCCTGCAGCTCCCTGTCCCCCTCTCTCCTGGCAGAGTAGCGCCCGGGCAGTCTGTCCTCTCGATTGCCAGCTGCACGCCCAGGACCTTCCATCCTAACCCTTCTCCTGAGGCCTGTGAAGGTTCCCTTCCCTCCGGACCTCACTTCCTACCCTGTGAGCCCCACTAGGATTTAATCCCCCATCTCTTCCGGACCTCCTGTTTCCATGGAGACTCTCACATGAGTGACTGTTCAGACTCTACTCACTAACTTGAGCCCGTTGAGATGCCCTCTCTTTGGGCCCCAGAACCAGTGATTTGGGTCCTCTTCCTCACCCTCAGTCCAAGACTGCGTGTGGATCTGCCTGCTCGAGGGCCCCATTCTAAAGGCTCCTTGAAGATGGTCCTCCCCTTCCCCAGTGGCTGGTTTGGTGCTCTTTGCTTATTTTGCTGCAGCAGAAATTGCTGGGCCTTGGAGGCGAACCGGGCATGCAGGTGTTCCTGAGCTCTGCTCTGCTGGGTCTCTTCCGGCTTTTCAGTTAATTTTGCAGAGCTTCCAGTCTGGGTGTTTCAGATGGGAGGCCATCTCCTTACCCGAGTCCAGGAAGGCGCTTCTTCTGCTGCTTCTCTGTCCTGCCCCCTCACCTCGGTCTCCAGCCCCCACGGGAGGTTGGACGAACACCCCGCTCCTTTCATATCTCTCCCTCTTTCCTTCTCCATGCCTCACTTTTCCTTCCTCCTTGAACATGAAAAGGAACCTCATTCCTTCTTATGATGATTTTGGTGTTTCCAGCGTTTCTCTGTGCTTGGCAGTCCTCATGGGGAAACATGCAGGGGTTGCTTGTACCCATCACACAGCTCCTTATAGTCTCTCTCTACTTTTCAAGTTCCTCCCAGCGGATCCCATTCACTGGTCCAGTTGCTCCATCACCCGGCTGGTCT
The DNA here is from genome assembly GCF_902686445.1 of Sciurus carolinensis. Taxonomy (NCBI): domain Eukaryota; kingdom Metazoa; phylum Chordata; class Mammalia; order Rodentia; family Sciuridae; genus Sciurus; species Sciurus carolinensis. Next base: position 80,010,405 of record NC_062227.1, on the reverse strand, counting down.
CCCAGGGCATAGAAACCCCACATCTGCGGATTCACCTGGAAGCTGCAAAGACCATCCTTGCACAAAGTGACACTTCCTGCAAAGGGTTCTGATGCTCGGGCGCCTTTCTGGCAACTCTGCTACTTTTCTTTCATTGCTTACATTTAAGATGGCTCATGCCATATTATCCAGCCACAAATAAAAAAGGCTTTCAGGGGTACCTGCCCTCCTACCTCAGTTGATAGCATAAAAACCTTTCCCAGTGTGTGTGTTGCTTGGTTCTATCAGATTTTGACTTTTACTATTGATTTAAATGGGAATCCTATGTATCATGCGCATTATCATAAATATGACGTTGAAAAGGCAGTGGAAGAGGGTGCTGCGTGCCATTTATAAAACACCCAGCACACATAGGATGCGTGGCTGGAGGGTCTTGACCTCTTATCCAGAAGGCTCTGGCCTCCCAGTCTCAAGAGTGGGTGCCTGGCCTCTGCCCTGACTGATGGAGTAATTATATTCTATCTTGATTGTTATATTTTTCTTTCAAAAATAATAAAATAGTGATACTAAGCCTTTAAATAGGTCGAAAATGGAAATACGTCTACTTGGAATTAGACTGGGGGTCAGACCTGCAGACGACCAAAGCCCATCTCCCCTCCGCCTACCTGAACAGCAGCCCTCAAGTCCGATTGGGGGCTGCGGGGGAAACGTGACTCAGGCCGCACCTAGGCCTCGGGTGCTGGATTACTAGACTGTCCCCAAGGACTTTATGATTGTTATTATAAAATCAACTTGTAATTCCAGGAGCTTGACTTCTTTTCTATTTGACTTTCTGTGCAGCTTCTAGATAAAACAGCAACCTAATTGTGCGGCTTCTGCTGGTGGTGAGGAGGGAGTGCTTTCTTCTTTTTTCCTGCAGGTTCACTCTTTACAGCTGAACAGCCTTCTAAGAAGCTCCCGTTTCCGTTTCGTTGTGAAACGGTCTCACAGGAGGTCTACTTAGCAACTTTACTTGTGGAAGACCACAGCATTCTTGTTTGTCATTGCTTCATGCTTGTGGGCTTATTGTTTCATGGAATTCGGGATATTTCCTCTTAAACTTTTTGTATTGAGAAGTTTTCTGTAAGTTTGATAAAGAAAGCAGGAGCCTGAGAGGGGATTGGCGCAGACGTTGCTGATGAAGTTTCTAGGAGACGCCCACATGCCTGGGTCCTAGTCTGACTGCAGGTGTCATGACCTGGGTGTGGTGAGGTCAGCATGCTACGTCTGGTTCCACGTGGTCACCAGAACATCTTTATAAATACGGGAGGAAGATGGTCAAGGAGGGGACCCTGAGAGTCTTCCCAGGACCCTGCTGCCGAGATGTACAACCAGTGGGCTTTGCAACCAATGGGGGCGTGGGGAAGGGGAGGAGTGGTCCCAAGTGTTATCAACTAGGCGTGTGATTTGGTGGGTGGAGACTCTGTCCCTTTGGGTTAAGAACCTCCCGAGTGACGCTTTACTGGGATGCCAAGTACCTGTTCCTGGCACACACTGACCTGCCCCGGGCACTGAGCAGGTGCAAACCAGAGGTCCTGGTGCCGCCAAGGAAGTGGAAGAGTCTGGAATCTGAAGGGAGAGAAGGAGGGCAACCGGACCGGCCTCTGAGCACAATTTTGAAATGTGGACTCTAAGGTACAGAGGGCGAGTGAATCACCCAAAGCTACGCAGTTAGAGAGGAAGAAACCCGAGGACACGGGTCTTCTCACCGCCTGCGGTGAAGGAGCACATCTCGGAGAGGATTTCAGATCTGAGGGCCTGCTATCCTCAGCTGAGCCCGCGTGTCCAGGAGTTTCCTTGAGGACAGCTCCACAGTCCTGCTGTGTGTTCAGTGGAGGCAGAAAGCAAGCAACCAAAGGAGCCCCTGCCGCCGGGCGCGGGAGTCTCTGCTCGCCACGCCAGGCGTTCCACTCAACGCCCAGCACAGACAGGTTCCCGAGACTCCCAGCCCCCAGGCGGCTGTGGAAGGGCCTTCAGATGTGAGGACAAACTTCCAAATGGCGTTAAGGGTACTAAGGATGTCTGACCAAAGACAACCATCAAGCTTTCAAGACCAAACGTGCATAACCTGGCAGGCGTGTGCGAGGGTTTGGGCTCCGTTCTGGCCTGGGACAACGACCTCCGGCCGTGCCGGTCACCTTCCACACCGCGGCCTTCGCCAGGGGCTCTGCAAGGCCTCGGATTTCAGCATGTCACCCTCTGTGCAGGTCACGTTTTAAGAGGGGAAAAAGGCTTTTTCAAAGACCATATTAAGCATGCTTTTTTCTTCATGGTCAGATACAGGTTTGTGCTGCTAATAATCAATGTTCCACTTTAATTAAAAAGAATAGGGCAAAGGCACCAAGGGAACATTGTCCAAAGTTCTAAATTGAAAAATGTTTTAGGCACAAATGAAACCAAAATTATTTAAGTACACAAATTCTGAAATTCCAGAGTCCACTGTATTTATTTATTTATTTATCTTGTTACTACTGTCTGCTCTGAACATTCTGGAGACATGGTCTAATTTAGGAAGATGAATTTTCAAAAGGAACCACCTACTTTCTATTTATATTTCTCAATTGATTTCAACATTGCAAAAGAAGAAAATAAGCACCTCCTGCCTGGTCTTAATAAGATCTCCAGCGTCACCCATGTCTGCCTGTATCGTCCTGTGTGCTCACTCCAGCAGCCTAAATTAGCAGCTGAGGTTGGCAGGAGAGCATTCTCTGGGCTCGGTCTTGTCCTAGCCTGCTTTGAATATTAGCTATACGAACTATACGGCTTCCTTGAAGGGAAGAAAAAAATTAGCTGAAGCCATAAAGATAATTAATCTTTGTTTGAAATGATATTTTCCTTTCTGCCACCATTTGTCATGTGGAAGCATTAAAAAGCCCTTTCATGGAGGTAGAAGCCAAAGGGATGCTATCTGAAATCGCTGAAACTGTCCCTGCCCCCTTCTCCCCTCTGCGAGGCCCCTCCCCAGCCTCCAGGAGGGTGCTCCTGGTCCACAGCCCACCCCCTGCCTCCTTCCATGCCACTGAAACCCACCACTGTCCGGGACAATCCCAAGGAGCGGGGAGCTCACCAGATGTGCCACAGCTGTGCTCCCAGCAGAGGACTGACTTTCTGTGCCCTTTCACCTGGGCTGTCCCTTTCAAGTGGTTATCATGACGAGTCCCTTGCCATCAGCAGCCCAGTCCGTGAGGGTCCACAGATGGCGTCACCTCCGGCTCCCCCCCGGAATCCTTCTATTTTTTCGTTCTGTGTTCCGAGGGGTTCTTCCTATCTATGAGGGCTCGGCTTAATTAGATATTTAAATGATCTCGAGCAATGCTGTTTCTTTAACTCCTAACTGCGACAAACACATACGAAACATACTGTTGGCAGCATTTAATCAACAGCGCTCAATTTATCATTTTCACAGTTTTAGTGAGCGGTTATGAATCACTAAAATCACAGGTATTGTAGACGCAGCGTTGTGGCACTATCATTAACAAATACACCGTGCACAGAGGGATGACTTGGTAATTGAGTGGGACTAATAAGAATACATCATTTAGCTGTGTGTGACAAACTGTGCTGCACACACAAGCATGGAAAATTCACGTTTTGCTTAATAAATAAATTACACAGCCGATGTATTATACATAATTTGTGTCCTCGTGGATTTGAGTGATATATAATGCGTGGTCCAAGTCATTTATTTATTAAGACTAACTATATATTTTGTAGGAGGGGGATTCTAAACTCCAGTGCGAGGCCTGCCGAGCTCACTGCTGCAACCGCTGAGTTCCGCTGGCAGGAAATGAGGTGCGTGGCGGAGGGAGGGACCCGGGCGCGCATCGGTTGTTGGGCTCAGGTTCTCTCTGGGGAGAGGGGAGAGGGAGCGGAAACTTCTGCAGGCGGCAGGAGACACTCGATTTTCAGGGATGAGAGAAATAAAATCATCCTTAGTATCTGAGGTAAAAAGCACTTTAAGGTTCATTATCTCAAACACATTTAGGGGGCACGAAATGCAAATGGCTCAGCAATCTGCCTTCTGGAAGTCTGACACAAAGAGGGCCATGAGACATCGCGGCACGTGGCACGTCCAGAGGAGGACCGGGAGGGAGGAGGGCGTCCTGAGGGTGGCCTTTCCCGGTGTTGCACACTTTGGGAGCCAGGAGTCGACAGTGAGCATGGGGCTCCTTTTGGGGGCCTTGTAACTCCAGGCTGTTTCCATGACCTGGGTGTTGGGCGAGAGGACTCCACTCTGGACAGTCTTCGTGTTACTTGTTGTTTATGAACTTCATTACAAACGCAGGCCCCTTAAAGAGGGCGGCATGAGATCTGCTCAACCTCAAGGTCCCTCCCCCAGCGGGAACCCCTGGAGCACAAACACATGGGAACCAACGCTCGCGTGAAGACACGTGAAGACTCGCAGCAAAGCCTGCCGGGTGGTGGGGGCGAGCTCTGCGCCTCTGCCCCTCACCAGGCTGGCCTGGGAGCTGCTGCAGCACGGCAGGCTCTCTGTTGGAGCTCTTGTGACTTCATCCCCTTGCGACTCCTGTCCATCTGTGGCCGCTCAGTCCTCCCACCTCCTGTCCCTCTCTAACTGAAGAGTGCAGGGCTGTGTGGCTGCTCCCCGTCCACAGGTGGGGTCGGTGGGGCTACTTCCTTCTGCACGGAGCAGGACTTCCTGCCTGGGGTAGAGGTGAAAGTCGAGTCCCACACGGTCCTTGAGCCTCCTGGGCAGGACCATCAGGCTCATGCTCGCAGGGTGCCTGGGATCTGCTTGACCACGACCCATCAGGCTCGTGCTCACAGGGCGCCTGGGATCTGCTTGACCAGGACCATCAGGCTCGTGCTCACAGGGCGCCTGGGATCTGCTTGACCAGGACCATCAGGCTCGTGCTCACAGGGCGCCTGGGATCTGCTTGACCATTCCATGCATGAAATCCTGATGTGACCCATTTCTCTGCTCCCTCCATAGAACAGCTCTTCAAAGAGACTTCTCCCCTGCTGTCTCCACTTCCTGTCCTCCATTTCTCCTTGAATCCACCTGCAGACTTGTCCCCTTGCTCTGCCGGGCACCTTCTTTTCAAGGCAGCTGTGACCTCCACGTTGCTGACCCTGATGGTCAGTTCTTGCACTTCCTCTGCTCAAGTCATTGGCAGGCTTAGTGAGCTCGCTGCTTCCTTCTCCTTCGTCGCGTCTTCTCTTGACTTCTGGGGATCACTCCCTCTTGGTCCTCTTTCTGCCTTACTCCATTTTGCTTCCCTCTGCTGAGCTCTTCCCGTTTTCTTGATTTCTGGGTGTGGCGAGCCCCAGGTCTGAGTCATCGCCTTCTGTGTAGACGCGCTCATCTTACTCAGGTCACTATTCCATTGCTGAAGTATCATGTAGAGGTGATGTCTTCCCCTCGACCATCGGACGATCTCCATTCTAGACCTGAGAATCCATCAGCTCACGTGGGCTGTCCACCAGGATGCCCCAAAGCACTTCAAATTTAGTATGTTCAAAGTTGCTGCCTTGACCTCCCTGCAGAAACCTGCTTTCCTCCCATCTTTATCCATCTCCATAAATGGAAGTTCTATTTTTGTAATTTCTTAGAACCCAAGTCTTGAGATTACCTTTAAGTCTTTCTTCTTTTATTTCCCACATCCAAATCTCAGGGAAATTCTATTGACTGCTTCAAACATCCTTAAAACCCAATCACTTCTTGGAGGAAGGACTCTCAGAATGTTGAAGTGATGAATTCATAAATCTATTCCTCCACAAAAGTAGTGGCAAAACTGGCAAAGTCATCGTCTGCCCCTTTTCAACGTGATCCAGAACCCTGACATCGACCAAGTGAACAGCATTAACTCAAGACAAGCTACTGAGCTTTGCAAGAGCAGCAAGGTTGTGGAGTTCTAAAGTGGTCTCTGGCCTCTCTCTCTCCTCAGGTCTGTGGTGTCCTTGAAAACCAGCAGTCTTAAAATCACAGTGTCCCTGAAGACCAAGAATCTCTCAGCTGCTGGAGGGAGCAGAGTGGATGTGGAGTTCCTTGGAAGGCCTCTTCCTGAGCTTTTCACCAGGTGGCCCATCTCAGCTCTCTGGGAGAGCTCAGGTCATAGGACAGCATCGTTTTTAACCTGATTTGGAACTCCATGGGGAAAATCCTCTGTAGGGAATTTGTCACAAATAATTAGCTGTATTTTTTTTTTTTAATCTTCACCCCTGCCTGAAGTTGCATGATCAGTTAGGGCAAATAAGACCCTGGTCAGATTTTTTTTTTTAAAAAAACAATCTGGGAAATAAGTGGTTCATAAGGGGTTTTTAAGAGCTCTGGTATATTACTGGGATTTAAGCGCCATGTACATGATCATTAAAAACCTAAAAGGGTCCTCGATGGCTCATCCCTAGTTACCTTTGAGACCCTGCACAAGCAAGAAGTCAAGGTCAAGGAAGACTTGTAATGCCTGGGCACCGGGGTGTTAATGGGTTTCTGGAAGCCTCGTTGGCTCGGGTACTTCAGGAAATCTCTGACAATCATTGGCTGGCTGCTGAGTTGCCCTGGCAGGGCGTTCGGTGGTCACACGTGATGAAATTCATACTTTGTAGAAACAAAAACAAGACACAGAACAGCTGCAGCAATGACCCTGGGGAGAGATAGGATCCATTCTGCAGAACTGCCTCCTTCTATTTTCTAAAATATCCAGTTTTCAGCAAAATATTATGGGGTACACAAAGAAACAGAAACTTTCAGTACATACTTAAGTATAGAATTATAAAAACAAACAAACAAAAAGGCAGTCAAAAAAAAGCGTCAGAGGGGGCTCAGATGTTGGACTTGTTGGACGGAGACTTTACGCCAGATCTCAAGTAGACTGCGAGTGGAAGTCAGAGCCCTCCGCATAACCTCTGCTGCTCCTCCCCAGGGCATCCTCTGACCTGGACTGTGGTGGTGTGCTGCCCCAGCTCCCTGCATCATGGTGCCCTTCACAGTCTACTCCGTGTGCAACAGCACATGTGATCCTTTAACATGGAAGTCAGGGCACGAGATGCCTTCCATGCTGCTCAGGTTGAGAATCCCAGTCCTCATCCTAGCCGGGGGCCCTAATGAGGTCATCCCCAGATGGACTTGTGGGGAGTTCCCTCTCTTCCTCAGGGCTCAGGTTGGTCATCCCCTTTCAGACACCACCTCCCTGACTATCTTTCTGCAGCAGCAAGCCCCTCACCACTGGGTTTATTAAAGAGTTCATCCTGTCTGTCACTCTCTTCCTTCTCTGGAATACAACTTGGTGAGATGGGAGAACGGGCATTCTATACATCCCTGCATCACTCACCAGGTTCACAGTCCACACTCAGTAATCTCTCGCCGAGTGATCGTACTGAGTGTGTAATTTCATCAGGAATGTTCATGCTGGAGGTCCTGAAGTCGCCTCTGTGGCGTTTGCTTGTAAATGTTTCTTCTTTGCCACTTTGGAACATCCCAATCAATGATTTAATGCTATATTCCTAAAGTGGGACGGGTGGACGAGCCCGTTGTTTACAGAAGGGCGATCTGATTTGGATCGCTTGCTTAGAACACCCCTTCTAATACGGTGACTTGTCTCTTCTGGTGCTTGAGAAACACCCTCCCAGATTTGATTTGGTGACTTGAGATTTTCAAGCTGTAATGTCCTTCACAGATTAAGCTGAAGAGAGAGCAGCAGGTGTTGGAGTGGTTGGGCAGGTCCAGCTTGTGCATCTCCTGGGGTGCGAGGCCAGGCCTGTGGGTGCCGTGGACTTGAGGTACTAGAGGCAAACCGAGGCTGGGGAAGACCAGCGGGAACATTCTCCCTCCTGCCGGCAGGTGGCCTGTTGAGGCGCAGACAGTGAATGGGGAGAAGACGTGATTCTACCGCCCTCCCCTCAGCAGACGCTGATGTCGCATCACCTGGTGCTTTCTGGGCACCGTGCCGGGTACTGGACATAGGATGGGAGGTCCCCTCCATGGGTGGAGCATAGAGCTGGGGGATGGATACAGCCAAATCATTGTGCAGACGAATCTGTGATCATAATCCTGAAAAACCATAGAAAGCACAACTCTAGAGGAGTAAGGAGGGGTCAGAGGTTGTCCTCTTTACCTTGGTGGAGAGGCGGGGTGAGCAGGAACCCTCCTAGGACTGAGGGGTGTGGAGACTCAGCAGGTGGGGAATGGCACAGCCTCCCAGGTGGCTGGAGGAGGTGGCACGAAAGGTCAGTGTCCTTGCAGCTTCACTAGGGGGCAGAGAGTGGGTGGGATGAGGCTGCAGGGCAGGCAGGGGCCAGACACGCAGACCCTGGAGGCCAGGTTCAGGATCTTGACCTTCTTTTGGGGACATAATTTGAATACTCAATATTTGAAATGCAACCAGTTCAGGCACACGAGACAGCAGAAGAGTGAGGGTCCATCTGGCTTGGTAAGGCCATGCGCAGCTCCACGGAGCAGGCTGGGAAAGTGTCCAGGAGACGAGGGTGAGGGAGGCATCCCGCCAGCCGTGGTCTCCGTCACTCCTCAGATGAGCATGGCCTGCCGTGGGCACTAATGCACCATGGTGTGCCACTGTCAGAACCAAAGCAAAGAGGAATGTGCTGGGACCTGCCCCTGAAACTGCCCAGGTGGACGCCCGTGCCCCAGCCACTCCCACCCAAGCCCTGGAGGAATTCGGATCTTCCTTGATTTGATTTTTTTCCCTGTCGTTTCCATCCCCTGTTGCTAAGCCCATGCTAACAGGACTGAAAGATAAAGAGCAAACACAAAGATGCCTTGGCCCTGCGGTCACCAAGATAAATTAAATAATTTAAATTGACCTAGGGGCCTAGTGTGGAATAATCCTCCTCTCAGATGACCCAGTGATTCTTAACTCACTTCTGAGTCTGCATCCAGCCTGTGCGGAAGTGCTGGCTGTTCCTCTATCTCACCAACTCGGGCACGCTGATTTTTTTTTTTTTTTTGTACCCAATAACCAGAGACAATGATTATATTATTCATAAGATATTTTTACCTGAAGTGATAAGGCATATGGCTTTAGTTATTATTTCCTAATCTTTTTTTCCCTTAAACTGGCACTATCCTTTATAGCCCTAGGAATAGCCTTAATTTTTATATTAAAAATTGTCTCTTCCACACAAAATTGTCTTTTTTAGTTGTTCCTGATTTTTAAAAAATTAATGTAATAGAATAAACAGTGGGGATTTTACAATGGGTGCCTGGATCAGTTTTGTAAATGAAGAGAAGCAAGACTGGTGGGCGGTTAGGCTTCAGAGCAGTGGCTGCCGATCTTCCTTAAATTCCAGATCCCTCTGAAAGTAATGAAGGACAGAGAGTCTGCCCTTGAGCGCGGCGGGCTTCTTCCCCAGCACCCAGGGCCGGGAGCGTGGTTTAGTGGGCTGGAGCCCTAGCGAGCCCAGGAACTCCTGGAAAAGGCCCCTTCTTGGCACAGTGAGGGTTTCCTGTGCTGAAAGTTTGCTACCACGTGCTTCTCTGCTAATTCAAGAGGGTGTCACAAACCAAAGTCCACTGCCACAGAGTCCTCTGGGGTTTGTCCTGAAGCCCTGAGTGTGGTAGTAGGGTGCTTGCTTTTTCTGAAGTTCGTGCACCATTGGACCATGAGATTTTCCACTGCTGGAGCCAGGGATGGTCACCTTTGGGAAGGGCTAGGTCCCGTCGGTGGGTTTTGGGATCTTCTGTTTGTTCTCAGGTTAGAACCAGGCAGATTTCCTGGCAGGGTGCAGATATCACGGAACCCGAGGTCTTGTCTTGGTTTCTTCCTTTGACCTGGAGCCTTGTAGCCCTCCTGGGGGCCTCATCACAGGCGTGCAGGAGGCCTGGGTTCTACACGCCTTCCTATTCTGCACCATGTCACGGGATTTGTTCTCTTAAAGAAACCATCTTTGGTTCATTTGGGTCTCACGCATGTCACCAGTTTCCTTAGGCACAGGGCATGCTTCTGCCGTGTGTGGAGCAGAGGAGGCCCTTCACACACCTGCCATGTGTGACTGCCTGTTCTCATTCCCAATGCCCAAGGACCCCAAGTGTCACATTAGCTGAAGGACTCACCCTCCAAACTCTTCAGGGTGGTAGCGGGCCTCTAGCACCTCAGCAGAGACCCCACTGGGTTCTGGGTTCTTCCTGCCACACTGTGGCTCTGGGCACACTCAGCCCCCTCCTCCTGGGCTGCAAGGAGGCCTCTACTCCACAGCCCCGTCGGACAGTGGCACCTGAGGAGGGATAATTCCTTGCTGTCAGTGCTTAGCTCAGCTGCACACATGGGCCCTCTGGGCTTAGCAACCTCTGTTCTCACAGAGGCATCGTTTCAGAACGCCAGCTGGATCCCAGACAGCCAGGAGAGGAGAGTGTGCGCCACAACAAGGGACCAGGAACCCATCTCCAGTCCCTCCCTGAGCTCCCAGTGCAGGGACCAGACATTGGTTTTGCTGCCAAACTTCCCAAACAGTGCTCGAATCCACACCTCTCCTGCCGTGGAGGGGAGGTGGCTTCATTCCTCCCAGGAGAACCCTCCACATCACCGTGTGTGATCAACTGATGTGCACAACCCAAGGGACCTGCAAGGAACCCCCAAGCAACTCTGGCACCCACCCTTTTCCTGGGGGATGGTGCTTCAACGTGATTTCTTTCCTGCCTCCCTTCTAGATGGCCATTTGGGGCAACTTCCTCCATGAACATTTTGAGCTTGGTCTTTGATGGCACAGCATCCTCTGCGGGTGGGGATCATCATCTTAGTGGCCCAGGATGCTTCACCAGAAGGCCCAGGGGGGCCTCCAGCATCGGTGTGACTGACAGCTGCACAGTGTGACCCCATTGCACGAGAATGCGGTGAGTGCTCACCCCCAGGCCTCCAGCAGGAGCTGGGGAATGGCTTCCAGGCTTGGCAGAGCACACATTCAGTGCTCAGTAAAAACCAGCTGCTAGTTTTGTTGCCATTGCTCTCCATCATGAAGTGTACCCTTTTAACTCTGGGAGGAGTAAAAAAGGCAATTAATACACTCATGTCTGCTCTGTGCTGGACGGTCGTGGTTTTGGAGCCGTCTTACCTCTTCTCTAGTGATTGTATATTTGGATAGTGAAGCTCCTGAAGTGCAAAACTGCTGTGTGGGACTGCTGCCTGTGTGTTTGGTGTTTTGCACCATATCAGGGTAAAAGGACACCAGAGAAATAATGAATTCCAAAATGATCTTTACAAAACCAAAGGACAACTTGGCAAGTTCTAACTCGGCGGATACGGGTGCAAATCAACTCACCTCTTCACAGGAAAACAAGATGTAACACGTGAACTGATCACATAACTTATGTGATTTAGAAAATGAACTTATGGCTACAGTATTCTAAAAGTTCAAAATTGAGTTTAAAGCTCATTAAGAAGGACGGAAGTGGTGATACCAATATCTACATATTAAAGTTTGGTGGAGATCCCCTAAAAGAAATTAACATGAAATTTAAATACTTAGGTAAAAGGCAGCTGTGGTTAGGACATCTGCCCATATCACACAGGGGCTGTGGCTCGCCAGTGTGAATGAGGGTGCGACATGAGCTCGTCCTCCAGAGCTGACAAGCAACTTTGAGTCTGGGGTTCTTCAGATAAGGACAAACATTTAGGTGAGGAAATTGCAGAACCCAGGTATTAAAGGAAGCTAAAAGAGCTTACTCTGAAGGGTTTTCTTTGCTTTTTGCTCTAAGAAATGGAGGAACCCATTTGTTTCAGTCAATGACTCATCAGGTGAAGGATTGGCATGTACAATACTTAACTCTGCCCTTCATATAAAACTGTTAATTTTTCACTATTGAGACTAGACACAAAAAGAAGGAGGAGGAAAAGGAGGAAGACAAAAGAACTGAAAGGAAATATCTTGAATTTTTTTCTGCTTCTGGATCATACACAACAGGGACTGCTATTTTATAACTAAAAAAAAAAAAAAAAAAAATCAATGCTATTTTCTCTGGTGCTTATCAAGGAGAAAAGTCCTCCATTTTTTCCAGAGCCAACATTGCCCTTTGGGAGATGTCCCATCATTTCCTTCCCCCAGGAGCTGCAAATTCATGTCTTATCAATGACCATATTATGCCCTACATCTCTACTTATTATTAGTGCATATTTTAGAGTGATGGTAAGTATTGGCACATTTTATTAGGCTGATAAACAATGTGGGACTGCTAGGTAAAATGTGTTGTCAACAGTGATTTCTCTCTTCTCTTCAGCACCTTTTTAATTTTATTCTGAGCTTCTAGAGATGAAGCTTCAGGATATGAAATCATACTAACAGCTGATTCTTCTTCCCAGGCCTTCCAAATTGATGAGCTAAGAACGGGATGGAAGAGATCACTCATTACACAGCAGCACGTGAAAATATCACAAAACATGGTCTTCTTCAGATATTTAGAGGACACTGTAAATAGTCCTGGACCTGTGAGTTAAGAACATATTCTTCTTATACATGAAATTTTGATCCTTGAACTTGCCAGAGCAATGACCCTGCAGTAAGTCCAGCTCCTTAAAGGCTGTGGTTCCTTTAAGGGGCGTGGCTACTCTCCCTGGTGTGGGGACACCTGCAGGTGGAAGGTTCTTTGGGTCCCTGGCACTGCCAGGCTCTAAGGCTGCACCGCACTGCGGGGGACTTCGCCGCCAGGCAGCAGGGGGACGGTGGCATTAAATGCCAGCATTAAAATGCGGAGAAGGCGCAGGACACTTGGTCTACGTTCCTAAGAAGAACTTCAGTGCAGAATTGGCAGGAAGGCCAGAAGCCAACACTGAATAGGTGGAGCTGCACCTGCAGATGCAGCGGTCCTCACGTCTTTGGTCGCGGGAGAGGGCACTCGCACGGAGGCAAGGGCGTCGGGCTTCGCGGGCCAGCACAGGCGCGGAGGCAAGCTCGGCAGCAGCTGCGGCGAGGGTGGTCACAGGGGCGCCACGCACGCACCTCCGCGGGGAAAGCCAGGTGTGCCTCTGCAGAGGACCGACTGACGCTGCTGGCCCGGACTGGGCTGCGCTGCCAATCAGGCAGCGCGCACCCTCAACAGGCGAGGGCGGGGCGCGGGGAGACAGGCGGAGTCTGGAACGTCGCGTGGACAGCCTACGGATGACTTGAGTGTGAACACGTGCACCGGGAACGACAGGGAACCCTCGGCGAGGGTCCCTGCAGGGCGTCTGGGGCCATCACACCTGTGACTACAGCCATGGCTCGGTGCTGGGAGTCTGATCCTTCCACTGCTGCTCGGTGGTTGCACCCGCAGGCACGGATGCTTCGGTCCTCTGCACCTCAACTTCCAGACGTAGGTGCATGAAGCGCAGAGAGGGCGTTTCTCCCTTGCAGTGCAGTGTCACTCACAAACATGGACGGGGGAGTAGGGACTCCTGGGTGAAGGACACAGCGTGTGCAGGTTTGATGAGAAGTAGGGCATCCTACAGATTATGAGAGGGAAAATAGTGACATTTCAGAACAGGAAGCCCACAGACACTGGGTGAGCCAAGGACACACTTCATGTAAAGACAAAGTGAGATGGGGACTTTCAGTTGTGTCCTCAGAGGGACGCAAATACTTCTGTGATGCTTCCTCTGAACCTCGGCCGAGGAAGCCTGAAATGAGAGAGGCCGCCGAAATAACCAGCCCATAGTCTTCAAAACTTTCAAGGTCCAGAAATGACGCAGGCTAAGAAACACCTCCAGTTGAAAGGGGACAAAGGAAATAGGATGGTGGAAAGCAGTCCATGATCCTGCGTGGGACCTGCACCAGGGAAAGGGTGGCTATCTAAGGCAAAATCAAGGTGATAATGGAAATCTGAATAGAGAGAGTAGATTGCTGGATCATAGTTTTGTATCAATATTACAATCCCAATTTTTGATAATTGTGCTGTTTTATTTTTTTCTTTAAATAAAGGTCTCTTGTTAGGAAGTCTGCGCTGCTGGATTTAAAGGCGAGAAGCTAAGTGCCTCTAATCTGCTCCGTCATCACTAAGCCCTGTGTGCTGTGCTGGAGAAGCAGGCCGGGTGCGATGCGTGGCGTTCCCAGCCGTTCCTGAGCCCGACTGTGGAACAAAACCTAACTGCAGGAAGGTGAAACCCGAGCTCGGGGTTTCAGCCTCCCGGGGTTATTGTGGAATTTGAAGGGCTGTTTCCCAAGCCCGTCCAGCTGTCAGCCCCCCAGGCGCCCACACCCAGCCTCTCTGGCGCACCTGTTGTCCCCTCCCGTCCTGACGGCACCAAGGAGGCCCAATTGGAGTCTCTAATTTCAAAACTCAAACCGGGGTTTTCCGAGCCATGAGGATAGGATCGGATGGCTTCTTTAATCACGGTGTGCTGGCCATAAACCCTTTTGTAGGAGTTTCATTTTGCATCTTCATCTGGTACTGCGAGCTGTTTTATTGTCTTAACTGCCCGGCTGCGTATCGTCTGTCATATCTTCTGAAACGTATTTAAAAGATATTTCATTCAGTCAAGTTCTGCTAAGTCTAGCCTCCCTTTAATTTCCCTGCAGGATATTGGGAAGCTTGAGGGTGTTGGAGGACTAACCTTTCAGCAAGAGCAATTTGAAATATTAATGCTGCATTTATCACGATTGCTGGAGAAGAACCTGGCCAATATGTTTCACACAGCTGTTCTCAAACAAGGGCCTCTCTAGTTTCCTCCAATGTAAGATCATCTCATCTTCGAAGGCTCTAAGATAATAAAGATATTATTGTTTGGTTTGTGGAAACACATGAGGCTTTCAATGTGGCTTTAATTTGAGCAGCTGGATAGAGTAAGACTTTGAGACGTGTGTTCTTATGGACGGACGGCAAGGGAGAAGTAGCAGTTGTGCTGTGGAAACGCGGCCTGACAAGCGGCCCTCAGATCTTGGTGATGTAACAGCAAAGTTCCTTTGTTGCCTGGTCACACATTTGTCTGGTCCACATCTGGTGGCTCTGAGCCTCTGTAGCCACACGCCATCCCACAGGTGGATCAGGGGTCCAGTTGGGCCCTGGGAGGCAAGCTGAGCTCCCTGCATCTTTGTTCTGTATTTTCTCAGGAGAGAGAGTGGGAACAAGAGCATGTCAGTCTTAAAATGCTCTTGGCTGTGGGGCTTTCCTGGCCTGTGCAAACCTGCGTGCGGGCCCTCTGCAGTTCAAAGCCTGTCAAAGTGATCGGGCAGGGAAGCACACCAAAACTGTGAAAGGCTGAATGACTGAGCAAATGTCATCTGCCACAGGGGCTTGACTCTGTCCTCCCCGGGTTGCCAGGGCACCTGGTGTGGTGCTGCTTGCTTCCCCACCTTCCAGGATGTGGATCACCACCCTCCTGCCAGGCCAGGTCCACCCTGGGGGCCTCTCCACCTGGGTCTGGCCTTTGAACCCCACTTACTCTTTCCACTACCCCCATTTCCTGATAAATATGTTTATTTGTAACTCTTCTCCAAAACAGGTCATATTTTAATAACCTAATATCCAGGTCCTGTTTGGAGAATTCCATTTCCTAAGGATACCACTTAATATTCTAGATAATCTAGAAGAACTTAAGCAGTTTTTAAGGAGTGTGTGTGTGTAGAGAGAGAGAGACACACACACACACACACACACACACACACACACACACGCATGCAGAGAAACAGAAGCAGGACCCTGGAGGGCAGGCCAGCAGTGGACCAGGGGAGTCGTCACTGCTCCCCACCTGGAGTCTCTGAGGGCCCTAGCCGACAGGTGGGGCTGCCTGGAGGACAAGGACAGTCTCCTTCACTGGAGCAGCTGACGGGCTGCTGTCACACCTGCAGCGCCCGCACAGTGGCAGGTCAGCTGAGTGCTGGGGTGCTGTGGCCTCTCCAAGTTGACAGGCAGCACTGACTGACAGGTGTCTGACCATGGCAGAAAAGGAATGGTCTGTAGACAACAGGCTAAGAGACGGGCGGAATTCACACCTGGGGCAGAGCTCTTGAAATTTTGAGAAGTGGTTTAATATTCTGGAAGGGAGAGGAGCGGCATGGAAAGAGTTCTGTTAATAATAAGAGTAAGCAAATGAAGAAGGTCCAAAAAGACGTCAGACATGTCACATGGGCCCCATGTAGTGGCGCTGTTTTGTGCAATGTGATGTCCTTCTTGACTGCACTTTACACACTGTTGGTGCTGAGGTGGCCAGTGAACCACGAAGGCCACTCAAGAAGCCGCACCTGCCCAGGCCCCGGGTCTGCTCCAGTCTGGCCGGCTCGGCAGCAGAGTGCAGCCTGCGGGTGCTGATGCTGAGGAGCCTCGCAGCCTCTGCCAGACGCTGGCTGCTCTGCAGTGCGCCTGCCCAAGACCTGCCCTGAGGAAGCCCGGGGAGTCCGTGAGAGGCGGCCGGGAAAGAGGGAGAGTGGCCTGGCCAGGACCAGTGGACAGGCCGGCCACTCAAGTGGACATGGTCCAGTTGAGCCTTTGGATGAGAATCCCAGGGCCCTCTCCACTGCAGTCACCAGAGAGACCCTAATGACAAGTTCCGGGTTGGCTCTCATGGATTGCTTCATTTAACACATTGCCTTAAAGAAGCCCCTCCTGCTCTCCACCGACTGCATTACCTCTTGGCACAGGGAGAGTATTAGTTAAAACCACCACCACCACTTAGTTCTGGTCATTTACAATCTTCAAGCATCTCACCAGAGGACAAAAAGCATGCCATAAATATTTTCCAACTTGATTAACTTTTAGTAAATAAATTATACTACCTCATCTTTCATTATGAAAAAGTCACCATACTGTTGTTCTAGGGTTAGCGCTTTAGATTTTAAATCTGAATTATAGGTAAAAATTTAACAAAAGAAACTATTGTGATATTTGTATAAAAACAACACTTAACCTCCGGGGGTGTTTTAAAATCGCATTTAGCTGCCTCCTCAGTTGAGTTTAGGACCCCAAAAATTGCTTTATTGAATGTTCAACAAGATCCAGTTACACTCACTTCAAACAGTACAAAGGTGCTTTTACCTTTTAGAAAGGTTTTCTGCAACGTGGGTTGGAATGGAAGAGCTTCAGAGTAAGTGGACACGTCTACGTCAGTAGACTTGCTTGTGTCCTTAACTCTTGGGTTGACTGAGATGGAAACTCCGCTGTTTCTCCACCCCTGCTGGGCATCAGAATCCCTCAGTGTCCATCCCACCACAGACCAACCCAGCGAAATCCCTTAGAACTCATCAGAAACCCTTGCTATGGTCCGAATGCAATGTCCTCACCCAGGTTCACAGGTTGAGATTCTCAGATGTGAGGTGAGGGTGGGAGGCAATTAGGTCATGAGGGTGGAGCTTTCCTGATGGATTAGTGTCCGGATACAGCGACACCAGGGCGCTAGCTCCCCACCCCTTCTGCCATGTGCAGGTACAGCCAGAGGACTGTCTTCCATGAGCCAGGAAGCAGATCTCCCCTGGCGCCTGATCTCCAGCACCTTACCTTGGACTCACCATGACCAGAACTGTGGAGAGTAAATCTCTCTCGGTTGTAAGTCACTTGACCCGTGGCATTTTGTTATGCCTGCCCGAACACTGAGACAGTTCCCTAGGTATAAAAAATGGAGCAGGCGCAGGTTTTTCCTGCTCCTTCCACTAAAGAGAAACAAAACCTAGACAGTATACATGCAAAACAAAAGCAAATTCTAATATTTGGGGAAAAGAAAGCAGCAGTTAGGGACCTAGAAGCCATGGAGTAGTGTGGGTCCTGGAGAGTTTGTTTTGGGGGAGGTTTTGGGGTAGGGGTGTCACATGTCTCAGGCTGAGTGCTAGAAACCAGAAATGTCCCCGGATGCAGACAAAGAAATCTCAAAAATCCCAAGTCTCTCTTCAGGACCAGGAAAGGGGAAGCTTCATAAAACAGAGAAACTCTCAACACTCCCTCTACTCCATCACACATTGTTCAAAAAACTGTGGCCCCACCTCGTCTGATGCTTGGCAAAGGCCCAGGGTGGCCTAGACTCCCCCCTGCACTAATAACTGATACTACTACTACTAGTAAAATGAGATGGAGACCAGAAGAGTAGAGCATGCAAATCAGAGGGAGGGAAGGGGGAGAGAGGGAGTTCTAGGGAATGAGACTGAACCCAGCTATTCTGTGTACTCAAGCTCCAGTTAAAAAAGAACAGCAGAGTAAAGAGAAGAATCGAGGAATTTGAAAGTAAAATAAATTCACCTTAATCTAAAAACCAGGGAGAAACTTGTAGAGAAATACGAAGAGAGCCTCGGGGGTATGTGAGACCATAGCAAAGTACTGCCACATGTGTCTTCAGAGTCCTGAGAGCAGAGAAGAAAGAGCCTAACACAGAATTTGAAGAAGTAATGGCTACGTGTTTCCCAAATCTGGCAAAGCATCAACCTTGGTTCAAGAAGCAGAGTGAACACCAAACAGAACAAACTGCAGAAAGCCTATTGCAAAACAGCATGGGATCCTCTGAAAACTAAATTTGAGGCAGCAGGAATGTCCTACCTGTGGGAAAAATGTCTCTCCTCATCAGGAACCAGGGCACCAGGAGCCAACAGCACACCACTGCTTAACTTCCGAATGGGAGGAACTGTCAATTCAAATTCTGTACCCAGCAAAAATGTCCTTCAGGAATGAAGACAAAGAAACCTTTAAGATGAAAGAAATCTAAGAGAATTAATTGCAACTTACCTTCCTGAGAAGACTGGCTAAGGAAGCTCTCAGAACAGAAAGGAAATAATAAAAATGAATCCTAAGACATCAGAAAGAAATGAAAATTGGAACGAACGAGCAAAAATAAGGTAAATACCAGAGATTTTTCTTTGTCATTTGAGTTTCCAAATTGTTTGTTAAGTGAAGCAAAATTTATAACTGATGCGGTTTCTCAGTGTAGGTAGAGGAAATCTTTAAATATTAAAATGAGGGAGGGCAAAGAGACTTAAAGGGAAGCCCATTTTCTACATTTCACTTAAACTGATAAAATGATGACCCCTCAAGAGTGGGATGTCATGTATGTAACATGTAATACATAGCCAGCCACATTGTGAAAGAGAGGCATTTAAAAACACAGTAGATAAATTAAAAACCGAATTCTAAAGTGTATTCAACTAAGCCATAAGAAAGCAGGACAAACAAAACAAAACAAAAATACAAAAAGAGGGAACAGAAAACAAAAGACAAAACGGCAGACTTTGCCCTAGCATATCAATAATTACATTAATAGAAATACTCCCTGTACACCCGTGAAAGGAGGGATATTGATACACTTGATTACAAAAAAATCAGTAACCCAACTACATGCAGGGAGAGCACATTGAGTGGGAACAGCCAGTCTCAAAAGTGACAGTGGATGTCACCAAGAAATGATGTCAGGGAAGGGACAACGACTCGCCGTTGGCATTAGAGCGTGTGGTTTTAGAGCCGAGTGTGGAAGTTTCTCGTGCCAACTCCGCTGTTGTGAGGTGGTGGCTAGAAGGCGCGCGTCATGACCCCAGAACTATTTGTGTTTGCTGGAGCGGCTGGAGCTCCTGCCAAAGCCCCTTCTGCTCTTGGTGCGGTATTGTAAGGTTCCACCTCTGGGCACAGAGTGAAGCGCCCGTGGGATCTTCCTGTCCATCTTCCGAGGTTCTGCGATGCTCCAAAATATTGCTAACGATGGCTCAGGTGACACCTCATAGAGCCACTGCTGCACGCCGTTGCACCTCAGCAGAGCTAATGCCAAGAGAGAGACGCAGGGCCAGAGCCGCCGCGCTTGCCCCCGCCGCGCCACTCTCCCCGTCCAGCCGAGGCCCATCCCCACCTTGGCCCACGTCAGAATGTGGCTGTATCAGTGTTTCCCAGACTTCGTTTCCACACTGTGATCCGACGCAGAGAATCAAACAAGTAAACCAGCACAGGCTCGGCCACTGGAGGCCCTCCAGAGGGCTCGGGCCGTTGAGGAGACTTGGCTGGCAAAGCTTCATGGTGGATTCCCACGACCAGCACCCTCTGAGCAGGGCGAGGCTGAAGGGTCTCGGGAAGCCTGTGCCTCACGTGGCGTGGTGGCTGTCGCCGTGCCAGCACTCGCTCCTGTGGAGGGAGTGGTGTTTTCCTTTCTCTTTGGTTTTCTGAACGTTGTGTTGTTTCTCAGTGTGTTTTTTTTTTTTAAGAATTTGCCCAGCTTGGGGTTTTATGGGGTGTTAAATAAAATATAGCTTATAGTTTCCAGTTTTGTATTCTAAATCTATGATTTCAGTTTTATATTTTTGAACAGATTGAATGTAGTCGTTACAGATTCTTTTCCCTCCTGATGACTTATCTCTTCTGGTGCCCAGTTATCTTTGATTGCAGGCTGGACACTTGGTTTAGAAATTATTCGTAGAAAGAGTGAGCTGCATCGTCTTCCTCTGCAGACAGCTGTGCTTACTTCCAGCAGGTGCGGGGGCCAGTGCAACCTCGGATCATCGTACTTTTGGTGATGGGGCTCTCCAGATGATAAGACTGCGACCTGTGGGTGGGAGCTTTGCCTCTGACATCGTCTGTCTCTCCGGGAGCAGTTCTGTGGAGCTACAGACCAAGGTGAGGGGTGGTATTTAGGGTCCCTTCCTTTGGCATGCCCCCCCCCCCCGAGTTCTGTTCCCTGGGTGCTCTGTAGGTACTAGAACCCATCTCAGAATCTCAGCTGTGTCTTCCAGCACTAACTCACAGAGGAGAAGTAGACCTGTATTCCTGTCGCACCGAGGTGTCTGTCCTCTTGTTGTGTTGCTAGTAAGCATGGCCTGTCTCTTTTGTGTTCTGCTGCGTGGGGATTGACCGGAATGATCCAGGTCTCCACTTCCCCATCTGGAAGTCCTAGCTTGCTCTCTAGTAGAGCATACTCAAGCTAGGTTCGCACAGCGGGAAACCGTGGGGCCTGGAAGCACGGTCCGGCATTTGTGGCGATTTTGTGACTTGGGGCTGGTGGGTGTCATGACGGACTGGCCTTGTGCAAGCCTTGGGCGGCATGCCTTGTGAGCTGTCCAGCTTTCCATCTGTGAAGTGAGAGGAGGCAAGTGATTCCTGAGATGCCATTAGGTTCTGATTTCACAGTACTCTGCTAGTCCAGTTGTGCTGTAAACGCTCGGAAGCCTCAGGAAAACGCTGGATACATTTGCCGACAGGAGGCCAGCATGATTTCTCAGTTCTGTCAGGCAGCCCAGTACATGCTTGCAGTTTCTCATGCTCAGAGTAGGGTACTACCTAGTTTGGGGCAGTCCCCTGTCCTGAGCCGTGCAGCTCTGCTGGCTTTTGGACCTCCACACCCAACTGCCTTCAGAACTAAATACAATTCGGACTTTTTCCAATAGTCTACTTGGATCTGGCTGAACTTATACCACAAGCTTGGTGCCAAGGAATATTTTTATTGTCCAGTAACAGCTAGCAAAATAAAGGGTTGCCTGGGTATTAACCCATATGGTCAGCTTATTGGGAGCCATTAGGCAGGAAGTGTGTTCAGAGCAGCTGGACATGAGCCCCATGTAAGCTGAGGTCCAGGCAGCTGTCCAATGCGTTAGGTCTGCTGAAAATCAGGGATGCTAATTTCTGAATCAATTGCTGCATCCGAGTTGCATTCCTTTTATGGCTCTTCAAATTGAGGCAGAAGTTAATTCATTTAAACTATTTAAAACACTCAATTTGAGGTATGTTGTCTTCCTCAAATGAAACCCACCACATCTTTGTTCATCTGGAATGACTTTTCTTAACAAGCATGGCATCTTGTTTTTTTCTTCATTCAAAGAAAATGACACAATATATTCAGCGGTTTCAAGGCAACACTGTTTGAGAAGCTAATGGAGAGACTGACTCAGATGCACAGCTGGCTAACCCCAAGATATTTCGGAAATGGTGCATGTCCATAATAACAAATGCGGCTGTTCCGTGATAAATTTATTCCTCCATCTGCAAAGAACTTGACGCCTGGTGCCAGGGCTCGCTGACCTCCACTTTGATTTTCAACTTCTAGTCTTGTTTCAGTAATGCTGTGTTAAACTGCACAGCCAACTTCTGACCTTTTGAGACCAAGGATCCAGCAAGCACATTTCAAGCTTAGCTATAGTTTGAGTAGTTTGAGTGTATATTTCTTTCTTTCTTTCTTTCTTTTTTTTTTTTTTTTTAACTAGCCTATTATAGACTTTGCTTTGTATGGGAGCAATTTTATCCAGTCAGCAGTCTTGCCTTGCATTCTTTCCTTAAGAAAGTAACTAACTAGTGCTTCTATTCTGAGAATAAAGAGGGGATTAAAAAGTCCAGTCACTGCAAATCAGGCAGGTAGCAGGGAGAGAAGAGATGTGGGAAATACATTAAGAAGGAAAACTTTCTGTTAGCTATCATGCCCCACGCTGTTGTGTATAATTATTAGCTGCAAAATAGCACAGCTTGAACATTATTATTGCACATTAAAGAACATTTCACTTATAATTATGGAACGAAAAGGAACGTTTACAACTCACCTACCGAAGCATCGACTTTGTGTATGTAAGAAAATGTTTTAAAAACCTCTTCATTAAAAATCTGCAAATATGTGACTTTCTTTTCCTATCTCATAGATCCTTACTCCTTTTTTTTCCTGACACATTGAATTACATCTTAAACTTTTCTTTTAATTAAAAGGCATCACAAAACTGTAGGGGGAAGGAAACCAAGAAAAGAGGATGGTCTTTGTGCTTGCCAGACAAAATAAATATTTGATAAACATGGCAGATTTGGAGAGTGGAAAGGTAAAAGGCACAAGACACGATCTTCAACAGAAGCAGGATAATCGCCCAAGCTCAGGAGCAAGGAGAGAATTTTTTTCTGACTGGTTGGTGTTCTGAGTTTTTGAAATAGAAAATGCTGTGGAAATCCAGAATGTCAACAGTGGTATGAGGTGTGTTTGTCAGTAACGTGTTGGTCCACGGAGGGGATCTAAGGTGCCGTGCGTCCTGCCTGTTCCACGGCCGATGTCTTCCATTCCCTGAACTGTAGAGTGATGGAACACACTTCCCTGTGAACATGTGCTTTGAATCACTTGATTATAACAACATATACCCAGGGCCTCTTCCATCCTGATCATGGTAGTTCCAGGGGAGGAGTGAGGAACTCCATCCAGAATGCAAATTCAGGTGTTTCAGTCCCTGTGGGGTTACAGGGACCGAGCAGGTATCAGCAGGTGTGACATGACCCTGCCCACACGTATGCAAACACACACACACACACACACACACACACACACACTCCAACTCTTGATTGCTCCCCAGGGTTCAAACCCCCTGGTTCCCAACCATGATGCAACAAGCCAGTGTTCCCAGGGCTCCTCAGGGTGGCAGGGTAGAAAAGGAATCTCCAAGGTCTGTTTGGGCCATCCCAGGTAGCTCCCCTGTCTGCAAACACACCTACCCAGTGCAGGCTCTCAAGAGCACTGCACACAGAGGAGCATTGTGCACACAAGAGCACAGAACACAGAAGAACACTGCACACACAAGAGCACTGCACACAGAGGAGCACTGCACACACAAGAGCACTGGACACACAAGAGCTCTGCACAGAGGAGCACTGCACACACAGGAGCTCTGTACACACAAGAGCACTGCACACAGAGGAGCACTGCACACACAAGAGCACTGCACACTCAAGAGCACTGCACACACAAGAACACTGCACACAGAAGAGCACTGCATACAGAAGAGCATTGCACACAGAGGAGCACTGCACACAGAGGAGCACTGCACACACAAGAGCACTGCACACACAAGAGCTCTGCACAGAGGAGCACTGTATACACAAGAGCACTGAGCACAGAAGAGCACTGCACACAGAGGAGTACTATGCACACAAGAGCACTGCACCCAGAGGCGTACTGCACACCGAGGCTGTATCAGCTCCCCACCTGGAACCTTCCTGCTCATGGACTTTGGAAACGTGACTCTGAGGTTTAAGCCACCCTCGTCCACAGTCCTGAGCATATGGCTTCCTTCAGGGTCCCTCTGAGTGCTCCTTCTCCTCTTTCCCTGGGTCTGGATCTTTGGGGTGGAGATCCAGCTTCCCTCCTGAGTGAGCAAGGATCCGCTGCCTGTGGTCCCGCTGTCGGCTCTGTGTCCTTCCAGGTCTTTCTATGGAGGCCCTCAGGTGTCCCTCCACTCCTGTGTGGACTGAACGAAAAAGCTGAGGTGATCGTCAGCCTTCCAAAGCCTTAGCTCTCTCCACGAGGCCTCCAAGGGACTGGCATCTATGACGAGCACGCTCCTGACAGATCGGTGACTTCCCACAGACAGAGGGAGGACGGCTGGCGGGAGTCGGAGGCCTGACCTGCACGTCTTCATCTGTTACCTCTGCAGTAACGAAGTGCCACAGGTGGCTCAGCAGCAGTGGTTTCCGACAGTTCTGGAGACGGGAGGTGTGAGACTCAGGCTCCAGGAGCGAAGTTTCTGTGAGGCCCCCGCTCCTGGACGGAGCCTTCCTGCTTGTCCTCAGTGGCAGGAGAGGCAGAGCAGCCCTGGGGCCTGAGGCTAAGGGTGTCACTTCATGGCCTGACCAAGCTCCTCTCCACCATCACGCTGGGGGTCAGGATCCAACATGTGATTTGGGGGACACAAGCATTCGAACCACAGTCAAACTCTGAGGGTGAGGGTAAGGGACACTCTCCTGTGCGCTAGAAACTGAACTATGTGCTAAAAATATTTCATTAATTGCTTCTTAGGAACCTCTGCCTGTGGGATAGGCATTGCCCTCTTGCTTTGTAGGTGAGGAAACCCAGGTTTAGGAAAACATAGTGGCCTGCTGAGGGCAAGAGCAGGAGCCAGTCTTGGCCCTCTGACTCTGGGGATAGTGACCACAGGTCCCC
Source organism: Sciurus carolinensis (assembly GCF_902686445.1). Lineage (NCBI taxonomy): Eukaryota > Metazoa > Chordata > Mammalia > Rodentia > Sciuridae > Sciurus > Sciurus carolinensis. The sequence goes on along the minus strand of NC_062227.1, from coordinate 79,985,659 downwards.
CAGGTTGTAGACGCGGGCTGGTTATGTCTGAGGTGGAGTTCCTCCTCCCTCATGGGGCGCTGATCCCCACTCTGCCCTGTGCCTCACCCCTGCCCTGAGGCGGTGTGAGAAAGTGAATTCTGTGCTTCCAGACTCGCATTGCAGAGCGAATGCTGGAAAGTGTCTTCCACTGACTGTCTCCCTACGTCCCCATAAGCCGCTGTCCCTCACCTTTATTTAGCCCCATCGTGCACGTTTTTGAGCTCTGGTGGGGAAGTGGGACTTCCACACCTGGGGCTTAAAAGCATCACCTGACAGCCTGGATGAGGTCGAACACTCAAGGTCACCAGGAGACACCCTGTGGCCGGGACCAGTGAATCTTCGTTACACATTTCACTGAAAAATCAATTACACCTTTAAAAAGTGGATTAACCCATCCAGGGAGTGCAGTTGTTTGAGGTAGCTGCATCTGTTGGTTACAAAAACAGCCAACTGTGCATCATTAGAGGCTTCTAAATTATGTAGCGGGCAGCACTCTGTTCTAGAAGGCCAACAGGCCAAAGGCGAAGTTGTCTCAGGTTGGCTCTGACCCAAGGGTGACATGCCAAGCAGGAGCAACTGCCCAGGTGTGAAGGAACGCCTCATTCCTGGAGATACAAAGTGACTCATTTTTTGTCTAATTATTCCTAATCTGATTTTCAAGGAACTGAAGTTTCTTATACAGGGTATTGTTTTGCAGAAGAAGGTCTAGAAATGCGACCTCAAGAGAGAAAAGATCAGCCAAAGAACAACACAGAAATACCTCATCTGTCTGTCACATGATCCTTAGTGGTGGAGACACAGTGGGAACAATATGTTGGTTTTATCACTGTGAGGACATCACACACTGCTCTCAGGCGGACTAGGTGGTGTAGCCTCAGCTTCCACACATCCAGGTTATGTACATGTGATAATACACACACACACACACACACACACACACACACACACACACACGATGACCTATTCCGAGGGCCACATTGAAGAAAAGAACATGAGATTAAATCAAGCATGAGAGAAGAGGATGCAACAATCAGGGATTTGGGCTCCAGGCCTGTGAGACTGGAGCACAGCACACTCTTCCACAGGGCCCGTTTCTAGTAGGTCAAGAAGCCCCCTCACCAGCCATAGCCCTCAGCTAGCTGTGCCACCAAGAAGCCAAGTCCTCCGTGCCTCCTTAGCATCCTCGGCTCTATCCTCTTGGAATGGAGGTGCACTTTCCAAATCGTTCTCCAAATTCTTGTGCGTATTCACACTATCAGCAGTACGTGAGTTCTCCTCATTTTAGTTTCTTGTTAACTATTATTATAATTTGCTGTTTTTGCCTTTCTGGAGAAAGTAGTTGTAGAATGTATTTTCTTAATTACTGACAAGTCTGAACACGTCACGTCTTTACTATCCATTCATTTTTCTTTTTTTTGTGAACTGACTTCTGGTGTCTTTGGTTTAGTTTTCTCCTGAGTAGCTTCTTTGTCGGTTTCATGAAAGTAGTTCACATACTCTGGATACGAAGTCTTTTAGGGCACTGGGGGGCGTGCGTCCTCTTCCGTGGACGTTCACTCTCCGTGGTGCCTGGAAAGTCTTAGCAGAGTCCTATTATGGCTCTTTTCTTCTGAAACTCATTTGGGAAGAGACCATTCCCTATCCCAGGCCTCACCTTCCCTCTGTACTTTCTTCACATAGTTTAAGATTGCCTTTCAAGCCCAATTGCTTTTCCTGTGTGGAACAACAGAAGTCTGTCCTTCCTGTCATGGTGGACGTGTGGCCTGTTCAAATGGTCCAGTTGTCCTTGGGCCCAACCAGGTCTCCTCCTCTACTGCAGCTTACAGACAACCCTTGGCCAGGTTGTCTGCGCAGGGTTGTCCTGGCTGTTCTTTGGGGTTTTCCTACATGAAGGGGAGAAGGACTTGCTTGAATTCCATGAAAAACACCGATGGGGACTTTGGTTAGAACTACATTAAATCCGCATCTCAATTTAGAGAACCCACCTCATTCGCAAGGCTGTGGAGAACTGTAAAAATGACCTCGCAGGCTGAAGCCACACAAAGCGATCTTAGCAGTGACGACGGTTCTGTGACCTTAAAAATGTTTGGTCAAAACATTAAAACTGCCTTTATTGTCAGCTATAAATATACAGGAAGTAAGAAATAGTAGAACTAATGTTTATTTAGTGCACTGCAATCTAAAACTTGAGAAACACTGAGAGAGTTTCTTTCTTCGCAAGAAGCCTCCCGTGGTTGTCAGGGAGTTTGCTGTCTCGTCCTGGAACGTCCTGCCTACGGGCTGGGCGGCCGTCCTGCCTTGGAGAGTTGGCGCTCCTTTATCTGTTCAGATGGGCTCTGCAGTTTGCACTGGGCACTCCAAGGTTCCCGTGTGGACGTTCCTGCGGTGCAGCTCCTCGGGGACACCTTCGGCCTTTCCCTGGCTCTTGCCGTCCTCCAGCTGCACTGGGGGTCTTTCAGATGCTGTGGTGGCAACTTTCTCACCGTCAGCCGTCTTCTAATCACGTCCAGTTTCACTCCAGAACCTTCACTTTGTTTCTTTGCTTCATTTAGTAGACAAAAAAAAAAAAAAAAACCCTGCCCCTCAACACACGCCTCAGAGACCTAATTACCCCGGCCTAATTACCAGAGACCGTAATGTCACCTCCCAAGGCAAAAGGGCCTCTGCAGATGTGCTTAAGTCAGATCTCATGAGCCAGGAGATTATTCTGGATTATCCAGGTAGACCTGACGGAGTCACAGGAGCCCTCCCAAGAGCGGGCAGATGTGAGAGAAGCTGAGCTGGAGATGGGAGCAGAGACTGAAGAGATGTGGCCACAGACAAGCCCGACCCACGTGGCCTCCAGAGGCTGGAAGAGGTAAGGGGTAGATTCTCTCCTGGACCAGCCAGAGATAATCAGCCCTCCCAACCCCTTGATCTCAGCTGGGAAGGACACGTTTCAGGCTTTGGACATCAGCAGCGGTAGAATAAGTTTGTGTTGTTTAAAGCCACTAAGCTTGATGCAGTTTGTTACAGCAGCAATAGGAAATGAATACACTGCACTTCCATGGTTATTGGTGTATGTCCTCCTCCATTTTCCGTTTCTGTAAAGGACACGTGGGTTCGACACTGGGAGGCAAGGAACCATCAAACTGTGCTTTGCTCTCCCTGTGAGCTGCACAGCAGATGTGCAGTGACTAATCACTAGCAGGCTTATAAAGAAGTGGTGTGTTTGGTCACCACCCAGCAGACACACCTGTTGTTACGTAGTAATCTGTGGGCTGACCGGCCAAGAGCAGCTGCAACTCTATTTAGATACTTATTGAAAAAATACGTGGAAACAAATTTGAAATATGTTGATTGGGGAAGGGGTGTCATTTAATTAAAACATTTTAACTGAAATTTGTTCATATGAAAAACATTTGAAACAAGGAATGTCTATGTTTAACTTTCTTACAAATAAATACAGTATGTCTCTCTATATAGGTAGTTGTTAACTTTACCTGTAATTTATCTGATTATGTAGGTAATTGTTAAAATTTCAGTGAAGTTGAAATCAAATATTGATTCCTATACTTTTGTTGATATATTATGACATCTCTTTTTATCTATACCTTTGGGATTTGCTCTTGGAAATGCAATTGACTTTGGTGTACTGGTTTCTTGTCCAATAACCTTACTAAATCATCTTATCAATTCAAAAAGTTAGTCTAGAGATGATGGGAGCATTCTATGGGTCAATAATATTATATAATAATAATAATTGTTTTCTTTCTCTTCTTATACTTTCAATTTATTTTTCTTACCTTATTATGTAGGCTAGAACCTCTAAACAATGCTAAATAGAAGAGATATTAACAGGCATCTCTGTTTTATTTTTTATTTAGAAGAAACACTTCAAATACTTTTCACTCTTTTAAAGATGCTTACTATTATTTTTCATATACCCTTTAACAGGTTAAGAGGGTAGTTCAAGTCCTATAAACTAATATCTAGTTAATTTTTCTAAACATTTAGTTCATCATTAAAAATAATATTATTTCAAGTGATAGCTATGGTATATAATGTATATTTATTAGGTTAAACTTATTGATTTTGCTGTTCAGATAGTTGACATCTTGACTTTTTTTGCTAGTAAACATATTGTGATATATATTAGAAATGCCTTTATCATGGTAGATTTGTGAATCTCTCACTGTATTGCTACCAAATTTGCTTTGATTTTAAAAGCAACGTTATTAAAGGCTTATGAATTTGGAAATTTTCTGTCTATCCAATGAGTTGCAATTTCTAGTAAAGTTAATTTTTTGACTTCATGATATTATTTATTCAATTAATAAAACAATACCAACTTCATTGTTTTCTTGGTATATATTTTAAACATTTTTATTTTCAAGCTTTCAATATCTTATGTTAAGCACATATTACCTAAACAGAATATAGTTAGGCAATTATTGAATCCAATTACACATACATTGCCATTCACTGTAGAACTTGGTCTATTTATTTTAGTTTGAATTATAATATATTCAGATCTATTTCCACTATAGTACTTAAACTTTTTACTTCACTTGTTTTTTCTTTCCTGGGTTAATTTTGATTTTGATTTTCCTTTTCCCTCATTCTAGTTTTTCCTCTACTTGTTTAGTATTGTGGTATATTATATATACTCCAATACATATTTGTATACTGTTTAACATGTTTATTTAACCTAGCAAAAATCCACTATTAGTCAATACATTTTCTTTTATCCTCCAAAATAAAAGACTAGACATTAAATTATATGCTCATCTATTTCAATAATCTTAGTTGCACTGCGTTGTGTATATGTGAGTTCTTAATAAATGCTTGTTAAATAAATTAATTTCTTTAGACGTTACCATTGATTTGATTCATTCTTAACTGTCATTGCTAATCAATTCACAAGAAACATGGGATACAATCACCACGTGTGATTTGCTGGTTTGGGTTGTGTTAGAATGCATCACTGGAAAAGGACGTAGCTGATTGTGACACCTGCTTGTCTAAGATGCGAGAAAGGTACTGCTGACGGCAGAGTTTGTCCAGAGAAGGACACGTAGCCAGCCGAGCATCAATAGCTCAGAGTGTGGCATTCAACTTTTGTTTCCAGAAACTTTGAAGCAAGGTCTTGAGAAATATTTCCTGGCATGTGCTTCTTGTGAGTGGACATCTTTCGGCAGTGCTACCTTTTTCTGTGGGGGATGGAAAGAGACTTGAACTCAGAAGTCACTGGGCTCCCCTTACTCCTCATTTGTACTTCTCTGGGCTGGAAAAAGAGGGAAGGGCCCTTCTTATGTCCCTGCCTCCTTGGTGGAGGCCCAACCCTATCAGCTGGGCCTCCCTGACCTGGCTTCAAATGTTTTGCTATAAACCTTGGGCTTATTATCCAGAAAGGTATACATACACACACACACACACACACACACACACACACACAGAGTTTTCACAAGCACTCCAATATAATTTTAATGTCAATACTTCCTCAGGGCTCCCTGAAACCCATGCCTGTCACCATCTGAAAACCTTCCCACAGTACTCCTAGGTCATGAGGATGCCTCCTTTATTGTTAGGGTCTTAGCTGATTGAGTTTGCCAGAAACTTCCCCTATTGGTCCTGAGCCTGGGACCTCTCACTCCCTGGCTGCTCTCTTAAACATGGACACAGCCTTGCTCTCGCCATCTCCCTTAGGCTGAGGTCTCTGCCTCCTCCTTTTCTTGGAGGTGGGGGGACGGGCAAGGTCCTGAAGAGCAAGGGGCCTCGACCCCCCTTAGTTCCCGTGAATCTCGGCCTCCACTTTACACTAGAGGGGTAGCTGCCCTTCATACCGCACAGGGGTCACGGTCCCTGCCGGTGGTCCTTGGAGGGGTTGATGCACAGGGCTGGATGAGAGGAATAGGGAGGAGGCGTCTGCCTTCTCCCCCTCCACACACTCAGCCCCCAGAACCTCCCCTTTCTCCTCCTCCACACAAGCTCTTTCCCCCTTTCCCTTGTGGATGTCTTCTTCTCTTCTGTATTAGTGCTGTTGGTCCCTCTGGGCGTTTCTTTTATTTAATATATTTAATTTTCAACAAATGTTTTAAAGCATCGACGGCAGTGTTGGGCTTGTACTCTTAGCTGATATGAGAGAGGAAATCTTCACTTCTCTTCCCAGTGAGAAAGCTGGCAGTGGAAAGGAGCATCTGTCAATGAACGTGATGCAGCGTGAAAGAGCTCATGGGGTCACAGGGGACCACGGCCCTAGAGGGCAGGCTCTGCGCCTATCTCTCTGCCTGTTCTTACGCCAAGGTAGGTGTCTTCAGTCTAGCCGGCACTGCAGAAATGAACACCTGGGGTGAGTAAAATAGTTAAGTAGATGTGGAAGAGATCAACCTTGTATCTTCTACTCAGGAGAGAAAGAGTCGATCGGAATTTAACTAATTTAAAAGCCAATTGTGAAATACCAGGAGGAAGATCTTTGTGTTGGCACCAGACCATGAGCCTAGGATGTCGAGGGATTTGGGACGACTCTACCTGCAGCACTTTGGGAAAGTACCAAATACCTCTCGTGGAAGACAAGTCCCACGTGGGCTCCAATGGTCTTGTTCAAGTCCATGCACGCAGGGCGCAGAGAGGCTGTGGGGAGTCACAGTGGCCAGGAGACTCCTGCTGACCTGCATCAGCTCTTTGACTACCTTAATTTATCTCTTAATTAGTGATCCAATAGAGGGAGGTGAAACGAAGTCATGAAGTTTACAGATGGTCCATAATTAAGAGATACTACTAATCTAATATTACTAATGAAGACTGGTAAGCTTTAAAGGTGTTGGAAATTATTCTAGAAAATTTTTTAAAAAGCAGACCCCCAAAATCCAACTATTGCTTGCTAGAACATTGAGTGAAGGTGTTTTAGAAGCAGAATTACTAGAAAGTGCAAAAAAAATGGAAGACCAGGAATTGGGTATTGGTCTAAAACACCAAGACAATAAAGTGAGTTTTAATACATGTGACTTTACATAAAAATAAAGAGCACCCTGTGTAAGCTTTTGAAATAATCATACAGATTTTATTTTAATGGGAAATTTATTTTAATAGAAAAATCAATGGTATGTCACTGGTCTAAATTTTTATACAGAACAGATAGAAACCTATCAGTTCTGCATATATTTATTTCTGTATATATAATTTATATAATTTTACTTTTTACTTGATTTTGACATAATTTTAGACTTTTAGAAAATCCATGCAAATAATTCAGACAATACCTATATACCCTTCACTCACATTTCTCAAATGTTAATATTTGACCACATTTGCTTTATAATTCTTTCCCTCCCTATACATAATAGATGTCACACATAATATACATATAGATCTATCTCTATATATGTCTCATACCAGTTTTCCTAATAATATCCTTTCTCAATATTAAAAAAAACAAACACATAAACAAAATCGCCCACAATCGGAGCCAAAGCTCTCTTCAGTTGCTGTGGCCCTCAGACTCCAACCCAGAGGGGCCACTAGTGTCTCCTTATTTTTCGTGGCCTTGATATTTTTCATGAGCGCAGGCCATAAACTTGATCTGGATTCGTCTGCTGTTTCTCAAGACTAGGTTCCGACCACGTGTTTAAATTCCGCTGAACTGATGCATTTTGGGGTGTCTGGTGTTGGGATTTTGGGGTGTCTGGTTTGGGAGACATGTGCTGCTGGTCGTCCTGTCCTGGGGACGCTGTGGGCCGCCTGGTTCAGGGGCTCTGGAGTCACTTTTCCTACGGCCGCCTCACCTCCAGGGGCTGCTCAGCTTCCTGGGAGATGCTTCGAGACCCCGTCACACACATAGTGGCCCCGTCACTCCTCAAGCCTCCCCAGGTCTCAGCACCCCTGTTGTGTGTCACTGCGATGGCGTCACGGTCACGCTGGGTGCTGGATGGTGACTTGCCAACAGCTGGCTGTTGGTTGGGGTGTTTGGTTGGGTGGGAGTGCTGTTCTCTCGAGTGCTGTGGTTGTTTTGTGGGGTGACATTCCTGGGGAGGCGTCTGTAAGTTGGTGAAAACCCTATGTTTAAGACCCCGTGGAAACAGTGGCAATTAGGCCACGGAGGAAAACCCCTCCTCTGGGGACTGACCCACTTACAGTGTGTCCATGTGACTCGAGTCCGTCATCCAAGATCAAAGACGCCTCTCTTCGTCCCTGTTCCCTACCTTACGCCCAGCTTCCTCCTTCCCCTCCTACTTATTGGGGGGCTTATTGGCAAGACAAGCTCAACAAAACGATGCTGGGAACAAAAGTGACTTGAACGACAGGGGAACACATTATCTTCCAACTAGTCAGATGCTTCTCTGTGGGTAGCTGTGAGCTGACCAAAGGGGAGCAGTGGTTTGACAGGAGTGACTGAGTTGATTGTAACGCGTGTGCAGCCTGGTTGCCGATCCGAGAATTAGCGGAGCCGTGACAGGGGATGATTCGAATTAGCCGGTGATTTCTAAAGCCAGCGCGTGCCCTGACCTGCAAGACCAGCAGGGGCAGAGGGTGGTTTCCTCAAAGAGGAACATGCGGCCGAAGTCTTGTCCAGTCTGCTGGAAACACAGACGTTTGTCAACAACGACCGCAGATGGCGGCCGGGACGTCAGCAAGGACCATGGGCGGGCTGGCTTCTCCTCACACTCTGCTCTTCCGCGTCCAGCGCGATTCCAGCAGACGTTTTCCTTAACCGTCTCTCAGGAAACACACCGACTCTTTCTCCTTTGAATTGTCTTTGCCTAAGTGGTTTCCTTGCTAATGTAGATAAGAAACCAGCTGCGTGTGCAGTGTGCAGAGGCGGCTGTGCGACCCCCTGGTCCCGCGCGGGAGGCGGCCAGCAGGCTGCCCGCGAGCCCGGGCTTCACCGCCAGCTCCAGGGGCAGGGCGCCCACGTCTGTTTGGGGAGCGGTACCCTGTGACCTGACTCAGGGTCTTTGCAGGCCTCAGCTTCCTGGGAGCAGGGACACTCTGCCACGGGGACGTGTTCAACTTCCGGGCTGAGGAGGGCTCTAGGAAGTCCAGCCTCCTTGGAGGCGAAGCGGGGGCGCTTAGTAAGCTGCGGGGTGTACCTCAAATGCCCGGGGAGAGTGCCCCCTCCTTGGAACCCCACACCTGAGGCACCGCCAGGAGTCACGGTGCGCTTCCGCAGCTTCCCGACTAAGGTGACTCCGCCTTCTCACGGGTGGCTCCAGGTTGCAGTCTTCCTGAAGTGCCCTGGTGACACCTGGGGAGGGGACAGGCCCGAGAGGGCACCAGGGCCCTGCTCCTCCCTGGGACGCGTGGCAATGCTCAGAACTGCTTCTGGTCTCTCCTTGCTGCTCTGGCACGTAAACGGCAGAGGGACCTGAGTCCCACTTTCCAGGGCACGAGGACTGGAGGCTGAGGGCCCCTGCTCAGTGCTCACTGCCCACAGCCGCTCAGCGCGGCCTCTGAGCTGGGCAGTGCCTGGCTCTCTGGCTTTGCTTTCTTACTGTGCAGGTCCAGCACAGGGACGTCCTTGCTGTGGCGTGCTCACCATAGCTCCTGCCACATGGTCAGCACAAGCAGGGAGCAGCACGAGGGTCCTCAGCGTCCAAGACCCTCCCAGTGCTGAGGCTGGCAGCCAAGGCTCTGTGGGCGCCCTCAGAAGACCTCGCAGGGGACAGACGAGGCTTCACGCAGGGGAACCTTTTCCACAGACCCCATGCTCCCAGTCTGTGGTCCATTTGTCCCTTTCTCTGCATCTACTGCAGGATCTGAGGCTGCAGTGAGGATGAGCTAGTCCTGGAAAAGTGGCTGGCGGCCACCGACCAAGTCATTGCTGTTGCCACCTGCGAATGAGGGTGACATCCCACCAGTTTCCTCCTGAAATCAGATTACATTTCCGAGATCAATAGCAGCCTCTTCATTTAATCATCTTGACCAGAGCAAGCTCGGGGGAGAAAGGGAAAAGCCCCCGGAGCCTCCCCTTGTCCTCCGGGTCTGTCCTGCTGCACTAATAAGGGTGGACGGCCTCATTCGGGTCCCCTGCTTGCCCCGCCAGGTGTGTGGTGCCAGGCCGCAGTGGTGCAGGTGGGATGGAGAGCTGCCGCGGCAGGCCCAGCAGCATCCTGCACCTGTGTCCCGGCTGTCCACACCCAGCCGCTGCAGCAGAAAGGGAAGCCGCCAGTCTCCTGTCTGCGCTGGCTTACGGGCACTGGCTGAGGCCGGTCCTGCTGCATGCGGCCCATTCCGCTCACGTTATCAGTCATGGACAGCCTGGGTCCAGGGGCCTGGGGGCTGTGTGCTTGGCAGCTGGACCACAGTGGACGCTGGCAGCACTGAGAGCCGGGACAGGCTCCCCTGCTGACTGCCTGCAAAGTCCTCAGCCCCTGTGTGTCTGCAGGTGGATGGTGGGGTGGGGCTCCCTCTGTGGGCGGGGGCCCTCTTGGCATCCTGGTGAGCTGTGCAGGTCACCCGGTACTTCTTGAGACTTAGCGACGAGCCGAGATCAACAGCCTGATGGCTCCAGCTGGCCTCTCGTTTCTAAGATTTTCTCCTGGAGTCGTTTAATAGTGTGCTAGGATTGGAAATCTGAGCATTCAGAGTTCACATTTTCAAGGTATAAAAACACCGGTATGCTTGACCTTGCCCTGAGAATATTCGAAGGTGTCTAAACCAAAAAGACTGTATTATTTAAAAAAATAAGCCAATTGGTTTTCTTGCTCAGTTCTTTCCCTCTGCTTTCCATTTTTTGTGTTTAGAATCTTTTTCCCTCAAGCAGGAAAAAGATTCTCATCGAATATGAAATGCCATCAGAACAAAACTCTCCCGGCTTTGCCTGGTAGGGCCACCATGTTGCAGGTGAGCAAGTGACTTTGGAGCTGTGTGAGGGAGGGAATTCAACATGGCGCCCCAAACTGACCGAGGAGGAGACCTCCTCAAGGCTATGCTGTAGTAAAACCTGTCACCGCCACTCTAAGACCAGAGGATCTCACAGTTAGGTGACCAGGCCAGCCTGGCAGCAAGTACAAGGACCTGGCAGCATGTGGTGCCACATCAGACGCTCCGTGAGGAACGTCCCTGGGCTGCAGTGGCCCTCTGGTGAGTCCCGTGGCCTGGTCCTTACAGTGGAAGACAGCCGGGATCTCAGTGACTTTGTCTGAGTTGGGACACTAGCTGATGTTCAGCGATGCATGTGTGCTCCTCAGAGAGGGAGGAAGGAGAAGGAAGGAGGGAGATGGAAGAGAGGAGAGAAGGGGAAGGAAGGAGAATTGTTTTCATTTTCTACTAGATTTTTCACTTTTCTTATTTGGCAGAGCAATTTCTGTGTGTCTAAAGAAACAGAGCCACGTGTCTGGGGGCTGATTCCACGTTGGAATCCCCTGGACGCCTCTCTGAGATTGGGGGTGGAGGAGCGGAAGGCTGCTGGTGACCTCCCTCCCCTGTGAGTGGGCTGGCTGGGCTCTGGGTGTGAGTCTGGACACTGGGCTGAGCCGGGTGCTGAAGGAAGGCCCTGCAGCCCCTGCCCCTCCCCTCCCACATCCACACAGTGGTCACCCAGCCAGCGCTGCCCCACTGCTCTCCCCTCTCTGGAGCCGCGTCTCGCCGGCGTGTAGGAGGTGCTCGCTGAGTGTTTTAGAACCGACATTTTGGAAACTGCAACTGGCATTGCAGGCAGGGCCAGGCAGGTAAACCCTGCAGACACCTGGCACCCTGCAGGCTGGGTTGTGCTCCCTGGGAGTGACCGTCAACTGCAGCCAATGTGCTCTCCTACATTTCCACAGCTTTGCCTCAAACTTTGCCGAGCGGCTTGTTGCTGACATACCATTTTTCCTGTTTGCCAAGCTTGGAGGATAAGAAGGAGTCCCTAAGTGAGGCAGAAACAAAACACTCCCGGCCTGTGGGGGGCCTTGCAGGGGGCCGGTACCACCTCCCCTCGGTTTCCTCTAGACTCCCCTCTGCTCTCACCCTTATGGAGTAAGGAAGTGGATGCCATCATCTCCTTCAATATTACTTGCCCAAATCTGGGAGTGCCAGTGCACCCGGGACAGACACGCAGTGGGGGTCACCACAAGTGCACAGCACTGCGGTCCCCTAGTCAAGGCCCTGAGGAGTCCACCAGGCTAGACTTGGTGCCTCTGTATAAAATGCTGGCTCAGAGGGGAAAAATAAGAAATGTCAGGGGAGCTCTGAGGGATGGTGCATGCTGTAAATCATGAGCCACGTCCTACTGACCCTCGGTACCTTCACCGGGACTCACTGCGTCGTCTGTACTTAGGCTGGACGATGGCTAGTTTGGAGCCCCTGTACCTTCCTGTTTGTACAGGAGGGTCACAACATGTGTGAGCACAGACCACAGAGCCCTGGGGTGGGAAGCCTTCTGTCTGGCTGCCCGGGAGCTTTAGTATTGAGCACGGTTACAGACAGACTCAGTTTCCTCCTATAATGTTGCTGCCCTAGGAATAGAAACAGGGGCCCCTGGACCATAGGGGTGAGTCTGATGACTCCTTAAAAAAAAAGTTTTATCTCATATTTATTTTCTTCCTCCCTAAGCCAGGCATCTCTGTCTCATGAGATACACTCTGCCCGAGGGGCTTGGTGAGCTGGTGAGGGCAAGGGGCGAACATCATGGCCATGGCATGGCCTCTTGCATTTCTTTTATGACAGTATCCTTCCAGCAATCTGAACTGCCTGGTGCAAAGGCATGGTCTCAAATTCTGCCCTTGAAACATGGATTAAGCAATGTTGCTAATACGTATTTGTCCCTGCGCTGTCAAACATTTCACTGATTCTAGAGCCTGCAGACAGCTTAATAGCCAGGTCCTCTGTCAATGTTACTGCAGCTATGTCTCCCTTGCTTTAAGACGCCGTTCAGATTTATTGGTGCAATAGGGGTGGAATGATACCTAGTTAAGAACAGCACCTGGTTATGTATATATCATCACTACCCACGACATCCATGGTGACCACAGGAAATGGACAGAATTCACTCTCCAGCAGCCCAGCCTCAGGGCAGGAGGTGGCAGCAAGTGGCCTCTGCCCACTTCCCTGGGAGCGCTGAGTGCACACGGCTCCCGGGGCACGCGGGGCACTGCTGGCTGAAGGAACTGGGCTTTGAGTGACATGTGACCTCAAAGTTACTGCTGTGATTTATTTTTCTTTCTTTCTTTTTCAAAATACAGATACAATAACTTTTCTCATATGCAATTTCTAGAATATTGTTGACTTTTATGTGTATGTTCCTGTAAGATATTGTTATTTTCATTCTCTCTCTAACTTTTGTGAGAAGAGCACAATAAATACATAATTAAACATGACGTCCATCGATTTATGGCATGAGAAGTTTGCACTATCCGTCAAGAGAATGCTTCCAAACCTCTCCGTCCAATGTTTAGAAACTGTGTCTTGACGACGCCGTTTTGGAGATTAGCGTTGGTCCTGCATCTCTGGTATGGGTGGGTCAAGCTCAAGCTGGCTGCGCTGGTTCCTCTGGCGGGGTGCCGGGACCACAGCACAGCCTTCTTCATGACGCAGTTGTGAGTCATTGCTTATTGATCCAGTGCAAAAGGGATGGATGGCTGCTTGTGTGGGAGGAGAAGTTTGCCCCGGATTCACACGGCTTTGATTTAGATGCAGCTTCTAAATATGTAAATATGCATGTTTCTAAATGCAAGCATTTTATTATGTATTTATAAACACATAGGCATATTTCACACACAGACCACTGTCTGCATGCACAGACCTTTATTTCTGCAGTACATGTAGCTCTCGCCCTAAGAAGGGTATTCTCTTGTTCCTTCCTAACAGAACCTCTTTAGGTGCCGTTACCCACACAGAATCCAAAATTCACTTCCACGACCACGCCATTCACAGATTGATCCGGAATGGTCACAATTCCACCTACCGGGTTGTAGGAATTGGAAGGACACTGCTCTCTCCTGTGAGCCAGGTGGGGGACCTTCAGCCTGGGTGTTTGCAACAGTCATTTTAGCATTTTTAAGGGAAAAGCACAAATGAAGTAAAAAGGCAGAAACCTAGGTGACAGTGTCTCATGACGCTAAACGTGATCACCCAAGGACCCCTCATTCTGTCTGTGGAATTTACACCGAGGTGACACATGCCACATCAATTTATGGGTGCTCGTGGGTGCTTTCCTGACCAGCACCGCAAACTGGAAAACTTCAAGCGTCTGATCAGATGGGGCTCACCCCCTCCATGTAGCCCAACAGCAGGAGGTGACGCAGTGGGTGCAGCCACAAGGACATCTCCACCCGTCATGGCAACCAGGCCAGACCAGAGGGCTCCTCCTGCTCATGGTTCCACCAACAGGAAGCGTGGACCCTCAAACCCAGCGACAGAGACCCCTGACAGAAGACTGGCTTTCCGGAGCTGGGGGAGGAACTCAGCAGCGGTGGACTCTGGGGTGACAGGATTATCTCATGGTGGAGGTTATTTTAGGCAGGCAGCTTCAGTCCCCAGACTCGCCAGCCACACAGAAAGTGAATATTACATTGTGTGCGATTTACTCCTTGGTTGTGTGACTTTAAAAAACAAGGAGAAACCCCAGGAAGAAGCAAGGCCTTCCACTACCTGAGGACACATGGGCGCAGCGTGGCACTCAGAGCCCCTCCTGCCTCTTGATCGAGCGGAGCGACCGAGGGCCAGGAGGCATCTGGAGGCGGGAGACATGCTGATCCCAGGGACACCTGCGAGCTGCTGAGTGTCCAAATCCTGGAACTGGTCACTCGTTATTTTGGCAGATAATTTTTTCCTTTTTGTTTCATCCAATATTCTTGAAGTTTAAAATCTTTGTATTCTTATTCTCATAGTCAAAATCCCCACAGTTCCCTTCAGCCTCAGTTAATTTACTTCCCTGTGGCCATAGGAAGTGAAGTGGCAGCTTTAATAATTTTCTCCGGAAGGTGAAAACAGGGACTGGGCCATGACTGGTGCTGGTCAGCAGAGCGCAGGGCATCCCTCTGACCTGAAAAGCCACGCTTCTTCCGTTTCTCTCAAAGTGAGACCCTCGTCATGTTCTCTTTCCCCCTTTTCACACTTGACTGGTGAATCGCTGCTGTCCCGTGGAGGCTGGTTGGAAAGACCTGGACCTCCCCCACCCACTCCCGCCCCCAGGTGAGCATGTGATGGAGGTAGACACACAGCAGGGAGTGGAAGCCCTGCTCGGTGCGGCTGCATGTCCACACAGGGGAGGGCGGGGCAGACCCCGAGGAGAGGCTAGAGGACACATGGCTGAAAGGGTCTAGTTTAGTTAGCGCTCGCATTGATGTGACCAAAATGCTGGAGAAGAACAACTTAGAGGAGGGAAAGTGTATTTGGGGCCCAAGCTTGTGGAGGTCCCTGTCCATAGAAGGCTGATCCCGTGGCTCTAGGTCCAAGGTCCATCATGGCAGAGGCTCCGTGGAGAGAGCAGCTCAATCATGGGCTATCAGCAAGCACAGGGAAGGTGCACCTTCTAGGAGGGGCACCCAGTGACCCTCCTGCCTCTGGTGACCACTGGTCCACTCATCTAGGAAGGACCGACTAGGTTAAGTCCGAGCGTTCCGTCTCTAAACACTCCTGCTTTAACGGGGGCTTTGGAGGGACACCTGAGCTCCACGCTGCCCTGCTTCTCTCGGGTTCACTGTGTCACTGGAAGGTCTGTTTACTTCACGCACCCCGTGGGCATTTAGTACATTTTAAACATCTTGAACTCGTGCCCACGGAGTGACACTGTTCCGAATTTCCACCTGCTGTTCATCTGCCTCCCACCTCAGGTCTGAATCACTGCCTTTTCAAGGGCGTTGCAGCTCCCGTGGCATTTCAAGATGCCCCAGTCCCACAGGGACATATCGAGACCTTCACACAAAGTTCAGGTAAGAGCAGTCTTGCGGGAACTTGTCTCCATTTGCCCCTTGTATTTTAGGGAACTGTACCTGAAAGGTCTCCTTTCCCTGAAACCTGTTGGTGCATTTTAACTGCACATTTCTAACTGGCTCCTGGAGGAGGGAGGCTCCCGGGACCACCCTTCTCGGTGGTGGGCCGCTCGTGGGGCCTTCGTGCTCTCAGCTCTTCTGCACCCTGTCCATGGCCCCACCCCGCGCTGCCCACCACCTCCCAGTGGTCACAGGGTGGATCCACCTCGAGGTAGAGCCCTCAGGAGCCAGTGCGTCCCCAGAGCCTCGCTGTCCCGTGACACTGCCGTCCTGGGGAAGAAGACCTGCGTGCACAAGCCTTGGGGACGCTCCTGATCCCAAGCGTGTCACCTGTCCTAAGCAGGACTTGGAGGAGGTCACCGTATGCCTCGCAGAGCTGAGGCTGACGTGCTGACAACATCCCTAACGTTTCATCAGAAATGGTCACAAGGAGGGCTGGGGATGTAGCTCGTTGGTAGAGAGCTCGCCTGTCAAGCACAAGGCCTGGGGTTCAATCCCCAGCACCGAAAAAAAAGTGGTCACTCGGACCTCCCAAGCCCTGGACATTCCCTGTGCAAGGCTCCAGGCCCTCCCGGCTCCCGGCTTGCCGCGAGGACTCCCTTCCAGCTGGGTATATCCTTCAACCCTCCGCCGTGTTAGAAACCTCGCATTCGTCTTAGGTCTTCCCTCTCTTTTTCTCTCAACAGGTACATGACTTAGTCCACATCTGCTCTCCCTTATGGATGTCCCTAACATCAAATCCACTGCGGTCACCGTCAGTCAGGTCATTGGTACCGACTTCCAGATTTCCAGGGTGCACACTGCACACTGCAGCCATGTCAATCTTCATTTCATCGTTTCATCCTATCGCCCCCCTGCAGTAAAGGTTCTCAAAGCCTTTCTCTTGCTTATGAAATAATATTCAAAGCCCTTTGTTTGGAACCCGAGGGCTGCATTTGCTCCGGTTTATTACTAATGGCTTGACACTCTGCTCCAATAATGTTAAGCCCTGCTGTCTCATAGAAGGAAAACTGATTAATTAAATCTGCTGAGGATGTTTGTGTTTCTACGTTTTTGTTTGGTAAAAATATTTTAGTGAAACTTTTGCTTCTATAAACTGTCTGCTGGTTAAGTAAAGACTTTTTGAAATGGAGCGATTACAGTGCTTGGTACCATGTACTGTCCTGCTTTTCCTGTGCATAGAGTTGTGTTTGGCTCTTTCTTAGCCAGGAACCACAAGCAACTCGCCTGGCAGGCAGAGGAACACAGAAATCTCAGTCCACAACTAAGTTCAGCTGCCAGTCATGTGAACTTGGAAGATGGCTTCCTACTCCAGCAAGGAGCCAGCCAGGCAGATCCAGTGACCATAGCCCTGAGAGATCCTGAGCAGAGAGCCTGGATAAGCTACACCCAGGCTCCTGACCTCAGGAAAGCAGGGAGAACAGGTGTGTATTGTAGCGGCCAAATTTGGGGTAGGCTAATATGATACCCACATGTGAATCCCTGGAACTTATAAAGGGGACCTTTTCTGAACAAGGATCTTTGCAAATGGGGTTAAATTAGGAATCTTGAGATGAGGACATTTTTCTGGATTACTTTGGTGCACACCGAATCAATCACTTGTCTTTCCAAGAAGGAGGTAGAAGAGATTTGAAAGAAGAGGAGAAGGCAATGTGAACATGGAAGAAGAGATCAGAGTGCTGGGGCCACAAGTCAAGAGACTCACAAGTCACCAGGAGCCAGAAAGGCATGCTCCCAGAGCCCCCAGGGGGAGAGAGGTCTGTGGACACCCTTATTTTGGCCCATTGGCTCTGATTCCTCTCACTGGCCTCCAGATGGTGAGAGCAAATTTTCCATCGCTTAAGCCAGCAGTCTGTTGCTGCTCCCTCAGGCCCTGGGAGAGGCACCCACCCAGGTTCCTCAAATCTGTCTCCAAAGTATGGATGGATTCCACCTGGAAGGTGACTTCCAGAGGCACAGGCATGGGTGGTAGCAAAGCCCACACGCTACTCTCATAACACACTACTTGAAAAATACAGCTCATGTAATGCATTTGTGTGGGGGACTCATTCATAAAAGCTACCTGTTGCTACCATCCTGCTAGTCCAAGAGATCAGCTGCTACAAGTGTGGCCCCTGAGAGGTGTTTCCATATTGCAGGGCACAGAAAGCCATCCCACCTCCTTCAGGGTGCCTGGATGCCAGCCCCAAGCACAAGAGTTGCTGAGTCCACACAGAGGAGGCTGGCACTGCCCTGGTATCTTAGTCACAGCTAGCAAAGGAAAGGTCATGTCCTTAAGACTCATCCCCAGGGAACATCACAGTGACATGAGAAGTGACTCATGGATGACGTGAACAAGTGAATATTTGTTGTGGTAACGGGAACTAGAGAACTGTGGCATCATGAACCAACAGACTCAGGAAGAGTAATTGGGCAGCGCCAGAGCCAAATCCATAGACTGAGTGGGTTAGAAACAGAAACTGACTTTCTCACGGATTGGGAGCCTGGACCAGCATCCTGGTGCCAGCTTGGAGAGGTTCTGGTGAGGCCCTCTTCCTGCCTTGCAGAGCGTTGTCTTCTCACTCTGTCTTCTCATGACTTTTTCTCAGTGCGCATGTGAGGACAGGGGAAATCTCTCCCCACTCTTTTTATAGGCCCTGCATTCAGGACCTAATCCACACTAATTATCTCCGCAGGCCTCTTCTACAAGCACCGTTACATGGAGGGTTAGGGAAGCAGAGCCCTGGGGGTACAGGGGGACTCTCATGCATTCTGTACCACAGACTTGGAAAAGAAAATACGAAGCAAGGAAATTGTAAGATCTGGACTGAAATTTTGTTTGTTGGCTTGTTTGTCTATTTTTAGATTAAGATTTGCTTCAATTTCAGGAAAGAATCAGTTCAGAGGAGAAAAATTAGAGTGAATTAAAGATGAAGTATTTCACAGAGGAAAGGAACAGATTTAAACACTGGAGTCATTTTAAATAAAGGTGGATTCTCCCTCCTCCCAGGTGAAGAAGAAAACAAGATCTCTGATTCCAGGCTCAATGGAGAAGATTGGATTAGACTAGTTCTTCCCTGCACCTAAAACAGTAATAAAAGCTGAAATAATCATGTCAACCAACTGTTTGTTGGAAATGTTGAACAACAATGTCAACAAACCTGGAGGGGCTAAGTTCCTGGAAGAACAAAATATGCAAAATTAACTCTATATTCACCTCAGAAAGCTCAGAAGGAATAGAATCTAGGAAGATAGTAGCAATTTTACTGAGGAAACAAGGTCAGATTTGAGGGTCCTGGAGCAATTGATATTTGGAAGTAAAAGAAATAAAAGAGAAAAATTGAAACATTTGTAGGTTGTTTCTCTCAAATTACTGGCCAGTTCCCAGGTTGCATTTGAATCGAGCAATTCTCTACAGAGATACAGAGCAGGAAGTAAAAGCAGCAGGCTTAAGAGAGGAAAGGATTCCACTTCTTCAAGGTCTGGGGCAGGAGTGGCTGCAGTTCATGGCTTGCAGGTGAATAGCCTGGTGTTGCACCCTAGAAACAAATCCAGCTTCTGAGGGGTGTCATGGGTGGGACTATGCAAAATAGCCAAGCAGATGCTCTGGGCCTGAAAACAGTGTCTGAGGTTGAGAAGTTATTGGGTGGGTTGAAAACATTTTGAATTTTATAGAAAGTAGATTTGATGAGTTATGAGAAAAACAATAGAAAATAGCTAAACTTTAAGAAAGAACAAAAGGAAAAGAAAACTCAGCAGAGACATGGGATATAGTCATAAGGCCCAACATATGTATAATTAGAGACCCAGGAAAAAATATGAGAAGTAATAGAAAAGAAATAATATGTGAAAAAAGAGCTAAGAATTAAAAAAAAGAAGAAAAAGAAAACTGATGAACCACATCAACACTAATGTTTAAGAAACTCAATCAAACTCAGTTATGCTAAATGCAAAGAAAGCCATGTGTAGGTACTTCATTCTCATTGAACAAAAACTGAAGGAAAGGGGAGTGAAATAGCCAGATTGAAAGGACACAGAGCCACAACAGCAAGCTGTAGCCTGAATTTTCATCAGAAACTGTGAAAACCAGTAGCCCAGAGGTCAGTGTGTTTGAAGGGCAAAAGAGGGAGAAATCTGCTCCACAAACTTCATAGCCAGAGAAATCATCAGAAATGAAAGCAAAATGATTTAGTTAAACAAAGTGACAGAACTTGTCACTAAGGTAAGGGGTAATAAAGACAGTACTGGAAGATGAAAGAGAATAACTCCAGGTGGAAGGAAGGAATAACTGCCAGAAAAAATAAGTATGCCAACTTTCTAAAGCAACAGTACAAACACTATTTACCTTGTAGAGTGAGCAGAGCTCTATATCACTTATGTAAGTACTATGTTTATACATGTATGGAGTTTACACACACATACATATTTGTATGTAATATGTGGAGTATAATTTTAACATCCTGCAATGGGCAGAAGGAGTAGAGACCCTAAATCATTTGCTCACAAGTGTCCGGCAGTGGAGAGATGGCAGGTTAGCAGTGAACTGCAGCAAGTCAAAGGCGCTCAGCAGAATCTCTAGGGCAGACACTGAAGTGATAGCTTTAAAATATGAGGCAAAAAATAAAATAGAGGATTTTCTCAACTTGCTGTCCAGAGGTTCCAGCTCAGTGAGGATGCTGGACTACAGTATGGGACAGGGCCCTCTGCACTCAGCAGTCAGGCTGTCCCTGTGTGGCAGGAGAAAGACGGCGCCATGAGCACCTGGGTCCAGATGTACTTGGGAGGAGGGCGTCGTGACTGGAACGGAGTTGCGGAGGTGGGAGATGGAGATGGCCGGCTGCTTGTCCCATGGAGCCAGTGTCCTTGGTTTTGGACTCCCCCCAGGAGAGCTGGTGGGAAGGAGCACAGATAAAGGAAGCAGGAGGGCTTCCTGTTGCCTGAGGGCTGCTGCAGGAGGGAATGGGGACACTCCAGAAAGGGACAGCCATGTTTATGAGGTCCCCCGGGTTATTTATTCAGTGATATCTTTCACAATCATTGCGATCAAGTTTTGTACCTTCAGGACAGGTCTGGTAACCTGTATTATCTTGAGCCTCGTGGGCCCTGTGACTTTTATTGGAGAGTTACATTCCCTATGCATCAGGTTCCTTTTGGAAAGGTTGTAGAAGGTGAAGTTTGGTTTGTTGAGTTGCTTGCATCCAGCCAGCACACGCTTGTGAGAAGTTAGTCATACTCACAGCACTGAGTATGGAAACTCCACGAACACATATTTTATTGAAAGTACATTTACTGGACATCTTCCATGTGCCAGGCACTGATCATGCACTTAGATCATGTCAGTGAAGCAAAGAGACTGAGAAGGAAACCACTTCTCAGACGAACTGGAGGAGGAGGAGGTAGGTAATCAGCAATGACGATGCCACCGTGTGGCTCGCACAGCATGAAGAGGCCATGGCATGTGGCAGAACCAGATGGGGGTGAGGAGAGGAGGAGCGGCGGAGGGAGTGGCGTGGGGACCTCGGGATCTGAAGGAGACAGGTGAAGCTGACCACGGGAAGAGCGGGACTAGGGCCTGCGTGAGGAGCGTGCCTGGCAGGTCCTGGGCAGCAGGAGGCCCTGCAGTTGGGTGGAATGGCGGGTGAGAGCCAGCAGAAGGGTAGCTTTGTAGCCGCGAGGCAGGCCTGGCAGGCACACAGATGCGCAGCATGGAGGTGGGCCGGGCTGGGAGCCCCTGACTGGATGGGACTCAGGCTTTGAGAGTTCTGCAGGGCCCGGGTGTCGAGGACGGCGTGGGGGAGGCCAGAGGCGACTCCTGGAGCTGAGGCCCAGGGTGTTCCCACCAGGGCCTGCGCTGGGTCGCAGCTTCTGCGGCTCTCTTGGACGTCCCCTGGCATCAAGGACGTCACTCGCAGCCTTAGAAACGAGGTTTCCAAAGTCAGGTCGGAGCAGGCCCGCCAGCCCAGTGTGGGCAGACCACCGGCCAAGCAGCATGAGTCTCGGTGGGCAGCACGCGCCTTGTCTGCTTTGTCACCGAGCTGTCCACCAGGAACATACAGGGAGGTGCCCTAAATGGACTTCCACAGGACCCCAGCCTCTGATGGCCTGTGTGCTTGTCAATCCTGACCCTTGTCCAACAGTGGACCGTCCACTAACCTCCTGGCCAGCAGAGCCCAGCCCTTGGTCCTCAGAGGGTGAGGCACTGCATTGCACATGCTGATCCTGGGGACCTGAGCTGCCTCCCTTTCTCTTTTCTTCTTAGCAGGATTATAAAAACACAAGGGCTGCGTGTCACTTGATGTCCATTAATGATCTTGGTTAATTTGTTATTGCTACCACCTATTTTCTTTCTAGGTCTCTGTCTAGTTGGCACAGAGGGGGCCCAGTGGGCAGGGCTGTGGTGGTCTAGCCATCTGTGTATCTGACCCTGGGGGAGGCCTTGCATGCACTCGCTCTGCTGCGTGGCCAAGAGCAAAGCCCAGAGAAGCCCCAGAAACCAGTCACTTTGGACAGGACACACAGGAAAGCTCCTTAAGGGAGCACCATTTCCAGATGGAGACTATTGCAGTTCCAGGGCCACAGAAGCTATGCACCTCTACTTCATGTCTACTTCTGAAGGTATTTCACCCCCAACCGTTACCGATAGGCTGACTTTCATGTATTAAACGCATCATCTCTATGACCCTCACCACGATCCTATGAGGTATGCACTATTACAGAGAGGAGGACATGAGACCAGAAATGTCCAGGCACCAGCCCAGCATGGCGCAGGCAGTGAGACCTGGGGCTGGAATTTGGATTCCAGGGCATGCGCTTCAGCATGCGCTTCTAGACTTCAGGGCTCTTTCCTCCAGTAATCTCTCTTTTACTCTGAAGTTTCCACCTGCCTGTGCGTGGAAGGAATCCAGGACCTAGAGAGTCAAGTGGAGGAAGTCTAGAAATTTCATAATACCACTCTCAAGGGGATTAGGGAAGCAAGAAATTAGGCATGATGTGTGAAGTAAAATTTTAATAAAGCAACAAAATTTTAAAAACAAACTATAGAATGGGAAAAAGTTCATACCTGATAAAGGTTTTGTATGTTGAATACATAAAGAATTTTTATGACTCAATAACAGAAAGATAAACCATTCAATTAAAAGCTAGGCAAGGGACTTGAATAGATATTTCTTCAGCAAAGACCTGCACGTGGCTAAACAACACCTGAACAGATGATTAACCCCATTAGTCACTGGAGAAATTAAAATCCAGGCACAGTGAAATACCCCCTCCCCTCAGTCAACCAGCAAGCCCCAAAACCAAACCCAAAATAGCAGACACTGGTGGGAGGGAGAGAAACTGGGTCCTTGCTCCTTGTTCCTGGGCAGTAAAACGGCACAGTCACCAAGGAAATTCTCAACAAATTAACCGAGTCATGAATTTGGCATCCCCACCAGTTAAGCACAGAATTACCAGA
Organism: Sciurus carolinensis; assembly: GCF_902686445.1. Taxonomy (NCBI): domain Eukaryota; kingdom Metazoa; phylum Chordata; class Mammalia; order Rodentia; family Sciuridae; genus Sciurus; species Sciurus carolinensis. The sequence continues at coordinate 79,962,313 of NC_062227.1, read as the reverse complement.
TAAAGCAGGAATTCCAGTCCTGGGCTGCAAAACTGAAAACAGAGACTCATGCACCTGTCTGCACATTCTCAACAACATGCTCCACAGTTGGCAGAGTGGAAAGAATCCTTGCATCTGCCAAAAGATGACAGGTGAACAGACTTTTGTCTATAAGACCAATGGAATACTACTCAGCCACAAACAGAAACAGCCCACTACAGATGCCCGTCACGACAAGCGGATCCTGAGGCAGCTGCTGTGCGAGGGCAGACGGACACTGACTGTCACTCGTGTGTGACTCCAAGGGTGATGTGTCCAGAACAGGGTGTTGGGACGCGAGACAGCAAGCAGGAGTGTGATCTCTGGGGCGTGTGGTTGGGGATCAAGGAGGAATCCACTTACCGGTGTAGGGTTTCCCTCTGCGGTGATGAAATGTTTTGGGCCAAAAAGAGGAGGTACCACATAAGACTGCGGAGAGACTAAGCTTGAGTCCTTCACTTTGAAAGGGCTCATTCTGTGTTATGTAAATTTCGCTTCAGATAAAAGCAGCAGCAAGACATATTTGAGTGAAATTCAGAAGGAAATCCTTGAAATGTTGAATAATGTAAGTCTGAAACAAAAATCCTAAACCTCCAAAACATTAGAGATTCAGCGCTGCTTGAAGACTGAGAGAAATCGAGCGACGCTAGGACCCAGGTCCCCGTGGCTGGGGAGGGGTGGGCGTCTGAGCTGCTGGCCCGGGCTGCGCAGGCCTCAGAGTGTTAGTTGCAAGGTGCCTGGGTGCTCTTTTGCCATCAAGGCAAAGCCCCACCTGACCTTTACTGCGTCCTACGTTAGGTGCTGCTGGGAACCCCATCTGAAAGAGGGGGACATCAAGGTCGAGAGGGGTGAGCAGCTTGTTGGCCCTGCAGCTCAACAGCGAGAGCTCCCGGTCTCCCACTTGGGTCTGCTCCGTGCTTCTGGGGACAGCACTTAGGATGCACCCAGGAACCCACAGGACCTAAGAGGCAAGGACACGCTCAGGGTCCCTGCCCTCTGCTTTGTGCTGAACTCTGGCTCAGCATTGTGGGGCTTCACCCAGATGTTTGATTCTTTATTGTTTGGAAGCCCCCAAACTGGTCATTTCTTCCTCATAATGGCCTGTCCACTCTTCAGGAGGACCAGAAAGAAGTCAGTTTTGAGCTAGAGTTTTTGTTTGGGTTCAGTCTCTGAATGGTGCTTTTAAATTTGCAAATGTATAGCACTGATTTTTTTTCTTTTGTATCTAGGAAAAATCATGAAATAATAGGAACATAAATATTTTATTTTTGGAAATGGACCATTTGGAAATTTAAATCAGGTGTACATTACTGAGTGTCTTAGACTTCGGGGTTGCTGTAACAAAACGTCATCAGATTTGGAGGGTGGGAAGTCCAAGATCAAGGTCCTGGCAGATTTGGTGCTGGCGAGGACACTTCCTGGTTCAGCTGAGCTTGGTCTCTCCGTGTTCTCACGTGGAGGAGGGAAGGGGCAAGGATCTCTGGGGAGCCTCTTTTATAAGGACACCAAGTCCATTTGTGAAAGCCTCACCCCACCACCCAATCACTATCAGATACATAAATCCCCTAGAAACCCACTGGGGCGGGGTGTCAGTTTCTATGGCTACCATCACACACCACAGCCCAGGTGGATCATTGCCACAGAGATGTGTGGCCTCACAGTGCCGGAGGCCAGACCTGAGAGGCAGAGCCGGAGGGCGTGCTCCCTCTGCAGGCTCCAGAGGTGAGTCCTGCCTCTGCAGACCCTGGTGGCTCCTGCCATCCCTGGCTTGTGGCAGCGTCCCCCACTCTGCCTCTGTCCCTATGTGGCCATCTCTTCTCTGTTCAAATGTTACTCTGCCTTTCTTTTAAAGGACACTTGTCATTGAATTTAGGGCCACTCAGATAATCCGGGCTGACTCTTCAGCTCATTCAATCCACATAGGACCCTCTTTTCCATTTCTCAGTCCTGGGGTCAGGACCTGGTCCGCTCTCTCTGGGGCCTGCTCAGCCCACTGCAGGTGGCAGCTTGTGCGGGCCATGTGGGCTCTGCTCCATGCTGCCCCACGCCAGGCTCTTGAGGCCACAGGCCTGGGCAGGGCGGCAGGCCTCCTGCTGGGCTGCAGAGCCCACCCCAGCGACCCATCAGGAAGGAGGCCTTTCCAAAGGGCTTCTCAGCGTCATGCTCCAAAACCACACTTGGGTTTTAGCAGTTCACTGGGCTTTATAAATGTTAAAACCGCGGATTTACAACCTGGTAATAACTCTGCAGTGTCCAAGGACTTACACAGGATGTGACCCGTTCCAGCAACAGAGACGGTGTGATCAGGCGCTGGGTCCTGCTTCAGCTGCCAGCTCTGTGGCGAGGGCTCTCTGACAGCTCTGACAGCTCGGGGGCAAGGGTCCCCAGGGCTTTTGGGTAGGGGATAGAGCGCCTTCAGGAGGCCACCCACCCCCCCAGGGAAACTCACACCTGGGCTGGGGCCTCAGCTGTGCACCTGGGCCACGGTCAGCTGGGGGGAGAGATTTACAACAGGGGAGGTGTGAGTTTGGTGGCCTTTCCCCGTGCTCCCACTTACCTTTAGTTTCATCTGCCGTGTTCTGTTTCTGGAACCACCAGCGGCTGGCACTTCCCCCCAGCCGCTTCCTCTTCCCTCCCAGAAGCGCTCTCCTCCCTGGGGCCTTCTCTCAGGACTCCCTGTGCTTTCACACGGAGGGGACAGTGCAGGCCGATGGGAGGAGTGCCCAGCCCAGGCTTGGATGCTCCCGAGCTCCGGTGGACCCTTGAGAGTCAGGGATGCACTTGACTAAGCAGACGGAGCCGGGTGCAGGGCACAGTGTGCATTGGCCCTGAGGACATGTCAGCCGCCTTCCAAGCCAGCGTGCCCTCTCCTCCACGCAGGCACCAGGGTGGCTTGGGACCTTCCTTGGCGAGGTGCTGTTACCTTCCCACCTGCCTCCCTGCTGCTCTGGGCAGGGTGGTGGCCATGCTCTCAGCCCAGGAAGCCATTCCATCCCCGCCACACCATGAGGGGCCTGCTCCCTCCTGGGGTGTGATTCAGCGTTGGGGCTGTGATTTAATGCTAATGCCACTAACGTCAGATGCGGCCATCCTGGAGATGAATGAGGGATTCGGAGAACAGCTCTGAGATTTCCCTGGGCAGCGCGGAGTGGGCTGGTGGAAGCGGAGGCCGGCTCTGTGTCATCTGGGGAGGAATCTCTGACACTGCCCATGGACCCCGACGTGGAGGGTCTCGCTAGGGCATCCTGGGATAGCTTGGTGATCAGCATGACTGGCGGCTGGAAGGGTGGGGGAGGGGTATTCACGTATTATTACCTGGCCCTTTCGCTGCTGCGATTATTAGATAATCTCTGAAAAGTGGACTTCCAGGGCAGAAATTAAACATCGACCAACAACTGTTCAAGGAAAATTGGTTTCTTGTTGGATGTTTTTTCTTTTCTTTTAATGTGGGTAGTGCTTGACTGGCCCGGCTTCTTGTCGGTGTTCAAGTTCTTGTGCGAATGCTGGACGGGGCGGGATTGATACATACCATTAGCATAAACTCCAATTTGAGGGCAGACAGCAGTGCATCAGCACCTGCTCAGTGCCGGGCCTGAGGCTGGCTTGACTGGGGAGATATTTCATTTACATGCCTGTGTTTAAAAAGGTGGCAATTCTGAGTGATAGAAACATGCACCGGCTGCTCCTTACAGTCCCCGTATAATATCCAGCGGATTGTGCCATTGGGAATGAATCAGGTGCCGGGGCTCTGACAGAACGCTGCAGCGCACCGTCCTGTATTTACAGTACACTATCTCATTTTTAATAGAACTTGTCCAGGAAAGTATTCCAAACAAGTTTCAATCGGCTGGCCTCCTTCTCGCAGCTGCGAGGATTAATATTCCAAACAGGTCCATAATTTCAGGTCTCTGGTGCAATTTTCCTAACTCGCTTCAGGGCCCCCTCCCCCTTCCTTGCACGCCATCATGTGCGGTCCTCTCCCACCTCCTTCCCTGGGTCTGTCCCACTCGCATGCTCGACATCACTCCCGTCTGAATGGATTCTGTGCAGTTTCTCAGCCTCATGCCCCAGTCACGCCCTGGCTCCTGCTTAGCGTAAGCAGACTTCCCAGAAATGAAGATGTGCCTGTGTATCTGTCCTGGAGCAGCAATACCTTAAGGCGTCTTAAAATTTCTCCTTACATGGCTTTATTTATTCATTTTTTATTAGTTTGTCAGAGCAGTGAGCATCTCAAGACGGTGGGAACTTGCAGCTCGCAGATGGGAAATCTTTTCTGTGGTTAACATCATGATAATAGTAATGAGAATGCAGATGCTAATAATGACAGCCTTGTAGGTCGGAAAATGCATAAAAATAAAGATAAACAAGGGATGGAGAGTGAAAACATAGTGAATATCAGGGACAAGGCTCAGAGAACTCCCTGATAAAATGGAGCAATTTACAAAACATTTATGGGGGCTTTTAAGAACTGTGAATTTGTCAAGTGTTATGAAGCAGCGAGCAGCAGGCAATAGAGGGAATGTCTTCAGAAAAAAAGCGCCCTGACGCTCGCCAAAAATCTGTGCAGGAGTGATTCCTGAGGCTCCCTTTAGCAATATGAATGCAGATTTGGAAGCTCTTTCTCTTTTGGAGTGAGCAGGGTAATTTAACGAGCTGTTTAGAATTATCAAATGTCTTTGAAATTTCCAAATACTCTTTTTCCTGAAAATAGCACATGAAATGACTCAGGTATTGTTCTTTTTTTCCTCCCGTCGGCACCGTCCCTACTGTGCCATTATCTGCGGATGTGATTTACTCCCGCTCTCCCCAACAGACAACTGTCTGAATGATGCGGGGATGCAGCCAGCACCCAAGCCCGCCCTTCTCCAGGGAGGGAGTGGAGGGCCGCCATCCTTCACCAGTCCCTCCTAATGAGGAAAATGTATGCAATTCGGACCCTGTAACCTGATCGAGGTAAACTGAAGAGCGCGGTGAACTCTCCACCTGGCAGTCAGAGTGAACCACATTTGCAATTTTTCTGAGGTTTTGCAGAATTGGAATGACTCAATCCAAGGAAGGTAATGGATGTGAAAATGGGAAATGGAGCCGTTAGAATGGGAGGCAGCATTAGTCCCTTTATTTCCATGCCTGTGGGCCTCACTCTGTAATTCAAGATCTTCCCAGGAAGGTGCTGTTCTGACCACTCTTCCCCCAGGGCCTCCGTTTTGCAAGGCAGCCATTTACACGTGGAGCACATGAACAGCGCCCCCTAGGGAGCCCACCTGGCACTACCGTGAGGGGTCAGCTCTGCTGCAAATCCACTCTGAATCAGAAAGCTGCTGAGGACCCAGAAATCCGCTCTGGATTGGGGTTCCACATACATGTGTGCCCACATTACCCACACTTTGGCTGCTGTTTGTAACATACCACCGATCAACCGGCCACCCTGTGGAAGCTACAGATGGCCAGGCTCTGTGTCTCCGGCCCTTCTTCTGTAGGTGGTGAGTTCACTGAGTCAACGGTGTCTGCCTGTGTTCCCTATTGTCCTCCTCAGTGCATAAGAAAATGTCGGCTGGGGAAAAGCTTGGTAGCTACTTCACAAGTTCTTTCAGGAGGCTTTCTGTATGCTGATTCTTAACCCCTTGAAGCTCGTGAGGTGATTTCTCATTGCGAAACATGCTCCAGCCCCCGTCCTACCTTGACAGGGCCGGTCTCAGTGGTCCCCACTTTGCCCCATCCTTCTGTCCACGGTGTCAACCATTAATGACTCAGCTTGCTAACTCAGCCCTGCCGCTGACCTGCAGTCTCTGGATTACATCACACTGCCTTAAAATTTTAGGGCCAATTTTTGAAAATATCATTATTTATGTGTTAATCTTCACAGATGACATTTTAATTTAACTGGGGCCTTCAGAAACTGCGCTACGAGGCCTTCCTGCCTGGCTCAGGTCAGGCCCTCCAATCCACTGGCTTGAGGTTTTCAGGGTCTGAGTTGATCAGGCTCAAGAACACTGACTCGAGTTAGCACATCTCACAGGAGACTGACACAGGAAACCAGAGTGCCAGTTCCTTAATTTACAGTGAGTAATATAAGTGTCAAGCAGACCAGATGTTTGCTTCATCCTGACCAACACAGCCTCTCCCTGTGGACAAGCTACTTGGGAAGTCAAACAATCAGAAAGATGCTTGGGGAACAGGCGGTCAGGACAGAGCCCCGAGTTTGATTATTCCAACGCCTAGCTGCATGATACGGCACACCTGCTAGGTGGTTAGGCTTTTGGTCCAGGTGACAGGGGACTCCCTCCCCCTGTCAGTTCTTAGGTGAATCTTGCAACAGTCCACAGAAGCCCCTCCTCCACTCCCAGTTTGGACCTACTTCTTATCATGCGGAAGGTTCTCCCCAGCCCCAGAGAGGTATTTCACATGCGTTAATTCTTCTGGACATGAAGACGGTCTGTCTCATCTGTGGGTTTTTGTTCTGCTGGGCTCTGATCTTATTGTGTGGATGGTGTACTTTAATTCTCAGAGGGAAAACAGATTCCCAGGTTCTTCAAGGGCACGCTGGTGTGGCCTCAAGGTCACCCTCCTGCATCTGTGTTGGCCTTTCTCATTCCTTGTCCTTCGCTCATGCCCTGTGAGCAAACTGATGGCTATTCCCAAGACACGGCCTCGGGTCAAAAGGGTCTCCTGCACCTTGGCTATAGCAATAGGGAGGTGGCATGGTTGCTGCCTACCGCCTGGGCTGACACGTGGATCTGATGGCATCGTGCCGCTGAGTCTAAGCCGAGAGAAGGAACTTCTAAAAATCAGTTTTAACATGGTTCTTGGACTTGATTCTCTGCATTTGGTAAGTCCCTGTGGAACTCAGGATGGATGTGGAAAGTCACTTTAAAACAACTTTACCCACAAGCACGTTTCCTGGAGCTACCTAAGATTTCCTGGTCAGTAAATTTCCCCATATGATCTCATGAACATAATCTGATCCTTGATTTTGCCAGAATCATCTTTAAAATTTGACAGTGGCTGTCAAATGCCTGTTCTACTCATAAACACCCCAGAGAACCCAATGGTATTTGCTTAAGAGAGAGCAGCTATTAAAAAAAAAAAAATAACAGTAAGAATCCCCCTGATATGATTTTGTAAATAACTATCAATGAACAAAGTAATCTTGCCAATCAGCATTAAAAAATTAGATGTAAATTATTGCCAGCTTTATTCACAATCACTCATGGATTAGGTCCTTGGGCTTTGACAAGGAAATGCTCCTGAATTTGGTTAGACTTGGTGACTGTGCCTACACTGCACATTCCTCTGAAGGTCACCTCGGCCGCAGCAGCAGCTTCCTGCAGGTCTTCTGCAGCTGTGGTAGCAGGTTCAGAGCCCATGAGGGTGGGAGTGCAGTCATGCCACGGCTGCCTGGGTGCTGAGGGCGTAAGTGCCCTCCTCACATGAGACTTCTGGAGAGCCACCGTCCACTCTGGTCAACTCTGCTGCGCGTGAACTCGGATTGCACCTGGTGTGTTGCCACAGAGCCTGCGTGGGTCCTGTGTTCAGAGTGAGCCTACCCATCTACCACTCAGCTGCCTACCAGCTTCACAGAGAAAAATAATTAGTCATGCTAACAACTGCTCAAAGGACTGATGAGGTGGTTCAGACCCCTAATTGGACGCCGGAACAGGAGCTATCCCTCTCTAATTAGCATATCACACTGTAACTCTAAGCCAGTCACGTTCGGGTACTTGGTCGCCTTCACCTTGCTGTCTGTATCCCTTGGCAAACTGGAAGCAGGCGCCTGGCCTGCAGTGGAGAGTGTGTGGCTGTATCTGTGAGCACCATGTATCTGAGACTTTCATTAATTAAAAAGACAGCTGTTACCCTAAAAAAGTGCAATTCACTTAATGACATATTTTAATGTGTATGCTAATCTCAGGGCTTTCTTTTCTTCCCCCGAAGCACACACGGGAAGGTGCCTGTCCTGCAGGCTGTGGAATGAGCCTGCTCCTGAGCCAGCAGAGGGAAGGGGTGGTGAACTCTCCTCTCAGGAGGAGACGTGTGCCTGCACTTCCCAACCGTCGGGGCCTGGAACCGTAGGGAGACCTTGACAGATCTCCCTTTCCTCCAGAGGAGTCTTGTCCTGTTCCCACTGTGGAGAACCGCCAGAGTCTTTTTTGACATCCCTGACGTGAAATAGTGGAGCCAGAGCAGAAAGGTGCTGTCTTGTACCTAATGACCTTGTGCGAGAAGGGGACAGAAACAGCTCATTAGAGTGATTTAATGTGGTATTTTGTTAAAACTAAATCAAAATAATCTATGGAATGTGGCTGAGATTCGTCCCAACTTGAAGCACACAAGACTGCGCTTTATCTCTTTGTTTTCATTTTGCAGCTAAATGGAATTCTAAATTTGAAATACTACAGAACAGGATGCTTTCCAAATTTAAAAGAGAAAAATTTTTTCTTCTGAAACAGGCTCATAATCTTGGGATAACTGCATAGCAGGGCATAAACAAGACTTGGCTCATATTTGAAGCTGCAGTACAAACAGAACCAAAGAGACAGACAGAAAGAAAAAGACATATAAATATATGCATGAATACATTTAACCACAAAAATACGAATGGGGGCGGGGAGAGGAAGAACATCTCAGAAATAAAACCTAGGAAAATAGTTCAAAAATTCTCATAAGCCCAAACCAGCCATCTGCAATACTGGTGACTGTTTTTCCTCTGGAAAGAGTTTTATTATGCCTTTTTCCTCCTCTCATTGAAAGAAAACGCTTAGACTGCATTTGCAAGTTGCCAGCAGTGAAACCCTTGATCTTCACCCCTATTGAGATCATCAAAAGTACCGGAAGCTGGAATTTGTGCCGAATGGAGTGTATGTCTTCAGGAAATTGTGGCTGTACAAAAAACAGTCCGTCCCCTGCTTTCAATGCTCTTTGAGAAGATGCCGCAACTCTCTGTAGATGCAGAGGAATCTGCTGGAGCTGCTCTAAGTCTCCATCCTCAATTCTCTCTCCTCTCTGTGGGCACCGGGCAGGGTGTGCCTCCACTCACTTCGCCCTCAGCTCCGGTGCTCGCGTTCAGGGCTGCAGAGCCCAGGGCCACCACCTGACGGAGGAGATGTCCCTGAGCCAGGTCCTCCAGGTGCCGCAGGTTGCGGTTTCCTTCCCTCTGAGACACAACCCCAGATGCGTCCAGCACCAGGTCAACAAGGGCTGCAGCTCCGCCCGTGGGTTTGGAGGACTTTGCTGGTACTGAGTTCAGCAGAGGCCCGTTAACGTGACTTACTCACCATTAATGAGCTGTGATAGAGAGTTTTCAATACCTTTAAAACCTGAAGGGAAGAATTCCAAAACTTACTATGTGTTAAAAGAATCAATTCCATTTTTTTCTCTGACACTTTCCCCACACCTATTGAATCTCCAATGGGGAGAATATAGTCTATAATAGAATAAAACATAAAATAAATTCTCTCGCATTTCTCAAAAGTTAAGTTTCTTTTACACATATATAAAAAAGTAGCACAAAAATTGAATACATGGTGGATCGCACTTAAACACACGCACATCTTCACATGACTAGCGTGAAGGAGTGAGGTTTGTTACTGGTGTTGGGGGGAGTTTTGTCCAGGTAGGCACATCTCTGCCTTCACTGAGCACACGCGAGCTGGTGTTCAGTGCACAGGGGACTGGCAGCCAGAGAACAGACCCAGAGGCACCCAAGCAGTGACTGACCAGGGCCCCGAGGGAGTGAGCCAAGGTCACGGCTTGTCCTGGGTGCCTTGTTAATGAAGATCTTACTGATCCTAGTGTAGAAGGAAAGGAGTGCCTTAGAATTTCAGAGGGCTCCCTGGAGATGGCCCAGGTGGGGGCAGGTTGAATTGGCCATCAGGTTGTGGGGAGTAAACGTGGCCACTTGGGGTGACCTGTCCATGCCATACAGCCCAGTTGGTGCTGGACGCTCAGAACGGAAGGCGCAGGGTTATTTCATAGGAGTCATGCATCTTCTGATTACAAATCTCAGGTTCTCTGGTGGCTGTCACTGGCAGTTACTCTGGGGTGGGGCGGACAGGGGTCCTGGCTGCGCAATCTGCCGGGCGTTGGTGGCATGCCGAAGCAGGTGGGGAAACCACAGCACTGGGTCTCCCCACCACTGGCCCTGTCCTCTGATCCACACACCTTGCTGGAGGCGTTAGGTCGGCCCATTTCCTAGGCAGTTGACCTCTTTTTGGTGGGGTGACCTTAGAGGATGTGACATGAAAACTGACAAGGCTGTGCACTGGAGCACAAATCAGAACCGGTGCCAATCACTTAAAACGGAACTTTGGTAACGTCAAAGTTCACATGACGTCAGAAGCGAGAAGCTGGGGAGGGTGGACTACAGGGTTGAGAGACTAGAGGGAAGTCCCTGTTGGGTTCGCCTGTCTTTCTTTAGAGAAAGTCACCACCCTGAGGTGACAGTGCCTCTCCTACCTGTCGGCCTCCCCATGGCGATCCAGGACAAGGCAGCCCCAGCCTGCTGGTCCTGCGCCCTCATCCCAGCCCTGCCTGCCAGGGCTTCACGGAGGGCATGGAAGTAAGGGGGCAGGGGTGAAGCCAGGGCACTCTTTCCTCTGGCGCCCCCTCCCGAACCCCTGCCCCGCGGTGCTCTGGATACGAGGACCCGACCAAGGCTGGTCTCCTCCTGGGGGAGCTCCCCTGGGAGGGGCACTGCCTCTCACCCCCTCATAGCCTGCGGCCGCTGGCTGGGCCCCTGCGCAGAGCTGAGGGTGCTGGCACCAGCCCGGGCAAGGCTAACTCCCCGCCGGCGCGCCTCGGGTAGACTCCGCGTCCCTGTCCGGGAAGACAGTCCTCACAGGGAGCAGCCTCGCGTGCCTGGGTTCCCTCAGGGATCAGTGGGTCCTCCCGCCCCAGCGAGGACTCAGTGAACATGCGGGAGAGGCCACCTGGCTTTGCTTCCATGGCTCCTTCCTGAGCCCTCCCCAGGAGCAGGCAGGGCAGCAGCCTGAGGCCATGAAATGGAAGTGCCGCGGCCCTCCTCCGCGAGGTGACCACAGGCCAACAGCGTGGCCCTGCTGTGGGGACCTAAGCCGGCGTTTCCATCCTCTCAGAGCCTTGGGTTCCCTGACTCTCTGCTCACCGCGGGCGGCAGCTGCCACAGCTCCCTGCTCCTTCCCAGGTGCCCAGGGGGACATCCTTGAATATGTACCCCCTGACCGTGGCCATTCCGCTCTCTCCTCTCCTTGGTCCTCCCGCCTTGGGTGCTCTTAATCCGTCTTGGATGTGTCTTTCTCCCGTCTCTTTGCATTAGTGGTGAATGTGATTTCCATGAGCACAATTATGTTATTGAGATTTTCTAACATTTGGCCAAATTTCAGAATCTAAGCCTTTTGGGAGATCAAAATGCTGCAAAATGAATCAGCTAAGTTTTTTGCCCCCTCTCTTCCCCATCACTTGCCAGGCATTGCAGAGATTTGGCGGCTGAGCGCATGGTGGAGACTGAGCTCCCTACTGCATCCCACCGACATGACCCTATTTCCTGGAGTGGGGACACCACTTAAAGCAGGAACTGTCTTTTCTGATTTTCCCAAGATACTCTGGGGGCTGTTGGGGACCTGTGTAACTAAACATACAAATTAATCGGGATGTGAAAGACAATACAAGAGTGGAAAACATGGTCAAATGCAGTTTTAAGTCTAACATCTGCTATTTTTATAGTGAGACCCATATAGAGACCTGGAACTGCCACATCTAAGTCACCTAAGAAAAAAAATACAAACTTCTAGACCCTTCCTTGTTCCAACATCCACAGGGACAGAGCCTGGACAGATGCATTGTTATGTGATGGGTGGATGAAGTTTGAGAACCTCATGGTCTCCCAGGAAGACAGGTTGCCCGCAGTGGACTTCTAGAAGAAGAATCGCTAAGCGGGATGCCGGGAAGTGAGAGGCTGAAGGACCATTTGATGCAGACAGGCTAAGAGGAATTACAAAGAAGCAGACCTCCTCCCTCGGGCAAACGGCTCTTGGTGTAGGAATTTGTGCTAAGGGAAGGGGAAGATTCCACAACTTTCGTGATCTGGACAGAAGTTGTTACTGAAATATTGTGAAATGAGGATTATCCACTGAATACTTTTCAATGCCACAGAGCAGCAGAGATCTTAACTCTAGGAGTATTTTCTTTCATGTGGTGCGTCGGCCTGACTCTGATCCAGATGCCCCTCCCAGCGCTCCCAGCCAGGAGCCCCCCAGACCAAGAATGCCTTTCACACATGGACAAGGTCTCCAGCCATGGAGACTTCTGACCCCACTGTGAGGGGCTACAGGGTCCACCCTCTTCCCAGAGCCAACAGATGCTCCCACCTGGCAGGATGCAGCCTGGGGATTGGCAGCACAGAAAACTGGATGGGACCAGGGAGGTGCTTCTAGAGTGGACGCTTGGCTAGGGGAGGGCTAGCAGGTGTCCAAGCCAGCCCCGTGTGAGGGAGACGCAGCTCCTATGAAGCCTGCAGGTGGGCTGGGAGCTGCTCCTCCTCACCTGCTTTCCCCTGCTCGACCTGGGGCACCTCTTTGGAGTTGCCCAGGATGCTACTGCCCCTGTCACCAGCAGCAGCAGCCACAGGGACAGAGCAGCTTTGCTACTCCACTGGGAAGGAGGTTCGAAAGCATCTCCCGCCTCCCAGAATCTCCCTGCTGTTAGTTCCAGACGTTGTTACACCAGCCTCCAGCCTCCTGCTGGCCCCAGTGTGTTTAAAAATTTCGGAACAAATATCCAGTCAGATGCAATGCTTCTGAAACTGGGCTTCCATTAATTTTTATAAAATTTGTTTCTCTCTCTTTTTTGTCTTTCTCTTTTTGAGAAACAGTTTCCCAGTGGCAGTGATGGGTGATGAGGTTCTTTCTGCGTCCTGCCTCGGGTGGGGGCTGCCTGACCGAGTTATCTCAGCGCCTTCTGTTTCTCAGCGCTGAGAGTCGTTGCTTTGGGATTGTGCTTCAGGCCCTGAGTTTAGGTTGCAGGATGTGGGTCTCCATGCACCCACATGCCCATCACAAGTGGCTGGAAGCCATACCAAGAGCCATGTCTTGAGATGATATTCACATGTTTTTGAGGCTGGAAGTATTTCTAAGTGGAGATTTCCCCCGAGGAAGCAGTTCTGAGAAGCATATTTTAGATCCTGTAACTGTAACCCAGCTCTGGAAATGACTTCTGATGAAGACTAGTCACGTGCCCTGGCTCTCGTGGCTGGAAACCTTAGTTCCCATGAGTCAGCCATGCTGGGTTTGCCACAGGAAGATGAGGGTACCCCCGGCAGGACACAAACCCTTTGTCTACGACACCCTCATTGTGAGAGACATGCCCCTATGCTCCGTCAATTTCTAGGGAAATTTTTCAGAAGCCTAGAATCTTCTTTATGATCCTAAACTTAAACCTTCAGGTGATTTTTCCTCCCTACCTAGTGACTTGAGCAAGGAAGGACAATCTCTGAGCTGCCTCTCCTCTCCCGGTCATGAGAACACAGCCTGCATGTGGCTGCTCTGGGCTCCACTTGGGCATGCTGCTGAAGTTCCACATGGTCGCTCTTAGCTGGTGGCTGATTGACATGTGTTAATGTTGTCTGTTGCCATCACTGCCAAGGCCAAACTAAATCCTGTGGGGTTTGTTAAAGCTGTAGCAGTACTGTGTGAGTAAATTAAAATGGAGAATGTCTTTTTAATGTCCATCCAAAACCTCAATATGTGCCTTTGAAACGCTGAAATTTCTTTTTAAAAAAAGACCATCTTCATATCATTTTTAGCAGAATTTAAAAACCAACTTAAAAATGATACAAAGGGAAGTGAAATATATTTTTATTATGGTATTCAGTGCTACGAGCTTGAGAAACCCAGAGACCTTAAATAGCATCACCAGAAAACATGTGCCTAGAGCATCCCTGACCCCTAACTTCAGACCACAGTGCTCTGATTTCACCTTGTTATGTGGCAGTGGAGGCTACAAACTGTCAAGTCCACACAGTGACGTGGGGTGGACGCCAGCGCTGGTGTGTGCACACGCTCCTCCCTACACCGGTTTCCAGCTGTGTCCTATCTTGATCCAAGAATGGGAGACGAGGCCATGCAGGACCCTGCTGCAGGGAAGGACGCCTGGTCAGCGCCTCAGCGGTGCTGGCTGCTCATAGTTCTCAGTGTCCACGGCGGAGCCTCTCCCCTCCCTCCAATGCCCTGCTGAGGAATGTGGTGCGAGATGGGTGCCCCGGCCAGGAAGTAAGGGTGCGAATGGGCTCCTGGGGCTCTGGTGATGACAACGGTGGTGGCAACCTCTGCATCTCTAAGCGCTTTAAAAATCATGGGCATGATGTGATCCTTCCCTACACGCTCCATGTGTGACCACTGCAACAACCAAGCAAGGAAGGAAAGAGTTCCCTCTTTACAGAAGTCTAGTTAGTTAGGATACAAGCTCAGGGGATGCAGGGGGCGCTGTCCATTCGTGGACTGCTGGTGCCCAGGGCCAGACGTGGTGGACTCTCAACAATCAGATGGGTGTTCAGGGGCGAGGGCTCTCCTCCCACCCAGCACCTGAGCTCATCCACGGGGAAACCTGCGGCCGGGAGGCCCTGCTTCTGCTGGACCCGTAGGCTTTCTGCTGTTTTTCCAGATGCTGGCAGTTGACCTCTGGTCAACCTTTTTCTGAGAGCATCAGTGACTGAGTTGTGACCTTTCTTCCCCTGGGATTAAAGACTGCAGCCCCTTTTCTCTCTCCTCAGTTTCCAGTAGGTGAGGGTGGTTTTAAAGGAAAAAAGGAAACAGTATAATAACTACAACCAATATTTATGCAGTGGCGGTAACCTCTGCATCTCTAAGTGCTTTAAAAATTACAGGCGTGATGTGAATCGGGTATCATACTGCTACTGCATTATACAGTGAGATCATTTCTTCAATGTCCATTTAACTCCCTGGTTGATTTCTCGAGATAACCAGGTTCGGTTCCGTCCACCTAGCAGTTAGGGAATCATGAGTGGTGAGACTGAGGAGTTTCCAATCAGCAAATCTGCCCAGAGTTTCTGCTCAGCACCAAGCTTGTATTCTGTGTCCCAAAGCATATTCTCTTCCAGTGCAGCGTATTGGACGTCCCAGGGGGAAACAGTGGCTTCGAAAGTGATTTCTCTGTGTTCTGATGCATGATTTTATTTGAACGATATTCCCTAGTTTAGGGTACAAAGGGTGTGAAAAGCAGGACCTGTCTGGGTGAAGACTGTTTTTCAGACTCCACTCTGCTTTCCAAAAATCATATGCACAAACTGTATTTGTATAAGTATTTATACTCAATTTCTTTAAGTCTAAAATTTAATTGAAAATATTGGTCTGAAATAATACTGGTGGCTAAAAATATAGTGCTTTCTGTTTTCCAGGTACAGTTTGAATTGCTTTACAGATAACTAACTCAAAGCACCTGTGGGAAAGGGCCTGCACGAACCTTTTCTTTGCAGACAGGGAAACTGCAGGGAGGGAGGTTGAGCCATCTGCAGGACGTCAGGGCCAGTCAGGGTTCTGGGGAAGGGACAGTGCCCCTGGCTCCTCTGGTTTAAGGGGCCGTGTTTTCAAACACCGATATTCTCTTTCTCAAGTTCTCTGCAGTAGAAGCTCCAAAGACTTAAAGAGAGGAAGGACAACTGTGCCCCTGAGAATTTCCAGGCATGTCACGTCTAGAGCGAAGGTCTCTCCCTCCGTCTAATGACGGCTTCCAGCACAGCTCTGGGCCTCAGCAGGAAAAGGGGAACAACTGAGTAGCAGCCCTGGACAGGCAAGTTAAAGGCATAACCATGCAACGGTGCTGCCGTGGCCGGCTGCTCTGGCCACCAAGGTCCACAGGCCAAGGTCTGGTCCCAGGCGCTGCTGGGAAAACTTCAGTTTACTTGGCCCTGAATGGAACCCCGTGTTTCTTGTGCCTTTGCTGACTGGTGTTAGAGTCCTTCTGGATGCCCAGAGAACACTTGTAGCTGAAGAATCTTGTGGGGCAGGCTAAGAAGCATACTCGTGATCAGGAATGTGATTTCACAGAAAAGTCGTTACCTCTGGGCATAGGAAGGGGTAGAAGAAGAATCTGGCAGCAGACATGCAGGATTGCCGGCTCTGGATAAATATAAATTGGTATGTTTGTCACCACTTCTGAGAGAGGATGTACTATTCAAATTTTAAATTTAGGAGAAGTGTTTAACATTTTCCATGCACTCATTTAAATATTTATACAAATTCTGTTCCACACATACCACCACGAAATTATAATATTTATAGGTGAAAGATGGCTCAAATTACTTTTTGAAGGAGTACATTAATTTAAACTCGAATGTGCAGTTACAATTCAACATTTTCTAGAGCAAAAAATTGAAAGTATAATAAAATGATACATTTTAATTATAACTCAAAAAAGCATAGTGATGGCAACGCTTGATAATTATTCACATCCATTTTAGCGATCTTCAAGCAGAAGCCACGCAAACATATTAAACACACCCTTCCCGCTATATAAGAGGTTAGGTGGTGTGCAGTGTGTAAACACTATCAACGGCAGTGTACTCAGAGTGATTAGGCTCCAGAAGCGAGCATTTAACAGAATTTCTTGATTCGTGCTCCAGAAAGGCAAGATGAAAACAGAAATCCGATGAACATCACATTTCTCTGCACTCCCCTTGAAACAGATGTCAATATTGATCGAAGTGCAAATCGGGCCAAATAGTAAGGAGACAGGGCCTCCAGGGCACTGAGAATCTCAAGCCCAACAGGGTGCAGGAAGGGCGAGGAGCGAGGGCAGCCTTTGGTCTGCGGGGAGGGGACTTGCTGGGCGTGGCGTGCAGCAAACTTGGGCCCAAGCACAGGGACGGCAGCACTTTCTCCCCCTCCCTCCGGCTTCCTTCTTTCTAAGTCCTGCAGTTGTCGACTGCAGTTCTAAAATCGGTGACATCTTTGAAGTAGCCTACTTTTGCTCTTTTTCCCGTACTGTCAGTTCCCGTTAGGCCATTTTGTAACTTTCGACCATCACAAAAGGTCAAGCTGGAAAGCAGCTGCGAGACCTGAGTCTCACGGCAGGACTCTGGTGTCAGGAGTCACAGGTAGCGGTTACTGACATCAGGCACGCCTCTGATGCTGTAGCCCGTGGTCTTGGCGTCTCCCTGTCCGCCTGCCTGGGGACGTGAGCCCGCGTCCTGGCCCTCACCATGAGAGGCCTGGAGGGGCCACTGACAAAAGCCAATCTCAGGAGCCAACAGAGCAGTCTCCTCCCTTGGCCCAGAGGCCAGGCCGTTATTCTGCGCCTGGGGACTTGCATCCCCCTCCGGGGGCTCTGGAGGCACAGGGTCCTGCCACCTGCGAGGAGCACAAGGGATGGCCCAAGGGTCCAGGCACTCCTGTGATTTAGTGGGTGTCTGAAACTTGACTTGTGCGGCTTTTTAACTCAAGCCACACTGAGTCTTTTTTATTCATTAGGTAAACTCCAGAACCTGTTTGTTAAATTCATTTTTGTGTAATCACGACCAGACTTAAACTTGGGATTAATGTGAAGTAAGCACTTTTTTGACAGGAGGGATATTTTTCAGTCTATATTATCAAATTTTTCCCTAGTAGGGTAACATTTTATGTGTCTCTCGAGTGTCCTACAAACTCCCACTCTTAATGGTGTGTTCATGGTGAAATTGATGTTATTGCACTGGTGCTCCACGTTCCATTATAATGTTTTAGGGTTGTAAACCATTTTTAAGTTTGTGTGTGTGTGTGTGTGTGAGAGAGAGAGAGAGAGAGAGAGACAGAGACAGAGACAGAGAGAGAGACAGACAGACAGGAGAGAGAGAAAGAGAGAGAGAGAGAGAACATGCACATGTCTGAGTCTCTAAGAGAGGGCAGACCTAACTAGGGTAATATAGTGCTGCTAATCATATTGATCTAATTAATCTAATTGAATTGCAGCTAGATATAACTCCGTGCATGCCATTTGTCTATATTAAAATTATGTAAACCTGTCTGCCTGTTCATGTGTTTTATATGCAGTTTCTCCTTCGGCACCTCCAAGACTTGTTATTGAGCAGGGCAGAATTCATTTCAGCACCTTAGAGAAGCAGGAGAAACTGGAAGATGAGCAACAAAAGAACCCACTCTCTCTGCTACAGCCAGACAGCTCAGGTATTCCAGAGCATAGTATGTTCAGGGTAAACTAATTCCCCTCATCCTCCAGACTTGCTTGTCTCATCTGGCTTACAGTATCCGTCAACTGGACCTTGCTTTCCAGGTGATGTATGGCTTCTGTGGGGAAGTGGCTCAGAACCTCCTGCAGATACCCAGATCTGAAGACCTCAAGTGCCTGCTGTCCAGTGGGGCAGCGTTTGCTTACCCGGCACCCATATCCTCCTGTATGCTTTAAATCAGCCCTAGATTACTTCCAGTACCCGCCATGTTGTACATGCTATGCAAATAGCTGTTACACTGTGTTCTTTAAGGACAAGTGACAAGAAGAAAATTCTGTGCACGTTTATCAGACATAATGTTTTTGCTTCTTGTTTTTGATTCATGGTTGGTTGAATCTGCCAATGCAGAAATAGTGGTTACAGAGGCTGACGGTATTTAGACGTTCAAAATCAGCCTGATTACCACGCCCTACATTACTTGCAGGAAAATTTATAAGAGTTAAATATTTTTAACTAAACTACTAATTGGTACCTGGTGAGAAGTGTCTACTTAGCTCTTTGCCCATTTATTAATTGGGTTATTTGTTTTTCTGGTGTTAAGTTTTTGAGACCCCCTGTTAGAGGAGTAGCTGGCAAAGGTATTCTCCCATTCTGCAGACTTGCTCTTCACAATCTTGTTTCCTTTGCTGGGTAGAAGCTTGTTAATTTGGTGCCATCCACTCACTGATTCTTGGTTTTAGACCTCAAGCTCCTTGGGTCTTGGTAAGAAGGTTGGTGCGTGTGCCAGCCTGATGGAGTATTGACCCCACATTGTCTGCTAGCAGTTGCAAACATCCAGGTCTAATTCCCAGATGTATGGTCCACTTTGACTTGATTTTGTGCAGGAAGAGAGATAAAGTCTAGCTTTATTCTTCTACATATGAATATCCAGTTTTATCAGAACCATTTGTTAAAAAGGCTGTCTTTTCTCCAGTGTGTGCTTTGGGCACCTTTGTCAAGGACCAGATGACCTATCTTTGTGAGTTTGTCTCTGTCTTCTGTTCTATTCCACGGGCCTTGTCTGCTTTGACACCAACACCATGATGTTTTGATACTACGGCTCTGTAGTATAACCTGAGATTGGGTGTTGTATGCCTCCTGTATCACTCTTCTTGCTCAGAATTGTTTTGGCTCCTCTGGATCTTTTGTTTCTCCAAATGAATTCCAGGATTTTTTTTCTACTTCTGTGAAGAATGTTACTGGTATTTTGATGGGCATTGCATCAAATCTGTATATTACTTTTGATAGTATGGCCATTTTGATAATGTTAACTCCGCCTACACATAAGGTCTTTTAATCTTCTCAATTCCTACATTTCTTTTTTTAGTGTTCCATAGTTTTCATTCTATAGAGGTCTTTCACCTTTGGGTTATATTTATTCCCAGGGTTTTTTTTTTTTTTTTAGGTTATTGTGGATGGGTTAGTTTTCCTGATTTCTTCATAGGCAGATTCATTATGGAAGTATAGGAATACTATTGATCTTTGCATATTGATCTTGTACTACTCTGAATTTACCAGCTCTAGAAGCCTTCTGGTATAGTTTTTTGAGTATTTTATGTGTGGATCATGTTATTAGCAAAAATGATTTAAATTCTTCTTTGCCTATTTATATTCCTTTAATGTCCTTCTTTTGCCTGATTGCTCTAGATAGTTTCAAGAACTATATTAAATAAGATCCTTGTCTTGTTTCTGATTTTAGAAGAAATGTTTCCAATTTTTCTCCATTCAGTATGATATTGATTTTGGTTTATTATAAGTAGCTTTTATAATGTAAGGTATGTTCTTTTTTGTCCCTAATTTCTCCTATGTTTTTAACATGAATGGATTCTGGGTTTTGTCAAAGCTTTTTCTGCATCTATGGAGATGATCATGTGATTATTGTCTTTAATTACATTTATGTAGTTAATTACATTTATTGATTTGTCTGTTGAACCTACCTTGCATCCCTGGGATAAAACTCACTTGATCTTTGTGCACAACCTTTTTAATGTGTTTTTGAATATAGTTTGCTCGTATTTTATTAAGGATTTTTGCATCTATGTTTATTAGGGATATTGTTCTGCAGTTTTCTTTCCTTGCTATATCTTTGTCTGGTTTTGGTATTAGAGTGATACTGGCATCAGAGAATGAATTTGTCAGAGTTCTTTCCCTTTCTATTTCATGAAATAATTAGAAAAAGATTCATATTCTTGCTTTAAAGGTCTGGTAGAACTCAGCTGAGAATTCATCTGATCCTGGGGTTTTTTCATTGAATGATTTTTAATTGCTGGTTCAATCTCATTGCTTGATATTGATCTGTTTAGGATTTCTATATCCTCCTCATTCAAATTGGGCAGATCATATGTGTCTAGAAACTTCTCAAGATTTTCTAGATTTTCCAGTTTATTAGAGTATCAATTTTCAAAATAGTTTCTAATGCTCTTCTGAATTTCAGATGTTTCTGTGGTGGTATCCCCTTTTATCTCCAATTTTGTTGATTTGAGTCTTCTCTTTGTTTTGGATAGTTTTGCTAAAGTTTATCAATCTTGTTTATCTCTTCAAAGAGTCAACTCTTTTTTGCATTGATCCTTTGTATTTTTCTTGTTCTCAATTTTATTAATTTTGGTTCTCATTTTAATTATTTTCTATCTTCTACTGGTTTTGGAATAAGTTTATTCTTCTTTTTCTAGGATCTTCAGGTATAAGATTGATTATGTGATATCTTTCTGTTTTGTAATGTTGGCATTCAATGCTATCAACTTTGTTTTATAACTTTCATATTGTCCCAGAGATCTTGATGTGTTGCATCTCTGTTCTTATTTGTTTCTAGGAATTTTTAAAATTTCTCCCCTCATGTCTTTTATAACCCATTCCTCATTCAAAAGTATCCTCAGGTATTAAATAATTTCTGTTTTCTATATTACTATTGATTTATAATTTTATTTCATTATAATCAGATAGGATACAAATAATTATCTCTATTTTTTTTCCTCTTTGTTAAGACTTGCTTTGTGTTCTAAATTACGGTTTATTTTAGAGAAGGTTCCATGTGCTGCTGAGAAGAAAGTGAATTCAGTTGTAGATGGATGAAATATTCTATCTATTCTCTTAGCTCTATTTGACTAATGTAATTTTTTTAGTCCTGAAGAGTCTTAATTTAGTCTGGATGACCTATCTATTGGTCAGAGAGATGTATTGAAATCACCTAGTATTATAGTATTGTGGTCTATTTGATTCTTTATATTGAGAAGGGTTTGTTTTGCATATGTAGAGTAACCCCTGTTTGAGGGATAAATAATTATGGTCAATATATCATATTGTTATATGCTTCCATTTAAACAGTAGGAAGTGACCTTCTTTGTCTCCTCTCATCAATTTTGGCTAGAAGTCTACTTTTTCTGATTTGAGAGTGGATACCCCAGCATGATTTGGGTTTCCATTTTTGTGGTACATCTTTTTCCACCCTTTCACCTTCATTCAGTAGTCCATGTCTGTCTTCATTTGTTAGGTGTCTCATAAACAATGTATAGTTGGGTCTTGCTTTTTAATCCAATATGCCAAGCTTTGTCTTTTGATTGAAGAATTTAGATCATTTACATTCAATGTTATTATAGAGAAAATAGTTTTATTTCCTGCCATTTTGATTTATTTCTAATGCTTAATTCACATTTGATTCTCCTTTAATAGACTGTTCTTCTAGTGAGAATAGTCCCTTTCATTCTTATGAAAAATGAAGTGAAATGAGATCAACCCCTTTCATTTTTATTTTTCATTTCTTCTGCATTAAATATCTCACTTAGTGTGTTTTCTAGTGCAGACTTAGTGGTTATAAGTTCTTTCAGTTTCTGCTTATCATGGAAGGTTTTTATTTCATCTTCATTCTGAAAGATAGTTTTGCTGGATATAGTAATCTTGGTTGGCACACATTTTCTTTCAGGGCTTAGTATATATTATTCCAAGCCTTTCTGGCCTTTAGGGTATGAGTTGAGAAATCAGTTGAAATCTGAATTGGCTTTAAAAGAATTACACAGACAACTATAACAAGAATTTTAAAAGGAGAAAGAGAAAAGCAAACAAGTTAGTGATAGATTAGATGTGTGAGAGCATTGGATCCACCTAAACATGTCATTGTAGAACAGTTATGGTCACTATGTTTTTAAAACAAAACAATAACAATTCATGAAATATGCTGTATATGGGTATTCACAATTTTACAATAAGAAAAAAAGGTCAAAATAGTCCAAAGTAACTTCAGTAAAAAAGGAAGAATGTGAGAAAAGATCATGGTAAAATTATTATTTGACTGCTAAATACTCCAGAATACTTAGCAGTTATTTTCTTGTCAAGATTAATCAAAATGTAATATATTTTGGCTATAAATGTGGTGAATTAATTTCGGAAATAAAAACAAAGGCAATTGTCAATTAATATGCCGTCTTCCCTTTCTTTACTGTAGCATGCCCTTTCTTCTCCAGTGCCTATGGAATATTAAGCAATATTGATCAAATTATAAAATCACCAAAACCCAACAAATTAAAAAAATAGAAAATGGAAAATTTTCTGGTATATAAATAAACATCTGCTTTATTAAATATTAATAATAGTTTATAGGACTTTTACTATCAAAAGAATCCTCAGTACTTTCTTCATGTGAAAAAAAAATGTGTAACTTCATCTTTTAAAACAGAAAAGCAAATTAAAACTACCTGCAGATTCTCCCCCGCCCATTAGCTCGTGAAAATAACTGAGAAGAACATAGGGGTGGTGAAGCTGTGGAGACTGCACACCCTCATGTAGAAGGAGTTTACAGAGATAATTCCTCCTTATCTAACAACATCACCTGTGCCCTCTCCCTTTGGCCCATCAGACCCCCTCTGAGCATGGCCTTGAAGGTGACCAGCACAGACCCACATGACCCGAGGTGCCAGGTCACTCCACTGTGTGAGCAGAGCTTCGCAGCCAGGTCCCTGTCCAGAAAGAGCTGCTTCCTGAATCCACACCCAAGACAACAGGTGAGACAGGAATGAGGAAGAGTCAGGCACAGGTGAGAAGTGGAAGCAGCACCAGGCAACTTGGGGGCACGCTGTGCTGTGAGGTGAGAAAGAAAGGGACAAAACCAAGATGGAGATGGAAATTGAGACTTCTTACCCGATTTTGATTTGTGAGTCAGAATTTTTTAGAATATAACTTTAAAGATCTAAATAAAATGAAATAGAAGCGGTAACAAACAAATTTAAGAGCATATTCAACTGAATTAGTTCAAGTGATCTTTGAACAAAAAATTCAATTGCACAGACTTATTGGAAAATATTCTTGAAAATAAATAAAACAATATCTGACAAATAGTCTTTATTTAGGCTCAGTGACTTTATTTTTAATAGCAGTGTTGATGTAGTAAAGTTTAAATAATTTGTGTATATTAAATAAAAAGAAGATATATTAATATTATGAGCAATATTTATGTATATGTATATTATCTATCTGCCTATCCCTATCATCTATCTATCCATTCATTATCTATCCATTTGTTTATCATCTATCATCTATCTATCCATGTATTATCCATCATCCATCATCTATTTATTACTCATCATCTATCCATGTATCATCTATCAATGCTTTTATTTATCATTTACTGTCTATTCATCTATCACCTCTCCATCCATTTATTATCCATCCATCTATTTATCTATTATCTATCCATCTTTCATCCATCTATCCATTCATCCTTCATCTATCCATTCATTTATCTATCATCTATCCATCCATTTAGCTATTATCCATCCATCTCTCTGTCATCTATGTATCCATCCATCGTCTATCATCCATCTACCCATCTATCTGTTCATCTCTGCTTTCTTACTGATTGGGCCTGTGAGCACTGACATGCCTGGTGATGAGCTTGTCTTGTACCCAGATTATTTTACTAACACCATCCCCTACTGGAAGGAATCAGGTCCTCGAAGAACAGCTAATTCAAGACCTGGGGCAGAGAGGGTGAAAGGTGAACCTGGAATTTTTCCTGCCAGAAATCAAGGAAGTTCTCATAGACTAAGTAGGGAATCACGGACAGATAATAGCTAGACTAATGTGACTCTTATTAGGCAGATGCTGAGGAAATGTAAGCAGCTAGAAAAATAACTATATATTTGATTTAAAAACATCAGATACATTGAAATCCATGAATATAAATATACTCAAAATGTATAGAGAGATCCCAGTGGCTACCATAGGTGGCGTCTCTTGTGATGTTTGACACCCCCAGTTGAAATAATCTATTCAGGGAAAGATCATAACTGAATGCTAGAACTGCACCTTATCTTATTGCAGATTCTTTTCTAACTGAAAAACGAAAACTGCTCTTTGATAAATGATTATTCTTTCTGTCACTAACAGGTGGACAGTCTACTGCCCTGTGCTTCCCTAGGTATTACCCAGAGTTCCAACATCTGTGAGGTATTCTTGCCCCAGATTCTGAACCTGAATCACAGAAAACCCTTGCATCAAACTTCAAGAGTTCAAGGAAGATAGGGAGTGGAGAAATAAACATCTCCAGACAAATCTAGGGTGCGGAGTATCCTTAGATAAACCAGAATATGAAACACTGTGCAAGATGTAAAAAGAATATGTCAAGAAGCAAAATAAAGAGGGAGTTAGAGACCTGTTTAGACTAAGGCACCCAGAAAAGACATATCCAATTATTCACAATGTGAAATGAGGGTTGGAGGGTAATGCAAATTTTTAAAAAGCTTGTAAGATTTCATTGGCATAGTAGAGGAATTTTAACAAAAACCCAGTGGTTCATGATATTAGGAACTATTGGGCATTTTGCTAAGTATGAATTGTTCTGTACATTGCAATAGGCCAGACACTTCCTGCCCAGCATGTGGAGGGCAGACCGAAGGAGCTGCCTTTGGACGATCCTGGGGAGAGGGCTGCCCCTGCTCTGGAACAACCCATATCACTTCCAAACTGCTTATTTAAGGATAGAAAAGTTCCTCTACATGTTGGAATCACTAGATTACATTGTTCAAGCACCTTAACTTCTGCACATGCTAAAAAAGTGCTTTAGAAACTTTCGGATGTCAGGCTTATTACAAATAAATAAACTAGCACATGTGCTGAATGAATATGTAAATTACATCTATATTGACTTTCGGAGAGTCATCTGTGTAAGTCCATAAGGCTTTGCCATCTTTATGCGTTGTTAGTGACTCTAGAGAAGTTACATCTTTAAAGCAATGCATGATGGATAACTTAGAATACAAAAACAGATTTTTTAAAAAAGATTTTAAATTGTATTTGTTCTGATTAGTTGTACATGACAGTAGAATATAGTCATATATTTTAATGCATCATACATAAATGGAGTGTAATCTCTCATTTTTCTGATTGTGCTGATATTTCAGGATCACAGGGGTCATGCAGTCATACATGTACCTGAGGTAATAATGTCTGCTTCACTCCACTATCTTTCCTATGCCCCCAAACCCTTTCCCCTCTCTTACTCCCCTCTTTCTAATATAAAGTAACTCTATTCTTCCCTATCCCCACCTCCAATGTGAATTAACTGCAGCATATCAGAGAAAACATTTGGCCTCTGGTTTTCTGGGCTTGGCTTATTTCACTTAGCATGATATTCTCCAACTCCATCCGTTTACCAGCAAACACAAAAAGAGTCTTAAACATTTGGAGCTATGAGCTGAATTAGACTGCTGATGTTAATAGAAGCAGGAAGTTCTGTGTTTTGATACAAACAGGTCATAAGTACAGGAGGAGCAGTGCTATCTGACAGCCCATGTCCCAGCAGCACAAATTGCCATGCAGACCCAAAGTGGAACGAGGTCCTCGGAGGGAAAAACAGCATTAGTGGAAGAACCCTGCCTAGACAGCTGAGGGAAGCTTTTCAGTTCACAGGGGCTTTTATTTCAGAAGAGACACGAAGGCCAAAAACAAGCAAGTAAACCTTGGTATCTGGTCAACATTTCCTGGAACTGGAACACGATCCCCAAAGACAGGGATTTCCTTGTCTTCCAACTGCAGAATCACATGGAAACTCCTCGTTGCTCAGGGCTGGGGTGCAGGATTCCATTAGGGCTTGGGACAGCAAATTGAAGCTTGCTGTTTACTGTGCTGGGCCTCCGATCATCAAGAACAGGGCAAGAGGGAACTGTGGGCGAAGGTACATTGGAGGTGGTTGCCATGGCCCAGGCAGAGGCTGTGGAGGCCTAAAGTAGCGCTTGTCCAATAGCGTCGAAGCCTGCATCGGTCCCTCCTGCCTTCTTTACATGTCTGTGTAACTGACCCTAAATCTAGTGGTTCAAAGAAACAGCCATTTTCTCATGTCTTAAACTGGTGGTACTCTGGCATTTGGCTGGAGGACTGTAGGAATCCAGAGGGTCCAAGAGAAGTCTACACTCTGCCTGTCTTGGACTGCTGTGGGCTGGGCTTCTCTGGGTCCCTCCTCATGTGTCTCTGGGCCTCCCACCTGGTCTCTGTATTGGGTGGTCAATTTCTCACGTAGCTGCTTAGGACTCCTAGCACCCCAAGGTAGGAGACATGGTTTCAGGCTGGAACCACTATGGTATCACCCCTGTTCTCTGTGTGCTCCTCAAATGTGAGCTGTGCAGATTCCAGGGGAAGGGACAAAGGCCACTCCAAATGACAGGGGCATTGAGGAACTGTTCCATCTTTATGACAGAAGTCAAAGAGAATGAACACAGAAAGTTCATCGAGTTGAGAGATTAATAAATCCAGGCACTACCGATGGACTTGTTTCAGGCAAGTGTGAATTCAAAGTCACTTTTCAAGAAACTTACATAGAAATAGAGCTGGTAAAAGTAGACTCCCATACCCCTCATTTTTTTAGGAATAAAATTATGTCATATTTTGTGTTTCTAAAGAATCATTAGAAATCAGGTTAGGGAGGAGGCGGCTTGTGGATTGGTACATGCGACACTGAAGCCATTGTGTGAGGCTCCTGTTGGAAGGTGGTAGAGAATACCTCACATTGCTGCAGCCACAGTTCAGCACAGTCTGCAGCCAAGGGGCCACAGAAAATCCCCACTTGGATGAAATCTCAGGCACTGTGCTTCCTGTTCCAGATAAACTTGCACACCTGCATCCAAACGCACCAGCAGTACTGGTGGCAGTCGGCTCAGTCCCATGAGTCACAGTGGGACATGGTGCTTCTTCTGGGTGTATGGCAATCTGCTCAGTAGGTGGAACAGGACTGCTTGTGGGTTTCCAATGGGAAGTGGGTCTGTTCCTTCTAGGGAGAATTCATTTCATCCATGGGAATTTCAGAAATTACCAATTGCTCAGCTTAAACCCTGTGGCACTGAGTGGTACAGTAAAACCTGTGCCTCTTCAGCCTGCCCAGGACTGCGCCCATAGCCCATCCTGCTCTCCACTGGTCACTGAGCAGCCCCCTGCTGGTCAGGGCCACTGCTGCAGCACCCAGTGCTCATGTTCTACTTAGTCCTGGCCCCAAAGAGCTAGGGCAGTGCTGCCCAGCCGCCCAGGTTAGCTCTGGTCTTGAGGGCGGCCCTGCCTTCAGAGCACATGGAGCAGCTACTGTGTGTCCCTATATCAGAACTGTCCAAGGTTTCAGCGTCCACTGAGGGGCCTGGATGTAGCCCCTGCAGTTGGGGTAGGCATCAACTTCCTACATGGACTGTGCTTAGTGACTATGGCAGAAAACTCATTATCAAAGCCAAGGACACCTAGATACTCTCCTGTTTTCTTCCAGAGATTTTAACCACTGTGTTTTGTATTTAGCTCTTTTATCAGTTTAGACTAATATTTATGAAAGGTGCAGGGTCTATGTCTAGATTCTTTTTTTTCTGCATACATATATGCAGTTATTCCAACGCCCTATGTTAGAATGGTGCCCTTCCCATAGTGTTGTCTGTGCAGCTGGTCAAAGGGTAGCTGGCTGTGTTTGAGGGTCTGATTCTGGAGTCTGTTCCACTCCTTGATCTGCTGTGTGTCCTTCCACCAGCACCTCACGGCTGATTCCAGTAACTCTAGAGCAACTCTCCAAGTTAGGTCTGGAGATTCTCCATGGGTAGAGGGCCACTTAGCCTGGGTCCTTAGCCTCTCCGCACAAATTTTAGAATCAGCTTGTTGATATCCACAAGGGTCTGACTGGACTGTGGGACTTCATTGAACCTGTGTATCACTTTAAGGAGAGCTGCCATCTTAATTTTGAGTCTTCCTATCCATGAACTTGGAGTAGTTCCCCATTGATTTAGATCTTTGGTTTCTTCGCTCAGTTTCATTGTTATCTTTATGTAGATCCCGTGAACGTTATGACAGATTTACACCTAAGTATTTCATTTTTGGGTGCTGATATAAATGTCGTGTTTCAGATTTCTACTGTTCATTGCTGAGCTGGAGATGTAGCTCAGAGGTAGAGCGCTTGTGTAGAGTGCTCAAGGTCCTGGGTTTGACTCGCAGGCACTGCGAAAGACAAGACAAGCAAAAACAAACTGCTCACTGCTGGTAAATGTGTGTTAACTTTCATTCTTCAATCTTGCTGTAATGCTTAAGTAATTAAGCAATAAACAATCGGTTTCAGGAGTTGATTTTTGTTCATTTGTTTTTTTGCTGTAGTTATTGAAGATTTTCTACATGGAAATCATGTTATTGCAAGTAAGGATATTTTGTTTTTTTCTTCCCGCTCCATATGCCTTCTCTTCTTTATCTTTTCACATTAACCAGGGTTACCAGTATGGTGTTAGTAAGAGGGCGAGAGAGAGATCCTCGCCTTGCCGCTGATTCAGTCAGTGTCTTACCTCTAAGTATGACATTCTCTGTAGGTTTTTGTAGACTTTTTACCATGGTGGAGAACTTTTCCTCTATTCCTAAATTACTGAGAGTTTTCATTGTGACTGAGTGATGGACTTTGTAAATGCTGTTCTGCCCTGATATGATCAAATGATTTTTCTTTCTTAGCATGTTGGTACCATGGATCCTATTAGCTGATTTTCAGTTGCTGAAATAGACTGCACACCAGGGATAAACCCCTTTCTCCTGGTGTATAATTACTTCTAAAGACTGTGAGAATTGATTTGCTAATATTTTCTTCGGGACTTCTACATCTATGCTCATTATGATATCGGTCTGTCATTTTCCTTTCTAGGCACGTCTTCGGTTTAATAAAGGCGATGCTGGCTTCATAGGATGCACTAGCAAGCACTCAGCTCCTGTGTCCTGCGGGGACTGCAGTCACTGGAGAATCTCTTTCTGCAATGTTTGGCAGAATTCATCAGTGAGATTGTTTGGCCTGGTGCTGTTTAGATATGTGGAGTCCCCCAAAAGCTCATGTGTGAGACAATACAAGAATGTTCAGAGGTGAAAAGATTAGATTATGAGAGGTATAACCTAATTGGTGGATTAATCCACTGATATCACTGGGTGGTAATTGTAGGCAGGTAGGATGTGGCTGGAGGGAGTAGGTCACTGAGGGAGTGCCTTTTGGGTTTACATTTTGTCCCTAGTGAAGAGGGCTCTCTCTGCTTCCTGGTGCCACGTCCCGATGCTTTCTTCCCCGTACACTTCTGCCAGGATGTTCTGCTTCACCTCCATCCCTAAGGAATGGAGTTGTTTGCCTGGACTGAGACTTCTAAAACTGTGAGCCCCAAATAAAATCTTCCTCCTTTTGTTCTTGTCAATTCTTTTGGTCAGAGCAGCAAAAAAGCTGAGTAAAACAGGTGTTTTATTTTTAAGGAGGTTATTGATTATTGAATTGATTTCTTTAGTCAATGAGGCCTCTTCAGACCGTCTCTTTTCTCTGTAATGAGCTCTGGTATCCTGTGTCTTTCAGGGAATCAGTCATGTGATTTAAGTTATCACAGTTCTAGGCACAGAGGTATTCAGGTATTCAGGTATTCAGGTTCTTCCATTATCCTTTTGTTTTTTTTAATCATCTGTGAGGATCAGTAGTGATTTGTAATATTTCTGTAATTTATGATATTTGTCATTTGTATCTTTCTTTGTCTTGATTGCTCTTACTTGGAGTTGAACAATTTTATTAATTCTTTGAAAATAATCTTGACTTTTTATTAACTCTCCCTTTTAAATTTCAATGATTTTAGTTCATTGATTTACTATTTGTCTCCTTAATTTCCTGTAAGTTTTTCTTTGTTCCACAAGTTAGATTAGAATTGCACTACTTACTTTTTGTAATTTTGGAGATTTTCTAGATTTCTCATTCTTACTAATCTATGACTTGATTTTGTTTTGGTTGGAAATCAGATCTTGAAAGATTTTAAGATTGTGAAACTCGTTTAATATTAGTTGGCTCAGTTTGTTCTTCATGCATTTGTTCTTGCAAAAAACATTTACCATGCAGGTGTCTTTTTGGAAGTGTTCACCCTGCAGGTGACTTTCTGTATGTGTCCCTTAGGTCAAATTGACTGATAATGTTTAGATTATCTGTGTTCTCTCCAAGTATTTTATATTGAACTTTCAACTACACAGAGAGAGAAAGAAAATAAAGTCTTGGACTCTTTTAGTCAGTCTTTTCGCTGCTGTGACCAGAAGACCTGACAAGAATGACTAGAAAAGGCAGAGTTTATTCTGGTACTCATGGTTTCAGAGGTCTCAGTCCACGGATGGCAGACTCCATTCCTTGGAGGCTGAGGTGAGGCAGAACATCATGGTGGAAAGGCATGGTGGAGCAAAGCTGGTCAGGACATGGTACCAGGAAGCAGAGAGAGCTCCACTCAACAAGGACAAAATATAAACCCAAAGGCACCCCTGATGACCCTCCTCCTGCAGCCTCACCCCACCCACCTACAGTTGCCATTCACTGAATGCCTATCAGGGAATTAACGTGCTGATTGGGTTAAGGCTCTCATAACCCAGCATTTCACCTCTGAACTTTTTTGCATTATCTAACACATGAGCTTTAGGGCGACACCTCACAGCTATACCATAACACTGACCATGATTGTGGGTATTTTATTTTTTTCTTTTAGTTTTTCAATTGTTGCTCCATCGATTTGAATTATCTCTTTATGTATAATATCACACGTTTGCAAACCATATCTGACAAAGGACTAGCATCGAGAGTATTTACAGAACACTCAGAACTCACTGTAAAAGCAACACAACCTGTTTCTAAACTGGTGCACGGTGGGTCCCTAATCCAATTGGTGTCCAATCCAAGATTGGTGTCCTTCTAAAAAAGGAAAATTGGGCACAGCCACGCACAGGGACAGCTCCAAGTGAAGACAAAGGCAGAGGTAGACTGACTCTTCTATAAACGGAGATGCCTCAGACTGCTGCCAACCACAGGAGGTCAGTGACAGGCCTGGAGCAGATTCCACTGCAGGCGCAGAGTCAGCCCTGTTGGCACCCTGACCTCAGACTGCTGGCCTCTATATATGAGACTATAATTTCCCATTGTGGTTTGTGGTAGCAAACTAATACAGATGAAAACATACATTCATTAAACTTTTCTGCAAAAATAAGATGTCTAACACTACAAAGTTAACAATGGGCACATTGACATAAAATGACACAAAAATATTTTAAAAGATGTCTACAAATAGAGAGGACAAAGCATATCTCAAACCAATCCAACCAAACAACTAAGAAACAAACAAAAAATACCCACACATTGTAATCCTGATATTCAAGGCAAAAAGCCTGCAGTATAAATAAGAGTACCCATTTGGATTGTTTAGTAATTTATATGATGACATACAGTCATGAACATGTATTAGTAGGATCCCTAAGAACATGGGCAGTGAGGGAAATGTGTAGGGACAAATGTCTTGTGGAGGCTTTGGAGAGGAAACCGTAATGCACACTCATGTCTGGTCACAAGGCAAAAGTAAAGGAAGACATGACTTAAGCCACAGTGAGCTCACGTAGACGTGCAAAAATGTCCCTCTTTTGTAACGCTTGTGAGGTAGTCACAGCCATTAATCACATATCATGGAAAGGAGCCTTCATAAATTCCTTGTCCTGAGACGGTCCAGGCTGGTGGTTTCCATGTTCTATCCCTGTGGGAATTGCCTGGGAATTTTAAAGAACCAGACACCCACAGTCACTAGCTAGAACCATCACAGCCCATTGTGTGCATGTGCTGGACACGAACCACCCGGCAGACTGCTCTGTGCAGAGGACACAGCAGCCAACCGGACACAAACCACTCCTGCTTTCAGGGTGCTTCCTCAGAAGGCTAGAGGGCAGGTGGGATGATGTGGAGTGACTGGCACCTTGGAAACACTTCCCGAGAAGGTCCGAGGGCCCCAAGGAGAGTTCTAGTGGAGAGCGTGGGTTCAGAGCTGGGGCTGCAGCTGACGTCAGCCTTGGGTGAGCATCAGCCCAGGAAAGGCTGAGAACTCAGAGACAATAGAGGCTGCCTGCAGGAGGCCAGGGTGAGTCCGGGGCTGCCCAGCCTGTCAGCCCCATCGCTAAGGAACAGATGTCAAGGGAGCCTTGGCAGGAATAAGGCACAGGGTCCCGTTTTTCTGGGCAGTCTGGGACGAGCACCCTAAGAGATTCTAAGGACAGAACTCTCACCAGAACAGAGAAGGAATACCCGGACTGAAGAACAGGGACTTTTGTAATCTTCCTAGGGGAATTTGAGCCTTAACATTTGGTAGAATTACAAGTGATTGTTAAAATGATGCAATTAAATGAAAAAGATGCGACAGTGTCCAGGTAGTTAAAGGATGGGTATATATGGTTTGAAATACAACTGTAAAGATGACATGGAGAAGAATACCAAAGTCACTGGCATTCAGAGTGAATTTACAATTTTATCTTTTTTCAGATTATTTTCTTTTAAGAAAAGAAGAGGATTAATATAAATCAGCAAAGATTTTATTTCAGGCATTTAGAAAAGAACTAAAACAACTAAAACAGAAAAAGAGAATGAAAACCAACACATGAATGGCAACAGTGTACTTGAGAAGTGGCTTTGGGACTGACCCAGGAAGGATGCAGAGGCTCAGACTGTCTCTGTGCAGCCGCCATGAAACCCCGAGACATGATGGGAAGGAGAAGCCGCAGCTGCTCCCAAGCTCGACGAGCGCTCTCTGAAACCCACCAGCGACAGTCTCCTAGCAAATTGGGAAGTCTTATGAAACAGGAAAGGAGAATAAAAATCCACAAAATTGACTGCAGAAGAAGAGAAAAACTCAAGAAAAGCAGAACATGTTCACAAATGACAGCAGTCTCAGGCTTGGGTGGCTTCAAACTTTGACGGTCAGGTTGCTCCAGAGCGTCGAGGAAGAGGTGTTCTTGCTCGGAGACGTAGAGTGTGAACGCCTGGAAGGGGTGCTGCTGGGTGAGCGGCCCACGTACCACGCAGGGACACCTCAGCGGCTTCCCCGCCCGCGCTCGCCCAGAGCGCCCGGGGAACGTGCCAGGAGTGGGGCTGCCATCAGCGCCGTCACCGGAAGTCTGTCATCAGCGCCATCAACCGTCACCGGAAGTCTACCGTCAGCGCCGTCAACCGTCACCGGAAGTCTGCCATCAGCGCCATCAACCGTCACCGGAAGTCTGCCATCAGCACCTTCAGCCGTCACCGGAAGTCTGCAAGGACACGAAGCCAACTCGTCCGTAATGGGGAAACCGAGGGCTGGGAAGCATAAAGAGGCCTTGCCGATGTTCCGCTGCTAACGAAATGGCCCGTCCTTCTCTTCCTCTCCGCCACCTTGAGGTGAGCAGACATCTTGAGGTTGCATGCCCATCCTTCAGGCCAGCAGGGACGTCTAAACCAGGAGACCCTCAGCCTCGGGAACCCCGTGGGGTCGGGCACGCTGCAGCCAGGTCAGGCTCCCATGCTCCGTCCGCACAGGCCCGGCTGGGGCCGAGGGCCTGCCGGGGGTCCCGTTACCGACTGGTGTGTCACTGTGGTGCCATCAGTTCCAGCATCTTCTGTGGGTCAGGTCATGTCCCAGAGGTTGGAGTCCTAACGCTGACACCTGGAGTGTGGCCCTCTGTGGAAACTGGCCTTCATAGAGGTGATGGAGTTGAACCGACCTCATCAGCGGGGGCCTGGTCCAACATGAGCCCACCCCATGACCTTGCTTGACCTCCACGGCTCTCTGAAGGCCCTTTACCACACACGCTGGGGTCAGAGTTTCAATGCATGCTTTAGAGATGCGGTTCAGATTATTCTGTATTATTTAATTTATTTATTTATTGCTGAAAAGTGAACCAAATCTTAGTGCTTTTCAACAGTAGTGATTTCTTTTCTTGGCGATTCCAAGGGTTGGTCATTGGGCTGTGCTCAGGGTGACTCATCTTGTCCCTCCTGACACATTCATACATTCGAAGTGTTTTGCAGACCAGCCTGAGCAGTTGGAGCAGGAGGGTCTTATCTGAAAGGGGTGGTCTCTGTTCCCTGGGTCGGCACATCGTCCTGCAGGCTGGTCGGGTCTTGAGTGCCTATCAGCTGAACAGGGCCACCCTGCATAGAGCCACTCCCCAGAGTGACTGCCACAGCCCAGCACACGCCAGCAGAGATGCAAGGAGTGGGGAAACAGCCCCCAGCCCTCTACGAGGGACAGCAAAGTAGGGAAGGGTACCCTTCCTTCGTGCTGTGAGTAGCCCACCTACAACCAAGCAATTGTGTCCAAATCCAACAGTGATTTATTTGAATATGATTTTTTATCTTAAAAATCATCTTAAATAATTGAAATCAATATATTTAGAATTTTCTGAGAAGAAAAATGAGGAAGTCATGCTAATTAGATATTAAAATTTATGAAAATTATTAAAATGCTGTTGTGTCAGAATTAGAGGATAGCTATCAGAAGAGAACATGATGCTGAGAAGAGAACATGAGAACATGTATGATTTCTATACAAATTCAAGCCTTTTTAAAGACAATAAGCTGTCTCCATGGGGAAGGGATGGGTCATACAATACTGTTGAGAAATTTGCTTTCATGTCAGGCAATTTAGATCTTCACTAAACACTATACAATGAAGTCCAGATACTTTCAACAAGTAAATAGGGACATAAAACTAGGAGACCACTAAGAGGAAATACAATAATTAATGTGGAAGTCTCTAAGCCTAAAAGCAATGGAATAAATACAAAAACGAGTAGGTGTGATTACCTAAAAATGTTAAAAACATATGCATGTGCTAGGTCAACACCAAGTGACAGAGCGTGATGTGTTTAACCCAAGTAGAGGGGAGGTGTTCATACTCTACCAAGAAGTCCTGCAATGGGTCAGAAAAACCATTAAAACTGTAGGCATGTGGATGCAGCACGTGAAAGCACAGAAAATTCCCACACAACTACTATCAGACACATGGGAAAAGTTCAACCACGATGACAATCTAATAACATTTTATAATTTTTTCCAAAAATGATAACGCACTGCTTAGTGGTAACTATCTGTTAAATTGTTTTCAAATATTGCCGCCAGGAAAAACTGATGTTTCAATTCTGTTGGAGAACAGTTGGCAATGTGTCAGTGTTCTTCAACACAGTACCCTTTGACATTATCTTCCCAAGGAAATTATTACAAAATATGGGGACGGTCTCATGGGTCACCGAGCTCCTAAGGACAAAATACACTGAAAACTCCTGGGGTGGCCAGGTGCTGGAGGAGGAGAGGAAGGCCAGCCCCGGACAGAGGACGAGCTCCTTGCTCCAGTGGTGTCTGCCAGGCACCTGTGAGAGCAGACGGAATCCCAGGAAGAGAAGCCCGGCTGCTGTGCCGGAGGCCGTGGGCACTCCGTCCCTCCTGCACTCCCTGCCCCTGGAGCGCCCACAGCACCAAGATGACAGACCGTGAGTGCCTGAGCTTCAGGGAGGAGCCGGTGGGTCTGTGCGTGGACTGACTTGGGTCAAGCAGGAGAAGGGAGGGATGCCCGGGCCCTCGGGCTCCCACTCGGCCGGTCTCACAGGGGAGCCGACTCCACTAGCCGAGCTGGCGACTGGGAGCATCAGCCTGATGCTTGAGGTCACTCCATCAGACTGCAGCAGTCCAGGCGTCACTGTGAGACCTGCAGGAAGTGCCGCTTCTTGTCCCACCGTCACCACAGCGCTCGGGCTCTGTGATGTGCGTGGCTCTCAGGCCTGTTGATTTGGCATCAGTCTTTCCAGTCCACCTTTGATCTGCTGCAAGGTGGCTACAAAGCCCACAGCCAAGGTAGCGGCACAGGGCTGGCTCCACAATGCGCCTCCGAGAAAGGACGGTCCCAGGGGCCCCTCGCTGAGCGTGTACCAGCTAATTGGCCTGTTAGGGTCAGCAATTAGCTGGGAGCTATTCAGGACTTCTGACAGGGCCACCTTTATCTGTAAAGAAGCTCGGCATTGAACAATAACGCTGCAGCAGGCAGGGAGAGAGCCCAGCAGCAGGAAGCAGGTCCAGCATGTCAGGTGGACAGGGCCTTCCTGGGCTGCGGAATTATGATGTCATCCCTGCAAGTCAAACTCTGCCCCTGCCCGCGCCCTTAGGGCCACAGGGCAACTCTGCAGTCAGAGAAACTGCATTTCCCCTAGTCTCAGTGATGAAGTTGTATTTTTTTTTTTTAAAACTAAAAAAACGCACAGAATAATTTAAAGGTTATAATTTCCTTTCAAACAGTGAAACATTTTTTCACTTCAAAAATTATCTACTTTAGGTAGAGGGAAGTGGAGGGAGGAGAAGGGGTATGGGGTAGGAATGACATGGTATGGTAGGAGTGAAACAGACATTATTACCCATGTACACATATGACTGCATGACCCATGTGACCCTGCAACATGTACAATCAGAACAATGAGAGATACACTCCATCTATCATGATCTATCAAAATGTATAAATGCATTCTACTGTCATGTACAACTGGAA
Source organism: Sciurus carolinensis (assembly GCF_902686445.1). Taxonomy (NCBI): domain Eukaryota; kingdom Metazoa; phylum Chordata; class Mammalia; order Rodentia; family Sciuridae; genus Sciurus; species Sciurus carolinensis. The sequence goes on along the minus strand of NC_062227.1, from coordinate 79,925,308 downwards.
CAAGTGAAAACATTTCAAAAAGACCTACTAGTGTCCTTTTCAAGGTTAGTAAGAGCAAAGTTTGGAAAATAAAACTCAGAAAAGTCATCTCTGGACAGTCTAAAAGCTGTGTGCCTGCTTCGACGGCCAAGGGGGAAGATGGCATCTTTGCTCTGCCCTTCACCCCTTTGGTCCCTACCGTTTGCACCTGCAGTCTAGGAAAGGACACTGTCGTCCTTGTCAAAATGGTCCTTATTCCCCTAAGAACGTGGCCCTTATATAAACGTCCCTCCTCTGCTTCTCTGAGCTGTGTGTGTTTATTCGATTTCGGGTGGGGTGGAGGATCCACTCGCCACAGCCCACCTAACAAGCTAGGAGAGCGTTGTCTATCCTTGAGAGCCAGGCACCACAGGGCCCTTCACAGCTGGCCTTGGGGTCTGTGGAGGACACAGCCCCACTGGCCCTGCTCCCCTGCCCAGCTCTTGCCAGCCTCTCTCCATCCTTCCCTGAGAGGCACCAAACACATCACAAACAGAGACCCCGCGACAGGTCTGTGGATGACAGCTCTATAATTTTAGCATTATTTTACTACAATGTAAGTGCCTTATATATTTATGTAGCTTCATTTTACATCTGCTTTTTAGGATAATTGATTTGTACTTGTCTCTGCTACATTTTAGCAATTTGCTTCCCTTTTCTTCTCTTCTATATTTTTTCCTGTTGTCTTCCTCCCAGCTGTTCTCTATCAGAGGTGGAAGAATGGAGAGTGCTCCCTCAGCACCTGGGGTCCTCTGTAGCCCTGTCCTGCAGGAGAGGCCTGCTCCTGCCCGCCCTGCGCCTGGGTCGTGCAGTGCACTGAAGATGGGCCCTGGGGTCGCCTCGGTTGCCCTGGCCTGCGCTCAGCTGTGAGCTAAGCTAGGCCCACCTTCCCATTCAGGGACCCCTTCGAGAACACCCAAGCAGCAAAGTCTGTAATGGCAGACCTTCCAGGTGGACGGTCGGGCAGCAGGAGGGCACAGAGTGAGAGGGTGCATTTACCTGATAAAACCATTTCTGTGTGTCTTGGTTGCCAATTTTTCACCAAGAATCTAGCATTTCCTGTCCTGCAACAAGTTTACAGTTCTTTTCCCCCTTTCTCGCTCCCTTTTTGGTGAGACATTTCTGCACCACTGAGCTGACAGTTGAAATGTGGGCCCCTCCTGCAGGTGGTGTCAGCTGTGGGCCAGCCTGGCAGCGAGAGCAGAGAGGGAACAGCCGGGGGGAAAATGAAGCATTTTATGATTGTGACCAACCTGGCTGAAACTGTGTGTCATGTGTCAGAAACCCCGCGGCCCGGCGGATCTCAGCGGATGTAGCTTTGCCTCTCCTGACACATCCAAAGGCTCGCAGGACGCCAGCCCGCACCCGCAGCTCTCCCGGCTGACACGCGACCAGGCAGCTCTGCAGAGGGGGGGACCCGGCGTGCCCCCAGAGCTGGCTCCAGCAACTCCAAGGAGTGGGCTGCGTGGAGACAGGCGGGTCCACCAAGAGGCATTTCCAAAGTCTGGGCTCGACGGTGAGATGCAGTCAGTGCAAACTGACAGGCGAGCCGCCTGCCGTCTCGGGGCTGCGCCTTGTTTACTGAACTTCTCAGACTCCACGGAGATTCTCTCAAGGCACCCGTGTGGCGTCTCACAAGGAGCAGGGCTGCCAGACTCTCCATGTCATTTCTAAAGGGTGCGGAAGGTGAAAGGAAGGGACAGGAGGAAAAGAGGAGGCACAAGAGAAGGAACCCTATGAAGACAAAGCTCGGTGCTCAGCAGCTTCAGTCTGAAAGCTTACAATTACGGGAGCCACAGATTTCTGTTTCTTCTCACAACTGCAAAATAAAGCAGATGACTTGTTATCTGTAGGGGAATTAATTAGCCTCTCTATATCCATCTAGCTTCTATGTTATTTTTTTAAATTAAAACTTCAGTAAATATGCATTTTTTGAAAGAACCAAGATAGTTTTCACCTGTATTTGTAGAATAGAAATGTTTGAAAGCATAGCATTCCACACTCGACAGAGTTGCAAGTGCATATTCAGAGCACAGAAGGGGAAAGCACAGGGCACTGAGGTCCGAGCAGAGCAGCACGGAGGTAGGAGGAGAATCAAGGCCTCTGAGATGACCAGATGCAAGACTGCATGAGGCCAGTGCCCAGGACACTGTTCCACGTGCTGACGTGGCCTGGCTCTTGAGTCCTGGTTCCCATATGTCCTGGAGGATGCTGGGGAGAAGCAGCTCCCCAGCAGCACCACTGGTCCACGGGGAAGTTAGGTCCATGGCGAGAAGCCTCTTGAAGCAGGGCAGCCATGCTTGGGGACAATGGCTTGTTTTCTCTTTGAAGTCATCGCTTTTGGACTTTATCAGTTCCAGCAATTCTCACCCTTGTCGTAGTGGAATTCTGCTGTCCCTTCTTATACTTAAGATAAAAGTCGTATAATATATACGATGTTCATAGATGTATCTGTGCTGTACATGTGTGTGTACCTGTGTGCATATACTCTTTTGATTCTGAATTAAAATTAATTTTATTGTTAAAAATTTCAACACTTAAGATTTGTTTTTACAAACCCAGTTTTAAAAAAGATGAGATTTGATAAACAAAAGATTTTCAGTTGCTTTTGATTTTTATTTCCCAGGGCCTTGGTCTTAGAAGCTCGTAGGTGTATGAAGAAGGCTGATTACGAACCGCAACCAAGCTTGGCCCTCCTCCGCCTGACACCTCGCTCTCATGCTGAACGCCTTCCTCTGATCTCCCAGCTGCTTTCATGGTCATGGCGTTTCTCTGGATTTACAATGAACGGCGTAATCCTTCTGTTGTTCGCCCTGGCATTGGGTTTCCAGGAGGCACGAACCACGTTTGTCACTTGTAGGATCACCTAACGACCTCTGCCAGGGCAGGGCTGCGAGGGTCAGCGATCTAGCGCAGCCGTGCACGGGGCTCCAGCTGCAGGGGGCCCGCTGGCCGCGGTCTGCGCCGAGGTTCGTCGAAGCCCTGGCACGTGACTCTGTCCTTGCTTCTCCGAATGTTCTCAGCATTTCCACCCACTTAGGGTCACCTAGATGATTTTTATTGCTTTAATTCATAGATAAATGGTATCTTTAAAAACGTTCTGTCATCCCATAGAGAAAAATGGCCTTGAATGTTCTGATTGGTCAAGATTCTATGTATTTCAGGATGTTTAAATATCTTCAAAGTTCTGAAAATTCTGTTTCATTCCTTGGTATCATATGATTGACTGAAATGGGACAGGGATCTTTTTTCAATTATTTTCTACTTCTAGGATTTGGTACCCTAGGGAATGACCCACTTTACGCGGATTTATTTTGTGATTTACTTCCTTATTGTACCCACTCACTAGCTATGAGCCTCTCCTTTCCTCCTTATATTTAGTTGATATTTGGATTTTATTTATTGAGTAAATAGTAAGTAACTATCTCAATAAATAGATGCTTATATTAATTCTCAGATCAATTTTATTTAATCAGATCCCCTAGCTGCATCTCATATTTTATTGTGTTAAACCAACAACATGATTTCCTAACGCTGTCAACAGCCCTCCTGGTGCAGGTCTGGGTTTAGGCGACTGCTCCCCATTGAGCACGCCCGTCTGCCCGTCTGCTGCGATTATGGTCCTACTGCCAAGGAAGCAGCTTCCAGTCCTGATGCAGCTCAAGCTTCCGGAAGACAAGGCCCGCGCGCCGGGGCGGTGCGGCTTCCGTCCGTCTTCACTTCTGTGCCGCTGGTTCACCTCCAGGCAGGAGGTAGCTCCTTGAGGGCGGGGCACCCAGGGCCCCTCGCAGGGCCCTGTGCTGGGGCGGGACCCCGGACTCAGGAACCCCGTCTGCTTCCATACGCTGCCCATACTTAAGAAGGGGTGGGAATTTCCTGTTCTTGCAAGTAAAAAATCTGAAGTTAAAGATGGTTTCAGAATTATTTCTGCAGTGATCTTTTAAGTTTTACTCTTCAAAGATTTTCTTATTTTATAAGTCAACCTCAGAAATATTCTTCTAAACAATAATTCATTTTATAACAGCATCACCACTATTAATGTAAAAATTTTAAATTATTCTTAATAATTCAAAATATTTATCTATAATAACAATTCCTTTTAAAATTGTAGTTTTCTGTATTTATGGGAATTAATTACTTAATATCTCAATTATTTGTCAAAAATTTGTGTATGCATTTGAATATTATGAGAAATTGAATGTATCTTAAAAAGTACAAGTTCTTTTTTTCTTAGTGTCTCTCATTTTTCTCTGTTTTATCTTTATTTTTTTTCTCTTGGCTTCCCTTTTCTCACTTGAAAGCCTACTGAGTTAAACTTTAAATAATTTATTCTCATATTTTCATGCTTAAAAAATGAATGCAACATACCTATAGATTTCTCTGTGACCGTATCTTTGAAAACCTGGAACAAACTTTTTTTGTTGTTAGTTACAAAATTGTTTTTTTTTATTTTTTATTTTTACAGACTGAATTTCGATTCATCATATACAAATGGGGTACAACCTTTTTCATTTTCTGTGGTTGTACACAAAGTTGATTTACACCGTTCATGTAATCATACATGTACATAGGGTGATGATGTCTGTCTCAGTCCACTATCTTTCCTTCCCCTACCCCCTCCCACCCCGTTTTCCTCTACACAATCCAAAGTTTCTTCATTCTTCTCTTGCCCACCCACCACCCTACCTCATTAAGTTTTATCATCCACTTATCAGAGAAAACATTCAACCTTTGTTTGGGGGGGCTTGACTTATTTCATTTAGTATTATATTCTCCAATTGCATCCATTTACCAGCAAATACCATAATTTTACTCTTCTTTATGGCTTAGTAATATTCCATTGTGTATATATACTACAGTTTCTTTATCCATTCATCAGTTGAAGGGCATCTAGGTTGGTTCCACAATCTAGCTATTGTGAATTGAGCAGCTATGAACATTGATGTGGCTGCATCACTGTAGTATGCTGATTTTAAGTCCTTTGAGTATAATCTGAGGAGTGGGATAGTTGGGTCAAAAGGTGGGTCCGTTCTAAGTTTTCTGAGGAATCTTCATACTGCTTTCCAGAGTGGCTGCACCACTTTGCAACTCCACCAGCAGTGTATGAGTGTGCCTCTTTCCCACATCTGTGCCAACATTTGTGCCACATCTGGCACAAAAGTTTTATTATTATTAGTTTTAAATGTCCTATAATTATTTTATTTCTTCTTAATCAGGGTTATTTAGTTATTTGTTAATCGAAAGGTTGATATTTGTTAAAGCTTTATAATTTTTTCTGAGATTATTGCCTCCTAACCAGAGAATAGAGTTTAATTTTGAGCATTTTTAAATCTCTCAAAACATACTTCAAAATGGACCCCTAGGAAGTCCACTTCCAGGTGCTGTGGAAACATTTTTCCTACTCCTCTCTTTAACACAACAGAAAACCCTGGACACACAGGAAACTCTGCAGTGAGGCTCAGAGAAGTCAGGGACTCGGGGCCCAAGGAATGGTGCTCGGCGCGCTGTGTGGGGTTTTCTGCCCCGTTCCAGACTCAGCTGAGGGAGCCAGTGACCCAGAAGCACAACTGCACACACAATAAGGGCTAGTGAAGTCACTCTCAAAGGACCAGGAAGGCAGGAGGCTTTTAGGTGTCACCTTTCTGCACCAGCCAAGTGCACAGAAAACCAGCACCCGTACCAGCCCGGGCTGAATGGGCACCGAGACCCCCATCTCACAGGGTGGTATCAAGATCCCTAGTCCCCTCTGCAGGGTGGAGGTACCGCTCTCCAGCAGACAGGTGCTGTGGGCCCCTGTCAGAGGAAGGATGGCTCAGGAGAGAACTGGAGGCGCATAACATGAACCCACTAGTGCCTGGGTTTCAGGAAGCAAGGCAGTAGTTCACTTTGCCACGAGCCAGGAGACCCCAGTGTGAACAAGGAAAGGTCACCCACATGCACTAACATTGAGGTGACAGAGACATTCACTATCTGATAAGAATTCTGAAGCAGCACCTCAAAAATTCTCCCAGGAGCGTTACAGACATGCCCATGCAGTTGAGAATACAGACAACCTCAGCAAGTGCACACAAGGTCTCAGCCAAAACGCAGACGGCAGAAGCAAGAAGCGCTTCAGAATCTCAGAAATGGAAAATGTGCTAATCAAATAAAAAATGGGTAGGTTCAACGGCAGAGGGAGGATTCAGAAGGAAGAATCAGTGAATCTGATAGAATAAAAATTACCAAGTCTATACAACGAAGACAAGATAACTGATAGAAAAGGAACCTAAGCAACTTATAGGACGAAAGCAAAAGATCCAACGTCTGCACCATGCACACCCTAGAGAGAGAGAAGAAAGATGGGGGTCTGGAAAGTCATTGAGACAAAGAAATAATGACTAAAATCTTACCATCCGATGAAATAGGTAAACTCAGGTTCAAGAAACTGTGGAAACCTCAAAAATGTAAATGCTAATAAATTCACAAGAAAACTCTCTGTAGTTGCAGTCGCGAAGACTCAAGGCAAAGATCTCAAAGTTAGAGACATGGAAACACACTGACTTGCAGCTTACGTGATGGGGTGTCTTGGAGGTAACGGGAGAACACAGGGAAGTGGCAGGTTTTCCCAGGGTTGTGGGGCAAGAACCCAGGGCCCTATCCTCAAGAAAAAGATTCTTCAATAGTGATGGAGGAATTGAGACAGTCTCAGAGGAAGGCAACGCGGAGCTTGTCCCCAGCAATTCTGCCCTAGTACAGCTGAAGGAACTTCTCTGTGAAAAGTAAATTAGGAAGGAAAGAAACTTGAATATCTGGAATGAAAAAAGAAGTTCACAACAGAGCAAAATTGTGAGTCAGTACACAAGATTGTTTCTCCTCTTGAGTTCTCCAACTTATGTATGACAGTCAGAGCAAAGCTGTAGCACTGTCTAAGCCGTTCTGAGTGAGAGCAGAGGAAATGTTTGCTACTTGATAATGGGGAAGAGGACTCGCCTGCAGTCTCGGTGGGAAGTGTCGACACCAGCAGACTGATAAGCATACATAATGCGCCATCCAGAGCAGCCACTCAAAATCTATGCAAAGTTCTGCTTGAAACTATTATAGATGCATCAAAATAACAGTCTAAAACAGCCAGATGATCCATAGGGAAGCAGGGGAAGGAAAATAAACACCCAAAACAGAGGGAATGAATTGCGGATAAAAACAAAACTACAGACTGCAGCCCTACTATCTTAATTATCACATCCATGCACAGGTCTAAATCAAAGGAACAAAAGTCAGAAGTCAACAGAATGGGGGATTTAAAAGATGACCTGAGTCTATTTCATCTATAAAAATCTTGCTTCAAATGTAATTGTACACATAGGTTAAAGTAAAAGGACGAAAATTATATACCATGTGAACACAAATTGAAAGAACCAGGAATGGCACATTACTACCTAATAAGGTATGTCTCAGAGTAAAGCAAACAACAGAGAGCAAGTCCACGCATGATAAGCTCAGCTCCCCCCAAAGATAGAGCAACTCCAGGTGCATCAAACATCAGAGTTAGAAAATGTATGGGGCCAAAATAGATAGAACTGAAAGGAGAAAGAGACGAATTCATAATTCCAGTTGGAGAATTCAAATCCTTTTCTCAACGATCACTGGGATGACCAGAGAAAATGTCATTAAGAACCTGGAGGATTCCACACCATCGTCACCCAGGGGAATCCAACCAACCTCACCAAACACATTGGCAAAGACAGCAGAGTGCACTCTTCAGGCTCCCACTGAAGACACACAGACCTAGACCATCTCTGGAACCATTAAATGGTTTTTGTCCACAACAGGAACAGCATCAAGCAGGAAATCCACAACAGAAACATAACAGGAAAACCTCCAGCATCTTGGAAGCAACACATCACACATCAATGACCCCTGAGTCAAAGAGCAAATCTCAAGGAAAATAACGGGTGAAAATGAGCTGCATCAAAGCGAAACCCATCCATGAAATCTGTGGGACACAGCGGAGGTGCTGTTGAGGGGAAGGTCTACTGCACAAAAGGACACAGGAGAAAAGAAGAAAAGTCTGAAAGAGTCTAAGCTTCTGGGCATGAAGCTAGAAAGGGAAAACTAAATAAACAGAAGCCAGAAAAGGAAATAAGAGCAGAAATCAGTGAAATTGAAAACAGGATAATAGGAGAGAACATCAGTGAAACGTATCTCTCAAGCAAAAATCGATAGCACTGACAAAAACCAGGCAAGCCAGCTGCAGACCTCACGTGACCACCTCCTCTGGAGTGCAGATACAATCGTCAGCAGAGTACCCCCAATAGAATCCAGCCACATGCAGAGACTCACACGCCACCAGAAAGTGGGTCTCATTCCAGGGAAGCAAGCCTGCTTTAATGTTGAAAACACCATGAATGCAGTTTACTGTACGAATGAGCTGTCATGATTTGGATCTGGAACCTTCCCCAAAGACTCATGTGTTGCTGGCATGGTCCAGAGGTGTAGCTTTGGGACGTGAGTGGCTGACGAGGGCTCTGACCTCGTCAGTGGGCTAATCCATCGATGGCTGAATGGACTCCTGCGAGATGGAGGGAACTGTGGGCAGGGGGCACGGCTGGAACAGGTAGGCCACTGGGGGTGAGCCCTTGGGGACATATCTTGCCCCTAGTCCCTCCTCCCTCTCGATTGTCTTCCTGGCTGCTGGAGCTGAGAGTTTTGCCCCACCTGCCTGCCCGCCACGATGCCCTGCCCAGAGCAATGCAGCCAGCAGACAAGGGATGAACCCTCTGAAACGGAGCCAAGACAGGCCTTTCCTCCCTTGAGTTGTTTATCTCAGGCATGTGTCACAGTGATGAAGAGCTCTCTAGCACACGAGCTGAAGAAGAAAAATCACATGATCATATCAATTAAGGCAAAACCATATTTGACAAACCCAATACCCATTAATGATAAAAATGCTCAGTAAATTAGGGATAGAGGTGAGTGCCCTCAGCTTGATAAAGAACGTCCATCTGCAAGATGCCAGCGCTGGCAACACGGCCGATGACGGAAGAGCGCGGACTTTCCCTGCTCCTGAGCGCTCGGCCAGGATGCCCACACTCATCGTCAAGCCCACCATGACGCTGGGGATTCCAGCCATCAGATAAGGCAAGGAGTGGAAGGAGACTGCATGCGGGTCAGCACAGAAAATCACTCTCCCTGTAGACTGCATGATTAGGCACGAGACATCAAGGAATCTACCACAGAGATTCAAACCTCCCAGTGCTGACCTTCAAGTTCATGACGCTAAGCCAGTGTGAAAATTCAATTGCATTTCTACACACCAAGAAGGAAAATGTGGAAACCAGAACTATAAATACAAGGCCACTGACAGTAGTTTCCAAAAGGTAAATGCTTAAGTGGAGAGCTAACAAAACACCTGTAATATGCATGCGGAAAATTACAAAAGACCTTTAACAGAAAGCAAAGAAAATCTAAAGAAATGGAGAATCTTTGCTCATGATTCGGAAGATTCAAGGTAGAAAGACATGAATTCTGCCTAAATTCATATTCATGTCTAAGACAATTCTCATCAAAGTTCTAGCAAGACTATAAATGGAGATAAGATTATTCTAAAATGTACATAGAGGGGCACAGGCCTGAAAAAAGCTAAAATAACTTCCAAAGGTGGAGACGGGGGCATCTGCGGAGGAGGTACGCACAGGTCCTCAGAGCGTGGGGCCATGAGGGTCCCACACCAGAGCAGCCCACTGGCTTTCACCGAGGTGCTGCGGTGACTCAGGCAGCCGGAAAGCCTTTCCCACGGAAGGCGGAACCTCAACCCAGCCCCACCTCCTGCATAGGTGGTGACTCAGAAGGGATGAGACCTAAATGGAGAGTGTTTCCTCATGAACCTTTTGGAGGACACGTGGAAGGACATTTTCAGGATGGAAGCTTGGTGAAAGGGCCCGCCTCTCAGTCCTCAAGAGGGAAGTGCCAGGAAGTCAGGCATTTGCTGTGGGGAAAGCCCTGTGAAGAGGAAAGACAGACAGCCACGCGCACACAGCCGAGGAAGGACTCCCAAACCCAACCGTAAGAAAGAGAAGAGTCCAATCAGAAAATAGGGAGATGACCGGAGTAGACCTTCCACTGAGAAGGGCGCACGAACGAAAATAAGCCTGTGGAAGAAGTTCAACATCACCAGCCTTAGCAAATGCAAGTTAAGACCATCTGTGATACCACCACACGCGTGTTAAAGCAGCCACATAAAACCAGCGACAGCATCCAAGGCTGGCAGTGATGCAGGGAACAGCCACTTGCTGTCGGCCGATGTCCCTCAGACCTTCCCAGGCTCCAGCCTGCCCACCTGCTGGGCCTGACTGCTCCTGGATTCCACCTCCTAACAGCAGACCTTCTCCCTGACCCCTGTGGCAACCGTGATCCCTGCAATGACACTTTTCCCACAATGCTTCTCCACAGTGCCCTTTCTGGCTGCTCCCCTGACCTACCGCCTCCTTCCCAGCAGTGTCCTCCACACTGTCCAGTCTCCTGGGCTCGCACACAGCCCTGCTGGTCTGAGGCTGGGAAAGCAGCTTCCTTTGCCTCCTTGCCTGCCGTTCCTTCACCTCTCACCATGCGGAGGTTTTGCTGCCAGCTCGTTCCTTAAATATTAACAGTCTATCTGCGCTTGAATAGTAGAGATGGGGACTCAGGCTCCAACGGCACAACATGTCTGGGTTCTTGGACCAGACAGCATCCCTCCGTTCCCACAGTTTCCCGACTTCTCACCCAGCAGGTAGGAGCCCGGCTGCACTGCACACTTAATGATTGATGATTTGTTGCAAGAGTATACATTTCTTTATTCTTGTTTTTTTTGGGGGGGTGGTGGTCAGTATTGCTCGTCTGCTTATTCCTATGAGGCCAGAACGTCATAGGTGAGCAGACTTTGAAGTCTGTGCTGGGGTAACACGTGACATTCTGCTTGGGAGGCTGGAGGATGGTTATTCCAACAGGCAAGATGGAAAGATGGAAGGTAAGAGAAGGAGGTTTGCTGGGGTGAGGGAGAAGCACCTCCCGGTACCTTTGGCTGGCCACGTGGAAACGCCTATTGATTTCCACTGGTCACATTTCAAGAAGAAGACAGGAAATGTATGTTGGAAGACCAGAAAGAAGCCCAGGGACAAGCACAGGGTCACAGGACAATGGTGAGCTTGAAGGGTGGTCATGTGACCCATGAGATCATGTATCCTGGGAGAGTGTGGACAGAGAGCAGGAGAGGACCTGCTGGACTCTTGTGAAAGACTTAGGCGTGGGCATTTCAGGTACCACTGAGGTAGAAACGAAGACTGTAAGATGGATCCCTGGACCAGGTCTGGTGTTGGAGGGTGAAGGCCAGACAAGGACCAAACGGGCCTCGTTCCATCAGTGTAGTTAGTTTTGCAGAAGCAGAAAGGACAGTGATACTTGTCAATAACTGCCACCCATGTTTCTTCATGTTCTACCAGAAGGTTCGTGTTTTAAGTCAGGCCTGGGTCCACACAGAGTGGGGGTTGGCCTGGCCGCTGGGCTCCAGAGCCCGAGCTGCGAGATGGCGGGGTGCGGCGTGCCAGGGCCAGGTCTGCTGCGTGGGACTTGCCCACCCTCTCCAGGCTGCCAGAGTCGGACCTAAAACACCTACTGCTCTTGTCCTGCTCGCCATGTGTTCACAGCATCCCTCTGCTTTCCCAGGAGTGGCAGTCTCCTTTCTGCTTTACCTGGGAAGGACCGGTTTTAGAGAGCACCTTGTCCTTGGTCCTCGGGCCCATGGGATCCATTGGTTGTCATTTCCATTCTCTCTCACCTAAAACTTCTGCTCTCGGAGAGACTACAATTCTGAAACATAGACATTTGTTTCCTCACACCACAGGTTAAGCTTCCAGAAGGACATTACTGTGCCCCAGCTCTCTCCATCCCTTGGATTTTTCAGCAACTTGAGCCCAACCCCATTTCTGTGCTTGCTCACACACGGGCTGAACCAGGGTCTCTGGCACGTCAGTTCCACAGAGGTCTACCTGTTCTGCAGAGTTCCACAGCTCAGAAGCCCAGCAAGTCCCAAGCGAGGCTCCATGTCCCACGGAGCCTGGAAAGTGTGTGAGGAGGGGACGCGCACGGCTTGCTCAGGGATCATTTCCCTGTGGACCTCACGCTCAGGCGACACAGGCCGACATGGCCAGCTTAATATTCACGATGCCCATGCATGTACACGGAGTGGCCCGGCTGCTTTGGGGCAGCGCCATCTCACGCAGCAGCACCGCCAGCATCTGGACAGTCCACCATGTGGCAGACGAGCGTCAATGGAGACCACGGACAGGGACTGAGCCTGCCGGCATGAGAAGTGGCAGGGCCCGCGGAGCCCTGACGGGGGAGAGTTCTGCTCGCCTTTGATTTGGCTTCTCCTGAGCAAGGCTTGAATGCGGCCACGGTCAGCCAGCATTGAGAGGACGAAGTGACCAGGGGAGGAAGGTGGACGGTGACTACTTCAGCTGGATCAGTGTAAGCCGAGCTGCAAAGGAAACACGCCTGTCCCTCTACTCCTCTGGACGGTGTTGCAGACGCACGGCACATCCTCCTCCCAACCTTTGGTGACCTTTACAAGGAAACCAGGGAGCCGTGGACCTCCATGGTTCCCGTCCTTCCGACTGGGAGCTTCCTTTGTGGGCTGGGACGTGGCCTGTTGGCGACGGCACAGGAGCGGGCATCTAGGCTCCGCGCAGCAGCCAACAGGTGGCCGCTGGCTGGGGGCAGACTGTGAGAAGAGGAGGGGGCCCAGTACAACCCCAGACTCCCCTGTGGAGCCCACAGAGTGCAGCTTTCAACACGCAGCCCTCCCCACCTTGACTTCCACTACCTCTGTGCCAAACGGTGTCCTCTGGGGATGAATTGATAGCTGTAATTACCTTCATTGAGGTTAATTGAAGTTAAACTGCCTCATCAGACCACAAGTTCACCAACACATTAATAGAATTTAGACAAATGTCATACCTTGGCTTGAAATAGAGATCACTATTGACATGAATATTTTATGTAGAATAAAGTGTACATTGGAAATGCAGTATACACAGGTACGCGTTACCTTGGGTGTATTAATTAGCAAGTTCATTCATTCAATAAACCAGAAATGCTCACTATGTAATGACTTTTCTGAACTCTGGGGACCCAAGCGTGAGTGACTTGCTTTATCTCCAAGGAGTTCATGATTTAATGAGCAGTTGATGCTTTGGGAAATACATGTCTACACTGCCAGAAACTGAAAAGGTGAGAAGAGAAACAAAGAATATAGAAACATGCTCCTAAGGGTTAAGAACAAGTAGATATTTGGAAAAGATAGCTCAGTGGATGAGTTTCTGAAGAAAGGGAGACAAAGCAACGGCGCCAGGGAAGGGGTGGTCCTTCCAGAGACTTTCTGAGCCTGTCCAGAGGGCTCGGAGAGTGCCGCTCACCATCTCGTCCCCTCCTCGTGGGCCAGGGTGAATCCCAGGCTCTCAGTAATGAAGGCTCTCTGCACCAAGCCTGGCATGCAATGGGAGCCAGGGGGTCCAGCGGCTGGGAACCCAAGCTTCAAATGAAGTGCCCCATTCCTAGGAGCCAGGTCCAGGCAGACCCACAACAGAAAGTCACAAGCTCTAGCACAAGGACCAAGGAAACCAGAGAGCTTTTGGTAGAGGAGAGTTGGGCAGGCAGAAGCCACTGAAGGCCAAAGAGCTAGCTTAGGCACAATCTGGGGAAGTCCAAGAGGCACTGAAGAGACTGGCTAGCTAGATAGCACCCAAACGGGTCCATATCTGTTTGATGACTGATCAGGAAATATATCTAAATGACCCCTACATATGAGACAGTGAAGTCTGACATAGGGGCTAGAATACAAAGAAATGTCAACGGTCTCAGGTTTAGACAGATTTCCATCTCTTTTAACAATTTAGATCCGACCGCATCACATTTTTCTAACACTGTGTCTACAGCTGAGTGACGTTTTGGGGGTGGTTTTGGGAATGAGCTGAGTGGGAGAGGCATCCTGTTCTCACCAGAAGGGTACTGCTTGGGGACCAGGCATGTGAGAGGAGGCTCTGTCACTCACTGGTGGTGTTACTTCCCACAGTTGCCTGTCTTCTCTGAAATTTAGTTTTCTCTTCTGCAAAGTCTTAGTACTATCCCCACTTTTAACAATTGGGATCCTTTAATTGCAAGCAACATGGATTTCTAATGAACAATCTAAGAAAAAATGGTTTTAGTGAGAGACTATAATGTAGCTTATAGAAATCAAAGGAAGCTTGTAGACATTTTCATAAAGAACAGGAATCAAGACTTTGCCTGGGGCCCAGGAGCAAGAGTTAGCCAACAGTCAAGTCAAGGAACTACTGTTGCAATGAATGAGCACCATTGATTGTTTTAATCCTTGCACATTGTGCTCAAGCGTCAACCGCCGGGGAGGGTTCAACTGGCCTAGCTTGCCAGTGTACTAGCTCTTGAGTTGGGGAGGGCAGGGACTCGAGCGGTGAGATTCTCAGGACTGGATGTATTTCCAGGAGGTTCCATCCTGAAAGAAAGTCAAAAGACATCAACAAAGGAGGTGAGAAGGAAATGAGGGTGCAGCTTTCCCCGGGCTGGGGCTGCTCTGTGATGGCGGCCAGGCCCCGGTTCCTGCCGGTGCTGTTGGCTTTGCACCTCTGTGACCAGAACCTGTGACAAGGACAACTCAGTGGCTCGAGGTTTCAGAGGATCCGTTCCACAGTCACCCCACTGCAAGGCATAAACAGGTGGCGAAGGGCAGGCAGAGGGAGAGAGGGAGGGGCCGGAGAGGAGGGCCCTTCGGGACTGCCTCCCCCTGGGCCCCACCCCCACAGCCCACTCAGCCACAGTGGATGAGTCCACGGATGAGGTCAGAGCCCTCCCCATCTAATCAGGTCCCCAAAACCCCTCCTCTGAGCACAGGAGACTTTGGGGGACATTCCAGAGCCCAGTTGTAACCATGCCCTTGCCACCAGGCATCAGACCCACCAGAAAGCTCAGAGGAGCTGCCCAAGGACAAGCTGACTGCAGCAGGAGGGAGACCACGTCCTTCCTCATCTACAGCAGCTGCCTTGGAGGAGGTCAGTGCCCTGGTTCTGCTCACCCACTGACGGCAATGCCCACGGTCTTTCCTCCCCACACCTCTGAAGATTTACCTCTTGAATTCATTCATCCACTCCAGATTTTGTTTCTGATTTATTGTTTTCAGTTTTTTCCTTATTATGTTTTCCTTCTGTTTTTGTTATACAAGAATGCACAAAATTATTTTCTTAATACACGAATTGAACACTTCATTTGTTCTTTTCCAATATAGAATTTAGACAGGGAAATAAATTTGCTTGTGGGTCTGGTTTAGTTATGTAGATTTCAATCTGTAACATTCATGTTTCTTATTAGTGTACTTTTAATTTCCTCTTTGACCATTAATAATGTACAATATTATTTTTAAATATACAAAAGAATTTTTAAAGAGTAAAAATATTCTCCTTTTTTTTCATGAAGAATTTATGATTCTTTAAACTCTCCACTACATTTCAAGATTCTCTAACCTATTTACAAGTCTTGTGTTTTAAAATAATGTTTTCCACATTCTGTATTTTGTCCTTGATATTTGCAAGTGTATTTGGATATTTATGTGTTCAATCATTTTCATGTTTGTTGTGAGTCGTGATTGATCATGAACTCCTGCCTGTTCTTGTCCAACTCTCTTAATGGTCCAGAGCGATTCTCCTTAAAGTGTGAGCGGCCTGTGAGCTGACCATGTTTTTACATTTAATTGGTTGGAAACAATCCAAAGAGGAATAATATTTTGAAGCATGTGGAAATCAAATGGAATTCAGGTTTCAGCACCCGTGGGCAAAGTTTCAGAGGGCCTCAACCACCCTTGGGCATATACACGCCATCGTTTTCTTGCTGCAGGGTCAGAGCTGAGTAGTGCAGAAGAGGCCACCAAAGCATAAAATGCCAACTCTTGGGCTCTTTACAGAAAGCATTTGCCCTCCTCTGTTCTAGAACGATGATCTGAGCCTTTTCCTATGGACAGGTGTGAAGCGTGGGGTTTAGGCTGCCCACGCGGAGCTCCGTCCCATTCGTCGCCCCAGTTCACTGGAAGGAAAGATGAGGACATTCCTGTGCACACCTGACGGTGCTCCTGTGGCAAGGCTAGTGCTGACTGGCTGCTTGCAGGTGACGAGGCTGCCCGTCTGGTCAACGCCCGAGTTCTGACTACACTCTGAGCTCCCAACACTCTCCACCAAGCAGGTGGGCTGCAGAGCATGGGTCAGCTCTTCCCCTGGGGCAGCCTTGAATCCTCCTCCCCTTTATGCTTCTGAAGAACTCCCTGAGAACTCTTTTCCATTGTGAGGAAGTCCCTCCCGTGTCGCCTTCACCTGAACATCATGTCCCGGCTTGCTGAAAAGCTGCTGTTTGGGTGTTGGCCTCAGAGGATCGCTGGGCGGCATGTCTTCCACGACACGACACATGTCACTGTGTCTCTCTGGTATTTGCCGTTGCCCGTTCCACAAGCAAGAGGCTCTCAGCCTGTTTTAGTCGCCTGCAATGCCGTCGTGAAAGCGATGTTCACACGACAACACACCCCCACGGAAGATTCGGATCATCTCCGTGGTGTCCGGATCCTCTGCTCCCCAACCACATGGAGGTTACAGTGCCCTGGCAAGATGGTCACTGACAAAATAATGATCCCATGATGTGTTTCAGTGATGAAGGGGAGAGGGAGGGACATGGGACTCATGGAAGAGGAAGTAACGGGGACAGCGTTTAAAGAAAGTAGCTCAATAATGGAGACCTGATGTGGGAGACTGGGACAAGCATTTCCAGGAAAGGAAGGAGAGCGTGTGAAGGCCTGAGGAGAGCGCTGCCCAAGGGCCTGGGGATTCTGTCTGCCGGTGTGCAGGCTGCAGGGCCCAGAGCCAGGCCTCAGGAGCCTGGCCAGCAAGAGGCTGGAGCTGTGCAGTGTGGGCAGGGTGAGGGGCTCAGAGCCAGGTGGAGAGAGCTTTGCGGGGTGCCACACGAGCAGGTGGCAGGTGGGCTGCAGGCTGGGACAGCAATCAGGCAGCTGTCGAGCTAACCCAGGTGAGTCAGAACCTGGGCTACATCCAGGAGGAGCAAGCAGAGTGGGCCAAGTCAAGGGCATGTGTGCAGGGGGTGAACACAGTGGCTACCTGAGCCAGAGACTCCTCTAAGGCTTTCAGCTTGGTACCATGTCCTCAGCCAGAGACAGCTGGAGAAGGGGCCTCTGAGTTGAGGTTGGCAGGTCCTGCTGCACAGGTGAGAGGTCCTTCCATGGCTGCACACACTGCACACTCCACATCCCTTCCTTCCCCTGGCTGTCCTTCCACTGCACCTTCATGCTTATATTGAGGCCCCTTTATGGAGTCTTATTTTTCCATTTATCTGTTGACTTTGCAAATGTGTGTTAGTCAGTATGAGTTTCCTTAGCTGCCATAACATCTGGCCTCAAACATACTGACTGAACACAATAGATTTATTCCTTCACATTTCCGAAGGCCAGAGTTCCTAATCCAGTACTGGCTCCCACAGTCAATGGGGGAGCCTCTGTTCTTGTCTCTCCCAGCTTCTGGTGGCCCCAAGCATCTCTGTGCCCATGGTGACACCATTCCAATCTCCTCCCCTCTAGTCACATTGCTTCTTCCTCTTCTGCGCTTAAATTTTCCTCTGTCCTAAGAGGACACTTGTGGCATTGTGGGTCACCTGGATAATGCACACCAAGACACTAAGGTGTCCCCAAACCCTTAACTCAACCACATCAGGATTCTGTGATTCCAAAGTCTCAAAATCCACACTTCTTTAGGTTAGTATTTATCACCTTTTCACAGCAGTAAACGCAGCTGATGATACTGCTGAGTCGTCCCTAGCAACAATTAAGCAACTGCCCTGCCAGGTCCAGAGCTTCCCGGACTGCCTCAGTTTGTCACTGGAGAGCCCTGTGGAGGCACTGGGACTCCACTCAGCCTCCAGGAAATGGCTCTCCATGCAGGTGCAGCACTCACCGCAGTTACTGAGCTAAGAAGAAGCAGTCAGAGTGGACCGCTGACATGCTTATTCCAAAGCCTGTGCTCTCCTTACTAGGAGGATATTCTCTTCAGGTTGCGAGAACTGAAGAAAAGGGGGTTGCTCTAGGTGGGCCATACTTTCCTCTGGAGCTTGATAGGCTTTGCCTAAAGCACCCCTCTGAGTTTTGATTTTGTTTTGATCTTGGTTTTGGATTAAACTTAGAACTTGAGAGAAATTGTAAACAGTAAAACTATTACCAGTAAAACATCAACTTTGTCTTGAATTAAAAGTTTTCACTGGGGTCGCCGTTTCTCTTGTTAGAAACCGCAGATGATTGAACCAAGTGCTACCAAGCCCTGGCTCCTCCACTGCACAGTGTTTTATTTATTTTTAATTCTCAGCATTTCGTTCCTGGCTTATCACATATGTTCAAACATTTGGTGAATTTGATGATAATGCTGTCAAGTCTAAGATATCTGGAATTAGATGCCTAGCTAGCATGTGAAATTAACTAAAAATGAAGAGATATTTTAAAATTCTAGCACCCAGGAAAAGTTCAGGTAGCCATTGTCACTACAGTGACAACCGCGTCTGGCTCAGGGATCTTTTGCTCTTTTAAAAATGTGAACAGAAACGTCACAGTGGTTTTGTTTCCTAAATGGCAAGAGAAATAAAAACAGGAGCAAGAGCTTATTTTGCTTGAAAATTGTATTGATCCCTATCTCCTCTTATAAAATATTAGTCTGGGCACTAAACCAACTTTCTCTTTGTCCAATTACAGAGAGAAAGAAAGAGAAAATGTACATTTAGCTTTTCCATATTGAGGTCTAGTATAAGTTTTAAACTTACCATTTTATATCTACCATAGAGATTGCATTCCTACAGAAAATTTGAAAGTGTTTCACAGGAATTAATTACTTCAAGATGCATTGCATTAAAAAATCTATTGCCTTTCTGACTACTTTAAAGTTCTTTTAAGACATTTTCATTTATCTTTATAGCTCTCTTGTTGAAAACAGTAAAATCTCGTATTGCAGTTTGGAGCCTGAAACTTGCTGAAGAAATTGCAGTTTCTTCAACACTGGCTGAATACATTTCTTAATTTCTATCACAAAGACACGTATTTTATCTTCAAGTTGTTTAGTTCGAATACTGAAGACATGCCTCATTCTCTGCTGTGAAAGGGAACGTGAAGAGAACATGGCTGTGCTTACTCAGTGTACCCCCAGATCTGCAAGGGCTCCCTCCCCATGCTTGCAGGCACGGCACGCACCTCGGCTTCTCTAGTCCTCTGATACTTGATTTCTGCCCCCAGTCAGAGTGCACTCAATAGCAGATGGCAACTTCCGTGTGACAATGAACCCAGGAATCCCGGGAGACCTGGCACTAGTTCACATTATTTTAAGCATCATGGGCACCAGCAGGGACATCCTGACCAGCAAGGGACATCTTAACTTCCCTGCAGAGAGAGGATGTGAACACACACAGCGCGAAGCTTCTGGTGGAGCTGCAGGACCCTGTGAAGGGGTGTCTGAGAGCACCTCCCGTATTGCCTGCTTTAGACTTCTTTCTCGACTGGGACCCTGGTCCCAGGAGGATGGGATCGCCATGGCCCACAGTGGGAAGTCAGGCTTCCTCTTCACTCTGGACCACTGATGAGATCCTCTATTGTTTTCTAAATATTATTAAAAAATAAACGGAAATTGTGAAAATCCCTACCCGTAAAAACACATTTGTCCTGATTTTGATTTGATTAGCAATTAGGACCTGGTTTGCACAGAGGCTGGAGTTTGGCTACTCGGTTTGGTGATTTCCTTTTGCTGCACTTTAAAGTCTCTTCTGAATCTTGAGAGCAGATACCATGGGGACAGGATTGCTCCAAGGCTCCAAAACCTTGAGGTCATTTTTTCTTGCTTTATTAAGAATCTTTATTTCTTTTCCAGGGAGCACAAAGAAACTTGTGCCTGCATTTAAAAAAAAAAAAAAAAAAAAAAGAAAGAAAGAAAGAAAAGAAAAAAGAAAAACTTTGCCAGCAATTTTTCTAATAAGGCAATTTCAACAGATCCGATGTCTGAGTGAGTGAATAATGTTGCCTGGGGACCTTTCACTAAAGTGGCCACATTCCTGGACTGCTGCTTTCCTCCCAGTGATTAAACTTTGCTTCAAAGTATGAGCTAAGTCAAATGTGTAGATCTGGAATTCACTAAATTACTTCCTCTGACTTCCTTCTTTTTCAGTGAGTAATAATTTGATTATAATTGAGCTTCATAATTAAGCAACATACAAATATATACTCTGATCACAGACTCGCAACTACCCACATCCACTCTGACCTGAAAGCAGAAGGTACATGTGTAATCACACACATGTCTTTATTCTAACTTCCTCGATTAAAAGATAGAGTAAATAAATCAAACAAGCCTTGCCGGTTCTAGAGGGAAACACATTTCAAGCCGTGGTTGCGGGTGTTCGAGTGTGATTAATAATGCTCATTACCCACTCACCCTTCCACCGCAGACACTTCAGAAGCCCTGATTATTCCCCTTCTGCTAGAATGAGAGAAAATAAGGGAGTGATATGTGGAAAAAGCAAATAGCTCGGAACACGTCTACAGTTGGCCCAAACTGTGCTCCTTAGGTCACTTTCTGGGTCCCCTTCGGGCTCACAGTCTCACCTAGGAGCAGACACAGTAACTGAATTGTTTCAGCTTATACAAACGGCATTGGAGTGGACTTAATTGTTGCGCTGAGGAAAAACCATGTGTCCCTGGAGACTATTAGTGTCATTTAAAAGGCTAAATGTATCATAAAACCTGTCTTTAGCAGGATAAAATTGTACAGACCAACACAATTTTCGTTAATGTTTTCCACATTTCTTGAGAAAGGAAGAAAGAGAAAGAAAAAAAAAAAGAAAGCAAGGAAGGAATGGAGCAAGAGAGAACGAAGGAAGAAAGAAAATTGACTGTGAAGTTCAAGTCTATGGGGTCCCTGAATTATTAGGAGCATTTTAGTTCCAAAGACCAAACGCCTTTGTAAAAATTAAAAGGACTTTGGAGCAAAGTACTTACCAGGTTGATTTGAATACAAATATTCCAACATTAGAAGATAGATCTTGCCTATTGTGTTTCCTTTATCATGTGGACTTTGAAGCAAAATGGAAGGTGGCTTCGCCAGGAGCACCCCTCAGCCTGCCCCCGTGCCCTCTGAGGCCCGCTTCACTGCTCGCATGGCTCTTTATTTGCACATTACTTTTCCATCTGGGAAGCGTGTGCCCTGGTATTTTTCCTTCTGTCACAAAAGCTGCACCTGCTCAACGTGCACCCGACTCTTTTGAGTGAAGTAAATAATGGTAGAGCGCTTCCTAAACAGAGAAAGGTAGAGGGAGGTTTAGGCATTGCTTTTATTCCATCAAAGAGACAAAGGGATATTTCTTTCCTCTAAAGAAGTTCAGAGTATAATGGGGGAAATCAAGAACAGAGACAAATAGTGAATCAAACCTCAATTGAAAGAACAAATCTTTCTATTTATCTGTCTCATCTTTTCACTGTGCTTGTATATCAACTATCAAGAAAGCCATTTCAAATAACTTCACTAACATAATTGTTATTTTATAAGTTTGGTTGCTATGGTGATGCATGATGTAATCGTCTGTTACCATCCTAGTCGGTGAGTTTTTCATACCTAGCAGCACGCTTTTCCCCTTTCTTCTCCATTAGTCCTCTCTGATCCGGGGGGACAATAAAACAGAATAGAACCATGTATCTACTGTTTCCTTCTTCTGTCGAGCCTGTGTTGGGATGGAATAGCCCATGCGGACCAGCTCCTCCGTAGCTGGGGAGTTTTAGATTTTCTCTCGGCTGTGCTATTATGCAATCCTGTATTCGCTGGGAGCGTGCGAATGATTGTCATCTCCTCACTGTTTGCCATTGAACTGCAGGATGCACGTTTCCAGAAGAGCTGAGGTGGTGGAAGGTGGAGGGTGCCGGACTGAGGAGCAGGCTGCCTGGGGCCGCAGAAGCGCCCTGTCCCGGGACGTACCACTCGTGAGATCACATCCGGCAGCAGAGTTAGGAGACAAGGCGCATCAGGGAGCTGACACACTCTGTTGAGAGATGCTTGTTCCTGTCCCACATGAAAAGAAAGGCCCAGGGCACAGTAGGGCATGTCACAAGCTGACTTCCCATGTCACACCTTTGGGGAGCCATCTCAGGGTGCTGCACACAAAGCTGAGGGCACACTCTCTCTAGGCCTTGGCTTTTAATGTGCTGGCCCTTGCAGTGTCTAGACCAGGAGACGGACGCTTTGACCACCCGGGCAGATGGGCCAGCTGTGGCATCACATGGGCCTCGATTCCACAGCCAAGTTGCTGCCCGCGGTCCTCAGCTGTCCCACACCCAAGCACCCTAACCCACTGAGCCCTCCTGCCCTCCTGGCCATCTGGCCCTCCAAGGGCAGATGCTGAGCAGATCCTGGAGTCCAGACTCCCTCTTGTCCTGACTTGACCTCTTCTTCAAGCCCTCCACCTTTTAGATCCCCACTGATCTTCCCACATCCATCCTGAGCCACCTTTGCCACCAGCCAATGCCGAACCTTTGCCAGACTGATATTTCCGTCTTCTGTGTGTGCTTTGTGCTTGTGTGGCTTGATCTTTCTCGTCAGCCTGACATCTGTCAGCAGGAGAAGATGACGTCTTCCTCCCTCCCTCCCTCCCTCTCCCCATCTCTTGATGGTAAGCCTCTTGAAGGGGGGCACCATGTCTCCCTCATCCTCACAGCTCCCAGAGGGCTCAGCATGGTGTTTGGGACCTGCTATTAGACAGCTACTCACTTCCTAAAAATGGAATCCGAGACAAATCCCAGTCCTGTAATGCATCTGTGTATCTGGAACCACCAGTGTGCTGACATTTCAAGACAGCAAGCTGCGCTTGCTCCTTAAGCACATCTCCACCCACGTCCCCAACTCCAAGCCAAGCCCCTTCCTCCTCCTCCCTATCACCTGGGGACACACGTTTTTCAAATGGAAGAAGATGAATATGCACAGCCTGGATTACATCACATTTTTTCAGTATAGGGAGAGGCCAACTCCACTACTCCCGCACGCTCACCTGTTTTCCTTGATATATATCATAGAAAGGATTTCTGAAAGCCTCGGAAAAACACGTAATAAATTTGCTGCTTCTCTTTTTTTATATTTTTGTGTTATATTTAGAAATATGAGAGCTGTGCTTCCTTTTTATATCCCCATAAGAATGGCATGTGAATAGATGTGTAATGAATGCAAGGAAGGAAGGAAGGAAGGAAGGAAGAAGGAAAAAGACGGGAGAAGACAGGTTTCTTTTCTCTTTTCTTCCTCCTACCCTCCCTCCCTCCTTCCATTGCTAATCGAGCACACAGTTGATGGCTTTGTATTATGAGTTTCCACGTGGATTATGACGAAACCATAAGACAATCACTAAAAAGAAAATCTGAGCGATTTGTGTTCTAATGGAGCTACTGTGATGGTGGACATGCACATGTGAGCAGGTAGAGAGTTTCCTTCCCAACCTGCCAGTCTCCTGGCATTTCCATGCTGGTTGTGCTCAGAAGGACGTTTCCACTCACGGATGTCGAATCTGCTTCCCGATATACTCTGCCCGTGACATTTGCTCTCAAATGGTGTTTGGTGGCACCCTTCTTTCTAATTGCTTTAAATTCAAAAGCAATTAGACGCCTCCTAATTTCAGATTAGATTGACTGCGTCAAAACTGAGACACTTCAGTCATTAGGAGGTGTGGGCGACCATGTCTCCTTCCTCCGGCAACTGGCCCCTCACGGAGCCCAAGGTCAAGGCTGGTCCTGCAGGGGCGGCAGGCTGGCCCAGGGACATCTCCTTCATGCCCACTGGCCCTGGGTGATGTGCTGGCATCGTTTGCCTCCCGTGTAGATGGGCCTGGCTGATGACAGAACCTGCTCTTCCACGAATCAGTACAACACTGCTTCCTCTTGTCAAATGCTTTACAGCTCAGAGTGGGCTCATTAGAGAGCTTAAGCTTCAAAATCCACATGTCGAGATGTTTATTATTCTGCCCATTTCACAGATGAGGAAAGGAAATGGATTGGAGAGGCCTCGTCCAGGGTTTTGGTGGACCAGGCAACCAGGGCTGCAGGATTGCTTTTCCACACATCTCATCATTCACTGCGGATGGAGTGACCCATCTCTGAGGCTTTAGGTGACATGTTCTCACGTGACACTGTCTTCTCAGGTCATGCCTGGTTCTGCGATGATTCTGTCCCTGACCCAGAAGCATGACCTGAAGAGGAATGTACTTGAGTGAGTCAGACAAAGCTTGGCGTCGCATGCTCCTGGTCAGCTCACTGAGCTCCGAAGGCGGCAGACTGCGCAGGTCCAATGGGACCGGGGGCACCAGGGTCCACCCTTCCAGGGCCCGCTCCCTCCTCAGAGGGCTTGCCCAGTCAGCTTTGCTCATCTCCCAGTTCTCTTCCTTTGGGCTGTAAGAGTGACTTTGACTTCCTTCCCGATGGTTATGTTCAGGAGTGTAATTTAGTGAGTTGATGTCATAAGCAGTCCTTTCAATCAAATGCGATTTAGAGGGATGCCCACAACCAGCAGGCATATTGGCATGGGTGGGCCCCTCACAGCTGCTCCTGCTCCCAGGAGAGTGGCAGACGTGTCACGGAAGATTTGCCTCCTCCGAGACAACACAGCCTACCCCAGCTTGTCTTCACTGGATTTCTGCGTGAGCCCATCAGTGTTTCACCCATGAGGAGTAATGAGGCGAACACAATCTGAAAAACTTCCACTCACGAGAAGACGTGCAAGGTCAAGAAGACTGCTCTTTGGGGTCCCCAGCAGGAATAGACTTTTAAATCCAATGCTAAAATTATTTAATGATTTTATTTCAACTCAAGCTGGTATTTTCTAAACTGTTTTGAAATTTTCTTTTTAAAAATTTTTGGTTAGAATGTATGAATTGAATATATGAATGGGATCTAGTGTGATCTTTCAGTACACACTGATCAAAATTAAACTTTTTTATTTATAAATAAAAGCGTACTTTGAAAAAACTTAGAAATGTACAAAAATCTGGAGATATAAACGAAAATCTTTCAGTATCTGTATCTTAAGATTCCTATATTTCCTTAATTCTTTTGTGTGTTTTATTTTTTTGACTTAATTAAGATTTTGTTCTCTAGGAAATCTTTGAATTAATTTTGTAAGCATACTCCACTGTAAGAAGGTCATAGCAATGTAACTAATGTCTACTAGTAGACATTTAGGGATTTTTGAATTGTTATAATAAATATAGCTACCAAAATACACCCATCTTAAATATATATATCCATATAAATATATTCATGTACAGTTGTATTTATAAAATGAAAAATTCAAATGATTATATATAGTCATAAGACCTTTACTTATAAAAGTGTTCTTATTTGTCTGAGAAGGCAACACTAAAATTTTATTTATGAAATGTATGTATATAAAGAAGTTTTATATTCTTGTGCAATCCGATTTAGTAATGTTTTTCTTTGTGGTCTTCATTAAATTTAGGTGTAAGAATTTATTCCCTAGTATTTAAGAATTTTAGTGTATGCTTTTGTGAGCTCTCTAAATGTGGAATCCTGGCTCAAAGGGCATGATATTAGAATCATAGCAACACCTCGTCGTCCTGAAGGATTTCACCGATTTAGCCTTCACCTACTGAGTGCCAGGTTCAGCTCTCCCTGCACCCAGGCTGGCAGTCAGTAGGATGATTTTAAGTTACTTGTCATTCTGCTTTAATTCCAAATTGAGCACATCTTCATTACGGAAAACTTGGAAACTACAGGGAGGTCTAGGAAAACAGACATCACCGCATCCCGACCGAGGACAGGTGCTGACCCTGGCCGTGCCGCCTTCCTGCTGGGGCTCCGGAAACTGCTCTGTGCACGCCCGAGTGGGGACCTTCCCGCACACCATGCTGCCGCTCACCCGATTTCCATGGCTGCTGGTGGGTGACCACATGGGCCACCGGTTACTCCACAGTTTTAAAGCAGGAGATTGTAATGACTGAGCTTGAACGTGTACATTTAAAAGCATCTCTTTTTATTCCCTAAGGAATATTTATAGTGCTGAAATGTTGACATCAGAGGATATGAATTATAACTTAATTGTCAAATTACTTACATGCCAGGTTAGGAGTGCATCCTTCACTTTATTTTTCAATTTTCCCAAATTTTGATTTGAAATATGATTAAGAAATGTATATCATTATTAAATACTTATGCCATCTTTTATAAAACACTATTTCCTCTTATTAAATAGTATCCTTTGAACCCTTTACATGCTATTGCTCATCCATTGCTTGAAGATATTTTTTCTACCTGCTATTTTCCTAAAAAAAATAATTAAAATTTTATATATGAGATTATGGATCTGAAGAAGATTTACATTTTTGTGTAATTAAATTTAGTGGTAATTTTTGTGGTTTATTTCTTGAAATTTATGTATGTAAATTTGCTTTCTAATTAGAGATCATCTAGATATTTTTATGTGTAGAGTTTGGTATTCTTGTTTCACTTCATGTGATCTATTTAGATGGCTGTGTCTTGGGCCAGTGTGTGAGGGGTGGCTCTCGCACTGCCCCTCCACCTGGCCACCACTGACCACACAGCCCTGCCTTTTCCCATGGCTGTGCATGGTCATTTCCGTCAACGCATCATGCAGTCATGCATACCTGGGTTTTGGAGATCTCTCTTTTATTTCATCTATTTGACTTTTTATTTTAAATTATTTTTATGTCAACGGCATTTCAGTATGTTTTTTCCCTAGATTTTAAGATTTATAAGAAATCTCACAGCTTCATTGAAAAACCAAACAAGTAACTGCCCTTCGCTGAGAGAGCTGCCTCTGGGCAGCCCTGGGCAGGGACTCAGTGCAGGAGGGGGGAGCACTTGGCGAGAGAGGAAGCTGGTTAAAGTTCTCCCACAGGATGCAGAGCCCCGGAGAGCACGGGACTCCACTGCCAAAGGCGAAGGAAACCCAGAGGCGGCAGGGCTCCCAGCCACCTGCCTGCAGCTGTCTCTGTAGTTAACGGGATGTTTTTAGGGGGAGATGCCACATCTCCAGGGTTTACATATTTAGAAAATAGACCAGTGTCTAAGAGCCAATGTGCCTCCAGGGAACCCTTGTTTCCTTCCTGGCCACCAAGAGGGTCCCTGATGCAGAAATGGTGAGAGGAACTTCCAGTTAAGTGGATGCACCCATGGAAACTGATCTCACAATCCTTATTTCTTTTTCTTTTCCTTCCTTTTTTTCTTTTCCTTTCCTTTCTTTTCTTTTCTGTAACTGGGGATTGATCCCAAGGGCACTTTATCACTGAACCACATCCCAGTTAAGTTGCTGAGGCTGGTGTTGAACTTGTGATCCTCCTGCCTCGGCCTCCTGAGTAGCTGTGATTCCAGGTGTGTGTGACTGCTCCTGGCTGCTTCTTCTTTTCTTGACGAGTCCTACTTTTCAGGACAAGTCACCACCCACCAACCTGTTTCCGAGGGTGGGAGAAGATGGGTAGATTCTGGGCACTAGTGTTTTTCTCTGGGGCCTTTCCAGCTCCCAGGTTCATCTTGTGTCATAGTCTCTGTCCCTTGGAAGACGGCTCTGGCTTCCAAACTGACAGCATCTCCCAGGCCCGAGAAGGCAGTGCCACTATGGTCTCCATGACTTGCAAAGCTGCTAAGTGGCTCCACTGCTGATAGGTCGTGTCCCTGCTGGTCTGTGTCACATTGAGGGAAGCCCTTGTGTGCCTCTCCAGCATCCCCCCAGGTACCTGGGCAGCGACGATCTCTGCCTCCTGGGGTTGGCTGCATGGGTTTGGGCAAATGAAGCGGTCTCCAGGGAAGGGACTCTTGCCTTTGCCACCGTACCCAGCAGTGCCCGGCAGCCCCTGGGACATGCGGGTCCCAGAGTGTGTGCAGCTCCCAGCTGACGCCTGCCCAGTGGTGGCCTGCAGGAAGTCACCCTCAGCATTCTGGGTTGTAAGGTGACTTAGCACCCTCTGATGGATGCCATTATCATTTATCTTTACTGTTAGATGTTTATAAGAGACTTTACAGACTTTAAGTTTATCTCAATTTGTTCGATCCTGGAATGACTATGAGAAGCTGCTGCCGCAGCGAGGGCCAGGAGTCAGGGTCCATGAGCCAAGACTCCTGCTTTCACCCTGAGAGACGCACCACAGGAGGGGATCAAAATCACAGCACAGCCAGGCAAGGCGACTGTCATCCCAGCGACCCAGGGGCAGGAGGATCAGATGATCAAGGCCAGCCTGGGAAACTTACCAAGACCCTCAGCAACTTGGCAGGATCCTGCCTCCAAATCACAACAGAAACTAAAACAAGCCAAAAAAAAAAAAAAAAGAAAGAAAAGAAAAAGATCTAGGCATGTGGCTTAGTGGTAGAGCACCTCTGGGCTCAATCCCTGGTGCCCGCAGCAACCTTTGATTCATGGTTGATAACAAGACGACGTGCGTTTCTTGTAAGTGCCTTTAAACAAGTCTCACCCAAACAGTGTCCCATGCTCATGTGACTCTGGTTGTACACCTGCTATTTTGTTACTGGCTGCCAGGTCGAAGACCACAGTGGCACCCGGTGCCCTCCATCATCAAAGCAGTTGCTCAGCTAACCTGATTCACTGGAGGAGGCTGTCATCTTCTGAGAAGTAAGAATTAGAAAGTTTCCCATGCATCCTTCCCTGCTGGTTTTGAAGAATATTATTTAAGCTCTCAAGTGTTGTTTCCCCTTATGACTTGCTATTGTTTCAGCCTCAATAATACAAAATATCACTGTAGAATTTACTTCTCCTTTTTCCATTATTTTATTTTATTTTAGCATTTCATCTATCATTGCTGGCTGGTCCACGATTTGCTCTCTTTCCACTAGCATTTCATGTTTCATCTGTATAATGTATTTTCAGTTCTATCTGCCCCGGCCCCCACTGCTCATCCCCCTAAATCATGTTTTATTTCTGTCCCGGAAGGCCTTATGGTAATTAAATAATGGTGTTTCTTCTAATATTTCTAGGAACACTTTATTATTTTATACTAGAGATATTGGATGCTGTGAATTGAAATGGACTTCAGGCAATTGCTTACTTTCAATATTGGTCTGTCATTAGGTTATGTCTAAAGGACAAAATCAAGCATATTCTGTTTTCTGATGTAGTAAATGTAATTGAAGCTAAGACTATTTGCTTGTCTATGAAGGCAACGTTATAAGTCATAAGAGAATGTTTGGATTTCTTTTCCTGTTAGCAAAAAAGGAGCAGGTATCAGTCATGCCAGGTACTTTAGAAGTGGAACTGAGCATGTTGCTTGAACAGGCTGAAGCTGCCGACTGACGTTCACACAGGAGACAGTGCCATAGCCACCATATCCACAAGGGACACATTCTAGACCCCCAGACAGGCCTGAAACTGCGGACAGCACCAGACTCTAGGCCACTGTGTGTTCTCTGCATACGTACCTGTGATAAAGTTCAGTTTATAAATGAGACAGTAAGAGATTAACGACAGTAATTGACAGTAGAATAAATACAACAGTGTACTAAGGCAGCAGCTACTCCATACTTCAGACTGTTTACTTCTGAAGTTTCCATGTAGTACTTTTGGACTGAGGTTAACCTCAGCGACCACAGTGGTGGAAGGAGGGCTGCTGTGTGGGTCTCTGGATCCAGGGGCCGCAGTCTGGTTTAGAGTAAGAACAAGAAGAGGCCCTAGCACGTGGGAGTGGCAGGGGCCCATCAACCGAAGGCCCAGGAGGTGGACCCCAGCCAACCCTGGCCACTCAGGCTTCGGGGTCTGATGTCTCACTCACAGGACAGGCAACGTCTCTTCATCCAGCGGCCGCTGTGAGGATGCCGACGACACCTGCTGCCACATGGCACACTCCGAGTTCTCAGAAGCTGGATGACTTTCCTCCCAAACCCCAATCCTGAGAAGAAGGGGAAACCTGTGCAGCTCATAGTACTGGCAGCGGCTGAGACTTCCTTCCGCGCTCAAGCTGGCCTTAATGTCACCACGTGAGACGTTCCCAGGGATCTGGTAGAAACAGCCTTGCTCACAACCGTTCGGTCAGTTCTTAGCATTCACATGCAGTGCAAGGAGGATTGCTGAGGACCTGCTCTCAGACTTCTGTTGGGTTCACCTTCGCCTGTGCTCTCGGAGACACGTGGGTGCTAAGGCAGGATTCAGAGACGGAGGTCCCCAACGCGCAGCATGCAAGTCCCTGAGGAAACGTGGGTGCATCTTACAAAATACCCACCGTAGAAGAAAGCTGGATGTTCTCCAAGGTCATTAACATCAAGTTCAGCCTATACATTCTTTTGGGGAATATTCCAAAGAAATGGTAAGCTCCATTTTCAGCAGGACCACGTAAACTAATTTTACCTACCCACATTTGCTAAGTTCAGATGAATACAAGGTATAAGCAAATGTCATTTTAAAATGTCCTTTGTAAAATATACACCCATGCCACTGGAAGAGTTGTTTGCTGCAGCAAGGGTAGAACCTGACCGCTGGTGAGGTTACCCTTCCTGCGTCTGCGAGCCTGAGGTTCTGAGAGCTTTTTCCACACGTCTTGTGAGTGAGGCTTTGCCAAATGTATTTGAAGTAGAGTGCGATTTGTCATTCAATAATGTGTAAAATAGCTCTAGAATATTCAAGAAGTAATAAAAGCAAGTTATCACATAGTACATCTTTAGCAAAAGGTTATTTCTATTTTGTTCTAGAGTTCGACCAATCCAAATGATACCATCTGGTTTAGACCGAGTTGTACCCTGGCCCCTGTGGACTTGACAGCCTCTAAAACATACTCCTTCTCTTCCTTTCTGGAGATTTTTATTAGCTCATTCACCCTGAAATAAATGGCAGGTTACAGTTGTACCTATTCCACAGTAGGATCAAAGTATCGGTTACACATTTCCTTTCTGATTTAAATGGTGTTAAAATAAAGGATTCATTCTGGAGTATCCACTATGCCCTTAGATAAAAAATCATTACTTTTGCAAACTCTAAATTTTAAGTGAAGCAATAATAACGATGCTACCCATTTTGCATGACTCCTCACACTCAACAGTTATTGATTGGCTAATCTCCCGCTAGCCCCGCAGGCTGGGTCAGTATTATCCTTTCTTCCTACAGACCCAGGGGTTAAGTGTTCTGCCCAAGGACCCAGATGTTCAAATTATACTTGAACTTGCAGCTTGATCGGCTTCTGCTTGCTACAGACCAGAGAACTGAGCTACTCCATGTTAATAGATTAAAATATAGCAGAGGGGAACAGATCAGAACAGATCTTTAATGTCTCCATGACAAAACAGTAAATATCTAAAGTTGGCCTTCTGATTTAGCCTGCCTTTGAGCTTTTATAAGAAAATCATGGCTCATTTTGTAAAATTATAGTAATTTTGAAACAATTACAAAGTTAAACAGGATTCCTGGTAGAAAGGTCAATTCGGGGAAGAAAGTGACTCCCTTCCTCTTTGATAATCGAGTTAGCTGCAAACTCAGCTAGTGTGCTGAGGACACTCCTGGGCAGTTCCAGGGCCTTTTTGACCATCTCTGTGGCCCAAGAGTAAGTTTCAGAAGTGGAGAGGTGTGGCATGCTGGGAGGTGCCTGGACTCTCACTGGACATGTGTTTTGGACACCAGGTGGATCCTGCTGGACAGAGACCTTGTCAGGGCAGGTGGGCTGCAGGCTGGCTTCACCCGGGGCCTCTCCTTCCACCAGTGGCTCTGCTACCTCATCTCAGTGAACCCAAGACTCCACTTGTCATTTGATATATTTCAGGTGCGCTGCAGCCAGAGGCCCCATGCAGCTTCTTTGCCAGCATGGCAGGTCCGTTTCCTCAACCGAAGGCCTTTCCGCTTGCTGGGGTTGGAGGAGAAGTTGTAGCATTGCTTTTGTCTCCTAAGGGCCTGGGCTGTCTCTGCCATAGAGGAAGGGGACACATTCACCCTGCCTACTGCGTGCTCTGGTCAACAGCCTTTGGTGCTGTTGTGCAACCATCTGTTTTAAAGAGCAGGATTTCTGGTGAAAGCAACGAGGGAGCCAGGGAAACTGAATTCTCAAAGCTCCTAGCATGCCCACGGTGATGGATCCGGCACACTAGCAGGAGAGTGAGGAACAGAACATTCCCACCATCTTCAGCATCAGCCTAGGTGAGATCGATGAGCCCTTGCTGAAAGCAGCTGCCTGGTAGAGCCCCTGGGTGGGCACTGAGCCCAGGGCAGCCCCCTGGAGACCACCAGGCAGTGCCAGCCACACGGGGTTGACCAGGCTTCTGGAGGATGCTGTCTGCCCAGAAACGCGAGGCTGGAGCCTCCCTTGGTCCTCACCTGGCCTCGCCGAGCACTCTGGCTGGACCTCCTCAAAGCCAGTGGGGCCGAACACGGCCCATGCAGCTCCCTGGAGTATGGAAGACGCGTGTGGCGCTTCCGTGCGAGGCAGTGCTTTTCTACGGGTCTTGTCTCCCTCCTGCTCCTCCCCAGCCCTGTTCCGAGGCAGGACCTACGGGAGAACAAGCAGACCCTGACCACCAAAGCCCACCCAGAGCCCTGCCTGCCTCTGGGGGACCCTCGGAGACTGCATCCCAGGTGGGAGGGAAGTGGAGGGACACTTGATTCAGCACCCAAAGGCTGTGTTTGGATGTTAAACCCTGCAGCTGTGATGAGGTGCAAACAGTGGGGTGACCATTTAATACAAACCAAACCCAAAGGCTGGCTGTCCACCGGCTGCCATTACAACCCCGCTTCTGACTCGGCCTCCCACTGGCGAAGGCAGGCAGAGCAGCAGGGTCCAGTGTGGAAAAACACGGATCTCAGTAACGAACAGAGCACAGAATTACCAAGGTTTGGAATGGGAGGTGTCCAGAAAAAGCTTTTGAGGACCCACTCAACATATAAATCATGCGTTACATCAAACATTCACAAACAGAATCAAATGTGAGATAAATTTAAAGCGATAGTTTAAGTAACTACAGCATATACACACACATATATGTAGTATAAAATTGTCAATAATATAGCAGCAAGAACGATGTTTTGTTAGTTTTGAGAACTTTGGTTTAAGGTTCATCTGACAGCAGTTGTGACTTCAGCTTATTTTGCTACTTGGATTCAATGACTGTTACGACTACAAATTTTTAAAACTAACAAAACCACACGAAGGCACTTAATTCCAAACAGAAGAAGCATGAAGGAGGTGCATGGAGAGCGTGCTCAGTGGGTCGCGGGTTTGTCCCTCCAGTCCACGCTGCCGGCGTCTCCACCTTCCACGCAGGACTGTTGAGCGTGGGCTGCGGACCTCGTCTTCCTTCCCATCTGCCGGCTGCACCAGCACAGCGTGAGTGGCTGTGTCCTTTTGTTGTTGGCCACCTGGGGGGACCTCGGAGCACATGGAGGATTCTGTTTCTCAGCTTTAACGTACGCAGCTACAGGGGTATTTTTAGTGGTGATCGACTCACACCATTCTAAGCCGCAGATTGCGTATCAAGGACACAATCACGTTCGGAAACACAATCACGTTCCCTCAAGACGCTGACAAACGTCTGCCTCCTGCAAGGCTGCACTCGCTTTCCTCGTCAGTGTGCAGCCGCATCGTCAGCACGCATGTCACTGCAAGTGGCAGAAGGCTGGCCTGGCAGTGGCCTGAGTATGAAGGTGCTGACCACCTTGGGCGAGTGGTCACCGCGTGGACAGCAGTGCTGCCATGTCTCAGGGACCAGATCCTTTCCTTCTTTCCTTCCTGCCATCTTTAACAGTTGCTTCTCCTCTTGGATCCCTCATGGTTGCAAAGTGACTGCGGTTGTCTCAGTCCTCCACTGACTCACGTGAGCAGCCTGAACAGGGGGAAAGCTAGGGAACGGGACATCCATCTCTCCTCTTTATTTCTGTCCTGTGCTGTGGAAATTAATCCTTTCCTATTAGTTGACTGAGCTCATAACTGAAGTAGAAGATGGGTCACTTCTGCTATTTCTCTGTGTTTAATATACCTGCCTAATTGGATCATTAACCCAGAAGTCTTTTTCCTAAGGCCTTTGAGCTGTTTGTCCATTTTGTAAACATAGCTGGAAAATTCTAAATCCTGTTGTGTGGAGTCGCTCTAACAAGGTTTGCAGCCTCTGCACAGAGGGTCCCAGCGGGCCCTCAGCATAGAGCACGCCACAGGTGTTGCAGGCCATCAATGGGGGAACCCATGCCCAGGTGCGCTGAACTCGGGAGGCTTGCCTCTGTTCTCACCTGCGAGAAGTGATGTCTCAGCGCCTGGGAATGAATATCCCACTTTTGCTCCCCGCCTAAGGCTGGACCATTAATTTCACAGTGCACAAAGAAAAACTTTACAAACATCTTTGTTCCACTGACCCCAAACAGGCCGGCTGTGGAAGAACCTTCCCACAAGGCCACGAGGCCCCTGCTCACTGGCTAACCTATTGGGCATGTTCGCCCCCAAAGGAGCAAAAACAGAAACTGATTCAGGGCTCCTCCTGGAGTTTCACCAGCCGGGAGAAGAAATGAGTATTGCACAATGGAAAACAAGGTTATCATGCAAATACACAGTCTTTCCTTAGCTATGAAACCAACAGGTACAAAAGGGAGCCCTTACCCTGGCTTTGGGATGCTAATACTCTAAGATAAAAGGCAGAGAGTTTCAGCCTAGCTTCCTTTTGGGTTGAAGTTTTGAAGTTTCTTGCACTTAAATGCTAACTGGCCCTTCCATGTCTTGGGCCTCTGGGCTACTGCTGAATAAAACTTTAGCAGTGAGTACATTATATTGGGTGCGGAGGGTCAAGGGAAGAGGTCCCTGGATTTATCCTCAACCCTGAACTCTCTTGTGTTGCCTTCCGGGGTAGCCAGAAGTAAGATCCTGGTCTTCCAGGTGAAAGGTAAGTTTCCATTTCCTGGAGGTACATGAGAAGTCAGTTTGCCTTTTCTTTTAGGCCCTGAGATGATCATATTCCTTCTCCACCTGAGCCTTCTGGACAGTCCTGGAAAAAACAAAAAACAAAAAACAACAACATTAGACCTAACACGACTTAAATCTTAGAAAATATGTCAATGCATTTCAGTGCCTGGGCACACAATTAATCTCCATCTATCTCCAGTAATATAAACACACCTGTGGGATGTTTTCCACTGAATACATGAAAGGGAAACTCATAATAAATCTCAGACTGATCGCCTTATCGTGACTGACAGTGCTGCTGGAGGCTCCTTCTTTATGAGTATAATTTGGGGGTATATAAAAGCGGGAGATTGATTTCTACAGAGCCCTGCCTTTCCTTCAGCACTCACTCCAAGCTGCATGACTCCCTCTTTTTTAATAAATAAAAAAACCCTCACAAAATACGGTCCCTGTATTTAATCTTTATAGCAGCAAGAGCACTCGCATACGCTCGCATTCTGCGTTACCACTGAATGCCTGGGAGACCCCAGGTGCCAACTGAGGGCTGTGTGTGGCTTCCTTCTACCTCTTGGGCAGGAGTGTCCTCATCAGACCCAGAGAGAGACTAGAGAAAGGGACTTGGCACCAGGGGAGTGGGGAGAGGGACTCCAGGAAGTCCATCACGTGGCCGTGTCAGATCCGGTTGCTCCCATCCTCAGGAGATGCCGTCACATCTGAGGCAGAGTCTTTCCAGCTGTCTGGAAAGTTCTGGAGCCGCACCTCAGGCCTATGGGGTGAGTGGGAAACAACAGGAGGGGTCAGGTGGAAGAAGCACGGTCCCCCCAGACACGTGCACGCACACACGCAGCTGATCAAACGCAGTTGCTCGTGTCAGTTTAGACTTTGGACGCCAGGTGTGGTTTTGAAAGGTGTGCTGTTCAGATTAGCTTGGAGACCACTGGTTCATGGAAGATCAGAAGTGAATAAAACAGAGGCCCTGGGAAAACAACTCCTCTTTTTCAAAGGTCACACAGTATTTTCAGAATTAATTCTGCTTTGCTGAATTCGGTGGTCATGCCCATGTCTTGTTGCCAGAAGGTAGAAACACTGCAAGCAGCTCTTGCATGTTCCGAATGTAGGGAAGTTCCCCCCGGCATTGGAGGAAGGAAATGCTCTAGTTAGGAGAACTTGGGAAGAGGCATTTGAATGGTAAAGATCAGCTCTTTAAAACTTTTCAGTTTGATAAGATTTGAAACGGATCTCCCGGCCGCTGAAAACGCAGCCAGCATCCTTCGCCGTGGCCCGGCCTCCTCCAGAGCTGCTCCTCTGAATGGTGCTGTCTGCTGTGGCAGGGCATCTGGGACAGACCAGCACTGGGACCTGCCTGCATCTGGCCGATGTCACTCCTCCTCTTCTTCCAGGTCAGCTTTTAAGCATAGCTCTGGACGGCCGGGAAGGTGGGCTACCGGTGCTGAGTTCTCCTCTCCTGGTTGCCAGCACTGCCTGGCGGGGGCTGTGGGCACGAGAGCCAGTGTGGGCACAGTCGCATTGTTAACCCTCACCTTGACTTTCACCAGACTTGTCCTGAGTTCTTCTTTCTGTTCCGGGATCCCGTCCAGGAGGCCACACTGCATTCCTCACTGTGTCCCTGAAGGCTCCTCTTGGCTGTGACGACTTAGATTCCTTGAGTTTGGTGAATGGATGGGACTGGTGCTGGACGAAATCGCTTGGGAACTCTCAGCCAGGGCGCTGGCGTTGAGTGAGCCTAGAGGGATGATTTTTCCCTTCCCTCCAGGTTCTGGCAGGTGGTAAACTTCCTTACTGTGTCCCAGGACCAGCGGGGGAGGTTTCCTGCCCCCCTCTTGGCTTCGAGCCTCTCCGGGGTCTGGGCGTGCACAAAACGCAGACCCACCCTGCCTGGCTCACGCTGTGACTGCGTCCCCCAGGCCCAGCCAACCAGTCCCAGGTGCTGCTCTGGAGCCGTCTCCTCCTCCCTCTTCACCTCTGGACCTTCCTGCCCTGTGTGGCTATGTTGTAAAGATTCTCTCCCTCTGCCCAGCTGTCTTGCGTGTGGAGCAGAGCACTCCATGTCCCCTTGGTCTTCCCAGAAGTCTGTGCTACTCTTCTGGAAGTGTAATGTGTCTTACAGGGGAACACCCTTCTCATTCAAGGAAGGGGAAATCTTGATCCAGAGCGTTACTCTCACTCCAGGATGCTTCCAGTCTTCTAATGGTTATATTCAGGTAGATGCACCCCAACTTTTGAAATTATGATGTACTTATTGGGGACCTACTGGTGCAAAGAATTTCATGTTAAAATATGGTCAAGAGGGAGTCCTCACCTAGGGAGATAAACTAGGAACCTGAACAAATGTTGCAGAAGGTTGAACAGCTGCAGAAAAGTGCTGCAAGAGTCCACGGGCATGTGTCGATTCCCAGCCTGAGAGACCTGCACTGGCTTGAGAAACAGGTCTTACCTGGAGACACGGCCACTACTGCAGCAGGTGGCGGGCAGCACCTGGACCCTGCAGCAGGTAACTGGGCCACTAAGCTAACTGGGATTTTGTTGCATACATTGAGTGCCTAAAAAAAGCCTATTGAAGGCATGATGGGTCCATCAGTGTGTTCAAGTACAAAGTGTTAAAAAATCTTAAAATGGAATAAGAAAATCTTGGGAGCAAGACATTGCTAAGGATGGGGCAGATTTAATCAGAGGAAACTTTTTGACGATGGAAAAAATAAGGCAGAATAAAAATCCTTACCAAGTAATCGGCATCTCAGATAGACCAGGGAAACATCCTGAAGTAGAGGAGGAAGCCCACCCAGCAGAGGGACCCCTGCAGGAGGAACTGAGAACGCAGAGGAGTCCAGCAGAAGAGGAGGGCAGGGGCCGGCAGGACCTGGAGCCTGTGGGAGCTTTTCTGATTGACTGGCCTTGGCTGCATAACCAGGGCGACCACAGTGCACTTACACACACCTTTAACACCTTATCAACACACTAACAATCGCTACCATTAATAAGCGTGTATATAGCTCTCTTGGTCTTCAAAGCCCTTTGAGAGTATTAACCAATCAATTAAAAATGGCCTCTTGATGATGCCAACCTCATCTCTGAACAGAGACCCCTGAGTGTGGGAAGAGGGTCCCAGTTACAGAGCTTGCTCTGGGGAGCGAGAGGCCCCACGGCCCATGGAGCCCGGCCTGCCTGCTGTTCTGTATGGTGCGCCGTCCGATTTTATCAGCTCTGCTTCCTCAGTGAATCTCAGAAAAATCCCTGTGTTTCTTCCCTTTTAAAAAATGTTTCCCATGACTTGTGGGTAAAGGAACCAGGCTCATTTCCCCTGCCGTGCTGGGTGTTCTTCAACCTCCTCTTTCCGGCATGCATCAATAGACTGAGGGCAGGGTCCAGCCTATTCCTCTGCCTTCCTCCATTTTCGAGCCCAAGGTGGACTTCCTCAGATTGCAGTCCCTCCTCTGGGACTGGGGTTCCTGGCTGGGGCATTTGCTCCCCCGAGCTATTCCGATCCGAGAGAGATGCTAAGTTCACAGGGCAGCAGGGCCTGCAGGTATGGGGGTGAGGAGGCAGATTTAAACAGGTCCTGTGGCCTCAGGCTCCATGGGGCCTCTGTGGCACCCCACCCTCTCCCATGCCCCCTGTTCTGGAACGCCTTTGGGCCGAATTCCTTGGTTTCTCGTGAGGGCTTGAGAACATTTGGGTTTATCTGCAGTGACCTCGGGCAGTGTGGACGTGAAGGTCCCTGCCCTGCTCCAACCCTATAGAGCCCCGAGAGCGCCTCTGCCTGCTGCAGTGCGGCTGGTGGGGGCTCCCATGCTGCCTCCCGGGGTTCCAGTCCTGGTGGGCACCGCTGGCCACACAGCGGCAGCCGGGGGGCTGCAGAGGCAAGATGGAGCAGAGCACTGGCTGTGTGTTCACACCCGGACCAGCACTGCTCAAGGCTGGTGGCACATGAACATCTCAGGGACCCAGATGCCTGTCTGTCCCTATCGATCTCCCATCAGTCATTAGCCGGTGGTCATGTTAGACATGGCCCTTGGGCATTGTCCCATTGCAAAGCCACTTAGCATTAAAATTGCAAGATCTCTTCAGGCTTCCCCACAGGCCTTTATCCACCCACTTAAACCCAGCGAGTCCTGCCAGCCTCTTAGTACTGCAGCTCTGACCTCTGACTCGGCAAGACAGCAGGAAAAATCCTGTCCCTGCGCATTCCATTTTTTTTTCTGTAGGAGGTACGTCTCCTGGAAATGGATGAAATGCACAGAAGAACCTTTTTTCTTTGACAATTTAAGAGCAGGGGGTGCTTTCATTATTACTTTGTCATCAAAATTTTTATAGTCTAAAGTAAACAATCTTCTAGTTATAGTTTAAATTTTAGGGGAATTGGTACCTAGGGAAATAAATATCCTCAAATTTTAGAAGTAAACATTTTAGAAATTCAAAACGTGTGACTTTGTTATTTTCGCCCAGCTCCTGGTCTTTCCCCCACGAGGGCTGGAGGATCCTGGCTCTGCTGACAGTCTCTGTGGGCTGGGCACCCCTAGACACCGCAGCTTTCCGATTAACCCCTTCCATTGGTGAATTTTGATTATACATAATAGTGGGATTGATCAAATTATGTTACATGCATGCACTGCGTTTTTAAAAAATGCCTGTTAGGATCTGTATCTCAAAAGCATCCCTTCCAGAGACACTGACCATTTCTTTGGAAGAGAATGTGATTCTCATAATGGGAAGTCTTGCATGCAACCAAAGGTCAAAACCAGTGTGACCAGTTGTCTCAGAATAAAGAACAAGCCCCAAGAAAGGGGTAGACACTGACCGGAGGGAAGGAGCAGGCACCAGGGCACACTTCTTGTCCTCCTGCTAACCCAGACTCGCCCTGGTTTCCACCGCATTGGGAGATCTGCTCAGGGCTCAGCATCCGGAGCCTCCCTGGGCCAGAATTTGCCAGTCCAAGTTCTGTTTTGAACAGGCTGCTCACAAAGGCCAGCCCAGTGGAGATGTGTTCCTCCCAGGCTTTCTGGAGACACCAGAGACTGAAGCTCAACAGCACCTCTCTGGATTCTGCTCTGGGTTCCGCCTGCTTGGAACTAGAAAGAATCAGCTTGAAGTCCAGCTACCTCTGCAGGAGTGTCAAGGAGGAAAACTGCAGTTTGCAAGATCACACACCAAATCCTCGTTTGACCTTTTCTTACATTTTTCTTAATAGAACAATTTGAAAAAATTCCATAGCTAAGTGAAAGAAAACAGACTAATGATAAAAAGTTCAAAAAATTAAGGAACAGAAAGACTGGAACACTCGGAATATATGTTTTTGCAACTTTATTTCCTTTATCATGGAAAATCCTGTGCATCCATAGTGCACTTTAGTTTACTAAAGTGGAACCTGATCCAAAATCTATTCTGAAATCAAAACTATTTCTGTCCAGACTATTTCTCATTTTCTGATTGGTGAACCATTTTACCTCAGCCACTGTGACTATGTTGGTGACTTCACACCGACTCGCAGCTTTTGAATATGCATGGGGGTGTCATAGACGTATCTGCACATATATAGCTACGCATCAATATTTATAATAGAGTACGTGCATACACATCTATATTTGTAATCGTTCATGTCAGTTTCAACTTTTATATAATATTCCATGTCTGTCTTCACTCCTCATTCTTTTTTGGGCATTTAGAATATGGAGAAGGACATTTCACACGGTGCCAGGAAAATGACCTAGCAATCTCAGGCAGTTACCGAACTGAGACTGAGTCCATTTCTCTAAGTGGGAACTGGCCAGGAGGTGGCCGGGTGCTCGGAATGGCAGGGGAGCACCTGACATGGACTTGGGTGGTCTCACCTGTGTGCTGTCCGCGCCTCCATCATCTCCCCCAGACTCTAGACCTTGCGGTGCCTCACATTGTGTCGCTGGCTCCTGGCTTCCATGAAATGAGGAAGTCTCTAGCTTAGCTGTCCTGTGTGAGAGACTGCCGGCAGGCAAGCTCAGGGACTGCCTCAGGGCCCTGGCGCTGGGCCCATGAGCAGCGATGCTCCCCACTGGGCAGCCTTCGCCCCAAGACTTGCTTCCTCCCTTTCCCACACTCGGTCCTTTATTTGTGCCATCCTATCTCATGGTCTTTGAGGCTTTGAGAGACCACCTGATCAACATGATAAACTCGTGATTCCTACTGTGTTACTGGGAGCCAAGAGGCAGGCTGGGTCGGCCATGCTGGGCAGGCCCCACAGCCCAGGCGCAGCCCGTTGCTTGTTTTGCTCCATAGAAGCATCGGCGTCTAGGAGCTGAGGTGGGGTCCACCTGGTCTGGAGAGCATGCGAGGCAGAGCGGAGCCTGTCAGCCACAGGGTTTCTTTTCTTTCCCTCACTGGACATAGTCCATGCCACTGCGATCATCACTGGGAGAATGAGCGGTCCTCTCAGACATTCCACGTGCTCAGACCAGCTCCCCTTTACTGTGTGATTGTCTCACTGAACCACCTCCTTCCTTAAAAATTGTCAGTGGAAATATGCTACCTTCCCGTGCTGTCCTCATCAAGCCTAGAACTCAAGGTCACCCTTTGGGTGGTCAGTTAGCTTTCCAGCTGTGACCTCCACTGGC
The DNA here is from genome assembly GCF_902686445.1 of Sciurus carolinensis. Lineage (NCBI taxonomy): Eukaryota > Metazoa > Chordata > Mammalia > Rodentia > Sciuridae > Sciurus > Sciurus carolinensis. The sequence continues at coordinate 79,883,723 of NC_062227.1, read as the reverse complement.
CCTTCCATTCAAGCCTCTGCCACGTGCTGCTGTCTCAAGGTGACTCCCTGCCTCTCCTGCTTGGTCCCTGAGGTATGTTTAATATACACCTGCAAATTTGTTGACATTCCTCTTTTCAAAAGGTAGAGGCTAATTCCCTCTGGACTCGGCAGATCGCTTCCGCTGAGCAGAACGTGGGCAGGGGATGCCCTGTGCCTCGGGCGGCTGTGGGCGGAGGAGGCCTGCCTACACCTCTCTCTGGGGAAGCAGGCGCTGCGCCTCCTGGCGAAGCACACTCCAGACCAGAGCCTGCCAGATCCTCAGTTCCTGACCCACCCACGGGGATGTGAAAAACGATTTTGGCCACCGAGGTCAGGGGTATGCTCTGTGCAGACGTGTCCACTTCACAAGGCCGCCTTCTCGTCTCCAGTCTTCCATTCTGAAGGGCTTTCGTAGAGCTGAACGACTTTGAGACAGCCACCTAAGCTCCTTTGCCCGAGGTTCTCGGATCAGGCTAACAATAGCTCTTCTCTGTAGGGATGATGAAGAGGTCGCGCTGAAACACACGGGAAGTCGGCCCGGGTGGGCGGCAGGGCTCAGCCGCTGTGGGCAGGCGGGAACTTCAGCGGACCTGCCGCTGCCGCTGCGCTCTCCTCCCAGGCCGGCAGGTCCTGTGGCTCCTCTCCAGCCGCGTGTCTTGCTGGTGCCACATCAGTTTCTCCTGGGACACCCTGTAGGATGCCTTTCTTCCACACGGGACTTACTGCTTAGCATGCTCTGCTGGTATTTTTAAATAAACAGTTAATTCTAATTTAAGTGACTTCACATTGATGGAAGGATCTCTGGGGATGATGGGATGGGGCCTTGAGAGGCAGCAGGCTGGTCATGGTCCACTCCCTGTCCTGCCTGGCCATCGGGGCCCCTAAGAGTTGGTTTCAGAGTGAGGCCCAGTGTGGATCCGGGGGGTGTGTCCCCGGCAGGCATGGGTGTGAGACACGCACTGCAGAATCGTTTGTTTCTTCATCCCTTTGAGGTTCCCTGACAGAAGAATGGCTTCAGCGCCTCTCAGAACTGGTCAGGACTCACCTGAAGAAAGCGTGTCTGCCTTGACACCTGGGCTGGGCATCTCGGCGGCATTGCCCCGACCTTCTCCAGTACTGACTGTCCAGCGAGCTGATCGTCAGGAGCCAAACCAGCTTCAGATGGTGATTATTTGAAAGGAATTGACCAGCTGTCCTGCACTCCATGATGGTGAACTGCGGCCCTGCCCTGAGCTGCCTCTGAAAGCTGTGAGGGCCTCTGGTTGGATCATTTTTCACTCTAAAAGATGGTTCAGCATTGGGATTTAGGAACTATCAAAGTGGAGAAGCAAAACTAGAAGACTAAAGTCTAGAGCGAAACAGACATAATCACCTCAAGTACATACATGACTGCGTGTGATCCCACAATACGTATAATCAGAAAAATGAGAGATTACACTCTACTTATGTAAAATCTATCAAAATGTATAAATGTATTCTACTGTCATGCACAACAAATTGGAACAAATAAAGAACATTTAAGAAAAAAAACTAGGAGAAAAAAATTGAAATACAGTTGCTATTTGCCAAGTACCATTGACCTGCTGACCTGAATCATGTGTGCATGGCTAGGTTTCGAGGACTGGAGCTCCCGCTGGGAGAACTGCTCCCAGTCACTTCTGCAGGAGGGGCTCCACGTGGCCCTGCAGACTCCCAGACACCCCACACCTCAGTGCTGGAGAAGACCGGTTGACATTCCATGAGATCAGTCACAAGTCTCCATGCAGCTGTGTGAGACTGTCCAAAAGCGACCTTTGATCTGTCTTCCTGTTCCTCCAGGAGGGTTTGTAAGTGAGCTCACCAGTGCGAGCAATCCCGTGCAGCCGCTTGCCTGGGCGGTCAGCGCGACGGCCACCTCCCCCCAGAGCACAGCAGGGTGTGGCTGGCAGGCTCCATCCCTTCCTGGAGCTCTCGTGATAGTGTCAAGGTGCACTTGCTGGAGTCATAGTTACAGGACGGAAGTCCATGGCCATCACGTTTGCAGACATGTTGAGCCGGTCTGCGTGCCGAGGCTCTGGATGACACCTGTGGACACACCAGGGACCGACCCTCTGAGGGTGGTGGAAGAGCACACTGACTGCCTCCCCTAGACGGCCTTGTGCTCCTGGCTGGGCGTTCTCCTCTGTAAAGGAGAAAGTGAGAGTAAAGGGGGAGACCGCTTGAAAGTGAGAGGACACAATTCATCCAAGATAAATGAACGGGCCGTGGCAACACCCTAAAGAAAACAGAAGCTCTCCTCGGGGTCTTTGTGTATATCAGGGACTCCTGGCAAGGGAACATGGTGAGGCGCGACCGGGCACTGGGACAGATCAGCTCACAGGATGCACTGTGTGTCCTAAGGTTGCTGGAAACTGGGTGGGGAGGAGGGGTCAGGTGTGTCCACATCCCGTGGAAAGGGTCTTATCCCGCGGCACCCGAGCTAGAAAGCTGGAGCCTGCTTCCCATCGGGAAGCCTGGGCCGGACGCACCAGGACCAGGTCAGCAGCGCTGGCGCAGCCAGGGACGCAGCCGCTCCTCCAACGGGGCACTCAGCGCCTTGGCACGTTGACGATGGTCCTCGCTCGCCGCGCTCGCCAGGCAGGTGCCTTCCCTCTAGACATCGCTCCTGCATTCAGCCGAGGAGAGAGCAGACGTGTTGTCCCCAAGACAGCCGAAGCCTTCCAGAAAACGTGGGGCTTCAGATCCCGCCCTGCCCCTGCGGCCTGTGACGTGGCAGCGGCTGTCTGCCAGAGAAAGGTGTGGGAAAGGGGTGCGTTTCACCTGCCCACCCCTTGAAATGAAGTTGCACGGAGGAAGTCGGGTGTCCAGGGCCTGCCATGTCCGTGCACAGGAGCCAGAAGCTCTGCTTCGGAGACAGGAAGAGTTCCCACGTGCTCGTGCTTGGTGGAAGCAAGTGCTCCATCTACCAACAGAGCCTCACCCGGACTTGCAGGCACATCCTCACTCCTGGGCACTGAGTGACAGCAGGATTTCTTTTTAAATTTGCCTAAGCTTTTAGAGAAATAAAAAAAAAAAAAATCTTTTCTCCCAGATTTGTACCTCTGTGAGAACACTACAGAATACAGACAGGGAAGGCATTGGTCCAAATTCAATCTGAGCTCAGAGAAGGGGGTCCAGGCCATCTTGTGGGGGACATGAGGCCTCACATAGCCCTGTGGTTAAAGTGGGAGCATCCCTGCCAGGGGGACAGGATGACAAGTGGCCAAAGGGCAGGATAAGGCACTTTGTTGTGCAGGGACACTCAGGAGGCTGGAGTGTCTGCAGTGACCCCTGAGAGTTTGTTATAGAACTGAGGACACGGAGTCCAGAGAGGAAGGTTGGGTTGGTGAGATGGCCTGAGTGTTCAGAGGAGTAGCTGGGCCACACTGACTCTGAGCCAGGTGACTTCCAACTCTGCACACCCTACTGTGACCATAGCCATCGTGACAGATCACAAGGGCGTCAGAAGTTATCCTGCTCCCTGGTGTTGACTGAAATCTTCCTTAATCTAAGTCATGAGATCTTAGGGCTGCTGTAGTGGTTGCGTTCACAGTTTCACTAGGTGGAAAGCGGTCAACCTCTCGCCCAGACTCCAGCTGTGTGGATCCGGTGTGAGTGGCCCCGGCCTTCTCCTGGCTGCCCTCCTGCCTTCTGGCCTCCACAAGCCTGGGTTCTGTGCCCTCCCACCCACTCCTGATGCCCCACCAAGCCAGATCTGTCCAGCATGTGAATTCGGCTTCCCCACCCAGGGCCTGAGCGGCTCCCCTTCCTGGTCCCCTCCAGTGGTGAGTCCCAGCCTGCTGTCCCTTCTGTTTGTTTTCGCTGCTCTGCTCTCAGGGACAACCTGGAGGCCTTGACTTCTGCTTCTGCTCAGGACCTCACTCCACTTCCCCTCCCTCATTCCTTCCTATCTCCTTCATCTCAGTGTAAACGCCACTTCCTTAGAACGAACAGCAAAGACCTTGAGGAAGACCTGGGTATGGATGGGAGGAAAGGAGGTTTTTCTGTGGAGCTCTGTGGACCACAGGTTGCTCAGCTCTAAGTCGTGGGTGGTGACCAGGAGGGTCTGCCATTGGCTAACTGAGAGATGCAAAGCACACACGTGGTGCAGAGCACAAGGTCGCTGGGCAGGCTCTCCACCCTGCCATTCAGCATGACAGACACCGGCAGACACTTGCAATGGAGCCCTCGGTGCAAAACATGGTCATTATGGCTTCAGTATCCACTCCCAATAGATCTCACATGTGTGCCTTGGGGTGCGTATTATTACCCTCTTAGTGAGGAAAGAAGCTGACGCCCAGGAAGAGTTATGAGTTACACTCGGGGTCAGGCAGTTGAACCCAAACTTGACCAGGCTCTGGTCGCAGTTTCCCAGGTGCCAGGTAAAGGTGGGTGACTGTGAACTGCTCAGGGTGTCCTGATGACCCCTGGATCAGAGAAGATGAACTGAAGACTGTTCAGGGCTTGGAACGTGGACGCCTGCAGCTCTCCTGGTACCAGCACCGCATCAGCACCACAGTGCACCAGTGGGGTCGGGAGGTGGACCACACTCATTTCTCTGATGCCACAGGAGGGACCCTAACCAGGCACTGGAAACTGCCTCGGAGCATCGGAATGCGAATACACACCCTGCATTTTAATTTGCTTTTTATCTCAAAAAGTTATGCATTTAAGAGTAGAGAGGTGAATGTCCCTCTTGCTCCTCCTTCAGGGAGGAGAAAGGTAAGCTCCCACATCTTAAGGGTGGGCTTCGCACAGTGACGTCCTTCCAAGATGCAGGGTGGGAGAGGCAAGACAGCGACCCTGCAGCGGGGGCTCTCGAGGACACCCCAGCGAGGTGACAAGGCCAGCACCCTCTGTGGTGTGTCCTGGCCACCCTGTGTGCTCCTGACAGAGGCCATAGAAGTGGCACTTTTTTCTAAGATCCTCTATTCAAAAATCCATAATCCTAGTCTTTCCATGAAAAAAGATATCAGACCCAAGTTGAGGGACATTCTACAAAATACCTGACGAGTACTCCTCATGATGACAGTCAAGGCCACAAAAGCAGGGGGATGGGGATGGGGACGGGGTGCAGCTGAGGGCAGAGCACTTGCCCGGCAGGCACAGGCTGGGGTTCCAGCCCAGTAGTGAAGTCCCCAAACAAGGGGAATTGAGAAATGGCCTGTCACCAGCAGGAGGCGCTGCAGAGACTGACAATTGCCTGCAACAGGGGCTCTGGGGGGTCCTGGAGCAGAACATGGACGCTTTGGGGAGACCGTGGGGGCCAGCGGTAACAGTGCAGGGCGCTGCTGACCACGCTGCCCGCTCACGCAGGAGGCAGCATGAGGAAGCTGGGTGGGCTTCAGGGACTCTGTTCTGTCTTCACAGCTTTTCTATAAATGTCGAATTCTTTTTAAAACAGTTTTAAAAGATCGACTTTTGTATACACCTCTACTGCAACCTACCAGTTCAGGTTCTAGTGTGGTCCTGCTTCTATCTCCCACCTGCACAGCCTGCTGTGGAGGCCAGCCTCCCCAGAGTCCCATGGAGCAGCAGAGGGCGGCTGGAGCATCCCGCCAACGCCCCAGGGGGGTGCAGACGTGGCACATTTCACTTCTGATTCTTAATAAAGTTGACAGGTGATGAAAAAGAAGATAAAAACCAAACAGGCCAGGACCTCGCACCCCTCTCTTTCCAGGCATCTTGGCTGAGCAGCCAGGTGCCTTTGGGCCGTGTGCTCCTTATTGTGGCCTGATGGGTGGCTAGACAGCTATGAGGACAGGCACATGAGAAAATCTTTCTTATAGCTTGTGGGTGATGGACCTGGAGGAACCACAGAGGCCCCCAGATTTCCACCAAGTTATCCGACCTCCTGGAATTCAGAGTTCTGCTTTCCTCTTTTTAAAAGGTGAGGCTGCTGGCGGGAAGAGTCCCGCTTCTGCCTTCCATGAGCTTGGGGACTTCTGTGGCCTTGGGCATGCCCCCGCCCGCTCTGGGGCCTGGCTCTCCGCTGCAGTCCCAGCAGGGAAGCGTGCAGCCGCAGGGTATTGTTCCGGAATGCTGTTAAGGGGTGGGAGAAGCTCATGAGACCGGAGGTTCTCGGCGGTTGGCGCACGGGCTGTGTTCTTCCCTGTTAATGAGCGGTTCCCGAGGAGGGCATGCAAACGGGGTGTGTGTTTGTGTACACACACACTTGCCTTTATGAGAGTTCATAAAACTCAAAGAGCATTCATTGATTTTTGTCTTACTGTACAGAAAAAAGCAATAAAATGCACCCAGTACATAAAACGCTTTAAAACACTCTCCTTGCTAATAAAAGTACATTTGACTAGCTATGGCCGTTGCTGTTTTGCCGCAGATCCACGTTTGAACAAAGTCCCGCGTTGCAAGTGTGAGGGCCTCACGGGCGACACCTCTCCGTGGAATGTCCTTCACACACCTTTCCTCCCTGCTCCCCTGGATCTCACAGTGTTTTCTGACTAGCTGGCAGTGTGGCAAGTCTCCTAGCCGCTCTGAGCCTCAGTTTCTTTCCTCTTCTGTAAAAAGGGCAGCTAGCTGACGGAATTCATGAAATCATGCTGGCAAAGGTCTCTTGCTTGGAGGGCACTTGATGGGACCTCAAAAATATTAGACTCTCTTCAGTGGGGAACTTAAAACTTCAGAATTTGCTGTCTGAGGTAATTTACTTAAATCCTAAGTGTGAAAGTCAAGCCTTGTACTAATGAGCCATGAACACCGAAGGCATCGAGTGTGACTTCAGGAGACATTTTCTCCCTCTGCAGGGTGAGCGGAGGATCCCCACCCTAACCGACTCGTGGGGCCTGCCCACGCCTGTCTTCCTCTCAGTCTTGGAATCCCACAGCCCTGCTGATGGGGGAGAGGGACAAGATGTGACCTACGGAGCTCCGAGGCGAGCCCAGTGTCCTGGGTCATCCCTGCTGTGTCCCCTTCTTTCATAGAAAGTGCTCGGTGACACCCCAGAACCACACAATATTTTCCTGATGCAAGGATAGGATTTTGTGAAAACTACTGTGTAAAAATTAACTTGCTTTTAAAAGAATTTCTTGATTAGTTCAAAGAATTAATTCGCAAACATGTGTAATTAGCGTCTTTTCATTATGCGTATAGGTTTACAGTGAGGATAACTTAGACAAATGGCAAAGTCTATTCATTATGGTTTTACAGCCCTTTCCAAATCAATACATATATTAAAATCAAGAACTCGTCTGCTCAAGGAACTTGAAGCAATTTTAAAAGCAGGCATCCTCTTGAGCTTGCTGTGAATGGAACATTCTTGGTCCCTGTTGATCCAGTTTTTTAATAATTTATCTAGATTTCCTCCAAGAGACTCAAATATCAATGTCCAGCAAATTACACTGAGAGGAGGGTAGATATTTCTACTGTATATTAACCAGTTGTTTGATTACCCACCTTGGCTCCTCTCATCTTGGAGGTTTGCTGATCTTCCTTCTGAGTGTGGCTCAGGACGCTGGTGTTTTATGTATGTTGTTCAATCTCACATCTGCACGTGAATTACTGCCTTGCAGCCCTGTGAGACCTGGTCTAAGTTCCACTCTTTCTCTGCTAGTGGGAAATGGAACCAACTTCGAGATGGCCTCCAGCCTCAGAGAGCTGAGAACACGCATTCTGCAGAGCAGACAGAGCGGGTGCTGGTGCTTGTCACAGGAGGCTGCCCTCTGAGGAGAACACGGGTGCACTTGAAATGCGTGTGTGGGTAGGCAGTGTGTGCCAACAAGGGGGGCTTATGGGCAAACGAGACCCAGTAGTGCCCGCCCAGCCTCGATCCCTACCTCACGGCCTGCAGCACCCACAGTCACACCTGCCTCCTGCTATCATGAACTCGCTGACGTGAGTGGGGAGAACGGCAAAAGTGCCCATGTGCAGAGAAGGAGCCGTCAACTCAGGTCTCCTGTTGGTTACAGGAAGTCTTCTCAACTGGCTGAAGTTGAAATGGTTCTCCTGACCAGCCCAGATGCCGGGGTCTTTAGGAAGGTGTTTTCCCCCACTGTGCTAGAAGGTGTGCTTTCTGTCTGCAGAAGGGTGGAATGAAGCATGAAAACGAGAGCTAATGTCACAATAGGAATGTTATCCTCCCAATAGGACGGGATTGGCAGGATGCTCTGGGCTCAGTCTAGGCTTCCTCCACCTCCCTAAGTTGTGTGGAAGATCTCAGGGTCAGACATGTTGATGTGGGGAAGTTTAGGAATTCTAGCTTTGAAGTTTTTATGCTCCAAATACTCCTTTTTCTCTGATCTAAACATATGTTCATCTTTTTTTCTGGACTTACATATCATTCCTATTTTGGTGGCATAACTTCCAAGATGGAGCAGTGAGCCTAATTAGTGCCAACTCCTTAAATGAAGGTAATGCTTCGATACAACTATTTTTACTTGGTTTTTTCTTGTGTGCATTTTTCTATCCATCATCCTTCACAACTGTCTGAACTTGATAAAGTAGTTCAAGTATAATCATAAACCACCTGCTACTTACCCCATGAACACCATCAAAAAATTAGGGAAGAAATATAAGCATTACATATATCAAACACTTCATTTACAAAAATTTCTTTTCCAATTGGGTTCACCAACATCATCGCTAATTTAAAATACCTCCTGATCTTTCATGACATATATATGGGAATTTTGATTGGAAATTTTGTTCAAATAACCCATTACAACCATAAAATAGTGATTCCCTCCAAAGAGAAAATCCCAATCACTACCTTAACCAAAGGATGCATTTGGTGCCTAGCTTCTGTAACTCCTTTTGCTAAAGGTTAGCATTTTAGGATCTTTACGGTTAGTTATTAGGAGTGATAATTTTCATTGCTGCGTAAGTCAACTTTTCTTCATTTTACCTCTATAAAAATAGCTCAAATATCTAAAGTAACATGCATTATGCCATAATTAGCCAAAAAGACCTCCAGAGGTAGCTTTAGCATCTAGTTTATAAAATTGTCTCTTTGAATGTTTGAACTTTATCGTAATACATTCCAAAACAAGACAATTGTTTACTGTATTAAAACAACCATAGCTAAATTTTTTGAAGACAAATAAAGCAAGGGATTTTTAAACTTATTATTCATTGGTATTATAATTCATGGCAAAGCCTAATAGAAAAGAAACAATTTATTCAGAAAACCACACAGATTGTTGGCTTGCTGGGAGTTTTTAAATTTAAATGCTTTTCCTTCTTGTAAAGGCATGGGCCCTTCAAGTAGTCATTTGAACATAGGATAATGAGGGGATCCTTCACAAATCATAAATCAAATCCTTCGCTCGTTGATCCTCATCATCACCGTGATGGCTTTAACATCAGTTTATTTGAAAGTATGCAACACAGTAAATTATATGGTTCTCTTCTGTGTCCTCATTTATGCTTTCCTCTTGGCTACATCTAGTAATTTTTTATTCAGATCACTATATACTTGGTGCATTCTACATTTATAAAAATCCCAAGTACATACAGGCTGCATCTATGCAACAGTATCATTCTTAATGATACTCTGTTCTGAATCAGAATGAACTCAAGGCAGTGTCAAATGGTAATTTGTTGCCACTTTTGCACACAATAAAATTTATTCACTTTACCATTAATACCGAAGGTATCTCTTCATGATCGTCCCAAACGCTCACGCACACAAACCATTGCCAGCCCTAAGAGGGCCAGAGCCCACAGTCAGGAGGTCAGGAGGTTCTTGTCTTGGTTAATGAAGTATGATGGTGCATTTATTTAGAGTACCACAGCTGTCCTCATTAGGGGCTACTGACTCTTGACGCAGTGCTTGCTGAACCTGGCCCAATGATAAATTGGAACTCTTTCTACTCCCTTGTCCTCAAAGCTATTTGTTTTCTTTTAAAAGCTCTTTATAATGCTTCCTTAATGTGGATGGTAAAATAAATAAGCCTTCAGGTTGAAACATAAGTGTCAGTGTGGAATCCACTAATTTGCTGATCGTTGATGAAAATCAAGCCGTCTGTAAAAGTTTTGACAAGGTGCAGACACCAACCTCGCTCACCGAATGCCGGGCACACCGAGGGAGCTCAGTGGGCGATTTCTGGGGGAACCGGGTCTGGCGTCCGAGGTGCTGGGTGGTGAAGCTGGACCATGGTGAGTGCCGCGCATCCTCGAGGGGGAGGCGATGGGCAGCCCTCCGTTCCCAGCTCCGGCTTCGGGAATTCATCACATTCTGCTTCCTTTCTTGGCTCTCTCCGTACTGGGAAACCTCGGGTCTTCAAGGTATGCTTGAATTTTTATTTCTCGTCTGTATTAGTTACTCTATCAGTGACGTGGGTCGGGTGGCTCCAGAGTGTCTTCGAAATACCCCAACGGCCATTTGGCTTTTCAAAGTCGAGCATGCCGTCAGTGTCAGAGAAGCACAGGGCACTTCCCCTGGAAAGAGCCCTGGGCAACTCGTGGCCATGCTGGCCGCCGGCCCTGCCCACCTGCTTCCTGTCCCAGGTGTGGTGGTGTTTGCTGCAGTGGCCTCGTGCTTTTCTTCACCCTCTGAAAAGTGGCTGGGAGAAGGGCCACTGTCCTTTTGTGCATACACTCACTCTGCCGGGCGGGATTCCGTGCACACGCATGTGCACACTATGTGCCTTGCCTGGGCGCCGTGATTTGCAGAGGCGCCTGCCGGCTGAGCTGACGCCCATCTCGGAGCGAGTTCTCTGCTCTTTGGCTCCTTCCTGCTTACCAGTTTCTTCACAAAGCACTATTTTATCCAGCTCCCTCTGAAGATCAGAACAAATGTCAAGACTCTGCTGTTTCTGTTCATCACTCAAGGAGCCTGGCACAATCTTCACAGAAACTTTCTCATGTTCAAGTTTTCCTTCGAACGTGAGCGGCAGGCTCTGGGTCTAAATTTAACTCTTCAGCCATCATCCGCGCAGTTAATCATGTATTTGAATTGGCCCACTCTCTGACCTTTTCAGCGTTTCCTCTGGTCCCGACGTGAGAGGATGACTGTACATCACCCTGGTCATCTCTCCTCCTCTCGAGTCCGCCTGGCAGCCAGAATTTCCTGCTCTTGATATCGCTTATTTTACAATGCCAAATTCTCACTGTGGGTTTGTTGAACTTTCTGAATTTCTTTGCATCAAAAAACGACCTCGAGTTGGCACACCAGCTGGGGTCTCCATGCCCTGCTTTTCACCCAAGATGCTGGCACGGAGCTGACTCTGTACTCTGGACAAAGCCCGGGCCTCCGTCCCAGGCCTTGGCCACTTACACTGAAGCAATGTCTCCCCAGTCAAACTACGGTGCCCTCTGGTCCTGGGGCGTTGTGTGGCACATACACGCACATGAAGGAAACAAGTTGGCACAGTGGTGTCTTCCACAGCGAGAGGAAGCCCTTCCTGGTGGCCTCCACAGGAACATCTGTTCTATGCAACCTTCATCTTGAAATTGTCACACTCTCGTGTTTCTCTCTGCAGTGAGAACCCACAGCACTTCCTGCATTTTAGTGACATGTGAACCCTTAAGGTTCATCTGACAAAGATAAACTATTTGAAAAAATGTGGGCCCTGTGCACACTATGCCCAAGGGAAGTCACTGCCCCCTGGACATCTCACATCCTTCACCACTGGAAGCTGAGTCTACTTCCTCAAAGACCAAATTCAACACTAGGCTACAAGGACGACGACATATCTGCCGACCCCCAGGGCCGTGAAAGGCAGGATGTTTACATGGTCAGAAAGGTGAAGTCTTATCCAGTCAGCGACTCACAGGGTGACGGGGTTGGAGCTGTCCCTGTGGACAAACTCCCACAACCTTTTTCTTTGTGGGTGATGGACACTGGTTTGCCATCCACCTGAGGTCACAGGCCGTGAGACTGGAGGCACCTGCCGGAGCTCCCACCTGGAACTGAGATCACTGAGCTGCCTCTTCACTGACTACAGTTTGTACCTTTCAGGATTTTGCAACTTAGGATAAGTTTATCAACATGATTTTAATAAAAAGCCCACATCCATTCATTACTTGATTAAATGAATACTTGGTAAGCACCTACTGTAGGTCATACTCCATTAGAGAGCTGGCATTTAAGGAAAAGTATGATGCTGTATTTTCCCCTAAAGAACTCAGAATGTAGTTGGAGCGACCATCATGTTCCAACTGCCTTCAGTACATCACCAAGAAGTGGCAAGTGACTGAGGCTGCAGAGGTGAGGTCTAGCCACCCAGTCAGCCAATGACAGGGGACTGCTCATCGGATGAGAGACCCAGAGACACTACTGCGTGTTATTGTCACCTTAGGCAGAAGTGGTAGAGGGTGTGTGTGTGTGTGGTACATGTCCCTTTGTGAATAGACAAACGATGTCTACAAAGGGGCAAGACACAGAGACAAGTAGCATTTTTTGGAGATCTCTAAGTAGGTTTATTCTTTCATCCGAGTGTCAAGTATGAGACAGGGATTGAAAAAGGTCAGGCCCAGGAATAAATACAGCTTCTTTCTTACCACATTAAAGGATTTGTATCTGATTCGTCTCACAGGTTAAAAGGAGGATAAGAACGAGAGAGTAGAAGAACAAGAAAGTGAATGCGAATCTGACGAGGTGAACTAGGAAGCCCCATGAGGGAAGAGCTAGAGAGCTAGCTGGGGCATTCCCAACAGGGACAGGACGGGAGCAAGGCGAGGGGCACGGAGGAGGAACGCAGGGTCCGAGGCAGAGGCTCCAGGGGAGGCAGGGAGCACCGGGAAGGAGCACAGGGAAGGAGGACTGGCTGCTCACTCCTGTGGTCCCGGGGCACCAGGTCATCTGGAGAAGTCACTCAGCAGTGAGACACTCACTTCCCCCACCACTGCGCATCAGCTGCTGTCGTTCAGCTGGATGGTTTGCCATTTCCACTGAGTCCATGATGCCTCCCGTGCTGATTGACGGAAGCTTAGACCCAGGCAGTGCAAAGAAAATACAACTGAGTTTATGAGAAAGTGCAAACGATATAGACCACGTAGAACAGCAGACCCAGTAAAGTAGACAGTGAAGGACAACTGAACTCTCATACGAAGATTCTTACGGGGATCTGACTGCGAACAGGTGAGGGTTCAGCCCTAGAGAAGAGACCTGGGGGGTCGGCACAACGACTCTTCCAAAGGGAACTGGTCAGAATCCAGAGGTTTACTGAGCGAGACCTCTGGGAAAACCGAGGAAGACCTAATGTGTTTGTTTGGAAACGTGACTCTTCCTTTGCTCATGAAGCAAACTAAGTATGAAAGAGCCTACCCCATCCAATCACAAAATTTACTCTGAAAATCTTACTGAAAAATCCTTTTAACAAACATTTTTATTCTATGAATTATTTTTAGGTTGCAACTACAATTGAATTATCAGTATGAATCAGACCAAGTACATATCATTTTGTGTCTTGTTTTATTTCTCAAATTCCAATTAAATGCCATTTTCAAAACCTTTTTCACATGAGAGGATTCTCCTTGAGGAAGTTACACAGAGCCAGTGACCCCAACATGACAGACTCTCCAGGATGGTAGGGCAGCTGCTCAAGGGCAGGCTTGTGGCCACTTCTAGATTCAGGTCCCGGATGGCTAGCCTTTGTCGCGAGGGGCTGGAAGTCCAACTCCCACACAGAAGAGGGGAGCTCCTGCGAATCTGCCTCTGCCCTGCCTTTGGTAAGATCTCTCCAGTCTCCTGACGTCTAGGTTCCGCCACAGGAGGTCATTTTTCAAAGTCCTTACAGTTTCCCACTCTGTAATTGCTCCTCCTGCCCTCAGTCATTTATTCACTTATTCAGCGAAGTCATTGACAAATAGCTATCAAATACTTATTGAGTGCCAACCTGTTCCAGGCACTGAGTTAGGAACTAGGGGCAAGGTTGAAAGATGGAAGCCATGGCCCCTGCCCTCAGGGGATGCCACACCAGTGCTGAGACCAAAGTGTAACGGACAGCAAACAAACAGGTGGGCAACCACAGTTGTGGAAAGGCCATGAGATGACAGAGAGAATAGGAGCATCATCAAGGGCACACGCAGGAGAGGGTGAAGGACAGGCTTGCAAGTGTGGACGGGGACCCCAGAGGGGGAAGGACGGAGAGGCGGCCAGCCTGGCCAGTCGCTGCTGCCGGTAGAAATCTGACTTTTCCTTTCTTCTAACTCAGCACACTTCCTGGAATGAAGGCTTCTTCCTCTCCAGCGTCTGGCTGCAGTTTGGTGAAGCTGCTACGTTCAAAGGTAGGGCACCAAGTGTGTGCTGGGTGGTACTGATCCTGGGGACAGAGCCGTAGTGTGCCAGCACATGGTGCCACCAGCCCTCAGGGCACACCTGGTGCCCGCCAGCAGAGACTTTCCAGGGTGCTAACAGCCTGGGCAGCTCGTGCCTGAAGTCACTGCAGAAGCTCTACGCCTGGCGCCAGTTTCTAGGTCAGATTTCATTGATTCTTCCTCCAAACCTGCTCACACGTTCTTTGGCCCAGTAACATCCACCCAGCGTGACGTCTTGACCTTATCCTGCTCTTTCTTTTCCTCCTAAGTAAGCTTCTTCCTCGACTCCTGGTCAACACGCCCACGGCAGGGCCACCGCCAGTTCTCAGCCCCGCTCTGCCTCGCCCACTCTCTCACACACTCTGCCAGCCCTCTTCACGGAGGCTTCCTACCAGCGTCTCTGCTCCAGACCTCTACCTCAGGAAGTCCTTCTCCTCAAGGCCACCGCAGGCGCAAGACAAAGGGGCCCGGCGGCCTTGCCCCTGCTCTGCTGAGCAGTCTGCCAGGATCGCCCACCTCCTGGTGGAGCAGCTGTCCATGGGAACGTCTGCCCAAGGGGAGGTCAGATGACGTCTGCAGACGCTTTGGTTGTCACGGTAGAAAGAGGTCTTGCTCCGGGATCAACGAGGAGAGTCTGGCAGGTGCTAAGCAACCTGCAGCGCACAGGCCGCCCAGCAAAGAAAGATCCGGCCCCAAGTGCGTGCAGTGCAGGCTGAGGAACTCCGGCCAGGGGCCAAAGCCTAGGCTCCCTGACTGCACCCTCTGCCAGCCGGTGTCTGGTTACTCCCCCACATCCTCACCGTCGAGGCCCCTGTGTCCCTGGTTCCTTCTCCACTGGGACCTCTCAGCCTCCAGGGTCAACCCCTCTCTCGCTTCTTCCTGAAGCCCAGCTGTCTCCACGCTGCACCACGAGCTCCGTTCCACCTGTTTCCCTGCCCCCCTCAACCATGCTGCAAAGCACTCAGAGTCAGGAACTGTGCTTTTGTGGCCATGTTTATGTCCCTGTGTTGTCCCATGTTTATGTCGCAGGGTCTGCAACAGTGTTCACATGGGAACCGTTTTCACTGATGCGTCTAAACTGAGAAGTAGCTTTGACATTTGGAGGACATCCCTTCCCACCCGGATGCTCTGCGGAGTGGCTCCCATCCCGTTAGGCCTCCTGCTTACTGACCAGGGCCAGATGCAGTCTGTGACACCCGTGGGTCACTCCTTACTAGATGTTTGACTTTGTGAAAGTCCCACAGATCCCCAGACTTTAATGTCCTCATCTGTAAAGTGGGAACAGTGAGCATCTGACCCTTCCAGGGCCGTGAATTTTAGACTGTTTGTGTAAACACCTGGCACATGTCAGGTGCATGGCCTGGACACATGCTAGCTACGATTATTAGTGTTTTAGTGTCAATGTTACTCAAACAGTAGCTGTGAATAAAAGATTCAGTCATTGCTAAGCAGAAAGACTGCTTTTATACATTCTTTTATTATTTTCACGCATGTGTGAAGGAAGTGATCCTTTTTTTAACACATAAATAATTGATGTTGAGGGTTAGAGAAAGTGCCCGTGGTGCACTATGAAAACCCGACCGTCGTGGGAGCTGTGTTTGAAGCCCAGGACGATGGCGGCTCTCTCCTAATGAGACGGAAGGCCCGAGCGGGCAGAAGCAGCTGCCGAGGCTGGGTCTGCTGCCCCAGCCTTCTGTCAAAGCACAACCGATTTCAAAGTCATTTTTTTTCATGAGAAAGGCAGGGAAGTAGCAGGGATCCCCTTTGAGTTACCGCGGGATAACACCGACTTCACCCTTGGGGTTGGCACTTGGAAATTTCTACGTTTTTGCTAAACTATGGCACCCTTTCCTCCTCTTGGAAAAAGGTTCGGGAAGCAACTTTGACCCTGGTTCATGGTTAGGGATGCTGATTCTCAGCTCAGGTCCTCGCTTCCTCAAGACCGTGGAAGGATTCAAGTTGCTTTTCCCAGACGTGTTAGGGGTGCGGGTTAGTTCCTTTCACATATTTTGCCTCTTGTTCTGTCTTTAGGTCCCTCTGTCACTGAGGCACGCACGCTTGTGAGTGAAAGCACACCCTCCCTTCCTTTTAGGTGTGTTCCAGGAACAGGGATGAGAAAGGCAAACTCTAAGGTGTGTTAGAACCAACCGTGTATAAAACAAGGGCAAACAGGCTCTGACGGACGCCTGCGGCCTGATGAATACAGGCGTAACACTGAGCTGGCTCCTGGGGTTCCGTGTCGGGGCTCAGAGAACACTTCTGTATTAGTTCAAGTTTTCGTTGGATGCATCCTATGCCGAAGACAAGAATCAGCAAACCTATGTGCTGGTCGCAGCTTCTCGAGGAGCTCACGGGACAGGAGACCCCTTTCCTTCCACAGCTGGACTGCGTAGCAGAGTCCTCAGGGCAGCTGGGTCACTCCAGGGCTATAGAAAGTTTGCAGTTGGCCCTCCGCAGGAGGGAAGAAAGGGAGAATGGTCTTTCAAGGACCTTGAGGGGTCAGGGAGAGAGTTGCCTTTGTGAAGAGAGGGGCAAGCGTGCAGGGTGCACCGGAGAGGGGCCCATGGCCCCGGGACTGCACAGGGACGTGCAGAGGACAGAGGCGCACTGCCAGCTCTGGCCTGTGACCAGCCATATCCAGGGACTGACATGGAAACCTGTGGCCACAGAACCAGGACAAGTCTCTGTGAAAGGCCTCTGTGCATTTCAGAGATCCACAGCTGCAGCGCATCCGTTTGCCCTCCCCCAGTAAGCCACGCAGGAGGACAAGCGACTCTCAGGGCCCTTCAGGCGTGCACGGACGCAGTGGAACCCCCTTCCCTACCCTCCACTGGGAAGGACAAGGCAGCACAAGGAGATGGGAACCTGTGTCTTCAGAACCAGACGGGCCTCGATGTGGGCCCCTGTGATTGAGCTGGACAGCTCAGCAGATTCTCAGCCTCTCTGAGCTTAAATGCACATAAGAGGGAAAGTCTCAGATCTATTTTGTAGTTTTATTGACAAATTAAATAGCAGGGCAGAGGTAAAGTGCCCAAGAAGAGTAGGTGTTCAATAAATATTAGTAATTGGTATTTAATATCCTATCTAGTTGACTGTAAAGAAAAACAGAATGGTCAGTAAAGATCCAATACCCAGGAGAACAGGGAGAAAAGAGACTCATCTCCTCTTAATGATGTGCTGTTTTAATTTCTATCTGTCTTCCTGGGGACAGTAATAGAAAGAAACATTCATAGGATGTGACATCTATATGTTTGCTCAGTTTGTGCAAAGTAATTAATGTTTTGATCAGGTTCAGAAAATCTTAATTAGGCCTGTGAGCTCTTTGGGGATGGATTCATTTTTCAACTGGTCTGTTTAGAAGATGAAGATCTGTATTCTCTCACCAGCTTGTTCCACGCCCTTAGAGTATTCTGGAAGCTGAATCCACACCAGCCAGCCCACGAGGGCTTCTCATTGTTCCCTGGAGGTCTGGGGCACGTGCGTGATTCTGAGGTTGCAGTTTTCTCGTCCTGCTCCATCTAGAGAAAACTTCAGTGCCTTAGCTCCATGCTCAAGTGGCATTTCATGGCTGGCTTCTCTGATTTCTGCAGATGACAGTATTAAAAACAGAGTGAGTCTGGTTCAGAACAGGAGCTGTTTGCGTGTGTATGTGGACTTGTTTGCCCAAAACCCACCTGTTTTCTCTTTTCTGTGTGTTCACTTTGCAGCTGGTTCAAAAAATCTGTTCCCAGTGAGCCGCTAACCTTTATACACGCAGACCGCAGCCCGTAGGGTAGACTTGATGGCTTTCACAAGTGACCCGCTACCTCAGATCTTCCAGGACAATAACGCTGGCCCACCTTCCTCCTGGCATAGCGACTTGCCCCTGGCATATGCTAAGAGCTCCCTAAGTTGTGAACTCATTTCAATGGGGGACAATCTATTTGTATTTAACAAAGTCTAAAGTGATGCAGCTTTAATAAATTCTATAGTAATACTTATTTATAATCCCTTGTTTGATTAAAAATTGGCCCTGAAACTTAGTAAAATATTAAAGTTCAGACCCTGCCAAAAGAAAAACAATTAGAAAATCTGGATTGTCTGTTTGCTTACCTTGGGATTAATGAAAGTGAACAGTGGTTAGCTTAAGTAAATCCATGTCGATTGATTCCAGGTCTCGGCATATGAAAAACATCACCAGTGTAAAGAAGGCAGAGCATCCCGACATGAAACGTTAGTGACCGAGTAGCCTCAAGACATCTCAAAGGTCCCTGCAAAACCAGCCTCACCAGAGGCATCTAAACCTGTGTCATTCACACTTCTGGATAGCAAGAGTCCTGAGTGCCTTTCTAACCTCAGTCACTTCAGGTCATCTACGACAACCCGAAGTCAGGCAGGACACGGCAGCAGCTTCCTCTGTGGGCAGACAAACACCCAGAATCTTGTTCTTCAGACATGCAATGCAGTCATGGTATTTTTATTATATCATGATATTATTATCCAAATCCTTAATAACACTTAGCATTTATGAGTAATGATTTATTCTCCAGATTTTTTATAAACATTAACTGATTAGCTCATCGCATCTCCATGAAAGCAATGTGTAGGTGGGTGAGAGTTAAATATAGGCTCCGCTGGTTCTTGCTGTTTCGACTTCACTGAACCAGAGGACTTGGCCCACAGGCCGGACCACATTGCTCCCCACATCTCCAGGGATGGCAGCGTGGAAAGGAGCTCAAACCCGCCCTGTCCTTCCTTGTTTCCAGAGGGTGTGCTCTGTCTGCGCCTTCCCTCCTCCGTCTCTGAAATGAGGGCTACCGTTAAGATCCTGAGGTCACCCAGGCCCAGAGAGCCATTGCCTGCTGCCGCAGGTCCAGTCGGGGAAGGGCCTACACAGTGGCAGCACGAGTTTCCCAGCCTGACAACCGTGGCCTCTGTGGAGACCACCAAAGGCTCAGGTCCCCCAAACCTCAAGAGCCATCTGGACCTCGGTGAGACCTGTGGGCAAATTCCGTGGTTTCAAAGGTCAAGGCATGGAGGGGCGAGCCCGGAGATCTGCCTGCCACTGTGAAGAGTTTTCCACAGGAAACAGTCTCTAGAAGCAGGTGCTTCCAGAGCCTCGCTAGCCGCAGCCCAGGTGAGAAGGCTGGTCCTCTCAAGGGGGAGGGGCAGCACAGGTGGCGCTGTCTAAAGGAAGGCCGGAGAGGAGGGGGATATGTGGGTGTGGGGAGGGACGCACATGACCCGGATGCCAAGGCCGACCTTCTGTCCAATCTGCCTAAACATTTGCTTCCCATTTGGAGAACCCAGGAGGCTCAGGTCCTGGCCCTGCCACGGGTGGAAAGGGAACTTCCCGCCCGTGGCAGTCTAGTCGCACCTGCTCTGGGCCATGCAGCTGTTTTCTTTTGTCATGCTTGGTTTTCATAAGCTGGCAAAACTTGAAATAGAAGCCCCTGGAAATCGTGTGGGCTGGGGGCATGAAGGCAGGGAAATGGCGAGAACTGGAAGGTCGGACGGGAGCCTCTGGGCCTCGTCTTACCTGGCTGTTTCCAGTGGTCCTGCCTCCCTGAGGACAGGGCGCTGTGAGACCTTCGTAACGCCCCACTTCACCTAGACGTTTCCAAATCTCTGCAACACAGGCTCAGTCCTGGGATTTTAGGACCTGCTCTTGCACCTAGGAAACTCTTCAAAGATGCTGATTCCCTTGAAATTCCCCAGCTTCTCCCATCGGAGCAGGACAGCGGGGCTCAGAGTGCAGCAGGTGGTTGGGTCTCTGGCCCTGGCCACACAGCCTGGCCTCAGACTCCTGTCTGCAGCTGGGTGGCACTTCCTGCAAGGCACTCTAATGGCCCTGCAGAACGTGGTGGCCCTGCTTCCAAATATCCTGCCCCCTCCAGGTTCCCGCCTGGGTCTCCCAAGCTCACCATCAGCGCCTCGCCCCAACGCCCCATGTTCCAGGCTTCTCAGACTGGCCCCTTTCGTAACCAGGGGAACGGTTGCCATGGAAACCAGGCCCAGGTTGCCTCGCCCAAGAGTGGGTTGGAGCCCCAGCCAGGACCAGCCTGCAGGAGTGGAGCCTGCCAGGCACACGCCCTCCTCTGCAAGGCTCCATATCCAGGCTGCCCTTTCCCTCACCTTTGTCCCTCCCAGCCTGTGGAAATGAAAGGGAGACCCCAGTCCTTGCAGGACCGTCTTAGGCAGTTAGCAGGTAATTCAGTTCTCTTAGAGGCTTGGGCAGACATGCCACGCTTGGCCCCCCTGGAGGGAGGGACCCTGAGTCCCTGGCAGGAGCCGTGGTGGGCGGGAGGTAGGGCTGAACCCGCCTGGCTCTGAGAACCACTGGGCTTGCCAGGCATTTATAGCCAAATCAGCCAGATTTTCGAAAGGGACTGTCCCACCCTCCCGTCTGTTGGCATCTCTGATTTTCTGTGTGCATGGGATGGCAGGGATGGGGAGCTCCAGATAGTAAATATAGAATCTAAATATTTCTAGCAACAAATTTGGCGAAGCCTTCTGGCCTAACAGGCCTTCCAGGCTTGTAATGACAGCCAGGATCTCATCCAGGCTGGGGCGCCCCTCCTGAGGGCTACTAGGGCAGGCAGGAGCCCAGGGCTTCGCGGGCACAGTGCAGTGGCTGGCAGCCCCCGGGGCGCCCTTCCCCTTGTTCCTCAGGCTCCTGACAGGACAGGGCAAAATGCAGAGCCCTGCCCAAAGGGCAGCGGGCGTTCACGTGCCACGCGTCACGCAAGCCTCTGCGGTGAGCCCTCGTCATCCTGCCCGCACAGCACACTGGGGCAGGAACGTCAGCTGGGGGCGCCTGGCTCCCTCCACGTCATAGCTATCACAGGTGCTGCTCTCGGAGGAGAAATTAGCCCCAAATATCCACAAACATTCTTCTCTTCTTGGGAGACATTTTCCAATCATTGCCCAGGGATCGCTACCCAATTCCAATCAATCGTCCAGGCTAAGCGGCGCAGCCTGTCCCTTGCCTGGCCTCCAGGTGGTGAACCAGTGCCTGCAGGATTCCTGATGGTGCCTCAGGTGCCAGCACACAGCCGCTGTCTCGGGTGCAGGTCTGCGTCATCCACACTGTTCCTACCCTTGCACTTCAAAGCAGAACAAAGCAAAACAAAGCATCGCTCGGCAAACATAGTAACAAAGGTCCTATATCCCAACCTGAAAATGATAAAATAAAAAGTCAAACTACTTGTGATAAATTTTTCTGAATAATAAATGATTAAGAATAATTTATCACTTGATGCTCATAACTGATATGAAAAATACAAAAGAAGTGTAGACCGATCTCTAGTACAGAGGCACTTTCTGATTTTTTAAAGAAGACCAAAAAAAAAAAAAAAAAAAAAATCTTACGAATCAGAAGAAGAAAACACAGAAGAGTGTGTGCGTACTGTTCATCTGTGTTGTCTGTGTTTCAACCATCTGGGAGGAAGCACTGCATATTCCTATTGGCTAATGAGGATTTTAGACTAAAATAATCTCTCAGATATTTTCCAACTCTGACAGTAAATTGTGCATATGGTTTCTGACATTTCACACAAAGTATTTGGACAAACAATATCAGCTGCCCCAGACAATAAGGCTATTTTTTCCCCTAGAAATGTTGGTCCTGGAAAAGTAATATTCTTCTCTATTGCAGTATTTAGGGCACAGGGGAACAAAGAGAAGGGGAAGTTCAGCCTCCTTCATGCTGGGAGCACTCTGCTCTGGCCCCAAGTTCTGTAGCTGTGGTGCAGGTGGGTTTCGGAGGCGGGTGACCTTGAGCAACGGTGGGATTTGAAAGTCAGAAATGACCGAGGAGTACGGGCTGCGATGTCAGAAATCCTGGACTCGAGTCATGGACATCCCACACCTGAGGCATCTTATTCATCTTCTCTATTTCCCAGGCGAACTCTTCATTCTTTTGTTTGTTTGCTGATCTCTTCATCCTGTCCTAAGTGCAGAGGTGTAGTAGGGACCCAAACTGGTAAAATTCCCTGGTCCCGTGGAGCATGAATTTTGTTGCAGGGAGAAAAATCTGCAATTAAATCCAAATATACAACATGCCAGGTGGTAGGAAGGGCTGGGAAGGAGAAGAGGAAGCCAGGCAGGCAGAGAGGCTTCGGCAAGGAGGCGACCTGGGGGTGAGGCTCCACAGACCATCCTCACCATGGCGCCTGGATGAGGAGGTCAGAGGAAAGCCATGCGACAGTAGAGGCAGAGAGCACCAAGGAAACCAAGGACGGCAGCAGAGACGTGGGCCAGGTTCACCCGAGAGCCCGTGGGAGGACCCCCGCCAACACCTTGACTTGGACCCTGGCCTCGAACTGTGACTGTGTGTTTCCATAGTTTAAGGCACCTGTGCATGGGTCTTCATGCACGTTGGGAGACTAACGTCACTCCTGCTTTACAGACCAAGAGCCTGTGGCTCCGAGAGCTTCTATACTTGTCCAAGTTCATGTGACTGATGAAGGATAAACAAGGACTAGCTCTCTAGGCGAGTTGCACTGACAGACACCGGGCACCTCCCCTCTATTGAGAACTTCCTGTACCAGGAATAGGAAGTGCAGGAGTCAAGAAATTCCGCTTCGTGATCTTTGTTTTGTACCGTTTTTTAAGCTGTCAGGACAGATGTATAAGTAAGAATTCTCCAGAGCAACAGTCAGTACAAGAAACACACGCACACAGAAGAGAGAAAGAGATTTATTGCAAGGAATTGGTTGGTGCTACAACAGAGCCTGAGAAGCCCCCTAGAATTCTGTCTGCAAGCTGAAGACAAAGAGGAAGATGGTCCAAGTTCCAACCTGAGCACAGGAGAAGACAGATGTCCCCAGGGAACCAGGAAGAGAAGTCAGATGTCCCCAGTGGCCCAGGGAGAGCCTCTCCCCTGTTTCTGCCCTTCTGCCCTCCCTGGTTGGGAGGACACCCTTCCCCGTGCTTCACTAAGTCCACCAATCAAATGCTGCCGTCTCAGACACACCCTGGCAGTCACACCCAGAGAAGACGTTTGACAGTTAACGGGGCACCCGGTGGTCCAGTCAAGCAGCACTGACATCGACCTTCACAAGTCCCCTCCAACCCCGGCACCCACGCCTCTCCTAGCCATACTTGGCGTCCGATGGACAGGTCCTGATTCCGCCCGGCGTGGCAGTTATCCTGCCTCCAGCGGACAGCACACCAGCCCTGCCCCAGAGGCGGCTGCCAGTCCTCCAGCCACGCTGCTCGTTGCGTTGGTGTCCCGTAACCGAGACACCGCGGTGAAAACGAGCAGGACTTCAGCATCACAATGTCATCACATCCCAAGTCGCGCGGCAGAGGATTTGGATGGGAGGGAGACAAACGTGTTTGTTGTTACACACACACACACACACATTCCCACAACACGAGGAGGAATACACACCACAACTGTATGCTTGGAGACAGTCGTTTTACTTCAGGAAGCCAACAGTATGAGCACTCAACATTTTGTTTTCCAAAACTGAAGCAGGGAGGGGGCCCGTGGTAGCAGGAGGCGGAAGACACTCCAGTGTTGACTTGGTCCTGGCGGCTCCGCCTTCAGACCCTTTGGAACAGGAGCTGACCAGGGTGCTTCCACGGCCAGGGCAGGAATTCCCACGGAAGTGTGAAGAGTATTTAAGCCCCGGGGCATCATGCGGGATGTCCCGTCATAGTTGGCAAATGACACTCCTGGCCAGGCCCTGGCCAGTCTGCATGCGGGGCACCTTCCTGCTGGTGGACTCCTCCTGGACCACCAGGCACCAGGCCTCTCACATCCGCGCGTTCTTCTGCTTGTAGGTGAGAAACTGTCCTCTCCTTCTCTCCTAGTCCTCCCATGTTACTAGTTGGGTCTCTGCAGAGAAACAGAATGGTGGGGTGGGTGTGGTGTGTGTGTGGGTGTGTTGTGTGGTGTGTGATGTGTGTGTGTGTGTTGTGTGTTTGTGTGGTGTGTGTGGGGGTGTGCTGTGTGTTGTGTGTGGTGTGTATTTGTGAGTGTGTGAATGTTGTGTGTGGTGTTTGGTGTGTGTGTGATACATGTATGTTGTGTGTGTGGAGTTTGTGTGGGTATATGTGGTGTGTGGGGGGTATGTGTATGTTGCGTGTGCTGTATGTGTGGTGTGTGTGTGTATGTATGTGGTGTGTGTGGTGTGTGAATGTTGTGTGTGAATGTCGTGTGGTGTGTGTGTGGAGTTTGTTGGGTATGTGTGTGTTGTGTGTGTGTGCATGTGTGTGCGTGCACGTGCACAAGCTGGAGGCCCAGGGGAGCCGACAGTTGAGGTCCAGTCAGAAGTTGTGGCTGGAGACCCAGAAGAGCTGCCTCAGCTCCAACAGAGGCACCTAGCAGCCCTGTGGGGAGGCCAAGGGCAAGGGAGTTCCTCTCACCAGGGAGGCCAGCCCGCCTGTTCCATCCGCCTCTGTCCCTGGGACGATGGGACGAGCCTCCCCTGGGAGGCCACCTGCAGGCTCCTCCTCAGTCGAAGGCGGACTCCTCAGGGAGCGCTCTCAACAGAAGATGCTTGGCAGCGTCCAGGTGGGCCGGTTGAGTCGGCACCCAAGACCCGCCATCCCATCTGTCTACCGGTTCTCCCATTTCTCCATGAATGGGGACTTCGGTTTAGAGACACCGCCGCACCTGCTTACCCGTTAAAGGAAAGCACTCGCTGTGACCGGCCGCGTCAGGACCAACGGGACGCCAGCACACCCCGAGGCTGCGACCACCTTACCTGGGCAGTGAGCACACGGGTGGGCCAGACCCCTTGCTCGGTGGCTTGCAGACCACTTGACTTGTTCAGATTTAGATCTTATTTAAATTTTGACTTCAGCCATTATTTCTCAACCAACCTAAGGGTCGTAGCCTCAGCATAGACCTTACTATTACGACTCGTGAACCGGTCTCCTGCTGCGGAATGACATCATGTAGGAGATCCCCTTTGTGCATTATCCTGGGCGAGTCGGTGACCGAGCTCTCTCAGAGTCACAATACTGCAAATCAGAAGGGCCGAGGGGTACCAGGGGAGAGAATAATAGTTTGAAGGGCACATGGTAATTTCTCCTACTCTTAATGCCATGGAAAGATCACGGCGAGACGCGGGCACGAGGTGCTTCTTCCTGGCACCTTGTCAAAGGAAAAATATTTTATGCAAATGGAGATATTCTGTTCCGAGAAATAATAGATCTATAGTGATTTCATTCTTGTGTTTAACTGGACAAGGTTTACCTTTAAAAGATGGGTTGGCTTTTACCAGTACTACTTGTTGAATAAAGAAGGAATACCGAGAAGATATTAATTGTGCGACATTAAGCTAATAGCACGCAGCCCACACACCACACTTGAGAGAGGTCATCAATAAAATTTGTTAAGGAATAATTGAGTGGGTTGAATTACTTAAATAGGTATTGAAAATGATAAAATAAAGTCGGCACGGAAGATAAGAAATAGTGGCACCAGTGAAATGCTGAATGGTGACCCTTGACCCTCGGCTCGGCTTTCTATGCCAACTGCAAGTTTTTCCACTTAGGAAATCTTTCTTTTCAATTAAGTGGGAATATTTTAATTGGCTTCTCCTACTTTTAGTCTCAAAGAGTTACCAACAACCAAAGGATGCTAGAAATAAAATGCAAGACCAAATTCTATTTCTGGGCTCTTTCACTTGATTCCCCCCCGCTGGTTCCCAGGCAAGACAGTGCAGGGTGCGTGGTTTCCAGGCAGATTACTCCCTCCCTGCTTGGGCAGTGAACTCCCAGTCTCACACACTGGGGCCAGCCCTGGGAGCAAGCAAGGGGATGGTGTCTCCAGGGTGCGGGGCCAGGAGCATCCAGGCCCTCTGCCTTACTTCGGGCGTCCCCTTGAACAGGCCTTGGGGATTCAGCGTGACAAATGCCTATCCAAAGCTTATTATGGGCGAGGTGCCATGATAAAGTCACAGAACATAAGCCACAGTCTTTGCCTTTGCTGTGAACTGGAAGTTCTGCAGGAAAGACAGACAGTAGGTTATTATAACAGGGAGTGAGACTGGGTGGGTGTCTTACACTGGGGGCTGTGAAGCACCCAGAGTAGTGCAGGCCTCACATTCAGATTCTGAAAGGTTTTCTATGGCGAAAACCATCCTGGCTCACTGCAGTCTTCTCTTCTTAGTGGCACAGAATTGATATTTCTATATTTATTCTTTTTAGTTGCACCATATAAGGGCCTGGGAATGTACCCTATGCATCTTGTATTGAGATCTCCAGGAGGCACATGGTTAGAGATGCCACCAACTGCTGCACAGCACACAGGGACACTCCGGGTGCAGTTCCACATACACAGGTTGTGCCGGGTTTGCATAACTGCTCACTGTCGCCATGGGAATACCTGGATCTGATGTCATCAAAACAGTGACGCCAGGACTGGTTTCAAACCCACAAAGATTAATAAAACCTCTCCAGAGTCTCTCTTCTCCTTCTAAATTGGAATCTAAAACTGCATGAGGGAGGCCTGTTACTTTAAAAAGTCATGTTTGTATTTTTGGAAGAATAGATCTTAATTAAGATGAAGGAGAATACCTGAAATTTAATTGCTGAAAATTATGCACAATTTAGGGGTACTTAGAAGTGGTCAATTTCATCGTAGGCATTCTCTAATCGGCTTCTGAAAATGGCTAGATCTCAAATGCCTAACGCTACCCAAGGTCCGGCAAAGACATCACTCCCAATCATAACGACTCCGAGAAAGACACGCTCCCTCCCTTAGACCAAGAATCAGGTTCTTCAATGTCAACAACAGTCACGTCCTCTTCCAAAAAGTTAACTTAAGTCTGTTTTTATTTTAGAAAATAGAGATTTGAAAAAAGATGTGTTGCACAGTGACAGCCAGTCCCCTTCCGAGGTCCCTCGGCTGCTCACTAGGCCCTCACAATGAGGCCACAGGTTAGCACTGCTATCACCTGCCCCTCACAGGTGAAGAAACGAAGCGAGGATGGGCGAAGAGCTCCGCAAGGTCACCAAGGGCGTGTACCGCCCAGCGCGGGACTCAGGCTCAGGCCCCTACCCTCACTCTGCACGGCTGGACACAGCAAACCACTGATATTTTTTTCTGCATGTATGGTAACAAAAGGGAAGGACACTGCACACACTATGTGGTGACATTTTCCCACCTACACAACCTGTAACGCACGTCTCGATCTACTGAGGGTGAAGAGTGACTTACAGCGGGGGATTCGCTGCTGCAGATCCATACGTGCATGTAAGGCAGCAATGGGTCTGGTCTCTGTCCCTCCCATTTGCCCTCCTCGCGGGCACTTTAAGTGGGGTGTGAGGGTTCATCACATGTGTTTAGCCCCCTGACTGTGAGCCGAGCAGTGTGGCACTTCCTGTCTCCTGACTGTCCCTTCTTCCATGGCTAGGGTCCTGGAAAGCCTCCTAGGGTGGAATCGGGTGCAACTTAATAAGCTTACATTTTGATGCACTTGCCAAATCACACCATTTCCCAGGCCTTTGGTGGGTACTGGTCACAGGCTAAGTGCTGCATCTGCTGGCTCCCCTGTGGCTTCACTGGCAGCCTCTGAAGCCCCTGTTCACAGCAGTGCCCCTAGAACACCTTGCCCTCACGTCTGGGGGGCACCTTCCAGGTCCCTTCGAACCTGGCTGCCTGCTCCTCCTTGGATGACTTCATGTCTTACCTAGAGAGACCCTGATGTCCGGTCCCAAGCCTCCCCCGTCCCCCGGGCTCTGCTCAGTCTGCTCATCTGTCCCTACATGTCCACTCCAGATCCAGCTTCTAGGCCCCTCCCCTCATCCTCGGCCTCTGCACCCCATGGCGGCATCTGACTTTCAAACATACACCTGAAGCTGGCTCAGCTGGCTCAAAGCCTGCGTCTTTCCACATGTTCGCTGAACTTCGTGGGCTGTGTGGCCCTCAGGCTGAGGACAGGGCAAGGGAGAACCATCTCGTCTCCTCCTGAGGCAGACGCCGCCTGTGGAGTCAGCCTCTGCTTACCGGGGCTTTGCATGGGCCGACCTCCGCTGCTTTCACCTCCAAGACCTCGCGAGGCAGCCGTTCTCCCTCCCTCAGCCACGGCAGCCACCTCCACCACCTGAGAGACCCGGAGACTCCGCTGGCTCAGGCTTCCATCCCGCCTGAAGCCCATGCAAGGACAGTCAGAGCAATTCCCCACCTGCCACCCTCCCCGCCTCCCCGGCCTTGGGAGGTGCTGAGCCCTGTGCCGCTTCCCTGTGCCTGACGCCCCCGCGTGCGGCTCTGCCACGCTCTCCTGTTAGCTTGCATCGCTGTGACCAGGACACCTGCAAGAACAACTCAGAGGGAAGAAGCCTATTTTGGCTTACGGTTTCAGAGATTCCATCCATGGTTGGCCAACTCCATAGGTCTACAGGTGGAGCATCAAGGTGGAAGGGTGTGTAGGGGAAAGGCCAATCAGGACATGGCACCCGAGAAGAAGAGAGAGGGAGTGTGAGGTGCGAGGAACAAAGCACAAACTTCAGAAGCGTGCCCCCATGACCTACTTCCTCCAGCCACATCCTACCTGCCTACAGCTGCCACCAGGCTAATTCATTCAAGTGGATTAATCCACTGATCTGTAGGTCACAACTCTCATACTGTAATCATTTCTCCTAAATATTCTTGCCTCGTTTCCCACATGAGCTTTTGGGGGACACCTCATGTCCAAACCACATTACCAAGAAGGTGCGGAGGGGACTTGTCCCTCACCGGAGGCTGTGTGCCCCATCCCAGGGCACAGTTCTTCCTTCATCTTTGCCTTACCATCACTGTTGTTGATAAGCATTGTTTCTTACTGTGTCAAGTAGCTCTAGGTGAATTTTGGCTTAATAATTATTTACAGAGAAACATACTTATGTCTCGACGTACATATAATAAGAAGGATAAAAGGCCCCGCTCTTCACGTGTTACTGGGTAACATGATGGTGACGCTGTTCAGATACGGTACTCCGGCAAACGTCCAGTTCTTCATCATTACAAGTGTTCATGAACTTGACACATTGTGATCTTTTTCTATTATAAAAGTGGAAGCACATTCAAACTTAAACCAGGATCATTTAAAATCACGACAAACGTGAGTTTATGCTGCAGAGTTCCTCCTTCAATGGATTGGAAATTATGGTTCGTCATTGATGGGCCTTCCCTGGGCCGCATCATTCACAACCTCAGCTGCCCTGGCAGGAGTCTGCCTGTCTGCTAGTTCAGTCCACCATTTCACTGATTCTAAGCCATACTCTCTTTAGCATCCGCCACCTTCCTCCACAGCCAGCTCAGGAATCACTTCTTTCCTCATCCACACCTGGCTGAAGCCTCTGCATCTCACACCTACCAGAACAATGGCCACTGCATCAGAAGCATTTGGCAATTAAAAGTATCTTTGAGGAACCAATTACCTGCTGAAATTGCCTGGCCTTCCTTTATCCTTATGGCTTAAAAAGCAGCCTCGTCTCTCAAATATGGTAAGATCTGCAGAAAGGAATCTAAAAGCTGTAGAAGCAGATGCCAGAGACTTCCTTCCTGGATCCTTGAGGAAGAGTGTGTGGCGGAGATGCAGCAGGACACCTACTCTGGGCATTTGTGAGCAAGAACACTGTCTTCTGCCTCAATGGATCCCAAGTGCCTTAGCAGAGTGCCTGGCCCCTGGTGGAAACCAGAGACACTTCCACAAGAAGGTACAGCTCCTGTGCCAGGAATCTAGGGGCTGCACACCCTCAGGGGTCTTCCCCCAAGTCAGGCCATGCAGCAACTGCCTCGGAGGTTGCCAGAGAGGACTGGCCCTTACACTCCAGGTGCGAGGATGGCTTGTTAACACTCGGACCACCAGGCCCCCCCCCCCAGAATCTCCGATTCAGTAGGTCTGAGTTTGGACCCATTAATGTGCATTTCTGACAAGTTCCAGGTGATGCTGATGGGACTCACCTGGGGACCTCACTTTGAGAACCAGAAGGTGAGGTTCTGGTTCTCAAGCCTTCAGGTATGCGATGCTGTGTCACAGGGTCTGTTCCTTAGCTCCACCACAGTTTCCATCCAGCTTGCAGCTGTTCTGAAGCTGCTGGAGCCGAACGCAGACCTCTGAGCGTCAACTAAGCTGGTCATCACAAGCTCTTGGGGGACACTGATTGACACTGCGGTGGGCAGCACAGCCCAACCGAGCCAAATGCTGAGATACTACCTCCACTGACCACAGACCATGGCTGAACTTCTACGTCACTCTTTCTCTACGTGGACACGTGTTGTGTCAGGGGCCTCTCTGATGGACCACCCTGCGCAGTGGCTTTCTGGTTGATGTGCCGTCACACACATCACCTGGCCTCCCTGTGGTGCTGTTGGACCAAAACAACCTCTCTGTATCTACTCAACAGGCACAGGAAGTAAGTGGAAATCCAAACGAAGGTTTTGAATTATATTTCAAGAGCTCTCTGAAGGCAGGACCTGAAGACGGGGCCTGCAGGGGTCATGCCTCGACCTTCTGCCACCCCTACAACCCTTTTTTGGTCAACTCCGGTTTCTTTGCACCTGTCTAATCAGATGAGGTGCAAACTGGATTATACTGAACAACAGGTTAGCAAGCATGCCATCCTGACTCAGGCCCTGAACGGCAAGGAGTGCTGTGTAGACGGAAGCCGTCAGCATGGCCCGTTTCCTAGTGCTCACGGGGCCATCACGGGGCCATCACGGGGCCACGGGCACAAAGCCTCCGTGTTTCCAGGAAGAGCCAGCCAACAGTCTGGTCCTCACTGGCGTGTCAGCTTCTTCCCCTTAGCAAGGAGTGGCGAGCCAGCAGCACAAAGCCAGCCCTGGCCCGCACTGAATCTTACACACAGTGCCTCAGTACAAAGCCAGTGACCCTGTCTTGGAGGATGTGGCCCCTGCCACTGGCCAGCCTCGGGGAAGGCTCTGGGGTGGGTTCCTCTTGCACCTGCCTTCTTCTCTGCTTGGCCCCTGGATGCTGACACTGGCGTTCAAGGAAGCTCATGTCTGTCTGGGCCTCCCTAGCATTCTAGAAATCCAGACACTGCTGTCCCGCTGAACTTCAGAATCGCAGCGTTCTAGACGTGGGAAGGAGCTGGGTAGAATCTGAAGCCCAGTGGCCTCCAGTGAACCGGGACTCAGAAGACAGAAGCGACATCGTCCCAGGCAGGGTGCTCTTGGCTGGCCTGTGCCAGTCACGGAGTCAGTGCCATTTCTGATGTATCCCTCCTCCGGCCTCGCTTAGAGTCCTGCCACTTGCACTCTGACCTGATTCTGCCCTGACCCTTTGACCCTGCCCAGTGGGTCACTCAGTCTGAATCCTGTGTCTTTCCTCCGGTCTGATCTGCTCCCCCACCTTCCCCAGGCTGAGGACAGCTCCCCTTCACCTGCCCTTCCCTGCAACTCCCAAGCTTCTTGCTGGGACCCAGGAGAGGCTGGGCCTCTGCCATCTGCGGTGTCTCCTCACTGGTTAGTGTCCAGGCTCACTGGCCTGTTTTACCTGCTGCCTCCACAGCCTGACTCTGCTCTGGTGCCACCTGGAAAACCTTGTGAAATATTTGTAAATATCATTTTGACTTCCAGCCTGGGCTACCCTGAACATCCCCTTTCCCTATGAAACTCAGCTGGGGAAGGTAGGAAACCCTTCCTTGTTTCTTCCTTGGAACCACAGTTGCAGGAAAGAATAGGCAGGACCTGTGACCAGACACAGCGCCCTGAGTGCTGGAGGAGCAGAGACCCCTGAGGGCAGACCCAGGAGTGCTCTGTGGACTTTCACTGCCAGCTCGTTTTGTTCACTGTTTTCTATTTTTTCTCCTCTGTGCTAGGTTATAGCACACAACTAGATATTTGAAAAATACTTGATAGATTGCAAAATAAACTATCGTAACTGACAAAACTGAAAGAATATCATTTTCAGATACATAGCAGCCAAATTTATACATCAAAGAATGCTATTATTAAGAAGAAGAATGGGGAGAAAGGGATTTCAAATATGTTAGCTCCATCAACTGCAGTACTACTGTAAGACTCCACCCACCAGGAGCTTAAAACGTTGCTGGGGAGATTAAACATATTTACAA
Organism: Sciurus carolinensis; assembly: GCF_902686445.1. Classification (NCBI taxonomy): domain Eukaryota; kingdom Metazoa; phylum Chordata; class Mammalia; order Rodentia; family Sciuridae; genus Sciurus; species Sciurus carolinensis. The sequence continues at coordinate 79,851,450 of NC_062227.1, read as the reverse complement.
TTAGTGAATAATATGATAACACGTGGCGTATGGATGCATTGGAGACCACCAAGACAGAACCTATGGGAGGGCCTCACTTGCCCCAGGGGCTGGGGCAGCCAAGCAACAGGGATTATCTGCAGAGCATGCATGTAGTCAGGCACTGTGCTGAGTCCAGCATCTCCTTTTCCCCCCAGTCAGTCCTTGAGGCCAGCTCCTCACCCAGGAAAATATATAAACAAAATTACATCAATTTTGTTTCCAAATTTATGGTGAACCAAGGCCCCAGCCTCAATGTGGAGAGGACATTGGAACAGTGCTGACCAGCACCTTAGGGACAGGGCTCCCAACAGGGGCAGGGCAGACTGTCCAGTCAGTACCACCAACACGCCCCGGGGAAGCCACTCTTTTTCATTTCATTTATAACTGTAAAAAATGCTTTTTTCCTTCTCAGGAAGATTTTGACTTCTCTTAATTCTCCATGTTGGTTTTTCTTCTCCAACTTCTCCATATTTTATCTTCCAGGCTTATTGAATTCTGAAGTCATGGGGCCCTAAACTGGCTCCCATCTTGTAAGTTGGTCCGGGTGCTCGATTTCACTGTGGCGAAGTTGGGGTGCTCCAGCTCCTGCTGTGGCCAGCTCCTTGGCTTGGAGGAGCACACAGACGAATATGCCAGGTAACCCATGGAGCTCCCGTGTTCCTGCAGCGGGTGGCTCTGACTTGGGGCCCAGGCTCGCCGCCCGGGAAGATTCTTCTGGGGGTGAGGCAGGCAGGGCAGTGGGGACACTCGCTCCCTCTTGGCATGATGGATGCTGCAGGCCCACACATGCCTTTATGGAGCATAAAAGATGAGGTCCAGCCCCGACGAGCTTATGACCTAAGTCAGACATAAAGGAAGTGGCAGCCAGCAGTAAAAACTCCATTTGTGCAGGTGTGGTGAGCACCAGGGACTACAAGGCAGGGCTGCTGGGGGACTTTCAGGAGAGATTTACAGGATGGGAGAATATGTTTAGCCCATAAAGAAGCAGGAAGCTGCTCAGAGAAGTGTGGAGAGTGACGCAGAAGACGGTGTGCGGCAGGGCGGTAACGAGCAGAAGTGATAGGCCACAGATTAAAAGGAAAACGCTGGACACAGCTTGACTTGATCACCAGATAAATCCGCCATCGGCACGTGGACCATAAGACATCCATCACTTAAAATGTTATTTCCCCAAAATGACTTGGCCGAAATGCCTGACCCGCGGGACCACAGCCCCTAGCGAGTTTCATCTGTCTTGCTAAAAGACTGATTTTGGAAAAGAAATTAGCACTCGCCAACTCTGCTCTGTCCTCCTCATTACCAGGACCTCCGGCACTTGTGTCAGGTGATGTAGTGTCTGACCCGTTGTGCCTGGAAGCTTACCTGTTGAGGGGTCAGCCCCAAGGAGCGGCAGAAGACACAGCCCACAGTCAGCCCCCGCCCCACGTGAGTCCTGCACAAGGTGCCCGGGACAGGAGGCCCCCTTGCAGATGGGAGCTCCTGCACTCACGCCACATGGACTGGCCATGGGTGAGCATCGGCCACATTCGGGACGTTCTTCAGGGAGGGAAAGCTGCGTCATTCACTGTAGAAAACTTGGAAAGTGCAGGAAGGCACCGGCAGATGCCGCCACCCTGGAACGAGGCGCATTCCTGTCTGCTTCTGTATTTTCTGTGCCAACTAACATTCCATATGCTCTGAAGCCTCTATGACCATCTCAATTTTTTAATGACTGCATGGTATTCTTTTGATTATTAAAAGAAAACAAAATCAACGGAAGTGTAGTTTGCAATTAGGAAGCCACAGCAAACCTACCCCGCAGGCTTCAAATGCTCTCTTGGTGCGCATGAAGAGCGGGTGGAGTCAGGTGTCTGGTGAAGCCAGTGGGTGAGTCTTGGCCTCATCCCTCTGCTGGTGGGTGCCCCCTGCCCTACCAGTCTGTGCCGCAGGTCTCCTGCTCTGTGGACTGGGGTCAGGCCCGCTGTGGGCTCCTTCTGCATGACATCGTGGGGCGGGGCAAAGGGAAGGTACTGCCGGCTGTCCTTCAGACCTGCGCCGCCCCCTGCAGAAGGGGGATTGCGGAAACCCTGACCTCTGGCCCAAGGGTGGAGAAGAGGCAGGATTCTCAGGACTGCATGTTAGTAGCAGGGCGGGGACTGCACATCACTTATCAAGGATCTTTTCATGTGCAAAAAATCACAAAATTCCTCCTTTTTCCCTGGCAGTAAGCGCCTGACCCTTCCTGGGGGAGACATGTTTACTCCCATTCCATTCTGAGGCTGCGACAGTTGTGTTTTCTTTTGAATTAAAGGGTTTCTTTGTTTCGCTCCTTCACGTTTGCTCCATCTTCTGATGTCTTCAGTCTTGGCTCAGCTTCATGTTTGGTGAAGTCCCTGTAGACACTTCGGGGCTCCATCTTTTCAGAATTTCAATATTTGGAGAACACAAGACATCTTGTTTACACCTGATACTTTCATCACTTTTGTTTTTCTATCTGAAGAATGGCGCTAAATGACCAGCACTGTTCAGCTTCCTGCCTCTGAGATTTTACTCCAATTAAAAGCTTCTTAGCCATTCCTGTTGAAATTTATTTCCCTGGAACTCGTTTTTCTATTCTTTACAATATGCACTGCATTTTCCTAGTCTTTACTGACCTCTCTTTTACATTCTGAATTTAATTTTCTCATGATCACTTCTGACACAATGGCATCCTGGCAACTAACCCTTTGTTGGAAGACAGATAAACAAAGGACCAAACCAGAGTCCTCTGTCTCAGAGTGAGAAACTGTTGCCTGATTACACCCAGACAATCTGTGGTAAGGGGTGGCTCACAGTTTTGTGTTTGCTTCCCTTGTCGATTTCCCTTGTCAGCTCACTCCCTCCAGTGACAGGAAGGAAGTACAGGCTGCGGCTGGGGTGCTCTCTGAGGTGGCCGTTTCCTCCTGCCATCGACAATGCGTGACCAGCACCAGGAATGCGTTCCAGCAGGACTTTATTCACAACCACAGGCAGGTCAAGACTCTACTTGTAGACCTGGTTCATTGACCCTGGTTCATTGTCCCTGGTTCAAACCCATAGACGGTCATGTGAGTGGCCCTGGAGAAAGCATTTGACTTTTTCCTGGTCTTGTTGGGATTTATAGAATTAGAAAAACATTAGAAAGAGTCCAGTTTCATCATGTCATAAGTGACCCACCTGAGCATGAGCACAGCTCGATGAATTGCCTGTGGAAACGGGAATTGCAAGTGTCGTGGCTGGGCTGAGCAAAGGGCTTCTCCAGGGTCCTCTGCCCACGGATGGCCTTCTGGAATGATCCGGGAGCAGCCAGGAGCACCTGATTTGCCAGAGCATCTGTCACATCTTTGTCCTTTGCTTTCTCTTTTCCAGTTTTAATTCAGTGTAGCAACTGCCTTCCATTCAGGTTTTGAAGAACTGATTCTTTCTTCACTTCATAACCTGAATGGTGGTTGTTGATAATGACAACACTTGTTATGTCTGCTTGGAGCAGCCGTGCTTTATTAGGCATCAGGCACAACTTGTCTCTTAATCTTTTAATAATCCTACAAAGTAGGTGTGATTCACCGTTCGTTTTATTTCCCTTATTCGGTCCTGTTGTGGAAAACCAAACAAGAGCGTGTCGTTTCTTTCTTTCTTTTCCCTTTTTCCCCCTTTTGTTTTGTTTTCAGAGAACTGCATTTCTAACCTCAAATCACACAGCTTTGTGCATGGAAACTTCCACCTGCTTCTTCTTTAAAAATTCATGATCAAATAACTGAACTTTCCAGCCACGGAAGAGCTGTTGCTGCATCTCGCTTCTCAGATTACAGCAGAGCAATGTCTGAGCTAAGGGTTCTTTTTCCTTATTTTTCATGCCCGTAAAACTGAGCTGGGGGAATCCAACCCGCACACAGATACCGAAGTGATACCTTTGCCTGATATATTTGGAAAACAGATACCGATGACAAGGGGCACTTCAGTAGCTGCTGAGTGACTAGGTGTAATAGGGCAGTGGCAAACAGGGTGGAGCAAAGGTCCCTCCTGGGACGGCCAAGTACCTTCCAGCAGAGTGTGCAAGACAGGGCACTGCGGGGACCAGCCTGGCACAGAGCAATCAGAACCCATGGTTCTTCTGTGCCGAAGACGCCAGCAGACATGAATCTAAGAGACAGAATGTCAGAGTCACAAGTAGTGCAGACAGCGGCTCTAGCAGTGGGCAGGAGCCTGCCTGTGTGCCCATGGGAGAATTCTGGCCAGGCACAGGCATGCGTGGACTGCACCCCGTGGGTGAGCCGAGGCTGAGCCGCGCACACCTTCGGGTGATCCTGCTGATCCAGGAGGAGGAGCACATCAGCATCCGTAGACGCAGTGCCTGCCCCTGGAGAGGTAGCTCATTGAGAGCCGCCCCCACGCACAGGGATGGCTCCCTGTAGCCCCTGTGTGTCCATTTCCAGTCTGCAGAGGGTTTTTGGAAAAGTCTGAACTACAGTTTGGGATTCTCTAGATTGCTGTGTTGCTTCACTGACCGGACGCTTTTGCTCCTTGCCAAATCGATGGTGTCCCTGCCTAGACCCAGTCTGTCTCAGAAGAGAAGCTCACCTCTGCCTGGGAGCTCCAGGATGGAGCTCATGCCACGTGTGTACGAGCAACGGTCGGAACCATGGAGTTCACCCATGCTACGTCACTCTGCTCGCTCCCAAGAGCATAGAGGGTGGCTGATCACTGCAGCAGAAAAGAACAAAAGCTAACGTGTGGACAAGCCACGTGGACACCTGGCCCAGCTCCTGCATGGCTCCTCCAGGGAGGCATTGACATGGCGCCTCGGCACAGCTGGCTCTCTCTGAGTTAGTCTGAGCCTCTCAGCACAGACCTCCAGCCTCTCAGATCAGTTACCGCTTCAGTACATGTGTTGTTAAAATCCCTTTTATGTTCGGTGAAATCTCTGCTTGAATAAACAGTTACATCACTAATTGCTACATATGACATTATCAGATTGTTTTGACTTCCTGGGGGTGAGGGTAAGGAAAAAAAAGTTAATTACAATTACTTTTGTCTCTGACTAATGGAAAGCGGTGCTTAGGTCTGAGTGCTGCCTGCTGGTTGGCAGTAATCTCTAGGTATTAACTGGCAGAGCCCAGAATGACCCAACCTGTGGATGGCATTGCTGCACCTGAACTTAGCAGCAGCTAACGAGATGGGTCTCTTTCACTGAAGACTAATTTTCACATTAAAAAAAAAATCTTTATTATGGGCCTAGCGCAGTTAAATTGCCTGACGCAGTCGGGGATCTATACTTAGACCGGTAATATTAGGCGCTGAGAAAATGCCTCAGGTCACGATCAAGCTGAGCTGTAATTCAGGCCCCTGATAATTCCCTTTCAAGAAAATTCCACCAGGTGGCACAAAACCTCTCAAAGTGCCGCTGAGCATGCTCCTTGAACCACAGTGACGTGGGGAAGACAGACCAAGAATTGCGAAGGATGAAAATAATCCTCCCCCGCTCTCTGAATGCATACCTTCTCACTCGCAGCAGCTTGTGCAAAGATGGACACGCAACAACATATGCATTCCACAGATTTACTGGACTTTAATCTTTGAATAACATGCCAGACTCGCAGGAAAAGGTGAGCAAACGCAGGGAGAAGACAAAAATGACGAAGAGATCTGCAGAGCTGCCAATGCACCAGACCCAAAATTGTCAGCTTTACACAAAACGCTTTATACAAAGTGTTTGTGTGAGTTCAAATTCAGGATCATTCATGCAACTTGAAAATGTTCTGACATGTTGAGAAACCACAGTGATTATAAAGATTTGTAAAGTTAAACTGTAGTCAAATTGTTGGTATTCAGAGGCTAGAGTAAGACTGCATCGTGGAGTGAGATAAAATAAGATGGTGTGCTCTGTTGTCCGCCACCAACCCCCTGAAAACCAGTCTATAGTTGGACCATGACAGCATTGGGAGCCGATATGGATTTGGATGGGGTATTAGGAAATCATTGGATATAATTTGCTACAACACACAGCCCCACGTGATTCCTGGACGGGTGAGCCATGAGGAGGGTGTTTGGCCTGAAGACCACAGCAGTGGCCTTAGAGTAGCATTCAGGCCTTGCAGCTGCTCATGCCAGAGTCTTGGTCCCAGGAACACTGACATGGTATGTCCAGAGAATTGCAGGCGTGACTATTTTGAAAAACTTCCCAGATAATTTTGACGTGTCTTGTAATTCAAAGACTTAGACCTCAGGGTGTAGTTTCCTTGCACAGTAAACATGGGTGGGTCCCCACCTCTTTTCCAATAGGCTGAGGACCTGAGAAAATCAATACTCAGGAGTTTACCCTGTAGACAACCTTTCTTAAAATCTCCTGCTTCAACTACAGCTCTTGCTCCTGTTCTGAAGGAGGAAGGTGGTTGGATCTTGTGGAACTTCAATCTTGAGTCCCACCTGTCCCTGAGAAAATGGCAAAATAAGACAAGTATATGCATCAACATGATATTAAAACTGGTCTCAAACTGGCCCTTGGAAATGCACGTTTGAATATTTTGAGTAGCAAGAAAACAAGAGGAAAAATTCAGACACAGAGAAGCAAATTAGGTAGTGAAACTGTTACTCTGTTGACAAATTTTGGTCTGAGATGTTTAATTTTATTTATGGTAAAGCTGACAATGCTACTGATCAGAGAGCCTGACTCATTTTATGTATGAAGTACTTTGAAATGACAACTCTGGAAAACGTGTCAGCTCTGAGGACGCTGAGTGGACACTTGCCTCTTAGGGAGTCTTTTCTAGGGCTGGGATTTGTGGTAAGAGCCAGGTGATGTTCAGGGTGTCACCCAACCCTCACAGTGTGCCGTAAAGTAGGTTTGACTTCTTCATTTTTAACAATAGCAGCTATAAAAAGAGTAAGCCGAGGTCTAGAGAGCTTAAGTTTTCTGCCTCGATGTATAAGCTTTGTAAAGAGAGCAGGCATCAGAACCCATCCTGTCTGGCCTTCCGCTGGGAGAGCATCGTGACTGTGTGGAGTCACCTAGAAGTGCATGTGAGGGGACAACGGTCCTTCAGGGACAGGGAGGACGACTTCATTGAAAACATTCGTAGGAAAACATTTTTCCTGGTAAAGGGTAACATAGAGCAATTGATAGTTTCTACTATAAATTAAATGGTACGAATTTATCTGGAGCAAAAATCAAAGCAACTTTTTAAAGTCCAGACTCGCACAGGATCCACCTGTAACGCCGGGGAAGCCACCTGGTGGCTGGAGGCTCTTCCTTGCCCTGCTGTGGCACGCACTGGTGCCTGGGTTCCTGTTGGACTTGAGCTCCAGAGCTGCGTGATGGGAACTTGGGACAGCCTTGAGATAGCAGACCGTGGACTCAACAGTGCTGCTAGCCCAGTCCCAGGAATGCTCAACAAAAGTACTAAAGTGGAAAAACTCTCATGTCTACGTTTACCTACCTCCCTCCTCATTCTGAACTCAGTGGATCCTCGAGCTTTGAGTGATGGCCACAGAGACTGAACGGCTGAGCCTCGCGTCTTGGACTCCCCATGGCAGCAGGGGCTCTCCAGGTCCTCGTGGTCAGGTTTCTGAGGAATGCAGCAGGAGGAGTTGCTCACCCCTGCCTGTGACAGTCAGCCCAGGTCCAAGGGTGCTGGAAGCCACAGCAGTGTGGACCTCTGAGCACACTGACTCCTCCACACACTGCCCCCGAGGCATCTGAATTTATAAACTAGGAACAGGAAGAGGAATAAGAGAAGTAGAGCAGTTATAATAGTCATTGTAATAAAAGTTATTTCTAACTTAGGAAGTGTTCATTTCTGGAATTTTCCATTTAACATTTGACACCAGGGGGACCACTGGCAACAAACCAAGGCAGGGCTGCCCACTGGAAGAGGCCTGCGGCCCCTTGCCACAATGCCCGCAGGGCTGCTTCCCTTCCTCTTCCTGTTTTCCAGAGCGGAACACACCCTCTCCTCTGCTCTCTGCTCGTCCCTCCTTGATAGAGCTGAGGCTCTGTCCGTCGCCCTCACCCTCTGCGCCTTAGTTCATCAGCTGAGGGAACAGGCAGGACTGGGCCTCCTCCGTGCGGGACCCCGGGGGCCGAGAGGAAAGGCGTGGAGGAGGGTGTGGAGACATCCCCAGGCCACGTGTTGTGGGAGGGGAGCCGTGGGCCCAGGAGGACTCTGCAAGGTGTGTCTGGTCTGGTCTTGAAGAATGCAGGTGAGTCCCAGGAAAGAGGCCGAGAAGGGCATCACAGATCCAGAAGTACCAAGGCTCACTTGCTTGGGAAGGAGGACGCACCTGTGGGCTGAACAGAGTCCTCGCACTCTGAGTCCCTCCTCAGAAGAGACCTGGACCACTTGGAAACTCTCCCATCCAAGGAAGGGCCTGGAAACACGTCTGTTGACCAGGGAGACCAGTGGCTGCAGCGGGCAGCACTGCTGGCTCTCCTTCTTTTAAAACACGGCAATACGTCACTTTCAGATCTTGTAGGCCTACAGGATTCCCCAATTGACCTTTGCTCATCAAAGGTCCATGACGAGTGGGGTGGGGGTCTGAGTGGCCCCCACCCGGTGCCCACTCAGCAAGGGATCTGGTCACAAGATGGCCAAAGTGTCCGAGTGGGAATGGAGGTAACACCACAGTCCAGGCACGGTCACGTGTCATCACAACTGACCGTGCGCTGACCACGTGGCTCTTCAGCCCTTCGGGTGGCTGCCATCCCTCGCCTCTCTGAATCAGGTTGTGAGGAGCTGTTTCAGACCCTAGCAAGAGCTGGCGACCTCCTCTGAGGTCACAGGACTCCCTGGAGGAAGAGCCGTCATGTTGGAAATCCTCCACAAAAATAAATTCCTTTTTTGTTTCTTTCCAGGTATCATCGGACTATTTTGTAGCTCTTGAATGAGTTACAGACAGTCTGTCTCTTCATTTCAATGTGTTTGTTCAAGTGTCTGTGTTTTAAAATCCACAAATAAATCCCCAGTATTTCCTTGAGTTGCTTGCAACCTTCTGCTACTTTGTTCAGCTAGCAGGGAGAGAGTTTGAGGAACGTCCTGGATCCTGGCTCTACTTACATTCTGGGTTAAGTAGGAAGTTTTCCTAGAGTCCTGTCTGTGTCCTAATCATTTTCTTAAAGTTGTTCTGTGACCATTGCGGACACTTACAAATTCTTAAGATTTTAAAAATGGAATTCTCTAAAGCCATGTAGCTTTCACAAGTAGAAACAATGCTACTGTTTATGTTCTCAATTTTGCTCTGGCAGGGAAGATTTGGGCGGGGGCTTTCTTCAGTTTTTATGGTGCTGGTCAGAGCCGAGCAGATGATTACCTAGACTGCCTTGTAGGTCTGGATCCAAGTGAAGGGCATTCATGTAAACAGAAGCTCTGTATAATGCGTCTTGGTCCAGAGGGGTGCTCAGTGCTTCTAGGCTAGAAAGGTAATGTCTTCCCAAGCACACACAGGCACTCTCCACCCACACACACACTCATGCATACACACTCATGCACACATACACTCATGTTTACACATGCAAACACACACACACAGACACACTCATGGGCACATGTATACACACACACACATTTATGCATCCATTACACACAGACTCCTGCATATGCACATATTCGTGCTCACAGACATGTGTGTGCATATACACAATTGTGCATGCGTGCTCATGCATACTCACATATGCACACACTCACATGCACATACACACTCATGCATACACACTCACACACACTCATGCACCCACGCACACATACTCATGCACACACACTTTCATGCACATACATGGACACACAACTGAAAAGGTGCAATGAACTGGCCCTCCTTTCTTGTTATCTTTTGTGTTCTCAGCCCTGCAAATTCCCAGCATCTAGACAGAGAACATGAATGAAATGAAGCTTGTGAAGAAGTAGTCTGAATGCTGGTACTTTTGTTTCTCATTACTCTCAGATGAATTTGTTTATTCATTTTGCTTATGTAAACAGCACCCTGTGCAGCAGACACTTGTGATTCCTTTTGTCAGTCCAGTATCTGATCCCTACTTCATAAGTTTTGATTTGTTAAAAAAAAAAAAAAGTCTCCTCTTAGAAGCAGAAAGTTCTGGGCGTTGGCTCTTCCAGCTTCCCCTGTTCCTGGGCTCATGGAGGTCACTCGTCTCCAGCAAGGAGATCATGCACACGGGCCCTCGAGAGGCAAGAGAAGGGCCCAGGACAGGGTGCCAGGCTGAGCCCCTCCTGGCAGACGCGGCTGCTCACTGGTGGGACACTCGAGGCTGGTGTCAGGACCAGGCTTGGAGACCAGCTCTCATTCATCCAGCCAGGCAGCTGATCTGGGAGAGGGTTACTAATGTGTCATCTTGAGCCTCCTTCCCTGCGTCCAGGGTCTCCCTGCTTCCCCGGTGTCTCCCTCAGCTGCTTGATATAGTCAATAAACTTTCCCAGCTTTTGTCGGTCTTGTGCTCGCAGCGAGGAATCCTGCCTGACCCAGAGAGCAGAGGGCCTACCCTGGCCCCAGGAGGGCTTCGCGCTGCGGGAGGGGAGACAGGCCTGCAGTATGACAGCAGGCTGATGACTGCCGGGAGCCTACTCAGCCGCGGGGGAGTCTTGCAGTGGGTCCCTGAAGAGTTAGGCGATTCTCCAATTGGGGGATTGGCAAGTTTGGCTCATTACCCAGGAAAGGGACACCCTGCGTAGCTGCACCTTGCAAGCCAGTGGCCGAGGAAAAGGCAGAAGGGAGGCTCACCCTCTGTCTGTGTGTCTGTGGCTGAACATCTAAGGCTGAGTTAGCAGCCAGGAGGCCTCGGCTGGCCTGCGTGGAGTCCACACAGATGGCGCTCCCAGTAGGATCGCACATCCCAGGGAACGCGCGAACCGTATGGAGGAGAAAGTTCCCCAGCTGAGGGTTCCGCTCCATTGTTTCCCTTGGAAAAGTAGCACATTGTGATGGAGCTTGGATTCTCAGATGAGAGGCAGTGGGTGCCAACGTGTTACATCTGCCAGAGTTTGAAAAACCAGGTATCAGCCTACAAGTGCAAAGAACACGTGGTTGTAGTGCACTCTGTGCTAGGCCACCAGGATCCTTCGTGACACTCGCAAGGCCAGTCACGTAACTGCCAACAGAGCCCTGCCCTGGCAGCATGCTAGGAATGGGGACTGTCCCACAGCCACTGCAGGGTCGCTGGTTTTGAGCCTTGCTCCCTCCTCAACATGGCTTTGTGACGAAACATTAAACTTGGGACTGGGGGCTGTGGTGTCCTTGTCTTGCCAGCACAGGACTCTGGTGGGCTCTGCCCCCGTGAGACTTCCAGGAGCACCTGCAGGAGGCCCTCTTCTTGCCTTTGGATATCTTCATAAACCAGCGATGGATGGGACCAAGGATGAGGCTCAGGTGGAGAGAGGCAGGGCGACTGCTGTGCAGAGGGAGCTGCCTGGTCCTGGGCACCTTCAGGATCAGTGTCCCCAGCCCAGGAGATGAAGATGTGATGGGTTGACATATTTGACTCCATGAAATGTTACAGGCCAGGCTATCTGGGCAACCACTAAACAGACTCCATTTCACCCTGAGACTCCATGTTATGTAGGAACCTCTCCTCCCATGGGAACCCCGCCTCTGTACCCGTCGACAGGTGCTTAGCAGGACTTGTTTGGCAACACAAAACGACAAAATGGCAATTCTTGTATAATGAAAAATTGTTCTCTTTTTGATTCCTCGTTTCCTAAACAATGTACCATGCTAACGGTGATGTCAACAGTGATTATCTAGCAGTTAGTAACCATTCTTTAGTTTGTACCTCAATAAAGTCATTTTGACCCACTTCCCCTCTGCTGATGATTTCAGATCCCCTGATGTTAGTTTGTAATTTTGAATCATGGCAACAGACACTCATGATGGATGTACTGATTTATGGTATAAAACCCCTGCATCCCTATCGTCAGGGCTGTTCTCCCAGTAGCCATTTTTGGAGCGTTGTGTGAGACAGTCAGCCGGCCCGATAATAAAGACTCAAGTTTGAATTCTGAGTGGTGATTGGTCTGTTCTTAAGTTGAGCTCCACAACACACCCAGAACCCATCGCCACGGAGAGCTGTGTCCTCTGAGCCGTAGAAAGAGGAGCCCCTGGGACCCTTCCAGAGGGTGCTCCTGGGGGTGGCGTGTTTGTTTGTGTGAACAGGGGAGCTGAGACTCGAGAGCCCAGAAGGACGGGACACAGCAGTAGAGCGCACCAGCTGGCAGGGGCTGAACAACAAACAAAAGCTGACAAGCTTGCTTGCCATGTGCACGCACTGCTTCCAGAGCCTTCTGTGACAAGGAGGGGGCTATCTGCTGGCAGTCTGCCTGCTGCTTACTCGTCTCTGCTGCATGCCATCCTGCAGGAAAGAGCCGGTAGCCACGAAGGGCAGGAGAAAGGGCAGTCTGGCTGCACTCTCAGCCTGCCTGGGACCCGGCTGTCCCCTCCTGCTTCTGCACGTGTGGCGTGCCTGGGGTGTGTCTCACTGTCGCCTCGAAGCTCAGCGCTGCTAGGGAAAGAACCCACTGAGCACAAGGCCCTCGCCTTAAAAAGGTGAAAGGACATCCCACGGCCTCTGGTGAGGTGAGAAGTTTGGATATGGGGGACAGAAGTGATCACCCTGTAAGTGATCATAATGCAGGCGATTAAAAATGGATGATTGGATTAAGGTCTGAATGACTTTCAAAGACCTTACCCTTCCTTGGTGTATGTGGTTTTGGTGTTTTGTTTTTCTCCATTGTTTCTTCCTCTGAGTGATCATAATTGAACACTTCTTGGGACGACCGATTGTCATTCTGCTGTCCACGATAGTACTTTAATCTCAGGTTTATTAGAAATTTCCTCTGCACTGACTGAGCTTAGCTAACAAGAGGGACTTGAATGCAGTGGAAGGACTCGGAACACAGTTAAGGGCCGCACTTCATGGGTGTGGTGGCTGAGTCAGGTCTCCCACAAGGACTTTGTTAGTCTGATATATCATGTTTTTATTTGAAGGAATCTAATCATGATGAGGATTAATCCAAGCATGTTAGTGCTCACATTTGCTATTCCCCAGTTTAGACACGTATGTAATTTGGACAAAGAAAATGGGAATTGAGTTATTTCTCAATGAACTTGATTAATGTAAATAATTTATCTGGATACTTCCACTCCTAAACCATACTTATTCCTTAAAATATAGGACATGTTTCCCACAAATGGATTTCCCCCCTCACTCCCTAACTCCCAGGGGAGCCCATGTGCAGCCACAGCAGGTAAAGGCGGACAGGAGGGAGCTTAGGTCCCATCTAGCTCTATGGCTCCCTCCCTGCATAGACTCCCCTGTGCTCCATCTCTATGAGCCTCAGGTCCCTTATTCTGAAAAATTTGGAGTCTAGACCAAACGAATTTTTCAATTATTTTGTGGTAATTTTCCATGTATTGTTTCCATTCACTGTTTCTAGGAGGGGGAATTTCCTTACAGAAGGAATTTCTATTCTTTGCCCTTAAAGGGAAAACAATATGTCCTTAGTCCATGTCAACAGGAAAAGAAGCTGCATCGTTTTTCAAAAGTTAAATATGTGTTTACCATCTGACCCAGCAACACCCTCTGGGTATTTACCCAAGAGAAATGAAAATTTATGTTCTCACAAAATAACCGTTCTCGAATGTTCATAGTTCCTCTCTTCATAATTGCACCAAACTAAAAACAGACCAAACGTGTGCCAGCTGCTGTGTGAACGAATGGATGAGGATGGAACCCCAAGGGCGCTGCTCAGGATGAACAGGAAGAGGCCCTCGAAGACCAGAGGCGCCTCTCCCCAGCGAGCCTCCTGCTGACGGGGAGACCCGCTTGCTCTTGCGGGTCTGTATGTATGCAGCCTTCTGGAAAATGCAAAACGGGCAGACAGAAAACCTGTCTGCAGTTGCAGGGATTGGGGTGGGACAAGCTGCAGCATAGGTGAACCTGGACAGTGGCCAGGGCTGCAGGACTCTGCCCTTTGTTAGAGCTCACAGATTCAGACACATGCGACACAGACTTCTCTTCTAAATCATACTTCAGTTAAAAAAGAAAAAAAAGCAAAAAACCAGCATCAGTCCAAGATTTGTTAGCAACCACCCTTCTTGGAGAACTCAAGTTTTCAAGTAAATTTTAAATTATCGTTTTTAAACTAAGGTAAGTGGTAAGTAGCTGTTTTCCTCTTCTGTGTCTCTGTGGATTGACGGGTATGGTAATATTGGTCTGACCCTGAGTGGGCACTATCCGTCTCTGCCTTCTGGATTCCTGAAGGTTCCTCTCTGCTGCCAGGAAGCAGCTCTCATTTGCATCGACTTCCAAGGACTTCCTCCAGGCGAGCCCCCCGGAGGCAGCCGCCTAGTCAGCTGCCTGCAGGCACCGGCAGGGCTGCGGGCAGCTTCCTCTGTGTTCCCTGCGCCTCCAGACAGAGGGACCCACAGCCTGGCTTTCAAGGCCTCTGGCTTTCAAGCAGACGCTGCGCAGTTGGAGGCTTTGGTGTCCCTGGCCCAGGGGCAGCAGCTACCTGTGCTAAGAGAGTGTGTTATACACAGGAGGAATTCTCTCCAGACGCCCTAGATTCTACCCCAGGCTTTATTGAAAGCACTGGTAAATTCCTGTACTTCTACAAGTTGCTCTTAGAGTAGAGATTATCTAGTTACCAGACCACAGTAGGATGACATTTTAAAATCCGTGAAAGCGATGAAAAATATTTCATGTGCATAGTTGATACCTACATAGCATGAGGGAGACCCTTCCATGTTACCACGTGCACATAGCAACCACACTCCTGTGTTCTGTCTGTTAGAAAGATCCAAAGCCAACCTGTCATGCACGGCCCTGTGCTTTCCCTAGTGGTGATAAGTTGGTACCCCATCTGTGTCCCTTTTGTGAATATTTATTTTAACTAGCAGGCTCAGTGGGGAGATGCAATCTGTGATAGTGGGATACTCAAATTTATGCGACTCTGACCTCAGACTCATGGACTTAAAGGTCACAGTCCAAACACTCCAAGAACACAGCACACCCTCTGGTTGTCCAGGTGGCCTCGACTATGCCTGGTGTCACTGGGAATGGATTTGTAACTTCTGGGGACAAACTATTCCCTCTTCACACAGGTTGACCTGATATAAAATTTGTCTTGATCTAGCTTTCAAAGCATCAGTTTCAAAAAACAGCCTAGTGCAGTGGCTTAATCAAATTGCAATATGGAACCTACATATACTTAACTATCACATAATTTAAATATGTTTCAAGTAGACAAATATCAGTCCATACTATTCATATTTTCAGTAATCCATTCAAATAAAAAGTGATTTTTAAACATTGTTCATTGTTAAGACAATATTTCCAAATTTTGCAAACAATAAAGGTCTAACAAACCTAAATGGTTCAGGATGAATCTGGCAAGGCTTCCAAAAAATGAGAAAAGAGAGCAGCAGATGCCAGAGTAAGGGAAGGTCAGGCCAGTCCTGTCAGCCAGGCCTCAGTCTGGATCTTGGTCTTCTGCCTCACTGAGCACCCCTCTGGAATGGGTGAAAGAGCCTCTCCCTGCTCAGCACCTGCCCCTGGAGGACTTTGGGAAGGAAGCACCTCACAAGCATAAAAATTAATGTGTAGACTGAGGCCTGAGTTTGTCAGGGTTCTCCAGAAAGAGCACCAGGAGGATGGATGGATGGGTGGATGGATGGGTGGGTGGATGGGTGGGTGGATGGGTGGTTGGATGAATGAGTGGATGGATGGGTGGATGGATGGGTGGATAGGTAGGTAGATACATAGGAAGGATAGGATAGATGGATAGACAGGATAGATAGAATAGATGGTAGATGATAGAGATGATGTATAGATGTAGAAGAGATAAATAGATGTCAGCTATGATAGAGGACAATGATACAAAGATGATAGGTTAGTAGATAATAGATGCTAGATAGATGATAGAAGTGATAGATGACAGACGATAGAAGAGATAGATGATAGGAAGATGATAGATGATAGATGACAGAAGAGATAGATAAATAGATGATAGAGATATGATAGATGACAGGTGATAGAAGAGAGGGATGATAGGTAGATAAATGATGGTTGCTAGATAGATGATAGATGATAAAAGTGATAGATGACAGGTAGATAGATAAAAAATTATAGATGACAGCAGTGACAGATGATTGATAGATGATAATACATAACCGAAGAGAGATGATAGCTGATAGAAGGTAGATGGTAGACAGATGATAGATAGATCAGGTAGATAGGTGGGGAAATGGCTCACGCAATGATGATGGTTGAGAAATTCTATGGTAGAACATATGCAAACTGGATGCCCAGGGAAGCCCAAAGACCTCAGATTCAGGGAAACCAATGGTGTGAGTCTCAGGGTGAAGCTGAAAGTTGCCTGATTTTCTGAGACTTCAGGAAGAAGCTTGGCAGGGGCATGGCACTGGTGCAAGTCTCAGAATCCAAAGACCAGAGAACCTGGAGTTTTGTTGTCCAAGGACAGAGTGTGTCCCAGTTTCAGAGGAGATAGAGCAAATTCACTTTCCTCTATCGTTACTGGATGGTTGGAAGGTGCCCATTGCCCTTAAGAGTGATCTTCTGCACTCAGTCCACCAATCACATCAATCACATGCCAATCCTCAAGTACCCTCACATACATACCCGGGAAAATGTCCAAATCTGCCTCACCATCAGGCGTGGGAGGAAGCCAGCTGTCTCCCAGGTAAAGGCAGAGCTGTAGCCTAAGCCAACCACCACATGGGGCCCTGAATCCAGCCCTGCCTGCTGTGGGATGGACTGGGAGCTAAGAAAGGCCTACAGAAGAACTCTGGCAGTTGTCATGATCACAGGAACACTGACTTTAACCCTAATTCTACAAATTCTGGGCCACGATATAATTACATTTTGATATCACCAGCTGTAGACATAAAACATTGGACTCAAATATTAATATGTTTTGAATTCCATCAAAAATTTGTGGAAGTTTGTTTTGTCACGTAAATACCAAGATCGGGTCTTCATTAATGCCTCCTGACCTGCCACATCAGAAACGCCTGTTCTGGGCCCCAGACAGAACACTGCTCAGAAACTCTGGTCTCCACAGCCTCTGGTCACCGAGCATTGCAGGAGCAGACTGGGCACAGGACAGAGCAGTAGATGCTCTAATTGCAGATAACAAAAGCAGACGCACACGCCATCGCCATGATTGGAATTCATCCAGGACGTTAGGAGCAACTCAGAGCTGCCAGCTCTTTCATGTCCCCAAGTGCTCAGTTCTTTACTTTTATATCCTTTCCAAAAGACAGAGTTCCTCCACACCAGGTTATTGGCTCGATATGACAATAGTAAATCTCTGGTGACACTTCCAGCAGCACATGAGAAGAGAGTTCTCAGAAATGACCAAAATTGACCCAGCATGCCCTGCCGTAGCGCATGAGGTCTAACGGCCCTGACATTGCCTACCAAATTATTTCCCAACAGGTACTTTGAATGGAAAGCTATTTGACTCTTCAGAAAATGGACAAAATCGAGTCAAATAGGAGAACAGACACTTTCGTTTCTCAGTGATAAATGGAATTGAGTTTTGACCAATTGATAGAAAAATTATCTCTTATTATTTCTAAAATCAATGATGAAATAATTAGATTTAGCAAATGGGTTTTTTAAATGAAAATGAAAAAGCCCTGAAAGCTCACCAATCAAGGAGAACTACGTGATCTGGAGCATTTTATTTGTTTCAATACAAGACTTCAACCTTCTTGGGTCAATGTTGGTTGCTCTATGATGAATCAAACAAATCATCCCCAAGTAATATCTTGACCAGTGATGACTTATTGCTGCTCAGATTTCCTTGGGTTGACTGTAGGGCTCTAGACATTGATTGGCTGGTGGCTACGTGGGACTGGACCCGCCTATCTGGGTTGCACCACTGGATGGGCAGGGAGGGCTTCTCCTTCCTTTCTGTGTTATGTGGGCTTGGCTTCCACTTACCCTGGCAAAGCCTTTTGAAGGAACAGACACTGCTGCATGCTTTGAGGCTAGGCCTCAGAAGTCCTCAGTGCTACTCTGCTGCATTCTATTAGTCTCTGGCCCAGTTCTTAGGAGGTCAACAGACCTTGCATCCTAGTAGGAGCACTTCTGGTGGCTGGTGGCCATTTGTAACTCATCTTACTCTTCTTCTAGTTCTTCATTGTGAGCCCTCAGGTAGTACTTCTGATGCTACAAAGGAAGCTTGACAGCTCCTGAAGGCACTGCACAATGCTGCTGCAAATACTTTACCAGAAGAAACACCAGGAAAGGAACAGAAAGCACCATCTTCTCCTCCACAAACCTGGGGGACAGATACACAGAATGTCACACGCAACCGAAAGCAATTCGCAACTTGTTTCATCTTCTCAACTCGCAGTGGAAAGAGTTTATAGTGAAAGACCAGCCACCTCCCTTCCCTATTCTTCCATTTGCTGCTGTGTGATACTGACCACTTAAATCCCTGCCCTGTTGCTCCTTTCTACAGTGGGTTAGGAATAGTGCCCACCCTGCAGGGTTGCTGGAGGATGTGCGGTATCCAGAATGGTGCTGGCACATGATTGGTCCACAATTAATATTAGCAATAATTATTTACAACTTATATTTCTGTGGTAGCCATTGATTAGTCCATATATCATGTTAAGTCAGGAAATCAAGGCTCTTGGATGAAATAATGTTCAAATTCACCTATTCCTATCCATCTGATTCTTAAATCCACTTTTATGGTGGTTCTGTTGAGCAGCTGTGTAGACTAGATTACTGTGAACTAACAGCCACAAAACACAGTAAAAGTTTATTTTTCTCCCACTAAACATCAAAGGCAGTTTTGGTTCATGTAGTGACTCAGGGGTCCAGGCTGCTCAGACATCCTAGCCCTGCTGATTTAACACAAACCTCTCTGGTCAGTGAGCTGGGGTAGCAGCACCTATCCTTTCAGCTCACATTTCTTTGCCTCAGACTAGTCTTATGACCCACCCTACTCTGAAGGATGCTTGCAAACCTGAGCCAGGAGTGTTCCCAGGGGGAGAAAGTGAGCCTGGACATGCAGAGCACATAGCAGGATCTCCTTCACCATAGGGATTCAGCCTGTGCTTAGCTCCATAATTTCCTCAGGTGGCCACTTCATTGTCAGTGGTTCTGAGTGGCAGATAGGCTGCTTATGTGGCACATCGACCCACGTGATTTTCCTTTGGGAATTGCAAACAGCCCACCACTAATCTTTGTCCTACGAGAACCATCTGGAACATAAAGAAGATGAAGGGAAAGACAGCACACTGATAGGGAAGGATAGACGGCCCTCCCTTCCATGGCAGCTGAGTGCCTCCTCCCTCCACTTCCTTATGTAACCAAGCCTCCTTTATGACCTCAACTATGAGAGCAGCACCATAAATATCATAAAAGGAGTGTAGCCCTCAGCGTCTCACCAAGGGAGAGGCAGGTTGCATGTTGGGTTAGGTTTCTGCTGCTACATAATGAAGCACCCAGATTTCACAGCTTCAAATGGCATCTATTTACTAGCTCACAGTCCTAGAGGTCGGATATTAGGGGGTCTCAACTGAGTTCCCTGCTCTAACCCAATACTAAGGTCCAAGCTTATCCAGGTTGTTGGTAGAATGCAGTTCCTGGAGGTTGTAGGACTGAGATGCTGTATCCTGATCACCATCAGCCAGGACCACCCTCTGCCTCCAGAGTCTGCCCATGTTTCTTTCCACAGAGCCCTCTCCAGCCTCAAAGCCAGCAGTGGTGTGTCAGTCCCTTCTCAGGCTTTAAAGCTCTCCTGCCACCAACTGGAGGAAACTCTGCAGCTAACAGGCTTGTGAAGAGGACCAGCCCGTCATCCGTGCATCCCTCTCTCAACAGGGTCTGCATCCAGGTTTGACTGGAGACCAGAGGGTGGGCGCCTTCAGGCACGTTTATAACATTGATCACCACATACAAGATCAACCCTACATGTCAGCTTCACTCACCGATAACACCAGCCTGCTCCCCAGGGCTGTCTGTCACAGCAAGCCAGTCCAGCCAGTACCGCTGGCCTCATTTGACCGATGGGGAAAGGGAGGCATGCTGAGATACAGCTCGCAGCTCCAGCACCTGGTGAAGTGGGTGGCTCCAGGGTTCCCCATAGGAACCACCTTACCTGCTCCCTCCTGAGCTCGAGATCCCAAGTCCCAGCTCGGGAGGGTCTCCCAAGCTTTCCTCTATCACACTCTCTCCAAACCCATTTTGTGTCTGGACGGGGGCCTTGGAACAAGCAGGATGCCGAGAGCTTCCGTGGCTGGTCGAAGTGCTCAATTCTGAGAAGCGGAGGGCGGTGAAACCAGAGCAGACCTGACAGACGAAGGCCGAGCTGGTCTTCTCAGACCTGATGGGGTGGAATCAGGCAGGAGATGTGCAGCCCGCGCAGGTCCCGCAGCCTCCCATTTGCCCGTACTCCAGGAGAGGCGCGGGAGCCAGGCCCAGCCACCTTGCACCAGGAGCCTCTCCAGGGACCCCTCTCCTTTAAGGCCCCGTGCCAGCGGGAGCCCTAGAGACCCATGGGACTCACCCACACTTTCTGGAAAGCAGTGCCTGAGCCCACGGACCTGAGCAGGCAAGAAAGGACCACCTCCTTCTCCCAGGCTCCTCTGTGGGCTCGCCACAGAAGTGACACCAGAAGCCTGGAGGGGACGCGGAGGAGAGCCAGCACTTTAGACACTCAAAGATGCGAAGGCAGATGCAGGGATACACACAGGCGCGCGTGCAGCACGGCCAGGTAAACCCACTCCATGGGGCCTGGTGGGCGTGGCGCTTCCTTAGCCCGCAGCTTCGAGCCTCAGCTGATGGAGCCGTGCCCTCCCGGAATAGCATCCTGGAGGCGTGGGGAGCGCAGAAGGCATGGGCTGTCACGCATCTATGTATGCCTTGCGATGTTCGTGGAGGAGCTATTTATAGAAAGCTGAACAAAGAGAGTTCTAATTAAATCTTACTTTTTGCTGCACTATAGCTGGTGGTCAATGGACGTTCTTATTCTTAATCACCTCTGTTTTTGCTGGCTTTTGTTGCTTTTATGTGCTTTTAACAGAATCTAGGGACTTGACAGCTTGTGACTTAATCAAACAGACTTGGAAACAAAACTTCCATCCATTTCTTTCTCCCCCTTTTTAAGTTCTAGGACACTTGAAAATGTGCTTATAAAAATGATCATTTGGCTTGGTATTTTGGTCTTTTCCTACTAAAAAAGTGAATTAATCTTAATAATTGCAAAGAAATCATATATGGAACAGTCCTCAGAAGGGTAATTACTCAAGTACAGTGGTTTTCATTAAAAAGTTAACATTTATCTTATTACAGTAATTACTTTATTGCAGTAAATTGGTGATAGTTCCCTCTTCCCTCAATGAGATGGTATAGGAAGTTACATCCTCTGCAATAAGATGTGTTTGAACTTATTAATGAGAATCACAAATTATTTTTTAAACTTGGTCTTAACAAGGCAAAAGCATGCCTCATGTTCTCTGCATGTGATGGCAGAGACTTAAAGACACCTCTGTTGTTGTCCCTTGTCTTCGGGTGACAGTCCCCCGAGATTCCACTTCCAAGATGAATGTGTTATCAGGTAAAATCTCTCCTGTTCCTCCTGAACTCTCACTTTAGGAAGGAGGCACCATCTTAATGAAAGGTCTTGTGCTGTTTGCATCAGCTCACTGAGTTTTAAGTCATTTCAGAAACAGTCCAGTTCAACATTGCTCACTTTCATGACAAGGCACCAAGAGCACAGAGGTGTCAATGTGCTTCTTCGGAACCGCGAGGTGGGAGAGTGCAAGAGCAGAGGTGGGGTCCGCACCTCCTGGCTCTGAGAGCTCTTTCTTACTAATGCGTGTGTGTCCGAGGCCTCCAGGTTTGTGGTGAATGAACACATGGGGCTGGAAGGCCTTAGACCTGCAACCTCAGATAGTTCCGGAGAGAACACAATGCATTATGTGACAGGCTTGCTCCTGAGTGCTGCTGCTGCCCGGAATCCCACAGCCTGCAGGCTGGGGCAGGAGGCCTTGGGTTTCAATGTGTCCTGTCCTGGGAGGCCTTCAGGTGTCCGCTGGGGGCTTGCTGCAGTGTCTCCACCTCCTCGCTGCTGTCAGCCAGCAGCAAGTGTATTTCCTAGCTGATGCAGATGAAGATGTACAAGGCATCCGCAGGAAGACCGGAAGCTGCCACCGGGTTCCAAAGCAAGCCACGTAGGAAGCAGCTACCTTATCCTTAGCTAGTTTCCCTTTGGCACTCTGGCCTTGAGTAGTTCAGGAGCTAAAATCAAGTGGAGCCAAGCACTCAGACTTGCCGAGTTTGACGGAGTCCCACTCTCCATCTGCCAACACAGCAGACCATCTAACAGCAACCAGGCCGTTATCTTCCAATCTCAGGAGCGGTGCACTTCCACCAGCCTTGGGCCACCTTGGGAACTTGGAGAAGGGGACCCGGTTCCAAGGTGCTTCTCACAATGTGAAAAAGCAAGAAAACAACCTGCATCTGTTGGGGTAAAATCCCACTTTTCAGAAACAACATTTGCTGAGGGCTTTGGCAGGAGGGAGGCAGCCGGATGAGTGCTGTGTTAAGGCTGAGAGAGGGCGAGTTGTACCTTGAAAGGCACTTCCAAACGGAACCCGTGACTGAGCTGGTGCCATCAGATGCGTCATTGTCTCGCTTCTGGTGAGTATGGGGGAAACGTTCCAGGCCGGTGGAAGCTGGAAACCTCTCTAAAAGATTGATGGATCACTTTCTAACTGCGTTCCTTTCCAAGGAAGGAGAGATCTATTTTTAAAGAACCACCTGACCTGGAATCTGTTTCTATTAGACACCAAAGCTCCATGTTACCACTGAGATCTTCATAGTCGTGGGACATTGTGTCTTGTCATGCAGGGCACTGAAAACGGTTTCTCCTCTTTCTCTTGTGTGAGGAAGAAAAGAAGTGTCCTCTTTATGGCACCCATTACAAACAATCTCTCAGTCTTGTTTTTCCAAGATCTTTCTATCTCTTCTGTTTCTTTAACCACTTTGTTTTTTCTGATACAATCTATTTGACTCTCAACATTTCAGTTTACAAAGAATCATGAATCATCAGGGAGACAGAAGAATCAAAACCACTTTTTTCCATTCCTTACGTGCCTATCAAGGTTGCTTTAGAGGGAGTGCAGCCGTGGGATATGGCTCAACGTGGAGAGGAAGTTAAGAGAGATGATTTATATTTCAAGAATCAGGTGATTTATGTGAGCATTTTCTCTTTCATATCTAGTTCTTCATCTGTTACATAATATTTTCTCCAAAAATACAGTGTAAGTGAAAAATACAGCACATTATTATCTTAATGTACCTCATCAACAAAATAAAAATATATCCTACACATTATAAATGTCTGGAAATGGACAGAACTAATGCTGACCCTGTGAAAATCCGTAATATTTTGAAGTAGTCAATGGCAGCTTTTGGCAGATGGAGTTCAAGTTCTGAGTTGGGGTGCTTCTTGCTCCTCTTTCTGTCCCTCCTTGCCCGTGCTTCTTGCTAGCACACCACCCACAAGGGATTAGGGCCCACTCTAACCCAACATGATCTCGTGTGAATTTGATCACACCTGTAGAGACCTGCTTTCTAAATCAAGTTGACTCACAGGTGCCAGGTGGGCCTGAGCTTTGGGGGCACCATCCAACCAAGGGCCACCTGCCTCCTCTTGCCCTTCCAATGCCACCTCTGCACGCACCAACTCTCATTGCTCTCGTGCTGCTGATCCTCCTGGGGCATCGGGACCAGTCTGCAATATCATGACTGTCCTGTTCCTGAAAAGACTGGACTCCCAGAGACCTCAAAGTAAGGAAATGTATGGGGTAGATGGCACGCCCAGAGACCATCTTGCTCATGGATGCACTGATGCAGCACAGCACAAACTCAGGTGAGGACTTTTCCACAGCTGGGCAGCTGGAGAACCTGTCCATGACTTATGAGCTTTCTAAGGCCCTTTAATCCAGCGCTGGATGTTTTCCAATGTCCAGGCACTAAGGCTACATAGAACCTGGGATGTTTGTAAAAAGGATAGAGTGAGCTAAATCAGGGAGATAGGGAGAAAATGAAAATGCTTCATTTAAGAAAGGCTGCTACAATTCACTGCCATATTCTGATTGGATTTTCCAAATATCATGGAAGAGTCACCTAGCTGGAGATCAGACACTAAGAAGTGGGAACGTATGCACTGACCGAGCAGGCCATCCAGCCCTGGACTCCCGGGTCTGCGGGGTGCCTCTCACTCCGGTCTCTGTTCCTGCTCCCCGGCTCTCCACAGGCAGCCTGCACTCTGTCCAGGCGGCTCTCACTGTGGAGGCTGCTCTCACTGTGGAGGCTGCTCTCACTGTGGAGGCGGCTCTCACTGTGGAGGCAGCTCTCACGGTTGAGGCAGCTCTCACTGTGGAGGTGGCTCTCACTGTGGAGGCTGCTCTCACTGTGGAGGCTGCTCTCACTGTCCAGGCGGCTCTCACTGTGGAGGCAGCTTTCACTGTGGAGGCGGCTCTCACTGTGGAGGCTGCTCTCACTGTCCAGGCGGCTCTCACTGTGGAGGCGGCTCTCACTGTCCAGGCGGCTCTCACTGTGGAGGCTGCTCTCACTGTGGAGGCGGCTCTCACTGTGGAGGCTGCTCTCACTGTGGAGGCTGCTCTCACTGTGGAGGCGGCTCTCACTGTGGAGGCGGCTCTGACTGCGGAGGCTGCTCTCACTGTGGAGGCTGCTCTCACTGTGGAGGCTGCTCTCACTGTGGAGGCGGCTCTCACGGTCGAGGCGGCTCCCACGGTTGAGGCAGGGCCCCGCCTGGGAGATGATGCCTCTGGCTATTCACCTGCTGAGCGCAAGGCTGTCACCCATTCTCCAGTGGAAAGTTGAGGCCTAGGCATACATAACTGCCCAGACCAGCCCCATGACTGTCAAGCTGCAGTGAGGAGCTGATGTCCTTGCTCACAGGCTCTGCTCTCAAAGCCACCTGGGCCAGAGACTGGATGCGCCGTCCTTTCTCCGAAGTTATCACACACATAGAGAATCAATTCCGCTGCACAATGCAGGTAGGAAAAGCATCTCAGAGAAGACAGGATGCGGTTCTGGGCCGGATCACACTCGTCCCGAGCTGGCTCTTCCCGGGCCAGCGAGGTGCCTGGTTCACTACATCAACAGGAAGAAAAGCGACTCACGTCAGCTGCAGAGCCTTCGTGTGGCTCCTGAGGTGTCCACATCTGCGACACTCACTCAAGCAGGGTCATTCAGTGCACTGAGAGAATGCAGCCGCAAACTCCTTTACAAGGCAAGGAAGAGAGAGGCTATGGGAAATTCCCCAAAAAATTTAACATTTTTAGTAAGTTCTGCTTTCAAAATTTGAGTTTTTGCTTTTTAGAAACCTTGGTGAGTTGGTATCGTGTGACATACTAGGAATTGGGACCCATGATTTAGAATGTTAATGCAAAGTACCCATACAGATCATTATCCATTATCAATAGATAATAGCTGTGAACAGATTAGAACACAGCGAGTTAAATTATCCATTTGTTTGATAATCCAGAAGCCATTCGAGCACCCTGTAGTGTCTCAGTGACGACAGGCAATGGCAACCCTGTCTGCCCAGCGTGTCCCTACAAACTTGGGCTTTTCCCCATCCAGCAAGGCTGCCCTCTTCCAAATCAGGGCCTGAGTAGGAGCAGAGGGTCTCAAATGCCTCTACTTCTAGGGGAGGGGAGAAACAAGGGAAGCCATGCAGATGGAAGGCTTGGAGCTGGATGTCTGGAAAAGCAAAACTGGGTAGCATTTGTCCCAGCCCTCTGCCCAGACTCCTCAGGGACCCTCTCCTTTCTGGCTCACTCCCACCTTCAGGTGTAACTGTTATTGTTTTCCCACTTTGAACAGTGAGCTGACATGCAGAGGGAGCTTAAGGGCTTCTCAGGGCTGCTCAGCTGGGGCTGGACCTGCTGGCCTGGTTCTGGTGCTTGCGGTTCCTGCCCCTCGTCCATCCCGGCTCCTGCCATGGGAGGCTGCTTGTCCATCTGCACGGCAGGGCCTCACTCCGCCCTTTGAACTTCCCGCCTTGACCAGCTCATCAGACTTTCGGGTCTCTCCCTGCCCCAGCCTCTGCCCCCGCGTTCTGCCAGATCGAGTCTTCCTAGCATTTGACCCCGCCCTTGCCCGTGGTGCCTGACTCTCCTCTGCGAGCCCCACAGCTGTCCTGGTGAAGCTGCAGCTCCCTGGCCCAGCTCACAGGCTCCTCCTGGTCTGCTCAGCCCAGCTGTCCACGATCAGCCCCAGTGCCTCACACAGTGGCCACATCTGCTTACTCATAGTGGTTGCTTTGAATGTGTCCACTGCCTGAGCTGCATCCCAGGGAATGGCCTTTTGGGTGTGTATCCTGGGCTGGAGGTGGGCACGGGGGGGTTCGGGGGGCAGGATGTGGAGGAGCTCACAGGTCCCTGGACTCCTTTGCTGCACGTCAGGTCTCAGTGGACTGGCAGAGTTCACCTCCTGGACCCTGGTGGGCATGTGCATGGCCATGTGTGCACACGTGTCTGAGTCTGCAATGAAGGACACCAGTTCCTACAGGGGGCACCTAATGGCAGAGGCAGCATGAGCGGACAGTTTCACTCTGTCCTCCAGGACTGCGGCTGACGCCTGTGGCCTCGGCGTGCTCCCGCTAACCCCACCCGCCTCCCTCCTCTCTTCCTGGCTGCTACCTGTGGATCTCTCAGCAGCTCTGCGGTTTTCAGGCTCCGCTTTTTCTCGTCAGCCTCAAAACTGCATGAGGCCAGGTCCCTCTAATGACGCCTCGAAAAGGTACATAGGTATACATACGCAATAACACCCGCATACCCATGTCTATCTGCACATGTGCATGTGTATATGTGTGTCTGCTTCTGTGTGTGTGGCTTTGTATTGTGGGTTCATGTATGTGTTTATGTGTGTGCACATCTAGGTGCACGTGTGCCTATGTGGGTCCATGTGCACGTGTGCATGTGTGCTCTGTGCTTGTCTGTGTGTGCATATGGGAGCATAGCTGTGTGTCTGCAGCGTGTGCACATTTGCTTGTGTTCCCCGAGGTTCTGCCTCTCTGGTTGAACTCTGCCGAGAGGCCCCGGCTCTACAATGCCACAGTCATTTTGCATGTGCCACTCTCTCCTTTTTCAAGAGCCACCCCACAGTCCATTCCTGGAAAATCCAACACACACCCCTGCCACTTTCACAAGCCCAGAGCACACCTTCGCTGGCAATGCCTCGAGTCCCTACATGATCTCTCTAACATGATGTCTTCTGGCTTTCTTTGATCATTTACGTCCCAGGCTTCATGGGCCTGAACATCCTGAAGACCATGTCTTGCTTCTCTTGCACCACGTCATCTGAGATGATGCTGAACGTGTAGAAGGCAAGCGTCCACCGAGTGGGAGCGCATGTGTGACTGAGGAGGGACTCAGCAGGCAAATGGACCCACAGCAATAAGACACCACATGCGGTATTTAAGAGGATGGCTGCACAGGGGATTTCACGGTGTGATGCTTATCTTCGGGGTCAAAGGCTAACTGATCTCTACACATCAGAGTTCACTCAGATGATGGAAACAATAGATATCTGCTTTGGCCTCCATATAGTAACTTAGAAATCATTTATTCAAAGTTCAAGACAAACTTGGAGATGATTAAGATCAGGCTTATATCTCATCCAATTCATTCTTGCTTTCTAAGTGCTTCCTGCTTATGTGGTTGGACTTCAGAACAGCCTAGTCCTCCTCCTGTAGGGAGAGCCCATCCTCTTTGGGAACAGGTCCGTCAGGGGCCCACAGTCCTTCTCCCACACACCACCAGCTTTGCCACCTGGTATAACGACCTCATCTTGGACTCAGTCCACTTCTTACTTCTGAACACAACTCTGTTTGGAACAGTGCTGACTGAGCACCATGGGGACCAATAGGAGAGCACAGGCAGAGAGGTTGCAGCAGGGTACCTGCAGAGGTGGTGCCATCCTACCTTCTACCTTCTCGGAGTACCCATGTCTAAGCGAAAGTTAAAGGAAGCTTCTCATTTCGTGTTTCAACATTGAGGAAGTGGAGTATACTGGGTAAGTAGTAGATCCTGGTGGTAGTTAGGACGAAGACAGCAGAGATGACGGCGTGGCCGAAGCTGTGCCCATCCAGTGAAATGGAGCTCCGGCCGTCTGGCCTTTCAGGTTCTCTCTGAGCAGCCTTTGGCAGGTGACCTGCAGGATTGACTGTAGTCTCTGAGAAGAGGCTCCTTTCCCAGGTGGCCTGACCCTCCCCTGGCCTTTCCTCTCCTGATTGATCTATTCCTGCCCACTGTACATACTCCATGTGCCTGCCTTGCATCTTCCTGCCAGAGATTGAGGTCAGATCCACATACCCTGGAATCTGCAATAATCCAGGAACATGTTCTAATGACAATTCCCGAGAACTATTTGGTTCTACATTCATTTGCTGGTCTATATGCAGGTTGGCTAAAAGACAAAATGCTGTGTTTTATGCATCTTGTTCAGTAAGATTTTTACCATTGTTCATGAAATGGAAATGCTAACACTATCCTGCACATGATGTACTTCAAAAACTTGAGCAAATATTTCTACTTCCTGTATCTTCTCTTACTACGAGAGTTAAGAGTTGTCCTTGATGTTTCTTTGCTTCTATTCCTTGTGCTTAATTGATTACCATGAACATATTTTGTACACAACAGGCGCTCATTGAATAAGACAATGAAAGGAAACCTGGCTTCCATTGATTTGCTACACAGGCTGCATGTGTACAAGTGATGAACTAAAAACGTAAGCTTCTAAAATGTGTAAGATGGTTATTTTAAAAAGTTTTAAGGGCCTGGGGTTGTGGCTCAGTGGTAGAGCACTTGCCTAGCACATGTGAGGCACTGGGTTTGATTCTCAGCACCACATATAAATAAATGAATAAAATAAAAGTCTTTAAACATTTAAAAACCAAAGATTTTAAGACAGATTATCAAATACATATTTTCTCTTGGAAAGTCTTTCAACTTGGATCAAATGGTGGTTTTCCTGCCAAGAGCTGGATTCTGAGTTACCCTGCCCTTGAGCTGAGGAGTGCCTGGTGACTCTGTTCTTCCCACTGTCCATGCGCATCCTTCCTGAAGGATCAGAGGCAACAGCTGTGCCCTCCATGAGCACCCTTTTCTGATTATGTCAAGAAAGTGTCCTTCTGCCTCAGCCTGACTCCAATTCTTCATTCTATGTTTTATGGCATTATCATCACTTGAAGCCCTTTATGTGTAGGCTGGTTACTTGTTCATGGCCCAGCTTCCTGAACTCAGAGGGCGTATCCTTCAAATTCTCTGATGAATCCTGCTGCAGCAGAATCAGACACAGAGCTGGTCCTTGGTAAATATCTGGTGGATGGATGTTGAGCCAGTGGGCGAGAGATAGACTCACCTTCCCTTAGGATTCTAGCATGCGGACAAGGACAGATTACAAGGCTAACGCCATCCCGCACGTGACATTTGTGGGACCAGGCCAGGCAAAGACTGTGTCCCTATCCGTGATGGGTAAGACAGTAGCAAAGGTTGGGATCTGGACATAGATCGACTTTCTTTCCAGGGACAGAAGTTAGGTCAGGCCCATTTTCTGATGTTGGGGAAAAGTCTGGTGCTGTAACTGATGGGCACCAGGAGAGTCCATCAGTAGCCAGCAGGCCCAGCCCCGCCAGGGAGTCAGTCCAGGCAAGGAGCATGGCTGGTGAGCAGGCTGCGAGGCAGCCTTGTGACAGGCGTTAGGCCTAAACTCCTGCTGGTGCGCCCAGATCTGGTATCCATCACAGCTGGTGGAAGGCAAAAGCCCAGACTCAGCCACATGGTGCCTCACTCATTCCTTTAGAGATTGGTTGGTAACTTTTTTCATAACTGAATTCTGGGATCTAGTGGTCCCTTTGTTTCGTGAATTATTTCGCCCTACCAGGGTTTGTGTTTTCCCTGTACCCGATGTCCCCAGGATACCCCCCCTAGGCCTGAAAGATTCACTGAAGCTTCAAAATGACTGTGGTTCTTCTGGCCAAAAGAATCCGTGTGAAAGTCTTTTCTTCTGAAAAATCAATTTAAAATTTTGATTTCACAAAACACTTTGAAGAATTGAAGATTTAGCTATCCATCCTTTGTGAATGGTGGATTTTTGAAGCTCTTGGAAACAACTACCTTGTTTTGGCTGTGGAAAGTATCTAGTCAGTGTGGACTGGAGATGTGTTTCCTAATATTCTTATCTTCATCTGAGGGACAGGGAGAGCGTGTCCAAAGAAAGCAGGGCAGCAGGGGCCTGGGAAGGGCTGCTGTGTGGGGGAAGCACTCCGGCCCACGGTGGGACCTCAGGATGTCAGGAGCGCCATTCAGGCCGTGTGGGCCTCTCCTGTTGCTTCTGTCAGCTTCGATTAGACGCTGGACGTTGCTGCAGTGCAGTCTCTTCCCCTCCCCCACACTTAATGTACTTAAACTCTGAAAGTTTTAAGAACCGTGCTCTATTTCCTAATGGCACTCCACAATGAACCCGTATTAAAAAGTAATACATTTTCCATATAGAAAGGAGTATAAAGTAAGTTCCATAAAAGTACAACACACTTAGATTTTAAAGTATATAACATTAAATATATTAAAAGCACATTGTGTCATACTATATATATTAAATACCATGAAAAAAGCCGCCTTTGCAATTTATTTTAAGTACATTTAATAAAATGTTTAAAATATAATTTATTACTGCAACAATTTATTAATAATGATAACTAAATGCTATTGAAGAGGTTATTCATGAAGGAATGGTTTGTCAAAAGAAAAGATTTTTCCATTCTGAAGATAAGGGCAATAGTCAGAAAGGCATACATTTTGCCCTTCTTGGTAATTTAGCAATTCTAAAAGAAGCAAGCACATTAAAAACCTTTCCCATAACTGCTATTCTTTAAAATACTGACATTGGTGGAGTCTTGCTCTGAACATAAACCCATCACTTCTCCTACCGAGTCCCCCTTTACCTGTAAAGAGTGGCACAGATAACGTCACTTGTCTTTATTGTGAGCAGCACTTCCTGATTTAAATGATCCTCAGTTTGTGTTGAAGCCGAGGTATAAATATTTTACATATTGCATAGCGTAAACATCGTTACGTCTCCTCCTTTGGGAGAGCCGGGCGTGCAGAGCATTTGTCAGTGCCTGAAGCTCGAAGCCACGGTGAGGACGGCAGTTCTGGAGGATGTCACTGCCAGCTTCGCATCTCGTGTATTTACTTCACTCGGGCTGGTCTGTATAAAGTGCCATAAAACGTGCGTGCCGTACGCAGAAGATGATTTGTGCCAGATGAACGGCAGATCCTTACTCTGAAGGCAGACAATCCTCCACACATTAAAAATGACTGGAGAAAGGAAACCAAGCGGGGGGTGCTGTACATGTTGACAAACAGTTACTATTCCGAGGTCCTTTCAAGAAATTTGCACTTAAAACTGAGAAAGAGCTCTGATGGGCGCTTCCCCTCTGTGGATCGTGGCTCGCAAGAGCGTGCTAGGAGGGAGAAGGAGCTTGGCGTCAAGGTGGAGCAGTCCTCCCTTTACTGCCGGGCTGCCGAGAGGGCTCCGCGTAGCCCTCACCTGTCTCCCTGAAGAGCATTCAGCAGTCTGACTGCAGTGCCTGCTCTCACCCCACAGAGGTGGAAGGAGACGGGATGGGAAACGATGGAAATCCTGTGTGGTTATTCTCCCATGCAGCTCCGAGGACTCCCGGTGTCCAGGGTACCAGGGGGACGCTTGGAGGAAAACACACAGGAATTGGTCACTGAATTAAAATACTTAGCTCATTGATTAGCAACCTCTTCTTGCTCAGGTCTGGACAGGTCGTGTCTTCCACACTGACCCACAGCTGCTACCAGCACGTTAAGAGGACTCTGTTTTAGAAAGAGTGAGCACTGCATGCTCCTCAAAACTGATGGCTCAGATTCCAGAATTGCTGACTCAGGGTCTACCATTTCATAAGGTGGAGTTCTGCTTCCAGTGCTATTTACTCCAATATGATCTTCTCAGTCCCCTCTGGTCACCTGTTCTGGGCAACAACAATGGTGTCCAGTCAAGAGCTCAGCATCTCAATAACGAATGCTCATGGCAGACCTGGCTAGCTCCAGGGCCAGAGGAATAGCTTAATACAAGAGGAATGACAAGAAGCAGAACTCTAGAAGGTTTGTATTCATGGGTCCTTTTCTATCATTCATGTGTCTGTCAATTGATGATGGACAAATGAAATATGATACATTCACGCAGTGGAACATTATTTAGCAACAAAAAATAAATGAAGTGCAGACATGCTACAACGCAGTGCTTGAAGACACCATCTTGAGTCAGAGCAGCCAGCCACAGAATCACACATCATGGGATTCCATTTACACCCAGGATAAGCAAATCTATGGAAATAGAAAGCAAGGACTTCCTGAGGCTGACATGCAGGTCGGTGGCATGGCCAGGAGGCCTCAGCTTTGGGGTTGGGGTACGGTGTGGTGAAAGCGCCCTAAAACGTGGTGATGGATGCACAGGGCTGTGAGTACACCAGTGGACACTGATCGTATGTTGGATGCAAATTTCATGGTCTGTGAATTGCATGTCAATAGAAGTTTTCTTCTTGTAGGTGAATTTGGAAAATAAGCCAGTACAGTTAGGACCGATGTAATTCAAATGGCTTAAGTAAAAAGGGAGTGTGTGTGTCTGTGTGTGTGTCTGTGTGTGTTTGTGTTTTCTTATCTGACTGAAGGGCTCAGGGAGAAGCTGGCTCCAGGCACACCTGGACTTGGAGCTTCGACACCATCAGCATGGCCTCATGCCCTGTCCTGTAGCTTGGCTTCCTTGCAGAGGCTCACATGTGGCCACTGGAAGCTCTATGCTCCGCGGGGCAGCTCTGTAACTAGCCCCCTTTCAGGTTTAGATCACCAGGGACCTAAAACTTTCCAAAGAGACTCAGAAAAACCTCACAGGAGATAGAACTGAGAAAGGAAAGGAGCCACAGAAGGAAGTGAGGGGACCAAGGGGTGATTAGACGCTGGGTAAAAATATGAAAGGTAACAGAAAGGCGGACAGATGCACACCTGGGTGGGCAGTATCCACAACAGACCTCGTCAAGGAAATCCCCACGAAGCAGCTTATTCTATGTCGCCAACACCTAACTTTCATGATTCTACATTTTAATGTGTTCAAACATTACACAGAGTAAATTTCCTCCCATCACACTTGTTTTCCAAACTGGTTTTGGTGTTCTTCTGGGTTGTGAGCGGCCTGCACTCCCAACACCCACTGTTAAAATAAGAACCCAGTCTGTAAAATAGCTTGACTCAAGGCTAGAAGAAGTCTTTACGAACCATGGAAAATGATGATCTTTCTGTCCAATACTGTTATGCGAACATGAACTTGATAAAGCAAGAGATCACACGTATCAAGGATAGATGGCGAGGCTCTATGATAAGAGAATACGCAAAACTAGGGCAAAGGAAGCAGCAGAAATGACCTCACCAGGGCTGCACTCACGGAAGCCAGCACTCTTGCCATTGAAAATATCACAGGTGTCAGTTATTTGAAAGAGGAAAAGGAAAAAACACGTAAAAACAATTCATTCTGGTGTCTTTGTTGAAGAAGAGTTTTGACAGTATTTTTAGTCCCTTCCATATCACCTATTTAGGATTTCTATTTCTTCTTGGGTGAGATCAGAAAACAATTATTTCTTTAAGATGTCAACATTTACTTGTTCAAAAATTTACATAGTATTTTCTTAGATTAATTTTTATTTATTTCTATAATTGTGTCAACACTTTTATTCATAATGCTTACTATTCTTATCTACAATCTTTCTTTGCTATGTTTCCTTTTATTTTCTTACCTCAGCCTCTCTACCACCCACATTTGCCATATATTTGTCAATTTCAATTTCTTGTATTTGTCTATTCTACCCTCCTCAATTTAACTGATTGCCATTGGTTATTTCACTTGATCTTCAGGTGACTCTCTGGCAGATGGGGTAATTTGCACTATACGGCTAAGGTACTACGTACATGGGCTTGTCTTACCACAAGTGCCCAACCCAGAGCAACTGTCAGTAAAACGGTCTCAATCATTGTGGTTAATCAATGAATGTCATTCTGGAGGTCAAAATTATCTTAGAAATCTCTGTATTGAGTGACAGGAACCTGATATGTTCCTTGGGGAAATACTTGGTGCTATCAACAATGATCAGAATGGGTAATAGCTAAAATGATCCCAGACTCTTCCTCACTTGGTGATGTCTCTTAGGGGTTAGATGTGAGGTGTCCCCTAAAAGTTCATGCGTTAGACAATGCAAGAAGGGTCAGGGGTGAAAGGAGCTTTCACATATCAGTGCATTAACCTAGCTGGATGGAGTAACTCGGTGGTGACTGTAGGTAGCGGGAGTGTGGCCAGAGGAGGTCAGTCACTGTGGTGTGCCTTTGTGGTATATATTCTGTCCCTGGTGAGGAGTCTCTCTCTCAGTTTCCTGGTGCCATCCCCAGCTACTTTCCTCTGCCATGCACTTTCGCCATGATGTTCTGCCTCTCCTCAGGCACAGAGCAATTGAATTGGCTGTCTGTGGACTGCTCCTCTGAAACTCTGAGACCCAAATAAATTTTTTCTCCTCTAAAATTGTTCTTGTCAGGTCTTTTGGTCACTGTGGCCAAAAGACTGAATAAAGCAACATCCTAGGTGATTGGATAGTCAATGGGCCTTCCTGCTGCCTGCAGTCATCCAGAAACCCACTTCCCTCTTGGACATGTGGCCTCCAAGTTCTCCTGAGTGGTGATCAGAGAGAAGAGCCAGGGACATGTGACAGAGGTGGGAGATGCAGTGGGCCAGGCCTGTGAACCACATGCCTCACTGGTACACGAAGTCTAACAACCTTCAGGCCAGTCCACCCATACTGCCAAGAGATCACAGTATGAGTCAAGTTAGGCACCTCCAAAGATGGAGAAGAAAGAATTCGAAAGTAGCTGCAGCTACAGATGGTTTACGCTGACCTGTGTATCTTCCAAGGTCATGGTGAGACGGGCCTGGGGGCTCTGAGGACTCCAGCAACGTTAGTTCCCACTTGACCCTCCATTGCCCTCCCTCTGCTTCCTCTTCCCCTGTTTCTCTATCTCTGTACCCTGTCTTCCCTCACTGCCTCTTTCCACTCTCCCTCTCCTTCTCTCTCTCTCTCTCTCCTTCCTCTCTCCATCTCTCACACTCTCCTTTTAGACTTGAGCAGTCAATATTTCCTCCCAAGGCTGATTGTCTTCCTCAGTGGAGAGGAGGGGGCTCATGAAACTCTGGACATCTGGGGTTCCAGAGTATGCAGGGCTTCTTGCTCACTCCCATTTCCCAGAAGACTGTGATAGACCCTGTTCAGGCTAGCTCAGGGTCTGGGGTCCTCCTGGAATTATGATAATGTCAGTGACAATGTCCCCTGTGACTAGACAGGACCTTGTCACTCTCCATCAGCCCGTTGGTGGCCAGGTCACATGGGTGCTTTGAGGGGAGTCTTATCAGAACCTCATGAAGAGATGAGGGCAGTGTCCCCCGAAGAAGGGTTCTCCTTTGATAAGAGGGGTAAGGGCTCCTGGCAACCCAAAGACAATAGCTAGCCACTGAAGCAACTAAAGAAACAATTTTAAGTGGAATTTTACAGCAACAACAACAAACCTATGAATAAACAAGATGCAGTCAGCTAATTCACTGACAGGAGCACAGAAGATCCTAAGACCAACACCAGAGTGAGTTGCAGTGTAGCTGGTGGAGTCTCCCCTCATTCCACCGTTGGCTGAGGATCTTCCCTGGCCCCGTCTGGACTGTTGCACATATTTCTAGGCTGTTTCTTGATTCCTCACTGTCTGACCCATGTGCCTGTGTGAGATCTCCTGTTGGGGTTGGTCCCCAGACGCAGTGGCTAGCCACATGAGGCACTCGGGGCAAGTGTCTCCCTAGAGACTGGGCTCGAGGTCCTGCCTCGCCTTCCCTGATAGCATGTTCCAATGCTAATGAAGGTAGGAACATGCTATTGATAAGAAAATTCCAAAACACTGTTAAAAATACTCCTATTGGTTTTCTGTGCTGCCATAAAATCTACTACAAATTTAACTGCTTAAAACAACACCTGTTTATCATCTCAGAGCTCTGAAGGTCAGACGGCCAGGTGAGGGTCCTCCTCTCAGGGTCTCACCCTGTGCTGTCCAGTCTGGATTCCCAGCTGGAGGCTCTGGGCAGAGCCCACATCAAGCTTGTTCAGGTTGCTGACTCATGAAGCCAGGTGGCTGGAGCTGAGGTCCCCATTTCCTTGCTGGCTGCCTGCTGGGGCTCCCTAGAGTCCTGCCCATTTATGGTCAGGTAGCTTCTCCTTCTTCAACGGCACCACAGCCGCTCTTACCCTGCCTGTATGACCTTTCCTCTTGCCCTTGCCCCTCTGCTTCCAGCTGGAGGAAGTTCTCTGCTGTTAAGGGCTGGAGCGATTAGGTTGGGCCACCTTGGATCATCCAACACAACCCACTCCTTTAAGCTCCAGAACCTGAACCACATCTGCTAAGTCCCGTTTGCCATGCAAAGTAACATATCCACAGGGTCTAGGGAATAGGTGTGGATGCTCTGGGGACTCTGCGGCCTAAGGGGTGCTTAAAGTAATGCCACCTCCCACCAACATCTGGATTTCTTATTGTACAAAGAATCTTCATATTAATGGAAAGGCTTGATAAACCTTAATGTTACTAAATTATCTATTCATGCAAATTTCTAAGGATATTCACCCATGTTAGTAGCATAAACAGAGCTATTGGGGGCATTAGATAAGCTACCCAACCCTCAAGAACATTCCTTGCTCTGAACTGACTGCTGCCTCTACTTGGGAAGGAGACGGGAAACCATAGGTTCACTCCTGACAGTGAGATCGGCTGACTCTGGGTGTCCCTGGGTAGTTCCAGCACCACCTCTCCAACATACTGAGGATGAGTTTTGATTAATTTTCTAGTTGCTCTATTCTTTTAAGTGTGACACTCCACTGTGATTGCTGTGGGCAGCCCTGGGGGACATTGGTATTCTAATGCCAGGAGTTAAGCATTTTGAAGATCATTTCAGGTGTATTTGTGTGCTACTGCTATTTAGTTGGCAAATTACCCAGGAAATTGGTACTGGGCCATTTCAGGTTTGTTGCCAGGGACCAGAGTTCTTGATGTGCCTGCCAGTTGCTTATTTGTGCTACCACTCCGCGCAGTAAGGTGCCTGCTTCTCGTCCTTCTTGTTCACGGTGACGAGTTTGGTTGCTCTTCAGCAGAGTTTAAGAAGGTTATCTCCAGAACCCAGCACGCCACCGGACCACCATGCTTTCCTGAGCAGTGCATTCCAAGTTGGAGGACATCATAAATAGCAACTGCAGAGAATATTTGATGTGTTCTTCAATGTACACATTTATATGGACACCAACAAGGAAGAATGTGCAGGCTTGTTTGTCTTTTTGAATGTAAAACCGTTAGGCTCAATCTGCATATGAAAAAAAGTTCTTATTCTAATACTGTGCTAAAACCTGTACACTGTTCCTGGAGAAAATTCTCCTCCTGGAACATAAAATAAGGAAGACGGCCAGGCAGTTTCTAAACACCAGGGAATATGATGAACTCCACCCTTGAACCCCTACATGTGTCCATGACAGCTTTTGAATATTTTAATAGAATTTGCTGGACTTGTCCAGCACCATGAAAAAGTGTTTGAAATTCTTTATTGTTAATTTGTTCTATTAATTAAATAAAAATAGTGAGACAAGCTATGAACAGGTACAGACTTAGAAACGTACTTATTCCTATTCAGAATACTGTATTTGTGAGTGAGGAACGTATCAATTTTATATTAATTGTAGATTAGCTTTTACGCAGCCAACCTGACAAGTTATTTATTGACTTCTCAATTTAAAAAAATTAGAAAGAAACAAGAAAATTTTATTTTGAAGGAAAAGTTTGACTGAAGAATTCACATATATTCATGATGGAAGTAAAAATGAAAAGAATCGTGTCCAGAAATACAAGGGGAAGAGAGCATCAGAGCTGAAGCCACTGGGAAAGGATGGAGCAGACAGAACTGAACTTCTCACGTGATCCTTGACCTTGACCTTGGACGAGGCCACGGAATCGCAGTCTAACATGAGCAAACCTTCCCTGACCACCCAAAGGTAACCATGTGAAAGAACACTGCCAAACTTAGATAAAACAAACGCGAGGCCAACACCACACTAGTGAGCAGACAGTCCTCTCTCAGCCTCCTTGTCATCGTGACAACTTCCAATGTCACTAAAGCTCTCCTGAGTTTACATTATCACTCTTTCTAGAGTTTAGAGCTCAGCCATGAACTAGAGGTGCACTAAAATGTGGCAAATCAATTAGAGACAGGGAAATACCCACGATTTGTGTTGAGGACGTCAAATAGCAAAGTCAAATCCCTGGTCTCTGCCCATATGCCCCAGGCTCCTGGGTCCGGGATGGGTGCCCGGGTCCGGGAAGGGTGCCCGGGTCCAGGCGCCCTTTCTTGGTTCCAGCTGCAGCTGTGCTGAGCTGGGGACCACATGTCGGTGCCTGAGAGGACATCCTGGCCCCTGGTTCCTAAGCTCCTCCCTCGCTCTCCTCTTAGCACCTCTTCCCACGCTCTCCACCAGCTCCCTGCCCATGCGGCCGTCGTGAGCATTGGTGAGGGGGAATGGCTCCCCAGTTCAAGCACACCCAGTTCAAGTTCACCTGGAGCCTGTGAACACGCTTCTCCCACAGGAAAAGGGACTCTGCAGATGCTGTTGGTATTAAGAACCTTCAAATAGGAAGATGACCCCAGACTGTCCAGCTGGGCCCAGTGTAATCACAAGAGAGCCCAACAGCAGGGCTTTCTGCAGCCAGAAGCAAGTGCAGAAGCAGGAGAAGCCTGAGAAAGTCACAGCAGGGGATCCCATGAGGGATGTGATCTGCCTTTGCTGGCTCTGGAGAGGGGCGTACTTGTGCAGACAGGAGATAACTGTGCACGTAAAGCACAGAAAGAAACAGAGCAAGGAGACGGGAACCCAGCAGCCTCCAAGGAGCTGCGCTTGCCCAGCGTCCTGAGAGAACTGGATGCAGACCCTGCCCCAGAGCCCGCAGGAAGGAAGCAGCCCTGAGCAGCCTGGGTTCAGAGGCCCGCACCTGGTTCTGACCTGCAGAACTGGGAGATACATGTGGTATCATCTTAGCGGGTTCGTTCACGGCAATTTTCAGAAAATGAATACACTGCCATTTCAAGAATAATGGAAAACTTGCCAACATTTTTGGGATGGAGCAATCTTTTTGGTGGGGGTCTGCTCAGTTTGGATAGTGCATCCCGACTTTAGATTCCAACGTATGCTCGATCGATCCTCTCTGCAGATCATCTTTTCTCTGCCAGATCTCACGCTTCTTTAACCCTGCTGTGGAACACAGGCCCTTTTACACATTTCCCTCCCCCAAACGGAAAATCAGCAAGGCGATCACAGTGGTCGGCAGGTGGATGGGAAGATGAGCGGCCGATGAGGCGTGCAGCGTGGTCTCAGGGACCACCACACCCTGCGCCCGCGCCCTTGCAGGGCCTCCTCTGACAGGGACCAAGGGAACACCACAGAAGCATGGTCGCCGTGCTCCCTCACTCACATCACCTGTTCACTGAGATGCCACCTGCCATGGTCGGAGGACGCGCGTGCTTTCAGGGAAGGGTGCACGTGATGAAGGCCTGGGGCAGCTCCCAGCCCGGTCCAGCGCTCGCTCGGAGGAGTCCCGCTTCCCTCGATCAGCTGGCCGGCATGCCCACGATGACCCATGGCCAGGTCACCCTGCCTCCGCACCTGCCGAGACTGTGAGGAAGTAAAGGTGTGCCGTTACCTCGTTTGGAGTAGTTTGTTACACACTACATAATGAAAGCAGCTGATATCTTGAAAATTTAAAAAATCTTAACATTTTGCATTTTGCTTTAGACGTTCCTGTTCGTCTGAGCCCTTTGTGTTAACTGGGATCCCACTGCCTCGGGGTGCACGGCCCCACCTCCTCTCTCCTCGGCCTTCTGTCTCTTACAAAGCATCCCGCCGTTCTCAGGCTGGGCAATCTCACTGGGCTGCACTGTACACTACTCCAGGGTTGTATTCGCTTATCTGAGACCCACCAGGGGCTCAGCAAAAACCTGGCGTTTCCTAGAACAGCAGCTACTTCTTCAGAAGGCAGCCATGTCTCATGACTTCGAGTCTGTTCATGCATAATGCTATGATCCCGCGTGCAGCGAGAGCGGAGGGTTAGAGTTCAGAGTTCTCCACCTCCCCATGTCCCCACCCAAGCCTGCGTACCGTTGGCACCCTCGGGTGCTCTCAGCATTATTCTCGTTTGAACTAAACTCATTTCCTTTAAGCTTTATCGTGAATCAAATTTCCTGGTAAGTTTGATCAATACTTTCAGACCCTCTCTATTTTTTTCTATAGAAATCAAATAGTAGAAAATGAAATTAGACATTGTCCTCCTGAACAGTGTTTGTTAAAGTGGATTATGGCAGGGAGACTCCCTCTCCCCAGAGGAAACTCCAAAGTGTCACCAACAAAAACCAGCCACATTGTCCATAAACACTGGGCTGGAAAGACCGTTGGCTGGGTCAGACCTCAGAGAGCAAGCCTTATTGTCACCAATAACCAAAAAGATGTTGCAGCTGTTTTATCTAAAAGTGAAGTGCCAGAAACACCTGAGAAATGGCTTAGGCCTTGGCACGCTGGCCTTTGAAGGGACTGCTGCTTTCTTGGACCACCGTCCACTTTGGGTCATTAGTTTTGCTTCTTAAGCCCAGGCCCCAAGGTAGGAGCTGCTGTTAAAACATTTTTTTAAATCAGATCCCCTAATCTAAATATCTACTTTTGAATTTTGCCTACTTCTGATTGGTTTTAAAAGTATCACAGAAACATAAATTCTTTCCATTTCAAGTCCTAGAGTAAGAAAAGAGAAAAGTGAAATTTTATTTCCTCTATTACTTGCCTTGTCTATGCACAAAGAAAACACAAACTCTACAGATATTAGAGCTTAAAAATATTTCCTAGAGCCCCTTATGCCTATGAAGGGTGAACTTTCTATTTTTCTTTCACATTCTTATTTTTTATTTTTACAAACTTATGCTCTTTCCCAGCCTGTTCCTTAATGATCTGGTCTGACTTCCACTTCTCCGGCCTTCTAATTTGCATTTCAGATCTCTGGGTAGTTCTCACCTAATTAAGACTCATCTAATGGAGCTCAGCAACTTCTCTGATAAAAGTGTCCTAGGGTGAGTGGGGTCATCCGCAGGAGCCGAGGAGATGCCAATTATTATAGGGAAAGAAACTTTATTAGGCCCTGAAAGCGGCATTCAGGAGTCACGGAGACGTAAGTTCATGGACTTAACGACGCCATAAAGAACGTGAGCGCCCAGGGCCCTGGATGCCTCAGGCTCTTTGTCCATCAGAGTGGCCATCCGCATGGCCACTCCTTCCACCCGCAGAGGGGAGCAAGACCACAGCAGGATGGAGAACCACTTGTTGTCCCGGCCCCCTGACTGTCCCTGCAGCTCATGCCGAGTACTGTGTCAGGAATAACGAGTCCCTTGTGCCCAGGCGCAAAGTGACAGTAGCTAATGAGGTGGAACAGAGTATGTGATGAAGCAATGACATTTTTTTGAAGTCAGCAATCTGGGGTGGGGATCAATAAGTGTTTTCCAGGGTTAATTTGTTGGTCACCATCGCTGACATGCTATTAGAGCTGGGGATGAGCCCAGGGCTCAGGACTGGGCTTCATCTAGATAAGTGTCCAGAACCTCAGGTGCTTATTTCAATAACCCGAAGCGTACGGCATCAATCCCACCCCTCCTTCTGCAGGGACGCCAGCACCTTTCCATCAATTAGCTTCACCCTGCCTACAGCCACGTGAACCCCCTTCCAGCCTGGCTCCACGGCTGCATCCCCCCTGGCTGTACCTAGAGAGGAAAAGCTTTAATCTACCTGCAGTTATGTGGGTTTCAGGGTTGAGTGACTTCTATTTCTATTTGTTTGGGGAAATGGTAACCTGGAGACTCATTCCTGTCTGTAATGGATATTGTATTATATTGTAGGGTTGTACTGTGGATAAATCAGATAAAATTTAGAATATCTGGGCTTTTGTCTTGCCTTTTCCACAGGCTTACTACTTGCCTCAAATTGAGTCTTTTCCGCTATCTGTGACTCAGTTTACCTTTCCAATAGGAGGAATAATAACTATCCCTGCAGGGCTTCCACCAGAGCTCAGGTGACAATACTGATTAAACCCTCACTACTCTGAAGACATGAGGTGGTGGTGCCACCTGCACCATCAGTTAAGTGGCAGCCCCAAGAAGAGACAGCTACTGTCACTACCCCAGCACTGTGGGGACATCCCTAGAGTAGATGGCATCTTCTGCTCCCCGTGCAATTCCTTTCTAAGTCCTGAACCCTTCAAGTTCCTCATCGCAGCTCTGTAAGTCTGTGAGTCTGTCTGTATCATCTTGCAATATAATCTTGAAGTGCCTCCAGTACAAGGGGCAAGCCGTTCGGGTTGTGGCACACTGGTGACAGAGCAATGTGGCCGGGGAGTACACAGCTAAGATGGCTGAATGTCAGGTCTAAAACTGGCCTTGCAATCTCATAGCCTGTGAAGTACCAGGAACAGAACCAGGTTGTTTTAGTAAAATGAAAAATCAGGCCTCCACCTGATTGGGATAAGAGAAAATAGCTGGAATTGTAAACAGCATTTCTAAACCACTTGGAAGTGAGAAGTAGGGAAAGCCATGCAGGACTGAGGCAAATAACTGACTGTATCCTTGGGGTTTTTAGAATAGCTATTTTTTAATTGTATCCAGTGAAGATTTAATGATGGTCTGAACTTTAAGGCGCAAGGTAGCAAGGAGGGAAAAAAACTGACCCGATAGCTGTGAAGGATCAAATGCTTGCATGACCCCAGGAAGTGCTTGCTTGTGGGTGAACAGGAAGGGGCTGTGGGGTCTGCCTCAGGGGCAGAGAGGCACAGAGGGCTAACCCAGAGAGAGGGGACTTAAGCCACAGAGGCAGCTGTTTTTTACTTCATAAAAGAAGCATCAAATTTCTTCACTTATAAAGAGAGAGAGACTTGGAGAATTCCAAGCAAATGACCACCAATGTGCAGAAAGTATTTCACAGATGGAAGGACTCCATATCAGAACTATTGATCCAATGAGTGTTGCCCCAAATCCTGAAGAATTTGGGATGACCCCCTGGGGCAGGTGGCAGTGTTGGCCAGGCTGAGACATGTCTCAATTGCAAGCTTTTCCCCAAAGTTGGCAGCTCCGTGGTATCTGTCTTTTTGGAACTGGAACCCACCAGAGAGATGTAGAGGCTCCAAGTCCTGATGTTGACATTTGAGCAACAATCAGAACGAAGCAAGGATTGAAGTCCCACCGTCAGACATCCCGTCAGGATGATGTCGTTCACTGAGATGAGTGGGGTGTCGTGGAAACACCACTCAGGCTTCAAGCAATGATAGGGAATCGACTGTCATCCA
Source organism: Sciurus carolinensis (assembly GCF_902686445.1). Taxonomy (NCBI): domain Eukaryota; kingdom Metazoa; phylum Chordata; class Mammalia; order Rodentia; family Sciuridae; genus Sciurus; species Sciurus carolinensis. The sequence goes on along the minus strand of NC_062227.1, from coordinate 79,807,854 downwards.
CCCAGAGTAGAGCTAAAACACCAGACAGTGGGATTAGGATGGTTGGGAAAATGACACCATTTAAAAAAAATTCTATAGGGGCATTTTTTTAAACCTGTTTAAAATTGCTTTATTACTTAGTTTTCTGTAAAATAAGGTGTTTGGAATATAAAAAGACAATTGGATCGTAGAAGTTGAGGGAGTTATTGGTTGTGGTGCTTTGGTAGAAAGAGAAGAGTGGGTCAAGTACATGCAGCCACGGCTACCTTCAGGGCAGGGGGACATTCAGGTGGCAGTGTGGCCGTCCCTGGGTGTGAAGGGGCAGGCGGCACACACCATAAGGTCTCCCTGACCTTTCCCGTTTCTGTATGAAGGAGGCAGCAGTCGGTCTAAGGAGGTAATGCCATCTGGTGCCACGGAGACAAGGCGCAGGATTATCTATTAGGTAGCTAATGACGGAGAGGCTGTTGGAGTGACACCCGACTGCCTGGGACCGATAAAAACCATGTGCGGGAACCGGTTAGAGCTAATTGTGGCTGGGAAAGACGCATGGATGAGATTTGCTAAAACTCTGTTTCTACAAAAGGAAGGCGAAGGAACTTCCCTACTGGATCATTTGTATAACAATAAAAAATATAAACAAGCCCCCGCCTGTCAAGTGGAATCGTTGTTACATTCTGTCCAGTTTTTGAAGTGTGCGCGGCCATCCGGACATGAAGGAATGAAGGCATGAGCTTCCACAGACACGCCCAGTGAGCTCAGGTCTGCACATCTCTCCAGAGGAACCCCAGCAGAGTTTTCCACTTAGGCTGAAGCTTGAGCTCACTATGTAAAGGGCTTGAAAATTCTCAAGATACATCTGGGGATGAAGATGGAGCTTGTGGAGAGAGTGACATTGCTTCCCATCTTTTGAAGCCGTTCTATAAACAAGAGTGAAGTATTTAGGAAAATAGATTTTCCCAAGGATTAGGGCGTTTATCTAAGCTAGTCAACAAACAAAAGGTCCCTGGCTTTGAAATTGATAAGGGCCATGCTCAGCACTTGGACCCCACACTGGCCCTCTTGCTGTTTATGCCTGAGGTTGGGCTGGCTACACAGCCTCCAGAACCCCAGCACCCGAAGCCCTGCAGTCCCCAAGTCAGGCCTCAGGAGTCTCCTTTCATTTCCTGAGGACTGGAAACAGGACTGCTACTGGGCACTAGGTGGGATGAGCCCACTGTGTGAGTGTGTGCAGCCACCACCTCATGCCACAGCTCGGGAAAGCTTTGCTTCGACTTGCCTAGACTCCATCTGAAAACAACCTCATCTCTGATAACCACAGTTGCTTTAGCTGGATCCTGTGGATTGAATGGGTCGCTGGGATCTGGGCCCCGGCTCCCTGATTAAATACCCACCCGCGTGGCTTTGGCGGGGGCCGAACTGGTTTACACATGGGCATAAAGGTCATTTGTTCATGCAGTTACAAATGTTGGTCAGCACAGTTTTGTTCTAGCCCCTGTTGGAAATGTTTGGCTATGTCGGTGAAATACTAACAACAGCAACAAGAAGTGTAGGAAGATGCCTGCCTGCCATGCAGAGCTGCCTTCCACAGCGAAAGCGGAAGAGGAGAACAGTAAGGCAGCACATCATGCATGTTACCGACTGAATCCTACCTTCTCAAAAGAGCTCTCCTCTGGAGATGGGGTCTCTCCAGGGTAGCAAGTTCAAAGGAGATCCTTAGGCTGCACTCCCGCACATGTCCGGTGTCCTCAGCTGACAAACACGGATCACCATGCAGAGAAGGGAGACCAAACGCCACACAAGAGCCATGCTGTCCACAAGTCAAGGAGCAGCATGGACCTACGTGACGACCTGAAGCCCAGAGAGAGGCCCCGCTCCCTCTCCGCTTGGCCTTGGAAGGAGCCAGCCCTGCTGACACCCGGACGTCAGGCCCCTGCCTCCAGCACCTGCAGACTTGACTTCCTACCCCTTAAGCCACTCAGTTGTCACAGCAGCCCCAAGAAACAAGTGCAGCATGGCGTATGTCATGGGTTGAATTGTGTCCCCAAAGTTCATATGTTAAGACCTACTTCCTCGGAATGTGACCTCATTAGGAAATGGGGCCATTCTGCAGATAAAGTTACTTAAGTGAGCATAGGGCACTCTGGAGTGACATGGGCCCTAATCCAACATGACCTGTGTCCTCCTGAAAGGGGAGATTTGTGGAGATGAGCACCCAGGAGACACACCCCAAAGCCAAGACAGCCGGCAGTCTCCGGTGACCACCGTGGCGAGTCAAAGGCCTGCAACAGGAGCTTCTTGCAGCCTCGGCAGAAACCAGCCTCCTGCAGGTCCCCATCCCAGACGCAGTCTGTGGGACTTTGAAGACACCCTAGGAAAGTGCCTCCGTGTGCTGAAGGCCTGGATGCAGTGGAAAGGAGCAGGGGAGGTGTTGGAGGGGCACTGGGGACGTCGGAGACAGTGGAGAGGCCATAATGTGAGGTGGAAGAAATCTCCAAGACAGCTGAAAAGATAAGATGTGATGAGGAGTGGATGCATTTAGGAAACTAGGTAAGCAGATATTTGGTGGGGAGGTCTTTGCTGCCGAGGGAATGACCAATGCAAGGGCCCTGGGGCAGGATCCTGCTGGTGCCATTGAGGAGTCCCAGTGCAGTCAACCAGGGAAGAGTAGTAGGGTCAAGGCCAGGAAGGTAAGGGAGCACCAGTCATGAGTGGATGTGGTGGAAATGCATGAAATGGTTATGTTTAAAAAGAGTAATTGAGTGCCATGTCGAGAATAGACCGTAGGGGAGCAAAGAGAGAGAGCCAGGAAATTAGCATGCTGAGGTGGGCCTGGGCAAAGGGACGGAGCCACGGAGGAGCAAAGATGGAGGGAACACTCTGGGCCATGTGCCCAGGGCTTCCTGGGAGGTCAGGTGGGAAGCGCGAAGGAGCAGGCAGGCTGAGGGTGACTCCCATGTTCCTGACCTGAGCCGCTGGCCGCATGGAGTTGCCTCGCTGGACTTACGGCACTGCCAGAGCCGACTGCGGGGGGCAGAGGTGGTGCTGGGCGTGGGAATTGCAGAGGTCTGTTCAACACCCACCAGAGGGGCTGCTACTCAGTTGTGCAAGTGGGCTTGGCCTGGGAGGGTGGTTCTGGTGGGAGACGTGACCTGAGAATCGTCATCAGCACGTAGGCGCGAGGCGGGGGACTCTGCTGGGGGACTCAGCATGAACTTGTGCAGGGTGTACACGGAGGGCAGAGTCCCAGCGGTGTTTTCCACGCCTCGGGTGTGAAGGCGCCAGCAGCTCCTCTCTGCTCCTCCAGGAACGTCGGCTGGAGAGCCCTCGGTCGTGGCCGCCGTTCCTCACTGGGGTGTTGCCCACTCGGAGGAGCCAGGGCTGCCCCCTCAGTGGCCGGAAGCAGGTCCAGATTCACTTGGTTGGTCTTCTAGGTGGGGTTTCCAAGAACAGGCACTCCAAAGGTGACCTGAGAAGGCAGTGGGTCTGCGGGGCAGTCCCCGGGGGACACACCCATCCCAGCCTGCACAGTGACGTGACCACCACACTCCCAGCGTGCTTCCCAGCCTGCACTTCCCCCCTGAAGCAGAGGCCATGGTCTTGCTGTGCTTCTGTCCCGGGGGGGCACTCGGGGACAGCCTGTTCAAATGCATGACCATGTTTCAGTGTCCCCTGTGGGTTGTAAAATCCTGCAGAACCTCTAAGAAGGCACTCAGCATATTTTGTATTTATAGAGAGCCTTTCTGCCAACAAGCTGAGCAGCACAGGTCTCATTTCATTAATCCTCACAGCAGGGGTGTGGATGGTTGGTAAGAATTGTCAATTTTACCTAATGTTGAGACAGAGCCGCAGAGAGGTTAGATGACTCGCCCTAGGCTACGAGCTGAGTCAGTTCGAGAGTTAAGACCAGAGCCCTTGCTTCGTGACTTCTGGTCTACCATCCTACACTGTCCTTCAGAAGGAACATAATAAAAACTGCACTAAATTTGAGAGTTTAATTTTCCTTGTGATATTCAGCATGTCACTTAACCTCTCCCTGCCCCACTGTCTGAATCCATAAAATGGGGCTAATAATACCTGTCATCTAGCTTGCCACAGAAATATTATGAATATTAATCTTTTTAGTGACCAGACCCTTTGGAAAGAGCTGACATATAAATTCAAAGTTTAGGTTAAGATCAAAGAAAACTGCTTGTATATTATTCAATGAAATGAAGAAACACGTTGGTTTTATTTAATGGAGGTAAGAAAAATGTGGAAATGTAGGAAGATTTTTGAAGGTATGCATTTTATTTCTCAAGTGGTGCTGCTCTTCTAGGGATAGCGTGTGAGTATCGTGAAATGGCTTCGTTTTTTAATGCCCAGTCTTTTTCCAAAACCGTCTTCCCAAATGCTTACTTTTCTGTAAATGGTGGAATCTTATTTATCTTTCAGATGAAATGTGCTCCACTCACTTGTCTGATGAAATTGCATTTGTGATAAAAGGGGCTGGTGGGGAGGGGGAGGTTCGCGGTTAGTTTCTCCTCTATTACTTTATTTTATTTTTTGTGGTAGTTATGGACATTTTGTTCAGAGTCCGTGACTACTAAAACGGTGGTGAAATCTGGATTTATTCCCCCTCCCCAGGCCTGGTCTAGCTCTGCACGTTACTCTAAGCAGCGTGCTGGAGAGTTAATGGAGTCCGTGGTGGAGTGTTTGCCTCTTCTGTTTGAAATCAAACGTCTGATCTTTATCTGCAGTGACAGGTTTAATGCCTTTCTTCTCCGACAAATTTTCAGTTGAGGGGGAATGCAAACACTGGGTTGGTACAGTTACATAAAAGACTGATCTGAGCACGCCCATATCGGCAGCTTGATCCCTAATGAACAGCAGAGCCCCGGAGTAGCACCACAGCTAGCAGGGAAAAAAATAATAAAACTCCGTATACCTTTTCCAGCACTTCTGTGGCTGACAGGGGAGAGATAACGTATAGAATTTCTGCCGAGAAGTATCAGCATCTACTGTCACCACAGGGATGGACAGCAGGCACAGCAATCACCCAGGAGGGAGATGAAACCGGGGAGAGAACCAGGTCCCAGGGCTCCCTTGGATTGGTTCTGCCATTTGGAAATGCTAAATTCTGTTCCTCGCTGGGAACATAATACTCTGAAAAGTAAACTGCCCACCATTTATCCACAGACCTAATGCATTAATGAAGCTGGCTGACTTGAGAAACTTCCCAGGTAGTGCCTTGAACTTCCCAACCAGGCCACATGTGGGTATCCAGAGATGGAGAGAGGCTCCCTCAGGAAGTCAGGGGGATAAATTGCAGCAGAATTAGAAGAACATGCCAAGTACCCCTGAGATGGCCCCTTGCAGTAGAATATTATATTTCACATGTAGCATGGGATAATATTACAATAGAGTGCATGGGAATATTTTAAGTTGATTCTCATTTTATTGCATTAAAATGCACATGATACTGAGGAAATTTGAAAAAAAATACACGGTAGGAATTTCTGACTGTGACTTACATATAAAGTTCAGTAGGGAAAACTTAGATTCTAATCTGATACTCTGGCAGTCTGAACCAGTATGACCATAAACACATTATAAATTTTAAACTAAAATTCAAAAAAAAAATGTAGATAGCCTGAAATACAGTCTTGGGTGTTTCTGTTCTTGGTGGTATAGTTTTCCTAATTCTCCTCCATCTCCCTTAGGCACATTGGGCTCTTACTTAATGAATCCACAAAGGTTTATTAAATGTTCAGATGTGTAAAGTCCTGAGCGTTTGGGTCTGTGAGGAAGGAGGGCTCTGCCTGTGGATCAGGGTTGGCCTACCTACCCCAAAAGCTCTCGGGCAGGACCGTCTGGAGTGGTGGACACTCTGACCCAAACCACCATGCGACTCTCTTCCAGCTGAGACTCTCCTCTTCTCTTGGTACCTGAGACTGATCATCCCTTCTCGGGGCGTCTTGGCTGACGTTAACAAGCTCAGTCTTTGATTTAAATATTTACTTATTTAATACTGACAGTATGACACGTCCTCCAAGCCAGTCACACCTCACGTGGGATCACCTGGAAGTCAGTGCTCTCGGGTTATTTACCACCACAGGAAGCTAGACGTGGCTCGGGCAGCTCAGTTTAACCTCTCACTCAGCCTCTCCAAACCCAGGCCTCACTTCTCTTCCGGTGTGTGCTGGGCTGAGTCCACCACAGCCAACTGCAGGACCTCGCTCTTTGGAGAAGTAGAACGTTTGGCCTTGAAGGTGAGCTTGGCACCTCCGGCTAGTAGCCCCACACTGGCTTGCTCCCCAGTTGGTACGGGGAACAGTGGCAAGCAGGCCTTCCAGCAAAGCTCTGGTCGCGTGAAGACTTTGCAGGAGCTGGGAGGCTCCCTGCCGGCCCCACAGGCAGAGCAGCAGGGGGCGGCCGCCGCGCTGAGGGCTCCCGTGCTGTGTCCTGGTGCGCTCCATCCACACATGCCTTTCTCTGGGACGAGAACTCCAGGATCCGCTGCTCCCTGGCTGCTCATCCCAGGGGTTGTCTCTGCTGTGCTCAAGGGTGATGTGACCTCCCGGCTCCTCACCACCTGCTTCTCCAGAATAGCCAAGAAACCTGGATGCCCCTGAAGAGCGCTTTTGAACCAAGGGTGCCGTTTTCCCCGTATACCTTATGAACCTGAATGGGGGAAGCTGGCAGCTGCCTTCTTTGCTCCCCGTCTTACCTTGAGACCATCGTTCCCACTTCCAAGTCCCTGCTTTACTGGAGATACAAGCTCAGTCAACCTTCAGTTTCCCAGCAGCTCCTCCCACGGCATGAAGAATTTAGGCACCGGTGGACGCGTCTCTCCAGGATCCCTGTCCAGTCGGGGCGACTCGAGCAGCATGCACAGAGCTCACTCCCCACCGTCTCCCCTCGTATTCTGACTCTCAGCTAAACCATCTCCTCATCCTGTTTCCTCAGCCAACCCCTCAGATGATCCTGCCTGAAGCTGCGTCATTCCTGGGAACCTCGTTACCTTAGAAATCTCGCCTCTGAGGACCCGCGCCTGGCACCCACCCTGACCCGTCCTCCAGCACTGTCCTGGCCTGCCTGAGACTCGCCACCTGTCCCCTGACCGTAGTGCTTTCCACCATCAACAATTGTGATTTATACGTCCACTTCCGCTTTTATCTTTTATCACCTTAGATTCTATGTACCTGGAAACCATCCTTACTTCCCTTGCCTCGTTCTCCCTCTGAAACTAAATATTACTGGAGACGACAATCACCCAGCCATGCAAAACGAACTCATGCTAACTTCACAGCGAACCTCAAACGAGCCCTCAGACCACAGCCGGTCCTGCCGCGCTGGCTGGGAAACCGCTCCGCACTCCGCAATGGCTATTCCGTGAGTGACACCTCCCGCCTCCTGCACTCCAGGCTCTGACCTTCCTCAATCGAGGGAAAGGGCTCCTGCAGCAGCCTCCCTCCCTCCCACCGACGCCCGCCCTTCCGCTCTGAGCCACCCTCTTCTGCCCGCTCCTGCCAGGCCTGCTCCTCCCTCCTGTCCTTCACCACCCACCGGGCAAAGCCCCTGGGCACAGCAGTCTGCAGCAGCCAAGCCCTTCACCGGTACTGCCATTCCCTCACCACAGCAGCCTGAACACGGCCCGCGGCCACTGCCCGCGGCAAACCCACGTGTGAGGGCCTGGCCGCACTCAGCTCGGCCTTTCCGAGCCCCTCCTTGCTGGCCTCCTGGTGGTCCTGGGGCCTGCCACGCGGCCGCTGCTCCTCCCCTCAAGACACGTGGCTCTCCCAGCTCTCGCCACCTCGTGGCCACTTCTCAGGCTCTTTGCGGGCGCTTCCTTGTCTTCCAGACCCCTCGTGCATGGGCCTCCTGGGCCACCTTCCCAGCCGTTTCCTCCCTTTCTCTGGGCAGCATCATCCAGTCGGGTGGCTTCCAACACCACCTTTGCTCTCGCAACTGCTGAAGTCCTGCTCAGGCCCAGACCACCCATGGTCTCCCGCCCAGGGAACCTGGGGCCTGGCAGAGTCCCTACCTCTGTGTGCACCCCTTCCCAGGCACACTCTGGCTGGCTCTCTGACAGGTCTCTTCTCCTGCGTCCACAGAATCTCTTCTTCCCCCAGCAGCCAGAGAGCTAAATGCATCATGGCGTTCACCTTTTTCAGTGCTTTCCAACGTGGCCGAATGAACACTGAGCTCCATCCCACTCCAGCCCCCAGAGATGTGGCTTGGTGGCCGGTCGCCTGTGGTCTTTGCCTTCACCATCCAGGCTGGCTCCCTGCAAGCCAGGACCACGTGCCGGACTCCACCTGCATGCAGGTCCTCCTCATGCTGGAAGCTGTCCTCGTCCCAACCTGAAGTCCTGCCCAGCAGCTGTCCTCTTCCTGGTCCCGTCCACCCTTCATGCCAACCACTTCCTGAAGTCCCACTTGATTAGGTGGTTGTCATCTCACGCCTCTCACTGGAAAGGACGCTCCTTGAGGGGTGGATCTTTGCTGCTTGGTTCATTGCTGTATGCTTGAAGGTGAAAACAGCACTTGGCATTCCTCAGGGACACAGTAGGTGTGTGCAGGCCCCGAGCTGCCTCAACTCTGTGAGGAGCACACGGGTTCTTCTGAGCAGCAGTCCAGAAATGTGCGGGCATTAATAGAGCTGAGAGCCCGGTGGTCGTTGAAGCTCAGATTCCTGTGCTCAACAGATAGATGCATCTTCAAACAACAAAAACGGCTAGTCTCAAAAAGGTCAGACATGGAGAGTTTGCAGTTTCTAACACTGTTGCAGGGTTCAGTTCTTCTGTATGGACAAGCTTGACCACTGGCAGCTTTGAGCAGGAGCCGGAAGGAAGCACAAACTCATGGAAAGATTGGTCTCTTCCAAGTTATTAAATGTTCCCAAGTTGTTTTTGACCCTGGGTCTAATTTTGATGGTTTGAAAGTTGGAGTAAAACACCTCTGACAATCTCTTCAAGATCATCTTGTATCAACAACGGCAAAGCAGATAACCTCAACCAGTCTAAATGCACGTTGAAGTATTCTGCTTTCACCCTGCCACCCTAGAAAGAACGTGGGAATTAAGTGATGAATTCTGCGCAAACATTGCCCAATGGAGGTTTGAGTTGTGGGCTGGGGAGTAGCTTAGGACTTCCCTTGGTTGTGAGGCCTGGGTTTGGGCTCCAGCCCTGCAAAAGAGAAATGAAATGCAAGTACCGAGTTGGTAGTGGTGCAAGGTCTCCCTCCATCTTCAGCTAATTTTGTGATGTTTGGTAAATCCCCAAATTGTTCTCTGTCAGGAGAGCTACCCACAAGTTGGGGAAGTGCAGCAGAATGTACACTCTGTGCCCGTGAGAGCAGCATACAAGTGCTCTGTGAGTCGGTGATGGAAACTGTCCATTTAACTGACCCTTGTCATCTCCATTAAATCCCACTACAGAGCCACTGCTGATGTGGCAACAGACTTATTTCTATGCTATTAGGAGACCCTTGATTATAAATTCATATTTATTGGAGGATTTCGGGTATTTCCCAAAACACATGCTTTGGTCCCGACTTGCACGGGTGGTGGTGGCCGTCCTCTGGGACACCACACCTGGCAGAATCGTGTGTTGTCGAGGCTCAGGGGACAATCATACCGTGGGACAGCTGAGAAGAGGGAGGAAGCCCCCTCATTGAGGATGGTCCCTGAGGTCAGAGTCCTTGGTGTTCTGCCATTCTTTTAACTTCAATAATCCCACTGTTTGGATTTCCCCATGACCAAAAGGGGACCATTCTTAAGGTGTGCTTTTCATGGTAGTAACGCCCACTGCACGAGGCGTCGGTTGCCCTGGCCGTCCTCAGCGTGCAGCCCAGCACCGTGCAGCGTGCTGAGCGGCCCCTATACCTCCGTCCAGGACTTCTCTCCCCAGGCTGGAACTGCACCGGCTCAGCGGCCCTGCCTGGGCCCCCTTCTGCTTCCTGTCCCTAGACATTTGACGGCTCTGGGGACCTCACGCAGGGAGAGTCCTGAGCTCCTTGTCTTTTAGTGTCCGTTCTGCTTCACTGGGCTGTGTCTCGAGGCTCACCTGTGTTGTGAAGTGTCTCTTTGGTTGTTGAGTAGGGAGAAGGGTGGAAGAAGGAAGAGTCTCAGAGAGTGTAAGTGTCCTTTCAGAGATATATCTTTACATGGCTTCCCCAAACCACACCTCAGCCCTGGACTAGAGGCTGGAAGCCCATCTGCTTAGGGGTTCTGCTCACAGGACGTCCCACGGGAGACGCCACACCAGCATGACCCTAGTGCCTGCTTTGTTCTTCTAACTTGCTGTGTGCACCCCATTGGCAGCAGGGTGGATGCACCCAGCACTTCAAAGCATGGTACCTCAAGTGTTGGCTGTGTCAAGGGTCCTGTGTGACTTTGAGATAGAGGTTTATCTTTGCTCTGGGTCACAGGAATTTGGACAGGAATTTGGGTATCGATGTTGGAGCTGAGTGCTGAGGGAGGCCCTCACTGTGCAGAGCTGTTGCTCAGCCTCGCTTTGGTCTCTGCCCTAGTCACACTCCTGTGCCTCGGGCCTGGGCACCTGTAGAGGGAAACTGGACACTACAGGCGGACTCAAAGAAGACCAAACCCAGAGCACCTCTTCAGCCACGGTTGTGCACATGCCGACACCCTGAGGCTTCTTGCTCTGTGCCGTCCGGCCTTGCAGCTGTGCTGAGACTGGGCGGAAACGCCTCTATCTGCCCTCTGAGAAGGAGGTTCCGGCCTGGGCCGGCCCCACCCTCCGAGGAAGGACTCCCAGGCCCTGGGCCTTCACCACCCTCTGAGGAATGACTTCCTTCTGTTCTAAGGTTGCAGATCAGCTTCTCTTCCATTCTCCTGCAATTTCTCTTCTTTCCAAAATTAGATCCCCAAAGCTAAGGGGCTCCATCCTCCTCCCCAGCAGAGCAGGCAGAGCAGCCGCGGCTGTCTCAGAGCTTCTCCCTTCTCTGGACCCTGCAGAGGGCAGCAGGTGTGGGTAGCGTGTCTGTTTGGGGTGGACAGGGCAGTCAAGGGTTCTGGAGAGGGGACAGATGATGGCCATTCTGACAAGCTGGGCTTGTTCCTGTGCTCGCCGCAGTCTTAGGAAACAGCCAAGGGTTGTGAGTGGGGAACCCCAGGAACGGACATTGGCCTTGCAGAGAGGGGAGGCCAAGGAACAGAGGTCCGTTGACTGGCACCTGGAAACTGCTGTCTACACAGAAATGTGGTCACCGGTGGGTGGCGGCAGGAGTGTGGCCACATGGACTCAAAGCAATCGTGCTCCTCAGCTGTGGATTTTCAAACTTGATCTATAGAGTGACGCTGACGGTAGATTTCCTGCCAGCACTGAAGGTGGCCTGACTCACGGAATAATTACTGAATGCAAATGAGTGTGATCCCTGCCTGCCATTCATCAGGGCCACGGATTTCACTTGGGAGGAGACGGATTTAAAGAGACAGGCAGCCCTGGAGCTCTGGTGAACTTACTACATCCACACCACGTGTCTCCATACGTAGACGTGCCAGACTCAGACCTTTGCCTCTGTGTACTGTTGCCTGGAAAACTGGAGGGAAAGGTCTCAGCTGGGGCCTCCCCAGGGATCAGCACTCTGGGTTCTGAGGTCCCTGTTGGCATCTTGGGGGGCAGGAACCGGAAGCACTCCTCTCTGACTTCTGTCCTGATGAAGTAACAGCAGAACTGATTTGAAACAAGAAGTGATTGTTTTTTGTGTGTGTTTGTTTGTTTGTTTGTTTTTGCCTGATACTGAAATGTCAGGGAGGTAAACACAGCAAAAGCCAAAAGGAAAAAGAAGCTGTTAAAAACGGGGGTCTTGCGTCCTCCTCACGTCTGTGGGACGGTGGCAGCCTACTGAGTGGCCTTGGAGAGTGTGCGTGCAGGCACAGTGGGAGCAGGTGGGGACATTCTGCAGGATGCAGTATCCTCGTCCTGGCCTTGGGCGGAACGTGAGGTCGCCTCCAAAGGGAATCTGCAGTAGGCCCTGTGCTACCGCCACCGGCAGTTCCAGTTTGCTCCTGGGGAGACAGGCGCGGCGTCCTCTGCCCCGGGGAGAAGGGGCTCCAGCCTGCCCTGTGACAGTCCCACGGCCAGCTGGTGTCCCCTTCCTCCTGTTGGAGTGTGGAGCTGACCTCGCGCCTTCTTCCACGCTCACTCCCTGGTGAAGGAGAGCTTGCGTCTACACAGGCAGCAGGCGCCACCGCAGGCCGCCGGCCTCCCCAGAGCAAGTGCTTCTGAGAGTACAAACAGGTGGACCAATGCCAGGGGTTCCTGTTCACCCGTGCCACCACGTCTTCCCGCGGCTCGCGGGCAGCGCTCCAGTGGCTCCGAGGGATGACTGGTCCGGGGAGCGGGTGTGGTGTCATGCCATGGCTTTACAGCAAGGCTCGGATCCATCCCTGATCATGTTACTCCGTAGGAAAACTAGACTTTCTCTGCTACAGCTTAGAATAATCGCCCGGTTGCTGGGTAAGTTATTTTATCTCTCCTTTATTTAATACCTACTGTGAAGTAACATGGAAGACACAATGTTCAGAAGGAGATTCGATATTTGACTTCAACAGTTTATAACTCAGCGCTGACCTTGTATATGGCAGTGATTGCATTTATTGAGAACACCCTTAGTGAGCTTCTGGGTACATAACCAATTCTCCACTTGAGAAATATTCTCGAGAAAACTAAGTCAGTTGAAAACCTTCTAAATGATGTATTTATATGTTACTCATTCATAGATTTGCCATGAAAATTGTGTACTTACTTTTATTTGGTAAGAGAATGAAAGAAAAGTGAAAGTTGTCTTCACTGGAATTGCCAGAGTGAAATGCAAAGTGACAACTTTAATGTTGGCTGGAAGATCCTGAGACACAGACAGCGGTGTCAGTGCACAGGCAGCCACACAGGAGAGGGCAGGAGAAGAACTGACTTGGAGGCAGTGGAGAGCACTAATTCTCAACAGGGCCACTTGTTGTCGCCAGTGGAGGTGTCCCACCAGGGCCCAAGTGTGTTCTCTCCCAAGAGACACGCTGATGTCCCAACCCAGTACCTTAGATGGCTGTGACCTTCCCTGGAGTAAGGCTGTCATGGGCAATCAAATTTAGACATCTTTGGGGCGGACCCTGATCCCATATGACTGGCATCCTTATAAGAAGGTACATTTGGATGGAGATGGCGTGTGCCCAGGGAGCATCCATGTGCGCCTGACTTCAGCAGCTGGAGATACATCTACCCAACGAGGAGCTCCAAAGATTACCAGCAACCACCAGAGGCCAGGAGAGAAGCCCCAGGCAGATTCTCCCTCACAGCCTCAGAGGAAATCAACCCTATGGATGCCTTGGACTTGAGGCCTCCAGCGCTCTGGCACAGCACCTTCCTGCTGCGTGAGTCACCCAGGTGTGGCACTTTGTCAAGGCAGCCCTAGTCAACTAACACCCCAGTCTCCCGCCTGCATGATTGGGGCTGGAAACAAAAATCCCAGCAGAGTGAACAGGGGCAGTGATGGCCTCCTGACCACCAACAGCAGTGGACAGGGCAGAAGAAGCAGGCCCAGCATCTCTTCTCCTGGAAACAGCACGGTTCCTTGGGAGCCCTGCTCCTGCCTACCACCTGTGCCCCTCTGTGCCAGAGCGAGCGCTGCCCATCATACTCCCTACCGTCTCCAGCTGACGGACGACTGGTCCAGAGGGCTGGCATGTTGCCGGGTGGGCCAATTAGAGCATGAGAAGGGGCAGCGCTCCGCCCAGGGCTAGAGGTGCTGAGTGGAGGGCTGCTGGCTGCGGCGTCCCCCCAGGGAAGGAAGCCAGTCTGTAGTGAGAAGGAAGAGTGAACAGGCAGGAAGAGGCGGGCATGGAGGGAGCCAGCCGGAGAAGCTGGAGGCATGGGAGGCCCTGGTCCAGCATCCGGGGCCACACGAGGCTTTGTTGACCTGCACCCTAGTCCCCGCAGCTTTCTGGGGTGCAGTTCATTCTCCTAGTCTGGTTTAATTGGGTTCCTGTCCTGGTAAGTAATCGACTTACCATACCACTAGAAAATTATCTCCATTGTAATCTGGGGTTTCTGGAGCAGGTAGCCTGAGAGCGCAGGCTGGAGAGGGATTCCACGCCTACGTGCATTGTGAATTTAACTTCACACTCTGGTGGTTTCGTCCCTTGTTAGGATTCAAGTTACCATTGTGTGGGTAGTCAAGGTAGGGGTCGTTCAGAGTGCGAGAGTTTGTGTATTTTGTTTGTTTTCTTTAAATCCTGTCCTGTGTGTTCTTAGCACGTTGCACTGACTAGAAGTAACATTGAGTTGCCGTTTTAAACATTGCCCATCCTCAGCCAGGAGCTCACTGAGCTGAGACAGACGGTCTCTGGGCACTGGCCGGCTCCTGTGGGGGACTTACAAATTCACCTCTGCTCTCTTTCCAACCATACCTTGCTTTGTCTTGCCACGGTTTGTGCCGCCCGGTTAGCCAGCTCCCGCCACACCATTAATCTCCTAAAACCCATCTGCCACCACGTGCCCGGCGCTTGACCAGGGGTTCACAGACTCCAGTTCTGTTGAGCGTCCGTCGGGCTGAGAAGGGCTGTGCGTGCTCAGGCCTGCGGAGGGCAGTGCCGCCCTCAGGGGTCTTCCGTGGGGACGCGGTGCTGGCTAACCCTTCACTCACGTGGTGCAGGACCCGAGTGCCGGCTCCCATCCAGAGGCGCAGGCGGGCCCCCCAGGTGCTCCCCGGGTCTGTCTTCCTGCACAAACCGCGTCTGTTGTCCCCCCACCTTCGGAGAGCACACAGAGGCCACTCTGCTGGGAGAGGCGCCGCGGGCTTCCGCTGACCCGCCCCGCCTGCGTTCTCCTGCTGAGCCCCAGGGTGTTAGACCTCACCACACCACAGCTGGTGATCTTAGTGAAACCTTTCCTGTTTCAGCCACAGTATTCTCTTCTCATTTGAAATTCTGTAACAATTTTCAGAATTTTCTCCTTCACTAGATTGGAAAATAGTACAATATACTCCAGGGTAGAGACTGAGTTTTTATCTGTCTTTTATCCCCCAAAACGCATTTCAGCATGGGCCAGAGAATGTCTGTTGATAAACTGATCAGTAATTATGTGGCATTT
Source organism: Sciurus carolinensis (assembly GCF_902686445.1). Taxonomy (NCBI): domain Eukaryota; kingdom Metazoa; phylum Chordata; class Mammalia; order Rodentia; family Sciuridae; genus Sciurus; species Sciurus carolinensis. The sequence goes on along the minus strand of NC_062227.1, from coordinate 79,792,784 downwards.
ATTGTTCCTTCTGTGTCTGGCAAGACTTGTGTGAGTACAGAGTTTGGCTTTTTAATTAGAACGCATGGACTTTGGTGGCCTTCTTTGGCTTCCTCCATCTCCTCTGCCTCCTCTGACCTGGGCCTAGGGTGACCCCGGCCAGCAGTGGTCTAGAGGGCATGTCACTCTCTCCAGTGGGCCCGCAGCCCCACCACAGTGCAGTCACAGCCGAGGACTCCGGGAGCTCACAGCCAGCAGAGCAGCACTGTCCCTGCTGTTGCTCAAGCCCAAGTCTGAGAGTCCTGTGCCATGAGACTCCCTGATGGAAGCTGACCGTGCCCACTGGTGCCCGCTTCCCTGCAGTCTGGAGCGCTCTGTCCCAGCCTGCCTTCGCCTGGTCCGCATACCAGTGTCACCTCCTCAGAGAGAGAGTTCCTGACCACAGATCCAGAAAAGCTTCCTATTACACCATTTTTTTTTTTTTTTTTGGCTTCCTGCCCAGACTCAGTATGCTTCCGATGTACTTAAGACTCTTGGCTTTCAACTGGTCACCTCAAGGATGGCACCTCTTCCAAATGGGGGCTTTACCCTCTTGGTTAGCACAGTATCCCCAGAACATAAGGTTGTTCAGCAGAATCTGTGGGCTGCCTCTGTGAGCAGGTGCCAGAACACCAGTGAGCAGGGAGCAATGTGCTGTGTGTGAGTGCACCAGTGAGCAAGTGTGCAAGTGCATCAGTGAGCAAGTGTGTAAGTGCATCAGTGAGCAGTGAGCAAGTGTGTGAGTGCACCTGTGAGCGAGTGTGTGAGTGCATCAGTGAGCAAGTGTGTGAGTGCACCTGTGAGCAAGTGTGCGAGTGCACCAGTGAGCAAGTGTGTGAGTGCATCAGTGAGCAGTGAGCAAGTGTGTGAGTGCACCTGTGAGCGAGTGTGCGAGTGCACCAGTGAGCAAGTGTGCGAGTGCACCAGTGAGCAAGTGTGCGAGTGCACCAGTGAGCGAGTGTGCGAGTGCACCAGTGAGCGAGTGTGCGAGTGCACCCGTGAGCGAGTGTGCGAGTGCACCAGTGAGCGAGTGTGCGAGTGCATCAGTGAGCGAGTGTGCGAGTGCATCAGTGAGCGAGTGTGCGAGTGCACCAGTGAGCAAGTGTGCGAGTGCATCAGTGAGCGAGTGTGCTAGTGCATCAGTGAGCAAGTGTGTGAGTGCACCAGTGAGCGAGTGTGCGAGTGCATCAGTGAGCAAGTGTGTGAGTGCACCAGTGAGCGAGTGTGTGAGTGCACCAGTGAGCAAGTGTGTGAGTGCACCAGTGAGCAGTGAGCAAGTGTGTGAGTGCACCAGTGAGCAAGTGTGTGAGTGCACCCGTGAGCAAGTGTGCGAGTGCATCAGTGAGCAAGTGTGTGAGTGCATCAGTGAGCAAGTGTGGGAGTGCACCAGTGAGCGAGTGTGCCAGTGCGTCAGTGAGCAAGTGTGCGAGTGCACCAGTAAGCAGTGAGCAAGTGTGGGCGTGCACCAGTGAGCAAGTATGGGAATGCACCAGTGAGCAAGTGTGTGAGTGCATCAGTGAGCAGTGAGCGAGTGTGGGAGTGCACCAGTGAGCAAGTGTGAGGGTGCATCAGTGAGCAGTGAGCGAGTGTGGAAGTGCATCAGTGAGCAGTGAGTGAGCGTGCGAGTGCACGGGTGAGCAGCGAGCAGGTGTGCAGGTGCACCAGTGAGGTGCCTAACAGGGATAACGGTGCCTGACTAGGGGAGTTCTAGAGAGGGGCCAGTTGGACTTCACTGAGACCAGGAGGATGTCACTAGAACTGGTTATCCCTGGGACCAGGAGAAGTCACTGGGACCAGGAGGATGTCACTGGGATTGGCTGTCACTAAGACCAACAATATGTCACTAGAACGGGTTATCACCAGGACCAACAGAATGTCACTGGGACCAGGAGGATGTCACAGGGACTGGCGTCGCTGAGGCAATTCGTAGCCCACTGAGAACACTGATTTTCACACTGACCTTCGTGGAGGTCTTCCATCTGGCTTTAATGAGCTGGTCTATGAAAACTGGAGGTGCTGCAGGAAGCGAAGTCTCTCCCTGTCTTGGGAGGCAGAGGGTTGAGCTCCTCAGCAGCCTTGGGGACTCAGCACCCGCGTGGTGCTGTTTGCTGGGAAGCACTGGAAAGCTGTACACGTCATGAGCACTGCGTTTTCTCGTTGATGTCAAAAGGCAAGTAAATCACACCCAACAGAAATGGTGAAATTAACTGGGTGACTCACCTGTATTTCTGTTGAGAATGTGCTCAGGCTTGTCTTAGGGGTTGAGGGATATCCTGGACCTTCTCTTTATACGCGGTCTTATGACAGGGAAGAGTCCTGTTGGGGCAAAAGCAAAGGCAACTCCTGGACACTGAAATGTCAAATGATTCAGATGAGGTCCCTTCTGCTATTTAAGTAGCATTGAATGTTTTCTCCACCTTAACTGGTAGGTCTTCCTTTTAAGATGGTACCACCACTATGCCTTCTCATTTCAGCTTGGTTAAGATATTCCATTAAGTTTAGGCTTAAAGATTACTAATATGGCACAAAGCATATTTAAAAAGAAAACCCCAGGGAATACTGTGGTCCTTGGTAGCATGGTGATATGTTTTATGTTTTATGTTTTATAGGCTCCAAGGAGCGAATAGGACAAAGGATAATTGTTTAGACAAAGCTTGCCCATTCCCGAGGTTATAATCCCCAGGTTATTAAAATTGATCACTATCTATCTGGATGTAAACCATAGACAAATTTGTCACGGCCTTGAGATTGGAGGTACAAGCTGGGTAAATTAAGTCCTGGAAGGGATCCCACCTGGAAGGGGAGGGGCAGAGCTGGCTCCTGCGTTTGACTTTGCGGGGCTCTGGCCAGGTGGTATAGCTTTTTGTTTTGTTTTGCTTTGCTTTTGGGTTTTGTTTTTAAAGAGCAATTTAAACTGGAGTGGCTGCTGTTCACTGCTAAGATTTCAGGCATGCTGCCAGACATTTTCTTCACAAAGAAGAGCTGGAGAAAGCCGAAAGCCTGCTGGCTCTGCCTTGGTTATGTGGATGGTTCTTTTCATGCTGCAGAGCTCATCCTGCCTGATCTTTTGTCTGGAACCTCTGTGATATGTTTATGAAAATCTCAAGATTTTGCATTTGGTCAATGAGCACATCCTTCTAATGATATAATTCTAAAAGAATTCCAGACAACAGGATAAGATGCAGCATAAGTTGGTACCAGACTATGACATTTCCATTCTGGATAAACCGCATGCCATCGATCTCTCCACCCGCTCCGACCCCTTCCTCCCCTACCACTGGCCAAGGAGTCTGGTGTAAGGTCCCCACACTACCTCAACATGGTCAAAGGATTTCAAATAAACAAACTGAGACATACCACTGGAGAACAGTTAAAAGAAATAGAAGATCCTTTCAGTCAAAATATCCTGCCCTATCTCTCCACACAGCTTCATGACACATGACAGGTAGAAGGTGACATTTCTTATAGCTAGTCAAAAATAAAATCCATGTTAGTGTGAATTGCCTTTGGAAAAGAAAGAAAAGACAACAACACTGTGTCTGCCTCTCAGGGGCAGGCGACCCCGATCCTGCCCCTGAGTGTGGTGGGGGCGGGCGGGAGGGGTACTGGGAGATGGTGGATCGTCACTGGAAGTGTTAAAAGAGGACTTCAGCCAGGGGCAGCCCCACTCCCCTGCCCTTGGTGAGACACTGTTCAGCTGCGTCTGTGGCTGGCTGGGCAACGGCTCCACTCGGAGCGAGCACACAGGTGTTTCCGCAGAGGTTGCCTGTTATTTATTCCATAGGTTACAAATAAAACGTTCCTCCATCTGGGACAAAGTAATCTAATAAATACGTGCCACCATAGAACTCACGTCCCCCTCAACTGGCCATGTCTCAAGCACAGCATGTGGCGCCATCATCAAAAGACTCCCGGAAGGTCCACTGCGGCAAGACAGAGACCTCTCAGGGCCAGCGGAGCCGGGCACTCCTGGACGCCCTCCTCTTTGTACTCTGAACTTTCTGCTTCTCTGCTTTGCTCTTTGGCCTTCCAAACACATGCACACGCAGACACACACACACTCAGACACATGTACACACACAAGCGCACACACACATACTGAGTAACCTCATTTTAGTTCCTCTTTTTTTTTTAACAGTTGCCCCAAAAGAAACAGTCTCCACTTGAGCTGGTGCCTGTCACCGCCTCCCCTCACATGCCTGGTAATTAAACTCTGACTGATTTATTGACTGACAGCCAACAAATCCCAACCCGGTTTTTATGATATACATACTTCTCCGGGCTAAATTCACTCAACCAACAACCAGGCGAAAGAGGCGGGAAGAGGGGAGGCGGCGCCGGGAGGAGAAGGGCCGTAATGTGGGAATGAACACGCAGACGGCTTCCTTGGCAAAGGGAGACATTTTGCAAGAGGAAAAGAAAGACTGAGAGGCAGGGGAGGGAAACCAGGGCGGCCGGCTCTGGAGCCAGTCTGGGTGGTGGGGAGGCTGCAGACGTGGCCGCGGCCGGGAGCCATGGAGCTGCCTCTGCACAGAGCGCTCTGAAGGGGGCTGCGACGTGGCGCAGCTCCTATCACAGCCGAGCCCAGTTCTACCTAAGGGAAAGCAGCTTTATTAAAAGTCATGCCTGGAATTGCGTGACAGGTGCCAATATGCTGCGCCCTGACAGATGTGTCAGCTTGCGGATGCCATTTCCTGTCACCGTCCCTGGATGGAGCTCCCCGCGTCACCATTTGTCTCTCTCGGGCGAGATCACACTGCCCGCCGCTCGCCTGGAGCTGCACCGCGCCGCTTGATATGTGGAATCCTCACAATGAGACTTATTAAAAGACAGTCCATTATTTTTATTTAGAGCATTTCCAAAACAAGCAGAGCGCGCACAGAGATAATTTAAAAACCGGGTGGCAGGTCATCTCCAGGCCAGTGTGGCTGCATCTGAGATGCATAAAAATGCAGCGGCTCCGCCCTCCCACCACCACACACGCAGGCACGCGCACACGTGCGCACGCTCGGGCAGGAGGGGTGTGATTTGAGTGACATTTAACCCTTGACTAATAGCCCTGGCAGTCCCACGCACTAGTTTGCTATAAAGCACAGGAGCCTCTCAACATGAAGGATTAACCCTGCCCCTTTTTTCCCTAAATCTTTTTTCCTTTACTTCTTCTTTTTTTTTCCTTCTTATTTCCTTGCATCCCTCTTCTGTTTCCTTACAGGTGGGCTCTCTCCTTGCAGCAATAGATATAAAATACTCCTGATTGGCTGTATTTATGGGGCCTTTTCGTCCTCATGTTGGTTTCAAACACAAAGAAAAATGGTCTCTCTCAACGGTGCCTGGTCTGAACAGCAGGTGAGGCCGCAGCAGCCCCTCCCAGCCCCAGGTGGAACATGATTACCGATGAGAAGACCCTGAGACGGGAGTTCTGGTTTAAAGAACGCCTGGGCAGTGGTGCCGCGTGACGGCTCTGCCACCAGGACAAGCCAGATCTGAGCCGGCAGCGCAGGGGAGGTGGGGGAGGAGGCACACGCCACACCGCAGGGCCTTGCCACTTGCTCTCCAGCGGATGTGGAGGCATCAGGCCTCCTGCATGCTTGGTCTCCTGCAGCAGGTCCAGGAGAAAGCTCAGCATCATGCAGCACCCATGCCTCGTCCCTGTGGCTGGTAGACGCCAGTGCCTCCCCAGGCAGAGGTGGCACTTGGCACTTGGGCCCAGCCGGCAGCTGCATCTGGGAAGCTGCATCCCGGACAGCAAGAGCCTGGGGTCAGCATGGACCTGGGGAAGCGCCTGGGGCGAGCTGTTGGCCTGTGATCTCACGCTCCCCAGCTCCCTCCAGAGCCCTTAGCCTGTCCCTTCCAGGAACATCCCAGCCAGCCATAAACAATAAGAGCATCGTAATCACTAAGGAAGAGACAAACCCCCAGTTACGGCCAGAGTCGTGAAACGGCAGATGACCTCCCTAGAAAGGACTGTCTCTGAGGCAGGAGTGAGGCGGACCCCCACAGCGAGGCGTGGAGATGGGCTCAGGTGCAGCCCGCGACGTGTCTGAGGAAACCCACCGCATTGCTGTCTACCTAAGGCAATGCGCTGTGTGTCGGGGGCCTAAGACCGAGGACACATGGTCCCAAGCTTCAAAGAGGTCTCCCAGGTTTTTAAACAAATAGTAGGACATCCTGCCTTGCTTTCCCTGTTCGCTGTTTATAGGCCCCTCCTGCCCAGCCTCTCACAGAGCTGCCCGCCGGCCCTACTGTGCAGGCCTCCTGTCCCTCCTCTGTCCCTCACACCCCGCGGCTGTGGTGCATTGGCCTGTCACTGCTGTGGGGTTCCCTTAGCGCCTCGTTCTCATCTATTTTTTGCTTGAGGTTTGTTGAAGGTTCACAGAAAGTGAAGCCACGTCTGAGACGGTGCTCTCTAGAAAGAGTAAGCATGCTTTTTTGCATGTTCTGTCCATCACCAGCCAGTCACTGAGGTGGCCGAGGGACAGCCACACATAGGACGCACTGCCTCTGCCCTCCCTGGTCCTATCGCACTCCTGCCCAGTCATCTCCTGACAGGAAGCAGCCTGGCTCCCCTTGCCGCCCACCATCCCTAACACTGGGACACTGTTGGGATCACCCCCGTCTTTCTACCCACTTATCAGATGTCTCCTTCACATTGTCAACAGACGGATATCTGTGCCCTTGTGGATCTTCAAGTCTCAGGAGCTCAGGCTGTCCTTGTACTTGACCTTGATCAGGAAAGTGCAACCAGCTCCTGAGACCCGGGCCAGCTAAATTTGCATAACTGTCTGTTCGTTGTTATTACATCAGCTTTAGCAAAGGGGGTTCTGTGTCTTATTTTAACTGAATAAAAGGCATTTGTTCATATAATTTTCATTTTTCTTTTCTTTTTTAGTTTTCTTGAACTAGGAATTGAACCCCAGGTGTGCTTAACCAGTGAGCCACATCCTAAGGCCTTTTAATTTTTATATTGAGTCAGGGTCTCACTAAGTTGCTGAGGCTGGCCTCGAACTTTGTGATCCTTCTGCCACAGGCCTTGAACTTGTAATCCTTCTGCCTCAGCCTCCCGCATGCTGGGATTATAGGCCTATGCCACCATGCTCAGCTGTTTCCATAATTTTCTGAGGTTATTGTATTTTTTCCTCAGAGATTTGCTGTCTAGTACATCAACCTGACTGTGTCCCTGGCGCCTAGCCATCTGGCTCCCCCTTCCAACCCCTCCTGGCTCCTGTGCCCCACAAGCTGACCACTACAACAACATTGGACTTAACAGGACACGTATTCCATGGATCGTCCATGCTGCTGCTTCTGCCCATAATTCCTGTGGTCTGTGGAAAGCGCAGGTGTTTCCTGGACCAGTTCTCTTCCCTCCGTCACCCCTTTCTTGCACTCTGTCCCTCACCTGCTGCTCCCACGTTGCACGGAGGCTGTTTTCCACTCCTCCCGTCTATCCCAGGCTGGGAGACCCCCCAGGACAGGGTCCATGTCGTCTTCTGTATTTTTCACTACATAGAACCCCAGTGAGGTTATGCACTTATTTCTCATATACACCTGAACCTCACCACCTGGGTGGCTTACCAAGCACCAGAAGGGCACTTTGGGATGCCTCCTCCTGAATCTCTACCTGCAGAAGCCCTAGGAACTCTTCAGAAATCATTCTCTGAGTAGAAGTTGCAGTTCCTGCCTGAAGACCTCCCAGATTCCTGTAGATAGATCCAAGCATTTCTCCAAGGACACCCAGGAGCCCTGCACGTGCACCTTTACGGGGCCTTGCCTTCTGCTTTGCTGTAAGGTATTCAGGTGTGACTTACTACCACAACTAGGTACAAAATGCTGGCAGGCGGGGTGGTGGCAAGCAGCTCCTCTCTCTCCACAGCGTGGTTCAAGGGCACAATGCCTCTTGCCTAGTCGGCACACAGTAAATGCCAGTAGGAGGGTTGATCGAGGGATTGGTGCATGAAAACATTCACACTGCTTCACGCTGATCTCTTCAACTTGACAATTGGCATGTCACACCAGAGCAAGGAGACCTGGGGTTTTCATCCACCACACCTTTTCTCTTCCCAAGGGAGAAGAGACCAGCGGAGGAGATAGAATTCCCTGGGGCTCAGCATTCTTGGACCAGTTTTCTTGAACTCCCTATTCACCTGTTTTTTTAACTACTCAGAAGACCCTGGTTCAGTAGCGCTTGACCAGCAGGAGGGTAGTGTTACAAAGTTGCAAGTGTCCTATAAAATGTCCAGTTAGAAAGAGCAAAGGAAAGGGCCCAGGAAGGGCTGGAGGTGGCAGGAAACCATGGCCCCACCAGTCAGCCTGGGCCTGTCGCAAAGGCGGTGTCAAGAAAGAGTTTGTTTTAAAGTCTTGCGGGCCATTGTGACGTTCAGGAAGCGTGTGAAGACTTATGCCTAGTTTAGATCACTCAAGCCAACGGTACGGTTTGTTAGGCAGACGCTGGGGACCCTGCCCAACGCTGCAGTTGAAAAGGGAATGATTAACAGCTTTTTGAGCTTTTTCAGGAAGTAATTTTATTCACATTTCAAGAACCACAGGGCATTCCAGAATCAAAGTTCTCCTTTTCTTGTTTCTATAAGATTTATTCTTTGGCTCTATTTTTAAATCACCTAAAAATACTTTTAACTGCTAAAAATGTCTCCTTGCAGGTCACTTACAGAGCCCATTGATCTGGAGTTGCTTTGAGGCGAGGAGCATGGAATTAGACCTACACTTCCATCTCTCACCTCACATTTTTTCAGTTTTACTTTTTTTTTTCTTCTCCTTCTTTTCTTCTAGTTCTCTTCCCTTCTTTCTTTTTTATAAAAAAAATTTTGAACCAAGAATTTAGAGGAACAAATTCTCTTTATTGTCTTAGAACTGATAATCTTAGTCAGTGGAATTATTGCAAAAAGTCAGGAGCAAGTAGAGGTGGCTGGATAAAATTTTCTAAAAGGGGGAAAGTGAAGGGACACAGAAGATTTCCCTGCTATCGGGAGAGAGCCGCGTCCCCATGCTGGCCCTCCTCTTCTCATAACATCCTGTCTGTCAAATGAGTAAAGAGTGGAAAGACTGGATTAGAGAGAGGGAGAGGTGTGCGATCTCAGAGGCGTGGAGGGCAGAGCTGAGCAGAAGCTAGGCGAGGGAGCTCTGTGTTTGGGGGAGGGTCCGCCTGGTTCTGGGGGCCCACCTGGCTGTCACGGGCCAGCGTCCTTACGTGGTATCACCAGTGATGCAGGCTCAGTCACCTGAAGGCAGCTGTGTCTGTGCACAGAAAATAATCTGTGATAAGCTGATCCATCTCAGTCGCCATTTGATGGTAGTTCGGTAGTAGCTGCTGTTCAAAGTGCTGATACCAGGCCTGCTGCAGAGGCAGCCCCGCCCCCGCCTCGCCAAACTCGGCCACTCCATCCCTGCACTGAGGTGCCTCCTCCAGTCCCAGTCGCTGCCCTGAAGTCAGCAAGAACCACCCTCCCCACCCGTGGAAGAGCCGGTGAATGTGGCTGCTGGCAGGCTGGAGCCGGCTGGCAATGTGCCTGGCACTGTGTGGCCAAGCCCAACTCCAGGAAGTTTAAATAATAATAATAATAATAATAATAATAATAATAATAATAATAATAATAAAAGAGTCAGACAGCTGAGTTCCATCCCCGCCCCAAGGGCTGCGGCTTGTGGTTGTTAACATTCGCTGCTGCTTTGCTGAGAGAGCTTCACTACCCCTCCACGCCTGACCTCTTGCACCCCTGGTGCTTTGCTCCAGAAAGCAGGCGCAGAGGACGCCCCGTGTAAGGCTTCGATGTCCTGGGGATACAGAAAATCGGAGGCAACACTCTGCAATGCTCTTTAGGTTTGGGGCAGGAAGCCATGGGCTGACCCCACCCGAGTGCAGTGCCGAGCGCCCTCTGTGTGGGTGGACAGGCAGGTGGAGCTGCAGGGAGGAAGCCGCCCTCCCTCGACAAGGCTCGCGGCGAAGGCGCTCAGGCTCTGGCCAGGGTGTGGGTGTGCTGCTGTGGACCTGTGTTTGAGCCAATGGCGGCTGAAGAACCTCTGGACCAATAAAAAGGAAGCATCCTCTCACTTCTCACAGTCACAGGGACCTCAGAGATCAGCACCCGGGGGCTGGGAAGTGCAGATCCCTCCAGTGAGGCCCCCAGGAGACCCCCACAGCCCCATGGTGCCAGGCAGAGAACAGAGGAGTCCTTCCTGTCCTTCGTTGGGGGACTGTTGGCATGCTATATTCTATACCAGGTTCCTTAGCTACCTCGCTCAGGGGCCCATGGCGGAGTCTGTGACGTTCCATGATGTGAAGACGTGACCCCCAGCCTCCGTGGGAAGCCAGTCCTTTCCATGTGGTATCTGCAACAGGTTGGGCCTGTGTCCTTGATGAACCACGAGAGGGAAGTCCAGTGCAGGGTCTTTCACAGGCGGCACAAATTAGGTGACAGCTGCAGAGGGGCTTCAGAAGTGACCAGGGGTCAGGCAGCAATGGTCCTCAACCCAGCTGTGAGGTTTGGGGAGGACACAGGACAAAGAACCCCTCCCACCAAAGAGTAAACTTCGAGGCCCAGGCCAGACAATCTGCTCCTCTGGAGGAGCCCCGCAGGTGCCTTGGTGGCAGTGGGCGTGTCAGGGCCCAATGGGCTCCAGCTGGGCTCGCCCCGCTGCTGTGCCGCCAGAGCCCCAGCACCTGTTTCCAGTGTGTTGTACGGGCCGAGGCCCAGCCCGTGGTAGGAACTCAGAAAGGGTTCATTACCAGAGACTCTGAACTGTGTTGGAATAGGGCAGTTAACACTGAAGCACGGTTCCCAGAAGTTAAAAGTCTGGGAAAGAAGGTGGTGCCATTTCTAGATCGATTCCATGGACAGAACTGGTTAGGACTATGGCCACACAGACACTGTGTTTTCTGATGTGTTCTCTTTCCTTCCCCCACCAGCCCTTTAAAAAACATGCCTGTTAGGCGATGCACGCACGCACTCACTCACACATTCATTAGATTTTAGGGGTCGGATTCAGGCCATCTGCTCTTTCATAAAAAGTGATAGCTTTTAGATTTCTTTAATGTTTCTACTTATACAGGATCATAGGTCTGTATAATAATTAGTCTTTTCCTACTAATTGGTGACAACTTGAATCCCCTTTTATCTGAGCATCAAAATGTTTTAAATATTAACTAAGCTTCACCACCTCTCAGTATGATGTCTGCCAGGTACCATGGAAGGAGCGGGTCAGTTGGGCAACTGAAGAGGAGCCGGCGAGGGCCGGTGCGGGACCACAGGGCTGTCACCGCAGCGCTGCGCAGGGCAGGGCGCCCGGGCCTAAGCCGTCTTCAGAATTCCCTTCGACGTGAAGACTGGCGCGGCTCTAAACAGCGCGCACTCGGCTTGTGTCTAGAAGTCAAGGCAGCTAACAGCCGGCTGACACCTTACAGGTGTGGTCAGTCAGCGAGACACAGGAGTACAGTACCTGGACCCACCACCCACGCAGGCGGGACGTCGACAGAGTTTAGCCGGGGCCATGAGTTGACATCACACTTACGGCTCTGCCCTTGCTTGTAGGGGTGGCTATTTTTATAATGGACACAATTGATGATTATGTTTATTTATACTTAATCATGTTAATTACATTAAATAAATTATTTAAATCATAAACAATTTAAATAATGTGATTCTTAAAATCATATTATGATGCAATTTCACATGATGATTATATTAATTGAAGTAATTACTACACATAGTACAGTCTTCACATATTGAAGCTAAGTTGTCGTCCACAGTAGCAGGATGGACACCGTCCACTGCTCTCTAGTTTTCAGATCTGAGTTGTGACCATGCCCACCCCAGCCAGTTCAGGGACCCCAGAAACAAGCCCGAACTGGGATCTGCAGGGCTCTGGTGGGTGGGTGCCACGCAGATGTGCGAAAGGAGTGACTGGGTCATGCCAAGACACCGCCCTTCCCGCACAGCCACAGGAGTGAGAGTCCCCTCTCGCGGCACAGCACCCCCGTCTGCAAAATGGCCTGCTTCAGGAACAACCAGTGTCCTTCCTGCTGGCCCGCATTGGCTGTGGCATGGCAGGCGGGTGGTGCCTTAGGTGTGGGCCGCGGGCTCGCTAGGCTTTCCATGGCAAGGCCAGCGTTGTGTGTGGGGTGGGAGAAGAACTGGGCCCTCTGCCAGTCGTCCACCTGTGGGCAGCCTGTCGGAGCAGTGAAGGACAGCAAGGTCCAATGTCCACGGGGACCCGACGGCCCTGAGAGCACAGGCGGAGTTGAGGCGGGGTATCAGACTCAGGCCGGGGGAAGCAAGGGGGGATGCAGGGAGAGTAGAGGGAGGGCTGGAAGGAGGAGCCGGGCTGTGCCCAGGTCTGCCCGGGTCCTCCATCTGCCTGCTTCTGGGAGGAGCTGCCTATGGACCCCCTCACTGCCCTCCAAGAGAAGGACAGGCAGCACCCGTGTTCCCTGTGATTCTCCACTGTCACAACTGGACTCCATGTGACCCAAGAGTGTTGCTCCTCTACAGCAAAGCAGCCGTTCATGTCTCACGCCCTGGGAGGCTGATCCTATCGCGGAAAGGCCAACATCCAGCGAGGTCAGCCAAGCGAGAACGCGATTCCCAGGAGATGTGGGAGAGTGAGCGACTGACCGGAGAGTGAGGCCGGCCCCCCGCTGTTCGACACGATCATCTCCAGGCATCTTGACTGTCCTTGGAAGGCAGTGTCACCCAAAAGCACAAATAAGGCCTTGCTTTAGTTTTAACAGTTCAAGATTTGTATTTAAGCCTCGATGTCATCCGAATCTACAGCAAGGATGAGCCTTGATTTGTGTTATATTTCAAACTCACCTGCCAGGACTGGACCCCGGGGCCCTGACGGCCCTGGCACTTTCCTGGCAGGGGATTGTGTGGCACTGTGCCCAGACTCCAGGGTCATGACTCCGGTCTCTCTGCATGGATGAGATCAAGTTTGCAAGTTTCTCGGGTTCAAGCCTGATGTTTAATGTGTGCTCAGTCAGCACTGGTGAATTACTGCCATTTTTCAAGTTCCGGAAACTTCTGGGTTGCTTGTGAAGGCTTGCTCCTTTAAGTGAGCCCTAAGACACCTAGGTCTGCCTTGTTCTGTCCCAGATCTTGGGGGACGTTCACTCAGAGTGACCTTGAAGTGACTCTGAGAGTGACTCAGAGTGACCTTCGGTGAGAGGCGGTCTCAGGAACACAGCGCTGTGTTTACGCTGCTGGGGCCTCTGTATGTCATGGTCACCGCCTGCTTCCTTACTACTGGGGATCAACCCCAGGGGAACTGGGCTGGGGTTCCAGTCCCTTTTTGTTGTTTGAGACAGAATCTCACTCAGTTGGCCAGGATGGTCTTGAATTTGCTCTCCTCCTGCCTCCCTGACCTCTGGGTCACAGGCAGGTATGGCCACCACATCTGGCCTGGCTTCTGTTTCCAGGGCAGCTGTAGACTCTGGACTGGATACTCCACACAGGAGAAGTACAACAACAACAGTCCGACAACATCACACATATTTTGAAGTGTGAAGACGAAATTTAAAAGAAATTAACAGCAGCACGTATCAGCCACAAACTCAATCATCTTAATGCATAAAGACAACTTTTTGGTCAATACAAAGTGCAAGAACAGCCCATGGGCAAACCAGTGGAACCGACGATCACAGGAGAACCGTCAGTCGGCCGGTGAGCATGGAGGACAGTTCACCTTTACCAGCATCTCAACAAAGCTGAGCTGTAAGTTTCTCTTTCCATCTACTAATAGTTAAAAATACGATGGAGCTCACCATGCACACCAAAGGCAACGGCCACGGGTGTGTAAATGCTCGGTGTCTGGGCCTCCCGGTACAGGACAAGGGCCTCGCCGAGTCCTCGTGCTTTCAGAACCCTTCTTCTCCTTCCCCTGAACTTCCAGACACCATTCTTCTGGTTGTCATCTTGGGGAGACTCTGCCGCTGGCCCCTTTGTTTCCCGGCCAGTTGCACTGCTTACTGCTGGGCCAAGCGGGGGCCGCGGCGGCTCCCCATCTTCCACGGCCTCCGCTTCCCTGCAGTTGGCCATCCTTCTTGTCTCCTCTGCCTGGCTCTTCATGGACCTCTGACCAGCTACTCACAGGTCAGTTTCACAGGCTCTTGGGGTTTGTCTTTGTTCTTGTTCGGGAGGATGCTCCTCTTGACCGGCCCTTGGGCCCCTCGCCTCCCATCTCCCTGGACCCACTGGTCCCTCCGGCCTGGATCCTCTGGCTTTCCGGCTCTGCTATCACCCTGCAGCCGCTCCTGTAGCTAGTCTGTTAATCCCTGTTCTGGGCTGGTTCCCGGTTCAGTTTCTTTCTTGGCTTATTCCATTGTTTGGGCAGAGAGTAGTTTTCCCTCATTTCCTGAAAAAGAATTCCCAGAAGGTGTCTTTGATGAGATTACCTGTGTCGCAAACTGTTTTTACTTAACTCTTGCATCATGGCGACTGACCTGGGTCAGAAGTCCAGGTGGAGATGCCATTTTGCTTCCTAGGACTTGTGACGTGGACAGGTTCAAACTCTCTCCCTCTTTCTCAAAGCTTCCAGGAGGCTCCTCTATTCCTAGTGTTTTATTCTTTATCCTGACATTGTGTTTAGCACACGTGGACCTGACTTAATCTGAACTGTCATGTCTTTCGGTGTTGAATTTTAAAAACTTCTTGTGAGTTGGATAAGAGTCTTTTGAATTGATTCTTTATTTTCTTAGCATTCTTCTCATATCGTCCATCCTTTTGTGCTGTTGTTTTCCTCCAGGGAGATCACTCAGATTCATCTTCTCACCTTTCAACCTGATTTTTATTTCAGCTAGTAAGTTTTCTATTTCTAAGAACTCATATTTGCTGGTTATTCTCCTTTTAGGACATTTTGTCAATTTCCATCAATGCAATGCCTCTTATTTCCTCCCTGTGACTACTAACTAAATTTTCTTCAGTCTATTTCTTGTTACTCTGGTTTGCCACTATTTCCATTTGGTTCCATTTTGACTTTGACTTCATTTGTTCTTTTGCAGGACAGAGGCTTTCTTCAAATGTGCAGCTCTTTCCTTAACACCATGAAATAATTCATTAATATTAGTTTAAATAGAACCAAGGAAAGGCAGCAAATAGTGCCAGCAGGGTTGTTAAGAGCCTAATTTCTACTATTTTAAAGTTCCTCTGTTTCCTAACCTCTCTCTATGACTTCTGTTGCCTCAGAATAAAGCTCATAATAGTACTTGGAGGATTTTTGTAAAATTCAAACGGCGGGTCTATCTAGTTCTCACAACAATTCTTCACATGTAGAAAACATTCACTGAGTCTTAACTAACAGGATCTTTACCATCTAATTAGGTCACAGCTCTGTGTCCAGCTCTGATGGTCACACACCAGGTGAGATGTGAGATGTGAGACCTGGAAACTGTCGTATGAAGAATGGATAAGAGATTCATAATGTTTGGCTTGAGAGAGGGAAAATGGATTGGTGAGGAAGCATAGTTTTTGAATAATAAAAATATATTTGCCAATATAATTCATCTCTTATCTGGTTATAAATTTTGATGGTTTTATTAAAATTGGTAAGACTGTACTCCTGGCTATGGTGGTAGAAAAAGGGTGAGGTGAAATAAGGGGAGAGAAGAATTTGAAAATGTAAAAAGACTGGAGAGCCCAAACTTGATCCCTGAGTCAAATGTCAATCATTTCTGCATTAAATTCTACAAAGACTAGACAAGGCCATATGAGTTTGTAACCACAGTAGTAACAAATTAACTACAAACTCAGTGGCTAACCCAGATCATACATACTAACTTACAGTTCTGTGGTTAGAATTTCTCAGGGCTAAAATCAAGGTGCTACCAGGACTTTGTTCCTTCTGAAGGTTTTGGAAATAGTCTGCTTCCTGTCCTGTCTAGCTTCTAGAAGGCACATTCACGCATACTGTGGTTCATGATCTTTTCTCCATCCTTAAAGCAGACCTCTCTCCAAATCAATGTCTCTCTGTCTCTCTGCCTCTCTCTCTGTGTCTCTCTCTCTGCCTCTCTCTCTCTGCCTCTCTCTGCCTCTCTCTTTGCCCCTCTCTCTCTCTCTCTCTCTCTCTCTCTCTCTCTCTCTCTCTCTCTGCCTTTCTCTCTCTCTCTCTCTGGCAGACTCACAGACCTCAGGCAGAATGGGGCCCTCTCAGGGTGGTATCACCCTGACTACCAGGTGGCAGGGTGACCCACATGCTTGACCCACATGCTGCAGGAAGTCTGCTAGGAGTGGGAAGAGAGGGCTCTCATTTATGCCACAGGGAAGTCGATGTGGCGCTCAGGACGGTGTTACAAGGACATGAGCCCCTGGATCCCTAAAAGGCCAGGCCCAAATGGAGCCAGGGCCATGAGAAGAACAGGAGGAGAGGAAGAGGGACAGGAGGAGGACGAGATGGAGGAGGGGTCCAGGCCTGCTCTAAGAGTGGAGGTGGCTCTCCAGTAAGCTGGTGGACACTCAGAAACTGCACTGCAATCCCAATTAGGCCAGAGGTAAGAGGAGGGGCCCCAGGACGCACCGCCACGCTCCTCAGGGGAGTCAGAGTGGCCTCTGGAGTCAGTGCTGCGCGCCTGAGGCTTGGGGAGCACGCTGGGGACACACAATTTTAACACAGCACACTAACCAAAACACTAAGTGCTTGAGGGTGGCTGCTTTCCTCCACAAATCACAGTAAAGCCGCACAGGGGACCAAGCCTCCCAAACCCCATCTTTAGAGAAACAGGTAAACAAGACCTGCAATGTGCCAGGCCCTTCCAGAGTCGCTGATTGGGCACAGGGGCAGGAAGGGGAGGTGTGCTGGGGGCCAGGCTCAGGGGGACCGACTCAGGGGATGGGTGCACTCCCCAGGTGAAAGCATCCGCCCTGCCGGCTTTGTAACAAGGGTGTGGGCCTCAGTGAGCCCGGCCAGTAGCAGATTCCCTGTGGGAGCAGAGCAGGAGGACCACAGAGGACAGCCTGTTCCTGAGAGGCAGTGTAGGTCCAGAGCCTAAGTGGGAGCAGCTGCCGGGTGCCAGCCTCAGTGGACACAGCACCTGGGAGGGCCCTCCTGGTCCTGCCCTCCCGCTTTGTGAATAGGAATATCTCCTGCAGGTACCTGGTTGAGGAAACCCAATCATCCCATGGGCAAAAAGTTTCTATAGTGTTGATACAAACCTTAGTGAGAGAATTTTGGGAAAACAATGGAATTTAATATTAAATGTCACTAACCAGAAAATGATTATTTCACTTAAGAAAATTCTGTAGAAAAAGTCTTCAGTGTTTTAAAACACTGTGACTGCCTCTCGAAATGGAAACTAGAAAGTAGAAATGGGAGAGACTCTGGGTGGAGACGTGGGACATGAATGGAAAGGAAAAGTGTTAGAGAGCACCGTAGGAATGAAGTAGATGGACACGATTTCCCCCCAGAGCGGGTTAGGGTTATTTACAGAACGTGACCGCCGTGGAAGCTGAAGGCCTCCTTGCCGCACACGCAGGTTATCTGCAGATCCGCGCACGGGTGGGTCTGTGTGCCGCCCTGCGGCCCGTTGTCCTGAGACCACTGCTACCTGTGCAGGAGCTGTTTGAAGGGGAAGGCCCACTGGTTCTCCCCGAGTTATCAAGGCTTCTGTGAGATGACAGGCGTCTTTCCGAACTGTCGTACCTGTGCAGAGCTTGAATTCAGGTTTGTTTGAGGTTGATTTAAATATATTAATCCCAGCTCTCTGTTCTACTGCTTGCTTATGAGATTTGAATAAACCCTTGAGAGGTTCACTCATGACTTAATTCAGCTTGCAACGCGTTGGTTTAATTCACGTCGTCCTAGCCGCAGTACCTGCACGCCACCCAGACAGGGATTTCCAAGAACCAGGCTGCTGACGCTGTGATGGGAAGCGGGGAGGCGGCCCTGGCGCAGGACGGGAGAGGACACTGCTGCAGTGGCCCGCTTCGCGGAGACCTTGGTCCCAGCCTCGGGGGTCGTCCAGGTGGGATTGCTGTAGGAGGGCGGTATTCATGCTCTTGGCTGAGACCTGTGCGGCCGCTGCGCAGTGGTCCCAGGCCACAGGGCCTGACCTCCGAGCGCTCCGAGGTCGTGTCCCTCCGCCAGCTTCTTTCCTGGGATGGGAGACTCCCGCCCGTTCCCCCCGACGACTCATTTGCCTTCTCCCCTTCATTCAGGCATCTGCCCCTGGGGCCCTGGTGCCAGGCACTGTCCTGAGGCCCCACCTTGAGCTGGACGACAGCCCTTTCCAAGGGCAGCAGACGGCCTCGAGCCGGTGAATGACCGAGCACAGACCAAGAGAGCAGATGTAAGTAGGTCTCACAGGAAGTCAAAACGGGGTGCGAAGGCGAAGCAGGGGGCCGAGCGGCAGAGCGGCTGGGCACGACCCCTCCCAGGGCTGGGCACTTCCTCCTGTGAGTTCATTTCACCTCCTTCAAACAATTTCTGGTTTCTGTGTTTACTTATTCTTTTTTGTGTGTTTGTTTGTTACTGGGAATTGAACCCAGGGACGCTTAACCACTGAGCCACATCCCCAGCCTTTTTTATATTTTTATTCTGAGACAGTTTCACTAAGTTACTTAGGGCCTCGATAAGTTGCTGAGGCTGATTTTGAACTCCTGCCTCAGCCTCCTGAGCTGCTGAGATTACTGTGCCCGATTCACCATCACTTATTCTTTGACTCACATATTACTTGGTTTAGAAATATTTGGAGACTTTCCAGAAATATTTCTGCTATTGATTTCTAATCTAATTCCTTTGGAGAAGGAACACACTTTGTATGACTTACATTCTTGTAGATTTATTAATACTTTTTAATGGTTCCATGATCCAGAATATCTTCTACATTGGTGGATATTATGTGTGCGATTCAAAATGAAGTACATTTTGCTCTTTGGGGTGGAGCTTCCTGTAGATGTTACTTGAATCACAGGACTGACAGTGTTGCTCAAGTGTTTGGTACCTTTACTGACTTCCAGTCTCCAGTCTCTCAATTATGAGAAAGGGATATTGAAACCTCTGGCACAGTTGTGCATTTCTCTGGGTGTTTCTATCAATTCTTCTTTCATGTATCTTGAAGTTTGTTATTAGATGCATAAGTTCATAGGATACATTTGTGCTCTGGATGAATTGAGTTCCTCATTTTTTCAAAATGGACTTTTTAATGCTGGGTAATAATTTTTGTTCCAATATTTACTTTTTCTGATAATAAAGCCTCTTCGCTATTTAAAAAATTTTTATTATCAGTGTTCATCTTTTTCCCATACTGTTACTTTAAACATGTTTGCATTTTTTTTTTTAATTTTAAAAGTGCATTATGTCAGTTGATGAATGCATAAAGAAACTGTGGCATATATATACAATGGAATATTACTCCGCAGTGAAGAATGATAAAATTATGGCATTTGCAGGCAAATGGGTGAAACTGGAGAATATCATGCTAAGTGAGATAAGCCAATCTCAAAAAACTAAAGGACGAATGATCTCGCTGATAAGCGGATGAGGACATATAATGGGGGGTGGGAGGGGTTAGCATTAGGTTTAGGGTTAGGTTTAGGGTTAGGGATAAGGAGTGTGGTAAGAATGAAGGAAAGAAGGACTGTATAGAGGGAAAAGAGGGGTGGGAGGGGTGGGGGGGAAGGGAAAAAAATAATCAAACATCATTGCCCTATGTAAACGTATGATTACACAAATGGTATGCCTTGACTCCATGTACAAATAGAGAAACAACATGTATCCCATTTGTATACAATAATAATTAAAAAAAAGTGCATTATGTGTAAGCAGCAAGTAGCTGCATCTTCTCTTTAAGCAACCTGACAATCTCTGTGCTCTAGATAGAATATCTAGGCCATTTGCATTTAGTTTTATTAGTAAAATGACTGTGAGTCTATCATCTTGCAGATTTTCTTCAGTTTGCCCCACCTGCTCCTGGGTTCCTGTTTACTACTTGCCTGCTTCCTGTAGCTCAAGTGTGTTGATGTGTCCTTGTCTGCCACTCCTGACCCAGGTGACATGCCATTGTGCCAGGGTGAGAAGGAAGCCCCCGTCATCCCCCCGTGCTCTCCACTCCTCTCGTGGCCTGTGCGTCTGCTCCCATCTTCCTTCTGTGCTGTCCTCCTTCCTCCACAGGTGGTGGCCTGCCACTGTCCCCAGGTTCTCACACTCTAGACAACCTTTGCAAGTTTCAAAAGTATTTTCTTTCACCTTCTTTGTGAAAGACATTTTCATCACTGGTTATAGAAATCTAGGTTGATACTTAGTTGTTTTCTTTCCATTCTTCAGAGACTGTCCCCCACTGTCTACTCATTTGCAAAAATTCTTATCATTGTTACTCTGTAATTAACACATCCTGTCCCTCTGGCTCCTGATATTTTCCATTTAGAACTGATTTGGAATAATATCCTCATGCTGTAGCTTGCTATATGCTGTTTTTCTTTTGATTTCTTTCTTTCCTTCATGTTGAGCTTGGGGATCTTTTTGAAATTCTTGAAGCTGTGGATTTTATAGATTTTTGTCAAATTTGAAAATTTTCAGTCATTCAAGTTGTGCCACAGTTCACAGCTTCACTTTTTCAAAACTATTTTTCCTCTGTTTTATTCTTAAGCTTTTCCTTGTTCCGCCTTCACGTTCACTTACCTTATTTCTGCAGAATGTCTGACCTATTCATCTCATCTACTGTGATCTTATCCTGGGTATTGTAGTTTGCATCCCTCAGTTAGATGAATCATTTTGTGTCACCCAGGCCTCTATTTAGCTATTTAAATACACAGCTTACAGCTATGGCAAGGGCTCTGTGTTCTCGCCTGCTCCTTCTGGTATCTCAGGGTCCAGTGGCTCTGGGCAGCTTCCTTAGCTGATTTTTCCTGCTGCTCTCTTCAGGGGCCGCCATCTTCCCGTGGCTGCAGCCCGGCACGGTAGACGTTGCCTTGGTTGATGCTGCATACATTTCTCTTCCTAAAAATAGGTTAAGATTTTTTTCTGGGGTTCAGTTAAGTTACTTGGACATAATTTCTTCCTTTCTGATCTTGCTTTTACTACTTTTTTACATGAAACCAAAACAATGTTTAGAATAGGGCCAATGATTCCCAATTCCTGTGGTCAGACCATTCTGAATTTCCCTTTATTTATGATATTGTCCATTCCAATTAGGGAAGAGGCACTGAACACTGTGTGGGTGATTGTTCTGTTTCCTAAACAATATCTACATGACTATAATATAATATAATATATAGCATGACTATTATAATGACATACAATGTAAACATGCTAGCTCACCCATTTTAGTGTAGAATTCAGTGATTTCTGGTAAATTTACCAAACTGTGAAACCCATGCCATAAATCAGCTTTAGATCCTTTCCATCCCTCCAGCATTAGTCCTTGCTCCCTGACCCGGGCAACGGTTGGTCTACTTGACCGTAAATCAGTGCTGAGGACCTTCACGTGGGACCTCGTGTGAATGTGTGCTTTCTTGTCTCTTGGGCAAGTAACTGGGAGTGGAATCAGTGAGTAATAGCAGGTTTCTATTTAACTTCTGAAGAAAGTGCCAACAGCTCTCCAGAGCAGCTGCGTCCCTCACCAGCGTGTATACGGAAGGCGGCTTCCTCTCCGCCTTGCCAACGCCTGTTCCTGAATGGCTTTGATTGCAGCGTCCTGGGGTACAAAATGGCGCTGCACTGCAAACTCCATTTCCATTTTCTCGATGCAATGTTGATCATCTTCTCTTGGCCTCCTGGTCATGCATATTCCATTCTGGTGAGAGATCTGTGGAAATCTCTCGTCCATTTCTTCGCCAGGTTGTTGGTCTTCCTCTGGTTGAGGAGTTGGAGGTGTCCTTCGTGTGGGTGGTCACAGTCCTTTGTCAGATACCTGTCTGCACACATTTTCTCCTGTCTCTTCCTTGCCTCCATGTTTTAATGCTGCCATGCGAGGGATAAAAGTTGGGGACCTCACATGCAGTCCAGGTGATCCATCCCACTAGTGCTTTCCATGGTTACCCCTAAGCTCAGCTTGCATGTGCTCTGAAGGACACTCAGCAGGTCCTTGAAGATTCTCTAGTTCTCACCTCTCCTCTCAGCATCTGTTCTGCTCATCTGCAGGTGGTCAGCTCAGTTCACTTGCTGGGTGCCTCAGGAATCCTGCTCTTTGTTGCTTGAGGTCTACTTTATCTAAAGCAGTTTTGCAGATGCTTCTCTGTACTCTCATTTACTTTCCATGTTTCAGGTGAGGAGCTACATCCAGTCTCTGTAACTTCATCTTGCCACAGGTGGAAGTGACATCCTGGGAAACAGGCCGAAGCCTGCGTGGCAGGTGGAACTGGCACAGAGGCTGAGATCTGGAGGGAACAAGGAGCTGTCCCTGGCCTTGGAGATGGAGCCTGCCGAGGAGCAGGCCTTGGTGGGGCAAGCTTGACATGCTGTAGAAATAGACCTAAAGGCCGGAGGCGTTGAACCACAGTGTTGCGGGAGAAGATGGGGCGGGAGAAACCAGCAAGGTGAGAGGTCAGGGGCTGGCGAGCCGAGGCGGGGCGGCTGGACCCATGTGAAGCGCAGTGTGCCTTTGGACCCTTTTCCCACCCAGGCTGGTGCGGCCCTGGCCCACCGTCCGGCTCCTTATTGAGCCGCCACATGGCATTCTTCCTTGCTGCTCGGCTTTCCTCTCGCTCCCTGAGCATATGGCTCCTATTGCCTTGTGGAACACTGAGCAGGCCCGGGGGGAACGCAGACGCACCCCACGCTCAGCCTCCATGCACAACGGCATTCACACGCACCTGCACACGCGCACACACAAACACAGGGACCGTGATGGGGAAACTGGAGGATGACTGAGGAAAGCCTGGTCTACACTACCCTTCTCCTAGGAAGCGTCTAGACAGAGAAGAGCAACGAAGGCTGCCATGCTCTGCTGGTCCTGAGCTGGACCTTGTTGCCTCCTCCCCGGCTCCCCACAGCTGCACTAGGCTACCTGGAACCTTTGGAAGTTTGGAGAGGACTGTGGTGATTCACAGCCATAGGGGTAGCTCTTATTGTTATTCTAATGTACTCTCTTTATTACCTCTCCTGGGGAGAAAATTGTTAGATGCCTGGTATCTGGAGCAGAAAGGAATTTACCATGACAAGGTGTTTTTGTGACTTTGTTTCTTTAGTGAGCAAAGACAAGAACTGCTTCTTAATGGTCTCCTGATGCTTGACGGGATCTCCAAGCTGGAATTGTGCTACTGCTGGTTGGAAAATTTTATCCCATCAATTTTGCTCCTTTAGGTGTATTTTACTAATAAAAATGTCAATACACAGAACACATTTTGTTGCCTTTTCATCTCAAGCTTGCATCACATTATAACATGACTATTTCTGCCACAGATTTGAAACTTTCTAACTGTCCCCTCCTGCTTAGAGTCTTAGGATTAGAAGAATACTCAAGTAAGGTACATCTTGCTGATTAACAAATTTGTGTAAGTCAGAGACAATGGGGACTTCATGTATGTCATACACTGTATTTCAACTGTGTCCAAATGCCGGCAATCTCAAAGCACTGTGTGCACACAGGGAGCAGTTCTAAGAAGTTCTAAAACAGTGCAGTGTGGGCGTCCAGTCCCATCCTGGCCATCCCGTCTACACCCACCTCTTGCATGTATCTCCTCGTCCCCTCTTAGCAGGTTAGTTACAACACCCTTGGAATCACAAGACACAAGGAGAGGATGTGATTTCAGGGGCATGCCTGGCTCCATGAAGCAGCAATGAAAAGGGTAGGGAGGAAATGGAAGGAAGGGAGGGAGGAGGGAGGGAGGGAGTGGGAAAGCAGGGAGGGAGGCGGGAGGGAGACGGTGGTGTTAGCAATAATAAGTCATTTAACACTGTTGTAATCTAGTGACTTCCAAACCGTGGGCAAAAAGCCATCGTTCTGCCTAATGTTCTCTTCAGCGCCTCTCGGAAAGCAGGTTCCTTCAGATCCAATTACCTGGGGGCTGGTGCTTCCTGCCCTTGAGAATAATGAAGTTTGTAAAGACCCCCTGGCCTCCTGGGCTTCCTCATCGCCACAGCTCCAGCCCCGCCCGGCTCCTCCCCATCTCCATGGAAGCCCGTTTCCCTCGGTCCCCCCAGGAAAGAAGGAGTTTTACAAGGCCATCTGTTGTAATCCTGTCAATTTCCCTTTGTTGAGCTGAGGCCACAGAGCCACCCATCCTCCGGGGGCTGGCTCTGAAGGATTTACTCCTGCCGATCCCAGGTTTCTTGAAGCCCTGTAACTTGGGCTGCCAGTCCGAGCGGCCCTGGGTACAGCTCCACTCACCAGCCATTACAACTGAGCTGCACACAGGCTGCCTCAGTTTCCCTCCCCGGCTCCTCCTGTTGGGTTTTCTTCTCCACTCACCTGGGTTTTGAAAACTAAAGTAACCATCAAAACGCCCAGAGTTCGCAGTGCCCGAGGGGATCCCGGTTCACTTCCCTGGTACCGTGGAGCTCCGCGCCCGCTCCGGGCCTCCCTGAAGACGAGGGAAACAGGTCTTGAGCCGGTGGACGTCTGCTCCGGCGTGTCAGCTTGGGAGGACCCTCGGCCTCCCTTCTCCAGTGACGTGAGGAGGACCGTATGATCATACTGTCTGAGATAATCTTACTCATTCAAATGAAGCTGAGGGGAGAGCTGAGTGGACTCCGCTCAGGCTCCAGAGCTCAGCTCACGTCTGTGGATCATGGAGGTGCATCAGCCTCTCACAGAGGAGCCTCTGCAGGCCCCGTCTCCAGTGCCCTGCGCTGCCTGGCAGGCACTCTGATGACAGCCTCCCTTTCCTGAACTGACCGACCCCACCCTCAGCCTCGGATTCTGTGCCTGAAGCTCGCATGCCTGTAATGTGAACCCAGCTTGTTCTCAGTCCTAGTCTGACCTTGCTTTTCTTCAGACCCCTTAGATCTCATCAGAGTCCTCCAGTGATGTCACGTAATTTGTCTTCTCTGTTCCCAAAGTTTCTCTGCCTATGGCTGGCTGAATAATCTCCCTGCCCACCCAACAATTGTATGTGACCTGTGAAAGCGGAGTTCAGGTGTGTGCTAAGGGCCTTGAGCTGGGGAGATTTTCCTGGTCATCTAATCACAGGGTGCCTAGGAGCGGGAGGAAGGAGGGCCCAAGTCAGAATCGGACCAGACAGTGGGAGCCCGGGAAGAAGGAGGTCAGGCAGGGGAATACAGAGACTCCTGCAGATGCCACACTGCTGGTCTTGGAAAAGGAGCTTCAAGCAGCTGATGGAGGGCCCTCTGGAACTGTGAGAGTGGCTATGGGGTTTTTGCCTGTGGTTGCCTAGTGCAGCAGCAATGGCAGACAGATGGTGCCTGAAATGCCTTCCTCTCTCCATCCACCCCCATGAGCCCCTGCTCCTCCCAGGGGTTTACTTGTGACTCTCTCTGAGGGGTGTTCGCCTCTTGAGCATTTGCAACCAGCATTGTGTTTGAGCCACTGGGCCAGAACCCTGAGGCAGGACACCACCCCTTCCCCAGCCTGCAGGAACGAGTCTCTTCTCCCCTCCCTAGCTGGTCCAGGTGCGTGTGGTCTTCCCAACCTGGCCAGTCTCTTGGAATAAAGGAACTGGTTTGTTCTTACTGGGCAGGTCCCCTGGTGTCAAATATAAGACGGTAAAGGGCCCAGATGGTCAGTTTCTCTTCTTTCTCCCGGGTCTTACCCCACCCAGCCATGACGGAGGAGTGAGTTCCGCACAGCACGAGTATCTACTCTGCATTGCAGACCTTCTCCCCAGAGACAAGGAGGCCCTGGTGCCTGGCCTTCTGCTCTTGCCACAGACTCGGCTTCTACTCTCCTCTGCACATTCCTGGTGACCACCATCAGAGGGACCTTGAAAACTCCCGCCCTGGCCACTGAGCTTTCCTTCCCACTTCAGAGCCTCAGTAATGACTATTTCTTCATTTCCCCAAGAAATCCCTTCATCTTTTTTTTTTTCTGAAGAATCTATCATATATGTGTGACTAAAGTATCCAACTTCTTTAACTAGGGTTATTCAAAACACTAGAAAACCGAAAACAAATGTCCCAACACCCTGAGCAGAGAACAGGTAGGAGAAAGAGCACCCAGGAGCCAGCTCCATCCCTGTCTACACCCACAAGTGCTTTGGGGGCCCAGCAGCTTCACCGATGCAATGTCACATGGAGAACTTCCTGCAGACGGACCACAAAACCAGAACCGTATTAGTTTAGAATAATTCAATTAAGCGAAAGTCACCCTATAAATAAGCACAGGGGAATGTCCGTGGAACACCGGCACGATGAGGAATGGGGTGTTTCCATATCAAAATTAGCCCAGGTTCAACATCTGCACTATTGGAGCACAGGCATGTCCGTGGCTCAGGATGTTCATTTTTGTGTTACAAACACATATTAAATATATATTCCATTATACAAACGATTATGCATATGCGGAGTCTTTGTAGTAATATAATTTATATAGGGGAGAACATAAAACATATGCCCTCTTTATATTCTGCTGATTTAAAAAATATGTATCACCATCTCTACCTTGAACATATTCATTTACGGGCACATAAATTTTCTTTGCTGTTATGGTTTTCACAGGCCCTAGAACTCATATAGGATTTTCTGGAAGCAAACTGTAGTTACATTACCTTCTGAAAGGATTCTTTTTAAACGCCATTTTTCTGTTTTAGGGAAAAACACTGCTGGTACTCATGTCTTGGACGGGGCGACACTATTATCCTCGGGCAACCCCGAGGTCTCTTTGCTCCCGCCCGCTCGGCCAGCGCAGTGGGCGCTGCGACTCCTCGTTGGCCTTCAGTGAGGACAGAGTCTGTGCAGCAGCTGCAAAAGGCTTCTCAGACGCGGCTGACGAGGAGTGACAGCCCCGTGTATCTCTTGCTGGCGTTGACAGCTGACAGATGGATACCACTCACACACAGAAAAAAGCCCCCAGGATGATTCGCCAGCATTACTCTCTGTTCACAGGGCCACATTTGATGGAGTGCTGCTCAGAATAATAAACCCTGTCGATGGCTGCGCGGCTCTCCCGCACACAATGCACGGAGCAAGCACACGGCCCAGCCCTGCGCTGTGGGTAGTTCTTTCTATTTCTGTTTTGAAAAGGAAGAAAGGAAAAGATGGGAGAGGGAGAGAGAAAGGCAGGCGCTCCCCACGGTGGTGTGGCGGCCTGCCGGAGGGGAACCTCCCCGGGTGCCGCACAAAGCCCTGCCGGCTCCGCTCCTTGGTGCTTCCAATCTGTCTGTCATTGTCCTTCAGACTGTGTTTATTCCTTTCCATAAATCAGCCCATCTTTAAAAGCATGGCTGTTCAGTGAGTTGGAGGATGGTAACAGGAGCCTGGACGGTCGGTGGGCATGTTGATAGGGAAGCAGGAGTACAGGGAGAGGGAGGGACTGGAACAAAAGGAGTGTGCACCTGAGAGCCCTGGGGACAGAGGGGAGGAGAGACCAGGACAGCTGGGGTTCCCCGGGCTGCGAGGACGGGAAAGAGCCCCTACGCCCGTTCTGGCTCCATCTGGGGATCCCTCCAGCGCTTTCTGTGGCTCTCCATTGCCTCACCTGCTCGCCTGCATCCACGCAGGAGTGAGGCTGAGCAAGAGCTGCTCCCCTGGGAGAGAGCATCCCTTCCCGCTGCCACAAGAGAGTGGGAAGGAAGGAGAGGAGACTCTGAAAGGGACTGCCCCAAGAGCAGAGCAGGGAGGTCGCGGTCCCTGCCGCTTCCAGGGCACTTCTCACGTGAGATGGAGGCTGCGTGTGATGAAGAGAGTGGGCCGACGCGCATTTGGATTCCTGCACAGGTGCAACGGCAGCATTTTAGGACATTCTAGGCATTGGAGCCCATTCACGGCCACCTGGGTGGGAGGCTCCAGGGTCCCCGTCCCAGGGCAGGCTGTTTCTGCTGACCCTCCACATACTTCCAGGCCCATGTGCATACAGGCTAGGAGATCCTCAGCGAGGTTAGCAGGGCTCTGACGTTTTCTGCTCCCCGCCCCTGGCTTCCACAGTTCCCAGGGAAAACCCAGGCTGGACACCCACGTGTCATTCCATCCCGTACTGGTACCTGGTGGGGTAACAGTGGATGTGACACTTTCATTCACAGGTGGACTCACATCTACACTCTTGCTGGAGACAGCAGGAAGAGGGATCAGCACCATGCCTCTGTGGGTTCAGGGCCACCAGTCCACCCCTGGGCATTGACCCTGGAAGGCATGCTGGGGAGACTGAGCGGCCTCAGGTCAGTGTGTCAGCGGTCCCAACGTAGGGGGAGGTGTGCTTCTTAAACGCAGCCTAGACAAAACTGTGCTCTTCTGAAACCCTCTCCCTCCTGTCAACGGGCGAGGTGCCCGTCCCTTAGAGAACATGTGTGTGGAGGATGTCTACCAGGAGGGCGGCAAATGAAGGGAAAGGGAATTAGCCAAGACGCTGATCAACACCTTCCAGTCCTCAGAAAGCACTAGCAATGGTCACGGCGGTCACATTCACAAAGATGAACAGGGTACTGCAGATTCAACCTTGGAAACCACTTCAGTATGTTCCAGTCTGACCGAAATTCTCTGTACTAATAAGTCTAATTTTGCAAACTACACCAGTAAGGCTCTACAATTTCATAATGAGGTGTTCTGTTTCCATTTTCACATTATGGAGTCTGGGGTCCCTCCACAAACTAACTTCGAGTCTAATTTAAACATGCATGTCTGTTATCAGCTAAGTGTTCCTTACTATATTGGCCATTGTAGAATGGCCTCTTGATTAAGGATCTGTAAGTGTTTTAAAAAAATCTTTACCACTGAAGTTTTGCAGCACCCACAAGTCAAATAGCATTCATTACTTAAGGTCTGTACTGCAACCTTCAAAGGAGCAAACACAATGTTAGCTTATTCAAATCACCTAATTTGTCTCTTGGAACTTCATAAAAAGTTCCTGGAATGGAAATTTCCCAAGTGGGTCTTGGCAAAAGGAAGTTTCCAACAGGAGTAAGCAGTGGGAAGGGAAAAAAAAGAGAGGAAGGAAGGATCATTTGCACTTTATGGTTTCTTTTCCTTTTAATTAAATAAAAGCAACAAGGTATGCAAAACTGGAATTTTGCCATATTAATCAACCTGAGGGGAGAATGATGTAAAGTGGCAAAAATCTAAAAATATAAAGGGTGGGTCACTTAAAACTAGAGCTATTTCTGTCCTATGTAATAAGTTTCCTTTACATAATAATTCTTTTGAATCAAAATGTGAGAGCTACTCAACCTGGGAAATGGGAACTCCAGCCAAGACTCAGTCCTGCAGTGGCTCTGGGTGAGGTCAGGCTGAGCCCACCTGGACTCCTGCAGTGGCTCTGGGTGAGGTCAGGCTGAGCCCACCTGGACTCCTGCAGTGGCTCTGGGTGAGGTCAGGCTGAGCCCACCTGGTCTCCTGCAGTGGCTCTGGGTGAGGTCAGGCTGAGCCCACCTGGACTCCTGCAGTGGCTCTGGGTGAGGTTCTGCTGAGCCCACCTGGACTCCTGCAGTGGCTCTGGGTGAGGTCAGGCTGAGCCCACCTGGTCTCCTGCAGTGGCTCTGGGTGAGGTCAGGTTGAGCCCACCTGGACTCCTGCAGTGGCTCTGGGTGAGGTCAGGTTGAGCCCACCTGGACTCCTGCAGTGGCTCTGGGTGAGGTCAGGCTGAGCCCACCTGGCCTTCTCCTAGTGTCAACACTTGCCCAGGTTTTTCTGATCTCAGTGCTAGCAGAAGTTCAACACCCAAGGTTACAGAACAAGTTTCTAGAGAACAGCCACGGCACACCAGACCATGAGAAGGATGCAGCATGTGTCAGTAATTTGAGTCGCTTGAGACCCCTATGAGGGGGTTGCTGCTGTTATGCCAGCTGGCAGATGGAGAAACCAAGGATCAGAGATGTTTCTTTCCCTGGTCACGCAGGAGTTATGTACTTTGGGTCACCATCCTCCACTAGCTCCATTAGATAGAACTGATTTTTAAGCATTGTTGTTTTATGTTTAATTTTTTTAAGTCTTTTCATTTAAAAATAATTTCACTCCAATAATTATATGGTTATAAGAATGTTTGTTGAAAATGGAAGAGGAGATTATAGTGAGAGTCTCAGGGAAAGACAGCAAGGCCCATCTTCCCTGTCTTCACGGGGTGTCCACACCCATCTCTACCTGCTCCTTAGAACTGCTGGACGTGCTGAACAGAGGGATGAAATCAGAATTCATCTTGGCAGAATCATAGGCAAATGTGTGGATATAACAGCAGATCCCACCCTCTCCTTGTGGGGACTTCCTTAGCCATGGTGGACTTGGTCCAGGGGAGACAGATCCCACCCCTTCTTTGTGGGGACTTCCTTGGCCATGGTGGACTTGGAACTGGGGGGGCAGATCCCATCCCCTCCTTGTGGGGACTTCCCTGGCCATGGTGGGCTTGGTCCAGGGGAGGCAGATCCCATCCCCTCTTTGTGGGGACTTCCTTGGCCATGGTGGGCTTGGACCTGGGAAGGCAGATCCCACCCCTCCTTGTGGGGACTTTCTGGCCATGGTGGACTTAGACCTGGGGAGGCAAATCCCACCCCTCCTTGTGGGGACTTCCTGGCCATGGTGGGCTTGCAGCTGACCCCCTCAGCTGTTATGTCTAGAGGGACCAGGTCCACAGGGGAGGGCAAGCTCGGCCCTGGTGGGCGAGAGACTAAGTGAAACATCCTCTCAGGAGCCACCGAGATGGGTCACTGCATGTTCTGCAAGGAGCACCCAGATGTGCACCTACCTTTGGGGACCTGGAAGAGCCAAGGTCCTAGTTTATAAGGAATCGAGGGAGAGGCCAGAGGAAGGAAGCAGAGTGAGGTTTGTCTACATTCATCAAAACTTCTTTTGCTCAGTTTGCCTTTGATCCAGTAACAGTCAAAGTAAAAAATCATACAACTTTAAACTGGTTACATGCCAATTTTCAGGCAGCCATTTATCAAGTTCAAAGATTAGCATGTTAGCACACTGCTAATCTGGGACTCCACCCTAGTTTCCCCAGATGTAAGTACATTGCTTCTCTCATCCATTAGTCAAATGCAGTCAAGAACGTTTGTGCCTCCAAGGTGCAGGAGGTGACTTATTTCCACTTCATGTCTTCGGGTTGCCTCTTCAGGGAAGGTCCTGTGGTCAGTCAACGAGTGTGGGGGCAAGGCCACCACTTTCCATGGGGCATGCACTAACAGATTGGACTGTGAGCTGCCAGATGCCCTGCTCCTGGGGAGCAAGCAAGCCTCCTTCCCAGCCGAGGAGCTAGAGCACCAGGACCTCCTGAGCCTCGGGGATTCCGGGCTTCTTTCGCTGCTACTGCAGACTGCAGCTTTAGATTTCCTCAACTGAGGACGAGAGCGTGGAATAATGAGGGTCCAGGGAGGGTGGTGATATGTACACATAAAAAGGCACATGCAAACTTACCCTAATGCGATGCAAAGCCTGCATTCCAACGCTGCAGGACAGGGATTAAAGCAAGACTGATACTCCTTTTGCATATATTTGTTTCTATTTGCCATGGACTCTTATATGCAAAGCAGACTCCAACAAATAAGTAGGTTTTGAAAAGGAAAACAGAACAGGGATCTCCTGAGTTCCGTGTCCTCGTGCCTTCCTCTGCTACTGTGGACTGTGCCTCCTCAGAGCACAGGAAACAACATGGCCCTTTCTTTCAGGGTCTCGACTGCCAGGTGTGTCATGAGGATTTTTCCAGAAGGATGACAAGAAATTTTCAGGGGATAATTCTGTGTTCAGCACCCTTTTTCCAGTTGTTAAAGCTTGGGAACATCCATCACGGAGAAGAGATGATCCTGTGATTCTCCTGTACATGTTTGTGGTGAGGGTTAGTGAGCTGAAGGCGGGTTATGCTGGGGAGGTTCTTTGGAAACATGAAGCACTATGCAAATGCCATTATACATGATATTCAAGTAAATTTTTTATTAGAAAATGTTTTTAAAAGAAAGAAACTGATTCTTTTCTACTGGTACCCTATAGGCCAAAAGATTGTTTGTAGATAATCATGGATTAATTGTAAACATAAAGAAAGAGACTTGAAAAAAACATATCAAAGCTCTTGCTCCGAGGCAAACTCCAACGCCGTGAAAGCTGGAATGTTTTCTTTTATCAGAGATCCTTTTCTGGCACCTGAAATTATTTCTTTCATGTCTGATAGTGAAGAACGAAGCGCACTGCTCCCTGGAGAGGCGCGATTGTTACCGTGGTCTCATAACATATTGGCAGCCGATGTGGCATCAGTACACCTGTCACTCAAGCGGCGCTGCTGCAGAAGCGGCGGGAAGGTCCCTTCTGCCCCCGCCCCCTCCCGGGCTCCGCAGCCAAGACGCGGGGCTCCAGTCACCCCGGGAGCTGCTGGTGCCTGAGGCCCTCTGGGTCAGTGCTGCCGCTGGAGCCCGCAAACCTGCAGGGCGAGCCACAGAGCAGCGTGGACCGCAGAGAGGAAGCTGCTGCGCGGGCTCCCTGAAGCGCTAGGCTGTGTCTCGCTCGGCAAGTCCTACCGGCGCCAGTCCACGCCATTCTTCTACGCACCGGAAAGGGTTCCTAGGCCTCGGCACATGGTTCATTCAGTTATCCAAGGGCTCCAGAAAAGCCTCCAAGCCCCCGCTTGTAACAGAAAGTAGCTGCCTCCTACCTATAAAAGCACCCAGCCCTGCTGGGTGGTGCAGTGGTGCCGGCGCACCCTGGCTCCAGAGTCCGCCTTGCCCGAGCGTGGGTGGGCCCTGGACCCCAGGAGCACTGCCCAGGTGGACCTGACCCTCCGCCCTGCCCCTGCTCCAGGAATCCCAGAATCTGGGATTGTAATGAACTCCTCTTGGTATTTTTATCATTAATATATCCCTAGAATTCAGATTTTTCCACCTTAAGAAAATCAGTAGGCACTGATTCTTCCAGTGGTTCCTTCCACCAAGTTCCTACTCAACTTGCTACTTGAAATGTAAATTTGGGTCCTACTTGAAAGGCCAAAATAACTTTAAGTTTCTCTCTCTTTTCCCCCAATCCCCTAACCTGAACCCCAGGGGCGCAAGGTTTAGATTATCTGTTTGGTGAGAAAAGATTTTTAAAAGTCAGAATAAAAATGTTCATATTTACTGTTTGTAACTCAAATCAAGACCCCTGGAAACTAGCTTCTTGGAGACTTAGAATTAAGTACTGCCTGTTGTGGCTTAGATGTGAAGTATCCCCGAAAGCTCACAATGCAAGAAAGTTCAGAGGTGAAGAGATTGGGTCATGAGGATCCATTAACCCCTTGACAGGGATTAACTGGTGGACTGTGGACAGGTAGGTGTGGCTGGAAGTGGCGGGTCGGTTAGAATCCATGAAGAATAATTTCCAGGACAGTGTGGACATTACGCACACGGATGAGTGTGGGTGTGATCGTGAGTGTGTTTGTGATGTGTTCAGCTGGTGTGTTGTCAAAAAATAGAAGCAAAGGGAGAGAGAAGAGGGAGATGGGAGGGATCAGCCTGTGCGGAGAGTGGCCGGCCGGCTGCAGGGCTCCTTCATGGCGATCTTGGAGAGTCAGGTGCAGGTATCCCCAACGTATAGATGAGAAAGCCTGTCACTCACCAGGCCACACGATTCACAAATAGTACAGTGAGACCATGAATCCGAGACTTGTGACCCACACCCTCTGTCCATTGCCCTTACCTGAGAATACAAATCCAGCCTGTGGGAGAATAGGCTGCAGAGCCTCACACCTTCCCCATTTGCCGGGCTATCAGTGGAGGCGAAGAGTGAAGACCAAGAGACGCACTTGTACCACTTTCCTTCCCTTGGTTTTACTCCAGGTGTCCTTTCTGATTTCAGAAGAAGCCGTATTTGCAGAAGTGTGCGTCTATACCGTTGTTCTGTGTCCTCTGGCGGCCTATTTGATTAGCCTGTAGGATCAGTGCCTCTTTCCCCTGCTCCAATCTGCCCCAGACCTTGGCTTCAGACACCATGGTACTCAGTGACTGTGACACAGTTGGTAAAGGCACACTCAGATTCCTACTCGGTTCCTTCCCACTGTGCCCAGCTGTGGCCACAAGAGGGCTGGCCACAAGAAATAGTAAGCGGCCATGGGATGACGGAGGCAGGTCCCCAACTCAGTCTGACCCTCTCAGTCTATACTGGCTCCTCCTCCACATCAGGTGCTCTGCTCTCTGCTGATGAACCCAGTGCGAATGTGACTTGAGTTCGCTCCACAAGGATGTGGCCAATCACTGTGTGATCTCAGGGGTTACTCATGATTTTCTGCCAGGAAGATAAAAAATAAAATAAAAAGCTGATACAAGAGAGCAGGTGAGCCTGGCAACGCTATCTTATTGTCAGCAATGGGGTGGTTTTGCATCTTCTCTGCAGCAGCCCAGGAGCCGTGTTTGCAGATGCAGGGCTGACAGGTGGAAGGGAAGAAGACTTTCAGGCACTGCAAGATGCAGACTGAGGCCAAGCTTGATTCTAGACTCTCAGCTACAGAAGAACGCAGAAGATTTTTGGAAGCAATCATCAAGTTTAACTACTGGGGTAATCTCAAAATAGCTTTTTTTTTTTTTTTTTTAAAGAATGGAAAACATTAGAACAAGTTCAAATCTCTTTATCTTGAATTTGTGCATGCATAATATAACTCAACCATTTGTCCATTTTTATAAGCTGATTTATGGTAGCCAGAATGTGATTCATCATGTCATTTTGTAAATAAATGCCACACTTCATTAAACAAGGTAATCAAATTTAAGCAGTTCCATTTTCCTGTTAACTGAGACCTTCACATTTTCTATTGCTCTAGAGATCCACCTACTATCGGGATACAGAATCTAGGCAAGAAGTGCCCAGCTATTTCCAAAGGTGAGAAGTCGCTACTTCCTGAAGCAACTGATAATGGCATTGATAGCAACCAGCCGTTTGCTGAGTGCCGTGCTTTACCACCTGAACTTCTTTGGATGTGGGGCAGGGATGCCATTTATGTTCACTAGAACTGGATGCTGGAGCATCTTGGAGCGCCAGTTATGGGGCGACAGAACCCTCGCACGGAGTGAGTTCCAGCAGGACACTTCTCATGCCCTTTCTGCTTTACCATCTGGAAAGACGCTGCTAGCTGGCAAACGCCAGAACCATGTGAGATGTTTCAGCCACACAGCAGCAGCCACAGCTCCGCCTGGGACATGAGCTTGGGAACATCAGTCAGAGAGCTGAAATCACTCCGGCTATGACCTTCTGAGCAGGCTCAAACAACTCCAGCGCTGCAAATGTTCGTTTCCCTGTGGAAGAAGACGAGGTCTCTGCCTCTGCGCGATGGACCCCGGGAGGCAGGAGAGCGGCAGAAGCCGCTGCAGGAACAGCAGGCAGACGGCCCGCGCGCGGGAGGGGCCTGCAGTGAACCGCAGCCAGCGTGGAGACAGGTGCCGGCAGGGGCCCTTTGCAGCCACCTGAGCTGAGAGCCTGCCTGGCCTCAGGGTGAGCACACACCTCTCTGCTCTGCACGCAGCTGGCCAAGCCTATTCCGGAGCAGCACATCCTCAGTGGAGAGTTTTAGTGTCTTCTGATAGATAACTGGACAATAAATAAGGAGTTTAAGCACAGGTTCTGCGTCAGCCGGCCTGATGATAGTGACCTTGATGTTGGCACAGCAGCTTGGTCCCCATTGCCAGGGTTCTACTATAAGGCTAATAATGCTGTTTGAGCGGCCTCATTTTGCCAGCACGGTTCCAGAATACAGACTATGATGTTGGGTAAGTATACCTATTCCATTCTGCTCACACATCTCAAAGGTTGAGTTAGCACACAAAATAATGATTTTATAGTGAAACAGTATATGGACGTAAGAAGAGAAAATACAACCAGTAGGAAGATACAGCTAGCTTTATAGCACCTTTAACGTGATCCACAATCAACTCGAGAGCACAGTCCAGCTCGCCACTCCATGCACAGAGCGCTGTCCAAGGATAGTTCATGGCTATGACCTCTGTTCACTTTCTCATGTCATGGTGTACTGTACACTGTCTAATGTACATGACACCATGTAACAGTGGTCACTAGTCACTCTCATAGACACAGTGGCCACACCTGTATGGTGTCCTGCTGGATGGCTCTTCCTTCTCAGCCTGAGAACATCCTCTGTCCACAGGAGCATTGCCTCTAAATCCCAGGTTCATGCACACTGGGTGGGTTGTCCTCAAGTCTTAAGATTTTTCTTTTCTGTAAATCCATACTTAAGGTGATTAAGATACAGTTGTTTAAAATGGAGAACCTAGCCAGGTACGATGGTGCACACCTGTAATTCCAGCATCTCAGGAGGCTGAGGCAGGAGAATCGTGAGTTCAAAGTCAGCCTCAGCAAAATTGAGGTGCTAAGCAACTAAGTGAGACCCGTCTCTAAATAGAATACAAAATAGGGCTGGGGATGTGGCTCAGTGGTCCAGTGCCCCTGAGTTCAATCCTCAGTAAACCACCCCCCAGAGTCTAACTACAGAAAACTCATTCATTCACTAAGCAGATATTAGGTATCTGCTGTGGCCAGGCACTGTTGGTTCTAGGTGATTTTTCAGAGAGAAAACCAAACGAAACCAAGACTGGAAAGCCTGTCTTCACGGAGAGCTGGAGCCCATAAGCAATTCGCTAAACGGCGCTGCATCCTAAAGCACGGGACACATCACGCTGTGCCTGGAGGAGGCGAGCGCTCTGGGGAAAGCGGTGCAAGGAGGGGGACCCTGGATCCAAGGAGCAAGGAGAGCATCGCAGGGGCGGAGAGTGGCCCGCACTGGAGGAAGCCGACTTCAGACACGCAGATTTCCAGGAGGGTCTGACAGTCAGAGGACACAGCAAAGGCCCTGGCAGCGAGTGGCCAACACAGTTACAGATAAGGAGTAAAAGAGCGGGAAGAAGGCGGAACAGGGAGGGAAGGTACAGGAAAGGAACGAGGTCAAATCGAGTAGGGTGGTGGGCCGTCATGAGGGCGACAAACTTGCAAGAAGCCTGGCTTCTGTGTCAGACTGTCAGGGACCCCAGGAAGCGAGACGAAAGGCAGCGGTACTTCCCTCTGGCCAGCTGGTCACATACGAGGACACAGGACAGGCTTTGCTGAAGGCTTGGCAGTGTCTTAGGGCAGTTAGGAGTCGAATGTGACCTGAGGCCTGAGACCCTGGGATGAAGGAGTCTCTTGTCAGCTCGGCAAGGAAGATGGCGGACTGGTGTGGCCGTTGCACCCAGACACCTCTCAGACCCACTCGTGCAGAGGTGGGCTGGCCTTCCCGGTGGGTCTGCAGCGCAGGAGAGTGGGCGAGGCGGACATCAGGAATCTGGACACGGGCTGGGTGTCGAGCCACGCAGGGCTGTGATCACCGGGGGTGTGGGATTGGATAGAGAAGGGGACCAAGGACTGAGCGCAGAGGGGAAATGAGAAGGGACAGCAAGGGCGAGCCTTCCTTGGTCACTGTGCCCAGCGGCTCTGCAGCATTTGCTGGTAGAAGTCGCTACTCTCCTGAGTGGTTGCTGAGCAGAACCCTGCCCTGGGGTCCCCCAGGGGCCAGTCACGCTGCTCCCCTTCTGACCAGAGGGGGCGCCCTGGGGCCGGGGACTCTGAGGGGGGCTAGAGGCGGAGCTCAGAGTGCTCCCACTCTTCTCGTCCGTTCTTAGAGACCGCCCGGTGAGAGGTGGGTTCAGGAGGAGGCCTTGGCTCCTGGAGGAGGAAGGTCCCCAAGCTTGGTCAGCAGCCCCGCGGCAGCTGCGTCTGTCTATCTTGTGCGGAGCCCCGGCCTCCGTTACAGGTGGTCTTCGTACCTCTCTCACTTCCAGGTCTCCCCGAGCGCCACACATTCCCACGTGGACAGTTAGAGCCCGGCGCTGTCGTCCTGTCCAAGCATCGGGCCCCAGGCCTGTCTAGAATTATTCCCAAAGGGGACTTGACTTTCTCTGTTTTCATTTTATTATCATTATTTATTTATTTTTGAGATATTGGGGATCAAACGCAGGCTTTTGTCCCTGAGCCACATCCTCAGCCCTTTTTACTTTTTATTTTGAAACAGGATCTTCCTAAGTTGCTGAGGAACTCACTGAGTTACTGAGGCTGACCCTGAACTTGTGATCCTCCTGCTTCAGCCTCCCAAGTTGCTGAGATTGTGCCTCATGTCCGGTGGCTTCCTCGTTTTATGTGTGGCTCTCATTTGATAATTCATCCTGGACCAAAGGTAGGTGATAGTACAAGGGCTCTGTGGCTGTGGAAGTGTTGCCGTGAGCATGACTTTTAGGGAAGTAATTTGCACTGGATCAAGGAAGCCCGGAAGAGTGTGTATGCAATGAGGAACCACTCCGTGCTAGGTGGTCGGTCACCCTTTTCCTATAAACACCCTCACCCAGGAAGGAGGCTGAAGCACCTACTGTGTGCTTGGTCCTCGGGAGGCTGGGCTCTGGGAAGCCCATAAAGCTTCCTTTTGGAAATCTCCGCAGGTCTTTTTAATTTTTTAAATGAAGGTGAAGGAGACTTGGAGTGTGTGGAGAACTAAGAAAACCACTCAGACTCTACCTGTGCCCCAGGAGAGGTGTGGATTGGGTGAGCGAGACGATCTAGCGGCCACCGAGGGTGACTGGAGAGGCACGACAGAGGAGGCCTGAGGTGGGCATGGGAGGGGGTGCCCTGCCCAGGAAGGCTGCAGCCCTTCGGGGGCCTTGAGCGACTCAGGGTGGCCGCGCCCTCCTCAGCCCCTCTCCCCGGGTGTGGGTGTGGGCCCCACGGGGGTGGCCAGCACGGTGGGATGAGCCCGCCTTTTCCCTGTGATTCTAGCGAGCCGTAGGGCACACGCTGAAGGGAAGCAGCCCCTAGGTCCAGGGTCAGGGCGAAGACCTTTGCTCTTTGGGAGTTTTCCTTTCGCCTTTTTTCAGGTAGCTTGTGTATGTGGACGTACATTAACAAACACTGTACGGTCGCACACGGTACTTAGCTTTATTATTATTTCAGTCTTCATTTTCTGTGACTGTATTCAGAAGCACTTTGTACTTCACTTCATTGGAGCCACTTGGTCTTACTATGCAGTTTCCTTTCTGAAAGGCGTTGAAATTGTGCATCCTGGGTGACGGTCTATCGGGCGCAGACTGAAGTCAGGATCTGTTGTGCACGAAGCTTTGCAAGCTCCACTGTTTTTACCTGATATTAGAAAAACAATGGACATCTACTTTAATTTACAAATATAAACACCAAACATTGCAGACTTTGTCAAACTTCACAAGCATAACCTCCCCCGGCCCTGGACAGTAACACGTCCCCGTCAGGAACCGTGCCATCGTGACTGGAAATTAGTGCTGAAACATAGTTTTCTTTTCTAAATAAGATTTTAAAGGGTTGTAATATTAGCATATCTTATTATGTGTTTAACTGATTCTTTATTGCTGAGCCTTAATCTCAGTGTGGAAGGGATGACAACCATCTCTAGTTGGATGCAGGGCTGGCATTGCCAGGGAGGAGTTCACCTTCTGCCAAGAACAGGAGGCTGGCGACTTGTAGCATAAAGCAAGGAGCAACGAGAGTTTTCTTCTGTGCAAAAGTAGACCTCGTCTTTCTGAGGACAAATGCTTGAACTGTCCTGTCCTCTGTTATGGTTTAGATGTGATGTGTCCCCCAAAAGCTCATGTGTGACACAATGCAGGGAAGTTTAGACATGAAATGACTTGGTCTGGAGAGCTGTAACCTAACCCATGAACTAACCCTCTGATAGGGATTAACAGGCAATGGTGGGTCCAGGGCTGTGCCTTTGGGGTATGAATTTTGTCCTCGCTGAGTGAATCTTTCTCTCTCCTTCCTGTGCCATGTACCCAGTTGCTTCCCTCCGCTACAAACTTCTGCCCTGAGGTTCGCCTCACCTTGAGCCCCAAGAAATGGAGTCAGCTGTCTATGGACTGACACCTCTGAAACAGTGAACCTCAAAATAAACTTTTCATCCTTAAAATTGCTCTTGTCAGATCTTTTTTTTCGCTTTATTTTTTATTATTTTTTTATTTATTGTACACAAATGGGGTACAACTTTCATTTCTCTGGTTGTACACGAAGTAGTCACACTGTTTGTGTAATCATACATGTACACAGGGTAATGACGTTTGTCTCATTCCATCATCTTTCCTTCCCCCGCCCCCTCCCCACCCCTCATTTCCCTCTACACAATCCATCCTTTCTCCATTCATCCCTTATCCTCTCCCCACCTTTATGTATCATTATCCACTTATCATAGAAATCATTCAGTCTTTGGTTTTTTGGGATTGACTTATCTCACTTAGCATGATATTCTCCAACTGCATCCATTACCTGCAAATGCCATAATTTTATTCTACTTTATGACTGAATAATATTCCATTGTGTGTGTGTGTATATATATATATATATATATATATCACAGTTTCTTTATCCATTCTTTATTGAAGGGCATCTAAAAATAGGGATAGTAGTTGGTAACATACCTCAACATTGTAAAGGCTATCTATGCTAAACCCACAGCCAACATCATTCTAAATGTAGAAAAACTGAAAGCATTCCCCCTAAAAACTGAAACAAGGCAGGGATGCCCTCTTTCACCACTTTTATTCAACATCATTCTTGAAACTCTAGCCAGAGCAATTAGACAGACCAAAGAAATGGAAGGGATACGAAAGGAAAAAGAAGAACTCAAATTATTACTATTTGCTGACAACATGATTCTATATTTATAGGATCCAAAAAATTCCACCAGAAAACTTCTAGAACTCATAAATCAATTCAACGAAGTAGTAGTATATAAAATCAACTCTTGTAAATCTAATGCATTTCTATTCATAAGTGATGAATCCTCTGAAAGAGAAATTAGGAAAACTACCCCATTCACAATAACCTCAAAAAAAAAAAAAAAATACCCAGGAATCAATCTAACGAAAGAGGTGAAAGACTCCTACAATGACAACTATAGAACACTAAAGAAAGAAATTAAAGAAAACCTTAAAGATGGAAAGATCTCCCACCTTTTTGGATAGGCAGAATTAATATTGTAAAAAGGTCATACTACCAAAAGCATTATCCAAATTCAATACAATTCCAGTTAAAATCCCAATGACATGCCTCATAGAAATAGGGAAAGTAATCATGAAATTCATTTGGAAGAGTAAGAGTCCCAGAATAGCTAAAGCAATCCTTAGCGGGAAGAGCAAAGTAGGAGGTATCACAATACCAGACCTTCAACTATACAACAGAGCAATAATAACAAAAACGGCATGGTTCTGGCACCAAAATAAACAGACCAATGGTACAGAATAGAGGACACAGAGACAAACCCACATAAATACAGTTTTCTCATACTAGACAAAGGTGCCAAAAACATGCAATGGAGAAAAGATACTCTCTTCAAAAAATGGTGCTGGGAAAACTGGAAATCTATATGCAGCAAAATGAAACTAAGCCCCTATCTCTCACCCTGTACAAATTTCAACTCAAAATGGATCAAGGACCTTGGAATCAGACCAGAGACCCTGCATCTTATAGAAGAAAATGTATGCCCAAATCTTCATCAGGTTGGCTTGGGACCAGACTTCCTTAACAAGACTCCCAAAGCACAAGAAATAAAACCAGGAATCAGTACATGGGATAGATTCAATCTAAAAAAAGTTTTTTTCTCAGCAAAGGAAACAATGAACAATGTGAAGAGAGAGCCTACAATGTGGGAGAAAATCATACACTTCAGATAGAGCACTAATCTCCAGAATTTATAAAGAATTCAAAAAACTTAACACCAAGAATACAAATAACCCAATCAATACATGGACTAAGGAAATGAGCAGACACTTCTCAAAAAAAGATCTACAAGCAATCAACAGATATTTGAAAAAATGTTCAATATCTCAAGTAATAAGAGAAATGCAAATCAAAACTACCCTATGATTCCATCTCACACCAATTAGAATGTCTATTTTCAAGACTATAAGCAACAATAAGTGTTGGTGAGGATGTGGGGGAAAAAGGCACACTCATACATTGCTGGTGGGGCTGCAAATTAGTGCAGCCACTCTGGAAAGCAGTGTGGAGATTCCTCAGAAAACTTGGAATGGACCCACCATTTGACCCAGCTATCCCACTCCTCGGCCTATACCCAAAGGACTTAAAATCAGCATATTACAGAGATGCAGCCACATCAATGTTCATAGCTGCTCAACTCACAACAGCTTGCCAGGTCTTTTTGGTCGCAGCAGTGAAACAGTTGACTAAATCACCCTCCTTGAACCTTTTGCTTAGAATCCTGTCTGAGTATTCCTTCATAAATGTCTTAGTAGATAGATCTGGTAGATAGCACTCTATTTGCCCAAAATAAGATATAAAGAAATTAGACTTGTTTTTAACCATGAATCTTCTAATTTCCCTCTGGATAAGTTAATACAATGGATCAGAGCATGTGACTCTAAGTACAAATATGCACTTGCACTCAGAGGTATTTAATATTATTCCTTTTTCACTAATTTGAGCTGCTATTTTTGTCACATAAAAATTTTCCCATGTATTGTTGAATGCAGAATTGCTAGGAATTGTTTTCGCCCGCTCTCTGAGCCATGCAGGTGGAGTGTAAGTCTAAGCCAGAACTTGAGATAAGTGGGTATTGTAGTTGGATATGTGGTGTCCCCAAACCCTGTGTTTATGCAAGAATGTGTGGAGGTGGAATGATCGGCTCGTGAAGGCTGTAACCGAATCAGCCTGTGTTAGTGAGACCGGCTGCGTGTTACCTGTAGGCAGGCGCGTGTGCAGGGAAGGGATCAGGAGGGCACACCCTGGAAGGCCCATCTGCCCCAACCCTGTCCCCTTTCTCTGTGCCCTGGCAGCCAGGGGTAGAGCAGCTCTCCTCCGTCACAGCCTTCTACCATGATGCTCTGCTTCACCAGGGCTCAGCTGTGGACTGAGACCTCTGACACCATGAGCGCCCAAAGCTTGTCCTCTCTGGTTGTCTTCTTCAGGTTTGTTTGTTTGTTTGCAGTCACAGCAATGAGAAACTAACTAACACACACAACGGTGCACCAGCCCCACAGATGGAAGTGCTCTAGAGAACGTAGAGAAGGCTGATCCAGTTGAGTCTTCACTGGGGCAGCAGCACCCTAGGTTTAGAATAGGAGGTGCTTGGTCAAGTGCAGGTTGCTGCCCAAGGCAAGGGGAATGTCAGTCCAGTTCCGAAACCCACCTGATTCACATGCGTTACAGACTGAGCGTCTGGGTTACCTCTACCTTCCCGTGAATCTTGCAGAAGAATCTGGTGTCCTTTGGCACAGGATCCTAAGAGTTTCAAAATGTGTGCCACTTTCTCTGGTTCATAACCAGAGTTCTAGCAACAGTATCAGCCTGAGTATTTGGAATTTTTAACTTCTGATAAAGTTTCCTGCATTCTCTGAATAAACTGTTTGGTTAAGAAGGATTCTTTATTAAAAAGTATTGTTTAATTTTATTTTAAAGCTTGATATAGAACTTGTTAGTCTATATTTATAGTGAGATCATTACTGAATTATTTCTATTCTGTTTTTAATTTTTGAATTAAATGCTAGATTTAGAAAACAAAGTACATATCCTGTTTATTTAAGCTATGAAAACACATATACTTAAAGTTTTTCATTTCTTGAGGACTTAAAAGTTCCTGCTGATAAAACCTTTTGGCTCATAGCATTAGTTCACTTAATTTTTTTAGTTCACATTTTAACAACTTAAGTTGGCATTTCAAAGCATTATTACTTTATTTAAATGGCTAATGTTTCTTGAGTCCATTGTGATGTACTTTTTGAATATTGCATAGTTTAAAATGTTTAATGAGCACAGAATCCGTGGAGGTAAGTTTCCCCAGAAAACTTGAAGGTATTTGTCTGTTATCTCGAGCAGCCCAGGATGGCACGGGCACGGCCAATGCTACTCTCAGCGCCGACTCTCTGCAATCGCCCTTTCCCCCCCGGCAATGGTGTGAGATCGCTCCTTTGTCCCGCTTCTCTGAATTTGGCCAGGACGGGTTTTGCCCACTATGCTAGGGACTTGGGAAGCACATTTCATCTGAAAACTCAGGACCTCAGATCCAGAGACTTTCTTTTGCATTTTTGTTTATTTTCATCCAAACCTTCTAGTTTTTCACTGGAACTTCATTCTGGAAGTGAAGGCTTCCTAGGATGATGGAGGTCCCGGAAACCTCTGACTTCCCACCTTCTCTCGCCTAGTTTCCTCTGTGTGTGTTTGCTCTGCTCTCTTGAGGTTTTAGTTATAGTTCAATCCAATCCACGCGTTCTTAGCTACTGTGATGGTGTTTTAGAGTTCTATTAGGGTTCTTACCATCTCAGAGCACCCTGCTTCATAGCACACCGTTCGGTACACAGAATAGCTTCTCTTATCGCTGAGGTTTTCGGAAACTTTTAAAATTTTTCTCAAT
This sequence comes from Sciurus carolinensis, assembly GCF_902686445.1. Lineage (NCBI taxonomy): Eukaryota > Metazoa > Chordata > Mammalia > Rodentia > Sciuridae > Sciurus > Sciurus carolinensis. The sequence continues at coordinate 79,748,416 of NC_062227.1, read as the reverse complement.
TCCTTTGACTTTGGCTTTTTCTCCCCGTGGCCTTTGTCCTCCATTCTGATGCTTTCACAAGCTCCTCCCGTCCTCTCCTCTTCGGTGGGCGCAGAGCACTTTCCAGGACCTCCGACCCGGGGGGCCTTCCTGCCTGCGTCCTTCACACTCCTCCTCTTCTCCCTGTGCTTTGGTTTAGTTCCTCAGGACACCACTGCTGTCCCTGGGCATCCCGTCACAGCTGAGACTGTCCCATTTAGTGTTATGCTCTCCCCATAACTTCCTCTCTTGAAAAGCATCTGAAATGTATTCTCCATACCAATCATTGAAGTTTTGGTGTTGATTCTGATGCTTACTGCCCATGGTATAAATATCACCCTAGCACTGTGCTTTTGGACTGAAAAGATACCAAAGTCTAGTTGTTTGCCCAGTAGAAATGCGCTCTTCCACCTGCTCCTTCTCCTGGCACACGGACACCCCTGTCCTCTTTTCCTATAGTTGCATTTTCTAATTCACCCCAAAGCAATGATCTGTGCAGACCTGCCAACAGCCCACACTTGCCCACATGGTGCAGATCTCTATCTCAGCTGATCAGCTGGCCCCTGAGGTCACCGAGGATTCCTCAGCTGGGACTGTCCACCGCCTGGCTCTTTCATCCAGTTCCAGGGTAGGGAGCTGGGAAAACCTTGTCTAAGATGCTCTCCATAAATCGTCTAACGTGTTTGTTCTTATGGTGGGTTTGAGTGCCCGTATTTTTCTATTCATAGACAGTGGGAAAAGATAATAGGAATTGTGACAGTTACTATGTCAAACAAGGTAAACAAGTCTTTCCCTAGCCCTCCTGGAACCCTCTGTTCAGATTTCTAAAATTCCACTCTTCTGTAAAGTAGGCACACTGTGCAGCAATCCCCAGGTTCTTGAGAAAACGAGTCTCGCCTTCCTGTGTCTGTCTTTTCTGCAGGTCCGTGAACCTCTGTGCTGGGGGCTGTGTTCATAACCCAGGGCTGGATTCGCTCCACGTGGCCTGAGGACCAGGAATGCAGACCTCGCTGGCTGAGCGTGCCACTTCTGCAGTGCCGCATGGTGGCCTGATACTGCTGTTAGTTATTATTTACATATTTAATGACCTTATTGATACCATGAGCTGTTAGTACTACTAATTATAACACAATGAATGCAATTTATAAACAGTGTCAGCAAATATACACAATCAACCCCAAGTGACATACCTAGAGCAGCTGCTGATTTTCCAGCTGGTACAACCATCCTGTATGATGGAGCCCTTGGCTCAGAGAGAGCTGTTGAGTAGAACAGAATCAACATTTTAATGAATTAGAACAGATTATGGATAACTTCTGATAGTTTCTTCAAAATAATTTGAAAGGGTCTTTTTGTGAGAGTGGAGCGCTGCCCATCCCTAGGACTTCACAGGTGTTCACAGAGAGTCTCCTGCAGCAGGTCACAGAGAGAGGCACCTTGCAGAGGGAATTTACCAGAACCTCGAGGGGTCCAGGACAAGGTTATCACCAAAATTTGAAGTGGCACAGGGGCAGCCAATGCAGGGAGGGTGCTGGGGGGTCTGGTGCCTCGCAAGAGTGGTGCTGGGTCACCAAAGATCCAGAAGATGCAGGGCGGCTACTATCAGAAAAAGGACATAAACAGAAAGGTTGGATTTCAGGTCACCACTTACCTGTTTTTCAACCATTGAACGGCCTTCAGCAGGACTTCCACAATGCCACAGGATTTGGGAACAAAGAAAGCCCCCAAATCTCTCCACCATTCAGGCTTGCTGAGATCTGAAACATCCGGATGTGATATCTGACAACACATTCTTATTGCTCTGATTAAGATTTTTAGCAAAGTAAAGCAAATAAATAGCATTCCTAATTGCTTGTCAGTCTTTTTAATAGTAATACTGCTATTTCACATACAACAAACACTCTTCGGGACCACTACTGGATTCCAACATGGAATATTCATCTGGTCAGCTCCACTTACAGTAGCGCCCATGTGTTCTCTGTCCCCTGTACCATGTCACACACAGAAGCCAAACTGTTCTCGCCTCTATATCATGCAAAAAGAGGAAGCTCATGCATTCTCTCCCTCCTGTAGCATGTCACAGGAAGAAGCCCATGATTTCTCCCCACTGTCCCATGTCACAGGAAGAAACCCATGCATTCTCTCCAAGGTTCCATGTCACAGGAAGAAACTCATGATATCTCTCCCCTGTTCCATGTCACAGGAAGAGCCCATGCTTTCTCTCCAAGATTCCATGTCACAGGAACAAGCCTATGCTTTCTCTCCCTCCCGTACTGTGTCACAGGAAGAACCCCATGCTCTCTCTCCCTCCTGAACCATGTGACAGGAAGAACCCCATGCTTTCTCTCCCTCCTGTACCATGTGACAGGAAGAAGCCCATGCTTTCTCTCCCTCCTGTACCATGTGACAGGAAGAAGCCCATGCTTTCTCTCCCTCTTGGACCGTGTTAAAGGAAGAAGACCATGCTTTCTCTTCCTCCTGTATCATCTGAAAAGAAGAACCATGCTCTCTCTCCTTCCTGTACCTTGTCAGAGGATGAAGCCCATGCTTTATCTCCCTCCTGAACCAAGTCACAGGAAGAAGGTCATGCTTTCTTAGCCCTGCACCATGTCACAGGAAGAAGCCCATGCATTCTCCCTCGTGTACTATGTCACAGGAAGAAGGCCGTGATTTCCCTCCCCTGTACCATGTCAGAGGATGAAGTCTATTATTTCTCTCCCCTGTACCAAGTCTCAGGAAGAAGCCCAAGCTTTCTCCCTCCTGTAGCATCTCACAGGAAGAAGCCCATGCTTTGTCTCACTCCTGTACCATGTAACACCAAGAATCCCATTACCTGTCTCCCTCCTGTACCATGTCACAGGAAGAAGCCCATGCTTTCTCTACCCTGTACCATATCACAGGAAGAAGCCCATGCTTTCTCTACCCTGTACCATATCACAGGAAGAGGCCCATGATTTCTCTCCCCTGTACCATGTCACAGGAAGAAGCCCATGTTTCTCTCCCCTGTTCCATGTCACAGGAAAAAGTCCAAGCTTTCTCCTTCCTGCACCATGACATACAACAAAGCCCATGCTTTCTCTCCCTCTTGTATCATTTGAAAGGAGGAAACCCATGCTTTCTCTCCCTCCTGTATCATGTGACATAAAGAAGCCCATGCTTTCTCCCTCGTGTACCATGTCACAGTATGAACCCCAAGCTTTCTCTCCCTCCTGTACTTTGTGACAGGAAGAAGCCTGTAATTTCTCTCCACTGTTCCATGCCACAGGAAGAAGCCCATGCTTTCTCTCCCTCCTCTCCCATGTCACAGGAAGAATTCCATGCTTTATTTCCCCTGTACCATGACAAAGGAAGAAGCCCATGCTTTTTCTCCCTGTACCATGTCACATGAAAAAGCTCATTCTTTCTATTTCTCCAGTAACATATCACAGGTAGCAGCCTATGCTTTCTCCCTCCTGTACCATATGACAGGAGGAAGCCCTTAGATTCTCTCCATTTTTCCATGTCACAGGAAGAAGCCCATGCTTTCTCTCCCTTCTGTACCATGTCACCCGATGAAGCACATGCTTTCTCCCTCCTGTACCATGTACAAGAAGAAGTCCATGATTTCTCTCCCCTGTACCATGTCACAGGATGAAGGCCATAATTTCTCTTTCCTGTACCATGGGACAGGAGGAAGCCCATGCTTTCTCTCCTTCCTGTGCCATGCCACAGTAAGAAGCCCATGCTTTCTCTCCCTCTTGTTCCCTGTGACAGGAGGAAGCCCATGCTTTCTCTCCATTGTTCCATGTCACAGGAAGAAGCCCATGATTTCTTCCTCCTGTGCCATGCCAGAGATTGCCCCTCAGCAACCCGCTTTTAAACTAGCTGCCCCTCCTGGCATCCCGGGGAGATGCTCTGCCCTCTAGGTATGTGCTCCTTGTCATTGTCCCTGGTCTTGCTCCATTGTCGGCCTCTCCTCCCTTGCTTCTTCCTCCTGCACTTTGCCCTCTCTCAGCCCCCACATCTCACCACCCTCACGCCTTCTTAGTTTCAGCTCATACACTTTCTGTCAAGGAGACTTAGTTCGTTTCCAGGAAACTTTGCTTAGGTGGAAGACTGTGAGGCATCCTTAAGTCCTAACCTCCAACCTGTGCTGCTCTTGTACCATTTAATTTTACTCGGAATGCCTTTATGTCCTAATGCCTTTTGAATTCATCAAAGCAGTGCATCATGCTGATCTGGAGGACACCTCAGCTCCCTCAGATCCTCCCAGGGAACAGGATCACCATGATTCCTCTCTGGACAGCCTCGCCCTGTCCCTCATGGAGCTGTTTGATGCTGGGACACGTCTTACAATTACTACATATATTCAATGTAGTTAGGGTTACTTTTCCTCTTCACTTTAAGAATTCTTTTCTTATATCTACAGATAAGCCTATAATTGACAGACAAATCATAAAATGGAGTAAATAGAACAGTTCACTTACCATAATTCATTGGTGCTTCTGATTTGTGAGGGGGAGAAAAAGTTATTTTGCTCTAATTACCAATGATCATTCACAAACTAATCTAGCAACCCTGAACATATAGTTTCTAGGCAGCTTCTAGCTAAAGGGTATCAAAGGGAATGTGCTCTTCCATAAATCAGAATGGTAGCATCCTTTGTATTGGCAGACATTATTTTCCATTTCTATGGAAAAGTTGCTCAGGAGTAAGAAACAAAAGCATTCCCATGTATTAGGCTGAACTGTACAGAATGGTTAATATCAAATGATAGTTTTAAATACAAGAAAGCAATTTCACATGACTCAGTCTAATATTAAAGCATTAATGGTGCTTTCTAGACACAATAAATTTTATTCCACATATCTAAGCAAATACCAAGGTGGTGGGTGATCAGCTAAGTGCCTTAAATAGCAGACCCTTTTTAGAGCTGTAGTTTTATGAGTCTCTCAGAGAAGCTATTTTGGTTCTCTGAAATACCGATCCTACCAGAGAAGGGAGCGAAGGCCCTGGCAGCCCAAGCCAGGTAAGAGCTAAATAAAACACCAACGGAAGGCTCCTAATGCTTATGATATGCAGCCATTACTCTCTGGCACCATTTTTAAGCAGTGACCCCAAAGACATTTGGAAGTTACAACACGGATCAGGATGTACTTTACACATCTTTACTTCAGGTCACTTCCCTTAGCTAAAAGCAGAAATATTACTAGCTGCTCCAGGATCAGGAAATGGAACTAAGCAGATGTGCACAAGATAGATGACTTTTTATGCACCCTAGAGAATTGCATTGGCAATGTATTAAAACTAAATTATCTTTAAAATGAGTATGATTAATAACAATCCCTGGAGAAAGTCAGGGTTTCTATGGCATAAGAGAATCTGAAGGGTCTATTTGCACTGAAGTTAGTCTCTGGATACATGCACAAAGTTATCACCACATGGAGCAGGACTAGGTAGAGTTGGGGAGAAGAGCAGGAAAATGTGTTCTTCATAGGAGGAATTCGAGTCCCTTCAGCCCAGTTTAGAAGGTTGAAATGCTCACGGCATGCCATTTCTCTTTGTCTCTGGGGAAGCTGGTACCAAGGTCATGACAACATTCTTCTTCGATCCCGACCCAGAGAACTGGGTTTGGACACATGGGATGTGCATCTGCCAGTGTGGAAGGCCAGTTTTTGTTAACAGTTCAACCTCTATATCCTTGATTTTGTTTACCACAATAATAGCTTCTTAAAACATGAAACTCCAACTGAAGTCTCCCTGGTTTTATACATCATTTTTTCCAAACATCCAGCATAATAGAGGAATAGAAAGTAGTATTTCCTATTTATTTAAATATCAGTAATGGACAGTGACATGTGTTTTCTTAGATGGAAAATGAAAGATTTATGTTTTATTTGCATAATGCCAAATATTTAAATAATTGCAGGTTGCAGGTGCTTGGCATCCTATAGACACAGCCACGTGTGTGCACACTGGCAATCACAGAGGCACCTCTGTGTTAAGCACAGTGTCCTCACGGTTGGTAATTAGATTTCAAGTATGTATTTCTAGTGTATTATCCATGTATAAATTTGTAATTTATGACCAACTTAGTTTTGCATGTTAAATGTATGATTTGATGATTATGTTAGTTGTGATGCTAACTGTAATAATAGTACTTTATATAGTACATTATGTGCACATTTTACTAATTTGTCAGTTTAAAGATTTATAATTTTAAAGTGCTTTTTGTACCTTTTCTATTTTTCTCCTTGTAATAGACATAATAATTATAGGACAAGAATCCCATTATATAGCTAGTGAACCCAAAGTCTCAGATCAAATACTTGATAGAATTTGTGCTTAAGCAAAGATCCCCTGACTTCACAACAAAGGTACACGTCTGTCACTGCTGAACAGAGAAGGAACACAGTTCTGTGTATTTCTAGAGTCAAAGGCCAAGTGCTCTGTGACCCTGGAGTTCCAAGGTATTTGTGCAGGTGTGCCTTCTGCGGGCTGTGATCCTGGCAAATCAGATAGTGGGTTAACCCATGTGACTGCAGCGCCTGCGTTTGCCTTCCAGTCATTTCAGATCTGCTCAGGAAAAGGTGCAAGGAGGATTTTTTAGGGAATGCATGTCAGTGGTTATTTGGAATTCACATAAACAGGCTTTTGGTGGGTCACCATTATGAGAAGCAGAAGTGACACCAGGGGAATAAGAAATGTGCCAAGTCAAAGAGCAAATCAAGTGCCAAGTAACCATCAAGGAAAACTTTATAAATGTCTTCTTTCTGATATTCAAAGGGAAGAGAAGTACCTAATGCCATCTGTGATCATTTAGTAGCCTGGGTGCTCCTGAAAAGAGAGCCACTCCACAAAGCACGTCCTGCATCACAGGGTGCATACGTGCCCTGCGAGAGATGCTGCGAAGAAAGACGCGGAAGACCCGAACAGTCACTTCTCAGAGAAGACACCAAAGTGGCCAGCGGGCATACGCAAAGGTGTCAATGTCATTAATAATCAGGGAAACGCGAATCAAACCAACCATGAGATGCCACCTCACCCCCATTAGGATAGCTATTATCAAAAGGTCATAAGATAACAAATGTTGGCAAGGGTGTGGAGAGAAGGGAACTTCTGTAAACTGCTAGTCTGAATGTAGATTGGAACATACACTATGGAAAACTTTATGAAGATCTCAAGAGTAATTGAAAATAGAACTGCTGTTACCCAACAATTCCTCTTCTGGACACAAACACAAAAGAAATCAACCACTACCCTCGCCCTATAAAGATATCTGCATTGTTATTATTACTGCATTGCTATTATTCACAATAGCAGAAGCAGAGAACCCAAGTACCTGTCAGTGGACGGTGGACCAAGGACCACAGTATGGATTCCAGTGGATAATGTCCAGCCTTAAGAGAGACATTACCTTCTGCCACAACACGGATGAGTCAGTCACATTAGGTTTGTTGAAGTAAGCCCAACACAGAAAGGAAAATGGTACATGGTCTCATTTATATGTGGAATCTAAAAATAAATTCAAATACACAAGTTAGAGTACCAAGCACTGGTTAGCAGGGTTTGGAGTGGGGAGGAAACAGGAAGAGGTGGGTCAGAGGATACAAAGCAATAGATTGTAGGATGAACACGTTAGTGACTACACACAACGTGAAGGCTATAGGCAAAAAGGACTTGAGCTACAGAGGGAATCCATGACAAATAGTTGATTTTAGCTGTTCTTGCCACAAAAACTAATAAAACAAATGGGTAACCATGTGAGATGTTAGATATGCTAGTTTACTTCACAACAATTACCTTTTTGCTATAGTATACATCCCATGACATCAAGTTGTGCACCTTAAATATGCCCAATAAAGTTCATTTTAAATAGATAAGTAAATAAATAATTGTGTATATTTCCTACTTGAGATCATTTGAAAAAAGATGAACAAGAAAACGGGCACAAGGTAATTCAGGCAAGAAAACAGACACCTGCCTGTAGGTCTCCCTCCCCAACTAACTGGGTCTAATAAAACCAGCCAGTAGGAACACAATCCTCTAAATAATGATAGAAAACTGTGCTACCATTGCTAGCCACTCAAGGGCAGTATCTCACGGAACTGTGAGCCAGCTCACATGGCAGCATGGTAACCCAGAGGATAACCATGAAATCACCAGGCACAGGGACAGCCAGACGTGTACACTGGAACCGCCTTCCTGATGGGGCCCAGGGCCACGATGCGGGTTCAGTTCAGTGGGCTCCACGCACCAGACTCAGCAATCAGTGCTGCTGACCCCTCGCTGGTCAGTTTGTGCGTGCCAAGAGTGAGCCCATTCTCGCTCAGCCAAGTGTCCACAGTGGACTGGCCTGGAGCTCATGCTCAGCATTTGCTTTAAAGTATCAATTGACAAATAAATAAAAGTTATTCAAACAGTTGACAATACACTTGAACCTGAAAATGTAATTTAAAAAAAATTAATCAAATGAAATATTTATGTATAGTAGTGTGGAAGGAGTAATTTGCAAAGTGAAGTGACAAAACCACAGCACAACCACAGGGAAGAGCCAGAGGCCGAGCAGAGGGAGCTGCTGGGAAGTGGGCTGGATCAAGGCTGGCTCGTGCTGTGTTTGGAAGGGACCCTGGAGGCTCCTCTACCACTGTGGCCTGGCCACTTGTATCAAGCTTGCACTCATTTCTTCACTGACCTGATTGGCTTGAAGAGGTTACCAGAGAAACCAAAAAGCCAAAACTCTGGATTGGTGGCATCAAGCTACCAATATCCCAGTTCTAATCCAGCACTTTCCCACCTGTTAAAATCTCTCATCTGCTAATATTCTTGCTTCTGGGCTCTGCTCAGTCATTGAAATATTTGCACCAATATTTGATTAAACAGATCTCTTGAGATTCACTGAATATGGTTTGCATGTGACAATCAGAGAAGAGAAAGGGATAATCCATTCTGGGCACTCAGTTAACAGAAAGAAAGTAGGGGGTAAGTTCAAGAATAAAAGGAATGAGACAAACATTTTCAAAAGCGTGCTCAGAAAGAGAAGGGTGATTACATAAGGATATGAGAGTTAGAGGAGAGACTTCCTGCTGTCACCTGACCATGGTCTCCCAGCTCAGGGCCACCCCATGGTCTCCTGGGACCTAGCCCTGCCCAGCGGGCAGTCCCCAACTCACCTGGGGAACACCTCGTATTGAGTACAGAACTGCCAGGCTGAAAGGGGGCTCTTGACTCGGCTGTCTGAAGCAACAAGAATGAGCCACCTTCTCCTTCCCTCTGATAGGACACCAACTATTCGGAAGCAGTATCTTGTCGCCCTCCTACCTGTGGGAGTCTGAGCAGGCTTTCCCCTCGGTTCCCATGCTCAGTCCCCAGTGGACGTGGTTTTCTCCTCTTCACCCGCATGGACGTGGTGGCCCCGCCTGCAGATGACACCACCCTGGACCGGCCCTCCAGATGTAGGCTGTGCCCTAGACACCCGGCTGGACACACGGCTGCCACCCTGGTGGCCATCCTTGTCATTCTGCTCATGTGGCTTTGCCCAGGCTGCCGAACCTGCCACACGCCCCCATGTGAAGCTGAACTTCATTTAAGCCAGTTCAGGTTCGTAGCTCAAGGTCGCAGCAGGCTCCACTAGTGAGCACTCCTCCAGAGACACTGGATCCCAGAGCTCCCCACCCCACCTCAAAGACCCCAGGCCCTGCCGATCCCTTCCCATCCCTTCAAGGGGTTCTCCTGGTGACCCTGCTCTTCAGTGATCATTGAATAACAGATTGCCATTCTGAGAAGCTGTGACCTCTCCCGCACTCAGTTTACCTCTGACATCACCCATCTGCAGCTTGCTTGCACCCAAGGAGCTGGTGACTGAGAGAGAGCCACCTTTCCAACCTGGGACTCCCTGGCCAGCTCTGCAGCCGGGCTTCTTGCAAGTTCGTGCTCTCTGGGGCCCTCACAATACCTCGGGAGGTCCTACCACCTCTGGGAGCCCATCTGTCAGATGCTGATGGTATGGCATCATCCCATGTGTGTGGGAGGGGCTTGGCGCAGACCCCCTCCCGGAAGTTACCTGGATCAACCAATCACAAGCTCCCGGGTGTGCATGTGTGTCCCTGATGATGCAGGGGGCGTGTGCACTGCCCTGGCCTCTCGGCCTGCAGATCTGGTCCTCAAGGAAACAGCCCGAGATCACCTTCCTCCGTGCAAAGATTCACAGAATTTCATCAAAATTCATCTCCAAAGATGAAAATTACTGAAAAGTGTCTGTTTCAAGCTGGAGTTTGAATCAGATGGTTTCTCTGAAGTGAAGCAGTTCCAGTATCCTAATTTTTCCTGGCATAATTTTAAAGATTAATGCTCTTCCCTCCCCACCCCCAAGGAGAACTGATCATTTATGAAGATTTATGTCTATCATATTCAGGAGCAGCTCTGAGTCGGGGTGGATATTTTTTACATAAGTGTAATTATATGTAAGTGCTATAATTTAATTACCATGATTCCTTCCCTATTGATTTCAGATACTCACTTAGGGCCTGCAGATACGCTGTGTGCCGCTGACGGACAGGCTCGTCTGTCTGAGTGCCCGCGGACGCTGCGCAAGACAGGAACAATTGCTCGTTAAAGAATATCAAGGAACTTCCTTCCAGGAGGCAGTAAAGTAACTATTTTAAATTAAGGACCAGATTTCCAGGTAAAGAGGCAGAATAAAGCATGATCACAGAATGTTACCAATGCAGCATTCCAGGAAGAAAAGGCAAAGGGCAGAACATACACATGCAAATCAAATACAAAGAACAAATTGATACATAAACTAGGTCACATTGCCAGCAGCAACCATTCAAGAAAATGCGTGAGGGTAGGTGGGCAACGAAGACTGAGGACCACGGGGTGAACACTTTGTTTCTATCCCTGCCTCCAAAAAGCAGCACCCAAATGTGAGTTGGTCAAATCCTCAGAATCCGCCTGCTGCCCTCTGGTTTGAGAAGGGGGCCTGGATATGAACAAGGTGGGCGAGACCCGAGGGGGAAGTCCCGCCCTTCAATGGAGACATTCTGGAGACCAGGAAGGGCAACCGAGACTGGGGCAGGAGTGCCCGAAGGTCACTCTCTGGGCTTGGAAGTCTCACCAGAGGGGCAGCTGGGATGGACGTCAGCACCAGATGGAAACAGGCTCACAGGCGGATGGATTGTCTCCACCAGAATCAAGTTCTAGAAGTGCAGGGATGCTGTCTGCCATTATCATGGCAGAAATCCCAAGGCCACAATGGAATAAATAATATATGAATGACAATAACCAGTTATTGAAATGAAAGGAAAACATGCAAAACCTACAATAGGTTGGGATTAAAAAAGACGTTTTTGAGAAATAGCAATAAAGACCTTTATCTACTTCTCATTAAAGAAAAATTCATTAAAAGAAAGAAATCAATATAAAAGAACCTCAAAAATAAGTTCATAAAAGGAAAGATGTGAAGGAAGACACCAAAGTACATCATGTGATCAATTTGTTTCCGTAACTGAAGAGTAAACATGATACAGAATAATTATATTAACAACCCATGAATACAGACACATCTTATCCACAGTCAACAGATGCTGAGACTTTGAACTGAGTTACAGTAATAAATTTTGGGTGCATGTTTTGGAAGTTGTTCTAAAAAACTATAACATTTAATTAAACTAGTACAACTTTCCCTTAAAATTGATGACTTCATTGTTAGGCTACTGTCAGGCTTTTAATATTCATCTGTATTAATTGTATCCGAATTCACCCGGGAGCATTCTGGATCAGAGACAGGCTCCTGATTAAATGTCCCACAGTAAGCAACAACTGGGCTGCCTCCTCCTTCGCCGCTCCTCTGTGAGGAGACCCCGTGGAATTCTTCCAGAACAAGCAGCCAGACACTGCAGGCCGGGGCAATGACCTGGGCCCTGCTTGGCCTTGGCTGGGCTACCACATAGCTGGCCCGAGGCGGATCTGCTTCTGCGAGGTCCCTGCGGTGGGACAGAAGTCCCTCAGTCCAGCGAGGGAGACCGTCCTCCGTACTCTGGGTGGCCCCACAGGTCAGCTGGGAGTCCCAGAAGAACTAAGGCTCCTGAGGAGCCACGTGTGGACTGCTGGGTGCCGACTGGCCTGCCCGCCAGGGTCCAGCTTTCAGAGCCAGCCCTGTGCTGTGGAGGCCGCAATGCCGTCACACCGGCCACGGGCACACAAGGCTGTGCACACTCTCCCTGGCTTCTGGGCCCTTGGGTCTTTTCCTGATGGCAGAGACTCTGGTACTGAGAGGGGTGAGGCCGCAGCAAACACCAAGAGCCACGGACACTGTGGTGGAACTAGAAGATGGCCAGGGCTGGAAGACTTTCAAGGGATCACAGGGACAGCCAGGTGGCCTCGGAGAGTCTGTTGGTGGAAAGACGTTGAGGCACCTGTGGTGAGGCCCAGGGAGAAGTGAGGAGGTGCTGTTGAAATGGCCTTCCCTCGGCTTCCAGTCCATCCTCTGCACAGTTCTCAGCACAGGCCAGACCAGTGGCCTCTGGTCACACCCTGCAGTGGCTCCTGTCACTCAGGAAACCCCGAGTCCTGTCATTGGCTCACCAGCCTTACGAGCACTGATCCTGGAGGGTCTAGACCTCTCTGGCCACCCTTCCTCCTGCTCCTCCTGCTGCCCCGCTCAGCCCCCGCCCTCCTCCTGCTGTCCGTGGCCAGGCAGGGCACTCCTACTCAGGGATGAGCCCCAGGGTTTTCCCTGCCTGCAGAATCCACTCCCAGACAGCGAGCTGCCCCTCTCCTCCTCTGGTCCTGGGTCAGCTCTTCACTGCACAGTGAACCCACTGACCCTCCCACCCAGAACTGCAGTGGTCCCTCCCGCAGGTCCGGTTCCTGTGCACTGCTGAGCACTTCAACAGGAAGCCCTCTCTGAGAGTCTACCGTACAGTTGTGTGTTCACTGTGACTGATTCCTAGCCTGTCTTCCCCACTAAACTTAAGGCCAGGAATCATGTTGCTCGCTAGCAGTGCCTTGTAATTGGTGAACACATGGTAGATACTACAGTAAATCCAAGAAGTGAATGGCTGCATTGTTCTCAAAAGTTGAGACTCATATCAGATAATAGAAACTTTTCTGTTGGCTATGAGCTGTGTCTGTATCATTTCAAAGGGACCCATTCCCATTAGTTCTCTGAAAAGAGAATGAGTGACATCTGACAACTGTAAAATGTGCTTACCTTTGGTTTGCAATGTCTAGGATTTTCTTTGGAAGCAATGATTGCTGAAGTTGGAAAGGTGGTTGCATGAGTCTGTTCACTGCTGTGCTCTTCACAGTGATGAAACCTGGGAGAAGCAACCGTTAGGACTCCAGTTACACGGCACAGTCAGTAACACAGTGCAATCCCGCACAACAACGACAAAACCCAGCCCTGACCCGAGGCGGTAACAGAGAAGTGGAGAGAAGGATCAGATGAAGAGCATCCATGATTTCTTTATAGATTTTCTAAGACTTTTGATCTGCGGAATTGGTAGATAAACTTGATATCAAATCATAAGGAACAATTTCTGGTGGACATTTTCAGTTGGAAGATGAGAATTTTAATTTGGATGTGTTAAATGTGAAACACCTAGGACACATTTGTTTTGGGTCAAATTTTGTCTCCCCAAAAGACATGCTGAAGTTCTGACCTTCCACTTCGGTTAGTGTTACTTTACTTAGAAGTAGGGTCTTTGCAAAGATAATTAAGTTAAAATGAGCTCATTGGGGTGGGCCCTGGTCCAATGGAATGGTGTCTGCCTGGAAGAGGTGGTGACAGAGCGGGGAGGAGGAGGCCCAGTGACGCATCCGTAAGCCGGGGTTTCCAGTGTGGGCAGAGCAAGAGAAAGCAGGCATCACGTACCCTGGGTCATCAGAGGGACGTGGACCTGCCCACACCTTGACATCAGACTACAGACGAGGGAACCGTTAGAGAGTAAATGTTGGTTTTGTTAAACCACCAAGTCTGCAGTAATTTGGAAATCAATGCAGTGAAGAACAAGAGCAAACGGTCATTTCCTGCTTATGAAGTGAAAGGAGCCAAAGGTTTGCCATGTATCCTAAAAGATCCATCTGCTCCAGGCCTCTGGCACGTGAGGAAAATCCCTCACCACACAGCAGTCCACATATCTCCAGTTTTATGACTACAGGTGTCTCCATTATTCTGGGCTTTGTTCAACCATAGGGACCTTTGGGCAATAACTCTTTGGCCCCCTTGAAGACATTAGAGAAGTTTCATTATTACCTTTGTAGACCAGAGTCCTTGGCTAGACAGAGGGCTTCATATCAGACCCCAGGACACAGGAAGCTAGGGCTTTCTCAAGAACACCAGGAAATACAAAAGGTTTATTTCTCCACAGGTATATTTGGCTAATAAAAACTGGCAACAAAAACAAGATTAAGTAAGTTTGATAAGTTTGTACAAAGCATATTTTCACAGGGAATAACTGGAAATTAATAAGAAGACATGAAAAATTCTCTAATTATTCAAAAATTGGGTATTACATGTCAGGAAATTGATGACCCAAAGAAGAAATTATTAAATAAATTATAAAATAGTTTAAACTAAGTTAAATAAAAGCCAGTAGTAAAAAAAAAAAAAAAGTGTGGATGCAATTAAAACAATGCTCTGAGGAAAATTTATGGCAATGAAATGTTTACATTATAAAAGAAAAAAATGTCTCAGATCAATGGTGTAGGTTTACTCATTAAAATATCAAAGAAAAGAAGAGAAAAATTAAACCTTAAGTAAATAGAAGGGACATAAAAATAAGAGTAGGAATAAATAAATAAATTAGAAAATAGATTGACAAATCAAAAAACAAACAAACAAACAATAAACAAAACCCTCTTCTCCAAACAGAAAATGTTAATACTACTGCACTCAGAAGAAATGAATAATGAGATGATCATCATGTCAGGAGTGAAAAGGGAGACATCACTACAAATCCAACAGAAATAAAATAGCAACAGCATCGAGAAAGAAGAAACACACCTGTTATGAATGTCAGGAACACAGAAGATGATACCACTAGATTTTCTTACACATAAAAAGAAGATTATGGGAAAAGTTCATACCAATAAACCTGCCAAATTAAATGAAATGAACAAATATTTTGAAATATACATGTAACCTAAATTTACAGTTAAAACTCATTGCTATCTTAAAAAAATGAATTCCAGGTTCAGATGGCTTCACTGGTAAATTCTCTCGAACATTAAGATAAGAAATAATAAGAAGTCTCAAAAATTCTTACAGAAATTAGAAAAGAATGCTTTTCAAGTTTTTCTTTTTAATTCAGCAGTAAGCTAACTCAAAACAAGATTAAAAACATTACAATAAAAGAATTCTGCAGATCAATGTCTTATGGATGGAAATTCAAATCTCATTAACAAGATCTTTATTGAAGCTAATATATCAATATGTAAACAGGAGAATACATCACGGTGAAGTGAATTAATATTTTTAAATTAGTATTTCTGCATGGGATTGTAATCAGCTAACAAGACTCTTCCAAACTTAGAATGAAAAAAAATTCAAAGCATCATCAAATTCATACCTCCTTCGTCCCCTGGGGAACTGAAGATGCACAGAAAACAACTCACAAAATTGAAGGAGAGATGGATGCCTTTGGGCAGGAGGGAGACTTGCCCCATGCCTACCTGGGACAGGTGCAGCCAGACACAGTGGGAAGGGCAGAGTGGTCAGCACACACCTCGGGGAGAGCTATCTGCGGCCTGGGGGCACCATGTAAAATCACCAGGGCTTCTGGAAATTGCAGGAGTCCACCGTCCCTTTCAGAATCTTTCTCCACAGTCCTCACCAGGTGCTGAGAGAGAAAGAGAGAGAGTGAGAGAGGGAGAGAGAGAGAGAGAGAGGGAGGGAGAGAGGGAGAGAGAGAGAGAGGGAGAGAGAGTTGCGATGTGCTGCAGCCTGTGGGTCAGGGAAAAGTCACCCAGAAGCATTCCTGCTATCTCCCTATGTTAAAAGATGCTTTATTCTGTGGAGGCAAAGGCAACATCTCAGTTTGTTCATGCTGCTGTAACAAAATACTTGAGACTTGGTAATTTATGAAGAACAGAAATTTATTTCTATGGTTCTGGAGTCAGGAGTTCAGGAGGAGGGTCCAGCAGATGCAGTGTCCTGTGAAGCTCTCTCTGACTCCTAGAAGGGGCTTTGTCGCTGCATCCTCCTCAGGGAAGAGCCCTGGGTCCTCTGTCCTCTTGTGGCATAAGGTGGCAGCAAGAGCCAGACCCAGTGTGAAGCCTTATGGCGGATGCGCGAATCCCACTCAGGAGGGGAGCTGCCTGGCTGAGTCGCCTGTGAAGACCCCGCTTCTCCATGCTGTCTTCTTGGCCACAGCCTCTCACCACGCGGTGTGGAGGGGTCATTTTCAAACACAGCAGCCACACACAGTCTCACCCAGGACACCAGGGAAACTGCATCCTGAGGAAAGGGGCAGGAGCCATGTGCCCCTGCCAGAGGAGACCACGTCTGTGCGCTGGACCCCAGACTGACCAGGAGGTGGCGGGACTGAGAGGACGAGACCCTGAGGCCAGGCTCCTCGCGCTGCTTAAGACAAGGTTGGTCAAACTCAGCGCTGGACTCCCCACAACCTGCCAAGACAGCAAACTTCAAGGCAGCAGAAGCGCGACTCTGCATAAAGGGACACAGGAGGGGACAGGAATGTGCCAAGAGACCCACTCTGAGGGAGGAGCGGTGGGAGGACAGAGGGAGGGGCAGAGCAGAGACTGTCAGACGGGCGTCAGCCGAGGAGCCTGCAGCGTGCCCACCAAGGTCACTGCCACGGTAGCAACTTGAGGCCCCCTTAGTGTCAACCAGGGAACTCAGACCCCACATCACATCAAAGGCCCACCCAGGAGGAGGGCCGTGCTCGCGTCCATTCACAGAAGCCATTTCCCTTCAGTTGAGGTCTAACTTTCAACAAAAATTCACGAAAATAAAGAAAACACTCCAAAAGGACAGAGTGCCACGAGAACCAAGCCCCAAAAATCCAGATGGTGGAAATATCTGAAAAACAATTCCAACTAATGACAGGGAATGTCATTACTGGTTACTGGTGCAATGGCAAAGGCGGGCCACATCAGGTGGCTGACGTCACCAGAGGCGGCTGCCACGGCAAAGTGTCACAAACCTGGTGGCTTCAAAAAGCAGAATGTGCTCTCCCATCTGGAGGCCGGAAGTCCGGGTGTCACCAGGGCTCTGCCCTCTGGAGACTCAGGGAGAACCCTCCCCCTCCCACTTTCCCAGGCTCCTGCATTCCTGGGCTGTGGCCACATCATCCCGACCCCTGCTCCGTGTTCACCCGTCCTGTGCTGTGGCCGGGTCTTCTCTGCTAGATCTCTGTGCCTCACAAGGGCTTTTCTCTTTGAACCTAGGGTCCCTTGTAGAGTTCAGGATGACCCCACTTCAAGATCGTTAACTTAGTTACGTCTGTGAAGACTTTTTTCAAATAGGGCCACATTCACAGGTTCGGCTTATATGTATCATGGTGGGAGGTCACTTCCTGAACCACCACAGGGAGAGAGAATCAAATGGAAACACTATAAATCAAAAACCACAGCTGAGATGAAGGTGCCTTCCAAGGGCTCGTCAGTAGGTGGATGGTACCTAGATAAGAAATGAAATTTTAGGTTAGGTCAATGAAAAATATCCAAAGACAGTAGCAAACGGCTTGAAATATTTGTAAATGGCATCCCAGAAGAAAAGGGAGAATAGTGTAGGAAAAGTAAGAAATGATGTCCGAGAATTTTCTAAAAAATGTAGATATCAAAGATAATACTGTGCAAAACCACCTTCCTCAAAGTCACAGCAAAACAACATGTGCACACACACACACACACACACACACACATTCACCCAGTTGCCAAAAGTAAAATCAAACAAAAATATCTTGAGAGACCCAGAGTAAAAAGGCCCCCCACACTGAGACTCAATGATGAGAAACTGAGAAACGGTGACAAGAAAGGTGACAGGCTAGAGAGGCCACGAAGCAAAACATTTTAAAGTCCCGAAAGAAAAACATGAACTGCTTCTTCAACTGAAAATATCTTTCAAAAATAAGGATTTCCCCCTAAAAAGATTTCCCCTAAAAACCAAAACTAAAATTTGGGGAATTTATTGACAGCAGAATATATATATATATTTTTGGTATGCATATTTATGATCCATATATATGATTTTTAAATTTTTTTATTAAAATCTTTTTTATTTTTACAGACTGCATTTTGATTCATTGTACGCACATGGGGTACAACTTCTCATTTCTATGTTGTACACGATGCAGATTCACGCCCTTCCTGTAATCATACCTACACGTAGGGTAATACTGTTTCATTCTGCCGTCTTTCTGTCCCCCACCCCGCCCACCCCATTTTCCTCTACACCATTCCAGGTTCCTTCATTCTTCTCTTCCCCGCCACCCGCCTCCTTATCCCCCCACACCCCCTCGTTATATATTGTCATGCACTTATCAGAGATTTTAAAGTAGAGGAAGCATAATATTTGACTGAAAATTGGGACTTACGAAGAAGAGTACTAGAAATGGAATGGATAAGGGACAGATGATGTTCTTTTTCCTTGTTCCTAGATCTTCCGCGACACTGCGGGGTCTGGAGGAGGCAGCACGCGGCGTGTCCACGCTGCAAGGCCAGAGCTGTTGGATGTGGGCACTCCTCATGGGAGGTGGCCCGACATTATTTGAAGGTAGATTGATGACGAGATGACCACCTGTTTAAGAAAATGAGAAATAAACATGGGTCAACATAAAAGCTAAGACGCATCATAAAACGCTTTAACTCAAGAGAAGGAACGCAAACTTGGAAGAAGTAAACCAAGCTGGCTAGAGGAAGCAGGCAAGGCCACGGCGACGTCCGCTTTGAGCAACCCGTCCCAGTGAACAGGGCCATCTACTTCCGGTCCTCTCCAGATGGCGCAGCCTTGGCTCCCTCTGCTGCTCCCAGCTAAACATAAGCAGGAATCCCCTGAGAAGAGGCAACCGGAGAATCCCAAGGGGAAACGGAAGCAACCAGCTGGGGCCCAGAGGGGCTGGGCAGCAGGTGCCTTAGGATCCTCCGCCAGCAGCAGAAGGCCACGCAGGCCCAGCATGTCCTGCCTCAGTCTCACAGGGAGGCAGCCCAGGGAAGGCCTCCTGCCCGGTCAAGCAGGACCTCAGCAAGCTACAGACCGGGGGAGACGACACATCCCACGAAGGGGCATCTTGACTAGGAGAAGAACTCCAAAACTCAACGGCCAAAAAGCTCAGTCCAATCAGAAAATGGGCAACACATACGAGCAGACATTTTACCGAAGAAGGTGTGCAGATGGTAAATAAGCACATGGAAAGATGTTGAACGTCATGAGCCACCGGGGAAATGCAAACTGGAAGTATAGCAAGCTACCTCTATGCACCTATTAAGGTGAAGAAAGCAAAAGTGACGGGACCAACTGTTGGGAGGGTGCAAGGAAGCTGGACGGCTCTTACACTGGTGGTGGGCACGTCACGGGCAGAGTCATCGTGGAAAAGGCAGTTTCTCATCACACGAAATTGCATTCTTGGACAATTATTCCAGAAAGTGAAAACTCTGTGTGAACACCCATTGCAGCTGTATCAGTACCAGTTAAACACTGGCAACAATCCAGACGTCACTCAAGGGTGAATGCCCGAGCAAATGCTGGCACATGCCTACCACGGAATACTACTGAGCAACCAACAGGAGCTATGGGACGGAAACTGAGAAGGACTCACGGAGTTCTGCTCAGTGAAAGAAGCCAATTTCCAAAGGTGACATACCCCATGATTCCACGTAGATATATTTTCCTGAAATAACAATACACCAAACATGCAGACCAGATTAGTGGTTACGAAGGGTCAGGGATGGCACGGGAAGAGGGGAATGTGCTCGAGGTTAGGGAAGAGCCACAGGGTCCTTCGCAGATAGTGAACCTCGAGGGTCCTGCCTGCAGCGGTGGTGGATTCACAGCTGTTTAGCTGTTTCCTGCTAAAAATGAAACAGGAAGAGAGGCGTGAGTGCAATTAAAATGAGAGGAAACCGGAGAAGATTCCTGCATTGTAACAATGTCAATCTCATCACTCTTTCTCTCATTGCACTGAGTTTTTCAAGATGTTACTATTAGGAAAAAACGTGGGTAAAAAGTACAGGAACCTGGTTGTATTATTTCTTAGGTCAGTGCATGTGAATCTACAATGGTCTTAAAGCACTCAGCTAAAAAAATGGGACTTTCCGATCGCACCAGCTGTGGAAAACCAGACTGTCAAGTGGGCTGCAGAGGAAACTGTTTCCACATGCATGGTCAACAGGCAGGTCACTTCAAGTACAAGATGTCAATAAAGTAAAATGAAAGAGAAATAGAAAGATACACCTTGAAAACTCTCAAAGACAGTGGCCCTCCATGTGGAGGTCAGAGGGAGCACTAGAGGAGGTTCATCATCAGGGCTGAGAAGAGGACTTCTGCAGGAGGCCCCCGGAGCCTCTCTGTGCACTCGACAGTAACCCTCAGGACACTAGCGGAAGCTCTGGAACGATGAGGGGAGAGAAAGCCCACCACTCTTGGTGGAGGCCTCAGGTTCCTCGGTCCTTGATAGAACAGGGGACAGAAACCAGCAGGGGGACAGTTTGTATCAGCATTCAGAACCAGTCAGACCTAACGGACTGTGTGAAAGACACCACCCGACAGCAGAAGGGCACATAGGACGTCCACCAGCAGGCACCACACCGGGGATTCCACACCTGTGACAGGTTAAAAGGAACAGGAATCATGTAAGGAGTGTCCTTAGACTCTGATGGAATCAACCTAGAAATCAACGAGAAAGATTTTAGAAAATTTTCACATATGTAGAAATTAGCACATTTGTAAATAATCCTAGTCACAAGAGAAATTAGAAACTATGTTAATCATTATTATTGGTTTTGGGTTCTGGGAATTGAACCCAGAAACTCTTTACCACTGAGCTACCTCCTCAGTTCTATTTATTTATTTATTTCGTTTCGGGTCAGGGTCTCGCTAAGTTGCTCAGAGTCACACTAAGTTACCCAGGCTAGCCTCAACTTGAGGCCTCCTGCCTGTACCTCCCGAGTTGCTGGGATCCCAGGTGTGCACCACTACATGCAGCCAAAATAATAAATGAAAAGACATGCTGACATAGCACAAATTTGCATGTAACCAAAGCAGTGCTTGAGAAAAATTTATATTAAATGTTTACATTGCAAAAGCAGATCTCATACCAGTACTACATGATTTTAACTTTAAAAATAAGGGGAAAAAAGAACATATTACAAACACAAGCATAAAAAGGAAATAAGGTATGAGAAAATGTGATATTAAATGAAGAGAAAATGACATGAAAATTTGGTTTTTTGAAAATATGAATACAATCAGTAAACCAAAAGCTGTACAGACCAGGGAATTAGAGAAGAGGGGCCAGAGTTATGCCCTATCCACAGACCCTGCGCACACAGGCAGGGGCACCACAGATGACCTGGGCCCGGAGAGCCTGCAGCTTTCTTGAGCTGGGCAGTCTTTTAGAACCAACTACCAGGAACCACTCAAGGAGAGAGAGACGGCCAGCAATGTCCTCTAACTGCTGAGATGACTAAAAGTTTTCAGAAAGGAAGGAGGGAGGGAGGGAGGGAAGGACGGAAAGAAGCAAGGAGGGAGGAGGCAGGGAGGCAGACAGGCAGGCCCACACCCAGAACTTTTCACTAGTGAGTTCTAGCAGACGTGTCAAGAGGGAATAATAAAAACCCCACAGAAATCCTCTGGAAAGGAAAAGAGAATGATTGCTTCTCAATTCGGTTGGTGAGGTTACCTTTACCCTGCTCTCAGGAGAGAATAGGAACTGCATATAAGAACAATTCCAAGGACTAACCAGTCATTTTAGGACATAGGGCAAAAGTACTGAGGAAAGTGTCAGCAAATTGAACCCAGTGATTTAAAAATGGTTGGTGCATCATGACTTAACCGCCCACCCCAGATGCAGTACTGTCTCAGTATTCAAACTTCAGCAAATATTAGCAGAGTCAAGTACCAAGCCATGAGGTACCATTACCAACAGACCAGAAAAATAACTAAGAGATTATTTCAACATGCGCACCAGAGACACCTACCATGCATGAGGGACAAGGACCATGCAAAAGCTAGGAATAAGGGGACATCCCTCCATCTGGTTAGGGGCAACCAGGAAGGCAGGCAACGCCAAGCTCAGGTGTGTAGCGGTTTCCCCCCGGGGTCAGGTCAGGAAGGGGCCCTCGCACACCAAAGTCCTACAAGTACAGCGAGTCAAAAGGAAAAGAGCCAAACATGGAAAAGAAGACTCACACCTGGGTTGACCTGGCCCTCTACACAGAAAATCTCAAGGGTTTAAAAAACTTATTTTTAAAAAAACAAACTTTCAATAAGTTGATATACAAAGGTTGAGTATCCAAATGGAGCATGCAGGGGGTGCCACAAAATATGTGTAGGATCCATATTGTAGAAACTAAAATAGTGGTAGTAAAAGAAATCAAAGATGAACTCAGAGTTGGAGAGACATTGCATGTCCATTCAGAGGAAGACATAATAGAGTCGAAACACAATTTCTCTGTAAATCAGACTACAGCTTCATTGCTCTCAACCAAAATCCAGGTAGGCTCCTTGTAGATGTTGATAATCTTATTCCAAAGTGTATGGAAATGTAAAGCAACTAAAACAGCAAGTAGTTACTTAAAAAACAAAATTGGAGGTTCACCTTAACCAATATTAAGATGTACTCTAAGTTGTAATAATTAAAACAGTGTGGTACTGGAGAAAGGATAGACACAGAGATCAATGGAAGAGACTGGAGCATAAATAAACAGCTCCAGCATGGTCACCTGATTCTAGGTAGAAGGACAACTCATTGCAGAAAAGGTAGTTTTTTTGTCAATGATGCTGAAAACAGTTTGACTTGTAAATACAAATTAATGAACATCAAACTAAATCTCACTTTTCTTTAATAATAAATTCAAAAATGAATCATAGATTTAAGTATGAAACATAAAACCATATCACATTTAGAATAACACATAGGAGAATTCTCCATCACCATGGGTTAGGTGAAGAGTTTTCATATGATATCAAAAGCATGATGCATGTAAGAAAAAATTAATGAATCGGATTCCATAAATATTTATAGTTAGAAATTTTCTTTTCAGAAAACCTAGGAATAAAGTCACAGATTTGGAGATATTGCAAGAGATATATTCATCAATTGTACCTAGATTCTATAAGAAGCTATCAAAATTCAATAAAACAAAAATTCAAATGAAAATAGCCAAAATTTCCTGGAGAAATGTCACTAAAGAAGCACATTTAATTGATAAACACATAAAAAGATGTTCAACATCGTTCCCTGCCAGGAAAATTCACAGCAATGCCACAGTGGGCTGCCACTGAGTGTCTACGCCCAAGTGGCTGAAGTAGATAGGGACAGCAGCACCCTTGACAGGGACGTGCAGTGGCTGGAACCCTGGTGGGTGCCTGGTGTGAGTGTCAAGTGGCATTGTCATTATGCACAGAAGTTGGCAGTTTCTTAGGATGTTAAGAAGTCTTTCACCCTGAGACCCCGGAGCCCTGCCTCCAGTGACCCAGGGGAAGGCGAGGCAACACAGCAGAAACCTATGTTCACAAGAAAACCTGGACATGTGAGTTTAATGTAGGGTTATTCATTTCTACCCCAACGGAAAGCCCAAATGTCTCTTGAAGGAATGGGCTGGAGATGCTGGGATGCACACCACGGAGGGAAGACCACGTGGGAACATGGTCGAGCGAGGACTTGGAAGCATCCAAGATGGTCGTGCCAAGGGAAAGGAGCCCATCTGGAGGGCTTCCCACTGTGTGCCTCTGTGCGCCTCACATCCTGGCAAAGGCAGACACACAAAGACAGAGGGCGGACTGAGACGCCAGGACGCAGGGCGGGAGATCTGGGGTGGAATTGCTACCTTGTTCCCAGTTGTGGGTCCTAGCAGTACACAGGAGCTGGAGTACATGGACTTACCCAGCAACAAAAGTGCCTCTGTTAGTAATGCACTGTTCAGCGATTGCAAAATAGCCAGGACTTATGGTAGCAGTAGCTAATCACTTCCAAGTCTTGCTCACCACGATAATAATGTCTTTTAAAGCTGTTTAAATACCATTAATATTATTAAATATTAACATTGATTTTTGTAAAAAGGCTCTTTATTTTAAATCATTTATTCACTTATTTTAATTGACAAGTAAAAGTTAGGTATAATCGAGGTGCAGGTCGGGATGTTTCCACATATGCCCAGGTGATGGAGGGTTAATCCACCTCCCTAACATCGACACATTCTTCTTATCTTTTGTGGTGAGAACTTAAATCTGCTCCCCTAGCAATTTTCAAATATACAGTCTACTACTATTAACCCACTGGTGCAGGCAGCCATCTCTTATCTGGCTCCTCCCCAGAGGCGGGTCTTGACCTTGGTCCTGTTCACACCAGTGTCCCTGGTCAGCAGTCCTCTTGCTTCTTCTGAGAGCCTCTCCTCTCTTCTGCAGAGTCTCTCTTATAAACTTTAATTCATTGTATCTCCATTAGTGGAATACTCTCTGTTTTATTTCATTAAAATGCTATTTTCCTTTTGTTCTTTAAACTGAGTTTGGGATTCATAATTCTAGTGTAGATAGTTATTTTTATCTCAGGAATTCGAAGATAATATTTAGAATATTTTCTGAACTCTGCTTATTTTTGAGAAACCTTTTCATTCTACTCTTGTGCATTTGCGAGTGATCTCTCTTTTCTCTGATAGCTCAATTTAGTGGTTTTTTGATTGTTTTGCTTTAAAGATTTATGGTTTTCTTAGAATTCAGCATAGAATTTTCTTTTTAGATTTATTCTACTTTGCTTACACTGTATTTCCTATATTGATATATTTATTTCTTTCATTGCTTCTTAAAAATACTCACCCATTTTTCCTTCCAAGAAATTACTCTTTTTCATCCTCCCGCCTCTGTCTCCCGGGACTCCAATTTGAACTTATTCCATTTTATATTTTTCTTAACTAACATTGTCAATTTTCTCTTTGCTGCTTTCTGAGTAAATTCTTCATGCCCAACTTCCAACTCAACAGTAATCTGTCTATTCTGAACTTTAAGCCATCTACTCAGTTTTTAATCTCATATTTTTCATTTCTAAAAATTATGCTTAGTTCTTTTTCGAGAATTCTTGGACACAGTATATTAATGTTGATTTCTTATTTATTTTTGTTAATTTTTTTATTTCCTTAGTCTCTTAGACTTTTCTACTCCCCATTGATTATCCCAACATCTGAAGTCCATGGGGACTAATCTATGGCTCATTTTTTCTCTTAACTCTCACCAATACTAAAATATCTCATTCATATTATATTGCTTCTAACATGTGGAAATTCTAAGGCTTAAATTGAACTTCTTTTATTCTTAAATTTGTGTTTGCTTCTCTTGGGAATCAATAAGTGCTGCAAACAGGGTCACCTTGGACCCCCTGGAGGGTCCTGATGCAGGACTTCTGAGTTTCAGGTGAATTCTCACCCCACCCACACTCTTTCTGGGTTCCCCAGGAATTGTTTCCTAGCAACCAGCATAGGCGTTTGTCTCTAGAGCAATATTTGAATCTTTATATTTATTTAATTCTCACTTCTCAGGGGTTTCTATCACTTTTTTTGTTTATTTGTTTTCTTTTCCTTGGAGATGTCCTTTATTTTCACTGAACTCAACAAAAGATTAAAAATAAACTTGTAATTTCTCCAGAATCTAGCTACATTCTAGCAGAAAGGGAGCTGAGATCACCCGTCAATTATAAACTATATATAGAAGTGCAGGCCTCACTTCATAACACAATATGGATACTTATCTAAAAGCAAAATATAATAAACTGTAGCATGTAAAGTTTCAAATTTTCTTAATGAATCTCTTTGTCTTTTCCAAAAGAGAAGAGTTACATTTCTTTCCATCCCAACATCAGTGTTGTAAGTTTTGCATGTCTATGTCAGTTTAGGGGGATCTTGGGATTACGATGGAAGCCCCAAAATATTATCACCTCAAATAAGTTTTCATTATCAACATCATCCCTACAACCACCATCAAGCATTTTCTGAGAATGTTTAAGTGCAATTATACAGAAGTAGATTCCATGATCATTAGGTTTAAAAAGATGACAACGTACATGGTCAGTAAAAACATAAAATAAGGGAATGGAAGTGGTGGGGAGGGTTCTGAACGGAGACTGAGAGACTTGTAAGGCCAAGCCCTGGTCCTGGAGCAGGGGTGGCAGCCCGGGCTGCAAGGAGCTCCATGCCAAGCCAGGGCTGCCAGCCGTCACCCTGCGACCCTGAGCCACCCCTGCTCAGGCCTGGTGCACATGCCTGCTCCACACAGCACAGCACCCACGATTTGCAGACCCAAACCTCTCGGGAAGCTGGGACTGCAGTCTAGCAGCAAGGAAATGGAAATGGGGCAGACGTGAGTGGAAATCAGTCTCAGGGGCCAATCAATAGTGCTAGTACTTTTCCAAAACCTGATTAGTATAAATTTAGACCAATAGCATTGACCCAAGTCCCTAGATTAGCACTCCTAGTCATTAACCAGCTATGGTCTCCTCTTGCTCCTGTGAGTTCTGTTTCTATTCCTCACACCTGAGTAAATCCTACTCCTTTCACTCTTGCCATCCTTTGGTGAATTTCATGCTTCAGATTTGTGGGACAAGAACCCAGAAAGAAGTTGGCAGTGAGCAGCTAGGGCCTGTTGCAACACTGAAGGGCACAGCCCACCAGTTAGAGCTGCAACAGGGTGCTCTGTGATAGTGGAGCAGAATCTGGCTTTGCTGGCTGAGACCCTCCCTTGGAGTTGATGCTGGCAGGCATCCTTTGCTGTGATTAGCTGCTAGCACTAAAGTGAAATTTCTGGGCTGCCAAGCCTGCAGCATATGCAAACCCCACCCACTAGCAGAAGCAGAGAATCTTCAGTCTCATCTCAAACTCCAGTTTCACTTGGATCTTGTTTCCAGTGTGTAAGTAACCAACCATGGGGGTGTAATACAGTCATCCAGCTCTGTGCCTCTGGTCCCTCATTTATAAAATAGAGCTGCTGAAACACACAATGTTAAGGGTCTTCTAGCTTTGGCTGCTGTTTGCACTCATGACTCGTGCTTCTCTGCCCCTTTATGGTCCTCAATGTGCATTATTCGTTTGTCTTATCGATAAGGACTTTCTATGTTATCAAGTTCTTACTACATGTTATTCTTTTCTTTGAAGAAAAAAATGCAAGTGTGAGTAAGGCAAATGCTTGCCTGGAGACACCAGCTACCTAACAGGGAAACAGGCACAACCACAGCTCCACGGGGTTGGTGCAGCATTGCCTGCAATAGAAGAGGTCAGAGAACTAGAGAGGTCAGAAGACCTGCTCTGGATGGCCCTGCAGACTCAGGAGTCACCTGGTTTAGTACAATCTGTGTCCCACCATAGAAACAGAAAAGCTGGAGCTGAGACCTGATATCACAGCCACCTGAACTCTGCGTGGAGGGCTGGAGCAGCGAGGAGCCTGCCTCGGGAACTCAGACCCCTGGCTCTCCTTGCCACAACGCATCTTCTGCCAACCTGTGACGTCATAAATCGCTATGGAAGCTACAGGAGCTGGGCATGGCACAAAGACCATCAGGGGTTCGGGGAGTCACCACTGTCTGAAGGACTTTCCTGAAGGGGCAGAGAGGGCAGATGGGAAGTGTGCTGGGCTGTCACACCAGGGGTGAGAAGGCCAGTAAGAGAGTCCCAGGGAGGGACTCATAGTGTCACTGAACATGGAGGGAGGGTCTCAGGGAAGCCAGCAGAGTAGTTCACTTGGAAAACAGCTGCAAAAGAATATCATGGCCAGAATCTAAAGTGGAGCCAAGTCGGGTTTGGCCTGGGGAGCCCTGTGGTGGAGGTGCTTCCTAGTCTTGGGGGGTTTCTGTGCAGCAGGCAGATGCCTTTTAAAGTGGAATTTTTCTTCTACCTTCCACATCACCCCACCACCGTACTTTCACATGAGCTTTTAAAGCAGGTTTCAGATGGCAGAAATCACTGTTTTATTTTATTTTTAAACTTACCCTTCTGAGTATAGCAATGTGATAAAGCTGAAATAGAATGGGCACCAGTGATGGGCTTCTTTCACTAATGCAGTGAGGAACAGCAGGGCAGAATTAGTCCACTGGAGACAGACGCAGCCATGTTTTGAGGCTATAAAGGGTAACAAAACCCAGAAATGGACTCTCATAATAAAACCTGAGGGAATCCTGGCCATTTGGTCCCTTTCTTCTACTAAGAAATAACTCCAGTTCCTGGCTGCTTTCTGGAGATGCGTTGCTTCAGTTGGCTTAGCTGGTAGTTGCTGCAGTGTTTCCATGGAAGGATGGATATTTCCAGAAATGACCCCCTCTGGCACTATGTTCATTACCTCACAACGTGGCAACTGACGTTCACATGCTAAAGAGCTCACGGGGAGCTTTCTGGGGCCTGGACATGGGAGTGCATGGATGCCCTCCTGGGGCACCTGCACGCTGGCTCCGGGGAGCAGGAGGCAGCAGCGGTCCAGCGTTGTGAGCCTGCTTCTCCGCCGGCCCCTTCGCTGTTCGACTCACACCCCTGGGGCACTGGTGCTGCCCCTGAGTGGCTGGAAACCTCAGGCCGGCACTCCGTTGCCAGAGGGGTACGTGATTTCCCTTGCGACTCTAAAGGGAATATGAATTCCTGGGATGAGGCAAGTGTGGGACCCTGTGCTTTGGGAGCAGGCTCCTGCAGTGCAAATTGAAAAAGTCAAATAAAACCCTCTTCCCTGAAAACCCGCTACCTGGTGCTTCAACATCCATCACAAAGCACTGTGGCACTGGCGGGTTTTAAGGCAGGCTGCTGGAAACAGTTGGTGCAGATAACTCTTTCAGGTGGTTTAAAAGAGATTTTAACATGATGGTGATTTCAAGGCAATTCTGCCCAATAAAACGTGAGGGTGAATGATAGTTCACCCTTCACCAGTAATTATTTGTGGTCTTTGTTTCTTTCTCTAATGTTTTCTTCTATACTGGACTGAGGACAGCAAAAATAGTGGGAACTGGAGTAAAGTGTCATTTACAGCCCTGCATCCCAAATGGGAGTCCTGGGCCCCTGTGGGTTGCAATTCCGAGAAAGTCCAGTGAGCTATTTTATCTCCTGTTGTTTATCTCCATCACCTTCCCAGCGCAGTTTCACCTTGGCCTGCTTTTTCCTTCTCCTTTTTAAAGTAGAGCTACTGTCTCCCCAAGAAGAGCTAGGACTGAAAGCTTCTCCTGCGGAGACAGTTTAAAGATCTCCTGGCTTCAAACACCAGCTGTATGTGTGTTGAATTATGAATTCCAGAATTAACTAGCTCCAGAACAGGCTGGTTGACTAAGTAGCCTCTGGACCCTGAGCAGTCCCTGGAGTCCATATGCTTCCAGAAATAGGTGGTCATGTCAGTATCTGGGGCAGGTGCACGCCATTCTTCTGCCACATTGACAGTCCTGTTTATTTCCTATCAGCCAGACACCTGATCTCAACCCTAAGTTGTCCTTGCAATTTGGAAGTCAAAAAAGCTATTTACCGTACAAAGAAGTAAGGAGTTACTGGTTTAAATTGTAACAGCCCACCAACAAATTATTTTTAAAGCTATGCAACACATCATGGTTATTCAGATCGTCATTCTAAAGAGCTATCAGATTTTCCCCTTAGGAATCATAAAAAACAACCTCTGTGTTTGAAGTTTTCTTATATCTCAATTATGGCAATATGCGTGTTTCTTTTCCTTTGTAAAGGTTTAAAGATTAAAAAAAAAAACTTTAAGGGGGAAACATGTTTAAAAACAAAGGAAAGGAACATTTGAAACAGCATTTCCCTGTGAAATGCCTGAAGGTCTGTTTGGGTTAGATGGGCGTAAGACCAGTTTCAGCAATGGTTTCGGGGTGGTCCTGCAGTGTCATCTGGTCGACGAGGAAAGCACCCCAGTAAAAAGGACATTCTTTCTATTTCAAAAGTGATACATGCACACGGTAAAAAAATAATTCCAAGTTAAAGAGCACCTTCTGCCCACCCACCCCAAATGTGGGCTTGCTGAGGCAGGAGGTGGGGGCTCAAGGGAAGCTGAGCCTCCAGCGCCAGGAGCTCGGACTTCACTCAGGACACGGGCACTGGGAGGGATGAGGAGCCCGTACAGATGCACCCTGATTGCTCGCTCTTCCTAGCGTTGGTGGCCGGCTGCTCCTATTCTCCAGCCGGCATAGCCTAAGTAACATAGTGGACATCTAGTTCTCATTACAGTGACCACAGGGCATTTTCGCTTCCCACTATACAGATGTGGAAGCACAATCCTAGATTGTTCTTCAGCCCCATCGCCTCCCAAGGGCTGGTTAGCCCACGTCATCTTTAAATCACTATAATAATGCGAATATTGTCCCATTTGCCAATAGAATCTTTTAAAAACAATGGGAAATATAATGATGACTATATGATTTTGTTTCAAAACCAGATAGTAAAGATGGATGGGAAACAATACGACATATTTCAGTAAACCTGTGCCCCTTGCAGGAGAATGTTGAAAACATCAGGATCAAAGTGCTTTCCTTGCCCACACGTCGTTAGTTGTTTGAAAGCAAGCCACACTCCATTTATGGAAAATTCCTCCGTAGCACTCGGTACACCTCAGCACTGTCCTAAGAGTGCAGATTTGTTAGCTGACTCGGTCCTGATGTTACCCCACTTACTGGGGAAAAGACAAGCCACAGAGAGAAAGGAACTTATCCACAATTGCCCTGCTGGCCTTGGGAACGGAATCCACACAGAAGCACAATGGCTTCGAAGTCTGTGCTTTCCTAGTAAGTCAAACTCAGAGAGACCAGTGCTGCATGCTTTCTCTCCCACGTAAAGTCTAGAAAAACTAAGAAAGCCTTGGAAGTAAAAGGCGGGCTCAGGCAAGGTGGTAAAGGGTAATAGGTAGGTGGGTGTATGCATGCGTGAACACATCACACAGAAACCCATTGTGTGCACAACTAATATGCACTAGTAATGGTAGGAATAAGTCTGATTGTAGCCATTATGCAAATATTGGGGCCATTATTTTCCTCTGGTTTTCCTAGAGTTTCGAACTGCTTATGTTTTTTAAACTCAAGAGATGCAGGCATTCTCTAACGCTTCCTTAAGGTTCTTCAGATTCCGAATCAGACTGGATGAATGGAATCTCTGCCCTGTGCAGGTGTTCCCGGCGACCCCGTGGACTGCCTCTTCTAGTTAGTCCTGGGGCAGCGTCAGCAGACAAGGGAGAGCAGCATGGAGCCTAGCTGCTGAGGCCCTGAAGTCTGCTGCTCAAGACTCCCAAGCCCAGCTGGGAGGGGAAGACTGGATCTTGGCGGCTGGGAATGGAATTTCTTTGCCACGAAGGACACTGCGCAGGACAGCTCTCATGTTCCCTTGAGGGTGCCCCCTACTCTGCTCTGTCCAGTTCTGCTCACGAGGCTGATGCTCAGGCTTCTCTGCCCCTCACCGGCCAGCTCAGTTCCTTGATGGGAGGCGCCCTGGGGACCACAGGTGGGGTAAGTGGAGCTTGAGGAACGTCCCCCAGCTCCTGCTCACAGGGCCGAGGGCTGGCTGAGTGAGGGAACTGGACGGGACGTGGGCCGCTTCAACACTTCTCCCCACTGGAGCTCAGGGGGTTTTCTTTCTTTTCTTTCTCTTTTTTATAACAATGAACAACCTCTTTTTTAAAAACATTTTTTATTTGTAGATGGACACAAAGTTCTTATTTTATTTATTTATCTTTAAGTGGTGCTGAGGATCCAACCCAGGGCCTCACGCATGCAAGGCAAGCGCTCTACCACTGAGCCCCAGCCCCACCCCCTCAAGCGGTTTCCTAAGCCCCAACCTCTGAATGTGACGAGGAGTCGGAGGCACGTCAGCGCTGCATGCACGGAGCTGAGCATGCTCTCGTGAAGACCCTCCGGTGGTGGGGAGGAGGCGGTGGAGTAGGTGCTGCAGGTGATGGGGTGGTCGTGGGCACAGACAGTGACCCGCATGAGTGCAGTATGAGGAAGTACCCTGACCAGACAGGAAGCAATTCCTCTGGTCTTTACAGTCAATTTCTTTTTTTTTTTTTTTTTGCTTTGTACATTTTATTTTATTTTATTTTATTTTTTTATTATTGTACACAAATGGGATATATGTTGTTTCTCTGTTTGTACATGGCGTAAAGGCACACCATTTGTGTAATCATAAATTTACATAGGGTAATGTTTGATTCATTCTGTTATTTTTTTCCCTTCCCCCCCACCCCTCCCACCCCTCTTTTCCCTCTATACAGTCCTTCCTTCCTCCATTCTTGCCCCCCTCCCTAAACCTAACTCTAACCCTAACACTAACTCTTCCCACCCCCCATTATGTGTCCTCATCCACTTATTAGCGATATCATTCTTCCTTTGGTTTTTTGAGATTGGCTTATCTCACTTAGCATGATATTCTCCAGTTTCATCCATTTGCCTGCAAATGCCATAATTTTATCATTCTTTATGGCTGAGTAATATTCCATTGTATATATATATACCACATTTTCTTTATCCATTCATCAATTGAAGGACATCTAGGTTGGTTCCACAATCTGGCTATTGTGAACTGAGCAGCTATGAACATTGATGTGGCTGTATCTCTGTAACATGCTGATTTTAAGTCCTTTGGGTATAGGCCAAGGAGTGGGATAGCTGGGTCAAATGGTGGTTCCATTCCAAGTTTTCTAAGGAGTCTCCATACTGCTTTCCAGAGTGGCTGCACTAATTTGCAGCCCCACCAGCAATGTATGAGTGTACCTTTCTCCCCACATCCTCGCCAACACGTGTTGTTGCTTGTATTCTTGATAATCACCATTCTAATTGGGGTGAGATGGAATCTTAGGGTGGTTTTGATTTGCATTTCTCTTATTACTAGAGATGTTGAACATTTTTCCATATGTTTGTTGATTGTTTGTAGATCTTCTGTGAAGTGTCTATTCATTTCCTTAGCCCATTTGTCGATTGGATTACTTGCATTCTTGGTGTAGAGTTTTTTGAGTTCTTTATAGATTCTGGAGATTAGCGCTCTATCTGAAGTATGATTGGCAAAGATTTTCTCCCACTCTGTAGGTTCTTTCTTCGCATTGCTGATAGTTTCCTTTGCTGAGAGAAAGCTTTTTAGTTTGAATCTATCCCAGTTATTAATTCTTGCTTTTATTTCTTGTGCTATTGGAGTCCTGTTGAGGAAGTCTGGTCCTAAGCCGACATGTTGAAGCTCTGGACCTACTTTTTCTTCTATAAGATGCAAGGTCTCTGGTCTGATTCCGAGATCCTTAATCCATTTTGAGTTTAGTTTCGTGTATGGTGAGAGATAGGGGTTTAGTTTCATTCTGTTGCATATGGATTTCCAATTCTCCCAGCACCATTTGTTGAAGAGGCTATCTTTTCTCTATTGCATATTTTGGGCCCCTTTGTCTAGTATGAGAAAATTGTATTTATTTGGGTTTGTGTCCGTGTCCTCTATTCTGTACCATTGATCCACCTTTCTATTTTGGTACCAATACCATGCCGTTTTTGTTACTATTGCTTTGTAGTAGAGTTGAAGATCTGGTATTGTGATACCCCCTGCTTCACTCTTTCTGCCAAGGATTGCTTTAGCTATTCTGGGTTTTTTATTCTTCCAGATGAATTTCATAATTGCTTGCTCTATTTCTGTAAGGTACATAATTGGGATTTTAATTGGAATTGCATTGAATCTGTATAGCACTTTTGGTAGTATGGCCATTTTGACAATATTAATTCTTCCTATCCAAGAACATGGGAGATCTTTCCATCTTCTGAGGTTTTCTTTAATTTCTTTCTTTAGTGTTCTGTAGTTCTCATTGTAGAGGTCTTTCACCTCTTTTGTGAGATTGATTCCCAAGTATTTTATTTTTTTCGAAGCTTTTGTGAATGGGGTAGTTTTCCTAACTTCTCTTTCTGAAGATTCATCACTTATGTATAGAAATGCCTTAGATTTATGTGCATTGATCTTATATCCCGCTACTTTACTGAATTCACTTATGAGATCTAACAGTTTTCTGGTGGAATTTCCTGGTTCCTCTAAGAATACAATCATATCATCAGCAAATAGGGATAGTTTGAGTTCTTCTTTTCCTATTCGTATCCCTTTAATTTCTTTGGTCTGTCTAATTGCTCTGGCTAGAGTTTCAAGGACGATATTGAATAGAAGTGGTGAAAGAGGGCATCCCTGCCTTGTTCCAGTTTTTAGAGGGAATGCTTTCAGTTTTTCACCATTTAGAATAATATTAGCCATGGGCTTAGCGTAGATGGCCTTTACAATGTTAAGGAATGTTCCCACTATCCCTATTTTTTCTAGTGTTTTGAGCATGAAGGGATGCTGTATTTTATCAAATGCTTTTTCTGCATCTATTGAAATAATCATGTGATTCTTGACTTTAAGTCTATTGATATGGTGAATTACATTTATTGATTTCCTGATGTTGAAACAACCTTGCATCCCTGGGATGAAACCCACTTGATCATGGTGCACTATCTTTTTAATATATTTTTGTATGCGATTTGCTAAAATTTTGTTGAGAATTTTTGCGTCGATGTTCATTAAGGATATTGGTCTGAAATTTTCTTTCCTCGATGTGTCTCTGTCTGGTTTAGGTATCAGGGTAATATTGGCTTCATAGAATGAGTTTGGGAGGGTTCCCTCCTCTTCTATTTTATGGAATACTTTGAGAAGTATTAGAATGAGCTCTTCTTTAAAAGTTTTGTAGAACTCGGCTGAGAACCCATCTGGTCCTGGACTTTTCTTTGTTGGTAGGGTTTTGATGACTTCTTCTATTTCATTACTTGAAATTGGTCTATTTAAATTGTGTATGTCCTCCTCGTTCAGTTTAGGCAATTCATATGTCTCTAGAAACCTGTTGATGTCTTCGAAATTTTCTATTTTGTTGGAGTATAGATTTTCAAAATAGCTTCTAATTATGTTTTGTATTTCAGTCGTGTCTGTTGTGATATTTCCTTGTTCATTCCGAATTTTAGTGATTTGGGTTTTCCCTCCTCTTCTCTTTGTTAGTGTGGCTAAAGGTTTATCAATTTTGTTTATTTTTTCGAAGAACCAACTATTTATTTTGTCAATTTTTTGTATTGTTTCTTTTGTTTCAATTTCGTTGATTTCAGCTCTGAGT
This sequence comes from Sciurus carolinensis, assembly GCF_902686445.1. NCBI lineage: Eukaryota > Metazoa > Chordata > Mammalia > Rodentia > Sciuridae > Sciurus > Sciurus carolinensis. The sequence goes on along the minus strand of NC_062227.1, from coordinate 79,713,132 downwards.
TTGACTATTTCCTGTCTTCTACTACTTTTGGTGTTGGTCTGTTCTTCTTTTTCTAGGGCTTTGAGCTGTAGTGTTAGGTCGTTTATTTTTTGAGTTTTACTTCTTTTATTAAATGCGCTCCATGAAATAAATCTTCCTCTAAGTACGGCTTTCATAGTGTCCCAGAGATTTTGATATGATGTTTCTTTGTTCTCGTTTACTTCTAAGAATTTTTTAATTTCCTTCCTAATATCTTTTGTTATCCATTCATCATATAAGAGCATATTGTTTAATCTCCAGGTGTTGGAGTAGTTTCTGTTTTTTACTCTTTCATTTATTTCTAACTTCAATCCATTATGATCTGATAGAATACAAGGTAGTGTCTCTAACTTCTTGTATTTGCTGACATTAGCTTTGTGGCATAATATATGGTCTATTTTAGAGAAGGATCCATGTGCTGCTGAGAAGAAAGTGTATTCGCTCTTGGCTGGATGGTATATTCTATAAATGTCTGTTAATTCTAAATTATTGATTGTGTTATGGAGATCTATGGTTTCTTTGTTCAATTTTTGTTTGGAAGATCTGTCCAGTGGTGAGAGAGGCGTGTTAAAATCACCTAGTATTATTGTGTTATGGTCTATTTGGTTTCTAAAATTGAGAAGGATTTGTTTAACATACATGGATGAGCCACTGTTTGGGGCATAGATGTTTATGATTGTTATATCTTGCTGATTTATGCTTCCCTTAAGCAGTATGAAATGTCCTTCCTTATCCCTTCTGACTAACATTGGCTTGAAGTCCACATTATCTGAAATGAGGATGGATACTCCAGCTTTTTTGCTGAGTCCATGTGCATGGTATGTTTTTCCCCATCCTTTCACTTAAGTCTATGGGTATCTCTTTCTATGAGGTGAGTCTCTTGCAGGCAACATATTGTTGGATCTTTCTTTTTAATCCAATCCACCAGTCTATGTCTTTTGATTGATGAATTCAGGCCATTAACATTCAGGGTTATTATTGAGATATGATTTGTATTCCCGGTCATTTGGTTCATATTTAAAATTTTATTTATTTATTTATTTATTTATTTTTTGACACATCTTGGTTCCTCCTTTATTTGACAGTTCCTTTAGGATAATTCCTCCCTTTGCTGATTTGCTTCTTTGTTTTTTATTTCTTCCTCATGAAATATTTTGCCAAGAATGTTCTGTAATGCTGGCTTTCTTTTTGTAAATTCTTTTAGCTTTTGTTTATCATGGAAAGATTTTATTTCATTGTCAAATTTGAAGGTAAGCTTTGCTGGGTATAAGATTCTTGGTTGGCATCCATTTTCTTTCAGAGCTTGAAAAATGTTGTTCCAGGCCCTTCTAGCTTTTAGGGTCTGGATTGAAAAATCTGCTGATATCCGTATTGGTTTCCCCCTGAATGTAATTTGGTTCTTTTCTCTCACAGCCTTTAAAATTCTGTCTTTATTTTGTATGTTAGGTATTTTCATTATAATGTGCCTTGGTGTGGGTCTGTTGTAATTTTGTGTATTTGGAGTCCTATAAGCCTCTTGAACTTGATTCTCCATTTCATTCTTCAGATTTGGGAAATTTTCTGATATTATTTCATTGAATAGATTGTTCATTCCTTTGGTTTGTTTCTCTAAGCCTTCCTCAATCCCAATAATTCTCAAATTTGGTCTTTTCATGATATCCCATAGTTCTTGCAGATTCTGTTCATGATTTCTTACCATCTTCTCTGTTTGTTCAACTTTGTTTTCGAGGTTAAATATTTTGTCTTCAATATCTGAAGTTCTGTCTTCCAGCTGTTCTATCCTATTGGTTATGCTTTCTATGGAGTTCTTAATTTGGTTTATTGTTTCCTTCATTTCAAGGATTTCTGTTTGGTTTTTCTTCAATATCTCTAACTCTTTATTGAAATGATCTTTTGCTTCCTGAATTTGCTCTGTTAACTGTCGATTGGTGTGATCATTCAATGCCTGCATTTGCTCTTTCATCTCATCATTCAATGCCTGCATTTGCTCTTTCATCTCATCGTTTGCTTCCCTAATCATTTTAATTATGTACATTCTGAACTCCCTTTATGTCATTTCTTCTGCCATGCTGTCGTTGGATTCTATTGATGTAACATCTAGATTTGTTTGGGGCATTTTCTTCCCTTGTTTTCTCATATTGTTCAGGAATCAGTGGGTCATTAAGATATTGCAGATTTCCTCTATCGACTTATAATGTCCCTGAAGATTGCTAGTATATCCCCTCTTATCCTTCAGTAGCCTGAAGTCTTGGAGGAAGTTGATAATGCGGAGCTCCACGAAGAAGCTGCCTTTCTAGGGTGGTGACCCTCAGGTGGCGTATATTCCCTGCTAGTGGTCAGAGGTGTCTCCACTTGTTGACCAATGGTCATCCAATGGGGAACTAGGCTGTGGGCTGAGGCAAGTCCTGTTTGTGCCTGTGTCTCTGGATTTACCGTCCCTGTGGGAAAACCTCTCCCAGTAGGGAAGACTCACTCGGTGGGAACGTCTCGCTGGTCAGTTCCCCTCCTAGAGGTTCCCCTCAATCTACAACTACCGCCTGGGCTGGGCTGTCTTCCTCTGCAACATTCCCAGGGGCCCGGACCTACCTCCTGGGCCTAGGAACCTCACCCTCCACAGGAGAGTCTCCTTAGGCTGCCTCTCCCAGATAATCTGCCCGCAGTCCTGGAAACTTCACTCCGCCCCTAGGCGTGTCTCTGTGCGGCTCTTCCAGCAAGAGGCCACAAAGCTCCTGGGACCCTACTCTGCACCTAATCACCTGGCTATGCGGCCCCTCCTCTGAGCCGCCACCTGGAGCCCTGTATACCTGGTAGCTCCGATACCCAGAGACCCACCACACACCTCCTCCACCGGACAGCAGCCTGGTTTCCGACGCAGTCACTAGGAGTCCAAGCAACTCACTTCGCGTCTCCTCCTCCTGCCAACGGCCCGTAGCCCTAGGCAGTCACTCCAAGCCCAAGTGCCCCGCCCTGTTCCTCCTCCTCCTCCTCGGGGTAGCCCCCCGGGTGTTCAGGGGCGGTGGCTCCGAGACCAAGTGACCCACCGCGCTCCTCCTCCAGGCAGGCCACCGGTGTTCAGGAGCAGTCGTTTTGAGTGCAATCAACTCACCACTCGCCTCCTCCTCTGGCAACCGCCTGTGACTCTGATGCATTCACTCCTAGACCAAGCGACCCACCGCGCTTCTCCTCTTCCTCCGGGCAACCCCCCGGGTGTTCAGAAGCGGTTGTTCTGAGTCCAAACAGCTCGCGATGCAGCTCCTCCTCTGGCAACCTCCTGTGGCTCTGTTGCAGTCACTCCTAGACCAAGCGACCCACCACGCTTCTCCTCTTCCTCCGGGCAACCCCCCGGTGTTCAGAAGCGATTACTCTGAGTCTAAACAGCTCACCACGCAGCTCCTCCTCAGGCAGCCGCCCGGAGCCCCAGTGGTTGCTCGAGTCCAAGCGCTGTGCTGAGCCGCCTCCTCCACGATGATCCCAGTTGTCCGAGTTTACCGCTCCAGCGGGGAGAGGGGCGTCTCGCCGAGCAACTCCACTTCACAAATTCCCTGTGTTCCGGGGCTACCACCCCATCCGGGACGCCTCCCCAACGGGAGAGACTCACCCGGCGGCTTTGAGTTGGTCCCAAGTCTCTCACTATCTCCTCTTTTGAATCCTGCGTCCTGGAGCAACGTGAAACGCAGCCGCCCTCTAGGCCACCATCTTGAAACTCTACAGTCAATTTCTTAAAATCAGAAATTATATTTATCCCTTTTATTAAAATCTATAAATGGGCTAAAGTTTTGTCTAAACTAGAGCAAACAGGATAGCTCACATTCCTTGTTTTAAAATCGGATGTGCTATCTGCATGCGCAAACATGCCACAATGAAACCTTTTTTACATGTAATTAAAATGCACCAACTAAAAAGAAGAAATTAGATGTATTTGAGTTACGATTTCTGAACTAAAATCCTTTTAATCACAGCTTTATTAGATTCTTATACTGCAAGCAGCCATGTAACCGACCTCACCATCAACAGAGAGAAAGGTGCTCCTGCCTCCTGGAAGTCTCCTCGTGGCCCCTGGAGCCAGCTTCATGCCAACCCAACCCCTGACAAATGCCCTCATTTCTCCAGAATGTCAGGTAATCGCGTGGTGTGGAACCTTTCGGGTGTGGCTGCCTTACTCAGCAAAGTGTGTTTCCGTTCGCCCCTGTGCAGTAGTCTCTTCTCCTTGTAACTGACCGGTGTTTGCTCTTACCGGAGTGCCACAGCTTGGAGCCTTGGATTGTTTCCATTCTGAGTGATCACACAGGAGTCTGCTCTAAACATTCGTGTACAAGAATTTGGAAGGGCATACATTTTCTCTTCTTTAGGAGATCGCCTGGAAGCGGGAGCGTTGGGTCAAAAGGTCAGCACTTGCTTCACTCCACTAGAAACTGTCCGACTGTCCTCCAGGCTGCCTGGTCTAATTCCCATTCCCTCCATGAAGGTGGGAGCCTCAGGAGCTCCCGGCATCCTTACCAGCACTTGACACTTCAGGTTTCTTTCTTTAAAGAAAATTTCCGTCTGGAAAGTGTAGAGTGGCACTTCGTTGTGGTTTTACTGAGCTTTTCCCAGTTACTAGTGATGGTGAGCACCATCTCATGAATTCGTTTTTCACGCTTGCACCCACATTTGAGCAGTATGCATTCATGTTTTATGTCACTTATTATTGACAAAAATATTATTATTTATTATTCAATATTGAGTATCCTTCATATATTCTAGACAGAAGTTCTTCATCAGATATGGATTTTGCAATATTTCTACGGTGATGGTTTTCATGCCATTAATAGTGCATTTTGGAGAACAGAAGTTCATACCTTTGGATACCCATAGGTGGTGTTTCAGGAATCGTGCTTTTTGTGTTACATCTAAATGTTTTCCATAACTGAGGTGGCAAAGACTTTTGCCTGTTTTCTGAAAGTTTTACAGTTACAGGTTTTGCATTTAGTTCTGTGATTTATTCTTAATTTGTTTTTGGTTTGCGATATGGGTCAAGGTTCATGTTTCTGTATGTGGAAGTCCAATTGTTGAAACATCACTTACTGAAAAGACTAAGTGTCTTTCCATTCAATTGCTTTATGCACCCGTGTCAAAAATCATTTGCCATGTGGATGCAGTCTCTTTCTGATCCCATTTTGTTTCGGGACAGTAGCTTTATTCTGGAATTTAAGTAGTTGAATCTTCAAAAGTTGTTCTTTTCCAAAATGTATGTTTTTATTCAATTTCCTCTGCTTTTGCACATACATATTTTAGAATTGTTTCTAAAAGCAATCCTGTTAGGGTTTTCATTGTGATCACACTGAATTTATAAACAGGGTGGGGAGAACTGACATCCGATCTACGGACTCACTACTTTTCTTTATCTCTGATTTCTTCCACTCATATTTTGTTGTTTTCAGCATCTAGGACCTGCTTGTATTCTGTTAGACTGGTAACTAAAATTTTATGCATTTAGGTGCTACGACCAAAGGTGCCGCTAGTGCTGGGATGTAGAAAAGCAACGTCTTTGCTTACTGACCTTGGAGCACGTGAACTTGCTGAATCCACTTCTTAGCTCCAGTCCCTTCTCTGGGACTTCTCTTGGGGTTTCCTGGTGGATCCCCAGTTGTGGATACAGAGTTGCACTGTTGCCATTGGGACCTCCTGCTCTTTATCTAACTGCCCTCCCTAGCAGCATTGCCTAGGACTGTCAGGGCTGTGCTGAAGGGGCGTGTCCAGAGCGACCATTCCTGCTGTTCCCCAAATTTGTGGGGAGAACCATTCATTCTTCTCTATTAATAAATGTATTTCAACTGTCGGCTTTTTAATGAGGCCAGTCGCCTTCCTGGATGGTGACAGATTTTACCATGAAGGGATATTGGAATTTGAGACTGATTATTTTGTTTTGCTTCTTTACTTTGTTGGCATGGTAAACTGTATCAATTGATTTTGGAATGTTGAGTCAATCTTATATCTCCCGGATGAACTCCAGTTGGTCATGATGTTATTTGTCTATATATTTCTAGATTCAGTGGGCTAAATTCTTCTGTTGAGGAATCTGTGTGCTCCTGAGGGGTACTGAAGTCTGGTCTTCTTGTTATGTCCTTGATACCTTTGGTATCAATGCTACCTTTGGTATCATTAGAGGAGTTGGGAGGAGTTGTTATTTCCTAATTCTCCTGATTCCAAATTGTGGGAAATTTTCTGTAGAATTGGTATTATCTATTTCTTAGGTGTTTGGTAGAGTTCATGAATGCAGACATCTGATCCAAAGGTGGTGTTGTGTTTGTGTGCGTGCTATATTTTAAGTCTTTATGAATTCAACTTTAGTGATTTGGAGCTATTTGGATTACCGGGGCTTCTTGAGTGAGCTTTGATGGCTTTTGACTTTGAAAGGACTTGTTTATTGCATCGAGGTTGCTGGGTCTGTGGGTATGAAGTAGTTCTTCCTACATTCCTCTGTATTTAACGGCACTCTGTCTGCTGTGAAGCCCGCCTCTCGCTCCTGACACTGGCCGTCTGGGTCTCCACTCCTTTTCTTCTTGGTCAGTTTTCCTTACTATTATCATGTTCCAGATTTTCTTGAAGAGCCAGCATTTGGATTGAAAATTCTCTAAATTGTCTTTCTGCATTACCTTTTCTGCTCTTGGATTTGTAGACTTCCTTTCCGTTGGTTTAGGCAGACTGACTTCAAAATTTTTGTCCTAGTCCTTGATTTTCTGAAGGGCGAGCATGACATATCTAGGTGTAGCAGTGTTGTTTTATTCCTTGTTTTCGTCTGTTTCTTAATGATTGATTATAATTATCCTGCCTAGGTATCTCTGGATTACTTGGGTTTGTGGTTTGATATATTTTACAAATATCAAACGGTTCTACGCGTGAGCCCCGCGGTGTGAGGCTGCCTGAGCTCTCACCCACGCCCCGTCTGCTCTCCACTGCCAGCCCCTGCACAGTGCTGCTCGCCTGAGGGTCCCAGCAGCTTCAGCCCCAGCCACTCCATCCTGGCCTCTCAGATTTTATAACTACAGGTCGCCTTGCAACTCAGTTTTCGAATGAGTCCAAAAAATGATGTAAAGTCCAGTTAGTTCTGCCTTTTATTGCTGTAAAGTTGAGGTGATTGCAGGTTAGAAACCTCATTATAGTTCTGGATTTTCTTTCTTCTTTTGGTCCTCTCAGTGTTTGCTTATTTTATTTCATTTTTTTATATTTTGTAGTCCTCTGGTTACATGCACGTGCGTTTAGGACTGCTAAGTCTTTCGGGTGAATCATCTTCTTTATTGTGAAGTTCTGTCCCTCTATATCCCCAGAAATCTTCCTCCTTCTGCCATCAACTTGCCAGATGGTGATGGAGCCCTAGTTCCATTAGCGTGAGCCTAGGAAAACTCTTTTATACCCTGTACCTTCACCTGCCTGTTGAGACTTGGAGGACAACTTCCAGAAAGTTGTAGACAGCGCATAATCAGCTATATCCTTTATATCCAACCTGAGAATACCTGTCTTTCATTGGCATATTGGTCGATTTATATTTATGTAATACTTAACATATTTGGAGTTACCACTTATTATTTATACTTCTTCAAAAATGCTTTTGTGGTTGTTCAAGATTTTTCAATGTATATCTTCATCTTATTACAGTATATGTTTAGGTAATTGTACTTTGCTTCACTCACACTGTATAAGACTTATAACAATATATTTCTATTTCTCCCTGTGGTCTTTTGTGGTACTGTTCTCATTCATTTTGATTTTCCATATGCTGTAAGCTCACAATGCAGTCCTACTATTTTTGTTCTAGACAGTCATCACTGAGAGATTAAAAGTTATAAAAGTATATTTTATTTTAATTGTGCCCAGAGTTATTTTCCAAGATTTTGACTGGCATTCTCTTTCTTCTCCCCGAAGAACTCCTGGTATTGAATTCTTTTGTCTTTTGTTTTTCTTAAAAATCTTTGTTTTGAATTCAATTTAGATATTTTGGCTGGGTATGAAATTCCAGATCGACAGTTTCTCTTTCTTCTCCAGTGCTTTAAAGATGGCACACTACTGACTTCTGGCTGGCATAGTTCCTCTGAGCCTTGATTTTCAGCAGACTCCCTGTACCTGAGCCTGCGGTCAGGCATCCTTATTAAGCCTGGTCTCCCTCCTCCCGTAGTGAATCTCACCCTTGTGTCTCTGGTGCATCTTGTTTGGGAAGGAGTTTCCTGCCTTTCTTCTGAGCCCTCTCTGCTGTTCATATGGGATCACGGGCCCAGGACAGTTCCTGGCTTCCCTCCCAGGATAGATGTATAATCATTCTTTCTTTATGCATAGTGATTCCTTATGTGTGCCTCCTTTTCGGTGCTGCCACTCAAAAATACCCAAGAGCTTGGGGATTTTCCTCCATGCAGGAGGAAGATTCAGGTGGAGTTTCATGCTCATCCCACAGCAGGGGCCCAGCCCGATCTCCAGGTCTGCACCGCTGTGAAAGTCCTTCGATCTCCCCTCTACCCAGTATTTCTCCTGAGCCTCTGGTGAACATGGAAGGAAGGGAGCCTGCAAGTGAGCTCAAACTGCACCCCCATCTGAGACTTCCAAGGGACCTCTGCCTTCACGCTCATGCACACATCACATTTGGAAGCATTTTACCATCTTAACAAAATTCTTCTTGCCCATGGTGTGGTGCTCCAAATATTTACTTGATTCTGTCCTAGGTAATGAGCAAGTAGACACACCTCAGGCCTCCTGGGAGGGGCCAGTCTGCCCTTGGGTTTCCTGTCTTTGGGTTTCCTTGTGACCGCCCCTCCTGATGGCTTCAAGAAAGGCAACGATTAGTAGTTGGTTCCCTTTCCTTCTTGTTAGGACCCCAGTTCCTGTACTCTCAGTGAAGGCAGAGCCAGGTGAGTCTCACCTCCCCTTCTTCTTCTCTGTAATCTCTGTGTGTTGCTCGTGTGCTAGACTATGCCATAGTACTGCAAAGTGCACTAGTTTAAATATAGAATTTGACTAATATTAGACATACATGCACACATCTATGTAGCCCCATGGGTATTAACTTATAGACTATTCCAGAACCCTAGCAGGTTCCCTGATACCCTTTACCCATTAAAAATCTCAGAATCTATTCATATTCTTAGTAGCACAGATTAGTTTGTCTCTTGCTGAAGTGCAGTGGGTTCTGACTGTCATGTATTAATGACATCACAGTTTATATTCTGTATCTAATTCCTGCACTCAGCATCATGTCTGTGCAGTTCATCTGTGTTGCTGCAGATAGCAGCTCTGTGCTGTTTTATTACTGTGTGGTATTTTCCTGTACAAATGTATCATGATTCACTTTTCTGTTTTTCTGTGGTTAGACATTTGGGTTGCTTTCTTTTCTGGTTTATGTGAATGGAGTTGCTGAAAACATTTGTATGCATGTCTATCATTAGACACAGGTGCATACTTCTCCTGGGTGTATACTCAGGAATGGATTTCCTGGGTCAGAATGTAAGCACTCATTTAATTGAGCCAAAGCTGTACAACAGTTTTCCAAAATCTTTGTAACACTATATATATATATATATATATATATATATATATATATCCAAGCTAAACTGGTACCATATCTTTGGCAATATTTGGGTTTAGTTTGGATTTTCCAGATGACTAATATAAACAGCATCTCATAGGCTCATTTAGATATATTTAGTGGAAAGTACTTCTTGACATTTTTTGCCCATTTTTAAAGTGGGTTGTTTTCCCTCTTTTTAGTAATTCGTAGCACTGCTTTATATATTCTAGATTATGAAAACTTTGTGAGATATATGTATTACAAATACATTAGACTGTGACTTGACTTTTGACACTATTAGTTTCAATGAAATGTCATTTATTAATCTTTCCTTATAGTTAGTGTAGTTAGTGCTTACTATGTCCTGTTTGATATTTTTTTTCTTAATTCCTCAAAGTAGTGGGAATATCTTCTACTTCCTCCTAGAAATTGTGCTTTCATACCTCAAACACCTCAGTCCATACATGGTCTTAAACGGCACTCACAGAAGCTTGCTCATTCTTACTCTTGTTTTCTGGAGGAGCAGGCAGGGTGGTGGTATCACTGCAAGAGTTCCTTAAATTCCACAAAACATTGTTTTTGCAAAAAGGCATTTGCCAGAGTGCATATGTTATGACAGAGAAGTTAAGGGTACTGTCTTAGCATGGAAATTGCATTGCTTCACTCAACCACAAGCATCTTTTAGACTCTAAGCTTATTTTCTAATTCAGTGCACATTAATTGCTGTTAGAAACCAAATCTTCGAATTTTCACACTCTCAAATTATTGCAACTACTCGCGAAAATAACATAACTAAATTTCTGATTTAAATAGAAAATTAATTCCAAGTATTTATAAGATTTTAATGTGATAGTTAATGCAAAATGTCTGAAAGGCTAAATTCGGCACTTTCCGGGTAGGTCTGTTTGTTGCGAGGTAAGTGTGATCCAATGGTGCGCCGTGGGTGGGATGGAAAAACAAGAGCAAGCTGCGAGTCAGACTGCACAGGAGGCAGTGTGAAAGACTGCAGGGCAGACACTCGGTGTCTTGAGGCTGACCTGAGCCCTTCTAGAATCCCTGCTCTAGTCCAAATCCAGGTGTCCACCAGCCGCCAGCTGAAGGCCTGAGTCAGGTAGTGCGGCCAAGGTGGCGTGGGTGGCGTGGGTGGCCTGGGTGGCTGAGGGGCGACGCTCCACTTGCAGTAGGGGAGCTGCAGAGCCGGCAGAACAGTCCTCCCATGGCCACCCCAGCAGGTTCCACCCTCCCGAGGCAGCTTTAAGGAGTGGCCCCAGCCCGTGGGGCTCTCGCTGCTGCAGGTAGCCCGGTGGAGGACGGTCCTTGGAGGTTCTGGGAAAGGATCCTTCCCGCTCAGAACACCTGCAAAGACTCAGAGAAGATACCCGAGATTCTCAAAGAGGATCAGACGGGACAACTGCAGAGGCCGAGGACATTCACCCGGGACCCAAGAGGCGCGCCTGGAGAGGCTCGGGAGAGGAGGCAGACCACAGGAGCTGGCTGTCCTCCCGCCTTCGGAGCGGACCCTTGGAGTGGGCGGGCGGTGGGCGGGGCCTCTCACCCTAGCTGAGGACAAGGGGCGCCCAGGGAGGCGCTCTCCAACCCCATCAGCAGCAAGGGAGGACCCCACAGGCCCAGGGCCAGAGACTCAGCAGTCCTCAGTGGGGGCCGCTGCATGGCAGCTCAGGTGCTGTCCCCAGACAGCCTGCATTTCTTCAGTGGCGCGGACGGATCTCCCAGGGAACTTGGAATGGAAAATGGCATCACAATTAAGCCTCACCTGAGCTCCTGGAGAGTCAGGCTTTCCTCCAGGTCAGATGCCACCTGCGGGGCTAATGTTGGCCCTGTCAGGCAGTGAGCTCTGAGACAGGAGCCCTTCTTCACTTGGAGAACCACCCGTGCTTTGGGCTAGTCAGAAGAAGCCACCTGAGAACCGTGGATGGAATATTCCTGAGAGTTGATCTGAACTGCACCACACTCCAAGCCACGAGAGTATTTGTGCAGCTTTACAGATATCTAGTTAGGTGTTTGGTAATTAATTTTTGAGGATATAGGTGGAGTATGATTATGTCTTTGCCTAATGCTTTTTCATAACCCCTGTGTTTCTCCAAGTTAAAAAAAAACAAAAACAAAAACAGAACAAGTGTAGGGTTTTTATTTTCCCTCGACTTCTTCATGAATCAAGTCCCCTGCATGAAACAAATCGTTACACCAACAAGGAGTGACAGTCTGACAGCCTAGTCGGCTATTAATGGGAATGACAGCCAGCAAATCAGAAATCATGGCAGTGCATCTGTATGAACAGCAATTTGTGCTTAGTCGAATAACCTGGAAACTCGGAAAATCCTGGAGAAAGAGCAAGAACAAAATCAAACAGATACATTTCTATCCATCCCACACTACCCGCAAGTAATTGACAAGTTGAAGGACAGCAGCTTTCAGAACTTTTCTAGCACTTACTTTAATTCCATTCTTGACACACCCAAGGGTTTAAAAATCAGACCAATAAAAAGGAAACTAAAAAAGCTTTCTGTTTCCTTCTCACTCTTCTTAGGAGACTAGATAGGGATGTGCTGCCCATCTAATTATTTTATGCCAGATTTCCAGGGAATTTCTGACTCAGTATTACCCAGAGGATGAAATAAAATCCAGCTCAACAAGAAACACAACTTTTAAGTTTCAACGTAATTCATGAGCTTAGATATTCTGATTTGTACACCTCAAGGGCTTGTTAGCCGATCTTTGCTCTTTTTATTATTTTCCAAAAATTACACTCCTATTTTCAGTAGGTGGTTGATAAAGTAGCTGTTTTGCCAAAGCAACCGTGTTTCTTTTTCCTCCCTGGAATTATGAAAGCTGGCACTCTGGTTATTAGGAAACTAGATCTTGACCTACTTGTTCACCAAACCTGGGTAATTACGCTGATTAAGGAACTAAAGTCCAGACCTATCACACCTACCCCGACTCTCACAGGGACCAAGGGTGCTAGCAGGCCGAGCCCCACAAAGTCCACAAGTCTGGGAGAGTCATGGCTTAGCTATTCTGCGGTGTGTGCTGGGGCAAGTCGACAAGCTGGGGTCTCACCTAGTGATGTGACCTTAGTTTGCTGAAGGTTGCTACATGCAGGAAAGAACCCTATTTTCAAAGGTGGGACAGTGAGGAGCTCCAGCACAGAGCTCACAAAGTCACAGGTGCACAGAAGCTTGGAGGCTCATTCTTTTTTTATGTCACCTTTATTTTTATAAAATTATGAATTATACCATTTTAATCAAGATTCTTATGTTTTATTGACAGGAATGATCTAATCTGGGTAGACTATCTTTCTTTTAATTTTTAATTTTATTTGTTCTAATTAGTAGTATGTGACAGTAGGATGCATTTATACATTTTGATAGATCATACATAAAGCGTACTCTCTCATTGTTCTGATTGTACATATTTCAGGATCACATGGGTCATGCAGTCATACATGTACATGAGGTAATAATGTCTGCTTCACTCTACTGTCCTTCCTTCCCCCATGCCCTTTCCCCTCCCTCCACTCACCTCTACCTAATATAAAGTAACTATATTCTTACCTATCCCCCCACCTTATTGTGAATTAATATCTGCATATCAGAGAAAACATTCCACCTTTGGTTTTTTGGGTTTGGCTTATTTCAGTTAGCATGATATTCTCTAACTCCATCCATTTAACAGCAAATGCCACAATTTCATTTTTCTTTAAAGCTGATTAATATTCCATTGTGTGTGTGTGTATATATATATATATATATATATATATATATATATATATACCACAGTTTCTTTATCCATTCATCTATTGAAGGGCATCTCGGTTGGTTTCACAATCTAGCAATTGTGAATTGAGCTGCTATGAACATTGATGTGGCTGTGTCACTATAGTATGCTGATTTTAAGTCCTTTGGGTATAAACCCAGGAGTGGGATAGCTGGATCAAATGGTGGGTCCGTTCCAATTTAGAGGGCACATTGTTATGGGGGAAATTCTCCACTTTGACTTTGGGTCCTGCACAAGGCTACTGGAGATGTTCCCAGTGACCAGAAGTTTACACATGGCTGCTGCTTGAAGCCATCACTTCCTGTAGGACATCCCAAGGCAGGAAGATGGGAAGACCTGAGAGCTCTCTAGATCTCTATCCCCCTGCCCCATCCATTATAACTGAAGAAGAGTTCCTCTTTAGGATGGAGAAAATTGTCCAGAAAAAATGAAAGTCTTAAAGATAGTGGGGGTGCAAATGTCCTGCCAAAAGGGAAGTTCAAGTTTCACTGAATATGGTCTGCCTCTTTTTCGCCACATGCAACAGGGGGTTCCTCATGAGGACCTAACATCTCACCTGCTTCAAGCAGGCAGCATGGCAGCTCCCAAGTGCAGGGCATTCTGTACTCACCCCAGGAACAGGGGCCTCGGTGGCCTCCCACGATGGGTGTGCAGGCCATCACACAACCCCTTGATGTGAGCAATGGGAGGTTTTCTCTTCCCAGGAGTGATCGAGAGTCAAACCATTGACTGCGACTCATTTCTGCAGATTCATGGAGAATGAATGGGATACCTTAAACAATTCTGGAACTTCTTTTTATTGACTTTTAAAGAGGAAAAATGATACAGAATATGAATAGTATTTTAGTCAGCTTTTTCACTGCTGTGACCAAAAGACCTGACAAGAATGATTAGAGGAGGAAAAGTTTATTTTGGGGCTCTCAGATTCAGTGGTCTCAGTCCACAGACAGTGGATTCCATTCCTCAGGACCTGAGGTGAGCCTGAACATCATGGTGGAATTGTGTGGCGGAAGAAAGTAGACCAGGACATGATGATCAGAAACCAGAGAGAGAAAAAGAAAGTCTCCACTTGCCAGATACAAAATACACATCTCAAAGTCACATCCATGATGAGCCACCTCTTCCAGGCACACCCTGCCAACCTTCAGTTACCATCCCTACCAGAGGATTAATGGACTGATTGGATTAAGGCTCTCATAAACCAATCATTTCACCTCCACACCTTCCTGCATTGTCTCACACATGCGTTTTTGGGGGACACCTAGCATCTAAACCATAACAAGTAGCTAGGTTAAAAGCAAAGTAGGAGCATGCAGTTTTTTGGATGGCTACTTAATGTATCTAAATGATGGGCTCCCAGAAAGTGGTCAACCAATCCAAAGAAAGGACATGAATTTGATCAGAAGTGGAATGTAGGAAAATAATGGAAGAGATTCTAAGGAGAAAATAACAATGACTTACAAAGAAGAATTTGAAAATGTACAAGTTTAAAGTATAAATGAAGTAAATTTCAGCACAAGGTCATATATCTTATAGGTTATACAACTTATTGGTGTAGGTAAATTCATGCTAAAGAACTCACAATTAAGGAGAGACTACTGAAATGGTTCCAGTAAGAGGGGAGAAGAGTTACCATAGGTCACACAGGAACACAGGACTTCAGGAGGGGCTGATTGCATTTCTAGGGAAGCCACTCTGAGATGGAGCCTGGAGCTTAATGCGTATTTTAACCCTTCACCCCTGTGCATCTGAAGTAAGGAACTTCATCTCTGTGAGGGAGTCACAGGACCTGATGAATATGATCCATGGGGATGCTGTCAGCCCTGGGGAAGAGTCACGTAGACACACCTAGTACAGGTCTGGTACATGGTAGGTGCCCAAAATGGCACCCATGAGAATCAACACCCCTTACAGAGGCTCACAGACCCTCTAACCCACATGATTCTGGAGTTGTTTCTAGTTGTTTCTGACCCCAGGTAACTGAGCTTGCACGGATGCTGCCTTGGGTTGGTCGCAGTGGACAAGGTGTTCACAAGGCCGGCTGCAGGAGCTCCACTGGCAGCCTGTGGCATGTAGGCGAGCACTCTATTGTGGAGGCGTGGTCGCTGCTGAAGGCAGGCCCACTCCTCAGGGAGGAGGAGCACAGTGCATGTGCAGGAAGGAGGGAGACACAAGAGCAGCCTCAAGGAGAACGGAGAGCCAGAGATGGACTCCCCAGAGTAGAGAAGGACCGGCAGAGCGCCAGTGAGTCTGCCAGCCCCACCTGTACTGCAAGCCATGGTGCCCTTCTGCTATGGGGCCTCGGGTCTGTCCTTCCAAAGTACATCCTGTCAACAGCGTATCCCTGGAGGGAATCTAAGTGTGCCATGCTACCTGGAGGAACTTAACCCTCACAAACCTATTTCTGCTAAACTGTGACTCTCAGAGACAGCACAGACATAAGTAGAATCTGACTTTGAAGATATTAACAAATTATTAACAAATGACTACAAGGAAATCTAGAAAGGGCTAGCATAGATAAGCTGTGGTTGAGCTCAAAGGCAAGGGATACTTTATAAGTGAGACTAGAAGAGACTGGACCAGGATGCACTGAGACAGGACCTCAGACCATCCTGAGGACCCGGCTCAGCTGGCTCCTTAACCTTGTGTTCCAGAGACAGTCAGGAGAGCCAGCAACCAAGTCTTCAGCACCAGCACAAGGGGCACTTGGCTGGGGCATAACCTGGATGGCACCAGGTGACTCAGTGCTCTGGAAGTTCACTCTGGCATCTTTGCTGGCTCTAGGTCCAAGTTGTGCCTGGAAATTTTCTTTGAATCGCTTCTAGTTTGAAAAGACACAGTGCAACTTGCTTCAGTACACAAGCCCATCTTTCCTGTGTCACAGTGTCTCTCCTCTTGAAATACCCTTGGCACTCTCTAACAAGAGGCTCCCCTGTGGCCTTGGATCAGTGGGCTCTGAAGGCTCAGGAAGGTGGCACTGGGTCTATCAGGGGCACCACCCTATTCCCAGGCTTACCATCTGTGCCTGCCAACTTCTCTGTCCTCAACGCCTGACTCTTTCCCACTCCCAAATGGGAAGTAGTCTGCTTTCCATCACAGCAAAGAGGTTGGAAGTGTTCAAAGGTGATTTGAGAGCAAGAGGCTGTCCTCTGCACGTTGAGGAGGAGAAACCAAGAACAAGGCCTGTGGACTCCAGGGCCAACTCTGGCTATTCTCCTGGGCCACTATGCCTGAGCAGGGGCCAGCACGGCTGGAGCTGAAGAGCTTGAGGCACAGGGACCCACGCGGGGTCCCTGTCCAGGTCCTTCACAGGATAAGGAAGATGGTCTGAGTCAGGTATGAAAAACATCTAGAAGGTCCAGGCGTGCTCTCAGGGCAGTAAGTACAGCAACCCGGAGGGCGAATGGGATACACAGGGAGAAAAGTGGACCTCAGAGGGAGACAAGGTCTAGACATGTCTCTGTGGGACACATTTGTTGGTCCTCATTGTAAATTAATAAAAGCAAAAATTATAATAATAATAATTGGTTTCCATTGGTGAAGAAAACAAAGTTTTAAGAAAAAGACAATTTGCTTAATCAAACACCAGGTTGAGGAATTTTCAAAAAAGCTCAAGAAAAAACTGTTGTTCCTAACATTATGAGGACCCTGTGTCCTGACTAACAAGGCCATCAGGAATGCCAGAAGGTTGCAAACCACATGACTCCACAAAACGATAGATGAAGAACAGATTAATGGTTGGCAAGGATCAGGGATGAGGACAGAAGGGACAGGCCCCACAGGGTCCTCATGCTTGCTGAGGTGGACTGAGGTGTTGGCCACACAAACCTACATATGGAATAAAATTGTATGGAACTCAGTGTGTACGCACTCTCTCACTCGAATGAGCGCATGTCTAACTGCTGCGATCTGACTCAGGACAGGGGTCCTACACCTGTTCATTTGCTGGTGATGCAGCATTGTGGTTTGGCAAGGCGTCACCACTGGGAGAAAGTAGGTGAAGGGGTTCACAAGCTCTCTGTATTGCTTCTTAGTCTTGAATGCGGTTCCATAAGTAATTCACAATAAAAAGCTTTTACATTTGATTTTGGAAAACATGGTTGAATGAAGAAATGAAACAGTGGAGAAGCCCGAGCAGAGGGTGGACTGCCACTCCTGGGGGCTGTGATGACCAGGCGGCCTGCCCACGGGTGGGCGTATGGCCACAGCTAACAGGAAACAAGGCCCAGGTTTGGGACAGGTTTGCTGTGGGGTGGCAGGGACTGTGCCCGCCAGAGGCAGGACGCCAGGTCACTCTGCCACAGAGAGACGTTCTGCCTGCTGTGTGAACAGTTTCATGCTCTGAAGGGGAAAAGCCTTGAAGAATAATTAGAGAAACTTTTCCTAAGGATTTAATTCTGCAAAAAAATAAATACTGTTATGATACAGACATGTTTGGAACCTCAAGAGTAAGTCATTGTACAATTTGTAAATTAAAAATAGCAAATAGATACTTGTATCTAAACCTTGGAAAGAGCTGTGCAGAAAATCCCTGAGCTTTAAGAAAAAATACTAGAACCCTAAAATTTGTCAGGTAATTACAAATTACCCAAGCAAATAAAAAATAGAATAAACAATGGACAGTGAGCCTTATTCATCATAACAATGACCACCGTCATGACTGGAAACTGCTCCACAGGCCTGGTCCTTCCAGGGTCAGGGTCCTTCCAGTCTCCTCCTCCTCGTTTGGACTCGAATAAACAGTCTTCTCAGCCAAAAATTAAACTTCCGGACCCGGAAATGATTTTCCCATTGGCCGTCCCGGTTTAGCCTAGGTGCAAATGTGTTTCTCTCACACGAGCAGCAGCAGCAGGGTCCCCAAGAGGACCTGGGTCTGCGGTGGGGACGGTTCCAGTCCAGTTTATTTGTTGTGAAACTCGTGGTTTCCATTTTTTTTTTTTTTTTTGAAGCTGACTTTCTGCTGGCATCATTTAAAATCTTATTTGTAAATATTACTTAGGGCTTTTCTGAGACTGGTAGCACGTCCCTTTCTGTCTCCCTGCCGTCTGGGCTGATTTGCATGGCGCTGCCAGCGCTGCCTCTGCCTCAGGCGCTGTGAGCACCCGCCAGGACGGGAAGGAAGCTGAGCCTGTCAGCATCCTGCGAAACAACAAACGCCTCCCCGGTTCCAAGAGTGCTTTTCCTCCCTTTTTCTTTTTTTTCTCTTTGTCAACATAAATTCTAAACAAAACAGACTAAAAATGAAATAACCGTGGCTCATCTGTCACCACGAGCAGCCTGCCTGCCATTGTGCCTGCCGCTGTCTTGCCGGCCAACCCGAGAAGAGTCTGGAGGATCCGGGCATGTCCAGGGATGCAGCTCTGGGGTCCCCCCTTCTTAAGATGCTGAGTTTTCCTGGGGGCGGTGGGAGAGTAAGAGGAGATGTGTCTGGGCTTCCAGGTGGTGGGAACACTCAGACGCTGAGGGTCTTGGCTCTGGGACCACGTAGGCCCTGCCTTCCCATCCCTGGAGTGTCTCTGTGGCAGGGACAACGTGGCCCATCTCTTGCAGCCTCCTCCTCCCCTGGTAAATTCCATTTCCAGAGAGCAGCTTGTCAACCATGACCTCGGCCACGCATGAACCACAGCTAGCTGTGGGATCCAGCTTTCCATTATTAGACACCTGGCGTAAGTCAATTTATAAACAGGGACGCTTCCTTCTGGCTAGCGGTTCGGGAGGTTCAGTCCATGAACCGTCAGCCCATCGTCTGGGGCCTTTGGTGAGGCAGCACTCAGTGGCAGAAGCAAGCAGGCAGCAGAAACACTGTCCTGGCCTGAAGTGGCAAAGGGAAGAGAGCAGGACCCACGGCGTCTTCCAGGGTGTGCCCTGTGACCTGGGGGTCCCTCCAGCCCCTCCTCACAAAGCACCCCCCATAGCACGGAGTTGGGAGCAAGCCCTGAATCTGTGGACTCCGAGAGTGTTCCAGATCCAGGCTGGTGCACCAGAGCGTGAGGACACGCAGAGCCAGTGACACAGAGGAGGGGAAACCCAGGTAACCCACCTGACAGCATCTACCCAGAGTTACTAACAACACACCTTCTCAGGCAGACACAGTCAAGCACTGTGGGTAGGGAGGTGTTCGAGGGAGCTCTCAGCTTCTCCAGTACAGCTTGACCACACCCAGCTCTGCCTGGCAAGCACTGCCCCCCCTCAGTCTCCAGGACACACCTCAGAAACTGGAGGATTACACTTCAGCCACGTCTGACCACCTCACATGCCTTGGACAGAGGATTTCAGCAGGCCTGGTGCTATTGACCGGCACGGAAAGAAGGCATTGGGGAGGCTAGAAGCTGGCCACTCTGTAAATGTCATTTCTTCTCTTTCTTCTCCACTCTCCATCATCGAGTCTCGAGTACTAGACTTTTGTGGTCATTTCTGTACTTACCAGACTTCTTCAAGACAGAGTCCACAAAATAAATCAACCAGGTCAATTTACAACTGATGACATCATGAGTTTTTCTGCACATTAGCAACCTTAGCAAACAAGAGGAGATGCAATAACCAAATGAAACATGAGCATCTCCCAGAGATCTCACTTACTACAACTTCAGGGCCCTGAGTTCTAGGTGATTCGGGTGCACTAGCAGAGTCCCAAGGAATCCGAAGGGAGATGAACTAAGTTGTGTTTCCTTGATGGACATTTCAGTTGATGGTCACTGCAGTTCCTAGGTTGGGACAAGGTGTGCTTGCTCTTTACCCCCAAGTGTTGGATCGTGAGATGGCATCTCTTTTTGGCTACTCAGATCAAGTCTTAGAAGACTATGATTGATGTAGAGCAATATACTATAGAGTGGATGAGTCCTGGTCATTGGATGATGCTGTGCTGTCAGCAAAAGCCAAGCCTGGGAAACATTTCTTGCCAAAGGCAGGGATGTTATCAGCTCTGATGCTTACAGTTAGCAGAAGTCCCAGGGCAACGGGTTTCCTGAGTGCAGCAGAATGTTCCTAGCACTGCAACAGTAGGATTGCTGCAAACAAGTTTCCAGCTCTGTACATTTTTATTGCACAAAGAAGCCTCTGACAACTCATAAGCCTTGAACAATTCACAATGCCCCTGGAGTTAGCTTCCTGATTAATAAACTTGTGGAGCTAGTTCTGGGTCACTGTTCCTCCATCAGAGTGCAGTGGCCCCACTTTGCTTAAAAATGTCTTTGTGTTTTCTTTGTCTCTGTGTTTTTCTCCATTTTCAGTTGCCCCTACTCAAGATCCTCTGCTGATGCTGAGTGGTTCACTGCAGTATACATCACAGTACTCACATTAAACAGATATCAAAGACTGAAAGACGGAATCTGAGGACAGGAGGACAAATGCTGATTCACAGCGTAAGGAGGAAATGGAACTCAGGATAAGTCACTGTGAAGAATTCAGAATGGGATGCGCTCTTCATACACCTAGGTGATTTGGACCTGACTTACCCCATTCTTTTAGACACCATAACTCCAGCACATGGGAGGTCCTAGGAAGGTGCTGAAGGGCACTCTCCAGAGGAACCTCTGGCCACAGGTAGGAGGCAATGAGGCCTGGGCCAGACTGCCAGAAGCCCAGCACTGCCTGAGCCTGGGTGCCCTCCACTCAATCAGCACGGGGCGCATGATCCTCTAACGTGGTGAGAGACTGAACCCAGGCAGAACTGGGAATGGCCAACCTCAACTTGGCCATCCCATTCTTACCAGACTAGGTGAAGAAGAGCATTAGGTGTGGGCCCTTGGAGGAGGAATCTGCTCTCCCATGTGCACAGTGTGGGAGCCGTGCACAGAAAGCCCCAATTGTTTGTGAGCACATGCCTGAATATATCTGCCATGTTTAAGAAAATGTAAATAAACCAACAAAATACACGAACTTACAAAATGAAAAACTTCCCAGAAGGAATAGAGGAATAAGGAAAAGAACATATTTTACTTAAAAGTATCTTCTATCAAAAAAGTGAAAATTTAGAAGACATACGCATGGTATTCTCAAGAAGAGTGTACATATGGCAATATTAAAAATAGTAGAACAGTAGGAAAAAGGAAAAACAGGAAGCACAAATAGAAATCAAACCTGTGTTTCATAAACTCCAACCAGAGATGAGGCAGCAGACCTGAAAATACAGAAGATGAAGAAAATAAGATGAAAAGAATTTTAGTATACTCAAGAGAGAGTGAAATGCACCCTCATGATTATGGATGGAAGATGATTCGTTTAAGTTGGCATTATTTATAAGAAAGAGCAGAATATATAAAGTTAATTATGAATATCTGTGATAAAATGTGGCTCTGAAAATAAATCAAAAAATGTAATTGATATTTAAAACATGTATATCCATAAGTTGGAAAAGCTAGTGTGATGGGCAGGTGGATCTAAAAGCTAAAGTCCTCTCAACACAGAAGGGAAATTGGTGGGAAGATCATAGTATAGGAACAGAGGAGTTGAAAAGAATTGACCACATCAGTTTTGAAGGCAAAATCCAGTAAACCAGAGGGAGAGAAATAGAGTGAGCATAATACAAAAGTATACAGTGGTGCTAACATTATATACAGCAATACTGTCATAGCATCAAACTATTTATTTTATAGTAAGAAAAATTAAAATTAATTATTTGATCATTGAAGAACCGTTCCATTTTTTTATTCCCCATGTGGTCTTGATTACTATGCTCGGTGTTTTATGAACAATGATTAAATGATCACTTACAAAAATTCGTTGGCACTATTATCTCCATGTCTTCAGAACTTGTGCAAATTCTCGTGAGGATAGTCATGGTTGTGGGTGGAGATCTCCATCCCAAGCAGTGCTTTTCGCATGGTAGTTGATTAATGATTATCTGTTGAAGAGATGGGTGGGTGGCTGTGACTAGTGAGAGGAAGAGGCAGAAATCTGGCTCAGGTTTCCCTTATGCAGCCTCAAAGGTGTCATGAGAGGGACTCACAAAATGTAGCACACATCCAAAACCAGTATTGTGGGCAGAGAATTTGTTAGACAAGAAGACATAGGCGAACGTCCCTAACTGGGAAGATGGCTTCCGCTGTCTCCTCTGGTCTCAGGTTCAGGAAACGCTCCCTGGTCATTTGCTGTTCTGCTGCTTGCGAGGGGAGCCCTCCTGGCATGCCCTCCACACCTAGCGCCCAGGGCCTGGCATGCAGGGATGGCTTGACAGGGAGCGCTTGCATGGTTCAGGCGGGTGACCCGCAGAGTGGAGTGTGAGCAGTCAGGGTCCCTTCCCAGGAAATGACAGAGCCACTCACCGAGGTGCAGCATTGCTGCGAATTGAGAGATGCGACTCCCATCAAGAAAGATGCGCCCTGCTTCCCACTCGCTGGTGGCACATCGCTCCTAGTCACGCCGAGCAGATTCTCCTCCACAGGAAAGGGGTAAGACACTGAAATGTTTCACCTCCCTACTACGGCACGCCAACACCACGTACAGTTGTACCTGAAACCCATGTTGTGGAAACAGTAACTGTTGCTGTAATGACAGATCCGTTTCTGGTAGCAATCAAGAGGAAGTCCTGCTGTGCTAAGTGCCACAGACCAGGCACTACGCCCTGAGCTTTGTCCTCTCTTACGTAGTTTGGATTTCTGAAACTCTATGTGCATCCAAGGACTACAACTTAGTGCTAATGGTGAAGTTAGCAGAACCTTCTTACAGCTATATTTAAACCAATAGCACCACCAGGTTTCCTCACACTAACCACCAAGGGGCTGTCTTTATGTTTGTTTCATGAGAAATGAGAGGGGAAATTCAGTGAAACCACGGTTAGGCTGAAATGGGCAATGCCTGATGACCCTCTTATATGCACTCTACCCGATAGACCACCCACAGAGGACTGCAGTGGTCACAGGCAGGAGCGCTGGGATCACCCCACACTTCCCCCCAAGAGACTCAGCTATCCCTGTGCCAATCTGGGACACTGCTGGGGCCTCTCTAAATTGAACCTGAGAGGCCCAGCATGTTAGACTCTCTCTTTCCTCTACAGGACAGAAGAGATAGTGCTGAGTGGCTTGCTGACCCGGGCCTTCCATCTTTCTATCTCACGTACACAAGCACAGAAAGGAAGGAGAGTCAGTCCATTACAAGTTATACTGGAACATAAACAAGCGTGTCTTATCCCAAGAGGATAATACCCAGAAGCATAAAATACCGATGCTGTACAAATAACGACACTAATCGTGTGTACTTTATTCATTCATTCATGCAAAAAATGCTTATCAAGCACGCACTGTGTGCCAAGAATTATTTTGGCCCTTGAGGATACAGCAATGAACAACTTTTCTACCTTTTTGGACTGTGAATTTTTGTTAGGTTGACAATTTTGCACTCTAGTATCAGGTAAAAGCCAGGGAAAATAATAAAGTAAAAGTATGAAGAGTCCTGGTGCTAGAATTTTTTGTTGGGTGGTCAGGAAAAGCCTCTCTGAGCCAGTGAGTCTTGTTCACTGATCCAGACTAAGCTAAGAGAATGAACTGCGGGAATAACTGCGAAGGCCAAGCCCAAGCCCCTGAGGTGGAAGTGCGTTTTCTGTATTCAAAAAAATCTCAACAGCAGGCGTGAGTGAGGCGAGTACAGGACTGCGGTTGGCTGTGTCGCCCAGGTTCTGGACACCGAGCCCACTTCCACATACCAAAAATGTTCTATTCTTGAAAGAAAAGATGTGAGGGTTTAAGGAAAACATGAAGAACCTCGAGATCGAAGGTCTCAGTTCTGAAAGGACGAAGCTGGCTGCCTCGTGGGCGACAGGCAGGGGTGAGCATCCGGCTGGGGCACTACGGTGTCCTGGGGCAGGAGACCCTGAGGCTGGCACGGAGGAGCATGTGGAGACAGTCTGGGATGGACTGGTCGGCGGCCCACAGCAGGCCCACCCAGAAGAGAGAAGTTGAGGCTGCCTCCAGGAGCGGGCCCGAGCAACTTGCAGTCTATGTGCAAGAGGACGCTGGGGGAGGACCCACCCAGTGTGGAGGCAGAACTGGGCTCTCCAGTCGGACCAGCTTGTGGAGTTTGGGGAGGACGCTGAGGGAGCACTGTGGAGCTTCCTCCTGTCTAACCAGTGACCGGGATCAGGTGCTTACCAAGGCAGGCAGTTTCAAACCTAGCCCGTCCTCACATGTGGCTGAACATGGTGCGAAGGGAAAGACTGGCTCGGCACTCAGACGCTTCCGTGCACAGCATGCAGAGGGCCGCCCTGCTCACCTGATCCACGTGCAGCGTGACGAGGATCTGGCAGAGTGTGGCAAGAACAATGAGGGATATAAAACATTTTCTCTTGTCCTGAAAAGTCTTGAAGATCAGAGAAAAATAGAGAGCATCTAAATGGTGGAAGCTGTGAAGGAAGGGCAAAAACAAAGCCAGACCAAGCGAACATGTGCGTGGGGGTTCAGCTATGGACCCAGAAGAGGTGACGTCAACTTGGGAATCTGAGATGACTGTGCTCGCCCGCCTTGGGGCTGGGCACTAAGAAAGAGAACAGAGGGGGAGTTCATCAAGCCTCCACTAGCGCACCGCGTCCATCGGAGTGAGTCCACTGCCTCTTAACATCATGCAGTTACTCATCTTTGCCGCATGAATGAATTACCCAGAGTTTACTCCATGTGCTGGGTTCAGGAAGAAGGTGGAAGTGCAGTAAGAGAATGGCCCGTTGTGGCTTGTGTGGTCTGAAGCACAGGATCCAGGCCGTGACAATGCCACGCATGTCTTAGCAGGAAAGAAATAGAACATTTAAAAGTCTAGAGTTTTTCCCAAGCAGCATTACGTGTGTTCTAGTGAAGAACTTTGGTATTTGTGTTTTATTT
Organism: Sciurus carolinensis; assembly: GCF_902686445.1. Classification (NCBI taxonomy): domain Eukaryota; kingdom Metazoa; phylum Chordata; class Mammalia; order Rodentia; family Sciuridae; genus Sciurus; species Sciurus carolinensis. The sequence continues at coordinate 79,687,983 of NC_062227.1, read as the reverse complement.
TTACATAAACTGAAAAAAAAAAATCTATAGAGAGCTAAATAAGTGAGAAGAGCAGAAGGTTCCTGATGGGCTGACCTGGTGGTTAGTGAAGCACCCCCGAAGCTGCGAGATCTGGGCTCTGGGAAAACAAGCGAGCCGCTGGCACTCCTGGGGCTCAGTGAGCTAGAGTGGGCTAGAGTGGCTTCCTTGGGAGCAGGGTGAGGAAGGTCTACAGGGGACAGGTGATTTGATGCAGAATTTTCCTTGCCAGTCCCATGTCAAAAACTGAAATAAAAAACAAAGGTGTAATAGTAGGTGAACATCATTTCCATACCTGTTAATTTGAAAAATAAGAAGGCTCCAGTAGACAATGAGAATAAAATGAAGATATGAGTCACACAAGAGAAAGCAGAAACCGTGAGCCCAGCAGACCACGAGAGCCCACCTGCCCATCATCCACAGATTAACACCTCTCCCAATTTTGTCTACAGGTCGTTGGCAGGAAAGGTGGGGTTATCACGGACTGCTAGCTATCCCCATGCGGTTTTGGAAAACAATTTCCCCCATACCTTTAGAGCCAGGAGATGTTTCAGACTTTTGGACTCAATAAGTTTTTTTCCCATGAATGTACATAGGGATTTCTAACAAGAAGAGAAACCTAAAAGGAGTAATCTCAAGAAAAAAAAAGGAAATTCAGCGGTACCGGGTGGAGGTGTCCACTGTGATGCTACTCACAGCGTAGAGATCGCCAGCAACCTGAAAGTCTAGAGAAAAGAAAGGTAAGCAAACACCACACAGAAATAACAGCCTTGACAATGACGGACGGGGCCAAATGCTCCTGGAAACACGTGAGAACAGAGTTTTATTTCCCAGGGTTTCCTCAGAAGGAAGGAGTTGGGAAGATTCTGAGAGAGAATGAATGAGGAAGAAAAGAAATCTCATTATATGCCAGTTGCTTGTTTTGGTTTGGTCTGGGTTGTGGTGGTGCTGGGTATTGAACCCAGGGCTGCTCTCCCACGAGCTAAATCCACAGCTCCTTTTGTTTCTGAGACAGAGTCTTCCTGACTTGCCCAGGCTGACCTCAAACTCGCCATTCTCCTGCCTCAGTCTCCTGGGTCACTGAGATTATCGATGTACATACACCACTGCACCTTGTACATTTATGGTATTAATGTGAGAGGTTTCATCCTATCTTATTCTCAGTATTATCTTTGAACTTGTATTCTGCTTGAGATAAAAGGAAAAAAAAGAAAAAATTTACAGTTTTTTAAAATATGAAAAAAAAGTTTTTTCCATAGCTAAAAAAGGCATCTTCTCATGTGAACCATTTCAGAAAAAGTAAATTTAGTAATTCACAAATATTCACCCTCAACTATTGATAAGACTAATAAAAACAGGTGTAAATGGAAGATAACAAAATTCTGTCATCTTTCGAGTTACCCCTGAGCAAACAGGATTTTAATGGTTAGGAGCCTTATTAGTCAGTATCCTCACTACCCAGAACACGAGACTCAGGAGAGGAAGGCCTACGTAGATATCCAAGGGGTTTGTGTGAGCCCGACTACCGTGAAGTTGCCCCCGTGGGTTCCGGTGAGGCGCGGCCCGTTCAGAGCCTCCAGATGTGGCTTGGAGAGAAGGGGCCCTTCAGCAGGGTGAGCTGCAGGGGGCTGCCGAGGGAGACTGAAGGCCTGGTGAAGACCTGAGCCTGGCCCTCGAAGGGGCGAGAGACGGCGAGGGCAGGCAGAAGTGTGTGTGGACGCAGGGCTTGTGTCTCCCCAAATTCACAGGTGGAAGCCCAGTCCCAGCGTGGCTGCTCCCGGCCTGGGCCTAGTTCAGGCTCAGGAGGCCTAGAGGGGGGTACCTGGTCCCATCTAGGTGGTGTTCTCATTAGAAGAGACACCAGAGAACCCCCATCCCACACAGAGGGGAAGGACCCCCTGAGATCACAGTGAGCAGGCCAGGATAGAAACTCCCAGCAACCAGCCCAGACTACTTCTGGATCTGGGCTTCTTGTCTCCCACTCGACAACACAAACCCCTACTGGTGAGCCACCGGCCTGTGGTCCTTACCATGGCAGTCAGCCAACCAGGCCAGGTCCTGCTGTGCAGGGTAGAGGTCAGGGGGAGGGAGCACTGGCAGCAAACGGCCAAGGCAGGGCACTGCATGAGACCCCAAGGTGGAAAAGGCTCCCTCTGATGTCCCCTGTGGTCTCGAAGTTGCACCTGAGGTTCCTGGTTGAAAGGAAGGCACTGCCATGAAATTCCAGAGCCATCCATAGCCCCTTCCCCTCACCTCAGAATCCACAGTGGAAGAGTGAGTCCTGCCCCACCAGGCCCCACTCGCCAGCTCTGAAAGGAGCCCAGGAGGCCATACAAAATCTCTGGACTGGGCTGCAGTGTTTCCAGAAGGAGGAGACCTTCATTCTCTCAGTGGACACAGGGAGCATTTTCCCTCTGGACTGGAAGCTCCTGGGGGGTTTACAATCCAAAGATATGGACCCAGAGAGCTACAACAACTTTCCCAGGGTCAGGAGCACCCCAGGGGCGGGCTGGGTTGGAATGTAGACACTGACTCGGCAGCGATTTCAGTACATCCATACCCAGGCATGACACTAAGCTCTCTCCAAACCTGGTACAAAACATCGCTTGCAATTTGGCTGGTAAATTCACTTTCTAACTCCTGCTGGGTCTTATCATGACATTCAACAAGTCTTTGCCAAATGAATACATTTCTGTGTTAGTTAGCTGTCTGTTATTACAACAAATATGTGAGATAATCAACTTATAAAGAGAGAAGTTTTATTGTGGCTCATGGTCTTGGAGATCTCAGCCTGTGTTCAGGTGGCCCCATTGCTTTGGGGCCTGTGAGGAGGCAGCACATTATGGCCAGGAGTGCACAATGGAGCAGAACTTCTTACCTCATGACTGGAATGTGAAAGAGAGAGGAGGGGACGGGCCCCACACTCCTCCAAAGACAAGGGCTCCACCAGGCCCCAGCTCCCCGGAGTGCCAAGCTGAGAACCAAGCCTGGTACCCGTGGGCCTTCTGGGAAACCAAGATCCAAACCACAATAATTTCTCTTCCCAAAGACAAAATCTTAGGCTTCAAAGAATAAATAGGATTAAACTATAATGAAGTTTATCATCAATAACCTTATTGTAGTTTATTCAGTCATTGTTATGACCTCGTCTTCATGGATCGCTTCCAAGTTCTAATTCAGTATGCAAGTCGTACAATGATCACCCCAGCAGGAGGTCCTCAGAAAGAAGCGGCCATCCAAGTCCGAAAATATGGGTACCATTTTAACAGAAACCTTAGATAATTTATGCCAAACTCCACATGCAGTGACTGACACCTGGATTGTCCCCCAAAACGCAGGCACCTGCTGCTTCCACCACCATCGTCACTGCCACCCGATAAAAACAAAAATGTCTAGTTTTCATTCAGTCATTATTGAGTTCCTTTTATAAAAACAGGTTTTAGTTTGAAGTTTTTATAGTTACAATTTAGTCACTCTCGGCTCTCGGTCCCTGGGAGCACCTCTTCTCCTGGGCTCAGCTCCCCCAGGTGGTCCCGGGGTCCATTCTCTGCACCCCAACTGCAGCAGGCTTCTCCCTCCCTACTCCAGACCTCCTGTGTGCACCCGGGTCTCGGGGCAGACCTGAGTGAGGCTTGGCCCAAACTCTGGCTCACTGCTTTCCAAAGCCGTCTGGTGAAGCGTGTGGACTCAGGGCCTGGACTGGGCAGTCAGTGCCCAGCTCTGTCTTCCGCCCTGAATCGGGTCTCCCTAGCAGAGGGGGTGGCCGCGCGACAGCTGAGCTGCTGGCCCTCCCTCCCTTCCTCCTCTTAAGATGCCTTTATTCTAGTGCTTTATCTTACAGATTACCAGTTACCTACGACGCGTGGACCACGACACCAGTGAAACGGCAGAGGGGCTTCGTAGGCCCCCTGTGCTCTCCAGATGCCAGCCCTGTGCCCGCCACTGCCCAGAGAGTGGGACGGGCACCACCAGCTCCACGGCCGCCCGCCTGAGCACAGCCCGGCTGCCGCCGTGACTCCTGGTTCCGACAGCTGCTGGGCGCTGCAGGGTGCCTGGCCCCAGCGCGGTTGTCCCCTGGCAGAGGCCCAGGGCCACCACCTTCCCCTTCTCCCCAGACACCCGCCATGACCAAGTGGGGTTGTGAGGAGGAGACACCCCCAGACGCCGGCACCGTCTTCATTTCTACAGACAGACGAGTGGAGTCCGGTGGCGTTTGTGTTTCCACCTCAGGACGTGCTTCCAAACCTCCGCTGAGGTTGGCCTCCCCCGCCCGGCGCGTCTGGCCTTCAGGGTACCATCCTCCCTGCCGCCCAAGATCTGACCGCTGTCCTGAGGTGGTTGCCAGTCGGATGTCCCTGCTGTGCTATCGGTCACCCCTCGACTCTCAGTGAAAGTGGACGTCTTTCTATATGGTGATTTTCCCTCACCATTGCCTGTTCGTTTTAGCAGTTTTCTCAGATTATTTATACTGTTTTAATCCATTTTAGGAGATTCTTATATATGAGCGAGGGTAACCTTTTGTCATATGTGCTAAAACTCTTTTTCCAGTCTTCTGATTCTCTTTTAATTTCTGTTTATCATTCTTTGCCACACCAAAAAAATGTATGATCTTCATGCAGTTGAAAATGCCTAATTTTTCCTTTCACTCACATTAAGTATTTAATTTACATGCCTTTTCCAACCAAGTTAGTTTGCCAAAGGCTCATTGGTATTTTAAAGACCATAAAGTTGTCATTCTCTTCTAAAACTACCCGTATATTCAGACTCCTGAGGAATAGTCTCATCTATTCTCATTGGTTTTGTTTTTCTTTTTCTCATTTAACAACCTTTATGTATCAAATCTGGCAAGTCTATTAAGACTGTTATTGGGGGGATATAGTTCATCTGGAAAGTGAAAATAGGCCAGAAAACATAGGGTGTAAATTTTGTGCTTTCCCACATGTTAAGCAATCTCAAGTTCAGGTGGATTTTCCCGACAGGACTCCGCTCCGGAGCAGGAAGCCGCGGTAGCTATGGGGCCCACTTCCCACTGCATGGCTCTGAAATACCGGCCCACGCAGGAGTGGCAGAGAGGAATTGTGACTGACATGCTTAGCAGAAGAATGACAACATGTGCAGTGGAAAATGAGATAGCATTATGTATGTTGTGAGAAAAATGTTGGATTCTGAGAGCGATGTATATTTAACACCCATGGTGCTGAATAATTTAAATGTGCTTTTGGTTTGAATAGTTGCAGGAAACGTAAAACCATTGCTAATTATAGACAACACAATGGCACTGTTTTATTTTCCTTACCAGAGGTCACTTTGAAAGGTAATGGAGATTCATGATGGATGGAAGGATGGATGGATGGATGATAGAAAGGTAGGTAGGTAAGTAGATCAATACATCCATACATAAACAAAAATAGAAAGTGGTAAATAAAAGAGAACTTTAAAAATAAACTCTTTCTGAAGTTTGTGCCTATTGATATATAAATGGTGTGGCAATTTCTAGAAAATAAACTTCTCCATAGGTAAAATTGTTTAAAATGAAACTGACAAGGTTCCAGTTGATTACAGAGGCGAACCCTGAACTGGGAGTAGGAACCAGGGACCTGAGTTTCCCACAGATTTGCCCCAAGGTGGACACGGACAGGATCCCTGGCCACCAGACAAGTGGAACTCGGTGTGTGGGCTCCGTCTGTGGGGCTGGAGCCTGGGCCCTGCTCTGGACTCAGCAGGCGGTGCGGGGAATGCGCTCCTCCTGTCTCAGCAGGGTGTTCCCAGGCTCTGCTTCTTTAGACCCAGATTTCCCGTCTCTCATAAGTGGGAACTCAGCTGCACCCTGAGAGCAGGTCTTCAGTGGAAAACTTCTGACCACTTGTGGATAGAACACTGTGTGTCTTCCATGCAGATCGGTGAACACAGAACACCACCACATCCTCACGCTCACCTCCAAAGGCAGACGTAGTCAAGCACCCCGCTTTCTGCTCCAGTGGGTTTTCCCCTTCCTATTCTCATTATGATTATTTATGTTTATTTGTATTGTTTTGCTTAATTACATGCTGTGTTTCATATATCTTGTGTTATTTCTGAAAAATGGCATTTAATGAAGTGAAAGTAAACAGGTAACTGTCAAGAGGAGATGACAGTCTGTTAATTTATGTAAAGTGTAACCAACCAGATGTTCTAGAAAACGCTTCAGTCAGAGGTAGAGACTCCTATAAACTCAATACTGTTTTTAGTAAGCAGGTGATGGCTGCGCCTTGTGATAGGAACACTGTCTTACAGGAAGACCCCCAGAGCGCCAGAGCCCGGCGGTCCCCGTCTGGTCAGGAGGTTTCTGCTGAGCCACAGGCCTGCTCAGGCTGCCCCAAGCTCTGGGAAGGGACAGGGGCGGGGGCCTGGTGTTAGTGGTGCTGCCGTCCTGAGAGACCGAGCCTCAGGCCCAAAAGCTTGCAGAACAGGAGAGGACCCTGCTGTGGTGCCCAGGGACCGCTCTTCCCCTCCTGCTGGCCTGCACAAAGCCGAGGACACAGACGCGCTCTCTCTTGCTTCCTTGCAAATGGCATAGCAGGCAGGTGCACCCCTTTCTTTGCTGGGCTAGTGGCTGTGAAGTCCACTGCCCTGGTGACCATCTACGTGCGCTTTCCACGGAGCTTACAGCAACACCCAGGAACCACCACTGCAATTCTAGTTGTGAATTCAAATGGGCTGGTTCCCACATCCCTGAGATGCTTTGACTCATTTGTTGCAGTTGAAATATATTTCTTTGGAAAGATATTAATATGACAAAAATCACATAAAAAATCAGACTTGTATCTTTAGAAAGACGATAAAGACCTGGCTGTTGCTGGAGTTTGATGAGTCAGTCAGCTCATCATTGTTAGTCACATGTGTTCCACGGCATGTGGTCTCCACGTTCAAGGTCCCAGTAGAGGAGCTTACATGTCTCCTGTGCTTCCCAGTGGGAAAGGCACAGCTACGCGGAAACTCGTCTTATGTTTATCTGCACATTCTCTTTCTTTCCTAAGGTCTTCCGGAAACACAAACGCCCCTTTCCTCGGGTGAAGTGTTTTGGACTTGAGGGGCTGACCAAAGCTTGCTCTGCAGGAATGTGCTGGGCTTTCACGCTGGGCCCCCAGCACGTCCCGAGGAGAGAGGGCGCTGCACGTCAGAATGCAAATGAACAGATCAACATTCTGTCTTGTCAAAATCCATTGTGTCACAATTATGACCACGAGCCCCACTTGGCTGCCAGGAGTTTTACATCCATGACAGCTACAAGAAGATGAGCTCTTTTCCGCTGAAGGCCCATGGCTTTGCAGCCCGCAGAGTGAGCCCGCCCAGAGCCACCCGTCTGACCAGGGCCTAAGCAAACAAGAACCCTTGGCGGCCAGGCTGTAAGAAGTCCAAGGAAAGACGTCCTGCGAGTCAGCACGGGGCAGCTTTCTCTCCCTGGCTCGCCTGCCCCTCTGGCCCGAGACTGAAGCTCCGACCCCTCATGGGTGAGGGGCTCCTCCTGAGTCCCTTGCTGCACATGGCTGGACGACACTGCGGCAGCCGGAAGGGTGCAGCCCACAGAGCTCCCTGCCTTCACACAGGCGAACGCCTTCCAGTCGTCTCCGAGGATGGTCTTGCCTCCCGGCCCAGCAATTCACACCCCAGGGACAGTAGGGGACAGCAAAACGATTCAAGCACTCACGTACCCATGAATATTCGTCTCTCCAAGCTTTGTCTGAGCCATGGTTCTCCATGTCTTATGTCACCCTGAAGGAATTCTAGGTTCTCCTAAAGACCCCAAGACCCCCACTCTACTGCTGCCTTTGCTCGACGCTCTCCTCCATGAAGTCTGACCCCGTCGCTAGCAGCAGGGTCTGCTTTAAGTGCTGTTAGCGGCTTCTGTCACTGCAAAAAGGTACCCAAGATAATTAACTTACACAGAGATCCAGCGTATTTGGCTCACATTTGGGAGGGTCTCATCTACAATCAACTGGCCTCCCTGCCTTGGCCCACAGTGAGGCAGCACATCCTGGCAGACATACACGGCAGAGCAAAGCTGTGCCCATCCTGAGCCCTGAGCCCTGGAGTCAAGAACAGGCAGAGGAGACTGGCCGCGCTGTGCCCTCCGAGGGCTGGGCCACAGGGCCCCAGACCCTCTGATGCCCCACTCTGCCGCTTCAGGCAGCTCCCAGTGGCACGTGGACTGAGGCCAAGCCTTTAGGATGTCCTCTGGGAGACACGCAGTGTCCACTGTGACCTGCCCCTTATTCTCTACTGCCCCTCATCCAAGAGCGGCCACTCTGAGTCTCCCAGCAGGGTTCTCATGTGAGCAGTGAGAAGCACAGGTCAGGGACCCTCACACTCGTACTCATCTGACAGTCCAGGTTTGCAGCTGGGTCCACCTGGGATTCCTACCACACTCCACTCTGTTCCTTGACCTGCCTCAGTGTTTCATCAAGAAGATGGCGTTGGTCAGTCCACACCAGCTCCGGCAGCCCACCGTGGGAGAGCTCCTGACATGATGTGTGACCTGCGCTGGGGGGGGGGGGGTCCTGCCACAGGGCTGCCTCTGGGGCTCCTTTCAGTGTCACAGCAGAGGACTGAAGTTGTCACTCGGTGACTTTGGCAAGATGGACATTTGCTCTCAGTCATTAGCATGGCAGCTACGTGGATAGCGAAGTCGGAGTGGCTGCTTGCCAGGAGTCTGGGGGGTGACCTCCCGCTTGGTGCTCGTTCCTCTGAGCTGTTCCGGGCGGCTCCTTGGCAGCCTGTGCACAGCCCCATTGCTCCTTGCTGCTGACTAGCACGCTGCACCTTGCTCTCCATGTCCAGCTGCCGGACATCTGGAAGCAGTGCTCCTACAGGAGAACCCTATGAAGGAACACAGGTGGCACAAGGATTGACACACTGGAAGTGACCTCAAGTCAGGCATTGTCCACTGGGTGAATTGCTGCCCCTTCAGTGCCACTACTCTGTCCAAGGACACCTGATGATAAGGAATAATCTCATAACTAAAGCCACCATCAATGCACTGTCTTCTAGGAAGCAGCGTCGTTTTATCACCTCTAAACCTTACAACAAGCCCACCTCACTTTACAGATGAGAAAACTGAGGCTCTGGCAGTTTCATGGAACAGTCAGGCCCTGCACTTTTCAATTGGTGGAGGCAAGATTTGAACCCCAGTCTAGCCATGAAACCTGCACTCCTGGGTCATAGCCTCCTTCTCTCCCCTTCTCTTCAACTCAGCCATGCAGAGTGAACTAAGTAGCACCCACTCATGACAGTCTGCACAGCTAGCCAGAAAACAGATGTCGGTGTCCCTGTGTTCAGACAGGACACGGACTTCCCGAGACCCTGGGGCACAGAGAGGGAAGGCGTGTCTCAGCACGCTGCTTCTGCCTTCCTCTCTGCCCTCCTCTCCCAGCACCTGGCTTCCACACCCACTGGGACACATGTCTGGCCCTGACTCTGGCTGGTCATCTGGACTCTGGCCTACTTCAGGGTTGGACCTGCTTCACTCCACAGGGCTGGGACCAGTCCTGTGACAGGTGGCTCAGCCCTCTGACTCTGCACCCGCTCCTGGTGGCAGAAGCCCCAGATAACCAAGCACCTGTCCACACCTGGTCTTCTGATTTTCCTGGTGAACCTAGATTCTTATGGGTGTTGCTGTGCCTCTTAGATTTGCTGCTTTGGCTTGACAGCCTATCTGAGGAGGTCAGTTCTGGACCATTCTCTCCAGCCCCTGACTTAAGTTGACCATAGTGTCTTCTCACTCTCATCTTTTGAGAAACCCAGATTTGCAAAATTTCAATTTCAGAATTTACTGAATTGATTTTAGCATTACTTAGACTGAGGTTAAGTTACTTTCTCAATTGCAAGTCCCATTTGAACCTTGATGTGCTGGATCCAAACACCTGTATTGCTTGTTATAAAACAGCTGAGCACTGAACATGTTACTGGATCCCCAGGTAACCCAGTAGCTGTGATTGTCCATTTCATTTGATTGTTCTACTGTGCACATTTTTAATCTTTATGAATTTTAACCTATGGTTTCATCTTGATGCTCTCATAATCATCTCTGTTTCCATTTAAAATTATTTTCAGCCATTTATCTAGGTTAAAGTGATTTCCAAAATACTCAAGTTTATCAAGCAGTCCTTGTGGTGGAAACAGCCCAGTGGTGACGGTGCGATACTTCCTCCAGGAGTGGCCCTGCAGAGGCAGGCGGGCTGGCGCTTCCTCCAGCTCTCTGAGGCAGACTCCCCTGGTCGTTCCAGGGCCCCTCCTGCTCCACTCAGTGCTGACCTGCTTCTCCACCCCCACATGGAGGGAGCCGAAATCCCAAGGGTTTCAACCCCAGATTCCAAGATGGAGACAGGAGATAGATAGACAGATAGATGGATAGATGAATGAATAGATAGACAGACAGACAGACAGACAGACAGACAGATAGATAGATGGATAGATATATAGACAGATAGATAGATGGATAGATAGATAAATGGATGGATAGATAGATAGATAGATAGATAGATGTATAGATAGATAGACGGACAGATAGACAGACAGATAGACAGATAAATGAATAGATTGATAGACAGATAGACAGATAAATGGTAGATAGATAGATAGAAGGACAGAAAGACAGATAGACAGATAAATGGATAGATAGATAGATAGAAGGACAGAAAAACAGATAGACAGATAAATAGATAGATAGATAGACGGATAGATGTATAGATAGATGGACAGATAGACAGATAGACAGATAAATGAATAGATTGATAGACGGATAGACAGATAAATGGTAGATAGATAGATGATCAATGACAGGTAAATAGTACATAGACAGTATTTGATAGATGGGGACAAATAGATGATAGTAGATAGATGACAGATAGACAGATGATAGACAGATGAATAGATGATAGATTGATAGATGAATGGATAGATATTTTAACCAAAATAACAACCCTAGAATAGATTCTGATGTGCCTCTCAAACATGTTATTCCCAAGTTTGTGAGTGCCAAACATTCTTAGTTTATAAAACAAAAGGTCAAGTAGCAAATTAGTATTGAAACACCAGAACGTCTGTCAAGGTGTGTCCCTGTCACTTCTTATGCACGTGCACAGAAGTCAGTCCCCTGAGAACATTCTGAATTCATGTCAGAGTATCACGTCGGCAGGTGCGTCGAGGCTTTTAAAGCACACAGACATCCAAACATATCCCAAAAACAAGACGGACAATTTTAATTCACAAACACAACAATCCTTCAGCAAGAAAAATACTACTCTGAATTTCACCCTTTCTTTAGTTTTTGTTTAATCGTGAGATGCTTTGTGACACGGTGACACATAATCTTTCATTCTTTTGTTGCTTAAGCCATTTAGTCACTTCTATCTGGAAACCAAAGGCCTGTGTACTATTTGTAACGATGCTCCACCTGGGTCTGATCTGTCTGTCCTTGGACTGTGTGGGAGACACTAGGTTTGCAAACTTCATGAAGTTTTTCTGTTGTTATTTCCTTCTGAGTTTGAAATAAAGATGATGTGTTTTCTTTCAAAGATTTCCACTCTCATCTTGTCTGTCAAGGAATCAACATGAGCATTGCTGATGTAAAACCTTGAATCAGCCACAGAGCTCTGGACCTCTCCCATCTCCAAGCACTTAAACTCAGTTATATTCATCTCAGAAAGTTAACAGCCTTTTTAAGAAGCTATGTTCTGTTTCATTAGATGGAGTGGGAATTGACAGGTGGGAGAGAAGAAATCAGCATAGACTCCTGGAGTTCATGTGGGATGAAGAGCTTGGGACCCATCCCTCTCCACCAGCTGGGTTTGTTTATATCTCAGGGTGTTTGTGCATAAATTCCCTATGTAGCTACACATCAAATTTAAAGGATCAAATTTAGAGGAGCTGTTTATCTAATTCATTATGCAACCCTCAAGAAAACAAATGAAGTTCTTGAGCTTTCTCTGAACCTTGTGTGCAGTTCTGAGGATCCTGTCCATCAGGCCAGCGCAGGCTGTTCCTATGTAGTACCTTTGTCCTTCTTCTGTCTAGACGTGGATCTTTTAAGACAACACAAATCCACTTTACAACTGTGTTCATTTGAATACTCAATCGCCTACCTTCCTGAGAACCCATTGCTTCCCTCTTTGACTTTCACATTTTCTGTTTAGACAAAGGCTCTTATTTACTAAGTGATTAGGAATGCAAATCGTGGGAAGGCCCTGCTGTTAGCTCTAGTCCTCATGAACCAGTGCCCCATAAACCAGCGTCAATATTTGTCTTAAACACTTATTGACTGAGGTTTTACAGTGGCCTTAACACACAAAGGAGGTCTACTGCCAGTGGGACTGGAGATTCTTGTCAAAGGACTGCTTTGAATACAAACAGAAGTAGGACTGTTTATCAGCCCAGAGAGAAAGGGCAGCTTGGTAAAGAGAGCAGGGAAATGTCAAAGTCTAATATTTTAAATCATTTTGGGGGCTTGAATTTTACATGGTTTTAAGGAGGCAAGGTGTACACCAGTTTATCAGCACAGGATGCAGCCGAGTTCCTGGTGTGTCCAGGACCATCAACTGCCACGTCCTTCCTGAGGAGGGGACCCAGGTTCAAACGCTTAGCAATCATGCAGATTGCTCATGAATGCCCCACCTTAAATATCGAATTGCATATTCAGAAACCAGAGTTGGAGGAGACAGGCTAACTTTGAGTGGTCTTTGTCACCCGTGACACAGATGACTCACAAAATGAAACGCTCAGTTTCAAAAAGCACTCACCGGAAATGGTGTTGGCAATCAGAACGCGTTGCGCGGCTCAGCTGTAAAGCTTCCTTAGCTGGCTAAGTGACAACTGAGTGAATGCATACATGAAAGATGTTAGGAGCATCAATGCTATTCCTTTTGTATTTTAATCTTTCATTTTTCTCTAGCAATAGACATTGTTTCAGACAAAATTTTTCAGAAGATCAATATCACCAAAATAATCATGCTTCCTGCAGCTTGGTTTTAACCGTATTTAGGCCCATGGATACGTGTTTGAAGCCACTATTGAAACTGCTGTATTCTCTTGGTCTGTGGGAATCCGATAAATACTTCACTTCTAAATGAAGCTGAAAGTTACTCATTTAAGGCAAAATAGATATACAAGTGAATGTGAACAACTGAAATCCACTTTAAGTTCACCTGAATGGAGAAATCCTTTTCCTTTCATCATAAACGCTGGTTGCGAACCCTTTTCCTTAACCTCACATCTTTGTGCTAAGGACTAAACAGCCTTGGCAATGGATGAGTGTCCGTTTCTAAAGATGAGCATACTAACACGGGACAGCCCACGCTCTCCCGTCAAGACCCCATCCCAAGATATGACCTTGTAAACCACCAAGACTTTCCTTTGAAACCAGCCTTCGTTCATTAGGCCCTGAAATACCCCAAGGTGCTAACATCTGTCCCTGGAGTTTTGCCCTGTACAGGCACAACGCCTGTGTGGCTTTGCTTTCTCCAACTATTTTCTAGAGATTTGAAGGGTCCTTCTGTATCCCCGTAGAGGTGAAGGAAACACTTTACCCAATATTCTTTATTTGCTGTACCACCCCCTTATCTCCTTGGCTCTAAGGTGTTTGGGGAGAAGGAACTGCTTTCAGAAATCCACCTCTAGTCAGAGCCATTTCAATAAAAATGGACCAACTATACGGCAAAGCCCCTCTTCCTCTGCGTATCTGAACCTCCAGTTCCTATGGACAGTGCACCTGGACCCTGACTCCCTGGAAGCCTGGAGGTGCTGGTTTTCTGTGAGCCCCCTTGGCCCACACCATCCCTGTTGACCAGGCTGCACACCAATCCAACCCAGTACTTTCTTCAGTAGCTCCAGGTCTCCCTGAAGTTCTGCCCACTCCCGGGGCCACTCAGGTGTGGGCTACTTCTGTGCCAGGCTGCTCCTTGCAGCTGAGGAACCTACTCACTGCCCTGCTGGATCTGCTATAAAGAGCAGGGAGCAGACGCCTCTGACGAGAGGATCATCGGGTTTCCTAGGAGAGGCTCCTCCGGGACCTGTGTGTCTGGACTCCCTCTGATGAGATGGACAGTCGGTTCCCATCTCCTGCTCAGGTTCCCGGATGTGCAGCCAGTCTAGCTTCTTACAGTCCATTCTTCGTTTAAAGGCCCATGAGGCCTTTAAACATACTTGCATTCCAAACCCAGAGAAAAAACTTCATTGCTAACAGAAAGGAAATGCTGTTCTCTTCACCATTCTTGGTTTTCTTAGTGAATTTGCAAATAACATATTCTTCACTATACAAAATTAGGAAATCATTTCAGATTCTGTTAGATATGGATATTGCTGTCTCGTTCCCCCAAGACACAACACCTAAGCCAGTGCTCCATAAAAGCTACCGAGAAATGTTTGGTCAGTGTATGGAAGGAGTTTACATTTTTAAACACTTATGCAGACCAACCACATGGGCCAGTAATCTAATGGATACGTCCATGGGTTGCTTCTGTCGTCCGTCTCCAGCTTCTACATGAAAAGCCTGTGCCTACCGTGCAATTCTTCCAGGTTATGTATTTCTAACTTCCCGTTCTGCTGCCTCACGCTGTGGATGCTAAAGTAGTGTGACCCAAGCCTTCCAGTGAAGGCCACGAGCGGGACTGAGCCTGGCTCCTCCCTCTCCTACTGTAAATGATGTTAAAGCTCGTGGAAGCACGTGGGAGGTAAAACAAGGAAGGCAAGCCACAGCTGAGGACACTTCCACAGAGGGACACGAGAAAAAGTCACTAACCGGAGACAAAACAGGCAAACCCAGAGCCGACGAGTGGCCCGCGCTCACGGTCAGTGCTCTTACTGTCCTTAGGAAGCTTCTGGGTTCCTCCCTGATGCACGCTGGGTCTGAGCGGCCACCCTCTCAGATGCCCACCTGTGGCAAACATCTTAATAGCTGAATGGCAAAAATGGGTCAGGGTTCTTTATTCAGTAGCGTCAGAATCCTTCCTCTATAAAGAAACAAACACAAGACTTTCAACTGCCCGCTGTACATCGCAAACGTTGCCTTTGCGTCCTGTCTGTAGAGTCACGGGTCTTGGGTCTGTAGGGAGCCTCCTCATTCTCCAGAAGGGGGTCATGCTGACTCAGTGGAGAGCGGTCTGGAGTCCATCGCTTGGAAGCAGTGGACTTGGCTGCACGTCACACCGCTGCTCCCGGTTTTGTTAATCTGACTTCTGCGGCCAGGTGCTCTGGAAGCCGCCAGCCCCTGTTGCAGCTATTGGCTGCTTTGCTCCACCAGGAAACCTGGCTTTCCGATCTACCTTTTTGGTGCCCGGTATGTCGTGTGTTAGTCCAGGTAGAGGTCCCTCTCACTGTCGGAGGTTCCAAGAGATCGGTCACAGCCCAAGCAGATGTTCATTCTATCCGACTGGTTTTATTGCTTCCCCCTCCCATGTGTGGGCTGGCAGAGAACATGTGGACGACATGGATTCATTAAATACACAACTGCTTAAGTGATTGGAGTTATGTATTTTCAAATAATTTATCTAATTGCTGTAATTAATTTTTGGTTTATGTTATATTTGAAATAAAAAGTAATAAAATAAAATTAAAAAGTCCCCCACATACAAAGGACTAAGTGCTTGCAATATTTTAGTTCCTTTTTAATTGCCCCATTTTTTATCTTGATGAGAAAAGGAAGAAAGCACCAACTACAGGAGAAAAACACCTGACTCTCTAATCAGAGGATCCGTGAGCCAGGGCCGGCACCCTGGTGAAGCCACCAGGCCCAGGGCCGGGGCTGAGCTGCCGTGCTCCTCCCAGGCCGGACTTCAGCAGCCTGCCTAGACTCCTGGTCTGGAGAAGAGCTGGGCTCGCACTGGAAGGCTTTTCTGGAAGTCAGCTGTATTCTCAGAGAGCCTGTCCGGCATGGTCTCTGCACAGAAGACAGTTTTAAACAGCAGGTTTGATTTGCAGTTTAGTCACCAGAAAAATCTCATACAAGGTGAAAACTCAGACTTATTCTTAGGAAATAGAATAGTTAGTCAAATAGCAAGTTTTCTCCTTTCTCTTCATAAAGGAAAAGTTTGAGGAGGTAATGAGCGTACTTCCATTAGGGCAGCCCCAGTCTAGACCGGAGTCTGAGTACACGGAGGCTGCAGGAAGGCCATGGGGTGGCCTCCCCACAGGGGAAGCTTGAGCCTGCTTCTGAGGAGGGAAGGGTTTCTGTGTGTGGAATACCATCCACACAGCATCCAGGGCCTGATGTGTCATTTCATGCGGTGATTCCTTCTCCACTGTTCCATGCCATGATCATGGTTTTCCTAATTAAACTCCCCATGACGGGAACACAATTCTGTCGGAATCTCATGCCAACAGTGGCAAGCCTGAGTTTGGTATTGAGCTGAAACCTGTTTGTCCCCAGCACCTGCCTGTGCCCTCTTGCACTCAGCACCCGACCTCTTTTGGATACCTGGAGATAGCTTCCAAGTGTCCTCTGGGTCTCCTCTTCCCTAATTTTGAAATCTGCTCCTCTCAGTGCCTCCCAGCAGCCCTCAGGGGTGTCAGGGAATGTGGAGGGTGTTCATGTTTCGAATGTCTTATTGGACAGTCGTGGCTGCTGACCGTCCAGCAGAAGGCCAGTCCCGGGTCAGGCCAGCAGGGCTCCGTGCTCCTCCTCTGACAGGGTCCTCCTGCGTCCTCTGCTCAGAGGACATCCAGAATGTTACCGAGGCAGCTCTTTCCCACCACACCACGAAGATGCACACAGGCCGATTTGGGGAAATAAATGGGGCTGTGTGAATTTAAAAGTTCCTGGGGACAGAGCTGCAGGGAAGCAGGAACTTGCCTATGGGAATGTGGACAAGCCTCAAGGAAAGGATTTGAAATACCTACCCAAGTGGCGTGCACACTGTGCCTTCGGGCCTAGTGATCTGTCCCCAGGAATCGGGAGACTCTGAGGCTTCACCACATCAATATAAAACAGTATTTAAGAGCAAGATAGTTTATTGTATCATTATCTATAAAGACAAGAGACTGACTCAATCCAAATGAGCATCAATAGGGAAATAAAAGTTGAATAAATTATGATTCAGCTGGGTAACAGAATATCATGCAGTCATAAAAATGGGGAAGGTGTTTATGAGTAAAGTGTGAAAAAAGTATGACAGTGAGACATAAAATGTGCTTCTGTGTGTGTGCTAACTTTACGGAAGAATGAGAAATGAGAATATGCATGTGCATGTGCAGGTATGTGTGTGTATGTGTGCGTGTCTGTCTACATATATAACATATATAATTTTGTTTCAAAAAGAAAATCATAACTAATTTAGATTGCCTGCAGTGTGGGAGGAAGAGGGTGGATAAAGGGCCTAGGGATACAAGTGACCATTTATTAATGTGTTGTTTCATAAACAAATCATGTAACTTTTTTATTTATTCAAAAAGTAAGGAAAACGCCTATTCCTACTCTGGTCTAGAGAAACGCTTCTAGTCACCGAGCTAAGGAGAGGCACAGCAGCGGCGGCCGAGCACAGGTGGACTCCGCCGGTCTTGGGCTTTCCTTTCCCGGCACCATGGGTCCCAGTGACCACCCAGAAGGCTCCAGCAGTTGCCCCTCTTCCTCTCTGAGGGCCAGCCCTGTGCACCTGACTCTGGAACAGCGTGTGCGCCCGCTCGGAAGCCTGAGTCGGAGATGGTGAGGGGACAGCAGCAGGGTGGGGGGCTCCAGGCTCGGCAGCTGTGGGGAGGCAGGGTCGCACCCTGGGGCTGCCACACCTGCTCAGGCAGCACCTCCCGCCGGGTGGGGTGACCTGGTTGGAACAAGGAGGCGGGGCCCTTATTCCCTGCTGCGACCTGTCATGGACGCAGGCTGCAGCTTTGGGACAAGCCTTCCCCTCCTGCTGAAGTCATTTCTGGGAGACCCGGCGACTGTCAGTGGCAGCACTTCAGGTGGCTCAGGAGAGGAAGGTCCCACCCGGAGGAGTTGGGGGGGTTGGCATCGCAGCAGGCGACACGCAGGCGGGACCATTCTGGACACATACCTGGCTGGGTTTGGGGAGACAGAGGGAAATAATGCAATCCAACCTTGACTCACTGACGTGAGGCATCTGGGTGGAAATGCCCACCGGAAGAGGCAGGCAGCCTCAAGGGACCATGGTCCAGAGGAGACGGAGGCCTGGGCTGGAGTCCTGGAGTCTGCAGCAGAAGATGGTGGTCTGGGTGGACTTGAGCCCCGCGAAACTCTGTTGAGGTCCCCACCCCAACGCCACACCGTGTGGCCTCATCTGGAGACAGGGTCTCTGTGGGTGTGACTGGCTGAGGCACGGTCATACTGGGGCAGGGTGTCCCCTAATTCAGCATGACTGGTGTCCTATGAGATGTCCCGGTGACATCAGACAGAAGGACACCAGGTGAACACAGGCAGAGACTGGAGTGTTGTCACCAGGGCTTTGGACCCACCCAGTGATCAGCGGGGACGAGGAAGAGCTCCAGAAGTCCAGACAACTCAGCTCTACTGTCTTAAGTATGCAGTGTGTGTTATTTTGTTCTGGAAGCCTTTGGAAAATACTAGTGGAGGTGCCCCAGTGGACACCAGGGAGGTCCCAGCAGCACGCATGGGCGGGAAGAGCAGAGGGCAGAGAGGGCTCACCAGAAGGAGCAGGCGAGCTCACAGGTAGGCCGGGAACCTGGACAGCCTGGCTGACCCACAGCAACAGCACGTGGGAGCGCAGCGGCTTCGCTCCATTGTGGGAAGAGCGGAAGACTCTAGCGAAAACAGGCAGCGTGGAAAAACCGGGGGCTGATGGATTTCTTTTAACCTCTCTGAAAGGCTAATTAGAAAGTCGATAGTTATCAATCAAGTGTGGACATGGATTGGAACGCTGGCTCCTTCCCAGGAGGGCAGCCTAACTTATTTGTGATGCAACAGACCCATTTGACATTTATTTCCTTCCCTTTTAAAATGTAGCATATATCTATTTAAAACGACGTTGGTCTTGGCATTGTTTAGCTCTGGGCGCCTGTCAGACGTGTGAGGGAGAGAGAAGGAGAGACCGTCCTCGGCTCAGACCACCCTGATTCAGGTGACAAGTCTATCCCGTGTTTGCCAAGGAATGGCCCAAGCTTGAGTCACATCATGCAGCTTGTAAACATATTCTGATGCAAAGAAGTTTTCCTGGTTCTCTGCCTCATGAATGTGCTTCAGCCTGAACTTGAAGTAACCTGTCTCCAGAAATGGTTCTTGAAAGCAGCCTAGGCCCCTTTCTTTCCAAGGGGAACAAAAACCGTTTCTTCCTTTTTCGTTTGTATGCAAGTTTTGATATTGGGTTACCTGCCTCGTCAAAATAGAAATAATCTGTTGAAATTCACTTTGAAAATGTAATAAACACTGTTTGTAAATAAGCACTGTGATCTCACAGCCACGTGCCCTGTGGACCAGTGAACGAAGCCCAGAGCTGGACACCTGGGCACCAAGGCCGTGTTCCTCTCCTGAGATCTGCTCCATGCCTGCTTTTTCCCGAAACTCATGAGAAGCCAGGTTGCTCTGGCCAGCAGCACCCTAAGGTTAATGCAAGTCCTGTGGTCCTGAGGGGCCAGGGCAGGGATGGCGGAACTCAAGTGTACCCCTCTTTTTAAATAATTGCTACCTAAAACAGTCAGGGCCCTGACTGCTCATCCACGGAGGTTTCATTTGATCAACTGTCACTGAAATGTTACTGAGTGACTGATGCAAAGTGAAAGGCTATCCTACCTTTAAAATGCTGAGATTTCCCACCCCACTCCTGGCTCCGGTTGCTCTGTGCTGGGCAGGGGGCATGCGGTTGGGGCTCTACTCTGGGAGTGTGCTTGCTGCTGGTGACTCTGACTATTCTTCTACATTTGAATTTCCTTCAATGTGGGTCTCTTCACAGAACAACATAGACTGCTCAGGGTAGGACAAAGGAAACGTCTTGCATTGCAAATCTCTGAAATCCAAGAAACTAAGGATGTTTTCTTTCTTAGGAGGTGTGCTGAGGTACAAGGTCCTAAGCTTCTGCAGCACTTTGAATGAATTTCATTGTGTAGAACAAAAGTCACTGCAGAGATGATTTTTCCAGGTATCTTATGGGATCGGGCTAATAGGGAATGTGATGTCTTTCATTTCTCATGTCGGCAACTCAGGAGTCCACTCTCCTTATGTCTCTTTCTCATTTTATCCTGGCGCTGTTTTATAGCTTCGCTAGTAAGTTTTCAAAATGTACCAGCAAACAACTCGTAGATTTCTTTGAACACATGAGACATATTAATCGTGAAGGGTAGTTTTTGTTCTAATTTTGCAGATGATGCTCAGAGAGGTTAGGTAATTAGCCACACAACACACAGAAGCTACGTGAAAGACCAAACAGATCCTTAGTGCTCACTCCTGGCACTGAATGAGAACATAGCAGGTGCTTTTTAACGTGAGAACCAGTGCCTGGGTGTCCTCCAGGCCGCTTCAATCAGAACCTCTGGGGCACTGCGTCTTCTTAAAGCTCCTGCCCTCTTGAGTCAGCACGCACTCAGGTTGAGAATGTTGCTCCGGCAGTGGGAATTCCCAGGTTGTTCATGCAGCTCCATGTGAATTATTGTCTGAAAAGAACGAATCCTTCTGCCCCTAAATCCCTGTTCATGTCGTCACAGGCTTGTGTGAGTTAATCATGCTGCAGGCCCGCAGCAGGGCTGCCCACAGCGACCGCCCCGGCAGGGCTGGCTTTGCTCACCACCGCCACCACCTTCACGGTGGGGAAAGAGATCTCCAGCAACCGACCTCAAAGGGCTGTTTGCCTGCGAGATGGTCAGAGGTGCCTCACAAAGTTTTCTGATGGTTGCACCTTTGTCGAGGCAAAAGGAAGTCATGCTGAAGTCGGTAAGAAGAAGGCAAGAGGGAAGGAGGAGACGGGCCCGGCTCTGTGGAGGCTCTCGGCCTCTCACGCGGCTGCGGAGACCACCCAGCGGAGACCACGGTTGGCAGCGTTCCACAAACGAGATCTGAATGAAATCAGATGAAATAAAAAGAAGGTGCCTTCCAGGATCTTTACTGTTTCAGTCCGTGGAAAACGATTTTGTAAAGATACACACTTTCTGCACAGTTAGTGTAAAACGTCTCTTTAGCCAGTTCTTTCTCAATCAGTCAATGCGGCATAAGTGGGTGGACAAATTTGACAAATTTGTCATAATGCTACAAAAGTTACTTAAATACTAAAAGGTATAGAACATTTAAAGTTAAATGTGTCGCTCAAATTTTGGCAACTACTCTATATAACATGTTCTTAGACTTTATTAAATGAATTTAATGATTATTCCTTAATGACAAAAATCATCATGGCTTCCTGGAAATTAGCATGGTACTGACAAGAGATCTCTTTTATATTGAGGGACACTGTTAAGATGAATCAGATTTCCTTCTATATCAGAACCAGGTGCCTGGGAATTCTGGCAGAGGACACTGATGCTGTTACTTGTGACAGTGAGACTTGGGTTTCAGATAGGACACATTTATTAGCAAAAGGTAAAATGTCAAAAGAATCATGACTGCTTGTCTTAGCTTCTCAAACAGAACACCTATGAGGCTCGAGGCAGATGTGCAGGTTGTGAGGTGGAAAAAATCCCTGCTGGTCCCCAAAGCCTTCTCCAGGGTCCAGGGGCACTGCATCTTCCTCTCATTCAACCTGACACGTCCACCACATGTCCTCGCTGGGAGACCTGCAGGCCCAACCTGGGCAGCAGTGAAATCTGCCAAACAAATCTAGTAACATGCATAAAGCAAGAGTACAAATAATACTAAAGTAAAACTGAATAAAACTGACATCGAGTACAATCGACATTTCATTACAGAAATGCCACTTAACAATAAAAATAGGAAAAATAGGTCCAGGGTCTGTCCTTTAAACTGACAAACAAAAAATTGAAATAAAAAATTTGACAGTTTCTGGAAATTAAATAAAATGATTTAATCTAATTAATCTCATAAAATCTCATTACAATTGGCATTACATTTCTTTCTTACTGGTGTGGTGGAAGCCTTCTCATAGTAACTAAGGTTTGGAAACCATTGACTAGTACGATAAATATGGGAATATTGGTAGGAACAAAGATGTGAGTGGTGGGAAGCTGAGGTTAAGGGAACCGTTCTTCAAACAGGGCCTGCTGTGCTGACCCCATATGCTTTTTTTAAAAAAATAAGCAATTTACCTGCAGCCCTGCCTGGCCTAAGTTGTCAGGATATGTGACAGACAGTCCTCAGCCAACAACCCAACACCTGGAAGAGACACGCAGGCCTGAAATGCCAAAAAACAGAGCACACAATTCCAGAACACAGGGAGATAAAGATGATTCCCCTAATCACAAAATCTGTGAGAACAGGTTCCCATTAGAACTGGTCAGCATGGACCAAAATGATCTAAAGTTGTCCAGTACAGTGTGGACTTGAAAGTCTGATGTCATCCTACTGCCAGTCAAAAGTCAAGAGTTGGACCCAGGTGGAACTCTCTGGAAATCTTCCTGGGACCCCCCAAAACACTGGAGGGTAGGAGGGATATGCTGTCCTTCTACTCTCTGAGAGGACCCACTTTCTCCTTTGAGACTGCCTTCGTTTCCCTTTTCCTATCCCTTCTAATAAGCCCATGTTTGCTATTCTGAGCCACATGTCTGAATCTTCTAGTGTGGTTGCAGGAATCAGAGTGAGGAGGAGGCCTCTGTGGCCGCCTCAGTCTTGCAGTAGGCTTGTGCCCTGTAACAATATCACCCCCAGCACCTATTGTCCAACTGTGCAGAGTGCCCAGCAGGGACAAGCAGAGGAGCTACCCCACACGCCCAGCACCCACCTATAGAACAAGAGTTGTTAACCCAGAAGAATCAGGCCTTTGTTCCTGTCCCCAGCTCCTGTGTACTGTCCCAGGGCCACTGCTCAAGTAGAGGCCAGATATGAGAACAACGAACTCCTGGCTCTGCCTGAAGGGACTGACTTTATTTGGAAAAGAATCTGGAGAGGCTTAAAAAAATAAAGAAGTATACCATGTTCATGGATTAAAAAACAAATGATGTAAGATGTCCATTCACTTGAAATTCATTTACAAATTTAGTATGATTTTAGTAATATTCCAAACAGACTTTTGGGAGAAATTGGTAAACACAAACATAGATCTTACAATAAGATTATATAGAGAGGTAGATAAATTTTACTTATAAGTTGAATATATCTAATTTATTACATGTACTTAAATAATTTATATTACTTTAAATAAATTTCATATATTTAAATGGAAAGGATCTGAAGTAAATAAAACAATGTTGTATAAAGGTAATAAAGCTTGAATATTTATATTTTCGGATTTCAATAACTACTATAATGGTAGCACATAGAATTTGGTTATCAGTGCAATGATTGAAAAACAGGTGAATGACAAAGAAGGAAATTCATAAATACACCCATATACATATGATAAGTTTATTTCTAAGCAAGATAACCAGTAACTTCAATGGGGAAAATAAAATGGATATAACTGTATATCTATATGGAGAACAAAGAACCTTGGAGTAGTTGACTCTTGATAAATTATATACCTAAACATAAAAACTAGAATTAGAAAACTTCTAAAAGAAAATGTGAAACTATCTTTGCAACCAGGAAATGGGCAAATATTTCCTAGAAATAATACTAAATACATTAACAATAAAAACAATATATTGGACTTCATCACAACTAAACTTTATTTCTAGAAGGGCATCATTAACATGGTAATTTGATGAATCACAAATTAGAAAATATATTCTGATATATTTAAATGACAAGTTACTTGTGTACAAAACATGCAAAGAACACCTACAAAACAATAATAAGAAAAATTCAATAAAAATGAAAGACTTGAACAGACATTTAAATAAAATATATGTGACTAAAAATGCATAAAATGTTGCATAATTAATTATTTATCAGAGAAATAAAAATTAATATTACAGTGATAAACATATTGCTCCCACCAGCATGATTAAAATAAAAAAATATTTGCTAACAGCAAGTGTCACGGGCCAGAGAGAACATGCGGTGTTAACTTGCACACTTACACACTGCTGGCAATGTAAAATTAGATGGTATAATCACTTTGGTTAGAACTTTCATACCAAAAAAACCAGATCTGTTCTCTCAGTAGTTCTAAGTATTTATCCACAACAAATGAAAATATATGTCTATGAAAATGCTTGTATAAGAAGATCCATAGTCTCCTTCAAAATAGTTCCAAATCAGAAGCAACCAAAATGCCTAGCCACAAAAGAAAGTGTAGGTAAGTGTAGTATTGTTTTGTCTAAACAATGGAATACCACCTGTTAATAAAAATCAACACACTATAATGTGATTTATTTATTTTAAAACTATTTTTTTAACTGACAAGTAAAAATCATATAGATTTATGGTGCACAATGTGATGTTACATTGCATGTATATATTGTGGAAAGGTTGAAAATGCTCTTTAATACCTGCCTTACTTCATGTAATTAACGTTTTTTGTGGTAAGAACACAAAATTTACTCTCTTGGCAATTTTTAAATACACAATTAATTATTACTAAATGTAGTCATCATGTTTGTAGATCTCCCAAACTTATTCCTAACTGAAATTTTGTAGCCTTGGACCAATCTCTCCACTATGCCCACCACAGCCTTGGTAACCCCATCTCCCTCTCTATTTCTATACATTTCACATTTTTATATTCTACACTAAGTGGGATCATGCAGCATTTGCTTTCTGTGCCCGGCTTATTTCAGTTAACATAATATTCTCAGGGTTCATCCATGGTGTCACAAACAGCAAGATTTCCTTTTCCTTCTTAAAGATCAAATACTACTTCATAGTATTGTATACCACATTCTCTTTAACCATCCATCTGTCGACAGACACTCAGATTGATTCCATATCTTGACTTATGAATAATGCCTATTATTGCATTTATTGCAATTATCCTGAACAATGCACTAAACATGGGGGGCAGATGTCTCTTCAATATACTGATTCCATATCCTGTGGATATATACCCACTAGTGGGATGGCTGGATTACATGGTAGTTCTACTTTGAATTTTTAAAGTCTATACTGTTTTCCATAATGACTATACTAATCTACATTCCCACCAAGAGTGTTTAAGGCTTCCCTTTTCTCCACATCCTTGTCAACACTAATTTTTCTTCTTTTTAATATAACATTCTGATGGGTGTAAGGTGATATCTCATTGTGATTTCAATTTGCATTTCCCTGATGGTTAGTGGCACTGAGCATTTTCATGTTCCTGTGGGCCCTTTGTATGTCTTCCCTGCGGGATATTCATTCAGATCCTTCGTCCACTTTTAAATTGGGTTTTTTCCTTCGAATTGAGTTGAGTTCCTTGTGTATCTTGAATATTCACCTCTTATTGAATGCATGCTTTGCAAATATTTTCTCCCATTCCCTAGGTTGAGTTTTCACTCTGTTGATCATTGCTTTTGCTGTTTGGAAGATTTTTCGTTTCAGGACATTATGTTTCTCTCTCTCTCTCTTTTTTTTTTTGTTTTGTTTTAGTTGCCTGTACTTTTGGTATTGTATCTAAAAACAGTAGCCGAAGTCAATGTCAAGGACTTTTCTCCTGTATGTCTTAGAGTAATTTTATTGTTTCAGATCTTGTGTTTGAGCCTTCCATTCACATTTAGTTGGGTTTTTATTATGGCATGAGACGAGGGTATATCTTCATTCTTTCACAAGTGAATATTGAAGGCACTGTCCTTTCACATACAGGAGGAACAAGGTGAACAGCCTGGGCCTCTCTCATGACAGCACAGACCCATCAGCGAGACCTCTGTCCTCATGACCTGACCACTTCTCGAAGGCCAGATAATTTATAATTTGTTTAGTTTTTTCCTTTGGTACTTATACAGAGTGTTAAAATCTAGTGAACTGACACATAAGATGAGCCTTTTATCACATGTAAATTTGCATTTTACTTTCCATAAATGAAAACAGTATGTATAAAGTCACATCCCAATATTGCCAATGGCTGCCACTCCTTGGAAAATCAGTTTCCCTGATCCTGAAAGGCACAAGTTCCTCGCCTCTGCAGGTCGCATTGCATGGCTACCAAGGACACCCACGTGGCCATTCTCCCGGCAGACACCTGCCCTCAGGCTCGCTGATGAGGCCCATGGTCTTCTCTCAACATGAGTCGAGGATCAATGTGTGCAGTTCTCTTGGGCTGACCTCAAGGACCCAGGGAGGAGCAAGGCCAGCAAACGCCTCTCCTTCCAGCATGTTAACCGAGTGGGCTTGGACGAGCTGCGTCATCAGCAGGCAGGGAGGCACAGGGTGGTGGAGGCGCGTGGATCAATCTGCACTTCAGTTATCTTGGAGAAGCCCTCTAAGGACTGCAGGCTCTCCTTCAGAAGCACATTTCCAAAAAGCTTCACGCACAATGCTTCATCATTCTGATTGTCTTTTAAAATTATTGTTGATACATGTGCATTTTAAAATAATACAAAATAAGTTCAAAATCATACCTATCACAGACTTCCATTAAGAGAATAATGACTAAAAATTTTTTATTTATTTCTCCATTATTCCCATTTATTCCTGAAGGTATATTTTTTAAAAAGGAAGGAAGGAGTGAAGGAAGGAAGGAAGGAGAAGGAAGGAAGGAAAGGTACTTATGATTTCTTTGCTTTAATTAATTAGCAACTTCTGCTTTCTCACACAGTTTCTCTTACTGAATTCTTTTCTTTACCTTTGTAAATGATTGTAACTAAAATTAGGGAACTTCATGCATCAGAAGTGCTACTATTTTTTACCCTCTTTTGTCTCAGGATGGTGAATAGTAATGTTGACCTTGCAGAACAGACCTTGGTACAAAGTAAGAAAAGAAGTATGAATTTGAAAAGCGCATTTCGCATAAAGGTACTTCTCCCAATGCTATGTGTCTTTCAAGGCATTTATAATCCCCTTGAGTCATGTAGCTTAAATTTAAAATTCAAGATGAAACAAGATTGAGTAAATTGTCCAATCTGTCTTCACCATCTGATTTCAGATTGCATTCTCTAATCGCACATTTAAAACCCATTTTTCTGCCCATTCTTCAAGAAAAAAAAAATTTAAAGCATAGACAGACTTTTAAAAATGGAAAAATAAGAAAGTAATGAAGTTTCTGTTTGGGAATCCTGTAATTATCCGTTAACTAAATAAACACCAAGAATCAACTAAGATCACATGAATGCTCAAAATCTAAAATGTTTTCAGATATTTTTTAAACATGGAATAGGCCATAGGCAGTATGGATGCCCTAGTATGATGGAAGGTGCCCTTACGGGTAGAGATACTGTCTACCATTTTATGCCTGTCACCTAGCCACGTGCCTGGCCTGAGAAAGGTCGGGTAAGGATATGTTTAATTAATTGGTATTTTCCATAGACATATCCTTCCAGAAGAGAACTTAGAGGCATGATCAGTTTCCCTATCATTATAGCACCCTTTTCTAGCTTGCTTTCTTTTCCTCCAGATGAATTTCCATAAACTAGCATAGTAACCATGATTCCCCCTTAATCTTCTCCTTTTTATTTATTTATTTATTTATAGCACCATTTCAAAACAGTGAACAATTCTGTTTGAACAACTCTGGATAATCTGTATTTCTTAAAACAACCCCCACCCCTGCCACCCGACACACACACTTTTTAAATGATACAACTTAATAGCGGAGGCATAGCCTATGCAGAACACAGTGAAGTCATTATTTTTTAAGATCTGAAGAATTTTATTCTATTAACACCGTCTAAAAAAGGAGTTGGCTTTTCCCTCCTATGAACATACTATTTTAGAATATGATCATTTTGTAGAAAATTGGTAGTTCTCCTCTACAAATCCATCCTCCCCTTTCAAAAGCAAGGAACTCTTAGTTTTGTAGTGCGCGACTGCTTAGCTAGACCACATTTCCCTCCTTCCCTTACAGTTAGCTGTGGGACTATGACACATTCTTTTAGTGGGCTGTGAACATAAGTGATGTGCACCATTTCTGCATTTGGAAATTAAAACTTCAACTGTCCCTTTCCTTCATCCCACTGGCCAGAATGCAGATACAATGACCAAGCCTAGTCACACAGAAAATGACAGTGGAATTGGGGATAACACAGCAGAAAATGGGACGGAATCTGAGAGAATGATGGCTAGAGACAAAATCAGTTATGGGCCAGATTCAGAGCATTTTATAGGCAGGTAAAGAATTCTGAGCTAATTAAATTCATCCATTCAGTATAAATTACCAACAAGAGACTAAAAAGATACAACAAGTTCGATCTTGCCCAAGTTATCAAAGGGAGAAAATATTTTCCAGTCAAGGCAGAAATGTCTGATTGTATTGGCAATTTCTTTCATACTTTCAATGAGCAGATTCTACACTTGACATATAAAATATTCCAGGATAGAGAAACATGAGAAAACATGGCAAATACAAGAACATTATAGACTAATGTTACTTTCTAAGAGACACAGCACCACTAACAAAGATCAACAGGTTATTAGTAGAATACTAGGTTGGATGTAATAGGACTTAACCCAGAAATTCAGGAGTGCTTTGAAATCAGAAATTTGACTCATAGGATTCATCACATCAATAAGTAAAGAGAGAAAAATTTATAGTTTATAATGATATATGTCAAAAAAACTGTTGCACAATATTTAACACCTATGTTTAGTAAACTGATACTTCCTTAACATGACAAAGAAGACAATGCAAACCAGCAAACAATATAATATTTCATGAGGTAACATGATAAGAATGTCATTAAAGAATAGACTAGTAATACCTTCTTTATCATGTTATTATATATTGCATGCGTGATTTTCTAAATAATGTAATAAGACATGAAAAAGAAAAAGAGGTACAAGAATGGAAAAAAAAATATTTCCTGATGATCTGACAATCTAAGAAAGACAGCAGTCAACTGAAATCAGTTAATCATATTAAAATCCATAAAACAATAACAACAATAATAAAAATAATCAGGAAATCAAACCATGAAAATATAAAATTTTATGTAAGGAAACTTGGAATCGGGAAGTTTTTTCTAGGCAGAAAGAAAAATAATGAAATAATTATAGAAATGTCTAGTGGGTTTGACTATGTCAAAAAGTAACAGTAACAAAAATTCAGTGTCAAGATAAGACATGGATAAAATATTTATAACATAGGAAAGGAATCAGTAGATATAATATATGAAGATACGCCTTCACTTAAGGAAAGGCACAAATTCTTCAATTTTAAAAGTAGACATAGTAATGAACAAACAATCCCAAAGAAGAAACAAAAATAACCTGCAAGCCTGTAAGTATCAAGAGGTTTAAAAAGGCATTCACTTTTGCTTCGTAATTTTCCTTTGAATAATTTGTACCCAAGAGCTCATTAGGAAGGTACCAAAGATTTGGTTGTCAAAATCTGATATATAAACTTCTTAGCAAAATGGGATTGAATAATATAAAGAACGTATTTTCTGCTCATGAGTAGTACAACATTTAAGATTTTTCATAATTTGAGTAAAAGAACATTTATTTACCATGTGTAGCATTAGTTCATTTTGTGATACTCAAATAGGCACACACATTTTTTAATCAATATAAAGTATCAGAATTGATAATCTTTGACCTTAAATAGGCTTTCAAGTTTTAAATTTTGCTTTTCCCCCTATTTTCCAGTTTTTCTGTAATGAACTTGTTTCATAATAAATAAAAAACTAGTTCTATTTGTTAGTTGTGACTCATCAACTTCTGTCTAATATGGCATAGTAAATTTTGGCTTTAAATTATCCTTTAAAAGAAGATACTTTTTATCTCTAATAAATATGTATGGCTATTAACATAAAATAAAGTTGTCATGATCAGTATAAAAATAGGATAAATAACACTGTTATCATAAATAGAATAAAAATTAAAGAAAGTGTGCAGGGATAAAGTCACAACTGACTCCTGTAGAATAAAAATGATCAAAACAAGAATATGTGCCTGGCATATTGAAAAGATGGAGAGAAAACATCTATCTTATTATGGAGAACTGTTGGTCACTTTCTTCTGGCAACAAAGCTTTAAATTTTTGAAAACTTATAAGGCATCTCTCAGTCTAGATCAATTCAATCCCTTGTGTTTTCTCAACTTATCCTCTTACAAAATGTGATCCTTAATATGCCACTCTTTCAAAACATATTAGACTATGAGTATTCCAGAAGAATACTCTCAGTCAGGGATTCCTGCACCTATGCCAAAGACTTCAGGTGAATATGGGTCACCAGGTGTCCTTTCCGTGTCCTGTACATGTAGGACCATGTGCGTCTGCCATACTTCCTTGACCCACAGTACTGTGGGCCTCTTTAGTGCTTGGGACCACAAATCCAGCATCATGGCCTGGTGATTGCTCACCTGTGGTGGGACTCAGTCCTACGCTTTGCTTGATCTCACCTGGGTTTGAAGCCTGGAGAACCACACTGGGCACATCATGGGTCTTCACTATTACTAATTCCCAGAGTCCTTTGTAGCCATAATTAAGCTAGTTCCAAGTACATGCTGCCATGTACATTTGTAGTTTGCCATCTTATGATTTTTTCTTATCTCCAACCACGTCTGTTATGTATTATAAGCTATTATTCAGGGTGCTGATTTTCCTGAGAGAATGACATGGTTGATTAAAGTAATGAGCACACTTGTTCCTGCTAAGTTTCATTAAGTGTTAAATAGTATCAGACCCCACTGGGTGCCAATGATACATTCGCGCCTGTGGCCACTTTAAGCTAATAATGTGTCAGTTCCAATACCTCCAGCCCAACAAGAACATCCGAGCACAAGCTGGCTACACAAGGTGATACTTTGTCTCCTTGGATCACAAGAGCCTTCAAGGACTCCCAAGCAGTGACCTTGCAGCCCGGCGAAGTATCAGAGCCCAGAAGCTTCCAGCCCTCCTGTGACGCTCAGCCTGCTTGCCTTATCCCAGCCTTGTCTATGGTGCCAGGCAGCCCAGAGTCACAGTGGTCACCGTAACGGCGGGGAAAACAAACCAGTCGTTTTCTATTCTATTAATTCAAGAACAAGGTAACTTCTCAACACAACTAGAGAGAAGTCCCGCCAGCCAGGCACCAATGGTCCAAGCATTTCTAAACCAAGACCAGGAAGGTCAATACAGCTCTGTGGCTGGCACAGGCAAGTCAGGGTGTGCACTGGAGCTCAAGTGGGGTGTACCCCTGACTGCCACCGGGAACCACAGCCTGTGCACAGCATTGGGCAGGGTCTGGTGCAGGTGTAGAGAGGGTGGCCAAAGCCTATTAATGGCTTGTGGACAATGACCTCCAAAAAGACCAAGGTCAGCCTGCTAGTGTGTGTACACAGAGATCAGTTCAGGCCCATCCCTGGGGGCAACTTGATGTGAATATTAGGTCAAAGGGAACCATGCCTTCGTAATTACAGGATTCTTGAGAAGAAAGGGCATGGAACTCCTTTTTAGCTGTTTACTTTTCTGTGCAATTTAATCAGTGCTTTAGAATATTACAGACACACAAACACATATACAATTAAAAGACATACATGTTAAGTACATTATTATATATTACCTCATACTATACAATAGATAGGTATTTGTTTTCATATGTTAATATGCTATGTGCATATAACAAAATATGCATTAATACATATAATTCAAAAATCAAACTCAGATCAGTTTGATGCTGTTAAAATAAAATCAGTGTGAACACAACAGCACCGAGGTCTCCTTCTCCATGGGAAAATGAAGCAGTCACTTCAAGGTCTTCCTAAGTGTGTGGGCACTACTGAGGGGGTGCTCATTTGTACCTTAGGGGACTTTCCCCGGGCGCTTTCCAGCTCCACAGCTTCTGGTTTTACTCCACCAACACTTTCCTCACATTCATGGAAAGAGATTCACCCTCAAGCCTTCTTGTAAGTAGAAATTCACGTTTTCAGTTTTTTTTTTTTAAATAAATACAAAAGAAATAAGAATGTTGAAAACTCAAAACTAAAATAGGGGGAAATTCCTTAGAAAGGTATTAAAATAATCATCAACTAACATCTATGTTGGCAGACTACAAAAAGAGGCAGGATATAATAGCTGGCGACAAACTGTCTACATGTTACTCATATCTAGTAGTCCCGACCGGGAAACACAGAATTTATGACAAATTAGTATGTTAAGAACTATTCCTTGGAAAATAGACCTCACGCTGGTATTCTTGGTATAAGATACATGTCCCCCACTTTTTAAAATAAGATCCTGTCTGATACCATGAACCCCCAGAATGAGACATGGGTCTGAACTGGAAAATGAAATGCAAGCACAAAGAGCAATAGTTCTTTGAACTCATTTGCATCTCCTGAGTTCATGGTGTGGTTAGTCGTACCTGCAGGAACACGTTTCTCATCGCGGCAAGGGAAAGAGCTCTGTCTCTTGGTGCCCAGCGCTTCCTCTGCTAGGCCCCAGAGCTGGCGGACAGGCGATGCTGTCGCCTTCCACACCCTGCACTCCCTGAGCCAGCGTGTCCTCAGCGCAGCCTCACCGGGAGCCTCTGCTGGGCAGGAGGGCAGTTCACCTGTCAGTGAGGAGGGGCCCTGCTCCCTCTGTCCCCGCCGCTGCCATGCCTCTGCCTTAGAAACACAGCACTTAAGTATTATCCCTCTGCATAACTCAGTCGGTACAGGCTCTCACACTCTCAGAGGTGCTTGAATGATTTGTTAGTAGATTTTTTTTGACACAAATTGGTTTTTCTTTAAGGTAAATTCACCAATTCACAGCAGTCAATCCTGCATTAAACCTG
Organism: Sciurus carolinensis; assembly: GCF_902686445.1. Taxonomy (NCBI): domain Eukaryota; kingdom Metazoa; phylum Chordata; class Mammalia; order Rodentia; family Sciuridae; genus Sciurus; species Sciurus carolinensis. Next base: position 79,655,163 of record NC_062227.1, on the reverse strand, counting down.
GCTGATCAATTTTAATGAAATGCCTTCAGTCATAATAATATGTTAAAAATAAAACCCTCTTCATATTACAACAACAAGGAAGTACTCATTTACCCCCAGGCCCAGCCTCCACCTGCTCCTATGGAGAGAAAGCCTGTGCAATAAGGGTGACATTTTTAATTATACTGATTTTCTTTAAAATCCTGGTTAGTGCGCTGTGATCGGGACAGGTGGTAACAAGTGTCTCTGGGTGACACGCTGACCTCAGATCCCAGTGCCTCCCAGGAACCGCACAAGGTTGGAGAGGAGGTTGCTGCAGCCCAGAGCTCAGCAACTACAGGCTTGAACGTCTCCATTTTTGATTGACAGGAATGCTCTAGTCCTCTCTGCGCCCCTCTCCTCTCCAGTCCTGCGCCCCTCTCCTCCCCCGCCCCCCCACAGCTGGGAAGGTCAGTTGGACCTGCTCGGCCCCGGCTGACTCCTAAGGTCGTCCCTCCTGAGGGGGTGGACCGTCTACACCTGTACGGAACACTTTCATTTAACCTGCTTCTCCACATCCGTCTGGGGAATCTGACCTGCTTCCTCACCACACGCACAAGGCAGTTCTTACAGCTCTCTCCTCCTTCGCCTCGGTGACGGGATCCTGTGTCGTCGTGCAGCCCTTCCTGTCTGTGCCTCCTGTCTCCAGGTGCCAGGTAAATGCCCAGCAGCAGACCTGGAAACAGCGCTCCCTGGCCCTGGAGGAACAGGGCGGGAACAGATTGGCGGTGTGGGCCCTGCAGCCTCCCAGGAGCACCGCTGCCGAGCTGTGGGGAAAACAAAGAAGCCCCTGACGCGGGAGAGGAGGGTCCAGACCGCAGGAGGACTGGAGCGCAGAGGTGTGCCAGAGGCTCTGGAGACACTGCAGCAAGCAAGGCAAAGGTGCACCGACTCCGGAGGTGAACCGGAAGTGAAGAGCAGCAGGCAGAGTGGGCGGTCTCCCGGGGAGACGCGCAGGCACTGCGGATCTGTGAGAGTGGTGGGGAGGCAGAGGCAAGCCCCATTTCCAGTGTCCTCCTTAGGTTAAGGAGGCCTGGGGATGAGGTCAAGGTCCAGCGAGGCACAGAGGCTGGTGAGTCCTCCAGGACGGCGATCCCACCAGCCTGGCCTTCTCATGGCCGCCCTTCCTCTCTGGGCCCCAGCCCTTTCCCAGTGTGGGAGGCCTGCCTCAGGAAGGCAGGAGAGGACGGGAGCAGCAGGGAGATGCACTGTGGTGACAGACCCCGGGCCCGGGTCAGGGAGGTTTGCAGGAAGTTAGCACAGAAAAGGCACCTGTTCCCAGCCTGTGCGATGGTCAGTCACAGGGAAAGCCTGAGAAAACCCGGGTGGAACGCAGGGGACTCGCCAGGAGCAGAGGGCCTCCCTGGGAGGAGGGAGGTGACCGCAGCAGGAGTGCCCCTGGGCTGCCCCTTGCCGGGGTGCCATGGGTTCTGAGTACCACGAAGCTCTCTTGAGCTCTCCGTCCACGTGCCCTGTGGGCCTGCTTCCATTGGCTCCAAACGTCCACTGTGAGACGTTGACCCGCTGAACCCTCCCCGGACGGTGGTCATTATTTGGACCCTGATGAGAGGTGAATCCACCTTTTACGTGGCAAGCAGCACTGGAGAAGGAGTGAAGACATTCTGGATCCGTTAAGCTTAACTGTGACTCGGATTTAGTACATATTCTTAATTACTTTCCAAACTCTTGAACCTGGGTGGCTAGTTTGGCTGATGCTACTCTCTTTGTTCCCAATACCTTCAACTGAACTGAGTCACGTACATGTTCATCTTCAGACCTTAACGAAAGTTTTAATTGTTATGAAAAGGAAAATTATCAGGCCCTGGTAATAAGGACGACAGCTGCATTTTTAATTTCATTGCCATATAATCAGTGATGCTGTTAAGTCAGGCTCAGTGATCATCAAATTCCAGGTTTAGGGTAAGAATCAGGCTGTGACTGCAGTGAGTGCTGGTTTGGGGTTCAGGTGGAGTCCCGTGAGGTTTGGGTCATCATTGTGTGCTTCCACTCTGGGCAGTGAGCTGATCTGGATTTCAAAACAACCACGATTGACCTTGAAGTCATCTCCCTAAATATACTAGGCACACAAAGCACCCAGCTCATGACTGCTCCTGGCTGGGCGTGGCAGCTAAGCCAAGGAGCAGACCACACTCACCAAAATTTCCTGTGAATACTTAAGCTTCAACAGGGACAGTTCCTTCAAAAAGACTCTGGTCAACAGATTTGTACTGAAATGAACTTCATGAGTTGACATGAGCTTAATTAAAATGTGATAAATCTCCATTGCCTCATCTATCAGTTGTTTAGAAGAGAGAGACTTCGGGCTCTCACCCTAAGTCGCACAGGGTGGCACTTATGCACATAATTTCCATGGCATGGTTCATGCCTGAGGAATCTAGAGCCATGCATTTTTCTTACAAGAATATGTTACCTGGTTTTTCACATACCGATTTTCACTGTTAACAATGCTCTTCAGTTCTGGGGAAGATCTCACCCTGAGCTATGGCTGGGTTTTCATGTCTCTTACCTAAAGCAAAACAAGCCCTCGGAGTTGAAGGGCCCAGGTCCTGAAGCCTCAGGAACACAGCAGCACTGTGCCTGCCTTACTGCCAAGGCCAGAAGGTCAGTGCATGGGGTGGCCGGAGGGACCCTCAGATCATCTGAAACACATCTCTGCATGCGGGAAGCTTTCACACAGAAGCCTCTGGACCTCGCAATGCAGAAGGGCCATTCTCCTGGTGGGAAGACCCCACTGCACAGCCCACCAGGCCTGAGTGGCTTCCTGAAGCTGCTGGCCTTCCTTCCTGGAGACAGGTTTTCACAACCCTGGAAGGGATGTCCTGGTGGAGACAGGTGTTCACATACCTGAAGACTCTGGAGCGGCCCTGGCCCCGTGCTCAAGGGTTGGCAGAGAACATTAGAGGGCAGCAGGAGGGGCCCATAACTCCTCCCGCCCCTGCCATACCCCACGCCCTGCCCCCTTTGGGGGTGGCCCACTCTGGACCTCTTCCTGGGTCTCACGTTCTAAGTCGTGACAGAGGACATTCTCGTGTCTCACCATGCGGGTCTGAGGCCATCCCTGTGTAGCCGTGGTGACTATGCTCTCCTCCTAGAAAGTCAAGAAAAGTTTTTAAAGGAGGAGTCTTTTTAAAAGATCCTCACTCCTGAGCACACAGCTGTGGATTTCAAGACCTGATTTGGGATCTCAGAGTCAAGGACGCAAATCGTGGTTCTTCTAGGGTGTTTTTGTGGCCTCACTTCTATAAGAATATGTTCTAACAAAGGAAATAATCAGAATAAATACAATTACCTTTTTAAGAAGGTAATTACTAAAGGAGATATTATATATGTGTCAAAATATTATCATAATGCCCATAAATATACATTTAAGAAAGTGAGATGTTAGTGAACATAAACTCCGACAACCTAGCCAAATTAAAGAGAAGTAGATTGTACAAATCAAGAATCTTCTCAGCCATCGCCTTCTCCCTTGCTTTGACTGAAATCTATTTGTTTCACAAATTTGGAGACGTTCAGTGAGTCTTATCTCACTCTGACATTCCAAGGAAGAAGAAAAATGAAGATCCTGAAACGCCAGTTCCCAATGCCTCTGAGTGCCTGTCTTCCAGGGGCATTATCTATGGTCATATTTACCATATATCTAAATACAAAATCAAGATACATGGTCTAATAAGGCATTTTTTTCTCATTTGTCAATTTGCTTATATGAAAAGTCTAATGTGGAAAGCTATAAAAGTTTAGTTGCTTTTAATGTTAAGCAGATAAATTACACTTATTGAGAATTAATTTGTCAATAAATAAAATTCTGTGATATATGGTTGCTTTCTCTATAGCAGCATTTCATCATGTGTTAGAAAGTAACTTCCCTCTCATCATTCCTTTCTCTGCTGCAGATCACCATCAAAACCGTGATGTTATAGTCTATGGAAACTTTTAAATCCTTCTTGTATATCCACAGAATTTAAAAGAAAAACATGAAAGAAGATAAAACCTTTAGGTAAAAGAGGAGATGATACAGTTTCTTAAGATATCTTAATTCATAGTTTCTCTATAAGTAAGAAGACATGTTGGCCCTTTTTATCTTCCTACACGATGGAGGTCTGAGTGAACGGCAGTTTCGATCTCCCCAGGCGTGCTGGTAGAGAATGAGAGCCATTCCCCGAAGATTGGTTCCCAGGATGCTGGGCAGGTACTAGGACGCCGTGGTTTCCACACACAGAGCTGAGACCTGGCTGAAAACCCAGGGAAAAGAAGCAGACAGCAACTGGATAAATGGTGTCCGGTCACCCCTTCTCCTGGAAGGGAGAGGACCACAGAGGGACAGACAGAGCTCAGCCCTGGCCTCGCCTGACTGCTGGGAGCTGAGGCCACTGCAGAAGACAGACCCACTGGCAAGGATGGAGACCACAGAGGCAAACTGTGTGAGTGCTAGCGCCAAATGGTCAGCGGGTCACGAAGCCGTGTGGTCACAGGTGATTCCACAGAAGGCAAAATAAATCTGAATAACATAAAGAGAACGCAAAACTCCATACAAATGTCTAAGGAGAAGGGGGACAAACCTTTCGAGGGAAGGCAGGAAACTTTCAGTATTTAAGAAAACTATGTAAGGTCCACTGAGAAACAAGAAAATATGACCCATATCAGAGGAAAAAAAGAAAGAAACCAATAGAAATTGACCTAAAATAGGTCCAGATATGGGATTTAGAAGTGAATGATTAAAAACCCTGTTATAGGCACATGCCATGAATTAAAGGAAATTATTTTTAAATAATTAATGGAAAAGGTAGCCAGGAAGATTCAATAATTAGGACATCTTCACAAGAGAAATAGACAAATGGATAGAAATTCTACAGTCAAAAAGCACAACAATCGAAATGGGAAACTCAGTAAACGGGCTTGGAAGCAAGGTTGAGATGGCAGAAGAATCAGTGAGCTTCAAGCAGGTCACAGAGATCATGAAATGCAGAGAACGCAAAGAGCAGCAATTTAAGGACAGTGATGAGAACCCAGAGGCCTGGGGAGCAAGGTGGAAAACACTGTGTGGTCACACTTCACTTACAGGGGATAGAGGTTGCGTGAACATCACGGGGTGTGTTTACACAAAGTTAGATGGCTACAATGTCACGGCAACATAATCCTCAGGGACACTACCAGGCATGCAGCCCACCGTTAGCTAAAACTTCATTAGGCAGAGTGTCACTGCATGTGTGTTGGGAGACTTCCAGAAAGTGAGGAATGAGAGGAAGGAGCAGAAATATATTTGAGAAAACATGGTGGAAAACTTTCCAAGGCTTAAAGAAATGTGAGTCTATAGTTTCCAGAAGCTCCACAGATCTTGAGTCAGATGGACACAGAGTTCCACGCCCAGACACATCCTCAACAAACTGCTGAAAATCAAAGACAAAGGAAAAATAGTCTCCAAAGCAGCCAGAAAACAAGACTAATTATATACACAGGGGCAAAAATATGATAAACAGATAATTTGTGGTCATAAATGATGAAAGACAAAATCATATAAAATGACAGAGTCACAACATTGAAAGATAGAAAACTTGTCAAATCAGAATTCCCTGCACTACTCCAAAAAATAAATAAATAAAGGCAAAATAGAGACATTCATAGATGAACAAAAACCAAAAGAATTTATTTCTACCACACTTGCCCTTCAAGAAATACTGAAGGAGTCCCTCAGGCTGAAAGACAATGACCCAAGATAGTAACTTGAGTTTGTAGGAAGAAAGAAAGATCACTGAAAATGGTAAAAATGAGAGTGAATATAAAACATCAATGTATTTCTTCTTTTTAAAAGCTTAAGATTGAATAAAGTAATATAACATTGCACTTTTGGGTTTATGACTTATATAGATATAATATCTGTGAAAATAATAGCACAGGAAGGAGGAGAGAATGGAGCTGGTTGGAGAAAAGTAATGCACTTTATTAGATTATGTCACTGTAGTCGTTAGTAGATTATGATAAGTTAAGATGCCTAATAAAGTTTCTAGAGCAACCACTAAGAAAACAATTGAAAGATAACAAAAAAGTAAGTAAATGGTTTAAAAATCAACAGAAAACCTAAGTTGGTAAGGCAAAGAAATATTTATTTAACACAAAAGAATGCAGTAAACTGGATACAAAGGAGCAGAAAGACCCAAGAAGTAGAAAACAGCAAAATGACCAATGTGCACTTAGCCATGCCAAGATACATTAAATGTGAATGAGCTAGCACCTCATTAAAATGGCAGAGATTGTCAGATGTTTAAAAAGAGTTCTTTCAACTCTGTGCTGCCTAAATCCATGCTTGAATTCTTTTTAAAATACACATGAAACCAGAACATGGTGTGTGTTCATAAATGCTAAGGGCATGCAGACATTTTACCTTAAGGGTAGAAGCCACTATAAATCTTTAAAGCACTTTTAAGCTAATATTTCCATATACCAAAGGGAAGAAAACCACCTCGAGGGAGACATTAACATACTATCTCTCCTTTGTGGTCTCTACTTCTGGCAGTCATTCCTATTTCCTCTTAGCAAGAGGGTCAGAGAGTTCAAGTTATCAGAACTGCCAAACATGATAAATTCAACTGAAAGTGATTCGAAAGCAAACTTCCAAATCTAATTCTTGATAGGCTTTTTAACATGCTTGAACATATTACCTTTCATCCAGAAATAAAGGGTATACATTTCCACCACTTTTAGTGATGTGTGTACATATGACCTAAAAGTGGCAGAATGAACTTCTGGTTCTCTTAAGTATATGCAAACCAATCAGCTTTGTTACTAGATGTTGCTTATATATAAGTCCTGCAAGTAATAACCAACATAATGAGTATGTACCAAACTACCTTAATTTCTTTCTTTTTCACATCATCCCAAATTATGATGTAGACCAAACAACTTTGGCAGTTCTTACTGGTTTTTAGTATTACCAAATATTGTTCTTTACAATGTCGAGCACATCCAACTTATTAATTTTTTCATAGTAAATTTCTTTATTTCTCAAAAACATGATTCATCTATAGTGTATCACTTTGGACCCATTTTACATATGAGGAGATTAAGAAAATCATGTGACTGATTGACAAAACCCCTGGTGTGAGTACTGACAAGATTGGACCAGAATCAAAAGCTCTCATCTACCCCTCCTAAGTTTAACCTCCTAAATGTGCCCAAATCAGTAATACACGGTCTTTCATCACCATCAGAGGAACTGGTTAGACGTGAGTCATGTGCAAAGTCCTAAGGCGGCTCTGGTGGGTCCTGACATAGCATTGTATCTGGAATGGCTCGGAAGGCAAGAACACCCATTTCCTTGTTGCCAGCCACCATCTCTTGATGGGATGGGGTGGGACCGAAAAGGTCAAGCCAGAGAACCCCACCTGCCTCCTGTGGGCTGCAGCAAAGACACCTCAGAAACACAGGCAAAGCACCACCGTCTCCACCTTCCCACACATTCCAAAGCGTCATCCAGCACGCGGGGTCCCTTAAGAAGCTGATTTCGTGCTGTCGTAAAAAAGAGCAGCAGGCCCAGGCACTTCCACGATCACACCTGTGCACGCGGCATCATATGAAAGGGCCACAACTGGCAGGGCTGGCTTGAGGCGGCACAGTGACCCTGCCGGGAGACTTGGACCAGATGGAGACAGTGTTTCTCTCTCACACCTTGAATGACCACATAATTTGATAGATATTGTCTCTTTCAATTATAATAATCATGCTTGAACACTCACGTGGCTCAGAAGAGAAGAACCAGGACCCAGATGTTGAGAGAAATGAGCTCTTTTCCTGGGGGCAGCTTCCTTCCCGTCGGGGGACGGTCGCCTTCCCCGGGAGCCAGCTCCCACTCCCGGCTCCGAGGCACTTGATCGGAGGCGTGCCCGCTGGTGGACCAGCGTGCCTGGGAGCTGCAGAGGTGCAGGGGATGACAGCCATGCCAACGAGGGTCTCAGCCACCCTGGATGAATCAATCCATCAAAAAAAAAACAATTCTGCCATGGAACTTAATCACTAAAGGTCATGTCGGGGAGTGAGGAACAGATTAAATTAGCATAGTATTAGATATGGAAAATGATTTCTGTCAAAATCATCTTTACCACAATTATAATATGTTAATTACGTATTTCATTAAGGAAGTTGATTATGGTTCACGGATGAAATCACGCCCGCAACGACACCTGGAAGCAAGCGCAGACCCCGCGGTCTTCCTCTGCTCCCTCTTCCCGCGCCTGCCTCCGGCCTCGCCTCCTCCCTCTTTCTGCCTCTGGCTCCCCGCACTTCTGCCTCTTCCCCTTCCCTTCTCCTCATCCGCCCAGGGTCCTGCCATCCTCAGGAGGAAACGCTCCGGTTCTTGGGCATCTCACACAGGAGACTCCTGGCCGCACCCTCCGGAGGGCCCTGGGCAGGGTCCCCGCGGGCTGCTGAGGGAGTGCGCCTGGCTGGCCAGCCAGCTGCAGGGCTCTTCCTGCTCGCGTGCTCCTGGCCAAGCCGCCGTCCAGGGACGCCCCTCCCTCCCGTCCTTCCTCTCCTCCCCTGCGCCCTCCCCACCTCCATCCCAGGCCGGTCCTCCAGCCCTGGCCTCCGCCGCTCCTGGAGGGAATCCCAGCAGCAACTGGCTGCCCGGCTGAGCTGCTGGGGGCCTGCAGGGTTTAGGGGGCCATGGACAAGAGGCACGGCCCGTTGTTGGGGTGGTGGGCTGTGGCCAATGTTAACAGCAGGCCGTGACCCTGTCCTCGGAGGCAGCCGCGATGTAGACAGCATGAGGAGGGTCCAGATGCCATGGGCCCGTGAGGCCTGCCAGTCAGTGACCTGTCAGTGTGGCAGCCTTCTCCTCAGGATCGTCCACTCGCTCTTTCCTACGATGGTCCAGCATGGATTCCCAGGGAGGGTGCGAGTGCATAGGATTCCAGAGCCCGCGCTGTGCCTCTCGGACCCTCCTCCACACCTCACTCCCCAGCAGCCAGGCCAGCTGCCTTTCCCCGCCCTCCTCACCGATGGCCTTGGCCCTTGCACACATGCGGCATCTGTGAGAGCCTCGGGCGGGTGGGAAGACCTGCTGTCACACTGCACACGCACATTTCTGCAGCCGGGGGTCAGCTCGAGCTAGCCCAGGCCAGTAAATGAAGCAGAAAACAAGGGGAGGTGACCGACCGTGGGGGCTCAGCAACTCCCATAAGAAGAGGTCCCGGTGGCGGCCTGGGAGCCGAGGCTGCCGTGGCGCAGTCAGATCTCATCACCTCGTCCTAGCAGTTCCCCGTCAGTGAGAAGCCCCGCGGCGAGCCCTGGTGCGGGCGGATTGTGCCACACAGAGCGATCATGGCAGGAATTAAGCATAATTGTCAAGAAAGACTTGGTCATCACAAGAAAGACTGTCTCACACAACTGTCCTTTTGCTTTCCAACAGTAATTACTTTAGTAATTAATCTCTGTCATTTAACTGTATTACATTTTGAAAAGAGAAAATGGAAGAAAGACCAGTTTCAAACTAATTTACATCACAGTTTAAAATCCCAGAACAGGGTGAATCAAATGTCAAATTTAGCCCTTTCACATGGGCTAAAATAGCCTCCTCCTAACACCCAGCCCAGCGGAATCCAAAGCAGCAACCTCCTCCGGAAAGCCTGGCTTCAGAGCAAGAGTGCTCCAGATTCTGGGTGGAAATCCTCCCGGCTGTTCCAAGGTGCTCAGAAGTGCAATTAGTAAGCCCACGAGGACAGCACTGGGGAATCTCTTCTGCCGAAGACCATTTGTGCTGCTGGTAATGTCAATTGCCCATAATGCAGCACAAGCATTTGTTAATGACATCATTGTACAGTCAGTGAATAAATCTGCTCCAGCAATCTCCTTTAATTCCTTTTCACCTCATTTCATCGTTTCAAATTAACTTGTTTGACCTTGTTTATTGTACACCTCATTATACTTAATTTTCAAAGAAGCGCTTTTAATATACTGAAATTTTCTCCAATTTCTTATTAGTTTCTTAATATTAGTAAAAGCCCATATATTATCTTTCTTTTTAATAGCAACCCTTATTAATAAAATGTTTCTCATATGCTATGCAAAAATTTACAACATGCCTTTTAAAAACCAAATCTATTTTGCTACTAATAAAGGTATGCCACTAGTTTGTTTAAGTGTAAATTCTTGAGGCTTAATAATCCATAATAAACTTTAAACAAAATCTTCCTCATTAAGAACTGTATGGAAAATGCAAATACCTGGTCCTGTCACCAAAAGGAGCCCAACATCAGACAGGTGAATGGGCCGAGCCAGGGTCCAGGCATTTTCTATGAGGTTCTTGGGTGGTATTTTCGTTTGGCTGCAGTGAATAATAGGTACATTTATTGGTCTCATATGTGATTTGTCTAAAAACGCAGATGACTAAAGGACATCTTTTTCTTTTCCACATAGGTACAATGCAGATGTAGACTACAATTCCAATACTCACCATCCAATTTAATTCTCTCTTCAATGAGTTCAAAATGTTGTTATTTTGACTGCTACATAAAAACAGAGAACGAGGAAGTAAACATTGTGAAGTCGGAGGAGACTGAGATGTCTATGTCCAGGCTAAGAGCTTCCTAGTGAAGCACAGAGGTGGGCTGCTGCTGCCCCTTTCCCTCCCCTGGTGCTGCTCCTGGGCACTAACCAGGAGGACATCGGAATGCCAGACCTCCCCTGGTCATCCAAGTCACCTCTTTGTGATGTAGGGGTACAGAAACTCACAGAAAGATTGTACGTGACTCACCTGCCTTGTCAACTGCATTCTGTTTATCTTGTCTAAAAACAAAGCTAGGTGAATGCTTTAAATATCTATTTCATATGCACCTCTTTTGCTTTTGGTTCTGCTTTTGAGGCACAGTGAAGAAAACACAAGGCATTATTAAGATAATGGAGACACTTCTAACTCACTGCTCCGGCACACAGCTCTGAAATGGTGTTTCGGATTCATTAAAAAGTCGCCATTGTTTTCTGGCAAAAACCAGAGCAGGTGTTTATTTAGGCCCAGCTCCTCCTGATTCAAGAAGGCTTATTATGTCCACACCTATAAATACGAGGAAGGCTGAAGGAAGAAGTCCTGGCAGCACCTGACCTGCCGAGTGGGTGGATACCAGGGCACGGTCAATAACAAGGCTGTGAGGTTTGAGTTAACAAGAACCCACTGATCCTGAGACGCCACCTTCTTCCCCGGCCGGCCCTCCTCCCGCCAGCTTGTTATCCTTGCAGACTGGACAATGCACCAGCAGGTCGGTCTCTCCCGCTCTGCTCCCCAAATCAAAGATCAAAGGCTGCATTTGTAAAGCAAATAGTTGGAGAGTTACAGCCGGGTCTGATGGAAACCCACTCCAGGCCTCTCGGGAGATATTACCTTCCTCATTATTCCACTGATTGGCCTTATTTCATCCAAGGATTACTGCACATTCTCCTGACGGCTGATGAGGAGCTTCATGAATATACAAAATAATCCGGCGGCACCGGGCCAGCACTGATTATTATTGTGCAACTCCGAGGAGCTGCTTCGAATGAGCTGCTGGAGATTGCGACTCTGCCTCCCCGTTTTCCATCTGATTTTACCACAAGGATCCTTATTAGGCTATTTTTCACATGTCTGTAAGAGAAAGAGAAAGAGAGAGATATTGCATCTAGTTAAAAATGATCAGGGAATTCTGGGTACCAGATGTTTTTTGCTTAATATTGCAAAATGTCTTTTATTAGATTACACTGAGCACTTACTAACTACAGTTAAACTGCTTTGCAGAGAAACCCAATGGGAACAGTGCCCTAAATAGCTTTCCTGGGTCCCCCCCCCTTCTTTTCTTTTTTTGTGCACAATCTCTAATTTGTATCTGCTTGTTCATGGTGTGTGTGTGTGTGTGTGTGTGTGCACGCACGAAGCTGGATGCATCATTTGAGAGAGAGGGACAGTGGATATGAAATTATCAAGGGCTATTACACACTGGCCTGGAATAATTTAGCATCACACTGAAATCCGGTCTCTTTGGCCAAAGAACTTGGCCAAGGTGTTAATGAAACAGTAATGACAGAGAGCAAAGGTGTTTATTTTCAGATTCAGTCAGGCAGAAGCAGCTTTGACACAAAGTATCCCTGATGGCTCGTCTCCTCTGATGCAGCCAGACTGGCTTGAAGCTACCGGTTGGTATAGATCCTTCTCTCCTTTGTGATCATTGCAAAATGCCCTTGGGATCCTGCAGAAACCCACCCTCCAGGACGTGGCTTCTCTGGGAGACCAGATTTTACCAGAACTAGGGGACCCTTACATTTCATTCCCGAAACCACATCTCATCCCAGGAAGCTAACCAGGAAGGTGGGCCTTTGGTTGGCTCTGCCTGTCCTTTAAACCAATTGGAGCCCCTGATTTACAGCGTTGCTAATTTAATATCTGATAAATAGGGCCCTGCGGTTGTCATTTATAGCTGGACACACTTGTTTTTACTGAATGTGAACTGCTGGACTTCTCTGGGCAATAAATGTCTTATCCTGTATTGTGCAATATGTCACGTGGAATAAATGACCCAAACGAGTGCCTCTCGGTTTCTTCCTACCATGTTGGCCAGAGAACCATTCACTCAGAAGTATTTTCTGAGCAAAGGAGAAGGAATCCGCTCCGCCGTCTTTGACAGTCACCAGCGGCTTGCCCTCTCTCCAGGAAGAGGGAGCTGCCCTCAGTGCCGAGCGCTTCCTTCACCAGAGTTGAGCGCCCAGGCTCTAGGTGGGCATGCAGCTGGCCCAACAGGCTGCAGAGCTGATGTCTTCTGCCCACAGGGCTGCAGCTCCCCCACCCCGTGCCACTCTGCAGGGTGATGCCGTCAAGCATTTGAAGCATGTAGAACCTTGTGCACCTGTGAGGGCTGTCGCGCAGATTAAATCCACGGCGTCGTGTTTGTTGGAGAACAGCTGCCATTGTCCCTTCACTCTGAGCAAATTCCATGTGGGTTTCAGGGCTCCTGTCTGGTCTCACGTCTGTGAGGACTTCGGTAACGTTCGAGAGTCCTGCTCACGTTCCAGTGCAGCCAGGCACACCGTTCTTTCCAATGGCAGCATCTTAGGAGTTGGTGCTGAGAGGAGCCTGTCACACAGGCTGTGTGGCACTCAGAGAGAAGCGGAGCCCATCTTCAACCAGACGGCTCCACGGAACCACCCAGCACAGTAATTTAATGAATCTACATTTCATGACTGAAGTGATAAGGATGAAACATTTTAAAATAACCAAAAGGTAGATACACCAAAAAAGCCTGATGAAACAGTAAATGAACGTAGTGTAGCACATTATCTTTGCTTCTGCACATCCAAAAAGCGCAATGAACTAAAACATTGCATTAGACCAAGAATAAAGCTAGAAATTAAATTGGCTCAGAAAGATCTAGGGTAGTGGTTTATGCACTAAGAATGCAGTAAATTTGGCCATTTAATCTCATTCTCTCCAGCTCTGATGTGCACACTTAAAAGGAAGACTCCGGGGAAGGGGAGGGGAGGGGCACAGTCACGTTCTGCCCTGACCTGCTCACCTGGTGCCTGAAAGTAAGGGCTGAGTCAGGTTAATGCTGATTTTTTTTAACTGTCAAATTGCTTTCATTTTCCAACATTTAAGTGCAGCAAATGTCAATAAACATGAAATATGAGCAACTTTGTAAAAGATGGAAAACAGGCCCAATAAAGAAGACATACTCAAAAATATAATACTGCCCCTTCCAATCAATAAATAAAGACAAGCATTTCATACACTAATGCATTTATCTATGACCATTATAAATTAGTTGCTTGCCAGAAAATACACTTCTTAGCACAAGTGCCATTATTTAAAGTTGTCTATTTAATGCACACTTAGTGTATTTCCTCATCCAAAGCTCCTCTGCATAATTAGACAACATCCATTCTTAAAAACAAAAGTAGATGCCAAAAAAGCAATACATAAAGCATGACGTTTTACAAATTTACATCTTCAAAAGTCACGTGTGGTTTCAGATAAAAGAAGTTGCAGAACGATGGCTGCAGTACGGCGACCCTGGCACTGCTGCGGGCGCCCGGCGGGAGCGGCGGGAAGGAGCGCTGCGGCGCCACCCTTCCCTGCTCTGTGGCTGCTTCCTAGGGTGGTCCTATCCACGGCACTGCCGCAGAGGGGGCCTCACAGCTGGCCCATTGGTCCTGCTCATCCTGCCTTAGGTCACTGGGTCATTTGCTCCAAGGGTGGCCTGGGGGGAGGCCCGAGTGTCAGCCTGTGTCCACCACTGCCTGCTGTGCTCCCATGACCATTCTGGTCAGCTCTCCTGATTTACAGACCTGAGGTCTGCCTGCTACAGTCCCAGGGCTGACCATGCCTGCGCCTTCCACTGTCCTTCCTTCCGCTTCCTGTGTTCCCCCCAACCAGCACCCCCACTGGTTTCAGTTGCCCTCCCACCTCCAAAGCCCCGTGGGCCTCCCCTGTTGTGCTTCTTCATCAACAAGTTGGCTGGTCAAGTGATGTCGACACAGCCTAAGACTGCGGCTCCAGAGCGTGGCTGTTTCCAGCGAGTTGGGGATGCGTCAGCACGTGGTCCTGGAAGCAGGCCCTGTGCCTGAACCAAAGCCGGTGTGGTCCTACAACAGCGGTCAGCGATCCCCAAGGCCGTCGCCCTGGAGAGGAGCTGCTTCTTGCCTCTCGCGTGACCCAGCTTGGTGTCCTGCCGCTCTTTCCCAGGGGACCCTTTGGCTTACCTGGAGATAGGAAATGAGGGAAGCCAGACGACACTGAAATTCAAAGGTGTGAGAGACACACGGCCCAGCTGATCCCACCAAGACTCCAAGGTTAAGAGATTTGACCCAAAAGATCATTTTTCTTTCAGTTTGTTTTCCAGATATTTCTGCCACATGGGAAATGAGCAATTACTAAGAACTCCTTAATCTTCCTTTTCACATGTGGCACCAAAGGCCAGGGGACAAGAGAAGGAAGCAGAGACCCCTGAGGTAGTGCTGCTGGACTCTGGACAGCTGGGTGGAGTGGCGAGGAGAAGAGGCGACTCAGGGTGGGTGGGTTACCCACGACCCACCCAGATTCCAGCCACACCTCCAGCCAACTTCCTGGCTAACCCAGAACCAAATTCTGTTCACCTTCTCAGAGCCTTGTCCTTCAAGACTGGGTAGGGAGGGTGGCCTTTTGTTTGAGCAGAGCCCATGATCGTG
The DNA here is from genome assembly GCF_902686445.1 of Sciurus carolinensis. Classification (NCBI taxonomy): domain Eukaryota; kingdom Metazoa; phylum Chordata; class Mammalia; order Rodentia; family Sciuridae; genus Sciurus; species Sciurus carolinensis. The sequence goes on along the minus strand of NC_062227.1, from coordinate 79,639,950 downwards.
ATCGCACTTGAGTTGCTGGGTGGATTCAGGCCAAGGCCTGCAACACCTGGCCAGGTGGGGCATGGCTGGGGCGATCTACAGACCATGAACAGCAGGCCTAAGAAAGGACCCTCTGCTCTTATTCCCCTCCTTGTCATTTCCTATACGTTACCTGATCTGCAAGTGTCCAAATGTACAACATAAGGAAGTCAGAGCAGAAAAATTTGTAAGAACCTGGGTCCTAAAGAATGCCCTGAAATTACCCTACTGTGACCTTTTTTGTTTTGTACTGTAGTAAAGATTATTATGTCTGCATACATTTACTTGTAGCCAAAACACCTTCAAAGATGTGTGTCTACAGATGCAACAGGAAACACCGGCTAAGGAAGGCAGAGAAGGAGAGGAGCGTGCAAGCTGAGAGATGCCCAGAGGGGACGCAAGGGAAGGGCGGCGGGAGTCCCCTGTGCGACCTGAGCACCTCTGCCTGGCCCACTGCATGACTTTGGCCTCCAAGTGGCTGCTGTGTCCTGCCAGAGGAAGCCAGGACCCTGCTCTTGTCCCGGGGGCTGTGGCAGAGCCACGCACAGCTGTGTGTCACTAGAGACAAATGACACATTTCCAGTTAGTAGAAGTATTAGTGCAAGTCATTGCCACATAATGAAAAAAACTCATCGGAATAAAATAGTAGATTGGAAGTAGAAAAATAGCTCTTTATTTGTAATTGCTTTGGGCAAACTTCGCAAAGGAGGTAAATTTCCCAAAGCTCTCTGGAAAAATGACCCCCTCCCCCCTTTTATGGCCTATTCATCTGTTGTAGACAGTGAACTCTACAGGGTCTTGCAGGTGTTTTGTGGTCCGTTATACGCTGCGCCCAGCAGAAGGATACTCAACAGAGGCCCCTCTTCCTAAGTACTGTGCTTCTGTTCTGCTAAGGGGCAGTGACTTCACCAAACACCACAGATTGCTGGCTTTTCCTCATGTACTTACCCTGTTCTGACAGCAGCTTGCTGCTCTGGGGCATGCCGAGTTAGGAGCCATAGCTGCAGGGGAGCGTCCCGCGCTGACACCACGCCTCGGGCTGTGCTCCTCGAGGGGTCTGCTTCCGGCAGCTAGTCACTGACAGCAGGCACCACAAGAACCATGGGCTTCCCAAGACACACAGACAGTGGGAGTGCAGCAGGGACAGGGACGGAGGTGCCCTCCAGCCTCCCGAGGTGCAGATGCAGCGGAGAAGGACTGGTGGAGCTCAGCGGGAGGGGGCAGCATTGCCGCCGAAGGTGCGGGACACTAGCACAGTCGCGTGTGCAGAGACCTCTGGACTTCAGATCCATGGCCCAGAAGAGAAATGTGGCCAGATGCTCTTCGTAGAAAGAACAGTCACTATCCTTTTGATCCTGTCCTTTCTGTCCAGAGCCAGTGGACGGATGACTTCATCTATAATTTCATGTAGTGAAACCTGATATGGAGTGACTGAGATGTCCAGTCACTGGGTTTCTCCTAAAATACAGGCACTGCCACTAACAAAAGGGCATCCCTCTCTCTTCCTGAGAGGATCCTGGGAAGTTTTGCCCAGGACAGCATCAAGTGCTCTCTTTGCTTTGCCAGTCGAGGGCAGAACCACAGTTACACTGTATATGTCGATACTTTGAGCCAGTTCTAGAATCCTATTATTTCCATATGCTCTGCAGTTTTCCACTAACAAACCCTGTGTGACCCCATAGTGCAGAAGAGAACATGCTGTTCACAGAGAATAAAATGTGCCTTCTTCTCCTACCTCTGACCTTACCACCTGTGTGACCTTGAGCAAATCATCTAACCTCTTAGTGTCCCAAGAATTCACAATCTCAAATCTCCTGGGCAAGAAGAGTTACTCATCCTTTTTGAGTCTTAATCCAGTTGAGCTTAGCAGGAAGGAAGGATGACTCTGGAAAGAATCCCCTGCGGGGTTGTGTGAGTCCCCACGAGTGTGAGCTTCCTCACCCACCCACAGAGTGCAAGGGCCAGTTGGCACATGCCTTTGGAAAGCTTGCCTCCACACTGCTGAGGGACTGGCCTCCAGAGCCAATAGCCTGCTATGCTGAGACACCTTTCTGAAGTGTCACCAGGACGCCTGGAGGTCACCAACCCGACACCCTTGGCCCTTCCGCCAGCTCGGGACCGGCTCTCCTCCGCCTCCCTAAAGACTTCATGTCTCTCTGCTTCCTCTGCACACATGCTCAGAAAAGGCAGGAGAGAGACCCTCCACACTGGCCTCCTGGTTTCCATGCCCCTTCCCTGCTAGAAAGAAGACGCAGCTGGGGCAGAGATTTTGCTCTCTGCCTGGAATAGTGGCTAGCACATAACAGACTCAATAAATAGGAGTCGAAGAATGAAAGAAGAGAACAAGGAACCTCGGGCTGCAAATCCCAGAGAGTTTGGAATACTTAGGAGGATCAGCAGATGACTATGAATTATAACGAGCTTCCCCGCGAGAGCCTCAGTCTGATCTGACCTCCGATGGGTGGGTTTGTTAGGCCCGCAGCCCTGTGCCCATCTCCTCTCCTGGCGTGGGCACTCACTAGGTGCTGACTGACTCCACCCGGAGTGGCCATCTTCAGATGAGCATCAGGTGATAAGGTGTTCTCACTCGCCTCGCCATTTAACCACTGCAGTCCTGAGGAGGGTGCCTTGGCCCCAGAAAGAAGACCAGCACACAGGCCCGTGAAGGGAGGCGCTCGCTCACCACCCCTGGAGCGGGAAGAGGCAGGAGTGACACAGCCATCTTCTTTCTGCTACTTTACAACCTCTTCCAAACAGATAAAGAGAGCTCAGTGCTCTTTGCAGAGTTACGTCAAGCTTTCTAACTCATCACAGAGCAAAGAAAGTGTGCAAGACACCTAAACAGTGGACATTCAAACTTCCTCCAAGTCTTGCTCTGAGGACAAGGCCATAAGTAAATATAATGTGCTTAATGGAATTTAAAATGTGTTTCTCAAATTTCAATACCAAGTCCAAGGGACTACAGATTATGTATGAACATGAATATTTGTAGCTTTTTTACTCCCCTGTATTTCCAAGTATGATTTTTATTGTTTGTTATGTATTAAACTTTTGAATACCCAAGTGGTTTGTAAAAGCTTATATTAAAAATCCCGACTTTTGGATGGATAGCCAAATTGAATCTGAACCCTGAAACAGCTGAGCCATAGAAGATGAGTTATTTTCTCAAACAATCTCATTGAATACACAAGGAGTTCTATTTTGTAGAAGGCAATTTTAGTGAAATCCTCGGGAACCAGCATTCTTTAATTATCTTGACATTGCCCTGCCGAAAAGGAAATGATTAGGAAAGTAGGAAGAAGAGGAAGGAGGGAAATGGTTGGGAAGAATATTGAATAAGAGTCTGCTCCTAATTCTTTTTGGAAATAGTCTATGTATGAATAATAAATGAATGAATGACCAAGGAAAAGAAAGGAGGAGGAGGGAGGAGCAGGCCATGGGGGGGGGCGAGGGGCCGGCTGAGCGGGAAGAGGCTCCAGGAGGGCGTGGCTGCCCAGCCTCATCTTCCCGCAGCCCAGGAGCCACGCTCTGGACAACTGAGGCTCAGAAGAGAGGTCGGAGGAGAAGGCGGGGTGGGAGGAAAGGAGCAGCTCAGACAAGGATCTGGAGGAAGGGCAACTGGTTCGGAGGTGCCAGGACTTCCTGAGCTGTTCACCCAGTGGCAAGGCCAGGCTCTGTGTCCAGCAGGAAAGTGTTTCAGGAGGTGGTCTGCAAGTTCTAGCACGTCAGGTACTGGGGCGAAGTCTGGAAATCCCCCTGGCCACAGCCCCACTGCTCTGGGGAGGAGCGTCATTGGAGATACTGAACCCCCTCCTTCCTCAGGCTCCTGACTCTCCCAGACCTGTACCCCCAGCTCCCAGCTTCCCAGGGTCCTCCCCAGGGCCCTGTCCAGAGCCAGTGAACGCAGGCAGGGACAGCCCCTCCCTTCCCTCACTGTGTCCTGTGGCAGCCCAAGCACCAGAGCTTGGACTCTCTCTATTCTTATGTACCTCTCCTGGGAGGTAAGAATTTGGAGAACAAAATTACATTTGTCTCTTTTGTTATCCAAGTGGTCAGCACAATGCCTGATACACATTAGGCAGGAGTCAAACACTAGTTCATGAACTGTGACAGTTACCAGAGTATTGATAATATGAGAAAATCACACAATAATACCAAAAAACTCTACATATTATTATTATCATCATTATTATTCACATCACACATAATGGAGCCAAGAATGAACGGGATCTTATGCAACCTTCTATTCCTATGCTTGCCTCAGAATGCACTCCGCCTCTGTCAGAGGAAAGAAGAAGGAAGAGAAGAAAGAGAAAGGAAGTAGGAACGAAGGGAAGAGAGGATAAATAGTCATTGAAATGTCACCAAAAATCTAAGGGAACTTAGAGAATACCTACCAGTTACAACGCTGCCCAGGAGGAAATGGAATGGCATGTTTTAGACACTGATAGAAAAATAGGCCTACTTGAAATTCTGTACTTGTCTAAAGTATCACACACAATTAAAGGCAAACATTTTCATGAATGCAGACATTAGGGAATTCCAGTATTCACTGACTCAGTGAAAGAACTACTCAAGGGTGAGCTTCCAACGGCACGAAATGGAATCCAAACAGGGAAGAGCCCTTGCCCAGCCAGGCACACAGCTGAACAGCACCTGGGCAAACCTAAACACGTCCTGAGGACAGGAGAGAAGCGCATCTCACCTGCAAGGTAAGCGGTGGACAGAAAAAGGTACCTATGGCAAAAACCTGAAAGATGAAAGGTGGTGGTTAAGAGTTAAAGTTTCCTCATCTCATTCAGGGGTAGGACGGAGAAGTAATTAACTTTAAATTCTGATAACTCAATTTCATTTCTAATGTTATACTGCTTAAAATAGATCTGGGGCAAATATGACAAAATTTAGCATTTGTTAATGCTTATTGTATTGCATTATGGGTGTTTATCGCCTCTGTACTTTTCTCTATTTTCAATTTCACATAATTAAAAAAAATCCTTTGCACATTAACTGAAAGGCAAATTAAGTCTTCTAGACAATTATTTCACACTTTCCTCCCTCCACAAACTTTCAACACCTCCTCCCTTGTTCTCTCTGTCTCTCAGCCAGTGACCTTGTTTCTTGCTCTGAGAAAATTGAAGCCATCCGAGGAGCAGAACTTGCAGACTCACCCTGGGGGTCCCCTTACCCGCTAGCAAGGTCCAGGCTGCATGGCAGGCCCTGTCCCCTGCCTCTGGACTAGAGACAGCCCACCTTGCCCTGTGAGCCGCTGCTCCGGCACCATCCCCTCATTCTTCTGCATCCTTCTCCAGAAGGTGAGAACACGCTATCGTCCCCAGTAAAACGAAGACATAACCGACTTTCTGTTGCCCACGCCTTCCCACCTACAGCAATCATTCCTCTTCCACCTTTTGCAGCAAAAAGGTGGAAGAGGAGCCTCAAAGCAATTGTCTGCACGAGCTTCCTCCGACAACCATCCATCTCTGCACACAGTGTCAGGCCTGCTGTCCCCACGGTGGCCCACTCTCTCCACCACCCACTGAGACTGCTCTCCCTGTGATCGCAGGACCTCCCCCGGCTAAGCAGGTCCCAGCCTCAGCCCTCACCCAGCACACCAGCAACCTGGAGTCTCTCGATGCAAAGGCGGTTCATCCTGCCTCCCGCGAGGCAGCGCAGCGTCAGCCACACCCTCTCTCCGCCCTCCTGGGGCTGGCCTCCGCCGCTGTCTGCTCTGCAGGCCCTCTTGGTCTCTGACTGGTCAGTCAACTCCAGGGTTCGTTATGGGCCCGGCCCTCTTGCCACCTCTTTCTCCTCAGCAATCGTTCCCAAGCCCAAGACGTGGGTGTCGCCTCAATGACTGCCAGGCCTGTGACTCTAGCACCAACGGTTCTTCTGAGCTCCGGTCCCCACTCTAGCTAGTCCTAACCCTCCACAGGCAGATCTCAGAGGGACCTGATGCTGCCACAAGTGCCCTCTCCTTTTGCCACTTGCTCTCTGGTGGCCTCTGACCCCAACCCCGTCATCCACGTGCATACACAGGGTCCTTAAACATTTCTTTCCCAAGACTCGCAGCCCTGCCACGGTCCCCTCTGAAGGATCTTAAATCTATTCCTGCTCTCTGTCTACCACGAGATTCCAAATCCAGCGACCACCACGTCCACTGTGGCTTCTGTCCTTTCCCTCTGCTTCAGAGACCTGATGGTGTCCACTGCTCTGCAGCTGGCATCCCTTAGGCCCTTCTGCCTAACATCCCTCTAAGTTCCCAGCCTCCTTTTAGGATCCTCCTTGGAAGTGCCTCCTCTTTGGGCCTCTGGGCATGTTTCTCCTGGTCCTTGAATGCCCAAGGCCCTCCATCGCCCAGCTAACTCAACGCCTCAGACCCCAAGCCCCACTTAGATGTTTCCATTTCGGGTTCCCCTGGGACTTCTTCCCTTCCTTCCTAGCTCTTAGCCGGCTTCCAATGGTGCCATGGCTTCTGTAAGGACCTGGCGGTCCTGTGGTTACTGGAGAAGCGACTGGCTCCCAAGCAGGCCTGTGCCGTCTGGTGTTGATCAAATGAACTCCCAGTGCCCCCTGGAGCCAAGCACAAAATATGTGATTGATAAATGTTTGCTCGTTGAATAAGCAAATTTCTATTTATAGGGACATAGATGGATAGAGATGTCTTAAATAATATTCACCAAAATGTTAAGAGTAAGATTAGATTTAGGGTGCTTTTAGTTTTATTTTATATCCTATATTGCATTGTTTGAAAGTTTTACAGTGAACAGGTTATCATTTTTATGAAAACAATAAGATGATTTTCAAAAACCAATAAATCAATTAAATGGCATTTTTTCAGATAGAATAAGTAGAAGTCATTGGAAGAGTTAGGGAGTTGGATAAAGGGAGAAAAATGTGTACTTTAATCTAAATCTAATAAAACGGTCCAAAAATTTACAGCTCTTCCTCAGTTCACCTTTGCAACACGAACTCCACTTCAGAGCTGGCCAAAGGAAAAACAGAATATATTATGGGAAAAGCGACCACAGTTTGTGCATCAGCATTACGGACATTCATGGAGTGTCCTCACCTTGATTCCCAGTTGTCACTTACGGAAAATTCCCACCAGGCCCCTCCTGTCTCCTCCTGGAGCCGCAGCCTGGGCTGTGCACCTGGGAAAGCAGCCGCCCTAGCCACCAAGGGTCCCTGCAGTGCTGTTTCCTGCAGCACAGCCCTCTCTCACACATCCTCACACCTGCACTCACACACACGCACACCTGCACACCTGCACACACCCTTGCACACTTAGACACCCTAGCATACTTATGGGCACACTTACACACACCCCTGCACACTTACACCCTCATATATGTACACACATGCACACTTACATGCACCCTCGCACTCACACCCTCATACACATACACACACGATCACATCCTTGCACACTTACACCTTGCACACTTATAAATATGCACACTTACACCCTCACACACCCTCATATATGTGCACACACCTTTGCACACTTACACTCTTGCACACTTGCACATACATGCACACACACACCCACATGTTTACTTACATGCACATGCACACACAAGCAATGTGCCACCAGAACTCCCAACGCTCTTCCCACCAAATTCCTTGGAAACTTGGTGTGTGGCTCCTCCTGCATGGAGGGTCTCAGGGACATAAGGGTCACAGGTATGTGCCACCTTGCAGCTGTTTCGAGGACACAGATACCTGTGCTCGCCCTGTGGGAGGCCTGCAGAGGCTCTGTGAGAAGAAGATGGTTTGTTGTTTCATGATTAGAAAATAAACACCCAGGACAGAGAGCTGCTCCTTCCCACTCTGGCACCGGACTGCAGGGCATGGAGGGCCTAAGCCACAACTGCCATTCTGTGACAAAAGCCTCAACCCATGGACCAAGCAGAGCCAGGATGGCTGCACAGAGCCCAGGACTGTTGCTGGGCCACTGCCCCACCCTGCGTGCGCCAGTCCCTTGCGTGGTGCAGTCTCAAGTCCCCTCTTAAGCCACTTTTTGCTTGGAGGAGCATCGCTTCCTTCACCTGAGTGCAGCCGCGTGCCTGCCCCATTACACGGGGCTCAGTGTCTCTTCCGTGTTGACCACCTCCATGCTTAGCAGAGCCCGCAACACAGCAGCCCTGCCACAGCGCCTGAGACGGAACCCACGTGTCTATAATGCACAGAAAGGAACCGTCGCGGGTATGAGCACCAGGCTGGGCAGGCCAACACAGGGACACACCTGTGGCCATTGACACACCTTTCCCTCTAAGGTGTACCTGGAGGGAGGAAATAAGGACACAGCAGTGGTGTAGGTGAAGAAGCAGGTGGGAGAAATCAGGAATACCAGAGGGAGAACAGGGCAGGGGGCCTCCCAGGAGCTGCTATGCTGGGACGTCGCACCGAGGGAGACAGGGGCCGAGGCTGGGCTGGAACCTTGCAGGCTAAGCCTCGGAAACATTCAAGGACTACTGGTCCAAGCTGGACTTGGCCCATGACATCCACCCGGGGGCTTTGGAGATGGGGAGGAAATGCTGGACAAACAGCTGGACACTAATAGGGAAAAGTCCAACCTCTGGGAGGAAACAGGGTCAGAAGCAAGTTGGCAGTAGCGCTCTCCTGCCGGGCTCCCTGGGAGCCTGCTAGGGAAGGCCCTGAGAGGCCGACCAGTCTGTGGTTTGCAAGTGCAGTCTTAAAGAGGCCTCTGAAAGCGGAAATCAGGGACATCACCAGAATCCACCAGGTACTGGGCTTGGGGACAACGGGTTCTTCCCAGACACTTGACAGAGGGAAAGGACAAAAGAGACCGGTCTCACCAAGGTCCTCAGAGAGATCCAAAGCTGCCAAAAGGGAGGACACCCTGCTGACTCATTTCCTGGGTTTTGCAAATGGCACAGCCAGGCCCATGCCCTTCTCTTGTCACTCTCTGCACCAAGGCCTCAAGGGCACCATTGTCTACTAGACAAGCTACCGTCAGAAAGAGAGGAAAGGTAAGGCAGGCGCGTTCAGTCATTTTCTCTTGGAAGCATGTCTCAAACAGACTGCATTGCACCATGGCATCAGGACAGCACAGGCCCCGTACCCCAGCTGGGGAAGCTCACTGCTAGACCTGAAGAGAGATGGACACTGCATCTGGGACTCCTCTGTGAGTGTCTCCAGCTCAGTGGCAGAATAAGATTGCCCACATTCCAGACAAGCTCAAGGACAATATCTCTCAGGTTTGCCAGCAAACCCTGATTTATACCTAGTGCACCTACCCCTTCCTTTCCCAGTGCTTAGAGTTGGAAAAACACTCCCTTGGGTGACTATCATGCCAGAACAAAGAGAAAGCAAGCAAGACCTTCCCATGCCCTGAGTTAGGTAATGGAGCTTAGCGAGAACCTCCAACTCCAGGCATTTGAACCTTTGGTCTGTGGCTTACCATCAGCCTATGTAGTTAAGGTGGTAAATTCATGGGTTGTGGATTGCTGGTTGTAGGAATTTTTTCCTCCATAAAATACAGCGTACAAGGGTTATAAACACACAATACAGATTATCAGACTATAAAAAGGCATAACAATACAATATGATTCATTGCTGGCAGGGGCACAATATTTTGCTGGAAGATTAAAGACTATGTGACTTAAATAACTTTTATTGTAATGCTTTCAACAGATCTCCTAACAGGGAAAACAAACGGATTCTGCCTAGTGATATGACTGGTGAGTAGTACCCAATAAAATTCCCCAGAGGGCTATTCATCTCCCTCGTCTAGCTAACATGGTTTTACTTTGGTGAATGTTTTGCAACCAGACCAGGCAGTTTCTGGGCTTAGTGATAATATACCAGTCTCCTAGGATGTACTATCGTTTGGCTAAATATAGCACGTGTCCTCAAAATAATGCTGCTGCTGATGAGTACTAGCCACTCTTGCTCCTCCTCCCAGTCGCTCGCACAGGCTTTCTTGGACTTGATCCACGAATTAATTTGTGGTAATCTGGTCCAAAAATAAATAACTTTTGTCTCTATACAGTGCCTTGATTTCACGGGGAACAATACGCAGCCCCGACAATGGGAGCTCTGCGCATGGCCTAGGGGAGACGGGGCCACTGCGGTTGCCACTCAAACGCAGAGAGGAGGGCTCCAGTCTCCACCTGTCCCTGCCGCTCCTTCAGGGCGCGCGGGAGTGGGGCCTGCAGCGCTGTCCCCGGAGAAGATCTGCAGAGGGGCAGGGGAGTTCTGCCGCCCTTCCTCGGGGCGTGGCCGCAGAGCTGGGGGATTCGAGGGAGCGACGCACCCTGTCCCTTCCAGCCCCGCACTGGCTGAGCTGCCGCGGCCAACGCCTGGTTCCTGAGATTTGTTGGCAGCCTCCTGCTCTTTGTTCTTCCGAACATGAAAATCGTGTAAATAGCAGCATCTGCAGCTGCTCCTGCTGCTCCGACCACCAGCCAAATCCTCCACCCACTCCCTGTCGCGGCGTCCACAGGCGGCACGCAGGCAGGGGCTGCAGCGCCGGGCGCCGCCTGGGGACCCCGAGAGCCGGGAGGCGCAGGCGCGGGGGCCAGGGCGTCGGGCTCCTGGTGAAATTCAAAGTTGTGTTGGCTGCGTGGCGTTTGCAGGGTGGCACGCGTGCCTGCGCACCACTGAAGCAGACCCCAGCCTGCCCATGCCTTGGAATTTCTTACAAGGGAACGTCCCAGCGCCTGGGTCCTCTGACAGCACCAGGGTGAGCTGCCAAGGGAGAGGCCCGGGGACTCTGCGCCTGATGGTGACCAAGGGGTTTCAGTTGGGCCCAGGTCTCTGCGCGTAGCCAGATCCAAAGTGTCCATTTCTCATCAATATTATAATTTCCCTGCTCTGTCTCTCGTCTCTGTTCATTGACACAAGAAAAGGCCGTTATTTCCGCTCTGTCAAAAAGCTGCACTTTTCTCCTATCTGAGTAGCGGATGTCACTGGCCTACGAATTATCCTAAAGTTTTCAAAGGCCTGATAGAAATTAATGTCGTCTTGATTTTAGAAATTAGTTGTCAGGGTTAGCACCACTATTTATATTATTATAGCTTCCACATTATCATCCCGTGTCTCACTCCGAGACAACCTTAGCATAAAAATGCAGAATTCCCAACTATATTTATCCCATTTTATAAAAATGTGTATCTCTCTAACACATGTCAACCTCAAGGACATAAAATGCTTCTCTCTGAGGAGCAGCCTGTAATTGTGTTTAAAAAATACAAACCCTCAACTCCTGTGTGCACTCCAAGGTTCTGCAGATTGGGAAACTGTGTGCACAAAATGGCGATCGTGTTCTGTCCCACCAAAGGTTACAACTGACACCCTCTGATGGCCCCAGGACCAGGCAGGGCTTTATTTTCAAGCAGCAAGAGATGACAGTCTTCACAATTTCAAGAAAGTAAATATAGGCTGCTAAGTTACTTTTCCTTTTTTTTTCCTTAAAATTCTTTTTTTTTAAGTTTTTAAAATTTTTTCTAATTAGTTATACATGACAGTAGAATGCATTTATACATTTCGATAAATCATACATAAAAGAAATGTAATCTCTCATTTTTCTGGTTGTACATGTTGCAGGGTCACATGGGTCATGCAGTCATACATGCATAAGAGGTAACAATGTCTGCTTCACTCTACTATCATTCCTACCCCATACCCTCCCATCACTCCCTCTCCCTAATATAAAGTAACCCTATTCTTTCCTGACCACCCCTTATTGTAAGTTAGCTTCCACGTATCAGAGAAAACATTTGGGCTTTGGGTTTGGGGGATTGGCTTATTTCGCTTAGCATGCTATTCTCTAACTCCATCCATTCACAAGCAAAAGCCATAATTTCATTCTTCTTTAAAGCTGAATAATATTCCATACTTTTTATTTTTCGATCTGTATAATTCACAACAGTTTTGGCACCCCAGCAAATGTGGGTTAGAGTTTTTATGGCCTAGGCTTCAGAAGGGTAGCTTGTCAACACTGATCAGGAAGCATTTTCCATTCATCCCCAGGCAGACAGGAAAAAGTCCAACCCAGTGAAGTGAAGGTGACAAAAAGCCTCAGAAAGGAGGCCGGGAAGGTCGTTGTTGCAGACAGCCTCAGACCTCGCAGAGCCTAGAGGACAGGAGGGCTGCTTGCTACCCACCAGGTGCCTCTCCTCCCCAAGGAGCCTACGCAGCTCCGCACAGGCCAGATAGCCGGGCTGCAGCAGCAACCCCACCTGCCCTCCCACCACCCCAGGAAGAGGCCTTTCTGCTCTTGGTGCCCTGACCACGAGGGCTGTGGGGAAGTCTTCCTTGGACTTGAGTCCCTTCTCAGGGGCTCTACAGGCACTTCCTCCTCAAAGTTCCCTGACCCGGTTCATTCCATGGGCGCTCTCTCCAGACAGGGACTCAAAAGCATTGTGACCGGGCCTCCCCTTGTCATGAACCAGTAGGTTATGCATCTGTGCTCCTGCTGGAGGGGGAACCCTTGAGGTGGGGCCTCGACTCTCCCACTTGATGTCTCCAGAGGAGTCTAGCTGGGCACTTAGCACAGGAAGCTGCCTAACAAATGTCGGTTGAAATGACTCCTAAGTCATGATAATATAAATGAGTTTTACAATATATTAAAATATCAGATTTCAAGTATGAAACATAGACACCAATAAAACACTGTACAAAGGAGCTCATAGGCTTCACTCATGACAGATCTTATTCTGAGGTGTCTCCAGCTCATTCACTCAATTCTTGCAACTGTTCCCCAAAGACCACTTCCTTCCTGCTCAGTCCTAGAAATATCAAACAAACAAACAAAATAAGAAGGAAAGAAACAAAGCAAGAGAAAACACTATGCTCTGTGCTTTGAAGGGATGGGTCAGGAGGGATGGAACTGAGGCCCCTGTAATGGAGGCTGCGGGCAGCATTTGGTCCTCTTCCCTTCTGCCTCTGGCAGCTGGAGCACAGCACTCCTCCTGTGCAGGGCACACGGCAGCAAGCCGAGAGCAGCCCTTGCCAGATAACCATACGGGCCAGCACCTGGATCTGAGAGCTCCCAGACACTAGAACTTGGGAAAACAAGCTTTCGTTCTTTATACATTACCCAGTGTCAGGTGTTTTGTTATGGCAGCACAAGAAAGACTCACACCACTATTTAACAGAAGGACCAGATGCATCCCTAAAACAGAGACGCCTCTGCTCACAGTGACTGATAGCAATGTCTGCTGGTGAGAGAAGGAGAGAGGCCCCAGACGACTCAGGGGGAAAGGGGCTTCCCACCAGGATTGCAGAGGGTGGAGGCAGACAACACCATGGTGCGGAGCCACGTCACCCACGAGTCACTTACACACTCAGCTTACGCTCAGTGAGAATCAGGTCTGAGAGGTTGGTGTGCCGGGTGGGCAACCTCCTGTCCTCAGTTGAGGGACTTGGACATCTATAAGATTTGATGGCGGGCTGGGATGATAGCTCAGTTGGTAGAGTGCTTGCCTCGCAAGCACTAAGGCCCTGAGTTCAATCCCCAACACCCCCCAAAAAAATATATATATATATAAGATTTGATGGCAATGTGAAGGGAAACCCTGAGCCAAACAGCGCTGGGAGCGACTGGACCAGTCCTGAGCTCACGCATCCTGAAATTGCTGCTCTGGAAGGGCCGAGACGGTGCTCCGGTCTGGGCAGGATTCGGAGTGTGAAAGCCTGGATGTCCATTCTCTGGACTCACATTTTACACACGAACAGATGTACTGGCGTCCTTAAAATCTTCAAGTGAACGGACTCCAGGAAGATGCTCTATTTCTATCTTTTACTTGGGGTGCTTGCTCTTCCACCCTCCAGGGGAACCTCTGGAGGAGAAGGGATGGCAGGGCCCCGGGATGTGGCTCAGGAGGAGCTCAGGAGAACAGGTGGCATGGAGGGCACGAGGGCCACACGCCTTCAAGAGCACATTAGCCTTTCCTTGTTGCCCGGCCGAGCTGGCACCAGGGACTCAGTGCCCACGCAGGCCATCTCCATTGAACCAATGAGTCCGTGTGCAATGTCAATCAAATTAGCTGATTCAACCTAAAATTCTGTCAAGCGGATTATTTAATGAAGCAGTTATCTGCCCATATATTTTAGGTTCATTTAATAAAAACTTTGACACTAAAGAAACTTGCGTTGGAATTGGATTCTGTAGACTTAAAAATCTCATAGACACGTGTGATCTGGCTCGCTTCCCTGCCTCTTCAGCTGGCCACGGTGTGTGTCGCTGGCCTTCCAGAGATTAAGAAACGCGGGTGAGTGGTGGAGTCGCCTGCCTCAAGTCTGTAAGTAGCAGACCAGACCTCAGAGCCGTCTTCCGAGGTATTGTCCCCTCTCCGCTGTATCTGCTTGGAAACGCCCTCAGGGTGGTGACCACTTGCCAGAGCAGCTCTCTGTGGGATGGGGCTTCTCGTGATCGCACCTGAAGATGAAGCAGGTGGGCGCCTGTTGTAGGTACGGGGATCCAAGCTCCGTCACTCAGCGGCAAGGTGAGGCTGCGTCACATCAACGTCCTGGAGCCCACGCCAACGCTTGCTCAGAGAAGACACACGTCTGCTTTAAGATGGACGCCGTGCCCTTCCCGTAGTGTCCTGGAATTGTCCTCGTAATGGCGGGACCCTGACCTTCTGCCAAAAGGCCTCCACAGACCTCTCAGGCCAAGAAATGCAAACAGGAGCCTGTGCATTTCCCATTCACAATTGCGTGAGGTCCATTGAGTTGAAGTCCAAATCTGTTCTTTGATTATGTGTTTCAAAAATAAGTGCATAGATATGGCAATTTACTGTCTGAGAACGAAGGTCGACATACAGAAAGAAATGGTGTTGGCAGCCCAGACGGGGCCAGTTTCTGGGAAGAGACGTGCAAGCCTTGGTCAGGTGTGCAGCACACAGCTCCCAAGGTCAAGTGCTCGTCATCGGCGGCCTTGGCTCCCAGCTCAGCTCCTGCCCTGCAGCTCACGCACAAGGAGCGCCCCTCCTTGCCACAGTCCCATTGGCCTCTCTCCTGTCACTACTTGGCACTCAGCCTGCGGTGGCCCCGGACTGGCAGCTGGTAAATGCAGGCAGTCTTCACGTGAGTGGCAGCACAGGGCATCTCCCTGGGGCAGTGCCCAAACCACAGCTTCCACACGCCACGTGCACCAGCACGCCACAGGAAGGGGAGTCGCGGGACGGCGGGACTCATCCCCGATGGTGGCTGAGCAAGCTCCACCTCAGCTGCTCCTCATGTCTGCTCCTTTTGCACATACTGGCTCGACGCACCTAATTCGCCCATGGAATTCAGCTCCTCCACCCCGCCAACTGGCAGGAACTCTCCAGGTCAGCCTCTCTAGATGTCCTGAATGCCCCCAGACACTGGGAAGGCCAAGCCTGGGAGCCTGGGCTGCCCCTTCTCCACCCCGCTATGGCAGACTTGCATTTGGGGAGGACGCCTGGGGAGAGCACTGAGTTCCCTTGTCACCTGGACAAGGTGGGAGGCCTCGCTGCACTGACATGGCGTGCATCACTCACTGTCCCTCTGCAAGGCGCTGGACACGTTGGGGGACTCAGGGGCCTTCTTTCCACGGTTAGTGTCAGGAGGCAGTGTGACCTCGGAGCGTGTGCACTGCCTTCATTCTGGTTATTGCCTTTCCCTCCTAAATTGCCTGAAGGTCCCCTTAGAAATGGACTTGCGTGGGTCCTTTCTCATTCCCTCAGTGGGCTGTGCAGCTGGTCTCTCTGAAACCCCCTCAGCTCTTCTTAGAACCTGTGGAGTCTCAGCAAGGATGTGCAATGGCTTACTCTCATGGGACACATTGAAAGGGGAGCCTTCATGGCAGGAGCCCCGGGGAGCTGGCACCCGGCCCTGGGTCCACTCAGCAGGGTCTTAGTAAGTGACCAGGAGGCTTCTCTGCTCCTCCACCTAGAGACCTTGAGCACTCCCCTTCACCACCACAGGGTTGGAATCTGCTGCACTTGGAAAACGCAGGAAGATCTAAGTGTACAGTAAGTACCTCACAGATTGTTACTAAGAGTAAATAAACGTAAGCAGCAGAAGTTTTGGGGGTGTTAGTTGACATGTTCACTGAGCCAGTGAATGTCAGGGAAAGGGAACTGTAGGTACGTCACAACCCTTCTTTCCTCTGTGTGCTCCTGTTCTGATCATTCCTCCGCTGACACATTTCTCTTGTTTTATATTTCTCTTGTGTCACTATCCAAGGGTCTTTCCCGAATTGCCATCGAGGGCACAGGCCAGACACACAACACGCGTCAGTTGTACAGTGCCCGAGGACGGAGGGAGGTGACCTCTCCACCCAGTGAGAAGCTGCGGATCCTCGTGTACTCCTCGGGCAGAGAGACTGGGCACAAAGCCGTGGTGGGAGAGGAGGACGTGGTTATCTCCGTCTGAGGGGTGCCGTCCTGACCATGAGACTGATGTACATTCAAGGTCTCTGGGCATGAATGGGGTGCTCTCGTGGGGAAGGAAACAGCGGGGCAGCAGCATAGAGACCCTGGGGGCTTCTCTGGGGTCGAGAGTGGTTCCATGTGCCAGAACAGGGGCAGCCAGCAGGGAGGCAGAGAGGGCCACCTGAGGGTCATGGGACACATTGAAAAGGGAACCTTAATGACAGGAGCTCTGGGGAGCTGGCACCCTGCCCTACATCCACTCAGCAGGGTCTTAGTAAGTGTCTGAGGAGGACAATGACTGTTAGAAACCGATTCTCTTACCAACAAGTCCTTTGGTAAGACTCACTGAACCTACTTGTCACCACAGTAAGGGTGGCACTGTCCTTCCAAAGGAAGAAAGCAAGATGGGAATTTGTCGAGAACGAGAAATTTGGTTCAAGGTGTCTTTCGACATGGGCACTTGGTGAAGGTGAGCAAGAACACAGCACATTAGTCCGGGGTCGGTGGAAATGGAAAGTGTAGGCACGCAGAGGACCTTGGGGTGCTGCACACGCCACTGCTGGGTCTTCAGAGAAGTCTGGTAATGAACCACCTTAGCGTCTGCCAGGCAGAGCACTTCCAGAAGGAAATGCCAACCACGCAGTGAAAACAGGGACCACGTTGTCATAGGCAGAAAGGGTAGCTTTGTCTTCAGCAGTCCAGAAATGAGAGTGGACAGTTTGGGTTCTCATGACATTGGCCTTGACATGCTGGTGACATTTCTTCTTGTACATGTGTGTGTGTCTGTGTGCACTAGTGCATTATCCAATATGCCCCGAAGTTTGTTGCATGGGACTCTACAGAGAAAATTATCAGCTTGACCTATCTTAACTTTTACATATCCCAAAAAACTTCCCTTTCAAATACATGTGAGAACTGGACATGGTGGTTCACACCTATAATCCCAGCAACTTGGGAGGTTGTGGCAGGAGGATATCAAATTTGAGGCTGGTCTCTGCAACTTGGCAAGACCATAAATGACTTAGCAAAACCCTGTCTCAATATAAATGTAAAAAGTGCTGGGGATATAGTAAAGTGCCTCTGGGTTAAATCCCCAAAACCAGATAAATAAATAAAGTTCCTATGATATTAAAGGCAATTAAGTTGTCTTATTTATAAGACTTCATGGTGTATTTATGTTTCTAAAAGCAAGATATCATGAAAATGTTTCATTTGGGGTTTCAAACTAAATGGAAACGGTTACACAATATGGCATCATGCAAAGCATTTGCAATAGTAGTCATTTGAAAGAAGAAAGGAAACTTCGATTTTTCTGGATGTTTCCAAACGTAGAGTTACGGCCAGGGTCCAGGGAAAGAGTCCACATCGCTTTGTACTTTTCATCACACTATTTTTATATGACACAGGTACAGTCTTACTACCAGTGCCGCCAGTCAGGATCCAGGTCCAGGTGGAAGGTCTGTGGGGTCCTGCGGTAGACCCCCGATGATGTGCTTCTTTATTCGGTTTATTTTGCTAAATTTCGTCATGCTTCACTCAGAACGGTAGTTGTAAAGTACAGAAAATTAAACACAGAGATCTCAAGACCTGACGTGGGACCCAGGTAGCTTCAGATACAAGGCTTTTGGCACGACTGCTAGCATATAAACACGCTGTCCAGAGCAGATGGTCCTGCCGAGAAGCCTCCAGCCCGCCGGGGGCATCAGAGAGAGGCTGCAACTGGCCTGTCGGGGGTCTCCTCGGGAGCCCCAGTTCCCACGTCTGTAGAAGGCAGGCGATCTCTGCACGTCTTGACTTCTTCTGCCCTGTGCCCCCAGGGGACCAGAGGAAGGCAGGGTGGTTGGGGCAGGGGCAGAACCAGGGAGGAGCAACCAAGTCATTCAGCCCCCAGAACTGGGCTCTGGGGCTCCAGGAGAAGGAACTACACAAACCCAAGCCCCAATGCCAAGGGCTGGTGGAAATCTGGGGGACTCTGGTTGTGCTGTTCTGATGAGAGGATGACCATGATCCCTCCTGATTCTGGCTGGATCTGTCTTGGTAAAGGGCAGAACTCAGCGGGTCAGTAGTTGGACTCGGTTAGGACTCGCCTACCTCCTCCCTCCCCCTGCTGCTTCAAGCCGCCCCTAGGCCTGCGCCTGTCCTGTGGAAGGCTTTTCTGAAGCATCTCCCAGTGAAGTCCTCCAGGCTGCTCGCTGGCGCCCATGCTCTAACTGGGTTCCCAGAGTCGCCTCCAGCCTCGATGGTAGACAAGGAGGCAGAGACCATACCAAGGGCCTGGCTAGGGAAGCCCACCTGGTTGGTCGTCAGGGGAATAATAACTGTACTCCAACTGGAGAGCTGCAGCCACAGGGTGCGGGAGATGTACAGTAGCAGTGAGCAACTGACCTTTGGTGTCCCTCTCCGAGGAGACTGTGTGAGGAGGACCCTCAGGGCAGGCTGAGGTGGTGCACTCAGGAAGCCTCGTGGGGTTGCGGCAGGTGTCTTCCACTATCGGAGGGCACTGGACAGACTCCAGCAGCTCTGCAGGGAGCACAGATGGCCCCAAGAGAGGAGTAGAGCAGTGGACACCGGTGCACTACGACAGATGGACAGCAATGTCCTGGCCCCCCAATGGGTCACTTGTGAAAGGCCCTGGGGCCTCCTCAAGAAAATGATGTTTCTCAAGACCCAGCTCAACCCCAGAGAGCCCAACATAGCAGAAATATGGGGAAGCAAACACACGAGTCAGGAAATGCCAAGGGTGGGACTGGAAGAGGGTCCTACCCGGCAGGTCACAAGGCTCTCTGGTCCTAGAAGAATTAACTTATGAGACTGTCATGGTTTGCATCTGAGGTGTCCCTGAAAAGCTCATGTGGGAGACAATACAAGGATGATCAGAAGTGAAATGATCAGATTATGAGAGCCATAACCTAATCAGTGATTAATCCAGTGATATGGATTCATTGGGCAGGTAGGTAGGTAGATAGGGTGTGGCTGGAGAGGCAAGTCACTGGACATATTCCTCTGGGGTCTTATTTTTACTCTGGTGAGTAGAGCTCTCTCTGCTTCCTTGCTGTTGTATCTTGAGCTGCTTTCCTCTTCCACACCCTCCGCCATGACTTGCAGCCTAACTTCAGGCCCAGAGCTGTTGAGTCAGTTGATGGTAAACTGAACGGAACCTCTGAAACTGTGAGCCAAAATATATTTCTCCTCTAAATAGTTCTTGTCCGGTATTTTGGTCACAGTGATAAAAACAATTAAAACAATGACACAAAGAGTTTGTGGACTGTTCAGACCCCAAACAGTATCCCGAGAAGATGTATGCCGGTACCCGTGGGGACACCCTCACGCTGCACAGGGGAGGAAGGTAAAAGCCCAATGGCTCCATGCCTCTAAAGTCAGGGCTGGGCAGTGCTCCCTCCCATAGCTGTGAGCACACCGAGGGCCCCGAATCCACAGAGCGGAGTTCCCAGCGTGGATTGTTTCAGATGTCAACCAGGTGCTTTGACAGCATAGTAGAAGGACCCCAAGTCCAGCTGTGACTTTGGTACCAGGATTCTCAACGTCTGTACGTTAGGCTGATTTTAGTGGTAGTCATCAGGCGACAGGCTGGATTGGAGAAATGCCCATGTTCCAATGTCACCATTGCCAACCCTCATCACCAGTCACTGTGGACAACAGCGTGCTCACTCCCCTACAGTCTTGTCTAATAGTTGTGGAAGCAGCCTAGAGGCAGGTTCTACAGTCTTCTCCATCTCACAGGTCATGTCTCTGAGGCTTGGAGGCATGGACAACCATCTACTGGATGGGAACAGAGCTGGGATCCTCCCAGAGAGCAGGGCGGGTCAGCTTGCCCTTGCCAACCATCCGGTGAGACTCTTACCAGGAAGGAAGCGTGGGGTACGGGGGCCTGAGCACCTGTGGGTGGCACTTATCTGGCCTGCAGTGCCTCCACCAGCTCGGAGAAGACAGGACTGGGGAGACTGGGCTGCGTCCCTCCCAGCTTACTGTCTGCTGGCATGCGAGTGAGCTGTTTGCTCTCCAGTGCCATCAGCAAGTTGTCCTTGCGCTTCATGGGCTGGAAATCAAGGCTCAGGAGGGTTGATGAGTTGTCCTGACTGTGGTTCACTCCTAGGGTGTCTCACCCAAAACTCACATGGGGTTTTGTCTGTCTGTCTTCTGCCATATTTATGTTCCTGTCCTTTGCCAGACAGGCGGGTTGCTCTGGAACCACCAGGTTCCCTGCACATCCTCGTGTCACCTGGAAGCATGACTTCCCAGGGTGCTACTCTAGGAGCAGGCTGGCCTGCAAGGATGGACCTTCACCTGGGGAGACACTCTCAAGGGACCTTCCAGGGAAGGCTTTCACCCCGTGGTCACCATGACCTCCAGGACAGCCACTCGGTGCTGAGGCCTACTCCTGAAGGCACAAAGCCAGGAGCCAGCTTCCCCAGCTTGCTCCTGAGGAGCAAGGCCAAGACTCTTAGTAGGGGTCATTCCTAAAGTGGCTGTTCTGGCTTCAAGACCTGCCTAGTGGTTCCCTAAGTGATAGAGAGGGTACTGGCTCTCTCCCTAATCACATGCCCACACCCATGGGGATAGTTCTCTGGCCTAGGACCACAGGGGCTCGGGGCCCAGAGCATTCAGGAGTGTGAGAGCCAGAAGAGAACACATGTGTGACTGAGCCTGGAGCCTGCTGTGCCGCTCGGAGGCCAGTTCACTCCACATGGACCCATCAGTCCTTCCTGGAACTGCTTGCGGAAGGCAACTTGTTTGGTCTGGAGGAATAGCTCGAAATGGGGACAGAAGAGGAAATTGCTTCACACCTAATATGCAACAGGTGGATCTGCAACTAGCTGTCACTCATTACTCGGGGTTGCCAAACACTCGTCTGGCTCCACCAATGTGATTTGTCCCTGTCTATGTGGAGATAACCATCTTTCAGCCTAACTTCTCAAGGATGACCAGGCACGGAGCAGAGCCTAGTTGGGTTCCCTTGCCTACAGCTGATTCGCAGAAGAAGCAATGGTGGTGTTTTCTGGAATAAAATCTGACTCTTATTGAGTCATATTACAGGTCAAACATTCTTCTGAGCAGTTCACACGTGCTCATTTATTTCATTTTAACAACACTGTGAAGCCTGTACCATTATTTCCTTTTTACGACTTTTTCCAACTGTGCATGTGGAAGGGTGCTGGACAAGGTGACTTGCACAAAAGGAATACTGAAAAACAGCAGAAAAGGATTTAAACAGGCATTTTCCTATTTCTCTTCAAAATCAGAAACCTACAAAACTGGGATCTTTGTGGGGGGCGGGCGGGGGACAGCCCTATGACCTTGGTGTTACCTCCCCATGTGATGGGTCAGAACTGAGGGCCACGTCCTTTCCTTGCAAAGCCAGTTTCTCTCTGGTCAGATGTCTCTGGCCTTGCATAACTCAGCTCTCTGGTAGGGCAGTTACCAGCGGGGGAGGCTGAGATGGCTTTGGGTCAGAGCCAGGGAGTGCGTCGGTCTCCCGTGCATCTGTGTATGAGAAGTGCTGGTCTACCAAGCTCCTAGTGGAGCTGGTATCAGCTGTTGGCCCTCACAGCCCGCCGGATGGTGCGATTCTCATCCATTAGTTTCCTGGGGCTGCCGTGACATCGGACCTGGATGGTTGAGAGCCGCCCTTATGGAAGCCGGAAGTCCAAAGGTCACAAGAGTTTGCTCCTTTCCAAGCTCTGGGGAGGACCCTCCCTGCTCCTGTCTGAGCCGAGCTTGAGGCTGCGCCACCCCAGCTCTGCCTCCATCTTCACACAGCCTCTTCCCTATGTCCTCCTGTGTCCTCTCCCCCTCTTACAAGGCTGCCAGTCACTGCACTTGGGTCCATCCTGATCCAGTAGGACCTCATCTTAACTTACTGCATCTACGAAGACTCAGGTCACATTCCGAGGTCCCAGATGGGAATTAGGGAGGACACTCTCTGACCCAGTGCAACCAGGCATGCTTCATGACAGAGTTAGAGAGAAAAAGGTGGAGCAACACGACCAGAGAAGCTGTGCGGAAGAGGAAAAGCACACAGTGAGTAGCCTCCACTCCTTCCTTGGGGGCGTTCCAAGACCTTAATCCTTTGAGCTTTGAGCCAAGGGGGAAGTTAGGCCTGGAGGGACAGAACAGAGTTTGGAAACTGAGTTACTCAGCAAATTCTGTCCAGGTGATTCCTGGGCTCTCCAGGCAGGCACAGCTGTGGCCTTCTGGCTGTCTGCTAAGGGCAGGCCCCATTCCAGAGCCACAGTGGCCTCCAGTACTAAGGATGTCCACCCCGGGGTGGGAGCAGCAGGGACTCTGTTGAATGTGAAGCATGTATGTGGGAAGAGGCAAACTTGAGAATTGTAAAATGTCAAATAAGAAATGGAAATACAGCAACATGCATGTCATTGGTTGTGTTTTTTAAGGATCATGTTGTGTAAATATTCAACATTTTAAAAGTGATGTGTCAGTTTGGATTTCCTCCCTCCCACCTGCCACGCAGCAGCTTGGTCTGATTTCCATTACCAAAGATAAAAGACCCTCGGAAAGCTGGGGGAGAAAAGCTAAATGGCTCAAAGGAGCTTGGCCACTGGCAACCGTGACTATGAGCCCGTAATAGGACTTGCTCTTCATGGAAACTTCCACGTGCTCTCCTGAGGAACAATACTGTGAAGTTCTGTTGAGGAAGAATGTCACACAAGCCCTTGTTACCAACGAATGTTAAGTTTCAGTTTTGAGGAAATTATCAAAATTTTCCACAAGTGTAAAACAATGAGTGAATTAATTTGATTTTCTTATCTTTCCATCCTAAATCACATCTAAGTGTCATAAAAATTTGGGACCAATTTTGTCAACTAGGAAAAGTAAAAAAGTAACAAAAATCTGCCACTACTAGAACTTCCATTGGCGTATCCAGGTGTCCTGCCTGGAATCCCAGGCTCCTCACCCAGGGTCTTCCGGCCCCTCCCTGGAGCCCGCCCTCAGGCACGCGCCCACTCTCTCTTCCCAGACGCTCCTTTCTCACTCCCTCCAGTTGAGGCTGCCAGCCCTACCTTTTCGCATGCACCACAGGACCCATCCCTGAAATAGAATCTTCTCCAGTGAAGGTTGAATATCCCTTATCCAAAATGCCTGGGGTCAGAAATGTTTTGGATTCTGGACATTTCTGGATTTTGGAATATCTTCATGTTCATAATGAGACCCAAGTCTCAACATGAAACTCACCTGTGTCTCACAGACGATTAACACACGTGACCTGAAGGTGATTTTTGAAGCATCTCTTCTGAGTCTGCGACTCAAAGCAAGAGGTCCGCTGGGGCATTTTCCACTGTGGTGCGGCCACTGCTCAGAAAGTGTCAGGGGCGGGCTCTGAGGGCCCCAGAGCCGCACCCTGGCCTGATCTCTAAGATGGCGCCTGGCAGCTTGCCAGAATAAGCCGTACTCATAAACAAGTTTCAGGAAGTAACTCTGATTGGCTGCTGTACATGAGGCGATCCTGGCATCTGCCTGGAGACTGTTCCTTGATAGGCTGACTTTCCTGGTAGTCTACTCTCCGATAGGCTGATGTTCTCAATATAAGTCGGAGACTTTGTGGAATAAAGCGGCTTTTTGGTTCCTGTGATCAAGAAAAGCGTACGCGTTGTGATTGTCCCCGCGGGCGGTGGGCGATCATAAGAAAGTGCTGTGTTTTGGAGTGTTTTGCGCTGGATTTGGGCTCAGGGGTGCTCCACCTGTCCCAGAGCACAACTGCCCCAGCTCTTGACACACATGCCAACATACTTCCGTACCTGCTTTCAGAAGCGTGCAGACGTCTCGAAGTTGTCTTCAGCCTGTCTGTCCCCGGCCCAGAGCGCAGGCAGGGGCTCAGTGGGGTGTGCTGGATGGCTAGCGAGGCTGCGGCTGCTGCAGCTCCTAGTGCTCGGACGCCCTGCCCTCCAGGACAGCCAGAGGGCCCCTCCTCCAGGGGAACGCCTTCCCTCCCTGAAGTCTTGCGTGGTCTTCCGAACCCCCATCCAGGGCCAGGCTCCTCCCGGAGGACTTCTTCATCCCCTGTGTGGTCTTGCTGTGGCTGCTGTAACAAAGTCCCGTGGGTCAGCTTGAGCAACAGGAAGCTACTGCCTCACAGTTCTGGAGACCCGAATTCTGAAACCCAGGTGTCAGCCGCGCTGGCTCCCCCTGGAACCCTGAGGAAGCAGCAGCTGGGGCCTCCGTCCTGGACTTGTGGAGGGCACCTTCTCAGTGTCTTTTACATCACCTTCCCTGTGGAGGTTGTGTCTCCTGTTGGGAGACCAGCCATGCTGGCTTTGTCCCACCCTTAATGACCTATGTTCACTTAAGGACCTCTCTAAAGGCACCGTGAGGTTAGGATTTCAACATACAAATTTAGAAGATGGGGCACAGTTGAACTATAACCCCAGCTCACACCCGAAGAATGCAAATTCCCTCATCCTTGAAACCTACCTCTCAGAACCCTGTGCATGCCCCAAAGGAGCCATGCCTCAGTCTGTAAGTGCTCCAGCCCAAATTTCCCTCCCTGTTCTTCACTCCTCTTTCCAAATCGCACACAAAATGTCTGTCCGTCGCCGGCTTCAGGCCTTCAACTGTCTTCATACCATCTCCTTGAGGCGGAGGCTGGCCATACCTATGACCAGGCGCTCCCTGCAAACAGGAAGTCGAGCCCCCCAGGGCTGAGAGTGTCCGGGGAGAGGACTCAGAGGCAAAGATGTAGGCCTTCTTTTGAGATTCTTTTTCCTTCCTGAGAAGGATCATACAGAATCAACTCACTAAAAAAGAATTGTCATAAAATCTCACACCATTGACTTGTAAATGGAATTGAATCTGTAGAGTCTACATAATGATACCATCAAAAAGGAAGAACTATCACATTCGTATAACAGATGAGATCTGAAATGACTACATGGCAGATGAACACCCCAGAGGTATTGTGCTTTATTCTACTCGCTGCCTTGATATCTCTGGTGTCTCTAATTTTAGTTATTTTTTTCCTCAGGTCTCAAGACAAGAGCAGAAAGACGTTTTTTCCCTCCTAACAAATCACCTCATACAGAAGTCAATAATATAAATACTTACGTTTCTGGGGTCAGTGCCGGGGCTTTATTAAAACTGATTTTTCAAGTGCACTCCCATTGTGGCTGCAGCTGCAGGGAACCCTGCCACCAAGTGCTTCCCTCTCACCCAGGGATGGTGGCGAGGGCCTGGGGGAAGATAAGAGGACCAGAACAGGGAGCCGAGATGCGGGGCTTCCGGGGTCAGTCCCATGGCCAGGGACATCAGGGAGAAGCAGACAGGGAGACTCTCCCCGGACCCTCCCCTCCCGGGGTGGCGCTGGGTCTCCTAGGGGCTGCAGCCCATTCGCCTTCAGAAATGCTTTCTGCAGCCCTGGTCCCTGGCGGGAGCAGGTGAGCTGGGCCTGCCTTACTCACGGCCCATCCGCCGCCCACACGGCTCCTCTGCTCCCCCTCATAAATCATTGGCATTCCAGGATTTACAAGCTGGAGGGTCCTGGCTAAGCTGTGCGCATGGGCTGATTAAATATGACTGGCCTGGGGGCCAGGGCTCCCTCCCATGAAGTGCGGTCAGAGTGCTAACCAGAGAGAACACAAGGCCGGCCACGCCGCCAGCTCACAGAGGTCTCCAGAAGAAGCCGGGCTTCCCCTTGGGAAGCAGGTCCAGGTTTCCACCATCTTCTCGCCCTCTGACAGAGCCAGAGAGGACAGGAAAGACGTGAGTGGGTGCATGGGAAATGTGGGGCACCAACCAATACAGGGAGAAAGAAGTGTGGAGATCCTCCCCGTGGAACT
This sequence comes from Sciurus carolinensis, assembly GCF_902686445.1. Lineage (NCBI taxonomy): Eukaryota > Metazoa > Chordata > Mammalia > Rodentia > Sciuridae > Sciurus > Sciurus carolinensis. Next base: position 79,613,753 of record NC_062227.1, on the reverse strand, counting down.
GAAGGAGCCCAGGAGGAAAGTGGGCACAGGGCAGCAAGGAAGCACAGCCCAGGGCTTGAGCTAAACACACGGCTTCAGAGGGCCCCAAGAACACACACAACCACGCACAAACACAGAACACATGCACACACATGTGCATGCACACACAACATACACACACGCACAAGCACACACGCACACATACACAGAACACACGCACACACAACACATTTACACACATGCATGCATACGTGCATACATATGCACACACATGCACACACATGCCTCATGCACACACACAACACATGCACGGGCACACACACACACACTGTTCGGCCATCCATCTGACCTTCTCATTCCTTATCATTCTAGTCAGTCGTTTGCTCAGCTTACTTACACTTGTGCCTCCTATTCTTTCTTTATTTTGTGCAGGTTTAAGAATATGTTTGGTTTTCTGTTTTTTGTTTTGTTTTGTTTTGTAATTTTCCAAGAAGGTTGAAGGGGAAAAAAGGCATATGTACTTTAAAAAGAGCTTGCAAAAATGGCCTCTCCCTCCCCGACCCCACTACCTTTCTTTTCTAGTATAAAAGCAACACATGTTCTTTGTGCAAAATTTGGAAAAACATAGAAAAATATAAAGAAGGCAAAAATTGTCCATGTGCTTCTTCTCAGAAATAACCAGTTTTATTCCAGAAAATGTATTTCTATGCTTATTGTCACTGATCCAAAAGAAAAATAAGGGTAAGCATGAATACAATTTATTTTATAAAGGTAAGATCAAACAACATGTACTCCTGTGTACATTGTTCTTATTTACTGTTATGTTGTAAGAATTTTAATACGGCACTAAGTGCTCTTCAAGAGCATGGTTTTTAACAGCTACCAGGTATTTTTTAATAAATGTGCCGTAATTTCTTTTTCTGTTCCTCTACTTCTAGACGTTCAGAATGTCCTAGTTTCCTCCCATAAGTCGTGCTGGGGTCCCTGCCCCTGTACGTTCCCAGTCGTCCCTTCAGGGTACGCTCCCAGGCATGGCTTCCTGCGGTCACCTCTCCAGGTTGCAGACACTGCTCTGGGCCCTGTGCGGAGTTCCTCAGGAGCAGGAGACCATCCTGGAAGACAAACACACGCCTTTCGCTTGATGAAAACTGTTATTTCGTGATCTGACCAGACACAAACGGGCTGGAGGCCTTTGTGCTCCGTTTTAATTTCTTTGGTGACTTGTGAGTCTTTAAACCCTGGACGCTGGTGTTTTTCTCATCCGTTTTCAACACTCCTGGTGTTATCGGAGGTAGTAGAGGCCTTCTTGTCATCAGGCCCTGTGCTTCTAGTTTGCAAGTTGTCTTATAATTTGTATGGGACATTTGTTGATATTTTAAATATTGCTGATGATATGAATTCTTATAGTTACCCAATTCATTTTTTATCTGTTCTATTTCATTTATTCTTTGGAATTTCTCTACCATCTCAAAGCAATTTTTTACATCACCAACAAAAAACAAAAGTCTTTCTATTGCTGTGTCATTTTTTTTACATTTAACTCCAGAATCTATTGAAAACTTATTTCAGTGCAGAGAGCAGTAAGACTCTCACTAGGTTTTACTGTTTCCCATGTGCCAATTTGGAAGTGTGATTGACTGAGTGATCTGGTATTTCCATCGTGGTTTACACCGCTCTCCCTAACACATTCCAAGTCTTTCATACACACAGGGTCTTCTTCTGGGTGATATAGTCTATTATACAAATCTGATTAGGTATTTTTGTATTAGTAAAAATGTTTTATTTTAACTTTATAATAATATATATACTATATGTTCGTATAAGATAACATATATGATGTATTTATTATAAAATAATTTTAAAATATCTGATAGGAGGTTTGCCATCCTACCATTTTTACATTTTCAAATTTGTTTTTACAAAATGTTGCAAACACTTTTAAACAATTTGTCTATTTCCTACAAAAGTGAAACAGAAAGTTGTCATTTTCCTCAGCAACTCCACTCCTGAATATCTATCTGCCTGAGAAAAATGAGAGCGTAGGTTGACAAGACTTGAACACGGATGTTTACGATAGCAAGACTCAGGGCAGCCAAAAGCTGGGAAGCACCCAAACGTGCATCCAGCTGGAAGGTACAGACAAGGCGCAGGGGCACAGGCTGTGGGGGATCAGGGCGTGAAGGAAGAGTTCTGCCGGTGCCAGGGCAGCAGGCAGTCTGAAGGCATCACGCTCAGTCACCAGGGGCTCAGGCAGTTATGGTTAGGGTCCAGAACGAACGTGAGCCCACAGGGACAGGGAGCAGATCAGAGGTCCCCAGGGGCTGGGGGACAGTGCCTAGCAATGGGGATGGGCATGGTGCTCCTTTGGCCTTGGCGGTGATGCCGCAGTTTACCGGTGACGAGTTCTCCCTCTAATGTTGAAGATTGAACACTAGAGAAGCAGCCAAGGCAAGCATAGAAGCAGGTGTTATTTAAAGGTGATAATACAGACTTCTCCCGAGGGGGAGAAGGGGGCCGTGGTTGATGTTCTAGAATCCCAAGGAGTGAGCGCACCCTCCATCTTTTATAGGCTAAGGTCTCTTGTTCTTCAGTTCCCTTCCCCCTTATCTCTCCTTCCTGCCTAGTGACTAGGCCTGGTTTTGCAGGTGAGATGCATGAAGTGAGGAGCGAATGGGCAGGGGGAGGGCCAAAGGGATTCAGGCAGGCAAGGCCCAGGGGGCGTTCATTAGCAGCCCCCTGCCTGCAGCCCTTGATAAGGGCGGGTAAATCTGGTCATCAATGGGCTCCGAGGTCCTTGACATTCCAGTCTCCCAGGGCAGTCTCCAACCTCCAGAGGCAGATGCTTTCATGGCCTCCATTTCCTCAATTTGACCCGATCCCCAATTCTGGCTTCAGCGGAGGCACTCCAAGGTGCTGGGCTCAGGTGCGCAGCTCTGACTTGCCCAGTGAGTCCTGCACTGAGAAGGGGGATCTGTGGAGTGTGAACCACACCTGGGTGTGACCATCAGGGCGGCTTCACTACGCGCTGATTCAGAGGATTGACATCCTTCCTTGAGCCTCCCAGAAAACTCACCGCTGTACACTGAAGCCTAAGGAAACACCTATGTTTACACTGGCAATTTGGTGCCCAGAAATGATCGGCGTTGTCGCTCTTTCGACGCTCTTTGCATTACTGGGTCAGTCTCCTGATTTTTTCACAAGGAGCCCCACGCATGTCCTTTGGTTAGTGTTATACATTGCAGCTGCCACAAATGTTTCAAATTTATTTTAACCAGTACATAGAAAATGATTTTTGTATTCATTTAACGTTTGCTTTCTTGTTTATGTAATCACTTCACTTTTTAATGTTAAGAATTTTTAAAGGATTCTTTTAGTATTGCAAGTGCCTAACTGTGGAGACGTCAAAAATTTACCCAACCTCTTCCTAATAACAATCGTTCCTCCCTCTTCGCTGGCTGGAACTGGCAGCATAAATTAAAAGAATAATGCTGAGAGCAAATGAAATCGCTTTATTCCAGACTTTCTTTTCCGGTGCTGGGGCTGAGCCAGCAGTGCTCCAGCACTGAGCTGCATTCAGCCCTCTGCTTTGCATTTTGAGACAGGGCCTCTCTAAGTCACCCAGATTGTCCTCCGTCTTGCCATCCACTGCCTCAGCCTGCTGACTCGCGAGGACTCGTGTGCCTGCTGGTTTACTCCTGATTTTGATGGGATTTTTCTCCTTGTATTTTAGCATTAAGCCTAATGTTGACTCTGGGCTCATATCAACTTTTGAAAACATTTTAAGTTCTGAAATAGCTACCAATTCACAGGAAGTTGCAAAAATGGCGGAGAGAGCTCCTGTCCTGGGCCATGTTCCCCGAGGTCACACCTTTTCCAAGGGTTTCACAATATTAAAGCCAGGAAGCCAGCACTGGTAGGTGTGCAGATTCCAAACTCATTTGTCACTGCAGGCCAGGCACGGACCTGTCCGTCATCACGAAGCCCTCCCTGCCACCCCTTCCTAGCCACCCGGCCCTCCCCATCCCCAGCCCTGACAGCTGCAGAGCTGCTCTTCACCCCTAAAATGTGGTCATTCCAGAATGGTACAAAATGGCGCTGTGTGCACTCTGGAGACGGGCTCCTCCGCTCACGGCGACGTCCTTTAGGTCCACGCAGGGGTTTCCTGCGAGGTGCCTTTCCAGTGCCGCGGTATCTCGGGTATGGGTGGCCACGGCTTGTTCAGGCCCTCGCCCTCAGGACCCTCAGGTGCTGCTAGCTCTTAGCCCTGTGGACAGCCATTCCAGGCACGTGCGTGCAGGTGTTTTCACTTCTGTGGGACGAGTGCTCAGGTGTGTGGTTGCTAGGACACGGGAGAAGCGTGTGGCCGGGTTCTAGAGAGACTGCCAACTGTTCTGGGGAGCTGTGCCACGTGCCCTCTGCGGCCGAGCAGCGGCGTCCGCACCTTCCCAGCGTTCTGGGTCGCCGCTCTGCTCCCCGAGGCTGTAGTAAGTACCTGGGAACATCTCTGGCCTTGAGGATGTTTCTCTAGTGCCTTGAGATGCCGGACGCCTCACAGGCTTGTCCTGTGTGCCGCTTCCAGTGAACGCCTCCTCCCGTCTTCTGCTCATTTCCTGTTGCGTGGCTCGCCTGTCGCTGCTGAATTGCGACAGTGCCTCATGTATCCTAGCTTGAGTTCTTTATCTGTGATTTGAGATGCGCTCTGCCTATCTGCAGCTTGTCTTTGGGCTCCTTTACCAGGTCTTTGGAGCAGACCTTGGGTGCTGAGGAAGTGCAGTGTGAGGACTCTGGTTTGTCCTTGTGCCTGTACCGTGGTGTCTAGGAACTCTGCATCGAGTCCTACCACCAGAGCTTCTGCCTACGTTTCTACAGAAGTTCTATGGTTTGGGGTTACATACATTTAACTGTGCGCTCTGTGTCGTGCAAGACTTGTGGTCCAGGCTGCGGTTCGTCTTCTGCCTGCTCATGTGCATCTGTGCCAGTAACACTTGTTGAAATGCTTTTGCTGTTCACATATCCGTACATCTTTATCAAACTCCAGTTGGTGTTGGGTGTGCTTCTGTTCGTCTGTTCTGCTCTGCTGCTCTGTGCCTGTCCCTCCAACAGCGCTCGAGTCTAGAATGTGGTACTGAATAATAAACTTTGGATTTGGGTAGAGTGCCTCTTCAGAAAGAATTAATATTGTTTTGACTTTCCAATTACTCTGTCTTTCAATATAAATTGCAGAATAATCTTGTTTCTATCTATAAAAAATTCATGCTAGAATTTTGGTGTAAATTTCATTAAGCCTATTATGTTTATTTGGAAAGAATTGATGACTTTTCTGTGTCATATCTTCCAGTCCATGAACACATTCTCTCTCTGATTATTTAGATCTTCTTTGATTCCTTTTATCCATGTTCTGCAGTTTTCAGCATACAAGTTCTATACATTATTTTTTAGATGTACGATTAAGTATTCCATTCTTGTTAAGAAACAACAAAAGAAATTGCGTTCTTAATTTTGCTTTCCAAATATTGTTAGTATACAGAAATACAATGGATCATCTGTTGGCCTGTGTCCTTGAACCTTGCTGAATTTCTTCCATATGATTTCCACTATTTAAAACTTGCTGGGGGTTTTTATGGCCCCAGTTTTGACGTATCTTGGTATCTGTACGGAAGCACTTGGAGAGCATGCATACTCCGCTGACTTTGAGCAGATTACTCTATAAATGCAAATTAGATTCTGTTGGCTCTGGTGCTGAGGGGCACCTCCTACACTTGCTGGTCCTCTGTGTGGGTCCTGCCTGCTGCCTCCGCAGCTGTGGCCACTATGGGCATCCATGTAAGGGAGTCAGGCAGCACTTCCCTTTGTAATGGCTTCTTTCTCAGAGCACAGTGTCTTCAAGGTCACCCCTGCTGTGGCCTGAGTCAGGACTTCCTTCCGTTTTAGAGGTGAATAGTGTTCCACTGTCCAGTTCGCTTTTGATGCTGTGGGGTTTGTCTTCTGTTTCTTCATGGGGACATCAGTGGTATCAGGGAGAACTCTGAGCTACTGCAAACTGTGCATCACCTGAACCCAGGAGTCCCTGCTAGGCTTTACAGTGGGCTATAAACTGCAACTTAAAAAGCATAGTCCTAGTTCTGAAGTCAGTTTTACCAAGTAATAGAAACAAGAAACTAGTGAATTCCATTTTTGATGGAATGAACATTTCTATTATATAAATCAGATTAGTCATCCTGTGGTTAACGTACAGAAAACAGTTTGAAATTCTACATCATTCACATGGTAGAACAAAAGAGACCCATCAATTACCATTGACTGAGTTTTACATAATTACAAGATTCTTACAAAAAACATTATTGTTATTATTATTCACTCCTAGATTTAACTGTTGACCTATTGTGCAGAAAATTTGAAAAGCCCAACAATTGTACATTTTAAAGGAGTAAAAGAGGAGAAAAGCCATAATTTAATGCCTGCATGCATATTAATTGAGTGAGTAAATATTTTCTCTCTGCAAAATATTGAACATATAGACAGTGAAGGGCTGACCCAGATGAGAAGAAGAGAGACAAGGCAGCAAGAGCAAGAGGGAGCGTCCAGGACTGGAGCTCAGGAGAGACCCTCCCCAGTCTGACCCACGTCTCCACCCGCAGTGAGGGTGATCCTGGGAGACACCGCAGGGACTGGCAGCAACTGAGTGGGCTCAGGGTTCAGCCAGCGAGTGCCCCGGGACAGGTCCCAGTCACCTCTGCCCGCTATGCCAGCTCTACTTTTGGCTTAGATAGAAGAATTTGTCTTCATTTTTTTCCGATGTTCTCTTCACAGAGACAAAGAATGAAGAACTTCCCTGAGGTGAAGAGGACACTGGACAGAGTGTAGACAAAAGACTCTTCCTGCTCAAAAGACCGCCCAAGACACAAAGGCAGAAGCTAGAGGCCATCGCTCAAATGGAAGAGAGACTTTAAAAGCCCCAATTATCACAGGAATGTACATTTGAGGATCTTCTACAAATATAATTCAATCCGAAAGGTTTTTTCAAGGTTAATGAATATCAGTGAAAGTTATAAATTAGATGTTTTTAAAATGTAAACTGGACCATTTTTAATCAAGCTAAAAGAACTATTTCAATTTCTTATGAAAATGAATGCTAAGATGATCTTAAGTCCAGAATAATTTGAACATCTAAATTTGCACAATGTACTCTCCCTATTCAGTAACCATTCAGCATGGCCATTCTCCATTAATCCTCTGTTAATACTTCATTAATAATCTCAGAACTCATATAATATGACCATACTCACAGAAAGAGGACCCTAGTTCACACCCAAGCTGACTAACTTAATGTCATGTTTGGAATAGGAAATGGATTGGTAATAAAGCAGAGAAAACATATGAAGACACAAATCTGTGTTTTCATAATTAAGTCACCTCAAGTAGGATGAGTTGGTTTTCTGGATTCTTACTGACAAAGCTCTGGGTTGTTTGGGGATGGCTGTTTTGTTTGGGCTTTATTCCCTACCCCATCTCTTGCTCCAAGTCAAGTTCTGAGTATGTTATGGTTTGGATACGAGGTGTGCCCCAAAAGTCGTTTATGCAGAAATATCCAACGGGCGATGACTAGGTCGTGAGCGCTCACCTTAATCAGTCCATCCTAGTTCGAATGAACCCACAGTGGGGAGCTGTGGATGGGTGGGAGTGGCCAAAAGAGGTAGGTCACTGCAGGTGTGCCCTGGAAGGACTCGTCTCCCCTGCAGGCCCTGCCTCCTTGTCTCTCTGCACCCTAGCCACCATGAGCTAAGCCACTTCCTTCCCTACACCCTTCCACCATGACATTCTGCCTTATCTCGGGCCCAGAGCAATGGCCAACCATGGACAGAACCTCTGAAACTATGAGCCAAAATAAGCTTTTCCTCCTCTAGGTTGTCCTTGTCACATGTTTCGGTAATAGTGACTAACATAGAACACAAACCGAACTTCAGAGCTAAGGGGAGTGTACTCAAGTCAGAAATGAGGGTTTCTCATGAGACACTTTTCTTGTTGGTATTCCTTGCCTTTTGTAAATTGAATGGATTCATATTATCTAGATGGCTTCATATTTCCTGCTAAAAGTTATAAAAATAACAATTCAGAGCATTATAGAACACGTCTATTCTTAGCTCTGGGGAAAGTAGTCTCCCCAACAGTTAGCCGTGTGTTGGCTTCTCACTTACCATACAGTGCACACAATGTCCCTGTGAGGCTTAATCAAGGAAATACTCAGGAAAACACATCAGACTCTTACCTGGTGTACACCAAGTGCTTACCAAACATTTGTTTGTATTATGTTCTTTCCATAAATATGTTTCAGGCCAATTTTAAAAAAAAAAAAAAAAAAACACTTCATGTGTGGAATGTAGAGCATCCACATGGACATCAAATGATAAAAATCAGGTGTTAAAATCCATGCCGTAGACAAGACGGTCATGAACGAGGTCAGTGCTCACCACACGTGGACTCCACACACTGAAGACACAACACAATCCCCTGTCAAGTATGGCACATGGGCCATGACATCCCCTCACGAGAGAGGACAGAGAGAGCAGGGCGGAAACGGCACCCACAGTCTGCATTATGTAATGTCTGCTTCTAAGATTGAGTTCAATTATTATTGTCAATTCTCCTCTTCACCCAACATTAGGAAAGTTAAAAGATTAATGGTTGAAGACATGTGTAGTTGAAAAAAGCAATATTTCATTTACAGAAATGCAAAACAGTATTTACAATCAATATTCCCACTCCCTTTTCATGAAGCCTGCAATCCCATAACACTAAAATACCCTGTTTTTATTTCTACGCATTGTTAAAGTGATTTGACCCCAAACTGCGATTTTGTATGGCCAACATTTAACCCACAGAAAACTCTGCCAGCCTGGCTTCGAACACTCAGAAACAGTAGCTCTTAATGCAAATGCTGACAGACCCTTAAGTACAGCCACGTGAATGGCACCAATGATAATAAATATGAGGAGTGATTCCCAAACCGAAGATGGGCAAATAGTTACCCAGCTGCTGCAGAAATAGCAAGATAGAATTTTTTTTAAAAAAGGAGAAAAGAAATTAAATGAAATGGATATTAGCTGGAAACATCTGTGTTCACCACAGAGCAAAATGCATATTCAGCAGCCAGTTTATTGGCTCTTTAGAGGATGTGAATGGTGCATTGTAAATAATGACCCGCCTGTAATAAATCCCAGTGAAAAAGAGAGGGGCCCTGCGTGTTCCTCCCACATTCACGCTCTGGGTCCCTGCTGTGAGTGATGATTCACAGCAGTCACAAATTCCTGTTTTCAAAATGGTGTTGTATACTCCAGGGCTTTCATTAAGTTTTACACTAGCTGAGAAATTTAAAACTTGAGAGAGAAAGAGAGGGGGAGGCAAGGAAGGAGGGAGGGAGACGAGGGAGGGACAGGAAGAGAGGGAGAGGCGGGCAGAGGGGGAGGGAGAAGGCGAGGAAGGGGGAGGGCCCATGGCGACTTGGGATTTGGTGCTTGGCCGCCCGCTTATGGATGCCTGGGGTGCCTTCCAAAGGGCCCAGTAGCTTCCCGTCCTTCTACCATGTGGAAACCCAAACCGAAAGGATGGAATCCAAACCGAAAGGCGAGAGTGAGAATCCATGACCTCTGGTGCTCTGGACAAGGACAAAGACAAGCTAAAGGTCTTTGCAGCTACATTTTGAGAGGCAGCTGGGCCCTGGGCTTAGCAGACCAGGAGCAGCCTACGTATGCGTCACACTCGGGACTGGTGTGTGTGGCCTGTTTAATCTACTGAGTTCCAAATGTTGGCTCACCAGTCAAGCCTCAGAACAGCACGGATGCGTGTTCAAAATGTGTCTGAGGACCATGCGTGCTATGCCCAAGGAGAGTGTCTGGAGTGGCCGAGATAAATGCCGAGGAGGAAATCATCCCATCCGGATGAATGCTGGGTCTTCCTCTCAAAACCCGTCAGTTCCTCCCAGCCTGAGTATCAGTGCAAAGAAATGAACACTCTCATTTGTTGGGGTGACTTCCTTGGATCAGCCTGGTGCCCCACTTGTTAATTGTCATGGACTGGGCTGATCCTGGCACCGCTGGTCAGGGACTGTCCCACTGTCCCACAGCTGCAAGGTGCACTCCTGAGGAGAGCCCAGGTGTTCCCGCCCACCCAGCTCAGGAAGCCCCTGCTGGTGGCTCCTCTGCTGGCCGGGGGTAAGGTGGATGGAACATGCTGGGGCAGGCGGGGTGGAGCCCGCCACTGTGTCCCCACCGCCTCCTCCTGGACACACGGTCTCCACCAGTACTGAGGAGCACGCAGCACAGCGCTGGGGGAGCTCTCCAGGTCTGCTGATGGACAGCTCCGGTCACATGGGACAGTCTGCATGGCTCCTCATGGGTTCTCAGCTGGAGCTCTGCTCGCTGATGACTGCGGATAGCAAACATACTCAAGTCGTTTTCCAATATTAAAAAAATGAATCCAATTCTTTCTGTGTTTTATCTCTTCTTCCATTTTGCCAAATAAACAAATTCTTTTCAAATAAGTGAATGGCTAGAACCACTTAGAGTTTCCTTTTTTGAGGAACATTCTGTTGAAGAACCTTCTGCCAAGATCCTAGGATACTTCCCATTCATTTTGCTCTTTTTCATTTAGGATTCTGCAATCCCAGATTAGAAGCAAAGGAATAAAGAAAAAGCACGTTTTGTTTTGCATGAGACCAAATCTGACCTTTCCCCACCTGTGGAGGCGAGCTGCTGGCCATGTGGGGACAGCCTCAGGTCATTTGCTCTCCTGGGCACAGAGCAAATGCTCTGGGCTGCTGCTGGCCTGCTGCACCTCCAGGAGGATGCTGGAGGGCAAGGAAGGGAGTCCCAGCTACAACGGAGAGTCCTCCCTGCGAACGCGAAGCAGTGGACAGGCGAGGCCTCCTCACTGCAGCGGCATGGGCCGGCTCGACGTCAGCTGGTCTCGCTCAGCAAGCCGTTACGTGTGCCTGTGACGCGCAGACTCTGTGCTGGGTGCTGTAAAGACCTCAGGCCGTTTAGCAAGACCGCTGCTTTCTAGCAGCACAGCACCGGTGACAGCTCCCCGCACATTAGCAAGTTGCTGTAACACAAAGAGCAGCAGCAGAGGGCAAAGGATGAGAGCGGGCTCTCGGGCCTTGCGCATGGAGGAGACAGGCACACTCAGGTCACTCTCCACTTCCAGGGACACCGAACACCCGCCTGAGGGAAGGGTGGTCGGGAAGACAGCGGCAGCGCTCGTGCAGAGGGTGAACTGGGTCAGGAGCGAAGAGCCTCCAGGAAAGCCTGGGCCAGTCGGGCGCGGCCTCCTCTGTTCTGAAGACGTCGAAGACGCTTCGTCCCTAAGCATGCTTCTAGCTAAACGCAGCTGACATCCGGGGGTGAGGCACGAGGGGCAGTGCTGGCTCCCCAAGGAAGGACAGTCGGGGGTTTGGAGAACAGCTGTCCCCTCCATCAGCAGCTCCCGGGCCCGCCGCAGGACCCTGCTGCCTCAGTGCTCCCAGAGCAGACTGCGGCAGGCGGGAGACATCGGCAAGGGGTCCAGTTTTAAATGGTGGAAAGACTTTGGACAGGGACATGCTGGGACCCTCACCAAGCCCTGCGTGAATGCTGCGTGTGCAACACAAACATGCTGCTAAAGAAGCAGAGTCAGCCCGTCTTCCAGGGGTGCAGTCGGAGGTCTTGAAAACCCGAGGACACCAGGACTTGAAAGAAGCCGCTGTGCCGGGCCCGAGGTCAGCGCCTTCTCCTCCCCACACACAACGACTCGGCTCCATGGCCCTGCCCCGGTGGGGTACGGGTCCAGATCCAGATCCCTCTCTGCCACCGTGCTGTGCCACACCTGTGGCTGCAGAGGGATGCCCCAGCGTGTCCAAGTGTGTCGTGCTTATCCCTCTGATTCCTCAGGCAGACTGGGTCTTCACTCGTCTCCCCCAAAATAGCTTCAGGATTCGCAGGAAGTTCTGCACAAGACTCTCCGACCCGCGTTGCCTGAGAATCCTGGAAGGGCTGAGCACTCAGCCCAGGGACAAACGTATTATGGGCTATTCTCTTAGGACTCCACACTGACAAGCTGTGTCTTTTAGGACCTGCAGTCTCACACGTTGGAGGATTTGCTCACAGGTTTCCCCTGAATGAGGGAGTTCCCTTGTGGCTCCAGTGTGCGTCCAGCCCGGCCAAGGTTGGGAGCGGCAAGGAGAGAAGGCTGCAGTGAGCTCTGGGTCCCACATGGCACCCCACCTGGAGCTGGGCAGTGGCCATGTCCACAGTCAGCTTGAGACCTGACCCTGCATGGAATGCAGCGTTTGTTCTTTGGTTCGGGGGTTATTCCACCTGCTGGATTACAGCAGGTATCACTGAGTCCCAAAGAGATGCCATTGTTTTTAAATAAAGCCCTTACCCTAAAATTTGCCTATGCTTAAAATAGATCCCTTTGTAGGTCTAAATGTTACACTCTGTTAAAATGGCAGAAAAGTACGTGGCGTGACTCATTTCCAGTTCTCGAAACATTTGAGGAAGGTGTTCTCACCCACACCACACAATTTTATAACCTTTAGTAAGTTATTTTTAACAACCACATTGATTACTTTGGCCACTTTATTTTTGGAACAACCCCCTCTTAAACTAATGAACATAAAAATATCATCAAATATATGATCGTTCTTGCAGATAGAAAAAGATAAATTGTCCACAGTTGCTCATAATGATGTGACATCTTTCATCTAACCGTTTTGGTTTGGGTTGGGTTTTGTGTTGTTTGCTTAACATTTGTATTCATCTTGAATTATTCATTGTTTGAAAGTAATTTAGAAAGGGGTGAGAAACCAAATTGTCAAGTCATAGGTCAGAGTGATTAGAAATATTATATTTGCAAATGTTCCCAAGGATCTAAGATATAAGGATCTAAGAAGATGGTGGCAAAGGAAGTGGCTATTGTACAGAACAAACAGAATTCACAAAATCAAGGGCCTCACAACAAAACAAGGTTAACTAACATAGGTTGTAAAACTCAGCAATCAAATAACAGGAGAGTGACACAGGAGTAGAAGTTCGGTACCCTTCCCACCAAAGAAGAAGCCTGCAAAGGCGTTAATTGTGCAAAATGAAGTGGGCGGCTGCACCGGGCGGGACACCGTGTCCTCTGGTCTCCACGTCTGTGTAAGCACGCGTTAGCGTGTGGTGCCTGGATGCTCCCTGATGCCTGTCCTGCAGGAGCAGGGCCTTGCCTGTGGACCTCCATTTTGCTTTGTGCTGTCTGCACTCTGAATCTTTACAACATACTAGAGCTGTTTTCAGTGGACTAAAAAGTGGATCAAGGGAGCATTCCTCAGAGGTCTCTGTGGGCTCCCAGGTTCAGACTGGGACAAGGCTGCCACCCTCCTCCCTCTATGGGATAGTTCCTCCACTTCCCATCTGGCGGTGTTATAAAGCCAGTGGAAATTAAAAGGTCAAGGATGCCACTCTTCAAGCTCAAACTTGGGCTCCAGAAATAGCAGCAAGAAGATCACTTCTGAAGAATATGGCCTTTGTGTGATCCCTGCAGCATGGAACAGGGACTGACTTGCACCAACATGTGACTCATGCTTCCGAGTCCCTAGAGTGACAAAGGCAAAGTCAAGGTGTGTGAGTGAGAGGTGAGGCCCCCTTAGACCTCAGGAGCTGCATGGCCACACCTTAGCTCTTAGCCTGTTATTCCCTGCAGGCCTTGGGTGGGGTTGTGCAGGGGTGAGAGGAGAGAGGGAGAAAGGAAGTAACAGACCAAACCACAGCCAGAGTCCACCCTAACTCAGACATGGGAACAGTTAGCCTCTATTTATAATGTGGCAAAATGGAGCCATAAAAATAGAATTTCACTAAGAACAACATGGGAAAAGAACGTGCTTTGCGCCTACGGCTCCTCTAGCCTGTGTATCTGAAGGCTATGCTCCGCAGAAGGTCTCGTGGGGGAAAGTCAGAGGAGTCCGTTGCAAGCCAGCAACCAGGCATGGCAGACCCTCATCTGCAGCACGGGCTCTTTTTCTAATTTTCCAGTTGGAAGCCAATGTAAAGTCACTATTTTCCAATTTGCCCACAGGTGCCATATGCTCCAACAGCCCTAACGCTCATTTCCAGAACCACACTAGAACAAAATAGGTGATGTAATAAATTGATCACCTGAAAGTAAGTCGAAAAGCCTTCGCTTCCACAATGAGGGAGAGAAGGTCTTACTCTCATCCTCCAATGGCCACTGCATGGTGTCACATCAGAATGGACGGCAAATCTCATCTTGCATGGGAGAAAAACATTTCTGAAGATGAGAATGTTCTTTGTCATTCACCTTAAACATGTGTCTAGTTGTTTAAACCCATTCCCCATCCTTCCTAGAAGTCAGTGGGTCTCTATCTTTTACCTATAAGCCCACTATAAAATTAGTTGGTATGTACCCAAAGCCTGAAAAGGACATGGAGAAGACACCATGGAGGGGAAAAGTTAGCAGGAAGGAACTAAGAAGTACGGCGGGGAGATTTCCAAAGCAGGCTTTGGTGTGTGCGTTCACAGACGTGCAGAATGGGAGTCTCCAGGCATCCCACGGGCATCCCGACACGTGCTTTACCCGTGGGATCACGTTGGTACCCTTGCACTCCCTTCAGACACACTGAATGGTGTCTGTCCTTCAGCTGTGCACCCACGTCCTCACTACAGATCACACCCTGGTCCTCTAAACTCTCCCATGTCTCACTTGGTTATAGGATTCTAAACCAGAATTGTAATATTAAGATGAGAATCCAGAAATCTCAAGAAGACTGTGGTTATTAATAATAATAAGTGAGTATTTGATGCTAAAAAGATATGTGTATACAGTTTCCACTAAGTTCTTCTTAGATAATCAAAGTAATGTGGGTAGATTATGTAAAAAAAAACTTGCAGACATTTTCAGTGGAAAAAAATTAAAGTGTTATGCATTTTAAGTGTGTGAGGAGGCACAAGAAGTTACCACACACGACCATAATACTCTTTTCTTAAACAATACAATGTGTCACATGGGATAAAAGCACAAAGAGGACAATGAATAATTTTAAATATATGTTTAAGGAGAAGGAGAGTTGTCATCTTGGCTTCTTTTCCAAATAAGAGTACAAAAGGTTAAGTGTGTGTTTTGAATATGCATTTAAAAATAACATTTGCCAATATCTTTGTGAAATCTTATCAAAAAAAATAATGCACATAGACTGTTCCAATAGCTTACATAAGACTTCAGCTTACCGGTTTAAAATTACACTTAGAACAATTTGTCAAACAAATTTCCAAGAATGTTAAAACACATGCAAAAAAGAAATTAATATCATGCATCTCAGCCTCAGTTAAGAGCTGCATAGATCAAAGATTCGTTCCGGTGCCATGAAGGTCTGACTTTGACTTTCAAGCGAGATGAGAGCATGAACCGGTGATAAGGCGGCAGCATGAGCAGCCGACTGCTGAGGATCCACCCGGAGCAGCAGGACGGCTGCAGAGCGAGGCACACCAAGGCTCCCTGCCCGGGACGGTGAAGGCAGACGGGTGGGCATCTCTGGGGGCAGAGTGGCTGAGCTCCCTTTTTCTGCTTCCCAGTTTTGTTCTTTATTCTTCCTGGACCAGGAGTGAAGGAGCCACGTTTTAAGTGGACAGCACACAGATTCTCAGCGTTAAAATGGCAGCAATTACTGAGTTGTGCTGCTGTCTGCTGTTGAACCACAGAACAGGTGACGGAGCACGATTTAGGACACTTTCACTTTCTTAGTGTACTAAAAATCTCCAATGACACACGGCTGCAGATAGAGCACCTTGAAGGCAGTTCTGCACATTCCCCAAAAGCTAGACAGGTATGTGTTTTATCAGAAAATAGTATAAACTTGAAAGAAAATTGATTACCTGGAGAATAGGGAATACCAATGGGGATTTAGGGGAGAACAATCTGGATTTGGAAATGACAGAGATCGGGATTGTGTTTGCTTTTAAATCAGCCTTGATTCACCCACCCCTTCACGTAGTCCAACATCATCCTCGTCGGTTAAGCGTCGGTTAATGAAGCCTGAGGTCATAATGCCGAAACGGAACAGGTGTTCACGTGCCTTAAATCACCTTTACAGGTCCTCAGTGTCTAAGCCAAGGTGGCTGTGGCCATTTCAAAAACAGGCAGATTTCTCTGTGTCAAGGGAGCATGTCGCTTCATCTAGCAAAATATCCGAGCTGTGTGGTCATGTGACTGGACAAGCAGGACAACTCCATCGAAGTGGACACAGCACCCTTGACCACACAAAGGTAGACAGACGAAAGCAAAAGTGTGTCGTCCACTGAGGCCTGAGCGATAGACCCGCAAGACTGGTGTTTTTGCAAAAGGGAATAAAATCTGCCATTGTTAATACAGAAATATTTTGTCCACAGGATACCCAAAATCTGCAAAAATGAATTCTTCTGAATCACTCCAACAATGAGAAACCTGTGTTAAGGGACGGTCTCTGCTCGTAGTTTCAGGCTGCAGCATGGCGTTGTGGTGTCAATGATTTTCAGCAATAAAAAGTCTCTTTTCTGTGATTTAGATATTTAAGCAGATGTTAAAGAACAACTATCTTTCTTGCAGAAAGTTTATCTCATATAAGAAAATTAAGCTAGAAAATAAAATAACTTAAATATATTTTACAGGATTATAAAGTCAGGTTGATTTAAAAAAAAAAAATCACCACAAACATTGGGAAGGAAAATTTAAAAGAAAGTGAATCTGCTGCGTGGAATTGGCAGCTGTCATACAGGAGGAACCACTGTGCGTGGCTCCCTCTGTGGGGTGGAGCAGGGGACCAGTTTCCCTCTCACCTGAAGCAATGAAGCACTGGGCGTGACACGGGAAGCATGATCCTCAAGACATTAGCATGGCCAGGGACAAAGGACACTGACCCGACCCGAGGATGGAAGTAAACAAGGTGACCCTCCAACAGCGGCTTACTGCTGGGGAGTCTCCGGGCTCCGGTGCAGAGGGGAGCTGCAGGCAGAGCCCGTACCCCGGCTGAGTCGATTTTACGTTCACTTCCCACCGTCACTGTAACAAAGTACCACACATCTGCTGGCTTGAAGCAAAGCAAATTTAACATGTGCAGTTCTGGAAGCCAGAAACCAAACGTGTCTGCCAGGGGCTCTTGGGAAAGCTCTGTCCTCTGACTTTGCCCAGCTCCTGGAGGCTGACTGCATTCCTTGGCTCTTGGCCCCAACCTACACCCCAAAGTCAGAATCTTCTAATCCCTCTACCTCTGGGCTCTCCAGCCTGCCTCTTATAAAGAGCCAGTGTTAGTCTGTTTTTCATCACTGTGACCAAAATACCTGACAAGAGCAACTTAGAGGAGGAAAAGTTGTTTTGGGCCCACAGTTTCAGAGGTTTCCATCCCTGGTTGGCCGATTCCATCTCTCTGAGCTCAAGGTGAGGCCAAGGGTCACGGTGGACAGATGTGGTGGAGGAAGCTGCTCATCTCAGGCAGCCAAGGAGCAGAGAGGGAACTAGGGACAAGAGAGCGTCTGCCCGGCACACCCCAGGGACCTGCCTGCCTGCAGTCACTGCCTGGCAGTCCCTTCAAGTTATTAATCCAGGAAATGGATTAATCCCCTGCTGCCGTCACAGGTCCCATCATCCAATCTCTTCCTCAAAGCCTCACCTCTGAATCCTGCAGCACTGGGGAGCAGGGTTTCAAACATGGCACTCCAGATCCAAACCATAACAGCCATGGGACTATATTGGACCACCTGCAAAATCCAGAATAATGACTGCATCTCAAGGTCCCTGATCACATCTGGGCTTAGGATGAAAAGGTGTCTTCATGGGTGGAAAAGGAGGGTGGGGCCATGTTCAGCATGCCACAAAAGCCAAGAAAGCAGAGACAGTCATGGTGTGCTACAACCTCAGGGGTGGAGACAGGCCACCTGAGTCACAGCGGCTCCCTCCAGTGCTCCACCAAGTATCCATGGAGGCAGGGCAAAGCCAGAGCAGTAGGAGGGAATGGCCCCCACTCACACAGGGCTGGGCATGGTGCCCTTCTGAGCATCCTGAGTGGAAGTCACGTGGTTCCCAGACATCCGGGTTCCCAAGGACTCGCCTCATAGTAAGGTGATCTACACACCATTCTAGATCTCCCAGTCAAAACTCAGAAGCAAGACACAAAGGTAACAGCATTTCCCAGTTATCTAAGCACATCTCAGAACAAAGCTCAGCAACAGTCTTCAGAATACAGAAATATGCAGGAGTCAAAAATAGAAAGATCACAGTGAAAGGCTTCCAATCAAAAACCACCAGTCATGCAGAGTATAGGAAAAATCTAACCCAGGATTGGAAGAAAATCAAAGTTGACCCAAAAATAAACCAGTGCTAGGGCCTGGACATCTGCATGGAATAGTGTGAACTTGAACCCCTGCCTCACAACATAGGCAGACCTGAACACAATGGGAATCAAATTCCTAATTCTAAGAGCAAATTCCTAACTCTCAGAACAAACAGGCTTCTCCTAGGCGATTCTCTCAGATAGTGCATCAAAAGCACAAGCAACTTTAAAAAAAATAGATAAATCGGACTTCATCAAAATTAAAAGCTGCTGTGCTTTAAAGGATATGCAAATTAAAATGAGAAGAATATTTGTAAATTCTATGTGTGATGAAGGCCAAGTATTCGGAATATATAAAAATTCTCGCTATGCAGCAATAACAGGACATCCCAGTGGGAAAGTGGCCAGTGCTCCATACAGGAGGTTCTCCAAAGGAAATGCCCAAATGACCCACCAAGACTTGAAAAAAGACTCAGCATAGCCACCAGGGAAGGCAAATCAAAACCAGTGAGGTAGAGACCTCCTCACACCCACGAGGATAGACAGAATAAGAAAAAGTAATTCAAAATGTGTGTTGGGAGGCTGTCGGGACCTGGAGTCCTCCACCCTGCTCTTGAGAACGGGAGGTGATGTGGCTGCCCTGGAAAACCGTTCAGCACAGAGCTGAGACCGAGCCATGATCTCCCTCTGGGAGGCAGGTGCCCTGTGCCTCTGCAGAAACACTCCAGGAGCCCGGGAGGCCTGAGGCCAAGGACAGCCCCTAACCCACACTTCAAGGTCTTTACCCTGCTGCTAAAGCACTTGTCACCTACCATCACGGTGACCTTTCAGGTTCGAGGTATGACAAAACCAGGCTGCAATTCTTTCCCTTCACCATTTCACAGATTTGTTTGTAGGACAGAGCGTAACAACCTCAGTCCATGTACCTTTCTTTCCCTTGTATTACTAACACCCATCATTTCACTGAAAGGAAGCCATTCCATCTCCCTTCTGTGAACCCTAATTGGCAGCCTCACTGCTCCTTTGCAATGGGCTCTTTTTAGTGAGAGAAAGGGCACCTGAGCAGAAGCACCAAGGCACAGAGGCAGTCCCTCTGGTAAGCAAGGTGGCTGCCAAGTGAGTAACGTGAAGGTGACATATACTGTGTGGATACACAGGAGAAGGAGGATTCATGTCCCAGTTTGACAGAGACCGCTGGCCAGAGACTTCACACTACTCGAGATGCACACAACTTAAAACTTTACAATTGTTTATTTCTATAATTTGCCATTTTATGATTTTCGGACCTTGGATTAGTATAGGTAACTGAAACAACAGAAAATGAAACTATAGATAAGGAATGACTACTGTATTTCCAGAAGAATTCAAAATAACCGTTCAAACAGCAGTCTGTACACAAGTATAGCAGCACTGATCACAACAGCTCAAAGGTGGAAACAACCCCAACACCCTCAGCTGATGAATCCACAAAATGTTATCTGTGCACAGCAGAATATTATTCAGCTGCAAGCAGAAATGAAGCTCAGACACATGTTACCACGTGGAGGAACCTTGAAACACCAAGCAGGGTAAGGAAGCCTAGCACAAAAGGCCACTCATACAAATATCCAGGGTCGGCAGATTCATAGACTCAGAGCAGGTGGGGTTCTGTGGGACCTGGAGAGGCAGGAGTGTGCAGTGTCTGTTTGCAAACTTTCTCTGGGGGGAGGAAAGTTCTGGACCCGGGTGGCAGGGATGGCTGCAGGACATTATGAATGCAGTGAATGCCTCTAATGGAGAGTTTCACTGTTCATTTTGCCACACATGCACAAAAAATGTTATAGAGACTAGCAATCAGTGGCTATTATAATTTCTCCATGAGTTTAAAAGGTACAGAGCGGGCAGGAGGAGGTGGAAGTGAATGAAATCCAAGGTCAGCAGCCACGGCCATGGGAGAGAGGTGGCAAACCCATGGGGCTTCTTGCACCATCTTGCTATTTCAAATACATTTATAAGATATACGAAATGTACAGATACACAAAACCTTAAAAAGCACATCAAGGAAGAGTGAGTTTTGCTGCCTCTGGCTGATGGAATAACTAATCGAGTTGAGGTCCTTGGAAGGAGAGTTCTGTGGGCTGTGATTCAACAGTTCCGCAGGCGGCTTGATGGACCCCACCTCCAGTGGCCCAGTATTATCTGACACTTCCCCCAAATTAAGTTGAGAAATAAAAGATGGTCCGTGAAGTTGCCAAGTGGATATTAGTTTTAAAAAAATGGAGGTTAAAACAGATGCCTTACAATTCAGTAATTTTACCCAGGGTTTGCCTCAGTGACTTGATGTTGCTTACAGAATCAGTGAGTGCCTTCAATATGTGTATTTGGTCCTCCAACTTACGGATTGTTGAGAATAATTGAATGCTGTCAATTTTGGGGAACGTGTATTTCCTCATAACAGAGGAGATAATTGCTTCTGTTTGAACCAATTAATTTACTTTAAAAAAACTGACTTTTAAAAACAAATGACAAACTAATTCAATTAAAATAAAAACATTTTAAAATAAACCATTAATCTAATTGTTTGTAGTTATCAAATTAATTCGAAGGTGTGGAGCTAATCAGCAACCTAGGGATTGCATAGATAGAACCCAAGAATTGAACTTGTAACTTAATTCCAGTGCTGATCAGTTCATCTCGTTTTGGGGTAAAAGTGTGCTGTCTGTCTTAAGTTAAGCCGACTGCTCCCCACACTGCTCCTCCCTTGAGGCAGAAGGCAAGGGTGAGACCCATGGAACTACCTGGGAGGCTCCCCAAAGCCCAGGTCCACACGGAGCAGACATCACTGACGCTTACCTAGCACCGTCACACACCTGCAGCAGACGTCTCCTCCGTAGGCACTAAGCATTAGAGGCCCTCCAAAGACTTCTTGAGAAATCACCAAAGAAAACACAGTCAGCTGCCTCCAGATTAAGAATAGGAACACAGAAGTCATGAACGAAGCCGCTGTGGGCTAGAATCCAGCCGGGTCAAGGGAGGGCGAGTGTGTGTGTGCCTGCACCCTGCTAGGCAGAGCTCTGCACACACACACACACACACACACACACACACACACACACACTTTGTTGAATATTAGTACGGGACTTTAACACATTTGGTTAATACTAAAAATAAAATCTTTTTTTCCATATTTCATTGTGGTACAATTTCCTGTCTTGAAGAAAGATGGAAACTTTTACTTGGAAGATATATAGTTAGAATTTCCTGTAATTCTGAATTAGCTCCAGTCAAAATGAACTATTTTACACTGCCATTATTACTCATTTACCAAAAATACTTTGTTCTGGTTTAATATTTTCTTAATACTTTTAACTTTTCAAAGCACTTTCTGACCACGAATCTCTCTGAGCTTTGCAATAGCCCCTGAGTCAGGCTACCCAAATATTGAATGGGGTCTTTATTCACAGGTGGCAGAGGCCAGAGTTATCTGTTTACAATGACTATGTGTACCTTGACACTTAAAAAAATGTTTTAGCAAAAAGTACTTTAAAAATTACACACCCTTCCCTTAGTTCCACACTTTGACAGCAGACATGTCCATGCAAAGCCATGAGGCTCCACCACAGTTTTATTATGATATGATTGTGATGTCAATGTGAATTTCCAAAAAGCTCTATCCAATTGTAATTTCCAGACAGCTTCATTGCATTAAGAAACAAAACAGTCAACATAACATTGCATTAATTTGGGGGTTTTGACAGAAAGCCATAAAACAAAGGAATGTGCCAAATCAAGTCAACCTAGAATTTGGCTCTTGCTGGAGCGGGCAGTGGGGGAGCAGCCTGCCGTTCCAGATAGAGAGCCCAGCGGGCAATGCCAGCGGAGCCTTGGAGAAGGTGGCACCACCGGCCCGGACTCATCGCCGAGCCATCCAGGATGGGTGCCCACAGTGACACGCAGCCCTGCTGTGCCACCCCACCATGGCGGGCCAGGGCAGTGGCGCTGGCTGGCTGTCCCTTCTCTACCGTGGTGTTTTTCCCGAGCCTGTGTATTTATGGGGTCTTTAAATACTATCTTTTCCTGTTTACCATATGTCAGATTCTACATGAACTGATAAAAACATGCCCAGGACTTATCACTCTAATCTCCTAAAATAGACTTTCCTCCCACCTCCTCCTACACTCATCAAGCCCCTAGCTACTAATTACTAAAATCTAAAATGCTCATCTGACCGAATGCATCATGTGGCCATTTTTAAAGACTCAATTCAATCACCCACACTGATGTGGGCACCCAAGGGAAAAAAACGCCCCTGCTGGTGTTTTTCCATTATGCTGCAATGAGGCTCTGGGACCGTCCAGCCTGAGGAGTGCCCTGCCACGCCGCACGGTCTGCCGAGGCCAGCGCGGGGCACCCTGCACGCTGCCGGAGGCTGCTGCACTGTCCCTGCAGCCGCCCTCTTCTGAGCCTGCCGAGATGCGCCCAGCTCCTCACTGCAGGGAGTGCTTCCCTGCTTGATGCTGGTAGCAGATTAAAGCTGCTCTAATTTTCCATCCAAGCCAAATAGATGCATAAGCAAGCTGTTAGATTGTCTCAGGATCGCACAGTGAGCCATCCGCACGCTCTTCCAGAGCAGGCACTGCGGTGAGCATATCGGGGACCATTTGCAAGGGAAATCATGAGGGGGGGGAGGCGGGAGGGGTGGAAGACAGAAGGATGAGAACACACCCCCATCCAAATGCAGAGCCTGCTGATGAGGCAGCGACCCCCAAATATCCTACCAAAGTGCAGAGAGAAAGGCGTGTGGACCTCATGAAAATCACTGCTTATTGAGACAGAGGAAGGGAGAGCAGAGGGGCCACCACCTTCCACTGGCAGTAAAGAGTAGGTGCCAGGGTTTGTTCTGCCCAGGGGACTCTGTCCACACGAAGGGAGGGAACAGAAGAGGGGATGCGGATGGAGGTCCCAAGCTGGAAGCCATGGAAGGCTTGCAGGTCACCGTCGAGGCCAGCCTCCCACCCGGAGTCCAGAGCCCAGTTTCAACTCTTCTCCCGACCCTTCGTCCAAAGAGCAGGACAGGATCCCGTGACAGTGCCGTCATCTAGGAGGAGGAGATAAGCGTCCATTGCACCGTGAAGATGTGGGTGTGGAAATGTGGACGGATTTGGAGAATAAAATCAGGGCTCCCATGGGAAAATGCAGAAAGCCAAGGAAAGCTTCAACCAGCAGAAGCGTGAGGCTCACGCCTGAACACACGGTGCCACAGCAGGGGGCGAGCGTGAGGCACATGCTCCTCTCGCCTCGTGGGAACCAGCTCCAACATCACCGTTAGAAACGCGTAGGGAAGGCCCTGGTGCGCACAGCATTCCGCCAGGTGTGGCGAGCCCTGGTACGCTGACACCCGTGTTCCTATGAGAGAAACAGAAAAGGAATACACAAAACTACGCTTCACAAGAAAAAGGCCCGAGTCATTGATCGGGTGCTCAGATGATGAGACTGTCATGCATGTGCAATATGAGCTCCCGAACAAAATCTGAGGCTACCTTTAACAAGGAGCCCCATCTCCTCTACACCTCAACAAACACACGTGGTGTCCTTCTGTCAGGAAAGGCAGTAAGTGGGTGGAATGTGTCCCCATGGTGTGAAGTGTGTCTGGTCCTGGGTGTTTTCCAAGTGATGAAGAAAGTGACGGCTTGGGAGCCCGTATCCAGGACAGGCCAGCTTTCCCACTCCCCCACACCCTGCCCTCCGCCACCCGTGAGCACCCCAGGTGGACAAGTGGCATCCGCCAGCCCTTGTCCTGCTCCCTGGTCAGCTTTGCCCACCATGGCCATCAGCCTTCACTGGGCACCTCAGCTCACATTCTTCTGGCCCCTTCTCCACCCGTGAGCAGGACCCGGAGCTCCTTCTGGTCAGTGCCTCCTAGCTGGCTCCCAGGTCCAGCAGGGTGTGGCGAAATCAAAACCTCTCAGAATTCTGGACAAATATGAACTGGTCCTTTCTAGCAAAGCAACAAGAGGAAGCAAGGTTCTGGGATACATTCATGATCCTGGGTCCAATCATCCTACTTCTAAGTCTTTCCCTGAGGACTCATCTCTGCAGAGATGCCCATTTCAGAGTTCTGCATTTGTCTCGTGTGTCCCTGGCCCAGGGCCTCCCATGCCAGAGCAGAATCCTCACAAAAGCTGCTAATCTGGGGAGTCCTCAGGGACCTCTCCCCTTGCTCATGAACACTCTGGTCAATTATTGGTAAATACCTATCTTTGTCCGTTGTCCTGGTCCTTCCTCAAGGTGTGTTTCAGGAATGAAGGTCATCTCGACACCCCCGGATGATGAGGTTCCCCCAAGCACCACTGTCTCTTGGCCAGGTCTCTTGTTTCACCTGGGCATGGCTGATAGTTGAGGTGGCCCCCGCCACTGTGAAGTGCTGTGTCCATTGGCGCCATTTCCACTGGGAATGAGCACTTATGCACAATCGCCCAGTGGGGTCAGGCCCAGGTACCGGGGAGGTGTAGAAAAGGGTCCACACGCCGGCTTAGGATCCTCCTCCACTGTCCAAGTTCCACAGAGCTACAGGTAAAGCGTTCCTCAGGGGCCCGTCTCGGTCCCCCTCCTCCTCACACAGGAGCCCCAGACCGTGCCGGGCAGCAGGATCACCCCACGGCAGGCTGGGCCTGTGGCAGCACCTTCCTCCTCCTGCACTTTGGACCGAGGTTGCCAGAAGACTCATCCCCTGTGGACATGCAGTTGGTCGGGCCACCCCACCACAGGGTGGACACAGATTGGGTCTAGGTGGGACCGTCCACGTACTTGTACTAGCCAAAGTGAAAACAGAAACAGAAAATAGACTGATTCAAGCCATATAATGGAAGGGTGCTTATCCATTAATAGTACCTTCTACTTAATGAATAAAAAAGCTCCTATTATAACGTTCTGGGAGAAAACCATTCAGAATCATATGCCAAGAATGACCTCACTTATGAAGAAGTATGTATTTTCATATATTTATCCATAGAAAAATATAGTAAGAAGAAATACACCTTAATATTAATGATCACTGTCTCTAGGGAGTGGTGTTATGGATGATCTTAATAATTCGCTAATTTTCAAAATTATTCAAAGTTTAATAGTGTATTTAATACCTTCTCTATATACATATATTCTATTAGAAAAAAATAGGCTGGCTAAGACATGTCCAGCTCTCTTCTCCTAATGGTGAACTACAGGGGCCCGAGGAGAGCAGGCAGGACATGTGGTCCCACCCTCATGGCTCCCCCTGCCCCACCCGCTGGGATGGCAGGGCCATGCAGGACCACCGGGCCATCTAGGCACCATCTCGGGTCCATGTCCGCTGTCAGGTCTCCCGTGAGGCTCTCCAAAATAACCAGGGCACATCTGGGTCCTGGAGCTGTTTCCGGAGCTGGGCCCCTGTCTCAAGCAAATCAAGAGTCCTGCATCTCGCTCTTCATAGGCACTGCTGCCAGGGGCAGGCAATGCTCAGGCTTGGTCCCCTCCTGTTCATCAGCCCATCCAAGGATCTCTGCACTTGGCTCCAAGTCGGGCCTTTTTCACGACACGGAAAGCACCCTGGCCTTCAGTACTTTCTACCCTTGCCCTGCGTGTTAGTCACCTCTACGGTACTGTGACAAATACCTCAGAAAAAATGACTTACAGTAGAAAGGTTCATTTTGTCTCATGGCTTCAGAGTTTTCTGCCCATGATGGCCGGCTCTACTGTGTTGGGCCTGAGGTGAGGCAGAACATCGTGGCAGGGAGCAGCGTCGAGCTGCCCGCCCCGGCCATGGGAAGTCGAGAAGGAAACGGGCCCAGGGAGAAGAAATGCCCTCCCAGGGCACACCCCAGTGCCTGCTTCCTCCAGCCAGGCCCACCATGCAGGTTCGCCTCCTCCCAGGAGTCCGTTCCCCTGCTGAGGCCGGAGCCCTCTGGGTCCCCACCTCTGAGCACTGCTGCACCAGGACAAAGCCCACCAGCCATGAGCCTTGGGGTTGCCCCAGATCCAGGCCATTGCACCCTGTGAAAACCCTGGGGTCTTACAAAAATCAGAAATGAGTCGTGGTGGGAATAGGGAAGGGCAAACGCCAGGGAGGAGAAATAGAGATAAAGTCCTCCGTGGATAGTCCCAAACATAGTGTTTCCAGAGTGACACGAGGAGGAAAATAAACCATGGAGTTCAGGACTCAAAGAGACACGGCTGGAAAGGTGGGTGCTGTGTCCATCCAGAGCGGCCACGCAGAGGCTCACCCAGCCCAGGCTGGCCAAGCCACCCGTGGGAGACAGTGTTCTTTTTCTAACTCCAGCGGTGACCACACCCCCTTGTCCTAGGGGATTAAATGGACCAGCAATATACTTCTTCTTCTTCTTCTTCTTTTTTTTTTTTAACAAATGATGCTAGTTTCTTGGAGGGAACATGAAAACAACTTTAGTCACTTTGTATCGTAGGTTTCTTTAAGCTTGTCACTGGTGTGGGGCAGGTTTTGAGCTTGCAGTTTCTAGCACAGTATGGTCACGGGCAACTGAACCTTTCAAGTTTCCCTCATAAGGAGCTTGCAAGGGCTTTAGGATGGGGACAGTCTGCTCCTGACCTTGAGGCTGCTGTGACATGCTGGGTCAATGGAGCAAAGCTTCCTGAGGGATTCTCATGGGCAATGGAAGGTCCCAGTAGCTGAACTCCATTTCCATTCAAACTGGGAGTTGGAAACACTCTCCTAAAACATGCCGGTGAAAGGAAAAAGAACCTACCTGGGGCCTCTCATCCATTGGACCCTTCAGAAAGTCTCAGCCAAAAGGAAAACGTGTTTATAGGATGCTTAGGTTGATTAGGTGTGAAAAGGGAAAATGTTTTTCAAAAACGGTATAGATATGCTACCAATCCATTTGTCATGGCCGTGTGAACTCGCTTCTACCACACACAGGGACCACGGGTGGGGCACACAGCCTCTGTGTCTGAGTCTGTGCTCAGCATGGTGATAGTCACCCAGTGTGGTCAGCTTTCCCTCAGGAGGGTGGACGTTAGTGGTGGTTTATCAATTCTCCCTTATCAATCCACAGTGTTGGAGGGTGGTCCTCGGCCTGTCCTGTCATGAGCACAGAGCTACGGCTGAGAAAGCCTCTTTCCTAACCAGCCACTGAGGTGAAGCAGGAGCTTTCCATGGGCACCCCCAGCACCACAGAGGGTCTCTGCCACCACCACACGCCCCTGCCAGCCCATGTCCTCCTGGAACCCACTGGCAGCTTTCGGCTTGCCTGCAACTCCATTAGGACTGTTCTGCAAAACGGTTTTAGAGTGGTCACAACTGTGCTGAATTAGATCACAAGGAAAGAACATCTCTTAAGGGTTCAAACCAAGGTTTGCAGACACTCACACACAGAGATAGAACACAAAGGCCTTCTCCAGGAGAGCCATTCTAGAATGTGCTGATCCTCAGTGACGAGGACAAGGGACCATTTCTTACTTTGCGAAACAAATGTCAGTGATGTTTTAATTTGAAAAAAATCCCTCAAATACACACTGTATTTCCAACTCTTTTTTGATAAGTCTCTCTAATGTCACATGGAATCTCAATGTATTGGTGAAGGGCAGCTCCTTTTTTCTAAAACTACAAACCACTGGGAGAAACGTTTTCCATGAAAATCATAAAACTGTGTCACTGAATTATTTTTTTAGTTAATTTCATTTTGCAGGGAGTGGTCCTGGGGATTGAACTCAGGGGCACTCTACCACTGAGCCACATCCCCAGCCCTATTTTGTATTTTATTTAGAGACAGGGTCTCACTGAGTTGCTTAGTGCCTTGCTGTTGCTGAGACTGACTTTGAACTCAAGATCCTCCTGCCTCAGCTTCCCAAGCTGCTGGAATTATAGGTATGCACCACTGTACCTGGAAAAATGATTAAATTTAATAAATAAATTTTAAAATCATTAAAGTTCTGACTTTAACCAACCAAAATTAAACTACTAGTCTTAAAATTCCCATGACCCTCAGTCCCACTGAGCCAGGGGAACGTCCATCAGGATGGTAGGTATTACAATAGTTGCCTGGTATTTACGGGCTTCTCCTACATTTTATCATTTGATACTCAGGAAGAACTTATAAAATCCACAAGATAGAAAGCACACCTGGCTTTTTTTTTTTTTTAGAAATGGAAGCTTATAGAACAGAACTAGCCAAGGTCACATGGACAGCAAGTAATAGTAAAATGATATTTCTGACTCACAACCCTATTCTTAAAAATTGGAAGCTCTCTACCATATCGCTCAAGGTAAAAATCATAACCCTAAAGTAGGGTGGACTCAGCTCTGAATCTCGCGGAAGGCAGGCCGTCTGCCTTACTCTACCGTGAGCCGGACTCGTTTTCCTGGTCACGTAGAACAGACATGAAACACGACATATACTCAGAATAAAATTGAAGACTTCCTTGTTGGATTCCTGAGTAAATTCATTCTGTGTCAAGTGGATGGCGTAAAACTGAGCAGCCTGTGATGAGCTAACCCAGATAAGCGTGTGGCTCTCCTGATTACTGGAATGTGCCCAGGATATGTGGCTTCAGCTTTGGTCCTGAGTGGGGGAGAGAGAATGAGGG
The DNA here is from genome assembly GCF_902686445.1 of Sciurus carolinensis. Taxonomy (NCBI): domain Eukaryota; kingdom Metazoa; phylum Chordata; class Mammalia; order Rodentia; family Sciuridae; genus Sciurus; species Sciurus carolinensis. Next base: position 79,584,865 of record NC_062227.1, on the reverse strand, counting down.
TCAGTACGGGACACAGGCAACCCCCAGTCCAGCCCGAACAGAGCACCTCCGAGCAGGTGAAGAAGGCAGGGGCCGGGCCCACGGCAGCTGGACCCCGAGGCCAGGATGAGAACAGCGGGACAACCCTGTTTAAGTGTCCAGCTGTACACGGTGGAGGACGAGCTTGTGGAGAAAACCAGGCAGCGATGAAAGCCTGGTCCCACCAGCAGCCCAAGCGACGCTCAGCTGAACGTCCAGCCTTTCTCCCCTGAACCCTTCCACCCAGCAACCGCAGGCTGCACGCGTCTGTCCCTTTCCACAGCTGTGGAGACTGAAGCCTAGGGAAGCACGTGACTTCGCCAAGGGTCCCCAACCAGCCTGGCCTGGTTCTGTCCAGCGCTGCAGGCTGCACTCTCACCCCAAACCCCACAGTGTGGGGCAGAACTGGCCGCCAGCCTGTGAAGGTGCCCTGGCCGCCAGGCCCTCCCTCCGCAGCGCACCTGCTCCTGTCTGCCTCCAGTCTTCCTTACTGTCACTTGCGTGTTTCCTTGAATTTCCTCCATACTTCAAAAAATATCACAGGAAGATACAAAGAAGGAAGCCTCATCACCCCTGCTATAATTACTTTTGATACGGGAATGAGAGCCGCCACCCACCGGGACCCACGGAGGTTAACAGACGGGCGTGGTGGGCCAGGAAGCTGTGGAAGAGGATGACTGAAGGGTGACAGAAAGGAAGCGGAGGAAATATCACCATTCACCTCAGGCCGGGGGGTGGTTTTCTGCAGAAACGCCATTATCTCAGTAGCTTGGCCTGATACACATTTTCTTTTTTAAAACATTTTTTAAAAATTTCTAATTGATGAATAATAATGACTTGTGTTTGTGGGGTACAATGTGATGTTTTGCTATGTTTATATGTTGTAGGATTAAATCAAGCTACTTACATATCCGTTATCTCAGTTACTTTTCATTACTTGCAGTGAGAACATTTTAAAGTCTCCTTTTTTAGCAATTTTGAAACATACCATGTATCATTATTATGGACCGTGGTCCCACGCTGGGCAACAGGTCACTAAGACTTCTGTGTACCTGGAACTTCCTTCTGTCCAGTAAAGCTGCGGCTTTGACCAACGTCTCAGACACGCTCTCTTCCTCCCATCCTGTGCCTGTCACTGCTTGCAAATGGGCCTGTAGCCATGGGAGTCCCCTCCTGGGGTCCAGTGGGCAGAGCAGCCACGGCCTCAAACACTTCCAACCACAGCAGCAGAATCTCACAGGGGTTGAGGGTCCGGAGCAGAGCGACAGGCAGCATTCATCCTGCCTCCAGTGACCAGAGCTTGGTGGGTGGAAGTGCAGAGCTGGGGAGCAGGGACAGTTCAGGACAGCGCCCATGATCGTTCCCTCTACGAGCACCTCTAGGCGTTTTCCTGCTTCTCAGGGGCCCAGGTTTGGCCTGGCTGGCGTTCGGCAAGACCTCTGTCCTTCACATGCTCCTCGGTCCTTGCTGCATTGCTGACACTGTCCCTCTCCATGGCTCCCAGGTCAGCCTCTCTCACCTAGGCATGGAATACCACCCAAGGGAGTCGAGAATGTGTCTCTGCAACTCGGCTGGAGGAGTCGGGGAAGAACGACCGCACGCTTGCGGTGGGAGGGTTTTGTCACTTTGATCAAAGGGAGAGTCCTGTCTGCTACTTCAATTATGCTCTTTCCTTATACATTATCTTATCAGAGCATTGTATGAGATCTGAAAATCGTGAATTTCTGACTGATGTGAATGATTCATCTTATTGTAATTTTCTGTGAATATTATGATAGCCAAGTGGAAAGGGAATTTCATTTGTATGCTGCAAGATCTTTGAAAATCAAACTTTACTTTAAAAATAAATTTTTATTGCCATGAGGCATTTCTTTTGTGTCATCCCTCACCTTGATGAGAATGTGACGGACCCTTTATAATGAGTAGTCTCTGAATCACACTGGAAGATGTCAAAATAAAATGAAGTTTTCAAAAAAGAATTGCTTCCCATAATTTTTCCAAAAAAAAAGACAGATCACATCTCAATTTTAGTAAGCAAATATTTCACTTCCTGTAAGTTACAGATAAATATATAATCATTTGAAGTTTGTTAAAATGACTTGAGAATTTTGTTGAGAACTAATGACTGTCTACTGTACCTGCGCCTTGGGCTACACAAAATGATTAGGAACCCAAGAATCGTGAGAAACCGTCTCAGAGCTCTGGGATCTTATATTCTGGGCAAGAAGACAAGGCAAACAACGCCATGGATCCGTTTTCACAGGAGCAAAACTTGAGATGAAGCACCCTGCGCAGTGATTAGTTATTAAGAAGTACTCCCAGGAGAAAGTGAGACTGGAGAAGAGGAAGCAGGGAGCAGAAGGGGAGGCCCAGCAGGGAGGGACTCCAGGAAAGTCCTGCAGCAGCTGGCTTCTGCACAACCCTCAGGATCATCTCCAGGGTGGGTCTCACCTCAGTGGTCCTGACCTGAGGTAAGGACTTGGGTTTGGATTCTTCAACTTCTCAGTCCACGTCAAGGCAACATAAACTCTAGGTACTTACAGCGATCTGCACATGTAATAAAAGTGACCCTCCAAAGGAGCTTAGCAGGTCATAGTCATTAAAGGCAGAAGCACAGAGTTACAGGAGGAGGACTCCAGGGACTGGAACAGCACTGATGATATGGATTACAGTCCACCCCTCGTGTTCCTCACACCTCTTCATGCTAAATTCACTTCATGCAGCCAAGACATCTCTGAGAGGATTGTTCGTCCCCATCTCTGGGGGAAATTCACAAGGTTAGTGGGGCGACCAATAGCTCACACTGCTGCAGTTGGTGCCAAGGCTACAGCGCATTCCTCATCTCCAAGCACTGAGGCATGCCCTTTCTCTTTCATGAGAACTGTTACTGTGAGTGTCCATCTCATGGTTTGGTGAGTGTGACAAGTCAGCTCGTGAGGACCAACTGTGTTTGGTGGCCATGAAAGTTCCCATGGATACACAGTCCTCACTAAGACCCAGGACCAGGCCAACGTGTTTCACATGGTCCTTTGCTTTAGGTGCCACGGGTTTGATCAGAGCTCTGAGGAGGTGTGCCCCAGCCCTCATAGTGGGATGGGTCAGAGACTACATACGCATTTATACAATCTGAGGGACACAGCTGTCCGTGCTGTGGCCTGGACCTGCTACTGAGCATCTCTTGCACTGAACCTGCTCAAAACTGTCAGTCATGCAAGTCATTTGATAAGCTGGCCAATAGAGTATTCTTAAATGTAGTGTGTGCTGGCTTCAAACCCCTGGTGACCTAAAATCCTGGCTCCCTTCTTAATGGCAGAAGGTCCAAGGTATCATAACATGCCATTTACCTTGATGTAATGGCCTGGCCCACCATATATCATGGATCACTAAAAGTTAACCACATGGCAGGATCCTAAAACTTCAGAGATTTTATCTCTCACCTCTGAAGCACAGCCAGAGTACTTGCAAATTTCTGTTCATCATGCCCTATAAACACGTCACCCCCATATGCTCTCATAGGACACCTTGGGATAACCAGTTGGTCCAGCCCCTCAGGCTGTATTGTGAAGAACAGGAGAGTTTGCCTGGCCAAGAGGTAAAATCATGACTGTATACTGCAGTCCATTCCAGATGAACACAAACTGATTCTGATTCTTCTTCTGGGAGGTACTGAAAAGAATGCATTCACTGGCCCTCTAGACATGCCACAGGCCTGAGTCTTTCAAGGTCCTACGTCTAGCACAGTGTCTAAAGCTGCAGTTATCATTGGATTAGTTTTCTGTTAGTCCCCTTTCAACTCATATGATCCATGAGGTTTTGAGATGGCAAGATAGAACTCAATGTGGGTGTGATGGAGGCCACCACGAGCCTCTCTAAGCCCTTGAGAGGAGCAGTAATTTGAGGCCACTTCTCCTTTGATATCTTGGCTGGGGCCCAGGATTGTGGAGGGCTTCTGTTAACCTTTCCAACCTTGGTGCCTTTTACTGTTCAGATGCAGGAACTAGTGTGACCTGCTAATGCCATCTACTCTGATGTGCCTTTGGGTTTGACTGTTACCCTGAAGAAAGTAATGCACTGCTGATGATTCCGAGCAGGAAACTGATGAGACACTATCAGAATCTTAGTAAGATTAAACAGAAAATGGTATAGAAGAGTGGGTGAGAAAGGCGGGCACCCGAGAATCTACTGAAGAGGTTGAGACCTCAGAAGACGGAGATCTAGACTGGACTAATGCCATTGGGAGTGTGGCAGAGGTACCACGATCAAGGAAATGGAAGACCTAGAAAATGTAAGAGTTGCCTAACTGAATATCGAGTATAGATCAGTATTTGTAGCACATTGACAGATCTCAAGGAGGAGAATTCCTTCATTAAATTAATGCTGGGGCTGAAGTCATAAATTCATTCCTGAAGTTTCAACTTTGATAGCCCTTCTGCTGGCTCCTCTGCAAACGGTGAGATTTAGGGACAGCTGTTGTTTAAATAACACACAACTTCTTGATAGAGAATTGGGCATGAAATCTCTGCTTCCACGCCCTGTGACCCAGGGTGAGGTTGGAGCCAGTGCAGCTCGTCCCTCCCAACTCCACGGTCAGTGACATCTCCCTGATAGCCAGACATGAGCCATCGCAGGAGTCTTTCACCACAGAAATTGACAAACATCGTAAGTAAAACTTCATCTATAGTTGAGAGTGGTCTGCAGACATCTAACTGCACACTGCTATCTGAACTCAGAGTGGGGAGATGTCCCTGGACTCTGGAGGCAGGTTCCACAGGGGACATGTGGTGGATCCAGTCTAGATCTTCGTCTTCTGAGGTCTCAACCTCTTCAGTAGATTCTTGGGTGCCCGCCTTTCTCGCCCACTCTTCCGTACCATTTTCTGTTTAATATTGCTAAGATTCTGATAGCGTCTCAACAGTTTCCTGCTCAGAATCATCAGCAGAGACCTGGACACCAGAGACATTCTGAGGCACCATTACACACAGCACTGATCTCCATCAATATTTTTCTTTTTTTATAATTTAAACAGAGTTAAAAAATAAATGGAATTTGAATTTATCTTAGAAGGAAACTAAACTAGGAAGTGTTCTGTGACTTTACCCTGAAGGTATTTTACTGTGGACACTAACCCAGCAAGCTCGCACCATGGGTCTAATGTTATTTTTTCCCTCTACTTGTTACATAAAATGCACGCTTGAGAACAACGTACCTTTATGTCTGTGAGGCCTCAACAGTGCCTAGCACTGAGCAGATACCAATGCATCCTGGATGACTAGTTCTAGTCACTGCTTAAATCCTAAGCTGCACAAAGTAGAAAATAAAAACTTGGTCACATATCTATACTCAGATCATTTATGTTAGCATAAAGAAAATAAATAAATGCCTGTCTTGTTTACCATCATCTGTATCCATCCATCTGTCCAAAGTTTGTCTCTTAGAAACCACAAGTCATTGTTACTAACACCAGGCAAATTCCATTCCAGACAGCCCCCAGAGCAACATACACAGCAGACTGCCTGATGATGGTGGTGGTGGTGGTGGTAGATAGGTGTATAGGTGGATGGAAAGGTGGATGGATGGAGAGGTAGATAGATAGGTGATGGTTGGATGGGTGGGTAGATGGCTGGATGGGTAAACAGATACATGATAGATGGTGGATGGATGAGTAGATAAATGTATAAACAGTTGGGTGGATATGTAGGTTGTATATATACAGTATTTATAAAAATAAAGTTACAAAACTTGGATGATACTTAGAGGATTAGCCCCTTTCACTGGTTTTACATTTCAAATTCTATTAACACCAAACAGACTCCAGTTGCCAGTTTACTCTTTCAGTTGACCCATCTTTGCTTCCTAGGAAAGACCTCACTTATGTCAAAATGGCTAAGTGACCCCACTGAGAAGATGGCTGCTAAATACTGCAACTACAGTTGGGCTTCATGGACACAGACAAGGTGGTGCCAAGGAGTCGACGTAAGCCTGACCCTGCTCAGGGTCATCATCACAGGGCACGCGCCGGAAGCTTCGCAGCTGCGAACTCCGTGAAGCTTCAACAAGGCAGAGAGGCCCCTGAGGAGAGCGCAGAGGCCTGGACCCACGTCCCAGCCCTCGGAGCGTCCCCGTCTCTGCCCTGTGCGTGCCGAGTCACTTGGCCTGGCTCTTCTCACACAGCTGTCTGTGGGGCTCTCCCGGCACACCCCGGTCTGCTCCGTGTCCCTGTCTTGTGAAGACGGGAGCACTTCCTGCCTGCCCCACTCAGGAGCAGTTGTCCCTTCAGGAACTGTGTGGACCCCAAGGGCTTGGCTCTTAGGAACAGCTCTGGAGCACCAGGATTCGGGCCAGGAGGAGAAGCAGTGCACCTGGACCCTCCTCTCACGCTGAGCAACGCATCTTCCGTGGAAGTTCGAGCTCCTGGTTGGGATGGACCCAGGCTAGGAAGGAGGATACAGTGCATAACATCAAAACAACTGCCACGTAAATGCGCAGGTAGATATTATCTGACGCGTGTTGGTAGCCCTTCCTCACGCATCCCTGTGCTCAGTGGACACAGGGCACCGGCTGCCCTGCTAGGCTGCCTGTTGGTGGCTATGGGCACTGGAATCCATAAGCTGAATGCCCAGTTTTATGGGCTGAACTCTGTTCCCCGAAAACCATATGTTGAGGCCTTCACCCCCAGGCCTCTGAATGGGGCCTTGATCTTGGCAGACGGAATTAAGATGAGGTCATCCTGGGGGAGGGTGGACCCTGATCCAACACGACAGTGCTCTCGTGAGAAGAGCACCAGCGAAGATGGACGCACAGGGAGTGACCGTCCACTCCAGCAGCAGGGAGGCAGGAGCTGCCCCAGGGTCCCAGAGAATGCTGAGCCCTCCTGACACCTGGCGGGCAGACCGCAGCCTCCGGAACCATGAGAGTCGGTTTCTGACAGTCTGTGCCACCTGGTCCGTGGTGATTTGTCACGCAGCCCTAGGACCTCAGACACTCAGGACCAGACCCTGAAGACCTCAGTGATTCCATGCACAAGTGCAGACCCTTGATGGTGGAGACGCAGAGTCAGATCTTATTTCCCCACGTGTGAGTTTTGTTTTGAGGATCTAATATCTCTGCTCATTACCAATTACATTATATATTGCTTCTGCCTGAGGTTCCCACCACCCCTACAAAAGTGGTAGTATTCTATTCGTGCTGGGTAGCCAACAAAGGGCTGTGAGTGCAACAGATCGCTGGCGTGCTGGTGAAACACCCGGACAGCAAAGGTGGAGAGGCAGGCGACCTGCGGCTCACTCCACTGGGTTCCAGCCCCTCCCTCTTCCAGACAGTTAAGCTCCAAGAAAGGAGAGGCAGGTGGGCCCTGCAGCGACCCCGCAGGCTGGCAGCCCTGCCCCACCACCCAGGCCAGGAACAGTCCCACCCGTGCAGACAGCACGTTCTCGAAAGCAGGATGGGACAGATGAGACAGAGGCTGAACCTCGCAGAGGTCGGGGCAGACGCCGGGCCGTGCGAGGTTTCCCGGGGGCTTTGTGGCAGGAGCAGGAGCAAAGCGGAGCTGCGGCCCTTGGAACTCACAGGGTCCGTGGTGTGAGGAATATAAACAGTATCAGAAGGAGGCACATAGGTTGAAAAAGTAGAAAATTACAGTGTACCTACATTTTAATTGAGGAGCTCAATTTATTTCTGCATTTTTAAAAACAGGACCTGAAAATTAAGGGGTTGATTGCAGTCAGAATATGACTTCTCTTTTTTCACTCACTCTCTGATCTCCAGTGAGCCTGTGTGTGGATTCTCACACTGAATGTCGCTGGGTTGGAGGGCCCGGATTCAGAGAGTGAAGGGCAGAGGGAAAGTTTCTTCCTGGAGAGGAGACTCCGCAGGTCCCGCCTCTTACTGCCTCCTTCCTGGAGCCCCCAGTGCCACCCTGTGACGGCCGTCCTCAGAGTGCTCACGGGCAGAGGGCTCAGGGCCACACGGTGAAGACAGCCTGGCCCTGGCCCGAGCCATGCTGTAGAAACCCAGGCTTGGCTCTCGGCTGTCTCTCCGCAGGTCTTGTTAGCCCCGTGCGGGCCACCCTCAGCCCCAGCTGGATCCACCCCCGCGGAGCTGAGCGCCAGATGAGCTGACGCCGGATGCAGTATTATAATTGAACGGTTGGGACAACTGGAGACTTAAGATGTGAGGAGCACGGAGTGCAGACCCTGCTCTTCTTCCCCTCCACCTACAAGGCAGGGGTGGGTAGATGTCTGCATCACTAGTTACCCACAAAGCCTTGCCAGTAATAATTAACGGCTGAGCCAAAAACAGAGCAGTTCTTTCAGGAGTAAGAAGAAAGAAAGAAAAGACCTTACTGGAAGTAAGAAAGATCTTTTTTTTTTTCCTGTTTTATTTTTAACCTGATGTGTTGCATAGCGCTGAATGTCACCAGATTGTCATTAATGTCACTTTCCCTCATGGTCCATATGTGATGTGACATAACATCTGACTAATGAAACCCCATGAACAATATGTCAACATAAAGAAGCACGCTCGGTCACAAATATGCTCTGAGAACATCAAATTGCAAGGAAATGTGCATTGGACGTGTTTTCCATAGGAATAAAACTGAGTGGTGTGGTTAGCAGATCACATTCGGGGGTACTTCCTTGGAGACCAGGAGAGGCGACGCTCTGTGGAATGGCCTACGAAGCACACATTATCAACACAGTCGGATGACTGCAACCCAGGCCAAGGCGCATCGCCACATGGGGACGCCTTCTCTGCAAAGGCAAGGCCTGCACCAGGCACTAGGCACGCTCAGAGAAGGCTTCCGCCCCGCGCCTGTGATCTGGGCTTCAACATGAGGCAGTGTTGCTTCCCAACCCTCCTTTGTCCTCGCCAGGCAGACACCTTTGGGACGGTTGTGTGAACACTGCTGAGCAGCCAGGCTCTCTGGGCTCCTGGCCGCCGCCCCGCTGGTCCCAGCCGCTAGATGCGCCACAGGCTGTGCGCTCTCAGCCCAGGTCCGCGGTGAGGGCCTCCCAGGCTGTGCTCCGGCCCCTCCCAGCAATTTCCCAGAGTCATGCACGGTCCTCAGGCTGGACCTCTGCCTGAACTTGATCCCAAGGGTGTTGCCTCCTGCTCTATAGAAAGGGAACGGCATGGTGTTCAGCCGTGGGACTCGCTTTCTTTTCTGCACCCCAAACGCGTCTCAGCTCCACTGCCCCTCTCAGGTTCCTTGTTCCCCGCAGGCTGACCCTCACAGGTGCCTGGTGAACCTTCTTTCCACCCACCTTGGGGCCTCGCTTTACCTCTGGGGTAGGGGCTCCCCCGCTACCGCTCTCCGTAAGTCTCCCCAAGGCCAAGAAGAAACACTCTCTCCCCTCACTTCCTGTCCTTCTCCTTGGTTTCCAGGACACAAATCCATTGTCCCACCTGGTCCTGCATTGGCTGGTCAGCAGCCCTAATGCTGCCTTCCTCCCGCCTTGGGTCAGTGATATGCGCTCCGCTCCTCTCACACCTCACTTCTCGCCCGTCGTCTTTCTGCATCCATCTCCCCCACTGGGCGAGTTCCCAGGCAGCCCTGGCAGCTCTTCCTCTTCTGAACACACCGCGTGTACCTCTCTTCACAGCGCGTGAATGATGCCCGAGCCTGGACTGACCACGGACCACTGAGCTCCTCTGCCCCTCCGCCCAGACCTCTCAACCAAGGACCAGCACCTCCACCCTGCAAAGCCTCCCTGAGCCCCTGCCGAAGCCTCCTCCTCCTGCTGAGTTCACATGCCACTTCACACACACCGCCCTTAACCCACTGCCAGTTCACCCTGTACCTTCCTTCAGTCACCCTGGACTCTTGGCAAGGCCGTGCCTGGTGGTGGGGAACACTGCAGACACCCACAGCTGGAGACCCGTGAGCACGCTGGCCAGCTGGAGACCACCTCCGGGTAAGCACGGAGCAGCAGTGGGGACCCGGGGCACAGGCATCGGGCTAAATGAACACTGCCCAGGTTACACAGGGGAGGGGTGGGTGGGGGAGCAACCAGGAAATGCAGGTTGTAAATTGAGAGCTAAAGGACTTAATAGAATCACCCAGAATATAGCTGGACATACTAGGCCAGGAGGGGCAGAGGGCAGCAGAGCCGGCTTGGTTGAATGGAGCTTGACGTTCCTCACCCAGAGAGCCAAGACTGGATGTCAGGCTCAGGGTCAGGTCACCCAGAGGAAGGCCAGAGTGCCACCTGCTGCTTAGAAGGTCACTGTCATGAAGCTGGAGTTGGCCAAGACAGGAGGCAGGAAGGCCAGGTGGGAGCCTCCAGGGTCACCAGATCTGTGAAGGCGATTTCTTTCTCACAGAAGGAACTGGCCCTGAGAATAAAAAAATAAAAATAAAACACAGAAGCAGGATGGACCAAGAGGGCAGCCAAGCGGGGTCCCGTGGTCGTGTGGGATGAGGATCAAGGCAATGCCGTGGGAACACGAGTCCTGCCTGGAGTAACAGTGGACGGCGGTGTCGCGACCAGGTCACACATCAGGACAGGCATTGGAGGAGAGGACGACAAACCTTCCCAGCATTTTAGTGACCGATGCACAGGCCATGACCCATGCAGACTCCAAGCAGTCCAAGGGCAGCACTCTGCTCCTGCAGGCCAAGGTCCCCATAGCTGCCCATCCCACGCCCCTCCAGGCAGAGCCCTCTGACGGTGACAACTCTGTGATGGCCTGTAGCTGAAGAGGGTCACCCTTCCAGCCGCCTCTGAGGCCTCCCGATAAGTCGTCGGCAGGGCTGCGTGAGAATGCGCCCCTTGGTGGAATTAGCACCAGGGGTACTCTTCGTAAGACCTCCTGCTGGTGCATCCAGCAAGCGGCCGCCCGGCCCGGGCGATGCTGGCACTGTCTCCCCGTGACGGAACCAGGACAGGCCTGAGCCAGGGATGAGTCTTGCGTAGCAGGTGGGCTGAGGCCACAGCAGCTCTTCCCAAGCAGAGAGCTGCAAGTCCCGGGCTTCCTTCCTGCCAGGTGTAGAATGCCATGGGTCTGCGCAGCTACCTGTCCAGGCACCCACTGTGACAGTCCCCACCACACCCTTGCCTCGGTCCATTATGTCCCTCTTGGCATCTGGCTCTGTCCTATTCTCCTGTTCGTTTTTTTGTTTGCTTTTCTCCCAAAAATCCATGTGTCATGGCACTTGAGTGCCTTTTTAAACCCTGTTTCAGCCCAAGAGTGAATTCCTGATCGGCATCTGATTGGGCAAAACCATGATGACTCCTCTGTGACACTCTTGGACAAGTACCTGGAGACGAGAATTAAAGATATCAGTGTTTAATGTGAGTGAATGGCCAGCCAGGTGTAGGACACACTTGCACGCGTTAGACTGTTCACTTTAGAGTAGGTAGAGGGGAGCGGAGGGAGGGGAAGGGATGGGGTGGGAAGAACAGAGGAGAGAAGCGGACATCACTACCTCGTGTACACATATGACTGCATGACCACTGGGATCCTGCAACATGCACAATCAGAAAAATGAGAGAGTATACTCCGTTTATGTGTGATCTATCAAGATGCATAAATGCATTCCACTGTCCTATACAACTAAGTAGAACAAATTAAAAAATTAATTAAAAATGTAAAAAGAAAATAAACTGCAGGTAAATTAGAGAGACAAATAGAGAAAATAAAATTATTGAAAATACTTTAAAAAAATCTGTTGACTGATTAAGGAATGAATGTACGGCCATCAGCTCCCCGACCCGGCTCTCCACAAACCTCAACAGTCTCACCCACACTTTTACTGAATGCATCTCTACTGGCTAGGATATTGGAAAAGCCTGAGTGTCAGTCATGATCTGCCCCTTAATTCATGTCACCTGAAATCAGAAAAGGGAATTACATACTATTAAATAATTGCCATATGGCGACTATTTCACATTTGTGGCTCTGCGATCCCAGGTATTATCAGCCCCATTTCACAGTCCCCAGAGAGATTCATTCACAGAACGGCCAAGTGGACTTGGGACTCCAAACCCTTGAGCTCCCTTCTCCGGCCCGTTGCTAAGGCCCCTAGAAGTGACCGTGATCCTAAACACAGGCTTCAGGAAATGAATCTATCCTATCAGCACTGCCAATCTGTATTTTTCTAAAAAGAAAAATATAAAAACCGTATTTGTTCCGGGAGGCACTGAGCATGGTCACGAGCCTTATTCCTTCTGAGCGTTGCCTGCCGTCACTGCCTGGTCACCCCTCTGGCACTAACAAGCCTGTGGTCATGTGTGTTTTGTGGGGAGAGCCTGCAGCAGTGACTCAAGCCCTTCACCAAGTTGTCCTCCACAGCCCGCTCCGCAGTTCCCCTGCATTTAGGAGCCCCCAGGCAGTTACCAGGTGATTCCTGGGAAGTAGGGTCCAGTGTTTTGCATCCATCAATAACCCAGGTCAGCAGCACACCTACCACTTATCCTGTAATTAAGATGTTGTTGACTTCTACACACTTGTTTAAACAAACAAAAGAACCCTATTTTTAACCGGTATTTCATTTACCTGCAGCCCAGCACATCTGTAACATCAGATACCTGAGTCTTTGTAAATGATCTGCCATCCCCAGAAGGAGATGCCAAAATCTATGTCAAATCATCATAATGGATACTTTGTTGTTCCAACCAGCACAAAAGCAGATGTATTTACAGTTCCGGCAGCTGCAGGCCCGCTCTTAGGAAACCAGATCCGTGCTTCCTGTTACGTTCGTACTTCCTTGGTTAAATCCCAGCTCTTCCCCGAAACAGAAGCGATAAAACATGGGAAGGAAGGCTGGGTGCAAATGGCCAAGAAACAGGATGACACATTCTTATCCAGGAGTAAAATTACGCAAGGCCGAAGAGTCGGGCTGGTATGAAACTACCTTACGCAGTGTTAGGAATCGAGGTGATTAAATATTCAATACCCTCTTTCTCTCACTGAAGGAAGGTACCACTCTGACTAGGTTATGCTGGAGATACTCTATGTGTGGTTTCAGCCACCAACAACTGACAGCTCCCGAGAGCACACAGAAACAGCGTCGTCACAGTCCCGGTATCATTGCTTATGAAGAAACACACACTCATCTCAAGCACTTCAGCATATTGTATCTCTTTATTTTATGGCGATTGAATTTCTAGCTGGGCACACGACTATGCAGAATCAAAATTATCCCCCCAGCCTAACTTCAACCAGGTGTGGTCATGTGCAGCATTTCTGGCTAATGGCAAATGAGCAGAAGTGAAGCGTGTCCTCTCCCAGTTGCGCCCTGCCCAACCTCCAGAGGGCGAACACGGAGTAAGACTTGGTAAGCCATGTGGACAGGATCCCTCTCAGGACGTGGGCTACAGCGGGGAGGCCGCTCCAGATCCCTCCATGGAGGGAGCCACCATATCCAGCGACTCTTATGGGACAGAGATTCGTTTCTGTCTTGCTTGACCCACTGCTATTTTGGAGCCCCGTGTGTACAAACCCATGTCCTAACCAATTCCCTAACACAGATCAGGGGTAGAATTCCAAATGAAGACCTGGGGTGAAAAGAAAATGGTAGTTGTTGGTTTTCCCTCCTCTATGTGTTAACACTTACAGAAATATTTTTTTAAAAATTCTATAGCAGTACTTTCCTATATTCAAGAATATGTTTACATGAATATATTGTACCTTGCTGGGTGAAAATTTGTTGAAGTTTGGAAAGCTGTAAATATCTGTGCCATGACTCCCAATTGGTAAATAATGCAGATTCACCTCCATTTCTTTGTACTGATAAATTGTTTCACCTTTTACCCAAAAGGCAAATTAAATTGGCTGGCCTGCAGATGAGACTACCTCAAATTATCCAGGGCTTTGGTTATATTTCAAGATCCTGAGAGCATTTCCCACCATACTAAAATGCTAAAGCAACGTACATGTCACTTCGTTAAAAATGAGAACCTGGATGATGACTGATGGAAATATTTTCTGAATCAAATTCCTAAGTACATGGTCTGTGCCAAACTTTTAAGAGATGTAGGCAAAGGTCCTCGTGGGTTTCAGTGAGACAGCTGACCATGCAGGCTGTGTCTCAGCGGCACAGCTCTGGGCAGGACCTGGTGAGCCAGGGTCTGCTCTCTGCTTCAAAGACCAGCTGCTCCCAGGTTAGGCAGCTCTCGTGAAGCAGCCTGGGCCACCAGGCAAGCGGTACCACTGGGATACCTGACCCTCTGAACACCTGCTGGAGCCATCTAACACTGCTGGTGGGATTCCCTAGGGTGTACAACAGCAGCACCCAGGAGAGGACTTGAGGAGGGAAATGGTGTCCATGTTGCCAGACCTTCCTGAAGTCAATTACCTGACACCGTCCCTCCCAAACCTTCCAGTGGTGATGCAGAGCCCACAGATGGAGAATAAAGTGAGACAACCAAATTTATTTTTACTTATGGACCTCCGCCAGAGGCTAAATGGCTCCAGCAATGGCACTTCCTTCCCCTGGGAGTCTATTCTCCAGGCTAATAGATCTTGCTGTTAGGAGATTTCTCTTATAATTCACCATAAATTGTCCCTTGCTGTATTCCATCCCATTATTCCTAGTTAGATGTCCTTGGACTCCCTTAAACAATGAGTCCTCTCCCAACTGGCCTGTCCATCCCCAGGCAAAAGGGGAGACGAAGGGGAGAAGGGAAGTGGGGGGTGAGGAAGAATGGGTGGAAGCTGCGGGCACTATTCTGGCTGGGTTGATCAACGGGCATTTCAGCCACAGATGGTTACGTATGGGCACAGACTGCAGATGCACCAACAGGACTGGGTAACCTCAGGAAATACTCACTTCAGCATATACCATTTTGTTATTATCTGTAAGTGAAACAGGTCAGAACCATAAAGACTAAAATACAGCCAAGACAAATAAAGATTAAAGATACATGTCTGCAAGTCTTAAAATCAGAGGTTGGCTCTCTCTGTGGTCACTGATTCTTCCTCTGTCCCTTTCTTCTCCCTGGTACCCAGTACCCAGGCATATTAATAAGACTACTCTGCTATTCACTGAGTAGGTTTTTTTTAACCTGGACGTTATGTTAATAATTACATCAAATACTCACAGCAGCATAAACCTGTTAACTTTTCATCACTGTGACCAAATTGCCTGGCAAGAACAACTTAGAGGGAAAAAGGTTTAGTTTGGTTCATGGTTTCAGAGATTCAGTCCATAGTGGGCCAACTCCATTGCTCTGGGTCTGAGATGAGGCAGAAAGAACATCATGGTATAAGAAAAAAGCTCCTTGGGTCCTGACAACAGGAAAGCAGAGAGAGAGAGAGAGTGTGTGTGTGTGTGTGTGGGAGAGGAGCCAGGGACAAGATAGAGTGCCCAAAGCTAAGCCCCTGTGATCTATCTCCTCCAGCCATGCTCACTGTCTACAGTGAGCAGCCAGTAGTCCATTGAACAGTCCTTCAAATGGATTAACCCACCAATGAGGTTACAGCTCTCGTAATCTGAGCATTTCACCCCTGACATTCCTGCATTGCCTAACACATGAGTTTTCTGAGGAACATTAAATTCCAAACCACTTCACCCAGAACTCCACCATCAGGAACTGCCTCTTCATGCACTCCCATGTGGTTGAATGGAAGTGGCCACGTTACTACACAATCGGACACTAACGAGCACTGACCACTGCACACCTGGGCCAAGGAGCCCAGAAACCTGCTTCCCTTGGAAGTGAGAGTCAAGGCAGTCTCCTCTTGCTAGTCTAGACTGAGATATGTGAAGCTTGAGGGCAGCTAGCAGGCCTGTCTTCTGCTGGGTGGACCGAGGCATGAGAAGCTCATTTCTAAAGATGAGGGAGAGAGTAAGAGATGCAGAGTCAGGTGTGGATGGAAGGTCCATCAGCAGCATCGACAAAAGCCCGGGCCCACCACTTCCGTCTGCTTCCAAGGCATGGCCCTGTGCTACCCTTGGTTCCGTGGGGAATGTCTCAAATCCTACAATTGGTACCACTTGCACTAGTTAGTACTCCTTTCAACACAAATAGCACTAACAGGTTAGAGATGAGCACACTGTTCAGCCAGGGAGAGCAGAGAATCACATCCGAGTCTTTCAGGCTCAAAGCTAAGCTTTAGCCCTCAGAGTGTGCTGGCTGCCCTGCAGGGGCTGAGCAACAGAGGACTGTAGTGAACTCTCAGAGTGGACCTGGACAGGGGACCCCAGGCTGCCCACAGAGCCTGCTGGGCCAGGGGAGGTGTATAGATAAAATGATCAGTAAAACGGAGCCATAGGCCACTGCGTCCCAGTGGGTGTGGCGTGTGGTCATCAGTGAGGACCCTGACATCGGCAGCCCGAGGCGCTCTTGGGCTCCTTCCATGGACTATTTTAATGTTGGCTTCACTGACTGGATTTGTGTTTTATATTACACAAGACAACCACACCATGCAAGCAATACTAAAAACTGATCCCATGGCTGTGTCCATGAAGACAGAGAGGCGCAGCCGTGACCCAGCCATGCCGGACACTGCGGGACAGCGCAGCAGGTCATCCCTAACCACTGGCCCCGCTTCCCTCACTCTCCCACCCGGGGCACCAGGCAGGAACCTTGCGGCGCTGCACTTGCCGCATTTACAGCCCACGCAGTGCTTTAGGGAAGACAATTCCTCTGTAGTCTCACTTCACAACCAGATGAGACACTTAGAAAAGACGTTTCATGCAAAGCTGTCTTGACAGGAAACCAGGTTCTTCCCACTGGCAAGTAAATTTTCTGGCTTTAAGCCAATTTACAATGCCGTTTTGTGAGTCTCACATCCCGGTTCCCCTCCCTGCCTGCAGTCAGGCCCCGTGGTATTCCTTCAGGACCCAAGCCTATTAAGCAGCAGAAGCTAAGTGTGCAAATTATCTCCCAACCACATGCATGAAGCCCGCAAACGTTGATTTTAGGAAAGTGCTGATTATGGGAAATTATGAATTAACATGTCAGGCGCTGAGGTCTGAAACCTTATAACTGTGTTTACTGTCTAAGAGCCCCAAATGAATTGAAAAATAGAAGGGAAAAACAGCAAAATCAGTGATTCAGTGGTTGCTAAGGTTGCCAACAACCAATTGCTGCCTTACTGACTGCCAACTCCACCAAAATGTGTGCAAACTCACACTCACACACAAACACATGCACTCAGAGGCACACACACCCATCTATGCACATACACGTGCACATAATAAAGCAGAGGATATACATAGTATAGAAAAACCCAGAGCGATGGTTGGTCCTTTTTCTGGTCCAGGCTTCTTAACTGATCTCAGTATGAGCTTGTGGTCAAATGATTCCCTTTTCAGTCTTTCCACAAGCATTCACAGGCTCCTACATGAGGCAGGCACCCGGGGTATGACCATAATGAGGACAGGAATGGGCAACCCTCCCAGTCCCCACACCCCAGTGCCAGGCACCCCATGTGTACCTTGCCTAGCAGCACCCAGAACCCACAGCTGGTCAGAGATGCTCTCAGCTGACCTGCTAACTCAGGGTTTCTGGTTCTGGAGCTCAGGAAGCTTCATTGGAGCAAACTCTCCAGGTGGTTCTTAGGCAAGCTAAGCTTGGTAGGTACCAGGAATAAGGCACTAATGTTTTAATAGCAGCACGGGAGTCCTGCTGGCAAGTGGAGTGGACATGATGGAAATCCAGGCAGCAGTAACCACTGGGTTTGGCCTTTGTGAATCCTGAAGGCTTGGCTGCTTCTGCGGGGAGGTAAGCTACGGTTCATGAGTTCTCTGAAATTAGATCAACAGAGGATCCCAGACAATATGAAAAGAAAATGCTTTTCTTTTAATACTATAGCAATATTGGCTGTGCATTCCTACTAAAGATTTGTGTTGCTCCTATTAAATTACATTTCCACAAGGAAGGGCCTAGTAAAGCAAAAGTTTTTGTCAATCTCTGATCACATTACAGTTATTCTTTAAAAGGAAAAAACCTGATTAGATGTTGAGCACATAGTCAATTGCAGAACAAATTGTTTTATTTGAGGAGAGCTTCTGGTCAATATGGAAGGAAATGATGCCCCTCATTTTCTTCATTGGCGATAGATCAATATAAAGTTGATGGTTCCTAGTTGCTAGGTACAACAATGTCTCCAGGTAGGAAATACATGGTTCAAGGCTCATAGAATAGGGAGCCCGAGGTCTTTATTAAATACGTCTTACAGGAAAGTGAGGCCTGGGCTGGTTACTTTCTGAAAGTAGGGTTTAAGAGCTCACCCTTCTCCATCTGCCCAGAGGCCTCTGACTCCCAAGCAGTGGAGAGAAGGCACACAGGAGCTGATCCTGAGGTCCTCACCCAGCATCCAGCTCCTTCCTATGCCATTAGACCGGGGTTTCCTCCAGAGAACAGGGAGACTGCCTTTCCTTTCTCATTTACCATCCCTCCCTTCCTCTGAGAACCTGGTCCAGATAGCTGTGGCTTTTACTCCTTACTACACAGCTGACAAAAGCATGAACACCTGCCTCTCCTGTCCCCACCCCACCCCGGACAGAGAGCCACATGCTCCCATGTTGCAGAGAGGAACGGAGTCCCAGGAAGGTCAGCTAGCTTACCAGAGACCAACAGTGAGTGACAGGGCAGGGGCTGGAACCCTGGTGGTCAGGCCTGGCTGCTGCCACAAGGCACCACCCCTCCCCTTCCCTTCCTTTCCAGGTTCAGTTGGCATTTCTAGGCACTGACCGTAGCCCTTGAGCAACATGGTCACCATGCCATTCCACACTCCACTACTTGATCAAACTACTTTTTAAACCAAGCACTGAGACCTGTAGACAGTGCGGGGAGCACAGTGAAATGCAGTGGCTGTCATTATTCACAGAGTTCTAGAAAGTCTGTGGAGAGCTCTGCAAGTCAGTGTGGACGCTGGGAGTCCGGGACACTGAACACGCTGCTGCGGTGTGTGGCGTTGGGCTCCTGTGCGCCCGTCAGTGCTTCATCGACCCCGCACACACAGCCTTGACTTGCATGCTTCTGCTAAATGCAGAATATACGCACGCCTGTCTGCTCATGCACGCGTGCTGTTGACTCATCTGTGTCCCCTCCCGGCCAGCAGCACTGCCCCGCTCCACCTCACCAGGCTGGCCTTCTCCTGATGCTGTCTCTCCACCGCCCCTGCATGGCAGCTCGCCGAGGGAGGCTCCACAGCACTGCAGCACAGCACTGAGGGGCTACTTAAAACAGAAGTCACCACGGAAAAGCACGAAAATGTGACACTAAATAGGCAAAAGCAAAAAAAGGCACGTTTGTGGTGTGAGATGAGTCTTCTTTGCTGGAGCTCAGGCAGACATACACATGAGGTGACAATTTCTTCACCTCCCTGCATGTGTCCTCGGGTGACCAGGAGACGGTGCAGCATGGAGTGTTGACTTGGAGGTTGCAAATAAATCTTGCCAAGTAGGCGAATTCCCATAGCACATCCTCAAACCCTAAGGGCCTGGTGTCCAGGACGAGTCCCCGGCGGTCCTGGGAGGCACCCCAGCGCTCTGGCACCACCGCCTGAGCCGGCCGGAGCTCAGCCAGCTCCTGCTCTCCAGCTCCTGCTCTCCAGCTGGTGCAGCCGGTCCCCTTGCCGCCCCTCATGCTCACCGGGCCATGCAGCGCCTGCCTTGGCTTCCAGCTGGCGCAGGAGGCCGCCAGTGCCCCCGGCCTTCTTCCAGCCCTCCAGTTAGCGCCTTGGCCTCCCTCCCCACAGGGCCCGGAGTGGCCACGCCGGAAGCTCCAGGCTGCCACCTCGGTGTGAGGAAACCCGCCTCCTCTCTGCCCTCAGGCTGCCCGGCCCACCCTCCCGGACACCTCCTGTGACTGCCCTGCCCCTACTGGCCCCTCATTACAGGGCACGAGCCTCCTGCGGTGGGCAGGAAACCACCTCCTGCAGGCTTCCAGGACGTGTGCTCCATGTTACCAGAGCCATGTGGCCCAGACCTAAGCCGGTCGGGAAAGCCTGGAGTCTCCAGCCAAGAGCCGGTGGAGAAGTGAGGTTCTGCTGGGGTTCTGCAGCTCGGAGGACCGGAACTCGTGCCTCCAGCGCAGAAGATGGCCCTGCGCTCCCGAGGACTGCGAGGCCTGGCGGACCGGGTCAGTCCGCTGGGGAGATGTGGTGCGGAGCATAGCGATCAGGGGGCTCCTGCGCACCAGGATCAAGCCGAGCGGTGGGCCTTGTTTCGTCCTGCTAATATTGCAAAGCAGCCACCGGTTCCAGAGCAGTGCCTACGACTTCCAATGGCATGCACACGCATGGCAGGGAACCTGTGAGGTCCCGTGCTTTGTCCTGGCACCGTCAGGGCCTGGTGGGGACCTGGGACTCAATGATGAAGCCCCGCCCCTTAGAGAACTGCAAAGTGTGGCCTCGTTTCCCAGAACCTGGGTGTCCGGGGCACCTCTCACCCCTCCTGCTTCTCTCTGGCCACTGTTGCTCCACAGGTCAGTTCCACCCTCACCATCTGGACCACAGCGCTGCCTCCATGTCTTCTCAGACTTGCAGTAGGTCCGAGTACCCAGACACATATGAGGTGGGGTCGATTCCCACGGCCCGTGGGACACCGGAGGTGCTGCCTTCTGACAGCAGAGCAGCGCTACCCTGCCAAGGCCCGGCCCTAGGTGCAGGGCCCGGGGGCCTGTGGAGGAGCTCTTTGTAAATAAACCTGGCACCTTCTCGGGGCCTTATGGGGGCAGCTGTTAATGCAGTGACATTTTCTGCATCATTTAATCTGGTGATAAATTCTGAGTGGGCTCTCTGCAGAGCTTCAGGTGCATTTATCCATCTGTCTGGGTTCCCGCGCGGGAGTCTCACAGGCACCACGAATCCAGCATGTCCAAAGCCTGGTTGCCAGGCCTTCTCTAGTGTTCTCACAAGGCACTTCCACGCCGTGGCCCGCTGCAGACCTCAGGATGGCTTCCAGCCACCTCTCCTTGCCCTCCAGGTCTGATCAGTGGCCTGCCTCGGACTCCGCCCTGTTTCTTCTCCTGTAATGACTCCTGACTCCACCATGTGCCTCGGCCTTACCGGCATCAGCAAGGTCACCCTCCTCATTCCAGGGGTGCCTCCTGCTCCCTGGCAGCTCCGTTCCCCTTCCAAGGCGTGTCCGCCCTCTTCCCTGTCCAGGCCCCCAGTGGTCCCGTAGCCCTCACAGCCCCAGGCCCATGAAGCTCACTCGGTCACCCAGGTCCCCACCTCGTCTTCCCTCTGTCCTGCTCTCCGCTCCGCAGAGACCCCGATCTTGTTGCCCCAGCCCTCACAGCACTGGTGTGTCTGTCTGGAAGGCCCCTCTCCTGCCTCTCCATCAGCTGTTCTCTCCTCTTACCTCAGCTCTCTCCGACTTCGTTTCTCCAGGACTAGCTAGGGACACTCTTACTGGCTTCTGTAGCACATCCAAATGTTCTCACCACGTTATTGCCGACCATCCACCTGCTAGAAACACAACCCACAGGGGCGGAAGCTGCACCATCCTGTCTGTCGAATCCCAGGGCCCAGTACAGTGTGGGTTGCCTGAGGTGCTCAATGGTTACAGACTGGTAAACAAAGGAATGACCAGAAGGCACAGGCTAGCCTCCTGAGCTCACCCACTTGTCCCAAAGTTAGTATGTGAATGTGTGGGAATTAACATCACAAAAGCAGAGTCACAATGCTAGGAGAGAACAGGTGACAGTAGGCTCTTGGTTGACTGTAGGTGTGACTGAAAAGTGACTTCCATGAGTTCAGAGAGGAACTCATGAGGTGTCTGAGAGCAGGAATATTTTATAGAGAACACATGACCTGAACTGAACCTTTGTCAATGCAGACTCTGTCAGAAAGATCAGGAGTTTCTACAAAAAAAAAAAAAAAAAAAAAAGAGGGGGGAGATAAAAGAGGAGGTTGGAGTGGTAAACCATTCAGGCCTGGCCAAAAATGAAAAATATATCTGTCAAGTTTTCCATTACTATATCAAAATACCTGACGCTGGGAACTTTACAAGAACAGAGAGTTACTTAGTTCACAGTTCTGGAGGTTCAAGGGCCAGCATCAGCTCAGCTCTGGTGAGGACCTTGAAAAGGATGGCATCACAATGGTAGGAGAACATGCAACAGAGAAAGAGACCACATAGAAAGGAAGCCACAGAGGCTGGGGAGTGGTCAGACTCACTCTTCTATAACAGTTCTCTTGAGAACTAACCAGAGTCCCATGAGAACTACGTCAGTCCCTTCTAAAGGCAGAATTCCCAGTGGCCTAAGGACCTTGCACTAGACCCAAATCCTGAAGGTCCTGTCACCTCCCAGGCTTGCCACAGTGAGATCCAAGCTCCTAGGACCTCCCACCAGACCCAAGTCCTGAACGTCCTGTCACCTCCCAGGCTTGCCAAAGTGAGGTCCAAGCTCCCAGCACATGAACTCTTGTGGGACACTCTCAAACCATACCCAAACCAAAACAAAGGGTACAAAATAGTTTACGAGGGACAGTTGGACTAGGAGATGACTTACAGAGGTAAAGGAAGAAATGGAAATAAAACAGGAGTTGTGAAAAACAAAGGACTTGGAACTGGCAGGAGCCAATCCTATCACAGAGGTTAGAAAGATGGGTGGGAGATTTGTAAAGCCTGGTCCAGGCACTCAGGATGCTAGAGAAAGGGCCTGGACACAGCAGGGTGCAGTCACCAGCCTCCATCCAAGGGAAGAGGAGGCAGAATCCAAAAAACCATTCACCTATGCTCTCCTCCTCTCTTTCCCACCCCACCTGCCCTCAGGCGCTAGGATAAGAAATCCTGAGTGGTAGAGACAGTGATAGTAGGTAGGATCCAGGCAGATAGCACAGAGTGGGGAGGAGAAATCATCAGGGGTGTAAGTAAAACCATTTAACTTGGCAGCACAGTTAATTTGGTCAATACCTCAGCATCTTCTCCCTCCTTCTTCCTCCACTCTCTGGTCCCTGTATTCTACTGATTGCTCTTTGAATTTCATGAGATCTGCCCCCATCTCTAGAATGAAACCAACTTGTTCATGGTATATAATCTTCTTAATATGTTGTTGAACATTATTTGCTAAAATTTTCTGGAGTGTTTTGTATCTAAGTTCATCAGGGATATTGCTCTATAGTTTTCTTTGCTAGATGTGTACATATCTAGTGTGGGTATGAGTGTGATACTGGTTTCACAGAATGAACTTGGAAGTGTTCCATTCCTTTCTAGTTCATGGAATAATTGGAGGAGTATTGGCATTAGTTCTTTAAAGGTCTGGTAGAATTCAGCTGAGAAGTCATCTGGTTCTGAGCTTTTCTTTGTTGGAAGGCTTTTTACTATTGCTTCTATCTCATTGCTAATTATTGGTCTGTTTAGGTTTTCCATGTCCTCTTGATTCAGTTTTGGCAGATTGTATTTGTTTTGAAATATATCCATTTTTTTTCTAGGTTTTCCCATTTATTGAATTATAAATTTTCAAAATACTTCCTAATGATCTACTGGATTTCTGTGATGTCTGTGGTGATTTCTCCTTTTCATCTCTAATTTTATTAATTTGGGTTTTCTTTTTCTTTTGGTTAGTTTGGCTAAGGGTTTATCAATCTTGTTTATTTTTTCAAAGAGCCAACTCTTTGTTTCATTGATCATTTGTATTTTTTTAAATTCTCAATTTCATTGATTTCAATTCTGATCCTAATTATTTCCTTTCTTCCACTAGTTTTGGAATTGGTTTGTTCTTCTTTCTCAAGGACCTTGAGATGTATCAGTGGTTTGTTTTTTTGGGACTTTCTGATTTTCTTATGTTAGCACTCATAACTATAAACTTTCAGAACTATCTTCATAGTGTCCCCAGAGGTTCTGGTATGTTTTATCAGTATTCTCACTTGAGTCTAAAATTTTTAAAATTTCTCCCTTGATTTCTTCTATCACCCATTCATCATTTGGTTGTGTTGTTTTCTAATTTCTTTATGATCTAACAAGATGCAAGGAATTATATCAATTTTTTGTATTTGCTAAGAGTTGCTTTGTGGTCTAAAATATGGTGTATTTTGGAGAAGGTTCTATGAACCATTGAGGGGAAAGTATATCCAGCAACTGTTGGATGAAATATTTTATAAATATACATTAAGTCCATTTGATTTATAATGTTTTCAGGTCTGAAAAGTCTTTACCAAGTTTATGTTTGGATTATCTATCTAAAAGTGAAAGAGGTATATTGAAATCACCCAGTATTATCTTCCTGGGTTCTATCTGAGGCTTTGACTTGAGTAGTGTCTCTTTTATGTAATTAGTAGCACCCATAATTGGAGCATAAATATTAATTAATCTTTGTCTCTTCTCATTGGATTGTTCCCTTTGCTAGTATGAAGTGACTTTCTTTGTCTATTCTAATGAATTGGGATTTGAAGTTTGCTTTGTCAGAGATGAGGATAGCTACTCCTGCTTGTTTTCAGGTTCCATTGGCATTGTGTATCAATTTACATCATTTCACTTTGAGCCTGTGACTGTCTTTGCCTGTAATATTCATCTCTTGCAAACAAACATATACTTGGGTCTTGTTTTATAATCCATTCTACCAGCCTATGTTTTTAAATTGGAAAGTTGAAATCATTTATATTCAATGTTATTACAGAAGGAAGTTTAGTCATTCCTGCCAATTGTATTTATTTATAGTGTTTAATTTGTTCCTGTTTCTCATTTGCTTAGCTAGTCTTCAAATGAGATTTGTTCATTTGTGAAATGTGGAGTTTGTTTTTTATTTCTTCTGTGTGGGGCATATTGTTAAGTTCTGTCATGCCAGCTTAATTCTCATGAATTCTTAAGTTTCTGCTTATCTCTGATGGCTTTTATTTCTTTGTAGATTTTGATTGATAGCTTCACTGTATATAGCAGACTTGCTTGACAGTTGTTTTCTTTCAGGATTTGGAACACATCATTCCAAGTCCTTTGCCTTTTAGAGTTTGTGCTGAGAAATCAGAAGTGATTATGTCAGTCTTGCCTCTGATGTTTTTCTCTTGAGACTTTTAAAACTCTATCCTTGTTCTGTATGTTAGGCATTTTAATTACAATGTGTTCTGGAGAAATTCTTTTTTGATTTTGTCTATTTGGAGTTCTGAATGCATCCTGTATCTGAGTACCCAGCTCATTCTCAAGGTTTGGAAATTTTTTCTGTTATTATTGCCCCGAAGAGGTTATCAGTTCCTTATCATGCATCTCAAAATCTTCCTCAATTCCAATGATTCTTAAATCTGGTCTCTCATAGTTGTCCAGAGTTCTTGTATATTCTGATCATGGTTACTTGTTTTCTTTTCTTTAATGATGTCTGGGTGTCTGAGGCTGGACACTTTATCTTCCAGTTCTGAGATTCTGCCTTCAGCATGGTCTACTCCATTACAGAGACTGTCCAGTGAAAATTTTATTTATTTTATTGTACCCTTCATCTCCAACATTTCTGTTTGGTTCTTTTTCATTATTTCCATCTCCTTATTGAATTTCTCATTCATATCTTCTACTGACTTCCTTATTTCATTCAGTTGTTTTTCTGTGTTTTTCTGGAATTCATTGATCATTTTTATGTTATGTTGAATTTTCATCTGATATTTCATCTACTTCAATATCTTTGGGATCAGTTGTGGTGAAAAATGCACTTTAAGAGGCATCATGTTATCTTGTTTTTTCATATTTCTTGTGTTTCTGTGTGGGTTTTTGCCTATGTTTGGAGGTATTTCTCTTTTGCTCCTATGTGTGGGCCTTTTTAGGGAATGGTTTTCACTTGCCAAATTGTCCTATCATGATCTAGATTGAGACTCCCTTATAGGTGTAGTGTCCACAGCCATTGTGTTCTCTGTTTTTTTCTGTAGTAGTGCCTGTCCATAGGTGGGACCTGGAGGCCCACCCCTATCAGTCTTTACTTGGAGCCTGATTGTTAGTTTTAGTTTTTGTCTCTTCCATTCTTTGTATTAAAGTATAACTGAAGGTTGAGTGTAAAGCAAGGTGTGCTGTCTTTTGGTTGAGTTTACTTCAGCAACTGAGTCTCCGCACTGTAAATTTGAAGTGTCCCTATAGATTCCCAGCACCTCACAGAATACAGCAAACAAACAACAGCAACAACCAAAGCAAACAATGTATATAAAGCATTAAAATAAGTGACCAGTTCCTACTATGACATCTACAACATTAGTTACAATAAATAAGTAAATAAGTAAATAAATGCAGGAATAGTGGGGTCAGGAATTGTCAACAGTAAAAACAGTAACCATGAACTAGATCTGGCTTTAAAGAAAATTGTAGGTGTCAACTATGTCATTCACAGCAGCAATAATTTAATCAGCATTGTTGAGAGGAGCAAGAGTTATATAAGCAAATTCTAAAGGCAGGTAAAAATGCAGTTAATTATGAGAAAAGAAAACTGCTAGGAAGGTAGAAAAGAGTTTTTAATTTCAAAAAGTGAACAGAGAGAATGCAGAAGAGACATATAGCAGGTGATGGTTGTAAGGAAGGAAGAGGAAAAAATAGATGAAGGAAATTAAAGGGTGAGAGAGAGAATTCTAGAATTTGGCTGTTAGCAGGAGAAGAAGAAAAGAGAGAAAGAGAAATAAATGAAAACAATAGAAAACAAAACCAAAAGATATAAACCAAAGAATCCTAGCCCTCAAAAGCCAAGGCAAGGAAAATCAACTACATTTAAAAATGCTAAAATTGAGGGAAAAAAAACAAGTATGTGTGTGTGTATATGTCCTTTAATCAATCAGCACATCAAGAACTCTCTCTCTTTCTCTCTCTCTCTCTCTCTCTCTCTCTCTCTCTCTCTCTCTCACACACACACACACACACACACACACACACACACACCCCACAGAGAGAGACAGACTGATTCACTGACAGAAAAAATAATAAAAAATGATGGAATTGAAATCGTCTCCCCGAGGTGGTCAAAATAGTTGATGAGAATTGTCGCTCTCCAGGCCCAACTGTGTTTCTTCCCATTTATTCTTGAGCTATGTACGGAGAGAGTGAGCGGGGAGGGGGTGTTGTTAACTCCTTCCTGTCTCTGTGTTGCTCTCTAAGCTTCCAGGTGGAGTGTCCTCAGACTGAAGCTGGTTGAAATACTTCAGCTTCCCTTCTTACCAGGATGAGGCAGGATGAGGTGGAGTTCACTGTCAGTGGAGTTTGTCTGCACAGACCAGATGGGTGCACTCCCAGGGGGGAGCAGACTCAGAGTTCTGTGAGTACAGTTCCAATGGGTGTGTGCGGCTTAGATCTCATCAGTCCTCAGTTTTTTCTCTGAGGGGGTAGGTATCTGCTCTGGAGAGATTAGATCAACCTGCCCCGGCAGCTTGTCAGTTGCTGATCTGTCTTAGGGGTCTGGATCTCAGGGCACTCACAGGGCAAGGTGGCCTTCCCAGAATCAGTCCCTGAGTGTATTCACACCTGCCTGTTCAGATTCCTAACCCACTTCTGCTGGTCATGTGAACCCCAGACTTGAAGAAGTGATTTGGGCTTCCCTTCGCTCTTCCAATTTGAATTCCCCTAGGTAAAATTCTCTGTGCCTGTTTCACTCCTGTTTGACTCTTCTAGCTACACCCTAGACCACAGGGCAGGCACTGACTGGGCCACCATGGCAGTGTTTGTTACCATCTCCTGGCTCTGCAGCAGAAGCAGCGGTGTGGCCACCTCAAGTTGGCTCTGCCTCAGCTGTGACCATTTGAGAAACAGAGAGCACTTTTCAAGCACCAGTGCACAGTGCAGCCTCTGAATCAACCATGTTCAGGCCTTTTATAGGTTTAGGGTTTTTGGTACCAAATCTGTGTTTCTGTCTGTGTTCTCCCTCCCTCAGAGGTGAACCAGTGCTGTGCCACTACAGCCGCCGGTGCCATAGCCTGCTTGGCTCCAATGTGCTCTTTCTTCTTTGTTTCATATCCCCAAATTTCTGAGCCTCTAAGTCAGTCTGACTTCCCAATACTAAATTTTATCAAAATCCTTCTTTCATCCATCTTACAGAGGAGAAGTATTCCTTCTGCTTGAATCCCAAGCCACAGAACTAGGAAAGCAGCCTCTGTCTACACCATGAGCTTGAAAATCTTAATAACAACAGAGATATTTTTTGTTTTATTTTGTTTTGTTTTTAACAGACTAGGAGCAAATATGACCAGAAAGGTCTTTATTGACATAAGGGTAGAGGGAACATGGCAGGGGTACAAGAGATGCTCGGTGTTATGGTTTGCATGCGAGGAGTCCCACCTAAAGCTCACTGTGAGACGATGCAAGAAGGTTCAGAGGAGACATGATTGGGTTATAGCCTTAACATAACCAGCAAATCGATCCCTGATGGAATTAACTGAGTGGTAACTGGAGGCAGGTGGGTCACTGGGGTGTGGCTATGGGGTATATATTTGTATCTGGAAGTGGAGTCTCTCTGCTTTCTGATCATCATGTGAGCTGCTTCCCTCTGCCACTCTCTTCTACCATGTTGTTTAAACTCTGAGGAACGGAAACTACCGTCTATGGATTGAGACCTCTGAAACTAGGGGCCCCCAAATAAACTTTTCCTCCTCTACGGTTGTTCTGGTTGGGTCCTTTAGTCACAGCAGCGAAAAAGCTGACAAAGACCCTCAGGCTCTGTCTGAAGGTCAGTGAATGAGTGAATGAAGGAATGGAGACTTGTACCTGCAGACGCGTGAG
Source organism: Sciurus carolinensis (assembly GCF_902686445.1). Classification (NCBI taxonomy): domain Eukaryota; kingdom Metazoa; phylum Chordata; class Mammalia; order Rodentia; family Sciuridae; genus Sciurus; species Sciurus carolinensis. Next base: position 79,556,277 of record NC_062227.1, on the reverse strand, counting down.
CAGGCAATGCACGGGCAGCCTTTGAACTTGATCCTGTCTCAGTGGACAGACGGTAAAGTGTTTAGAGAAAAGTGATGCTGTTGATGCATCCAGCCCAGGAGAGGAGAGGTGGAAGGATGGAAGGGCCAGAGTCCAGATGCAGACAGCTCAAGGGGCTCCTGATGGTCATGACAGCAAGAGTGATCAGGGGTGTCTCATGCAGCCTGCTCTTGTGGCAAAGCTCTACAACAATCACCTCTTGTGATTGGCGCAAATCCACTCTATATTGGCATTGCCCTTATTTTACAGATGGATAAACTGAGGCTCAGAGAGACCAAGAGAATTAACTCCTGTCCTGAAGTCAGCCGCTGGTAGAGCTTGAATTCCATGTGGCATTGGAGCATTCACACCTAATGCCTGGGCAGGCCACCAATCAGGTCAAAATCAGTGACATGGTGTCTGGAGACCCACACAGCCACAGGTCCCCCAGGAGCTCCTCCCTCTCAGTTGCCCTTCTACCTCTCAGCCCCCTGCTCCCCTTCACCTCCACCCATCACCATCTTCTCTAGAACCATCACATGTGTGTTCTCTGTTGAATGTCCCCAGTTCCTCCTTAATAGTCTCCCTTAACTTCCCCTACCATGGCCAGTTGTCACATACTCAAGACTCTTGTTCTTAAAGTTAAAAAGTACCCATTATAGGAATTATATTAAATACTCTCCAAGTCAAACCATGTATTTTCCCAACATCTGAGAAACAGTTTAGAAGAAAACACGGACAATCCTTTACTTATAGAGAATATTCATGGGTAGGTCAATTTTGAGGGTGGGGGAGGCTTTTTCATATTAGACTATTGGCTATAGGAATATTTATATTTATAGACTGGAAGCATGTTATCTCTTTGGAACCAATGAAAGAACAGTTCCACCACCCACCCAAATTCTATATCCTTCTGTGCCCAAATCCATGGGTCCACCCAAAGTCCTCAATGGCTGCTCCCTGACCCAGTATTGGCTGCAGGCACCGGAGGTCCAAGCCGCTTAAGGAGCATCATCCACTAGATGCTGTGTCCTCATGCTGAGGTGTGGAAGTGTTGTCTGGATTTGGAGATCCCATCCCAAAGAGTGTCCTAATGAGTCCAAGTCAAAATTGAAATGTACCTACCTATGGAAATCCCTGCTGAGCCATGACAATGAAGATTCACTATCATCCACCCTCCTCGCTAAACAAGTCAGTGGGCAGAACAAGGGGTAGAAACAAGTAGAAACAGAAACCAGAAAACCACAGGTGAGATAAAACTCATTGTTTTGCTGTTGTTGTTATTTATGTTTGTCATTGTTAATTTTAATTATTTTTGAAGTGCACTAATGGGAGAAAGCACCAAAAATGGGGTGGGGGCAACATATATTTCTTAAGAATGAATATTATCCTGAATTTTCAGAAAAATCTAAGTCTGTCACACCAGTGAAATTATAGGAAAAGCTGGGCATGCAAAGCAAGCTTTTTTTGTGTGCATTAGGAAATGCCTGTGTGCATAATTCCAAATCAAACATATTCACATTATTAACTTTTTAAAGTTTATTAGTCTCAGTGCTAATGAACTCGTTCATCCTTGGCAAATGCACATGGCTCCCTAATGGAACGTCAATAGATAGGTCGGCAGTGAAGTGAACACGTCCAATGGCGGATGCCAAATTCCACTTGGCGGTAATGACTGGAAAGAGGAGATCACTTCCAGAGAGACACTTGGACACAGCATCCTATAATGGAAATGCACCAGGGGTTGTCTATAGACTGGGATCCCATGCCTGGCTCTGCCACTTGGCAGCCCAGTGACCTTGAGCAAGTCACTGAACAATTCCAAGACTCAGCTCCTCTTCCGCAAGAGAAGGCGACAGTCAGACCCACCCCAAGGATCTCCCCAGATCTGTGGTCATGCCCTTCCTCCCCTCCTCCTCTGAGCACATTCGAGGAGTTGTCAGGTATTCATGCACATAATGACGTGTGGCCCCCATACTTAGACATCTGCCTAGTTGAACAATGGTACGTTCTTTATGGATCAAATTAAAACTTGGCTCCCTGAGAGGTATTATGTCACAGGTTATGGGTTTTTAATTTCTGCCCTGTTTGAACATTGCCCAGGTTCAGAGTTGTAATGAGTTTCCTAACCTGCCCTGCTTTGTGTCAGACTGTACGGCAGTGTGTTGAGCCTGCTGCGGGAGATGCAAAATGCAACAGCCTTTGAAAGCCTGCCCAAGCCTCCTTCCTCTCAGTCATCAGTTCTGAAGATCCCTGGACGTGGGCGTGCTTCTGTCTGGGGGTTTCTGCACTGCAACCTTAAAGTCTCAAGGGCAAGCTTCCTTTCTTCATGCAGGGTTGGGTTTTTTCCTCCTTTACCTCCAGTGTTTAAAAATGTACATCAGATAGCAAGTCAGGATGTTTCCCTGCATAGAAGGGCCTGTTTCATTATTGAGCAAAGGCAAAAATAATAATCATAAAAAGCTTTTGCTTCAGGACTGCATAAATTATCTCAAATTTTCCTCATTATTTTCTTCTGCAGGACATAAAGAGATTGCCTGTGGTAAAATATGTATCAGTACAAAACAAATAAAAAACAGTTTAAACCACTGAAGTATTTACCTTTTTATTTTTTAAAAAAGACATTTTAATCCTATTAACAGTAAATTATATTACCTATTGTGAAGGCAGACATGAAAGAAATATTTGAAGCATGCAGTTAATTATGATACCAAGTGACACATAATATTTATGCTCCTCTTGTGTAGCTCGAACAATTTTTCTTTCACTAACTGTGAGTCACACGCTGATTGAAGTCTTGAAACTGATGCTGAGACAGACCACAGGCACATCTGCCGTCGATGCTTCATTCTATAGATAATTAATGTTACAAGAAATAGCCATTGTTTATTCTTTTATGGTCCTAATTTCACATAGAGGAAAATTCTTCTACCCCATCCTTTCATTTTCATTCTCCATTTCAGCACATTTATTAAATGTCCACACGGGCACAGCAAAGTAGGGAATTTGCAAACGAATTTCAATACGGAACAGCTGTGTCTCGTAAGGGCTTTTTTTTTGGAAACTCCAAGGCATTCAGGAAAGCAGCGGCCGCAGCCTCTTGGAGGGAAGTGGCTGAGCCCACCTAACTAGACCCTGGTGCGTATTTCTATACGGCCGGAACAAAGTCTAGATTATCGGTGCAAATCAACCAGTCATTCCTGTCTGTGGATGCACCGTGACATGGCCAAACTGTGGCAGAGACATGGGTGGCGCAGCTTCTGGATGCCTGGGTTTCCCGTCTCAGATGGCCAGTTCCAGGCCGAGGCACCAGGAAGTCACTCTGAGGGCCAAGAGCGTGATGTCCACCCACAGGGCCATGCTGCAACTAGGCAGAATCCCAGGCAGCAAAACTCAACTCTTCCTTCCAAACATAAAAGGCTCAGGCTGCAACTATCCCCACCCAGTGGCTTGGTAGCAGCTGAGCACATCCAGCTGCCTCCGCTGAGCCCCAGGGCACGCCCATTGCCTCCCTGCAGGGGCTTCAGGGACAACTTGAAGTGCCCCATCTTTCACTCTGAGTCATGGAGGTACTTCACCTGACACAGGTTCTAATACCACTCACAGCCCCCCAAGTGGATTGAATAGGAATCCCATTAACTATGGAAATAGCGCTCATCCTGAGACATTCCACTATTGGGGACGTTTTAAGATGGGAAGTAAATACAATCCTAGATTAAGAGTGTTTGTCCACCTACTGTTTTCCATTGATTTCTGTTAGATCAAGACTAATTGTGCATGTGATAAGATCCCAGAGATCTGTGATTTCAATAGCAGGAGAGGCCAGCCTCATTGAGGACTCACTCTATGCTAAGTGCTGCATAAACAGCCTCGTTTGTCCTCCCAATCAGCTGGCAACACCTGCCCTAATAGCCCTGTGAGCAGGGCGAACAGGGAGGCTGAAGGAGTCTCAGAAACTTCTGAAACCAGGAGCCAGGAAGTTGAAGAACATAATTCAAATGCAGGTCGGTGTTTGGTCTTGCCACCATCTATTTCTCATTTCTACTTTAATAGTTTGGTGCTATAAAAAATTACACAAATATTAACAATTGAGTGAAAGCATTTAAATTTGATTTCAAATCCATTATGAGTTAGAGAAAATGTTCCACCAGACCTCATTTAGCTACAAAATATTCAGAACATTTAATCCAATTTTCAAATTATAATCAGATACACTTTTTTGCTGAGGTAGAATGTACATGTTCTGAAATGCACAGATCTTACTTAAGTGTACAGTTGGGTGAGTTTCGACCAATGCATACATCCAGGCGGTGCGGGGCTCCCTGGAGATGGACACCTTCCAACTCCTGGGCACGTTTCCCTACTCTTGCCTGCTCGTTCCCGGTCCAGCCATGTTCCGGTTCTATCAGACCATGCTGCCTATTCTTAGATTCGTGTGGAAGCACAGGATTGTGTGAGTGTCTTGTTCCTGCCCTCACGATCAACACAAGCTCGGACAACGTTACTTGTACTCATCCGCACGTCTGTACAATTTTATCACATGTACAGGTTTCCACCACCACAGTCAAGACACTGAGCCTTCTGCCACTATAGGACCCTTCCCCGAATCTCTCCCTGCCCCAGAAACCACTCCTCTGCTACCCGCTTCCAACTTCTGTCCTTTAGAAAGAACCTGTGGATGAGAATGCAGTGTGTGAACTGCAGGACCGGCTGTTTTCACTCGGCATGCTTACCTGGAAATCCACCCAAGTTCTGCGTGCATCAGCAGTGCCCCCTCTTACTGGAACAGTTCATGGTACCTGTGTGCCAGTTCGTTGAGCCTTAGATTGTTGAAGGATATCCCAGCTGTTTTCAGTTTGGGGTTGGTAGAGAAAGAGATGACTTAGCATCTACATGCAGGTTTGTGTGTAGACATTTCCACTTGCATAGAATAACTGCTGAAAAGTCCACGTTCTGGGTTGTATGGTAATTACTTGTTTAACTATCTAAAGAAGAAGAAGAAACCTTTCACAGCTCTTTTTCAGAGTGGCTGAACCATTTAGGTTTCCACCCTCAGTGTGCAAATGATTCCCAGCCACAGTAGCATCTGATACCTTCACCATTTTCTTGTTAACATTTCTGATAGGTATTTAGTAATAGTTCCTTATATTTTCAGTTAGCATTTACTTCATGGATAATAATGATGAACCTCTTTTCATATGATTATTTTCCATTTGTGCATACTCTTCAGTGACTCATCTGTTCACATATTTTGTCCAGTTTCTTATTGGACTGTTTGCTTTTTTTTATTCTTCATTCTTGAGAATTCTTTATATATTATGGATACTAGTCCTTTTCTGAGTATATGATTTTTAAATATTTTTTAACAATCTATGGTTTGTTTGTTTATTTTAATCTTCCTCATAGAAGTTTTTGGAGAGAAAAAGCTTTTAATTTTGAGGATGTTCACTGAACTATTTTTTTCTTTTATAAATCGGCCTTTTAGTCAACTCTAAGAACTCTGATTATCCCTATATTCCAAAGAGTTTTTCCACTTTTTTCTCTAAAAGTTCTATAATTTTATGGACAACACCTTAGTCCATAATCCATTAAGGGTAATTTCAGTATAAGGCATGGGACTTAGGTCAAGCTTCTCTCTTTTACCTACTTCAGTCCAATTGGTCAAGTACCATTTGTTAAAACTCCTACTATTGAATTGTTTTTTAATCTTTGCCAAAATAAGTTGATCATATGCATGAGGTTCTGGGTTTTCTATTCTATTCCGTGTAGCAATATATCTATCTTTCCACTACACCACACTGGATTACTGTAACTATAGAGCAGTCAAATAGTGATATTTCTCCAATTTGATTCTTCCTGTCAATATCACTTAGGCTATTTTAGGGCATATGCCTTTCCATGGATATTTTAGAATGTTTGTCTCTATCTACAAAAAAGAACTTGCTGGAATTTTGATAGAATTTGCATTAAACCTATAGATCAATATGGGGGGAAGTAACATCTTTACTGAGTATTCTAATCTATCAACATGGTTGAGTTCTCCTTTATTTAAAACTGCTTTGATTTATTTCACCAGCATTTTTTAGCATGCCAGAGACAGAACCTATGCATATTTTGCTAAGTGAATATGTGTACAAGTCACTTTCAACACTGATCAAAATACCTGACAAGGACAACTTAGAAGAGGAAAATTTTCATTGGGACTCATGGTTTCAGTGGGTTAGTCCATGGTCAGCTGACTGCATCACTCGAGGGTCAAGGGTCACTTGAGGATCAGTACATCATGGCAGAAGGGAGTGATGGAGGAAGGCTGCTCACCTCCTGGCAGCCAGGAAGGAAAGAGGGAGACATGGAGCGAGGGGACAAGATATAATCCCCAAGGGCATGCTCCTCGAGAGTTAACTACATCCCACCACACCTGCTTGCTTACAGTAACCACTCAGTCCATTTAAATTAAGGAGGTCCGATTAGGTTGTGGCTCTCATAATTGGATCATTTGCCTCCTGCACTAACGCAAGAGTTTTTGAGGGACACCTCGTATCCAAACCATAAATGTATTTTAGCATTTCATTTTCTTTGGGGGTAATTATAGATTGTGTTTCTAATTTAATTTTGTATATGTTCATGGCTCAGATGAGGGAACAGGAACAGAACTTTAGTCCTGAAGACTTTCTGAACTCACTCACTAGTCATTACTAGAAGATTCTGATGTGTAACTGTCAACTGCAAATGCAGATATCTTAATTTCATCTTACCAACCTGTGTGCCTTTTGCATCTTTTTCTTGCCTGTATATGGTGAATGCTTTTGCAAGCACTATGTTGAATAAGCGTGGCTAGCACAAAGATTCTTGTTTTATTTTTGATCTTGAAGGGAAAACATTTAGTCAACATTAACTATGATATTATCTATAGGATTTTTATGAATGTCTTTTATCAAGTGGAGGTAATCCCCTTCTATTCTTAACTTGCAGACCATACTTTTAAACCATGAATAGTGTTAGATTTCTGTCATATAGTTACTTCTTCTGCATCAATAAGTACAATCATGTTATTTTTTAGCTTACTGATATGGTAGAATACTTTGGTTGATTTTCAGGTGCTGAACCAGCCTTGAACAACACTATTCATCCCTGTCTTTTGGTTAGTGTAATATGTTCATACACATTAAGGTGACAGTGAAATATTAACACTTAGGTCTGTCATCCTGTTATTTGCTTTATGCTTTATTGCTCTGATTCTTGGTTCTATACTGCTCCTACCAATTCTGCTGTTCCTCTTCCTTCTTCTTCTTTAATACCTATGAGATACTCAAACACTTTCTTAGAACTCTGTCATCATTTACTTACAGTGCTTTGAATGTGTCTCTTTGTAGTTTTGCAGTGATTGCTCTAGGTGTTAATAGTCTCATAGTCTATGAGACTATGAGCTAGACTATGAGACTAGCTCTCATAGTCTAATGGTATCAAGGTCTTACTGCTCCAAGTGTGGGAAACTCACTTCCACTGAGGTCCCTTTCACCTTCATTTAAACCATCATTGTCTAGAGTATTAGGTGGTGCTAAAATATTTGCTTCGCTCATGAAATACGATTTGCAAAACTCTTGAGGAAAAGGAAAGTCTGTTGCATACATCTGTATGTCTGCTCTTCCGTTTTTTCATCCTCCTTCCACCAGATCCAAGGTCTTTGCTTTTATCATTTCTTTCTTCTTTAAAGAACTTCCTTTGGTCAGTCTTTAAGGGAAGGTCTATTAGCAACACGTTCTTTTTCTTTTCGGTCCTCTGAGAGTGTATTTATTTGCTCTTTATCCCTAAAGGGTGGTCTGTTTGCATATAGGATTCTACATTGATGGTTCTCTTCTTTTTGAAGTTGAAAAATGCTATTTTACTTCCTTCTTCCTTCTGTTTTTGTACCTAAATTTTTTCAGCTGAGTCTTGGCAGAATAACCTTCATCAGTATTGGAGAAAAAAGACTAACTACTCTTTTGAGTTTACCTAACAAAGCTAACAAGCAAAAGAGGCAGGGCTAAGACTGCTTCCAGCAAACTATACTATATTGAAAATGGTTTAAGCATTGTATAGGGTTGCAAAAATACCTAGCACCTCAGTGTGTCAAAATGTTTTGTATCCAATAAAAAATTACCAACTATACAAAACAGCAGTAATATGATAAATCTCAAGATGAAATTACACTCACACAAAACTGATTCAGAAATAACACAAATCACTTTTTTTTTTAGATTAGCGGACAAGGACATTTAAGAACACAGAGATAGATTAAGAATATAAAATAGACATTGAAAATATAATAAAATTCCAAAGAAAACTTTTAGAGATGAGAACCATAGTATCTCCAATTGAAAAAGCATGAGATGGAATTAACAGGTTAGATGTGGGAGAAGAACCAATGAGTGAACTCGAAGGCATAGCAATAAAAAAAAGTCAAAATGAAATACAGAGAAAATCAAATGGTTTAAACTGTAAATGGCATTGGGACCTGTGGGTCTATCTCAATGTGCAGAGGAACAAGGATAATCCAAACAGACTTCTTGCCAAAACAATGCAAGCGGAAGACAGAGGAAGGACTCCTTGAAGGTAGAACGTAAAGGGAGACAGCAGGAAAATAGAGAAAGAAACTGTCACCCCTAAGTCAAACCCAGCACTGCCGCGGACGTTCACAAGCTGGAAGAACACGCTACCAGCTCAGCGGTGCTACAAAAAACGGTAAGGCACATCCTCCTGGGGAAGAGAGGAGACCCAGGTGGAAGGCGCACACCTCACAGGGTGCAGGGGTGCGGGTGGACACTGCAGGGTGATGTGCAGCTTTGCTCGGCATCTGTAATGTCCTCCGCTTAGCTGTGACCGCCAAAGCCTCCATTTAAACGCTGCCATCCGCCATGACAATTACTAACCCACACACACATGAAATGAAGACCACTGGAAATGGCAACTGTGTGGTAAATATATAAAACAATGTTCCTACCATTTAAATATCTTTAAAAGATAATTGACTCTTTAAAGCGAATTTGAATTTATAACATACAAAAGTAAAATACATGACATTAGCACAAGACTAGGAGGGAAGAAACAACATTATAATTTCATAAGTTTCTTAAACATTAGGTGATACAATCACTTGAAAGACTGTTATAAGTCAGATACCATAAGCTGAATAGTATTCATCAAAATAAAACAAGGTGTTTTAAACAAAATAAAATAATAAAATGCTTAAATAATCAAAAAGATGTCAGAGAAATGCCAAAAAGGAAAATAAAAATAGTGGGCAGGGGGAGGGGATGGCACAATAGAAACCAAATAGCAACAAGACGGTAGATTTAAATCCAGTCACGTCCCACGCCTGTGATCCCAGCAGTTTGAGAGGCTGAGGCAGGAGAATCGCAAGTTCGAAGCCAGCCTCAGCAACTTAGTGAGGCCCTAAGCAACTCAGCAAGACTCTGTCTCAAAATAAAATATAACAAGGTCTGGGGATGTGGCTCAGGGATTGAGGGTCCCAGGTTCAGTCTCCCGTACCACAAAAACAAAACAAAACAAAAATGAGTCAGATCAACAATCACATCAAACACAAGTCATTGAACCTCCCCAGGTAAGAGGCAGAACTTGTCATATGGACTTTTTTTTTTTTTTAACTAGAAATAGGTGGTTCTTTTTAATCAGCTATTGATGCTATACTAAAATAAAGTGGCACCTAACTTAAACATTTACTAGTTCATTGAAGGATAATCTACAACACAATATGCTTAACCTAATTGTCAAAATAACACTTTTTTTTTTTTCAAGAAAGGAGGAATGAAAGTATGATCAAAATTATGGCCAACAATTTGGGTTAATTTAAACACTTGTAGATGATTTTGTACATATATTTGTAGGACAGTGTTGAAAAATCTCATATGGGCTTTACTTAAAAACCACATCTAGCTATATTCCACCACAAGAAACCCAGCTTAAAGATACAAGTTAGATAAGAGTCTGAATGTGGCAGGTGATACACCATACAAACATCCATTTTTAAAGGGCTGGATGGCTAAATTAATATCAGGAAAATTCCATAATCAAGAATTTCTTAGGGATGGTTATTTCGTAATAATAAAGGTGTCAATTCATCAAGAAGACATAAAATTCCAAATTTTTATACATCTAATATATCAAACAGAACAACAAATATATGAAGCAAACACTGATAGAACTGCAAGGAAAATCAACAGATACCCAATTATCATTTCAACACATACTCTCATCAATTGATTTTTTTAAAAAGATATAAAAATTAGTAGGTACTTCACAGAGTTGACCAAGACTACGAAGCATATTGACTTAATCATCATTAACAAGAGTAAAATACACATTCTTTACTAATGCTCACAAATATTTACTCGGGAAAAACAAACTCTGCTGCATAAAGCAAACTAGAAATAAAAGTGAGCATCCTCACACTGATAAAAGACAGCAACCTAAAAGCACAGCTCGCCTGGGCCCAACAGTGAGCTCCAGTGTCTTCCCCTGCAGGCCAGGACCAGCTGGGGCCTTCCGCTCACACCACTTCTGTTCAGCATTGTCCTGGAGTCCTGAGCAGAAAGCAAGGAAAAGAAATTGAAGACAGCCAGATCAGAAAGAAAGAACTGAGCCTGACGACATTTGCAGATGACGTGATAAAATACACAGAAAATGATACACAATTTTTACAATTAAGAAATGTACTAAAACTAATAAGTTGGTTTAGAATATTTTAAAAATGAAAAGAGTGACAGGGAACAGTGGCTCAACTGCACTGCATAGAAGAACAAAGATGTCTTGAAATACAAAATAAATACACAAATGTAATTGTATTTTTATGTACTAGCAACACATTGAAAATTAAAATTAAAAAATCTGTAATAACACCCAGAAATAGGGAGCACTTAGGAATAAGTCTTTCAAAAGATGTACAAGACTGGTAGGCTGAAATCTTTAGGACAGTGATGAGAAATTAAAGAAGTTTTCAACAAAAGAAGGTATATACCATTCCAATCAAAATGTCAGCAATATTTTGTAGAAATTGACAAGTGGTTCCTAATTCTCAAAGTGGGGAAGTTTACCCTGCCTGATTTCAAGACTTATTAGGAAGCTGCAGGAATCAAAACAGTGTGGTATTGACATAAAGATGGGCAAACAGACCAATGGAAGGGAAGAGAGTCCAGAAATAAGTGGACACATTCAAGGACAGATGATTTCTGACCACATAAGAAGGAATTTCAATAGAGAAAAGGTGGTTTGTGTTAACAGTTGGTGCTGAAAATTGCAGAGATGAGCGGAGAAAGAGGCATTAAAACAGTCACCTCAGACCATACAGAAAAATCAGGCTCAAAATAGAGCATACATGGAAATAGAAAACCTGAAATTAAGAGGGTTTCCAAAAGAAAACGGGGCATCTTTGACCCCTTGGACCAAGAGACTTTTTTAATACAATACCAAAATCATGGTCCATAAAAGAAAAACAATTAGTAAATCTGACTTATTGAAATTAAGAACTTGTAGTCTTCAAAATACATTGTTTAGACAAGCTTGGGACAAAATACTTCCAAACTATATAACTGATGAAGGTCTCACGTCTAAAATATTGTAATGAACAGTAAAACTTCTCAAAACTCAGTTAAGGGAAAACTGGCATCCAATTTTAAGTAATGGCAAAAGACTTGAACAAACACTTTACCAAAGACATACGGATGGTAAATGTGCACGTGAAAAGACTTTTGAGAGTGTTGGGCAGTTGTTAGGAAAGTGCAAATTAAAACCACAAGCAGGTGTTACTATGCACCTATTAGGAGCTACAACTGACCACACCAGCGTTACAGAGGATAGAGAGCACTCGAACCCAACTGCATCTGGGGGTGGGCGGTGCAGAGCCATGGAATTTCTCTTGAAAGTTAATCCTGCACTTCCCCTAGGGCCCAACGATTCTATTCCAGGATTTTACCCAGGAAAAAAAAAGGGGGGGCCTCTGACCACTCAAAGACTTAGATGTACATGTTGACAGCATCCTAATTTGTAGTTGCCTCAAACTGGAAGCGATCCAAATGTCCATCAACAGCGAATGGATAGGAATCTGTGGTTCCACGAATGCACTCAGCAATGAAAAGGAGCAAGCCCGGTAAACAGGACGCGCGGGAGGGTCTCTAATGCAGTATGCTGAGTGAAACAAGCCAGACACAAAAGGCTACGTGTTATGGGATTTCATTTATGTGACTTTCTGGAAGAAGTAAAACTGTAAGGACATGAATCAGACCTGCGGGCGGCGGGGCCCCTGCGGTGGGCAGGCCTGGGGAGGTGCACGCAGTCGTGGCAGGGCGGGCTGCCCAGGCAGGCCGTGGGCGCAGTGGTCCATCTCGGCACAGGACGTGACCTGAAGGGTGGAACAGCCCTGGGCGAGGCGTCCTCGGCCAGCCCGGCCTTCAGCCAGGGCTGGAAGGCGCTGCCGCCTGGCCTCCCCGCCCCGCCGAGACCCTTTCCTCACCTCCGCTCCTCCTGAGCCCCATGGCGCTTTTCCTCTTTGCTTGCCGTCTGTCCCATTTTTACCTCGTGACTTGCCCTCATAGAGAACCAAAAGGGCTTCTTTCAGCCTGTGACCTGTTGGCGGTTTGGCTCCTGAACGGCGGTGAGCGCGAGTCTCTCCAGGGCGAGCCCCGTTGCCACCCTGGCCTCCCCGGCCATCCGCTGCGATGCTGCGCCAGGCTGCGCTCTCCGCTCGGCCCCGGACGCTCTGCGCACTGCAGAGCAGGTTTCACCTGCGCCCAGCTCTTTTCCCTAGCGTTAGTGCCCTTTGTTCTGGGGAGTTCCATGCCTTTGTCCAGATTCCTGTCGCTGGGGAAGACGACCACGTGACCTCCTGCCTGCTGTCCATTGAGCAGTCCATTCCTAATTTGCTTCCCCACCTTGACAAGCGGAACAACCCGTGTGGATGGAGCTTGGAGCTCTTCTCTGCCTCATTTGAACCTGGTTGCCAGAAGCAGCCCTAAACCCATCCATCTTTCCTCCACTTAGCTCTCCAAAGCTAAGGCTCTTCCCAGGCTGACGCCCGATTCACATCCAGTGCACCCCTGCCAGTTCTCCACCAGCCCGAGAGGTCTACACCCAAGTCGCCTCTCACTCACTCCAGGACCTGGGGGACTTGGAGAAGGAGGGAGGGAGCGTCATCATTTTCCTCTGGAGACGCTCAAGCTTGATCTCAGCTGGACGGGAGAACGGGGAGGTAGGTGCAGATGAGGGCAGCCTGTGGGCCACTGGGCTTGGAAGCTGGAGGCAGGCTGCGGCGCACTGGGGCCTACACCACGGCTGCGCACTGGGAGGAGGCAGCGTGCGCCTGCTGCATGCAGCAGTGGCAGGGAGTCGTGATGTGCGTGTGGGGTGGAATGTTTTCCTGGGACTCTGGCATTTGGGTGGGGCTTGATCTTGAGGCTGAGGTGCTGGAGGGTATTTTTTTGAAGATGCTAGTATTCAAAACATGATCACGATCTCCTGCTTCCCAGCTATTAGTCAGGGAACAACCCAACAGCAGGACACCTCCACACCGCAGTGCACAGCCTCCCTGCACTTCCTGCCCTGCTCCACGCCCTCCAGGAACAGGGCCGGAATCTGCCTAGGGCCTCGACTGGGAAAACACACAGCCACCTCCCTGTTGCTGGGAACATGTTTACTTGAAGTCCCTTTACTCCTCACCAATGACGGTGTTTATTTCTTCCTTTTCTCTGCTTGGCAGGAGCAATCTCCTGCTTTCCACATCCTGATAGCCTGGTTTTGTCATGTTTGGGTTCAGCAGTGACACACCTGTGCCTGGGTCTCCCAACACTGCCCTGTAGCGTCCACGAGTTCAAACAACTTCACACACTCACAAGCACACCAACCTCGACCTGTGGCTCAAGAGCAGGGAGCTTATTCCTCTGTGTGGGGAAGCACTCAGAACCTGCACTTTTAATGATGAATGTATTATATAAACGCACATATTGACCAAAACCTAAAATATCGGCAAAATTATTTGAAAGTGTCTTGTACCATGCACTAAAGCACGAACATTGGAGTTTTGTTATTTGTTAATTAAGAGCAATGTTTAAACTGTATTGACATCTTTTTTTCTCTTTTGCTACTATTGAAATTGTAGAATGCAAGGTATGTAGGAGAATGCAGATAATTGGAGATGGTGCAAACTGTAAGAATCAGTGCCTATGAGATAGTTAGGGATCATAAAAGTCATTCTTTATTAAAACATCAGAGCATCTTCCCATCAAAAGAAGAATACCATCAAGTCAGCATATTCTGTCCTCTTACGTACGTGAGAAGTTCATCCTATGTGATGTTTGTGTCTTTGTGGGGGGTGGCCTGGCCTCCTGTCTACAGCTCTGTATGAATTCCCTAAACCTACAGTTCAAATGCCCTCAGGTCCTACACATGTGTGTCTAGGCCAGTGCAGCAGGAGCGGTACGCCTGCGACTCTGTGCTGTGCAACATCCCACCCCACAGACCCTCCTGGTCACCGTATGGAAACTCATGGCCGTGTCCATGGGAGGTGAGAAGCTGGCCTGTAGCAGGAAGCTCCAGCTTTCCATATGGAATCCACCACTTAACTTGGGGGCTCTTCATGACTGCTTAATTAGTAAACTCAGGGTCCCTGAAGGAGAACCCCACTCTAGCAATGAAGCTTCATCTGACTCCACCACCAGGGCCTCAGCGTCTCCACTGCCAGCTGCAGGCGAGGCTGCGTGAGGGCTAGTTTGTTAACTAGGCTGTCTTTTTTTTTTTAATTTATTTTTCTTATAAACAAATGGATACATGTTGTTTCTGTTTGTACATGGAGTAACAGCATACCATTTGCATATTCATACATTTACATAGGGTAATGCTGTTTGATTCATTCTGTTATTTTTTTCCTCCCCCTCACCCCTCCCACCCCTCTTTTCCCTATATACAGTCCCTCCTTCCTCCATTCTTGCCCCCAACACCCCATATGTGTCACCATCCGCTTATCAGCGAGATAATTCGTCCTTTGGTTTTTTTGAGATTGGCTTATCTCACTTAGCATGATATTCTCCAATTTCATCCATTTGCCTGCAAATGCCATAATTTTATTATTCTTTATAGCTGAGTAATATTCCATTGTATATATATACCACAGTTTCTTTATCCATACATCAGTTGAAGGACATCTAGGTTGGTTCCACAATCTGGCTATTGTGAATTAAGCAGCTATGAACATTGATGTGGCTGTATCTCTGTAGTATGCTGATTTTAAGTCCTTTGGGTATAGGCTAAGGAGTGGAATAGCTGGGTCAAATGGTGGGTCCATTCCAAGTTTTCTAAGGAATCTCCACACTGCTTTCCAGAGTGGCTGCACTAATTTGCATCCCCACCAGCAATGTACGAGTGTACCTTTTTCCCCACATCCTCCCCAACACCTATTGTTGCTTGTATTCTTGATAATCGCCATTCTAATTGGGGTGAGATGGAATCTTAGTGTAGTTTTGATTTGCATTTCTCTTATTACTAAAGATGTTGAACATTTTTTCATGTTTGTTGATTGCTTGTAGATCTTCTTCTGTGAAGCATCTGTTCATATCCTTAGCCCATTTGTTGATTGTGTTATTTGTATTCTTCGTGTAGAGTTTTTTGAGTTCTTTATATATCCTGGAAATTAGCGCTCTATCTGAAGTATGAGTGGCAAAGATATTCTCCCACTCTGTAGGCTCTCTCTTCGCATTGCTGATAGTTTCCTTTGCTGAGAGAAAGCTATTTACTTTGAATCTATCCTAGTTATTGATTCTTGCTTTTATTTCTTGTGCTATGGGAGTCCTGTTAAGGAAGTCTGATCGTAAGCCAACAAGTTGAAGATTTGGACCTACTTTTTCTTCTATAAGTTGCAGAGTCTCTGCTCTGATTTCAAGGTCCTTGATCCATTGTGAGTTGATTTTTGTGCAGGCGAGAGATAGGGATTTAGTTTCATTCTCTTGCATATGGATTTCCAGTCTTCCCAGCACCATTTGTTGAAGAGGCTATCTTTTCTCCATTGCATATTTTTGGCACCTTTGTCTAGTATTAGAAAATTGTATTTATTTGGGTTTGTGTTCGTGCCCTCTATTCTGTACCATTGATCTACCTGTCTATTTTGGTGCCAATACCATGCTGTTTTTGTTACTTTTGTTTTGTAGTATAGTTGAAGTTCTGGTATTGCGATACCCCTGCTTCATTCTTCCTGCTAAGGATTGCTTTAGCTATTCTGAGTTTCTTATTCTTCCAGATGAATTTCATGATTGTTTGCTCTATTTCTGTAAGGTACATCATTGGGATTTTAATTGGAATTGCATTGAATCTGTATAGCACTTTTGTTAGTATGGCCATTTTGACAATATTAATTCTGCCTATCCAAGAACATGGGAGATCTTTCCATCTTCTAAGGTCTTCCTCAATTTCTTTCTTCAATGTTTTGTAGTTTTCATTGTAGAGATCTTTTACCTCTTTGGTTAGATTGATTCCCAACTATTTTTTTTTTTTGAGGTTATTGCAAATGGAGTTGTTTTCCTCATTTCCCTTTCAGATGTTTTGTCACTTGTGTATAAAAATGCTTTAATTATGCGTGTTGATTTTATAGCCTGCTATTTTGCTGAATTCATTGATGAGGTCTAGAAGTTTCTGGAGGACATAGAATCATGTCATCAGCAAATAGTGACAGCTTAAGTTCCTCTTTTCCCATTCGTATCCCTTTAATTTCTTTAGTCTGCCTAATTGCTCCGGCTAGAGTTTCGAGGACGATGTTGAATAGAAGTGGTGAAAGAGGACATCCCTGTCTTGTTCCCGTTTTTAAAGGGAATGGTTTCAGTTTTTCTCCATTGAGAATGATGTTGGCCATGGGCTTAGTATAAATAGCCTATACAATGTTCAGGTATGTTCCTACTATTCCTATTTTTTCTAGTGTTTTGAGCATGAAGGGGTGTTGTATTTTGTCGAATGCTTTTTCTGGGTCAATTGATATAACCATATGATTCTTATCCTTAAGTCTATTGACATGATGGATTACATTTATTGATTTACGGATGTTAAACCATCCTTGCATTCCAGGGATGAACCCCACTTGATCATGGTGCACGATTTTCTTAATATGTTTTTGGATACGGTTTGCCAATATTTTGTTAAGGATCTTTGCATCTATATTCATCAAGGATATTGGTCTAAAATTTTCTTTCCTTGATGTGTCTTTTTCTGGTTTGGGTATGAGGGTGAAATTAGCTTCATAGAATGAGTTTGGTAAGGTACCCTCCTTTTCTATTTCCTGGAATACTTTGAGAAGTATTGGAATGAGTTCTTCTTTGAAGGTCTTGTAGAACTCGGCTGAGAATCTGTCTGGTCCTGGGCTTTTCTTGGATGGTAGGTTTTTAATGACTTCTTCTATTTCATTGCTTGATATTGCTATATTTAAATTGTGTATGTCCTCCTGGTTCAGTTTGGGAGGAGCCTATGTCTCTAGAAATTTGTCAATGTCTTTGGTAGTTTCTATTTTGTTGGAATACAGATTTTCAAAGTAGCTTCTCATTATGTTATGTATCTCAGTGGTGTCTATTGTGATATTTCCTTTTTCATCATGAATTTTAGTAATTTGAGTTTTCTCTCTCTTTCTCTTTGTTAGTGTGGCTAAGGGCTTGTCTATTTTGTTTCCTTTTTCAAAGAACCAGCTTTTTGTTTTGTCAATTTTTTGAATTGTTTCTTTTGTTTCAATTTAATTGATTACAGCTCTGATTTTAATTATTTCCTGTCTTCTAGTACTTTTGCTGTTATTCTGTTCCTCTTTTTCTAGGGCTTTGAGCTATAATGTTAGGTCATTTAGTTGTTGACTTTTCATTCTTTTCTGGAATGCGCTCCATGCAATGAATTTTTCTCTTAGTACCACTTTCATAATGTCCCAGAGATTTTGATATGTTGTATCGTTGTTCTCATTGACCTCTAAGAATTTTTTTATCTCCTCCCTGATGTTTTCTGTTATCCATGTTTCATTCAATAGCATATTATTTAGTTTCTAGGTGTTGGAGTAATTTCTGTTTTCTATTTTGTCCTTGATTTCTGCTCTCAGTCCATTATGATCTGACAGAACACAGGCAACTAGGCTGTCTTTTGTGCCGTATCACCAAGCCTGCTACTGTCTGCTCTGCTCTTCTCCTTGGCCTTCCTGCACAGCACATCCCGGCGCAGGACTCCTTAACTCACCTGAGCACCCTGCTGCAGGTTCTCCTACACACAGCTCATCCCCCAGATCCACCTGCGCTGACCCGACTGGGGCACCCTCAGTAAATGGGCACGGGGTGGGCAGCAGGCCCAGCTGCTCTGCTGCCTACAGGAGTCACACTGCACCTGCTTGAGACCCTCTGTCATCACTGGCTTATGAGGCGGAGAGCAGGACCCTCCGAGTAAACAAGTTTCATGTGAGTCCAGGAGGCTGGAAGGACTTCTGGGATTGGTTCTTCCAATATCTTAGAAAATGGTTTCACCTTCTCCATGTTTTAGAATTGAAAACAAAACAAGATCCCAACTGAGGACGACAAGGAGAGAATGTGACTCTTACCCCAGACTTTATGCTGCGGGCACAGCACCATCACAAAACCCTTCCTGAGCTCCAGGGCCACATGTGCTCTGAAGCGCTGGGCCAAGGCTGAGGGCAGCACCCTCACAAACTGGGAGGCTGGTCTCCATCAAACCAACCTCCAGTCCTGCTCGCCGCCTCGCTTTTCCCAGACGCAGGAGGACCGCTGCCGAGACCCACCGCGATAGGACACGCAGAGCCGACTGCTCCTCTGACCTGCGTCGCCTGGCGAGCACCTCCATGGGCACAGGCACCTGGGGTTCAGTGTTGGGCGTCCCTGGCTGCGGGGTGTTGCCAGCCGGAAGGTGTCTCCTGCGGCTTCTCTGTAGTGAAACAGAGGAAGTGTGTCTGTGGCCCTTGACCCACAGCTGCGGCTTCACTCATTTCCTCCGTGTGATCGCGCTGCTTTTGCCTATTTTCATACTGGCCCAGGTCGAGCGGCAGCCACAGCCTGCTGGCCTCAGTGTCCAAAGCCCCAGCCCTCACAGTCATCCCGCACGAACCCTCCGCTTCCTCCCGGGGCTTGGGGAACACGGACCCCACATTTCAGCAGCTCACTGAAGCAGATGGAGTTCCCTCCCAGCACCAGAGAGCAGCTGCACCAGCGCACGTTGCCAGCAGCGAGAAAGAACCCAAGTTGTGGCCTTTCACTCTGTGTCTGGGAGGGGGCACCAGCTCAGCAACTCAGAAGGCCAGTACTGCAATAGTGACCAAGAGTCGGACAGTCCTCTCTGCACGCTCTTTACCCGGATGTCAGGAGACTGAGGTGGGTAGCAGCCACAGCCGGCCTGCAGGTGCCTCTGGGTGCCTTCCAGCTCTGAGGCCGGGGGCTGACCTGTCCCGTTCTGCCCTGAGGAGACCCAGCGACCACAGACTCACAGCCTAAGAAGACAAGTGCCTTTGTCTGCACTTCCAAGAGCCTCACGGCAGACCCAGAACACCAGAGAGCTGGAGCCAGCTGCCACTCATCTGGTTCAAAGGTTTATTATAGCATTGCTCTAGACATCGCAGGGCCCTGAGTTGAAAACTCCTGGCCAACGGCTGGTGGGCTGAGTGACAGCCAGACCCACTGTGGCTGCATTTTTTTTCCTATAACTTTCTTATTAACTCACTTAGGGAAGCTGTGTGATTAAAGAGTGAACTTGATTTCTTTGAAGATGTAATTCATTGCCAATTTTGATTAAATTGAGAATAAATACTAAATTAAGACTGGATTTAGAGTTGAAAGTTCCAAATAAATTAATCCTGGGGCAAATCAGGAAACCTTTTAATAGTCAGAGATGGTAGTTTTTATCTAAAGTTGTGCCCACAGTGACATCAGATCTGTTGAGGCCAATACAGTTGACCTCTGCCCTGGGTCAGGTGAACAACAGTCGATAGAAAGGAATTATGCAGAATCCTTAATGCGACTTGATTCCTTCACACAACACTCCACATTTTTAAGCTGTTAATAATGTTCCAAAAATAAACTTTCCATCAGTTCAAGCTAACACCTTTGTCTGAGAAAAACATAATAAACGTGTTGCCTACAAGCAGTTAAAAAATCAAAACTACAGCAAAGCCCAGGAAGCGTCTCTACAGGGAGTCCTCGCAAATGGTCACAGAAGTCCCCATGCAGATCCACTCTGTCTGCCGTGACATGATGCCAAGGAAACAGGCACAATAAGTATGGAGTATGTAGATACAAAATGGCAATGATGTCAGGCTGCGGATTTATAAGTTCCTCTGTTCCCCACTTTGCATGTGGACAAGGCAAAAGCCTTTAAACAATTCTGTCTCCTCATGGGATCACGGGACATCGCAACAGCAAACGTTCTCATGTGCGTTGGTGGAAAAAAATCTCCTCTAAGAAAGCAACCACAGTTTGTGTCATCCATGACACGTTAGGATTTGAGGACTGAGGTTTTAAGAGAAAAGTCGATATCCGAGGTACCATCTGGCAGATTCCCTGCTGCAGTCGCCCGGAATCCTGTGAGCCTTAGTTACATTCTGGAGCTCCACATATCGACAGCCTTCTCCAGGCCTCCCTTGCCTCTGAGCGTGGACCCAGAGATGTGGCACGGGGTGACAGGGGGTCTCTGCCCCGGGGCTTTTCTTCGACCTGTGACACCTCCTCTCCTCACCAACACCACCTTCCCCCGCTCCACCCAGGTGCATGCACCTTCATTAGACGTGCCTGGGAATGTGGAGCCATCTCTGGCTGCCCTTCTGCCTTGAATGTAACCCCCCGAGGGCATGCTGTCCTCCAGATGCCTCCTTTTGTGAGGGTGCCCCTTGCAGTCTCCACAGGAAGGGTTGAAAGAAACGCTGGCCACAGAGCCTCCCTGGCCTCACGAACATCTATTGAAACTGATGGATCTAATGCCTTGCATCTGCCAAGCTGTCACTCAAGCCAGGGGGGATTTGGACGGAGACAAGGCGAGCATTGTAACAATGACTTTGTGATCTAGTTTATTGAGCGTGCCTTGAACTCCTAGGTACGGTCAGGGCAGAAAACCTTGTTTCCTGCAAAAACAACTTCACATAAATGGGAAAATGCACTCTATGAGGAGCCAGTGAATATTTTCCCTTGATTTGTGCCTCAAACATAAGAGTAGGGGGAAAAATCCCAGCTGTCTACTGCATTGTGTGAACATATACATGCATTTAAATTACTTATATCATTACTTACAGATGTAATTGTGAAATATGTTCTTTTTGCATTCAAAATTAGGACTGAACAGATGGTGAACGCTCAGTTTAAAGCAATATGTCCATTAAAATAACCCGTACTGTTGGTGTTTAGTGCAACAATAGCAGTGAGTTCATTACAGCGGGGCTCTGCAGCAAGGGCTGCTGGCTGGGGCAGAAGGCACTCAGGAAATGCCCGCCCACCCAGCAATGCACATTCCCAAAGCAGGCCACTTCCTTGCCACCCCCTGGCCACCAGAGGTGGGCTTCAGACTTGAGCTCCAGTTGCTGTGCTTAGTATTTTGCTTCTGAGTAGGAAAGTCAATAAACAGCTGACATTTACCAATGCTCTGCTTCTGGGTTGTTTTTTCTCCACTCTCCAGATGTGCTGAAATGTGTGGTTCCAGATGCAACACCTCCGACAGGATAGCACTGCTCCCATCAGGAGGGATCGTCTGCCTAATGAGCCTGGGTCGTGTGCACGGGCTGACGGCACATCAGATAGCTGCTCTCTCCTTGGGGCTCAGCACAGACCACCAGGAAGGTGGGGAACCTCCGGACGTAGCTGTGACTGACGGATCCCAGACACGGGGGTTTCTCTCTACTACCTCTGGTCTTCTCATGCAGGATTTCTGATGTATATTTTTTTTCCAAAGGAAGAACAAATACCTACGCCCTGCCCTCTGCCCACCATTTCCAGTTTGACAATGGTGCCAACATCCAATATCCTAAAAACATCCATATATAAGATGAACAGAATTGGATGTTTTCTGTGTGGGAGCCAGGGCCTTCTACACCATCTTGGGTGGATCCATTGGATACACCAGTTCAGTTTTTCCATCCCTGGGAAGGGCCTATGTTCTTCCCCGGCAGGTGACGACCACAGGAGCATCCTTTGCGAGCCTGAGCTGCACATAACTGCTCGTTGGAAGGTCGTCCTCTGACAGGAGTCCTGAGTGCCGCAGCGGGCTGTCTGCTCAGCAGAGGCTTGCCAGTGCTCGGCTGGGGGACTAGACACTCATGAAATTCTGGAGGGTGGCATCCAGGTCCTCTCCTGAGCCTGCCAAGGCTTCCTGACACATTGTGGGTGCCTGGGAAGTGTTCGGTGAGTTCAGTGATAAGTACATCTGGCACAGACGTAGCATCGAGTGCCAGAGGCAGGAGGAAGCAGAGGCTGGTAACACTGGCCAGGATAAAGGAACGAAGGGAACTCACCTGGCAGGTGAAAGGAGAGGAAGCAGTGAGACCGGATCCAGAGCTGGGGAAAAGGTAGAGCAGGAAGCTGCACGGCTGAGGGCAGAATGGAAGGTTCCACTCGTCAAGATGGGATTTTCATCAAAGTCCAGAAAGGAGCAGAGCAAAGAATAGGAACAAATAAAAAAAAAAAAATGATTGATGGTAGATGTTATGGGCCAAATCATGTCTCCCAAAAGGTGACTGTATCTGGAGATGGGTGTTTTAAAAGAAGTAATTCAGGTCACTAGGGTAGACCTTAATCCAACAAAACTGGAGTCCTTGTAAGAAGAGGCAGCTAGGGCACAGACACCTGGAGGGACAGCACAGTAGAGGCCCAGCGAGGGGCAGCCATCCACCAGCCTGGTGACACCCGGGCCTTGGACCCCTGCCTGTAGAATTGTGAGGCAGGATGTGTCTCCCAGTCCATAGCACTTTGGCACCACAGCCCTGTGGCACTGCAACCCTGTGGCACCTCCCAGACTATGGAGCAGAGAGAAACTAACAGACATACCCAGGAGGGACCCGTGAGGACCAGAGATGTCAGGTCGCCTGGCCAGACAGGGAAGGGAAAGGCTGCAGACCTTGTCAGATTGCAATATGAGGGACACGTGGTAATAAGAAGGCAGAGTGGAGTGGGCAAATCCAGGGACAAGGCAACTTCCCACAGAAGAAAGGAAACAGGTGACAGCGTCTGCAGAATGTCCCGATCTTCACCTGTGACTGGGGACATCTCCTAAACTCTGTTGATTTTACAGACAGGTGCTTCAGGTGGAGAGAAGTACACACGCGCACACACACACACGCGCACACACACACACACGCACACAAACACACGCACACACACACACACACACACACACACACACACACGCTCGCTTTTATATGACTAAAAATAACCCATGCTTATTGTTTGAAAACCATACAAAATTGTGAAGAATAAAATTAAAATACTACCTGCAGTTTCATATACTCACATAATTACTTATAGGATTTTGGTGCATTTTCTTCCAGTTCTTCCTTATACACTAATTTTTGGTTTCCTTCAAGAAATTAGATTCATACTATACACATGCGGTCATTTCTAGTCTACTTTTAAGACTGTATTTTGAGCATTGGCTATAACACTATTAAACATTATTTGAAAGTCTCCTAATGTGCAATATTCCATCTAATGCATATATTCATTAAATTGCTCAGCAAGTATTTTTAAAGCATTCATTGTGTGCCTGGCCCTACAGCTCCAGCAGGAAGTCAGAGAGGGTGCAGAGCGTAGGGAGGGAGAAGAAGATGCGGGATTATAAACCTAGGTACACGTGTTCACAACCCGTACATGCACTCCTCTATTGCTGGCTAGTTGTTTACCAGGCAACCTTGACCTTGTAACCACATCCGGGCCCTAAATAGCAGAGGTCACAGCCTGAGCCTTGCTAAAATGCAGACCCAGGTGACTGCCCTGCAGGGTGTGTGGCAGGGTCCTTGAGGACGGATCTGCCATGATCCGGGGTCTCTCCTGCGGCATTCCTGGGAATTGACAGGCAGGGCTGGGAAGGCTGGATCCTGCTAACTGCCTGGCCTCTTGCGCTTGCCTTGACCCTGCAGAGAATGGCTGTGGGTAAAGAGGAAGCTGTCTTCAGATGGGATGTCAGGGGACAGGACAGGAGCAGCCCAGGCAGGTACTGAAAGCACAGAGCTGCCTCCTGAGAAAGATGTCACTGCGCCTCAGGGTCAGAGCTGGAAGTGGGTGGGAGATGGCACGCGTGGCCTGAAAGCAGCATGGCGGCCACTGCATCGGCGGGCCGGGCCCCTCAAGTGGCTTGCAGCAGAGGAGAAAGCCAAGCCTTGTGTCTCCATGGTAACTGTAATTGTGGCTTTTCTTTGGTTTCGTGAAGGTTTTCTACGTCTTTAAGAAGGAATCGCCGCCAGCAGGTGCTTGGCCGGGGCCTGGAGGTGGTGTACTGGCAGATAGGGACAAATGTCACCCTGACGCCGCTGACGAGCCCCATTGAGGAGAATCGAGAATGGGATTCCTGGATCCGCAGGTAGCACCGCGCGGGCTGCAGCACCTCGTGAGAGCACAGCTTGGCTTTCTGTCCACCACCGAGTCCCAGCCCCGTCTGCACCCAGGAGTTTGCACGTCTTCTCTGCCAACGTGAGGCTCTTTAAATGGCATTTCGTTTTAATTTCCAGTTTTGTACACTAAAAGGATGGATTTTTCACATACTAGTGAATTTCCCTTTTCTTCCTCAATAAAATATCTTCCTATATTCCACTTAAAAACAAATCGGGAGTGTTTTTCCTGTGGATTGGTTTCTACGTACTGAGAACGTAACAGCTTCCTTCCATGTTTGTTGCAGATATCATCTTCATTTATCGCCCACCATTCAGTTTTCTTTACGATTTTTGACATACAAAATATTTTAACTTCTTTGCAGTTGAATTTATCATTCTTTTTTGTCCTTGGAACCACTTAGTTAATACATTTTCTTACATTTTTATGGTTTTCTACTTTACTTTAATCTTTAAATTTACCAGGATTTTTGGAATATGGTTTATGAGGAAGAGAGAAGGTAACATTGCTTGTTTCCCCTGCATAACTGATTTTTTCCAGCATTCTCTGTTAGATAACATCTCTTTTCCTTAACAATGTATCCTTTATCATATTTTCAATCTTCATTTAAACTTCCCAACTTTCAGGGCTTCTTTATCTGTTTATCAAAAAATACTTCTACTGTGATGCTAATTCTTTGCTTATGGGAATTCTCAAATAATAGGATTATCTGCTAATTTTTTCTCTAACTGTACTTCTGAATTGTTTTTGTTAAGTTCCAGAAATAATCCTGCTCATATCTTCTACATTATGTACTCTTTCATTTACTCTCAGACTCCTTGACAAGTAGGTTTTATCATTTCCCCTTCATAGGTGGGGAAATCAAAAGTCATGGAAAGAAAGCAGCATGGCAGAGTTGCTCGTAAATTTAGGCAGACCAGTATCTCCGCCCAGCTGTCCAGCCGCATGTCTCCAGCTCACCAAACCTCACAGAGATGTTCCAGGGTCTTGATCATTGTATTTGGATAGAGATCCTAAAATCATTCCTCTGAAAGTATTTTTGTTGTTCAGATTGAAAAATTCTTGATCAAGAGAGACAGGGAGAGCGGAGGAGCAAAGGAGAGAGAGAAAGGCCCTCCACGCTTCCCTGCCTCTCCTTGCATGGCCTGTTTGCCACCCAGCTCCAGAGCCATCAGGTGACGCCCAGTCCTCTGGCCTGTGCCCAGGACTGTGGCTGCCACCACTTCAGCTCCACCCTTCCTCGCCTCTGCTCCACTTGAACACAGGCTTGAACGCCTCCATGGCGCAGAGGTGTGGATATCACGAACCCAAACAGTCCCTGTGGGCCGGTAGGAAGGGGCTGACTGTCCATCCGTGATGGAAGAGCAGAGCTCAGTGATTCCAAGTGAACTGCCAACAGCACAAAAGCAGCTGAAATTGTGAGCTCGCTTGGTCTTGCGGAATTTAAATCCAGGCGTCTAATTCTCAATATTGTCTTCTGGTAGGAAAAAAAAAAAATGATACTTCGATGACTTCCTAGTTTTACAATTTGAGTCATTTATGATTTTTAAAGAAAAACATGGTTTTGATCTGATTGAAAGAAAATGTTGGAATCGCGGTAAAAACTGAATTCCCTCGCTGTAAGCTAGGTAATGCTGTTATCAGGACAAACCGATGAAACACCAAGTGAAATCTTTATCAGAAAGACACGTTCTGGCACAGGAAGTCAATGGCCAATAGTGTAATTTGTCTTATCGGTATTCCTTTCAAGATTTCTAGCACTGTGCAACTTCAAAAATATGAAAAGAAAAGTGCACCAATGTAGATTTCCCCCTATGAGATTTTGTTCTTGAAACTGTAGCGGAAGTGCGCCTGGCTGGAGAATCGCGTGCTCGCCTCTCGCTTCGTGGACGTGCTGTCTTCTTTCACTCTGTGAGCTGAAGCAACTGCAGCCCCAGGCCATCCCTCTGCCAAACACCGGCCTCTCATCTGCCTAAAGGGTTGTTTTGTCCTTTGAAGGAGCAGCTATTTTATTCCCAAGTAACTAACACATTGACCACATATCTAACAAAAATAACTGGCACATTTGGTCTCAAACCTTGAAATGCTTTCAATTAAAAACCATTTCCAGAGAGAAAAGACCATTGCCAATGCCAAGACATTCATAGTAATCATGTTGCTTTTGATACGTGACAGATATTAGGTGTGGTGGCAAGTTGCGAGATGATTTTCATCTTTCCTGTAGAACCTAGATTCCCATGAGGTCTATGAAAGCACTGGATGTTTGGGCAGATGGTAGCAACCTCCATCTCCAGAAGACTTTTCCCGTTGACCTTGAAAATCAGTATCGGCCCTGTCCTCCCATCTGTGAAGGACTTGTGACGATTCTGGGGAGCTGAGCCTTCATCCCACCACAGGGCCCAGAACACATCCCCACACCCTGGGGACCCCAGCTGTCCCATGGTTCAGGATCAAGGGTTCAGTTTCATCCTCAAAGGAGAGAACTTCCGCAAGTTCCCCCACTTGTCTGCTGGAACATATAAATGTGATTTATATGGACTAAAACAATCCACTCCTTTTTTTCAAGGGACTTAGAAGGTCTGACCAGTCATCTTTCATGTGAATGCTCAGATTTTTAAGTGAACACGTGGAGGAAACTGGCCTGTTGCACACCCCGAGGAGAATGAAGATTTCCACAGCTCGGAATGCATGTCCCTGTGTCACTGCGTCACTGCTCACTGCCAGCCCCCCGGAGACTGGACGAGAGGACCAGCGATGGCCCGGGAGCAGCCCTCTGTATCATGAATGCACACCCCTCGGCTGCTGGTCTGGCCCTGAGGAGCACAGATGAGGACCTGATGCCTCCCTGACCAAGGCCCCGGCTCCCCCCATACTCAGCAGGGAGCTCGCTGCTGGCGATGGTCTGCTCAGTGCTGCAGCTCATCCCTGCCCCGGCATGCTGCTCCTGCCTCCTCCAGGATGTGCACCCTCCTGCCACAGGGCCTTTGTGCCTGCTCCTGGCTCTCGCGGAACTGCATGTGGCCGTCCTGTGGCCGGTCCTTCTCACCACATCTCCCTGTCATGGATGGCCTGCTGCCGCCGCCTGACCTAATAGGTGCTCTCTCCAGCTACTGGCCTTATTCGCATTCCATGGCTTCCATCTCTGCTTGGTTATCTGTCGGTTTTGTCTTCTCCTCCCACTGGAGGTAGACTCAGAGAGTCTCTTCTTGCGTGCTTAGTTTTCTATTCCAACCAACTAGAAGGTAGGTGGCACATGGCAGGCTCTTGATATAAGCCATGGGGAGCCTGGGTCACTCTCTGACTCTCCGGTGGACCTCAGGCCCTGCGTGTCCCTCTGGCTCACCTGCCCTGTTACTCTGTCTATGGCTGTCGGGCCCCAGACAGCACCTGAATTCGTGGTCCTCGGAACAGAGCAGCAGCAGGTGCTGTGAAGTGGGTCAGCGACAGGCGCGGTGCGCCCAGGAGTGCCGGCGCTGGCTTTGTGCACGTCCTTCGTACTTGCAGCGTGGGACACCTGCACAGCACAACCCCGTGGGAAGGCAGCCTGAGCACACTTCAGGTTTTCCCCAGGTTGCTGGAAGTTCTGCGTACCCGGGAACACCCCCAGAACTACCCCGGCGGCTCTGTGGCCAGCTGCCCCCGGAGCTGCTGGGCTGCAGCTCCAGGACTTCAGGGTCTGACCACGGCCTCTATCTGCTCTGATCGGAGACCCCGGCCTGGCCTCCTCAGGCTTCTTCGTTGCCACCAGGCTCCTGGGTCTGTGGTGACACCGTGTTTGGTGCAGCAGCTTCACTGGCAACTGTCCTCCCACCTCCCAGTTCTGCTTCTTTTCCGCATGTGCCCTGGTGGCCTCTTCTCTAAGGAAGTCCAGCCCATCATCCCGAACCTTCTGGCACCGCGCCTGCCCGCCTTCCAAAGCCACGCTCCACCTCCGCCTCTCCCCGCCCTCAGCACCACCACCCTCCTCTGTGTCGGTGCCCCCACGCCCTCTGTCCCTCTGGAATGCTGCTCCGTCCCAACCGTCCCCCCAGAGGCCGTGTCCCTGGAGCTGTTCCTCCCAACAAGTACTCATTGTCATTTCTTCCTGAAAATAATACCATTCGCTGTTTTACTTTTTCTAAATGCAAATAATGCACACTTACTGTCACAGATTTGGAACACAATGAAAGACAAGGAAGGCAAAACATCACCTGTAATCCTGCGCCTTTGAGGTGACTGGCGATCGTCAGTTCTGTGTGTACTTTTCTTTCATATGCACACTTTTTAAAAGCAAATTTAGATTCATACATTTGTATTCTGTTGTTTTTACTTAATTTGAAATCACAAACTCATTTCTGTGTCAAAACATTATTCTTAATGGCTTCTTGGTGTCCTGTTTTATTTACGTGCCAAGATTTGCTTGGCCATGTCCCCACTGTTGCGTGAGCTGGGCTTCAGATTTCCCTGCTCTGTGTGACGGTGAGCTGTTCCCTGGACCACTCGCCACCGTGCACACCGGTCTTGCTTCCTGGGGCCAATGCCACAGGACCCCTGCTCTAATGGAGGCACATTGTCTTCAGCATCTTGCAGTATCTTGCTGAATTGTTTCAAAAGATGATTGAAACTGTGAAGAGCAGGGTGAGGGGATTCATTTCACCACATCCTTGCAAAACAGAGCCAATTGACAATGTGGGCTTTGGGGCACTTAATTTGAGGCCAAATATGCTCTTGTATTTTTTGTTGCCCTTGGTCCTTCCTCCTTCCCTAAAACAACACACCTCCCTCTGCCTTCTCAACTTTCTTTTAAACTGGTTCTCTTCCTCTTATTTGCTTTTTAAAAACACCACCTCTTCATGCATTGATGGTATTAATAGCTTTCCAGCTTAATTGTTAGGAATATCTTCTCCAGTCTGTCATTTGTTTCTCCATTTCTGATTTATGGGACTGATTTTTCAGTTTGTATAGCATCAGACCTGTCAGTCTTTCTCTTCATTCTGCTGCCTTCTCCTCCTTCCAGTTTCCTACGCCCTCCCCTTCATCTTCGCTCCCTGCAAGGGGCCAACACTGTCCCACTGAGGCCACTGTGGCCCCAACTGCCCAGAGCAAGGGGCCTTGCCAGCCACTGCTCTTACCCTTGTGGTGAAGGCCGCCCAGCCTTGGTCCCTTCTACCGCCTACAGCTCAGCCGTGTTCTTCTGCCCCCTCTGTCCAGGCCTCTCGTGCCTTGCCCCAGCCCTCCTCCTGGACACCTGCCCCCAGCACACGCCGCGGCCTCCAGTCCCCGACTCAGCTCCTCACCGTGCATCTCCCAGCGGTGCTCCCGGGCCACTTCATCTCATCATGCCCCATTCCCCTCCAGTACCCTCCCCATGCTGCAAGGCTCTGCCCTTCCCCGTCACCTAGTCCACAAGCTCTAGAGACCCCTGGACACGGCGGCTTCCCTCGCTCCCGCTGCAAGTCCGTGGGCAGCTCCTGAGAGCCTTCCTTCTTCCCCACCAGACCCTTGCTCCCAACCTGCCCGCAGCCTGACCTCAGGCCTTAAAGATGCACTGCTGAGCCTCAAGGCTACGGGATGGTCTTCGGTATTAGATACTAAACTAGCCAGCCGCTAACCTTATACAAGCAGATTGGTTTAGCCATTTACAGCTCAGGGTGGTTAGCGAGCAGACACCCTCTCTGAGCCTGGATGACATCGTCCGCACAGCAGAGGTGAACATTACCTCACGTGGTCCTTCTGCAGATTAAATAAACGCTCAGAGTGGTTCCCGACGCAGTGGCAATGTTCCACAGAGGTCAGCTGTCACCACTCGTCACACTGATCCTGGCCACACATCCACAGGCAGCCACAGTCCTCTTGATCATGACTGCCCCAAATGGGCCAGTGCTTTACTAAAGAGTCAAGTCCACCTTGCATATGATTCTAGGCTTCCCATGAGGTGGCCCGCCACAGCTCCAGTACATATCTCACCGGCTCCACCAGGTTTCAGCCCTGCTGAGTGTAACAGTCACCATTGCTTAGTAATGCCACATAACAACCACTCCCAGGTTGATGGGTTTGCAGGTGACTCTGGCTCCACTGGGCTAGAGGCTAGGTTGGTAATTGGACTCTAAGCTGCAGGTGGGCTTTGATGTGCTCCACCTGTGCCTGTTCTGCAGCCCAGGCTGAGGGAGGGGTCACTGTTTGCCACCTGTACTTCCCTGACTGAAAAGCTAAGCCAAGAGAGGAAGCACCTCAAAGGCCCCCACTCACTCCACATCTGCTAAAATTCCCTGGTCGTGGCAAGTCACGTGGCCAAACCCAGCACCAGTGGAGCAGGGATCTACCAGCTTCCACTGCAGGGGAGAGGACATTTGCCAATCAACAACCCTCGCCAGGACACTGAATGCCACCTCCCAGCATGCTCCTGGGCCTTCCTGGGCAGGCTCCTGCCCTGGCTGGACATGTCCCAGGCCACACTCCTGCACAGGCCTCCCTTCCCGCCCCTGCCTTCCTCCTGACCAAGGGCACTCCCCTGGGAAGGCTCAGCTGCCATGCCAATACGCCTTCTCTCCCCAGAGAGAGCGACTGGCTCCCAGCTCCACCCCGACTGAGCAGGGCAGTTCGCTTGCTCCATTTTCCATGACCCTCTGCACCTAGTAGTGAGGAGCCTCGGTTGTTGCTGAGTGGTTAAATACCCAAAGTCGCTCTCGTCAGTCTGCATAATTCAGCAAGGGTAAGGCCGGCTCTTCTCAAATGATTAATTCAAAAATTCTGAAAATAAAACCCCTGTGAGCCTTTCAAACTAGATATCCATTGGACGGAGAACTCTTGGATGACGTCTGATCACAGCACGGCTCCCTCAGAGGGAAGGGCGTGGGCCAGGCCGCCGTGCCTACAGAGCAGTTTCATGATCAACGAGTTCACGCCTGGAGACGGAAGGCAAGTGGGCGCCACCCCCGGGAGCCACCAGCTCCTCCTCCAGCCTGGCACCCTGGCAGTCCGGGAGAGGCACCATTTTCTGCTTCTCCCGCGTTGGTGGGCGTGGCCCGTTTCTCCTGAGACAGCCTGTGGGGCTGCCCAGATCCAGGAAGCAGAGACTGACCCACTGAGGGACCCTGCCTCACAGGAGCTCTTCCTGGTTCAGACTCAAAGCTGAAACGTCCTCCAGTGGAAATATGTCAAAGCCAAAATAAATAAAAAAGAAAAAGTGGAAAAGAGTCAAACAGGCAATTATTTGTAATAGAAAAAACTATTGATTTTCCTTTTTTGATACATAGTCTAAATTATCCCTCAAGAAAAGTAGTAATGCATCTTTAAACAGATTTATTGGTTCTAGGAGGGAAAAAATGTATTATTTAACTTCAGTGCTATTGGATTTTCTTTTACATTAGGTATAGATATAGGGCAGATGAACAGAAATGGGACGGGGACATTCCCCCAAGGATCACAGTTTTGGGGATCCCAAGGCAAGATACTTGGTATTTCTCTCAAAGCCATAGAGTGTGTAAATAAAGGATCATTTTTCTGGGTACATTACATTTACAACAGTACATTTTCCACAAGATTTAAAGTTCCCATGACAGGAAAGAACACAGCCTACTGCCCCTACCCCCAGATTACCCCCAAGCCCAAATTCTTCCTCAGAGGGTGTTCACGCTCAGAATCCTGCGACCTCCGACCTTGGAGCTAGGGCCCCACCCTGAGCTGGGTTCTCCGCAGGGATCGCCAGCACTGCCTGCCTCCCACACCCCAGCTTCTGAGGCCAGAGTCTCTGAGCCTCACAAGGGGAGGCTCATGGTCTGCAGTGCCATGGAGCAGAGGCCAAGGGAAGGAGCCCCTTCCAGTCTCCAGCACTTCATCCTGGGCCTCTCGAAGACAGGACCCGGGCTCCAAGGGACACAGTGCCTTCAGGTCCAGGACTGAGGACCTGGTCCCAAATCCCTTTCTCTGCCTGTCCGTAGCCTTGAGAATCAGCTGGCCAGGTGTCTAATTGCCACCCAGAAGCCATCTCAGGACCTGGTGGAGTGCACATGGAGAAACCCCTCACAATGAGTGGAAAGCACTTCCCAAATACCAAGAGCTCCGAAAGCCATGAATGGAGACTGCACGCCACGGGAGCCAGCCGAGCCGAGCTCAGGTCCATTCTCCACAGCTGAGCGGTGGGGAGATTTCTGTCCTCAGGAACCAAGCTCTGTCGATGAAGTGGAGGTTCATCACCAGGACTCGTACAAGAGAGCCCCAGATCCGGAGCGCAGGAGCCACCAGGCGCAAAGGCAGCACAGGAACCCCCGGCCAGTCCTCCCTCTCCACTGACCTCGCCCGACTGGAGCTCCCCTCCCCGCAACTGCCTGGGGATCCGTTCCTGCGCCCTCAGGAGGCGCCAGCTCAGGCAGGGAAAGGGGTGCCGGCACTTCTCACCGCATTCTGCGCAGGGGTTCTCTCTGCTGGGGTGACGTTGGGGTTCCTCTATGCTAGACATGCCCCAAATCTTTGGGATCTCTACATTCAAGTTGGGAGCCATGGATAGAGTCTGCAGATTTGCACAAAGTGTCCAGATGAGACATTCTGCCTGTGTGCTCGTGGGCTCCACCTGGCTCCGCGACCTGCACAGGTGTGCACCTTCAGGTGGTGAGGACCCCTCCTCCTTGGCATTGTCTGCCTGGGACCAGGGCGGATGGGGAGGATGCTGGCACTGCACAGGGTTTAGAATTAAGAAGAGCTGCTGTACAGGGGAGATCTCCCGGAAAGACCAGCTGCACACCCTTGCTGGGTCTGAACCAGGGGGCCTGCACTCCAACCCTCCTGGTGCAGAGCAGAGCACCAGGAGTCCACAGCCTCCCATGTGGCCAACTCCCTGCCCAGCGGACCCTCCTGCAAAGCTTGCCAATTCAGGTGGCAGGATGAAGTATGCCATGTCATAATTAATCCCTCACGTATTGCAAGCAATTTAATGTCAAAATAATCCACAGTAGCTTTTTCTACCCTTTTGTGAGCATGTAATAAACACTGTCATTTAGCCACAGCAAACATCAGGTTTCTTTTGTGGTCTTTGAATAACTATTTGTGAGGTAAATACCAGACCTCCTTCTCCATCTCCCCTCCCCAAGTCCTTCAAACCACATATGTACTCCCACCCCAGGAAAACGGGTCCCAAAAGTCCAAAGCAAAGGGCTGTGCCTACTTTCTATCTGGTATGTGCACCATGGCTGTTCTAACTCAGGTCCGACCCAGGCAGGAAAAGCACAAGAAGAAATTGGGATGGAAGGGGAGCCCCCGGCCCCGACTACTGTCATTTGTTCTTGCTCATGGATTTCTGGCAGTGACATGACAGCTATATGATCAGACGTCTGTGAGGCTGTCCTCGCTCCTGATGGTCTTGCCTTGTGTTGGGAACCCGTTCACTGAGCAAAGAAGCTATGCAAGGAGAAGAGCCAGCTGTCAGGTACTGCCCATCTCCAGGGACAGCAGAGGTTGCAGCCCTTCCTGGGAGCCCATGGCTGGCCTGTGGCGGTCTCCACCTCCAGGGCACAGGCTCTCCTGTGAAATCACTATGGTGGTCGAAGAGAGCCCAGGAGCAATTCAATGTAGGTTGCTTATCTGCAGGTGCTGCAGCTGAGAAATGACCAGCTGACATCTAGGCATGGAGGTAACATGTCACAACAGTAGAAAGTCCAAAACATCAATACTTCCAGCTAACAGATCAGTGGGAAAATGAGCCGGGAGTTAGTTTTTGGTCATTATGGACCAGAATCTCCTCTAGAATCACTTCATGCATTAGTCCTCAGCCTGTTCCAGACCTTCATTATCACAAAGACAGTGAGTCCCTCCTGCAGGTATCATTGTGTTTCAAGGTTGTGCAAGGAGCCTACAACTATTTAAGTCCCACGGTGATTGAGTATTCTTTACACTATTATTGGTTTTTATTGAATCCCTATAGAGTGTCTAGTTTGCCAACAGCTTTGGGGAGAGGCTCCGTATCTTATGGACATAAATAAAGCACCATTCAAGCCTTCACACATGCATGTGAGCACACACACATACACATGCACAATTAGCCAATAACTACAGTATCATAAAACAACCCTGGATGTTAGCTCTGGAGGGAAGGACTGTTCCTCACCTCTCCTAGGATTCACAGATCCCTGTGCAATATTTTGCACATTGTGGGTGTTCCATCGCTGTCCTGGGATGACGATGTCCACCCTGGGCAGAAGGAAGAATCATAGCTACAAATTAGGTAGAGGGCCACCCACATTACCCATGGAGGGCACTGGTGTGCTTCAGAATGCTGGAGGCCATGGTGTGCCCCATAGTCCCTGCCCCTGGGAGGCTGAGGTAGGAGGTCATTCAAGCCCACTGGGAGATCAGCCTCCTCAACACAGCTGGACTCCATCTCAAAAGAATGACAGTAGGTTAATTAATGACATAAAGTAAATAAGAACCTGAATAATAGTGTATTTTTCCTAGATCCAAACACAGGTCTGAGGACATTGGCTGAGGCACTTGATGTGCTTGCGTGACAACACGTTAAGCTTTTATCTCTCATGAATACTTTTTTGAATTGCCTTGTTAGGCTAACCAGTCAGTTACCCGACTACATCTGGAGAGGACGGCACCCAGGTGCAGGGAGGAGGGACAGAATGTGCTGTGAGGGGCTGCAGCCCAGGGACCCCGAACTGGGCTCTCTGATGCCGGAGTGGATGGGGGCAGTACAGAGGGCCTTACCAGCCAACAACTTGCCGAGCGCTGCCAGCGCCACAGTGTATCTTTATTACCAGGACAAGCACCTCTGTCCACACGATTCTCTAGCTCCCTATAAAGTGGCTTCAGATGTGCAGGGGCGAAAACACAGCACGGAAGGTTGCAGGGCAGCATTTAAGACCACCAAATCAATCTCCCTTGTAGACTTTCTTTTAAAATAAACTTATCTCTGCAAACTGCCTCTTGAAGCTTTCACTTTAGCAGGAGAGTTTCCCTGTTTTATGAGCTGGCGGTAAAGTCCTAAAGCCAGCAGCTCCTGCAGGAGACAGGAGCACACCAGCATGTAAGTACTGTCATGAAAATAAAATGTGGCAACCGAGTCACTATAAATTCACACGCACTCACACGCACACACTATCCATCGCACGTGGGCTGGAAAAGGCAAACTTCTTCACGGTGTCTCCTCTTTAAGAGGACATATGGCAGCACAGAGAAGCGCCAGCTCCCGCCACACGGGTCTCAGCCAACCCGCTGGAGAGAGCAGCAAACAGACAAGGTGGCGGTCCCCAAACGTGTCACTTTGGCACTACCAGGCTCTGTGCAAGGTGGTGGTCAATGCAGGGAAATTTCACTAATGTCATGGTGTGACATGCAGTGAGAGAGCAGCCATGCAAATGGACAGCGTAAATCAACATGGTGCCCACTGGCAGCATTAGTCTCCAAACTTCCATCCTGAAACAGTAAGAGAAGAAAGACAGCACAGGACAGACCACGGTGATCACGCTGAGATCACCCCGAGCCCTGCACCAGCATGCCCAAGGCGACATACCTCTCGAGCAGTTTATGTCCACCTGGGTTCCACATGCATACACATGTGCTCCTCAAAGTGGCCAACAGAAACAGCACCAAGATGGTCCTCATCATCCAGAACAGTTCCACAACTGGCTGATTTACCAAAGGCCGCTCTGATTGTAGCAGATAAAATCTCCAAGACGGAAACTACACATGGGTGTACCTCACGGGGCCAACACCCAAGCAGGGAAGAGAGCCCACCCCTGTCACTGAGGGGCACTGCCAACCTGGTGGGTGGGCTCCTCCTCCAGCTGAGGTCTGCCACCAAGGCCATTCACTCTTCCGGCAGTGGAACATCTTCCCCTTCCTCCCGCCTCTTCCCTCAAACCTTCTCTCTTTAAGGAAAAGTCCATGCAATCGTTCTCTTCGAAATGACTCTTCATTTAGCCAGTGGAGAAAACCAAAGGGCTGGACCATCTGCTGGGCACATTTTCTTCATGTACCAGAAAGCAGAGCTGGATTTGGCCGATCAGGCCTTGACCACTTTCCGATGAGTCTGAGTCCCTAGGAACCTCCGCAGACCCAGTTGACCTGCATCCCAGGCAGAGTAGAAGTGTTTTCATACAAGATTTTCACATGGAGTCTTAAAACAGCCCCTTGATGTAGCTCTAAACCCATTTTATAGACACCAAAGTGGACTTTGCAGGACTTACCCAGCTGCCCACTTCCTAAAGCACGTCCCCGCCCAGGATCCAGGACACAGGCACCTGCAGGTGAGGCCAGAGGGACGCCACCTTCCTGTGGAGGCTTCCAGGGCAGTTCAGCAAGAGGACTGAAGCCAAGAGGGTAATCCTGTTAATAAGTAACTGTGGAATGCCCGCCATGCCTCAACACTAAGAAGAAAATAACAAGACAATTAAACACTGTTCCTTCCTCCCCCGCTCTGACCATCCGCTTCTTAAAGGGCCACCTTTGAGCAACAGAAAAAAACTCAGTGCCCAATTACTCCTTCTTTCTCCACTTTGCAAGAAATTACCAACTAATTATTTTGGTCCTACATTGATTAAATTTAGCAAAGAGAGAGAAAATACACAAATAGTTTGCATATTTTAATTGGATGGCCTTTTTTATTTAATTTAGACTTAAGTCTAAACTATCTCAGAGAATAAAAACTTGGCAATTCTAAAAGATAATTGTCATGAAGAACGCAGCATAACTCCCTTAGTGTCTTTTGTTGTTGTTGTTTGGGTTTTTTTTTTTTTTAATTGGTGGTGGTGGTGGTGGGTTTTTTGTTTTTGAGGACGGGTAAGAACTGTTGTAAATATCTGGTCATTTTATTTAACCTGAGTGAATCCTTACAACTTTGAATTTCTGTTCCTGGAATTCAGTTCGGCCCTTGTTTCGAGACACACATCAGTCGGAATGTGGGTGGCCTCGCAGGCCACATGGCTCCCTCAACGGCAGCGTGCTTGGGTCCCTACCACTGAACTGCTCTTGCCGGTGAGGCCTTGCCCATGGCAGCAGACATACGATGTGTACAAATCGCTGCCTGACCCAGGCAGAAGCTGGACTGTCAAGAGTCAAGCTGACCCAGAAGGTGTGTTGTCTGGCAAATGAGCAGAACTTTCTACTCTGTCATGGGGAAAAGTGATCAGTTGTACTCCATGGGCCGGAGATCAAATTATTTGTTATAAATGATTAAGGTATCAGTTTGAACCATACAAAAAGTTAATCATACCCAATTTTAGGACTTGTGAAAGTTGTCGTCACAGGATTGATGATTGGTCAGTTATCAGTATCATGCAAAGAGAATGAAAATAAATGCACTGACCTGGGGATGTGTGGCCAGCCTTATGTATACAAACGGTTTTAAATCTTGTGTTTGATGGTTCTGCATAAATAACAAGCAACCTCGTGACTTGGAAATAGAACCTGTGACTAACACACACCAAGGGGACAGCCTGATCTCTCCACTGCATCTCTCCACAAATGCCTACCAATGGGCGAATGGATTCTGGGACCTGGGACAGGAGGGGAGGAATTGCCACCAGTGCTTCTCAAATAGCAGTGTGCTTTCGACTCCCCAGGGATCCCGTTAAGTGCAGATTCCAGTTCCACAGCTGGGACGGGCCTGACTATCTCCATCTCTGACCAGCTCCCGAGCTGAGTGGCTCTGCCAGGCCCTTCGGCACTCTGAGCTGCAAGGCCCTGGGCTTTGGGCTCTCCCCAGGGTCTCACCTGCAACTGGAACCTCGAGGAAATGACTCAGATACGAAAAAGGAGAATCGTTAGCTGTCAGAAAGAATATGATATCCAGAACATCTGGAGAATACATTTAAAGAAGTGTGGTCTCAATAAGCCTTGTAAGTAGCCTCTGCGATTTCACGGTTGGGTGGTGTTTGTTTGGCTCCAGGACCTGGACTCTGCGAAGTCTCTTATTCATCCCTCACATCCCCAAGAAGTGGCACTCCAAACCTAGGTGAGAAACACATGTGAACAAGCCATTTTACCCACCAGCAAAACTTCAGTGACCAAGTAGTCACTGAAAAGAAAGCACTGTGGTAGTCCTGACACCTGCTTTTGCCTTCCATAGTTTCAGTGATCCTTGGTCAGCCACAGTCCAAAAACATTAAATGGAAAATTTCGGAAATAAGCAGTTCCTAATTTTCGGGAGTACAATTCATTAGTTGTGAGTGGCACAGTGAAATCTCGTCCATCCCTCTGTCCAGCCAGTTCACTCTGTCTGCACTACCCACCCGTTAGTCGGTCCCTGCAGCCATCTTGGTTAGCGGGGTTGATGTTTCCTTGGGCGCTTTGGAACATTTCCCCTTGGAGAAGAGGGTATTACCTAGAATCATTTACACGTCATTCCTCCTCTCTCCTTCCTTCTTTGCCTCTTCTTTCCTGACAGCACCTTTTCGTGGGATATCATTGCGTTCATTACATGATAGAGTTAGCAGATGGCCAGGCTGCTTTGAGCACCTGAGCAGCACAGTAGGTCACAGACCCTGGCCATGGACACAAAGGGAGCCATGTCCAGCCTTGCACCTTCTTATGAAGGACGGAGAGCCACACCATCAATTCACAAAACTCCCCAGCAGACACATCTGAAGTCTATAAACTGGTAAGACTGTAAATCTGCCTATTAGAAAGTCATTTATGAGAAGGAAGACGTGTGACATTTATGAAATGTTATGCAAGCGTCTTCTCACTTAATTTTAACTCTTTATTCCACCCTTTGTTTCAAAATGACTTACATTGAATTTTTCATAAAGAAATGTAAATGTTAACATTTTTTTCCATTCCCCTGACTATACAGCAACTTAACATTAAGGCTAAGATTTTAGGAATCAATTACCCCCGGGCAGGCAAATAATTTGGTTGAAAATGTCTTCACAGATCTTGCTAATTCAAAACTTCAAACTAATATTTTATGAAGTTTTGCAGCTGCAAACACTCAAACATGACACTGCACACCTTCTTTTCTGAATGGCTACAACCCTACAGGCCACAACCCCAAGGGAGAGACTATACCAAGCAAGTAAAGATTTCTATTCAATTTGTAGAGTAGCAAGTACTTTATAATTCTCAAACTTCCCAAACCACTAAACGAATCACATCAGTTCAGCTTTGGCAATGTCACATTTTACCCTCAAAACACACACACACAAACAAATTTAAAATAGAATATAACTTAATATTGAACTTATGCAAATGAATAATGATATAAAACTCGGTTAGTGTTTGAAAGATCTAGAAAAATGAATAATGTCACTCCCAACTTTCTTAATCTTAGCTTAACAAAATATATTTTTATTTATCATCCTAGATTTTTCCAACTCATTGGTAAAAATCATTATGCCCTCACTATTCTCAAGTATATTTATTTCATAAATCTTTTATTTCTGAAAGCCTTCTCTTTTTGTCTTAAAAATGCATGAATGCCAGGAATTTCCAATTTTATCTCTGTATTGACTTTTATGTTGATGGATATGCTTTTGTTTCTTTTCTCCTTTATTTGTATAGAAATCACATGATTTTTTTCCTTTCTTTTTGATTAAAATGTTATATTTGATTTTCAAAGGATTAAGAGCTCACACAAACCAAAGATAAAAGTTTGAATCTAAAAAATAGCCAGACGGACCAACCAAGCAATCTGGGAAAGCTGTAAGTCAACAGAGCCGCCGGTCAGTCACGCCACTCAACTTTGCATTGGTGATGTGATTTATTTTTGAGAGAATTTACAACTATTCAAGCTTCTTTATTTATTAGGTAAGGGGGGATGTTAGAATGAAATATTTATGTCTTATTAATTCTTCTTATGACCTATTAATTCAGACAATATGCAACACATAAACAACCACGGTTACATTATCTAAACTCGGTAAACTGTGGGTTCAGACACTGTGTCAGGTGGACCAGTGGCTTTTGTAGTTCCTTTTAATCCCAAAACTCTGATTAGATCAAAAGGCGCTCTTAGTGGGTGCTCAAGGACAAACCAGCATCCTGAATGAGTCCAACTCAATGTCTAAAATGTACCCTTATTCCCAAAGCACTTGACACCTGAAGAAATTGCACAAAGTTTTGATAATGTTTGATTATATTTGTATTGCAAAGTTAGATCTAAAGGCACTTCAGCCTTACTTCAGATTTACTAAAAATCTGTCATGTGTTAATGTGACTGAGTTCTGATCCTCCAAAAGCATCCCATCATCCTTTATCCAAGTGCTGTCTGTTCTGGGTTATCATACAACAAAACACTTTCACAAATGCACTGAGGGTACTCCTTCCTTGGAGACTGAGAGGCACACCTCAGAGGGACCCTCCTGGATGTGAGGATGTGACTCAGGAGATTTGGGAAAACAGCTTCTAGATCTATTTATTTAATCAAGTTGTTTTTCATATTTTGTATTTAAGTCTTCAGAGTGAGATAGAACAAAGGTTTAACATGATTGTGTATGACCACTTCCGGAGTCTTTAGCAACTGAATCTACACTGTGCTGTTTTGTTCTCTCAGTGATATGAAGAAGAGAGAAGAGGAATGTTTGGCTTTTAATTATATACATGTGGCATTCAGCAGGTGCTGAGAGTGATATTTTAAGCTCCCTCAGCTTTGTCTCAAGGTATGAGTGTATTAATTCCTATGCAAATCGCTCCAGAGTTCACTGTCACATGGATGCTGGAAAAAGAAACTTCCATATATTGGTTGAAGGGAGAGGAGAAATTCTGGGAGCACGTATGAAGATGGGGAGCTAAATTAAGACGGGTCCTTCTTCTGAATGCCCCCAAGTGTTTAACACTAAGTGACGTGAACGGAGTCATTGCATGAGGTAGGTGTGACTAAGGCCACCTAAGAAACTACAGCATGAGGCAGATTCTTAGAATCAGAGGAGACGGGGGCTTCTTCAGGTCTGAGGCTAACAGGCCAGGCATCCCACCCAGCAAAGCTGGGTAGTTTCATTTGGGCCATATTTTGTGGAAGTGCAACAGGTAACTCTATGGGGAGAGTTAGGTGATTCTGCAAGAGGAGAAATCATATTCACTAACACAATCAGGGTAAGAGCCCACTTGGGGCCTTGGAGAGAGTGAGGTTAGGGATGATGCTCACTCCTATCCCAGGAACCCTAATCCAAGTTCCCAGCCCCAATTCAGAATCACCACCTCAACTGAGAAGTCTTTAAGCCTTGGGATTATAGCCAGGGTTAAAGGTTTAGCAAGGGCGATGGAAACGCCAAAACAGAGCCTAGTATAAATGGTCCATCCGGCAGGAGAAGGAAGAGGAGCGAGAAGGAAGAGGAGCGAGAAGGAGGAGCCCGCCCCGCCTCAGCACACTGCGGGGCGGGGTCGCCTGGCAGGGGTCCCTCGGTGACGTCTCGGGCCTTCTCCCGTCTCCTGCAAACCACCTGCACACCCGCGGGTCCCAGATGCCTGGCTCTTGGCTCGCCTGCCACCCCGCCTGACGCTAGGCAGTTATTGCCCCACTGGCGACAGCTACATTTTCTTGAAGACTACATTGTCCTAAACTTTTCCCCAAAGATGCTTCATTACCCGAGTTAAGAGCATTGACTTTTTCTTGGCTTCCTCGATGACAGAAATTTAGACCCAGATCTGTGATCTGTTCTGCTTTTCTCTTCCGACCCTCCAGGAGGATGCACAGTGCTCACTCAGGAGGGCCATGCGCCTTCGGTGGGCTGTCCCCGACAGAGCTGCCCCGAGCTGGCCACCACGTGTGGTGGGCGGCCCCTTGAAGCCAGCGCCTCGTGGTGGCCACAATGCCGCCTGGGCAAGTATTTGTGCATGGAAACGAACCCAGTCTCTCTCCAGAGCTCACAGGCCTCCTCCAGCTGCAGCTGCAACAGCTGGGACCTCAAGGTGCCTTCATTTTATTTTATTTTATTTTATTTATTTTTTCATTTTTCCTTCCCCAAAGTAATCTGTGCCTTGCTAAAATAAGAAGTGTCTTTTCTGAGGCAAATATTAAAATATGATTTTGAAACCACTGGTATTTCCGGGAAGCAGCTTAGAAACAAAGGTGCAGTTGATAACTGAGCAATCTGTTTCCCAACTTCTTAATTTTACTCTGAAAATTATATTGGAAAACCCGTATTTTCCATTTTAAAAGGGTTGCTGGTATTTAGCAGCATTTCCTGCCACCAGAGGGTCATCATCCTGAGTCTCCCCAGTACCTCCTTTCCCTGCCTCAGTGTCCTCCTCCTGCAGCACCAGGTCCTGGGAGGGTAAAAATGAGAAGCAGCGAGCCTGGGGCATTGGCCTGGAAAGAGAGCCTGGCCTTCGTGCCAGAGGAAAGGAGCTTGTCCTGACCCCTGGGGATCCAGGCAAGAGCCCTGCAGGTGCTAATCAGGAGGCCACCCTAAGGCCGAGCCAAGCTGGGAGACTGGTTCTAAAGACGGCCAGCAAGGCACCACTCCTCCCCGGCCACTGCTTGATCT
The DNA here is from genome assembly GCF_902686445.1 of Sciurus carolinensis. Classification (NCBI taxonomy): domain Eukaryota; kingdom Metazoa; phylum Chordata; class Mammalia; order Rodentia; family Sciuridae; genus Sciurus; species Sciurus carolinensis. The sequence continues at coordinate 79,513,277 of NC_062227.1, read as the reverse complement.
TAGTGCAGATCCAGAGAGAGAGATGAGAGTGATGGACAGCACCCACATCCACCGTTCATCCTCCATAACCGTGCTTGGTATAATAGATGGGGCGTATCGATCCACTAGGAAGCCATCTGCCCAGTAAGTTCCACCATAGAAAGACCTGAGCAAACAGAAACTCTGAAAACCCAGTAAATTAACCAAACACTGGGACGTGGAGCAGACCCCACTGAATGTGGCACAGAAGCATGTTTTGTTTTGTTTTGTTTAGCAAGTATTTTTTTATACATTTATTTCATTTTCCTGTGGTGCTGAGGATGGAACCCAGGGCCTCAGGCATGCTAGGCGAGTGCTCTAACACTGAGCCACAGCCCCAGCCCCAGAGCCACAACCCCAACCCCAGAAGCACGTTTGCGAGCTTGCCACACCCAACTTCCTAAGCATGCGTATTTGAAATAAATATTGTCATTCACAGGAAATAATAAAACATATTTTAGAAGAAAATTCCAAATTGCTGTGTTTGGAAAATTAATAAACTGGAAATATGTGACCTTTAAACATTAACTTCTAATTTCAAAATAATTAAAACTAAATTGTTAAATTAAAACAATTTAGTAAAATCTTCTATTGATCCTTCATCATGGTTCTTCAGAATCATTCCAACATCGACTAAAAAGTTGCAGAGTAATAAATGCAGGTATTGCCTTCTAAGATAATATGTAGCTAGCACCCGAAGCCACTATGTGCTTTCTTGTTCAATCAAACTCTGAGCCACAAGATCATCACAACATGGAAATACCATGAATACCGTGATACTGCTCGCCATCCCACTGGGTTCTCTTCTCTCACCTATCAGGAACTGGAGGCTTTGGATTTTGTCTCACTCAAACTTGGAGTCTGCAATCTGGGAGGGTAGGAATGGCCACCAGCTCTCCTCTGGCACATCCAGGAGCAAGGGAGGGGCGTTTCCACCCAGATGGACGGTGAGTGTGAGAGTGAGTAAGGGCACTCCACCAGAATTCCAAGTTGCAGGGTTCATGCCCAATGCTTGTTTCATGCTTCATTTGCAACAAATGCAACATACGTGAAACACATGCATATGTCACAGGTCAGAAATTTAAATTTATATTCTAAATGTTTTCAAAACAATCCAAATCCTGAATTTCTTACTATAAAGAATGCATTGTTTACTGCAGTGTGGTCTCAAGGAATGGAAATAGGTCATTCGCTGCACATAAACTATAGACTGGTGTCAGCTGAATCCTCTGGAATTGTATTTTGCCATGTGGAGTCTGGAACCTTCTTAAACTTTCACCAGGTTAAGTTCAGCATGCCAGACGAATGAGGGCATCCTGCTGGCGGGCTCTTTGTCAGGGGGCCCAGGGTGCTGGGAGGGCAGGGTGGAGTGGGCGGGTTCTCCAGCGCTCTCTGGCTTCTCAGGAGTGTGCTTGCAGGCACCTGTGAGTGCCCTTCTCTTGATGGTTGGGGCACGGCCCTCAGACTTTGTGGCTTGGATCTGCCTGGCTGAAGGAAGCAGGGGAGAGCTGAGAAGAGTTAACTGTGCATTTTGAGGAAATTTCTCCCACTGTCATTTATCAACTCCTGGCCGTGTCTAGGTGACACCTCTGCATTCACATGATATCAGCACATTCTCACGGATCTAAGAAAAAAGTCCGTTTTCCAGGGATGAATAGATAACTCTTCACTCTGAACCCTGGGAGCTGACATGCTTGTATCTCTCTGTGCCCAGGTGCGTGGAAAATGCATGTACATCTGCTGGAAGTGTGGCAGTCAAACAATGCCACCCTGAACTTTCCCACCATGATTTGCTACCTGTCCCCAAAACCCTAGAAACCTGGGCTCTGGCCAGAAGTAAATGAGCAGCAAAATGAAAGAAAGAAATAATGTCTTTGTAGTATTTATGGTCTGTGGTCTGAGTAGAAGCAGGAAATACCAGAAATTTCCAAGAGAGGGGCTGTTTCCAGCAGATTTTTCAGACTAATTTTGCACAACCACATTTGCTTATCCAAGAGACTTAGACAGTTTGAATTAAGCATTTGAACTTCCGGGTGCTCATTTGAACCAAAGCCAAACTCTGAACTTTTCAGGTTTCCCTGTCATTAATCAAAATTCCGAAGATCAATGGCATGTAATGAATCAAGCATAATAGCCACCATCAATTGGGATAGCAAGGAGCTGCACCGGGGGAGCACCAGGAGCTAGCGGGATGAAACTCCGGCTGACTGAATACCAAGGAATGGGCACTCCGTCAGGTGTGCAGGAGGCCACTGTGCCTGGAGCTGGGCCAGCGGCCCTGACACCTCCTGCACACAGTGACAGCCTCTGCCTCCAGACACACATGCCCTGTGCTGCCTGTCCCTTCTGAGCCACCGCGGGCCCCACATCTTGACCACCAGATACACCCCATCTAGTGAGAAAGGCTCCCCCGGCTAGGTTCCCGCCCTGCTGCCGACTATGAGGCCCAAGACCCGGCCGCGCACAGCAACCTTCACAAGCCCGTCTCATCCTGCCAGAGCCAGGGCCTCTCACTCGGGCACTATGGAACTGCCCGGGCCCTACTGCTCTCCCTGGTGAGCAGAACTGCGCCCTGCATGGGTGGGCGGAGCTCTTTTGTGGCACTAAGAGCGAGTTCAGTTAGCAAACCTCTGCTTCATGTTGTCCCTAAACTGGGTGCCTGTCTGGTCATCTCATGCTATTTAGGGATCTTCCCCTCAATAGGCTGACAAGGAGGTGAGCAAACAGGAATGGGAACCTCAGTAGAGGACAATTTCACAAATTCAAGGGCATTTGTAGAAAAGTTTCAGAAATGAGAACTGGAGGAAATTGTTTCCCGAGAAGTGTTCAAAAAATGACTTGGATCCCTCCCTGTGTACCGTGTTACCTGTTTGTACATGTTGTGCACACACAGAGAAGATGGAGCTCCTGTCTGGCCCCTCTACATCATACCTGCATCCCACAAGAGTCCATGGAACCTAGATCCACGTGATAGTAACACATGTGTTGGAAAATATGGTCTCTGGTCGCACAGGCTTGAGAAGCACTGACTTTAACAGACAAGGTAATTACCAATGTGTACTTTAAACCACGAAATCTATTTCTAGCTCTAATATTTCAGAACGATACTCTGGCAAATGTTAGTCTATATAATAACCTTTGTGCTTAGAGAAAGAGTTAAGTATAGCGATAAAAATATGTTCTTGACCTTGTCCCATTTCCCCACTTTTCCCCATAAAGAATATACTTATTTATTTGGCATAAGTAAGAATGGAAGGATGAAGACAAGTTATCTTAAGGTACTCTTGAACAAACCATCTCTCATTCCATTTTCTGCTGTTCCACCCAAGAGCACCATCCCCCACCTTTAGCTCCAAAAAGTTCCCAAAATAATAAATACTTCCCCCTCTGTCTCTGCCTCAGTATATCCTTCCCCTTGAGGACCATGTGAACATCTGTAGACTCACATTCAGCCCGTGGAAATAAGAGAACAGAAAGGAATTTAAGGGCGTAGTATCTAATGAGAGCCCCATTGCTTTGGACCAAAGCAGACACAAAATCATGCCAGTTAATATTTTAATATTTGTCTTAGAAAATCCCATCTATTATTATGTAATTCAGCATAGTGCTTTAGTTTACAGAATGTACATTTTAAAAATTTCTTGATTCTAAAACTTCCAGGATAATATTCTAGAGAATTTCTCCACAAAGTAATAATGAAGTCATAGATTAAATAGAGGGAGGGCGAGAGGGAGTGGGAGTGAGGCAGGAGGGAGCAGATAGTGAGCGATCTTCAACGAGGGGTAGCCACTTAGGGGAGGGAAGCGTGACAAGCTAGGCCACACTAAGACGAAGACCGTTGAGGGCCATTCGTTCTAAAGAGATCTACGGATCATTTTGTACAAGTCCATTTTAATTTAATTTTAGATGAATTTGTGACCTTTTTAAAGATTAAGTTCACTTGAACTGTTTACCTGTGTGGGTCCTTACTGTAACTGAGTGACAGAAAGCAGTACCTACACTAGGGCTGTAGATGCATCGCATCATCATTACAGCTGAAATAATTCAGTTATTTGGAAACTAAGCAGATACTATGAAACGTGCTGTACCCGACACCAAGGACGAACAATGACTCAGACATGGTCCTCGTCATCAAAGAACTTATGGTCTTTACAGTATAAAAAGGATCCACTTGGCTTCAGAGACATTAACATTTGATGTGGATTTGAAGGAAAACAACTTAGGACATTTAAGCAACATATACTGTTGAAATAATTGTAACTCATTGTTAACACGTTGTATTTTAATCAGTTGGTTAGTCTAGAACCGTTTCAAACATATTTTTACCTGAACATGGAAGTAAGATGTCAAATGCAAAAGGTGACATCATTATCTTCTTACACTCATGGGTTGTCTCCTGGGTCATTATTATAATAATGAAGTAACCAGCAATTAAAACATCCTTTACCCAAAGCCCAAGCCAGGGTTTCATAAATATCTTCCTATAAAGAAGTGGCTATACTTCTGAACTCATGTATTTCTCAAATCCATAGGGAATGGGTGCTTCATTCAAAACATTTTCTTCAGACAACTAGCTAACTATGAAGACAAACAAAGATGGATGTCTTACACCTTCAAGGAAAATAAATTCCAACTGCATTTTAAAACTCGAATAAACATGAAGGCATGAAATGATAAGAGGCTATGGGATAAATAATTGTGTTTGGGTGAGAACAAAGCCTTCTTAGACATGGCATCAAAGCCCACAGCTACCTTGGCAATGATCCCTGCATTAGACACACACTGTGCAGAGTCAGGGAGCACTGGCACAGTGCTTGGCACATAGGGCATGTTAGTCTCTCACAGCTGCTTGGCAGGTTACCACAAGTTCAATGTCCTGAAGCAACACAGTTCTTGTGCATCACAACCTCAGCAAATCTCACTCGGGTCATTCCTTAGCAATTCACCAGGCTGGATCCCAGGTGTGAGCTGTGTCCTCAACTGCAGGTTGGACTGGGAAAGGACCCATGCACAAGTCCTCCACGGTCCTGCTGGCTGTCAGGCAGGGCCCTCGCTGCACCCCTCTCTGTGGGCACACGGACATGGCTGCTTGCTTCTTCAAGGCCAGTGGGAGAAAGGCCACTCAGAATCACCCTCCTAGAGGAGACCCAACCCTCCTTTGAAGGGTCCACCCAACTGTGCCAAACCAACCTAGAATAAGTCCCCCACTTGGGAGCCTTAAATACAGGAGTGAAAGTCCCCAGCTTTGCCATGAATGTAACCTACTTGTGGGAGCACCAGCTTGATAGTCAGGAGTCACCCACACCTCAGAGGAAGGGGTAATACAAAGTGTGTCCCCAAGGGTGGAATCTGGGGGCATCTCAGTGTCCTGCTTATCAACCAGAAGATCAATAAGTCCTCTTACCTAAGTGAATGACAAATAGTGCAACAAAAGAAATTAAAACATGAACTTTAAACTCAGAAAAACTTTTTGTAACCATAAAGTTTTATTTTAGTCTCATTACATCAAAATTTTTTAAATGTTCAAGAAATAAGAAAAATTCTAATGTTCAAAATATGCAAAATGTGAATACTTTAGGCAAATAATGAAATAATGCAGATAGTAATGACAGACTCTTCCCTGTGTAACAGATTGGTGAGAATGCACAGTGCTCATGCCCAGGTGAGAATGATCATGTCTCATACGTTGGGGGCAAACAAGCTGAAACCTTATGGAGAGCATTTTAGCAAAATGTGCCCAACACCTTTCGAGAGCCCATGCCTTCAGTCCAGAAATACCATTTTTAGTCGTTGATCCTTGACCCTAAGGAAGCAAGGTCGAATAAGAGGACAAAGATGGGTATCTATCTCCCTTCTGTGTCAGAATAGTAGTGCAAGCACACATATTCTTGTTCCCTCCCCAACATCCCAATAACTCTGAAATGAAATGGAGAACAGAAAAGACCTCTAGCAAAGCAGAAATTTCACATGGTTCTTGGAGACTGCATCAAACTCACATAAAAGAAAATTTTATCACACAACAACAAAATGTGAGTGGTTGGTGGTGAAACGAAGTCACAGATCAAGCAACACTGAGAAGAAACTTCTAGAAAAGATGGGAGCGCTTTTGCCTGGCTCACTCCAGACACACAGTTGCCGTTGAGGGAGATGTGTGAAGAGCTTAGACATCACTGTCACCATTAACTGATTTGCCACTGCCGCCCCACCAGAGTTAGACATCAGGCAGCAACAATGAAATCCAGCGGTGACATCAAAGAGAAGCTGGGGAGGAGCAGAGTAGGTCGAAATTCACCCAGATCTGGCGATGTGACGTCGTTCACCCGGACACCACAGGTCGCTCACTGAGCCGGATGCTGGGTTGGCAGGGCTGCCTGCACAACAGGGCAGTGGTGGAGCCCTGCCACAGTGGTCCTGACCAGGTGTGGACAGTTGAATGTGTGACATGGCCAGCATCCTGCCACAGGTCCCATAATTAAGAGTCCCTGCAGTTAGGGGTTATGACCCCTTTGTCCTCTGCCCCCACATTCCTCTGAATTTCAGCCCCTGGAAATTTTGGCAGCTGGCAGCCGAGACCCTGCAGTACTGACCACCTGCAGCACCTCAGTGCCAGAAGGCTGTGGCCGATTCAGGAAGGCCCGGCGGGCAGCTCCGCTCCTCCAATGGCAGCTGGTCGCCCAGTTTAGCCAAGCTCATCCCGCCATTGCCTCCCTTTCAGTAAAATGTGATCTGTATGTTTCTAAACTAAGGGGGCAGATTACAAAACATCACATGAAAAATTCCCATAGTAAATTTCAAGTTAGTGTCCCACTGTTGCTCCTGCTGTGACTTTTATTGGGGCTCTTACCTGGTTCTGTACCCCTACTGCATGTAAACCAAACGCTCCTTACCAATGACGGGGTCTCTATTCCATATCTATCCCACAGCACAGGAAAGCAGCTTTGGAGTTCTGAGTCTGTATGCTATCAACGCTGCTGGGCATGTCGGATATCCTTATTAGCCATGGAGGGTTATCACAGGCACAGAAGCTGAAACCTGCAAATGTTCAGTGACGTGCCTATGATATTGCCATTCAATAATGGCAGAAACACAATAAATACAGGTATCACAATTCCTATGTTGCTATTCAATATAAACTATGTCAACAACCCCTACCCAAACTCTGTCAACAGGGTGTTCTTTGTTGCAAATTAATTTCTAATAGTTCAGTCCACCATCAAGTAACAAATATGGGTTTTAATATCCCCAGACAAAAATGAAAAAGACTCACAAAAATGTGAGCTCATTCAGATGGCTAAAATACATTGCCATTAATTCTGATAAGAATGATTTCTAGTGCACTGAATCCAGGGAAAGGGTTGATTAAGTAGGAGAGATATCTGAAAAAAATACGTCTAAGTTGAAGTATTATGAGAAAGAATGAGAAAGGGAAATGTAGGAAGAAGAGGTTTATCGTTACAAGATCCGACTTTTCATCTTAGTCCTTTATTCAGACTCTCTCTGCCCAGGCTTATGGGAAATGGGCTGCCAGCAGGAGTGAAGTCAACCTCCAGCTCCATCAAGGGCTGGGTGTGGCTCGTTGGGGAGCATTTGCCTGGTGTGTGCAAGGCCTGGGCTCCATCCCCAGCGAACACACAGAAACCCACTTCCTCCAGACGCCGGAGAGAGACACATGGCATTCACTGCGCCAGGTGCTGGCTGTGCACCCGAGCGGCCCAGCTCTGAGCGCGCCACAAACAGAAGCATGATTTTTCGGCTATCAGTTTTGCTTTAATTCCTTGTAATAGACTTTGTTTATTAGAGCAGCTTTAGGCTCACAGCAAAATTGAGCGGAATGTACAGCCTCTCCATTTATTCCCTCCCCAGCGCAAGCTCGGCTCCCCACTCTCAACCGCCTGCTCGACAGTGGTGTTTCTTGCAATCAGTCAGCCCACACTGACACATCATTATCTCCCAAAGCCCATAGTCAGGACTCACTCTGTTGTACATTCCGCAGACTTGGACAAACGTACGATGACATGTGTGTACCACGGACGCATTGGATGGAGTGTCTTCGCCGCCCACCAGTCCTGTCCTCCCTCCTCCCACCCAACTCCTGGCAACCACTGAGCTTTGTGCTGTCTGCCTAGCTTTGCCTTTCCCAGAATGTCATGCAGTGGGAATCATGTAATTCGTAGCCGTTAGCTTCAGGAAGCTCAGAGAACATAAAGCCGTATAAATGCAAAACAAAACAACAACAAAAACCCAAACAAAACAAAACCGAAAAAGGACACCTAGGGTCTGCAGAACATCCCAGGGAAGTAAAAAGCCTTGAAAGGAGCCAGATGAGCAGAGAACCTTCCCACAGAGAAGCAAAGAGAACTATTTTCAGAAATACCTTAATGCCACAACCAGATAAAAACGCTACAAGGAAAGAAACCAGCAGACCAATATTTCTCATGAACACAGATGCAAAAATAAAAAAATAAAAACTCCTCAGCAAAATATAAGCATGTCAAATCCAACGATGTATGAAAAGAATTATATACCATGCCAAGTGGGCTTATTGCTTCAGATATTTTTTTCCTTTCTCTCTTCACCTTCTGACATTTTTCTTACACACATCATACCTTTTTTAATTGTCCCAGAGATCTTAAATATTCTTTTTTGAGTTTTCTTTTTCAGTCTTTTGTCTCTTTGAATTTCTATCTTAAATGTTTCTATTGGCATGTCCTCAAGCTTAGACCAACCAAGTTCAGACACACAAAGTTGGAATACGTACCTCCCAATTTCAAAGCCCATCACAAAGCCACAGTAATCAAGACTGCATGCAACTGGCACAGGGATAGACATTGGATGAAGGAATATAATTTAAAATTCAGAAATAAGTCCTTACACTTAGTTTATTTTCCAGAAAGGCCACCAATGGGAAAAATCTCTCTTCAGCAAATGGTGCTAGAACAACCAAATATTCATGCACAGAGAAACTAATTTGTATCCTTACCTCAGATCACTCACAAAAATAAGCTCAAAATGAGTCATATACCTAATTGTAAAAAACTAAACAACAACAACAAAAACTCTGTAACAAAACATAGAAGCAAATCTTTGTAGCCTGTTGGAATTTTGGTTTAGACAATGATTGCTTAAATATGATAGCAATAGCACAAGCAATAAAAGACAAAATGGATGAATTGGATTTAATAAAAGTTATGGAAAAAACCTTTATGTATCAAGTGATTTAAAATCAAGAAATTAAAAAATCAATTCATAGAGCAGACAAAATACGTTCAAGTCATATATCTAAAAAAGGACTTGTATTCAAAATGTATTTTTTAAACTTTTTACAACATAAGAATGATAAAGAAGAACAACCCAAATATAAAATGGGCAAAAGATTTGAACATTTTTCCAAAGAAATATACAGATGGTGAGGAAGCACATGAAAAGATGTTCAATGTCATTCCTCATTAGGGTAATGCAAATCAGAGCCACGACCAGACACTGTTAGAACTGCTGTAATAAAACAAGATGGCCAATCACAAATGCCAGTAAAGATGTGGGGAAATTGGAACCCACCCTTGCTGGTGGGACTGCCATGCAAACACATTAAAAATCATTTTACCTGTTCCCCAAAATATTAAATATAGAAAAACCACAAGCCTCAGAAATGTCACCCCTAGGTAACTACCCCAGAAAAACAAGAACATATGTCCATGAATATGCACAACAGCCATTACCCATAATAGTCAGAAAGTGGAAGCAATCCGGACATTCTTCCACCAAGGGATGGGTGAGCACAATGTGGTATGTCCATACAATGGCACACTGCTAGACAACACAGAGAAGAAAGGCAAACTTCAGACACTGTGCCTCGAACGAAGCCAGCCACCGGAGATTCAGAGTGAGCCGCCCAGACAAGCAGATCCTAGACACAGAAGGAGCTGAGGGGCGCGGGGCGCCATGTTTCCTAATGGGTCTGGAGCTCCTTTCCAGGATGTTGAAAATGTTCAAAAGCAGCCTCTGATGATCGTTGCACAGTCTGTGAACGTAAGAAAGCATCAAACTGTGCACCTCACTTGGGAGATTTCCATGGTGTGCAAAGCATATCTCAACAGCACATTTCAAAGTGTTCAGGCGCAGTCGTGAAAGGAAGAGTGCTACCAGGGCTTCTTCCTGTGGACGAGGATCCTACCAGGCTCACCACATCACATTCTCTCCAGATGCCTCAAGCGGTGTCTCTACCTGTGAGTCAAACGCGCTGCCCTACACCTCTACGGCTCTGTGCAGATCCTGCCCAGTTCCCCAGGGATAAAGAGCATTCGCATCCACACAATCTGAAGGAGCTGGGAAGAGCTTGCTCACAAATACAGACTCTTCAGTGCTTCTACAGACAAGTCTGATGGAACAAAAAGGATTTCAACAGTTAACTCATTTGTTTAGTCCCTTCAGGACAATAACTTTAGTTATAGAAATGTCCTCTGTTGTATTTTTTTCCCAAAATAAATGCATTGAAAATGACTTGTGAAATGTATGTTAAATAAATCTTTTCACTATGTCGAAAGTTTAAGCGATTTAATAAAAATAGAATCCAACATTTTACAACTTGAACAACCTTTCAAACGCCACATTGCTAAACTCCATTCTTTCCATGATGGGATCATCTGACAGTTCAGCATGAGACAGGCTCACCACCTACGTGTCTCCAGAGGGACTGTGTGGGCTGTGAGCCTGGCCCTGTAACCTGGGGAGGCCACGAAAGCTTAATTAATTTTCAGAAAACAAGGTGACTGCATAGTCTAATTAGCCTGTGCTTCTTAAACAAACCCAAAACAAAGCTAGGTGATATCATTTTATGCAAACAAACAATAAAACCTAATCGCTCCCCACATTTAGATACCGCCATTATTATAGTTGTTCAGCCTTTTTTAACTCTCCACTGCTTGGAATAATAATAACCTGCTAGAACTTTGAAATGAAAATCTTTCCACCTGACAAATGCTGATGTTTTTAAGCATTTCAAAAGCCAATGTCAAACAGGCTTCCTTTGACTTGCATCCTGGTCTGTGCTGAGCATTAGTGAAGTTATCAAGAGCAGGGGCCTTCGATTAGCCCCTCCTCCATAATTCCCCAGTGTCAATCAGTAGGGGGAGCTCTCCTATTATTTAAGTGACCACAAACAAAGCATAGAAGCATTTCTGTTGACTCTCCTGGGGACAATGGTGAGGGCTTTTTAAAAATGAATGCTATAACCTGAAGAACATTAACACAATGATTTCTCCAAAGTTGGAGATGTAGCTCATTCAGCATCGTTAATACATTTCCTAAAACAGGCTTGCAAATGAATGAGGGTGAAGTAGCAGGCCACAGAAAAGCATCTTACTCCAAGAAGGAATTGAGTACCTCCCTCTTACGGGGGAATGAAACTTAATCGCAGCAGAATTTTAATGGCCATAATGGGCTTCATCATCTCCTTGATGTGACAGAGTGTTTGTAAAGGCTTGAAAAAAAGAAAAATCTATTTCAGACTAATAGATTTTCAGAACTTCAAGAAAGGTGGTTTTAAACAGGATGCATAAAATGAAAAGAGCTTTAAAAACTATCAGATTCTTGAAAACACTTTGAGATTTTGTTGTTATGTAAAATACAATGTCATCTTGAGGAAATGCATGGTGTAGCTGGTAAGTTTTCCAGGTAACTCACTAAAATAATGGCTTTCACAATTAGAGTAACATGATTCTTGATTGAAACTTTTGAATTAAAGAAACAATGTTCTTATAAATGCACATAGCATCTACTATCATGCAGTAAATTGAAGAATACAAACTATGGACTGGTTACCAAGAGCAACAGCAGGAATTATGTGTCCACGTGTGAATATGTCCCCCAGCATCATATTGCAAAGTATGGCAGAAGCTGATTATTGTATCTATTTTCTCTTAATTGACAGTTAAAATGTTAAACTATGCACATGGCTTCTAATAGGAAAAACTACAATTCCCAAGCTCCCTTGCAGCTGGGGGAAGCTAGGTGACTACATTTTGGTTGACAGAAAATGAACCGAAGGGATGTGAATGGACATGGTCTGTGTGAGAGCATGGGAGCCTCTCTGCCCTTCCTTCTTCCCCAATGGTTAGCAGGTGAATGCGATGGTCATTTCAGGAGTGTGGAAAGGACAAGCCAGGAGAGTGGAACTCAAGCCCTTACATCACTGCAGAGCAGAGCCACCATTGAGACCTCTGTGTGAGAAGGAGCACACCGCTATGCCCACCAGGCTCCGAATTGGCCCATCTCCTAGGCTGGCACTATCGCAGAGTACCTGAATAGTACCTGGACCCTGCCCATTCCTTTCCATTGTGGAATAACCCAAGAGCATGGAAAGTGAGTCCATCCTTGAATTGTTCTATTATCAATGATTTATCATGAGACTTGCTGACTGGTCATTTAGTGCTTACGTTTGGCAGATGACAGAAGACTGGATGGATGGATGGATAAACGGAAGACAGATAGTTAGAAGGAAAGAAAAGAAGGGGAGAGGAGAAAAGAAGGAATCGTCTTCATTTATGGCCAAGGTGATCCCAGTCACCTTGGAGGCATAGAATGGTAATATTTTCGTTCTCTCAAGTCCCCTGATTTTGAAAATGTTTCATGGCCACTCTATCCCTTGGAGAACTCTCAATAAGCCCAAATCTCAGACAGCTTGAGCTTGACTTTGTGGCAGGGAACCTGAAAGTGCCTGATGCGGTACAGAGGGTGAGCGTGCCCTGCAGGAGGCCGTTGTGCCACGAGCACCAAGGCAAGAGCACACAGTGCAAACGGCCTCGGAGAAAGACCACTGTGAGCGAAATAACAAAAAGCACTCGGCTTTATCAAATCTACACTAGGAGGAAAAACCATGGCAGGAAAGTTTCAATAATCTGGAAGGAGAGAAAGAATAATAGAGGAGAAAGCAGCTCAAGAAACCAAGATTACTCTGGCCAAAAGAAGAGAGATAGGGTCACAGTGGAGATTTGGGGAGCAGTAATCAACCAAAGCAATCTTTTGCATAAGTACTTTGTTTCTGTGTTATCAGAATTTTCCAATGACCACAATACATAAGTTCTGGAAACCTGGTTCACTCCTGTCCCCAATCCTGCAACTCTCACCTCAAGTAGGACAATGGAGAAATGTTGGAAGAACAAGTAAAGAGCAGGGCGCCTGTTAGAGACGTTTACCAAGGGGGCCTTTGTTTTCATAAAGAACACAGATATAATCTGGGGCTAGCTCCTTATTTCTTATGAGCTCACAAAATGGCAGGGATCCAATAAAATTAATATTTTCCCAGTGGGTCCATGATTAGCCTTTCTATCAGACTCTAAATATGGTAAGGATGACCACCCGTCTTGAGAGTGCCTACACCCCACAGGCATTCACGCAGCCGGCCTAGTTGTGATTTGTGATCAAAGGAGACACAGAGAACAGGGAAGGAGCGTGGAAGGCTCTAGCCCTCAGCACGCTGGACACGGGCACGAACCTGTCAAACTGTAAGAGACACAGATCACACAATGCAGTGCCTTCAGCCCCAGGCATCCAGGAGTCTACAGTGCCGTCAATACTGTGAGTGGCCATGATTGTCCCTAGAACACAGCAGTAACAATGTATTTGTATTTGGGGAAATTGTCATCACGGATTTGATGAAGAAATAAAATTCACAGGTGTTAATGGAATAATTTAAAGAAAATTAAATTTATTCACATGGTGGATGGCCGTGCTTTGTTTTTCTTTGCTTGTCTCTTGGTGTTTTGGATCATTGTTTGCTCATTATTCATAGATTAGCCCATGTTAGAAGTGACCAGAAGCTGGACAAGCTAGGGTAGGGCTCCAGAGATGGAAGCTCTCTTTGCTGGATTAATCAGCCAAACTAGAAGTAGTTGTGAGGACACAGCAGAGAAGCACTTTCCTCTGCACAGATGGGGCACAGGTCTGGCCTCAGCACAGCCCTGCATCACTGAGTGTGAAAACACAACCCCTGTGAGTTAAAGCAGGAACCTGGGAGCAGCGCACATCTGGCCAGGACACAGGGGCACCCGATGCATATGCTTGACGGTCAGGAAAAGCAGAACTGGCCTGATAATTGGAAGTCATCAGAAGAGAGGGCACAAGGGCGAGGAAGGTCAAGATGTTCAGGGATGTTGACTTTGCTGTGGGTAACGGATTCCGCGCCTCAGCGCCCATTCCCAGGTGGAAAGGGACATTGAGCAAGAACTCAGGTCGCCAGGCCCCAGTGTGTCCAGCCTTCCAAGAGCCCCCATCCTGTCCTGTAAACACACGCATCCTGGCCAAGCAGCCATTGCCAGCTTTGAAGATTTGCAAGGCCATTAAGCTGGGGGAAACAAATGGCTAATGAAAGTTTGAGCAGGATGGGTGAGACTACTACAAAGCTGGCTGCCTGTCATGACTGGAGAACAGGTGGCAACCTCTGAAAGAGATTCTTAAATAAAGGAAGTTGAGTCTGTGTATCAAAACATCAGAACAGGTACCCGGAAAGTAAGAACCAGCTATCCCCATGCCACCGCAGGCTGACCCAAGGGCAGCAGCACTGGTCACCAATTTAATCACTTCCACAGTTTTCCCTCTTCGAAGTTTGATTTTAAAAAGCAATCAGTAAGGCATCAGGGAGTTTTCAGGAAGCAATCAACATAGAACTGTTTGGGAGGAAGAATTAAGAGCGGTCGTGTTTCTGTTTGTTGGTTTGTCCTGGACGCATGGAGGAGGACAGCATCACAGGAACAAATTTCTTGAAACAAGTTCACACAGTGACATCTTATTGTATAGGCACAAAGACTGCACCCTAGGATTTCAACGGAAAAGTGACACGCCTGCGGACCCAGCAGCGTGACCTCTAAGCCTCTGCGTTTGTTTTCCAGATCTGGAAACACCAGCCAGCCAGTCCCTGGGAGGCTGGATGAGGTCCTAAGTCTGGCAGAGCCCTCCGCAGGTCCACTGGGCTGTCCCCGCATTCGCTGTGCGCGCTAGGGCACCGGTGGAAAGGCTGCCAGAGTTCCGGGAGAGGAGCATCCGAGTGGTCATTCCATCCCTCAGACAGGTATAAACCCTTATGTCACCATTAATGACATGTAAGTGAATCTCCTCGTTCTCCCTTTGCTTATCCTATCACCACGTGCATCTGTCAACGCATAGTGGGTTCACAGCTTGAAGTAACCGCCTGCGCATTGGGCCCCCTATTCTCTCTCAAGCCTTGGTCCTCAAATGACCTTGCTTATGGGATGACCAGCACCACTTGCCCAGGCTCCTGACCCTGAGGAGACTCACCGGCAGCAGGTGGATTCTCCTGGGTTCAGAAGGTGCACTTAGTGTGTTTACGGGCCATCGGCAAGAATGAACACGAACCCGGCGGCGAGCTCGGAATTCACCTTCTCTGGGTGACGCTGCGTGCTCACAGTCCCTGCCCTGCCCCGCTCTGAGCACAGAGTTCTACCCCAGCTTCGCCATTCCCCTCCTGGTCTCCCCTCAAATTTCTCGTGGGAACGTTTTCTCATTAATGACAAGGCCAGAAAGTGTTAATAGTTAATTTTCTCACTTCGCCAAAATATATCTTAATTGCTTATAATTTAAAAGTTTCTCTCATTTGTAATAAAGTTAAATAGGTTTGTTTCAGGATTATCCAAAAAATAAAGTTTGGAAAGATGAAAAATACAATTTTAACCTAAAATATTATTTAATATTTTAAAAAACTTATGCATTTTTTTAACTTCTGTTTTTAGAGAATTATGGAAGAGAAATCATATTTTATAATTTTACACTGCCAGAAACATCTATCAAACTGAATTAGGTGGAAAAATACAATCACCCTCAATGTTAAATTTTACAGGTGTGTTGAGTACTTTGTTTCTTAGGCAGATAGGACAATCAGTTTTCTAGAGAATTCTAGACCTGTCAGAAATGGTTACAGTGAAAAGCTCACCCAGCAGAAATATGCTCATGACAAATCAGTTGCATTCTTTTCCATTCCACTCAAGCAGTGCAAATGCAATTCTCATTCTTAAGTATCCAGACAAACGTGGCAACTTCTAGTTCCCTCTTGCAGCGGACACACGACTTTAGACCAACTCTGGAAGCAAGCAGCCTTAAGAACGGGCACCGGCAGCTGTTGGTCAGCGCAAAGGCTCATTCCACTACAATGAGAGCTGCGGAACTCGGGAGAACCACGTCCAATCCAACCCAAAACAAGAACCTGGTCACCAGAACCTCCTCACTCAAAATGGAACACAAGAACAACAAATTGCTCAGTAAACTCCAAGTGTACTACTGAAAAGCATCGGAACCAGCCAGAAGAAGGGGAGAAACCCTTGCTAGGACCCGGAGACAAGTTCAGAATTTTGAGGCAGGAAGAGAGTTAAATTTGTATCAGGTGTTTGTTTTGGACAGTGTCATTCAAAGTGGTCAAAGTGAGGAGACTGCTCGTGGCTCGGTCCTGTGGCAGGCCAGAGGAGAGCTTCAGGCAGGCCATGAAGGCGCCTGGCTGTCCTCGTCCACTGTCCACCGCCAGGCCTTGTGCTTTTCATTTTCAGTGTGTTCAGTGCTGTCCTCTTTTCCCACATAAAGCCTCTGGCTTGTTCCACTGAGAGGTGGACCATGCCCTGCATTCTTTCTCCACTTCCAGTCGCACTGGCCAGCATACACGAATGCTCTGCCGTTCTCACTGTACCCAGAAGAGCCCACCCTGGCTCACCAGATGCGAGAACAGGGCCGAGCGTGTGCCTCAGCCCCGGGCCTTGGGCAGCCCACTGACCTCTAAGGGCCTGTGTCCTCCGCTGGAAAATTAGGGTGTTAAATTAATGTTTTTGACCTTTAAAAAGACAATGGTCACCTGCCATTTTTAATGTCAGTAACCCCAGAAAGTCACTGCTCACCCTGCACACCTGACTCAATGTGGAGCCCTGCTCGGCGAGGAACTGCAGGTGTCTCCGCCACACTGACCCGCACAAAGGAGCTGTCTCTACTGCCAAGAGAGTGACCGCTCCCAGCCCCTGTTCTTGCTCTGTAGGTGGGATCAGGAGGAAGGGTTTGGCAGAAGACAGAAAACGGAAACTCAGATGAACGGATAAAAGGGTTAGTGGCACATCAAGTCCCATCTTCCCTAGGACTCTGACGCTGCTTCTGCAGAGCTGCTGCCTGTAGCTGGGGAGATTTCGGACACCTCAGCTGGGTGCTGTGTTCCAGAGCCCTCTCCACCCTGGGTGGCAGGGCCCTGCCTCCTGAGGGTTGCTAAGGAGCCAGCACCACGCGATACCCCACCAAGCTCTACGACCTGGGAGACGCCGAGAGGCAGAAGGGACTTTTATGAATATAGTGTCAATAAAAGTCTGATTTTGGAAGTGAAACTGCTTCCTTACACTGCCCGCAGGTAGATCAACAAGCTGCTTGAGTGAGGCACACCTGTTTTTCCAGTCACAATTCACCAAATATTCTTTTGTTTTAACAAGCTCCTGTTTTACTAAAGCCAAAATTATAGCAGATAGATTAATTAGCAAGAAGTCGATGAATGTAAGAATTTCTGTTTATGAGGACTTGGCCAAAATGCTCTCTACCACGTCAAGAGCACAATGGGTCCCGTCTCCTCACCCCGTTCCCCAGGTCCCCAGGAAGGGCTGCCGTCTAAATGGTGTCACAGGATGGACGGCGTCCCTTCTCTGTGACCTCCTACACTCACATGATTTAAGCCATGGTTTTGGATGTTGTTGATGATTTATTGTATGAAAAATGTAAATGATCTGGATGGCAGATGTTTTATATTTTCTGACCATTCATTTTCAGTGGGAATGTAATTAAAATTTATGAAGTGTATCTGCTGAATCGCATTGGCAATTGATGATCTCCTCCAGGGCTGTCTATCTGCAGATGATGAGTAATGGTGGACAGTGACAGGTGGTGGCAAGGGCAGGATGTGATGCTTCTGCCAGAGCGAAACTACCTGCCGAAGGACAGAGCTCCTTTGCCCTCACGCTCAAACCTGGTGACCTGGACCCCGTGGCAGCGGCCGGCAGTGTCTGTCCTTCCCTCACGGAGCGCACCCCACCCGCCAGCCTTCTCGCTCCTCTCACTTTCCCCAGGAACTTTCTTCTGAGGGCAAGCTCCAGGTCCCCCACCAGCACCCCGAGGTGTGATGTGATCCCTCGGGGAAACCCACAGAACTAACCTGGGCAAATCCCAGATGTCTTCAAGAGAGCTGCAGTTGTTTGGCGTTGCACGTGATTTTTCCAGGCATGAGTTACTATGGGAGGATGGAGTTGAGAGAGCACCTGAAGCCCCACCTGTGCCTTCTGGTGCCCATGGTGTGCCCGGTCCTCAGCTGTCAGTCCACCTGCCTCCTGCCAGGCAGCACCCAGTCCAGGCACCGTGCCTCAGCCCCCTGCCTCTGTAGCCCCACCGCCGCCACCCTAGGGCCTAGTGCCAGCCACGTGCCCCGTTCTCGTTCATGGTCGACCTCAGTGGAGGTGAGAAATGGAGGGACACCAGAGAGCCAGAACGTCCTACTTCCAGTGCCCTCGGCACGGCTTTTCAGGAACGCCTCCACTCCATGGGACCTTTCTCCTGCTGTAATACCATTGCTCTCGTGCAAAGTCCCCGTGCCCTTCCTTTAAATATGCAGGGACTCAACCCTCTGAGGCAGGAGGTGGATGGCCTACCCTAAGGAAGTAACAGTCACCAACTCCATCAGCAGCAGCTCAGCTACTGTGTGCCAACGCAGCAACTTTTCTTCTTCCTCTTCCTCTTTTGCACACATTTTCACTGTAAATCCCACGGGTGTGTTTGCGTGCAGTTCTGATGAGAATCCAACCTAAAGAGGCTGATCCGGATGCTAACACAGGCTGATGCGGGGCTCCGTGGCTGGTGACCACGGTGCCCAACTGCAAGTCTGTGAGCTCTGCGGGGGCGGCTCTGGTCACCTCACTTTTCCCGGCCTGCACCCCCCTCTCTCCCTCCCCATGCCTTCGCATCACAGCTCACCGGGGGACATGAGCAGGGTCTCTCTAAACCATTCCATTACATCAAGTATTAGGATGGTCCCTTTCCACCAAACCAGAAAAAAAGTGATACGAATGCTAAAATAGTTTATTTCTATCTTGTCAGACCCAGAGGAACCCTGTATTGCCGGGACGTTGGCCACTGGGAGGTCCTCTGAGCCTTCACTAGCAAGAGAGAATGGACTTCTGTGTGGGACAGGAGAGTCTGGATCTTAGAGATGCAGAGAACCAAAGGCTAGAAGATGGGATTCCTGAGCCAAAGCACCTCAAGTTTACTTAGTGCAGCCCTTTATGTTATAGAAGGTAGGGGATCCGAGAGCCAAGGGGCAGGTGTGTGACTACAATTCAGAAACCATGGCTCCAGGTCATGGTCAGACTCTGTGCATAGTCTGATTTTGTGGTGAGACCCCGTCAATTCCTTTCACTTGTTTTCTTGGTTCTTTGAATCCCAGAGAAACAGCAGCTTAGCACTGTGGCCCAGGTCACCTGTTGCAGCTGTGCCGTGGCGCCTGGGAGTAGCTTGGCGCTCGCTCTGTGCCCACCGCATCTGCACAGCGACTGTGATGCGAGCTGCACACTTGCTGGAGGACAGGCAGGCCTTCTGCACTCCCCACCTTAGCCCTTAATTCTTCCCTCTTCCCGCCCTGCAAGAACTCCAGCCTAACAAGCCATGATTCATACGGGAATTCAGTGAAGATGTTTGTTGCAACGTGTTCATGTCAAAAGATGGGAAGATGGCTAAGTAAGTCAAGGCATGACAACATGACGGAGTATCGGCTGAACATGACGGAGTTGTGTCCATTGGCCCTAAAATCCCACTTCCTGTGTTACTTCAGGAACAGCCAGCCACGGGTATTCATTAGTATCTAGCTCCAAGTTGTGTGTACAGCTTTGTTATAAATCACAGAAGAACAAAACACTAGGTGTCTAAGAGCCCGTCACGTTAGAAAGTGGTACATCTATGCAGTAGAGCACTACACAGCTAACAACAGGCATCCCACGGCTTATAATTTATGATAATTACCTAACACACTATTCATCATAAAATTAAATTGCATTACCTTGCAACCCATAGGTAGAGAGAAATTATCCTATGTTCATTCAAATCTTATATAAATAGAAACAAAACTTGAAAAGATTGTAGTAGTCATTTCTAAGTGAGAAGGTTATTACTTATTTATTTTCTCATCTTCCTTTTCTATATTTTTATTTTTCTAATAAAGTATACACACATTCATGTAATGAAGAAAAATAAGAATAATTAAAACCCTTCCTTTGAAAATTATAATACTGAGGAAAAAAATTCAGATTGCAACTAATATTTAAAGTATCATCTAAACTTTGTGTTCAAACACTAGAACTAAAAATAAGAGAGACACCTCAAGACGTTATGGGTGGATCATCACCTGACACTGGTCAGATTTTTGTGCCTAGTGTGATTTTATCTTGAAACAATAGTTCATTCGCTTTCACTCATTTTCTTGGATCTTTAAAATCCCAATGAAATGACAGCTTAGCACTGTGCACACCATATATATATATACATATATATATATATATACACACACACATTCATATATATGCATATAGACATATATTTATTTTCACATATTACATATTTACATATGAATATAAATATGTATTTATATATGATTTAATATTTATATCTTAATATAAATATCATACACTTGACCTATATGTAATTGTTCCTATGAATTGGAATTATTTTATGCTTCCATATCCTCCAAATTTTCTACTAAAAATCATGTATTTTATAATCAGAGAAAATAATAAATAACAAATACAGGATGCATATGGGTAGAATTTGAATTTCCCTTTTAATCACAGGATCACAAAGCAACAGGCCCGTGCGAGCACGTGGGGCAAGCGGGGAAGCATGGACCACTCCCCTCTTGTCTGCAGACCCTTCCTGCGCCGCCTCCCTGCTGCCATAATGTTTACCAAACTCGGTGCTGAGATTTCCACTGACACCCAAGCGCGCTGGCGCTCACTTCCTGTAGAACTGTCATAATAAAAAGACATTAACATTTTAGGATTTGGGCAAAATGTTTAACACGCAAACATTTGTATTTTTCCTTCAGTTTTCAAAACAACTTTAAATCTCTCTTTTCAAAACATTGTTAAATGATGTCACTCATTAGCTAGCAGGTGGCTGGGAGTGAAGATCGCATTCTTGCTCCATTTGCCCACAGAACCTGGAGCACAGGCCACGTGAGGGTGCCCCGGCCCATCTAAGCCTTGGGAGGCCAGCGCTGGGTGGCCTGGGCAGCTGGCGGGAGGGAGTTCCTGTCCCACTCGGGGGGGGGCAAGTGAACCCCAACCTCAGGTCGCCGTGTAGGAGGAGAGCAGGAGACCCGGCTCTGGTGGTGAGCGTGGAGCCGTGTGTCCCCATGTCCCTGTGTGTCCGTGTGTCCCGGCAGCTCTGCCCTCAGAGGTCCAGCTGTCATTTTCTAGGGTGGACTGAAAGGGAGGCCAAGTATCCAGGAAACTGAGCCCTTTGGGAGCAGAGAAGAACTGAGCTCACGGGGCTGGTTTTGACGGGGGCTGCAACAAAGGTTGAGATGTCTGTGGTGCAAAGTGCAGTCAAAGTGCCACTCAGGGAACACCCTGGAGGCTGCCTGACCCAGCAGGCCAGGCCCAGTGGAGCTGGGGCTGTTCTGGGCCGGAAACCCGCAGCTCACCCTGAATGGAGTTTCCGAATGGAAGTGCCTGGAGTGGGATGGAGGCCTTCTTGTCAGGGGTGCTCCAAGGCACAGCAAGCGCGCGCTGGGACTGCATTAGGAGCAGGCTCTCTTTGGCGGAACAAAAGACACCACATGCCACTGGGCCTGGTTTGAATTCAACCACCAGTTTACAGCCGGTTGGCCCTCGATTGTAGTAATGGCCCACAGCTTCCCAAAGATCTGAGAGACCACAGGAAGCAACCCAAAGGAGAGGGGGACCTAGATTAAGAGCTTGGTGGTCCAGTGCATGGAGGTATAGACAGTCGGAAGCCTGGAGAAATGCAGCAGAAGACATCAGGTAGACATGGAGCAACTCTGAAAACTAGGAGCAGGGTCCCCCTCCCATGTGGTTGTCCTGAAGAGTGGATGAGAGGAGAGACACCTAGGGCAGAACAGTGCCTGGCAGGTAGGAAACTCATAAACGTGAGCAGCAGAAGCCTTGTTGTTGCAAGCATCTCACGTAGCGAGCATTTCATGAGCACTTTCAAGAGCTCTGCTGGATTTGCCGCTCACTTCACCGTGGAGCAGAGGAGGGAGGGAGGGGGGGAGTGGAGGGTCAGGGCCAGGGACAGGGTTGGGGCGGGGAGGAGAGGGGTTACAAGCACGCATTTGTTAGGTGCACTTCTGATGGAAGTTGGATGTTTTGCCCAAGGACTGTTCTGGGCGGCAAAAGGCCCTAGTTCCAAAGCCCAGGTGCTCATGTCCAGGTCCCCCTGACACCAGGCTGTCTCCCGTGACCCCCACTCCTACAGGGCGGCTGTGTGTTTTGTGTGTGCATTTCCACTTTAGCATCTCACGACGTATTGATACCCTGGACCAAGCCCCCGGAGCTGCTCCCAGTGAGGACTGTCGATTCGGTAATCACAAGGAAACACAGGAGTCTTGCCCAGAGTGGTGCCTCCGCCACTGAGCCTGCCTCCGGAGCGCCTGTGAGTCCCCGTGACCTCTCCCCTCTTCTTCCTCTCCTGATGGAGGCTCAGCCACACTGGACTGGGGGGTCTTTGTGGCAAACGAGTGGACAGGGGCACAAATCCATGACAACCAGGGTGTTGGCTGCCGTCAATCAGACCCTCGCCATGTCACAGACAGAGGTGTAAGATCCTCCGAGGCCTTGCTGTCTAACCCCACGACGACCAGCTGACAGGTGGCAAGCAGCACAGCAAGCCGACCTTTAGACCTGAACTCTGCTTGTCCAGCTCAGAGCAAAGCCTTCCCTTGCCCCGCGGGGCACAGAGCCTAGGGCCTCTCCCCGCCCTGCACTGTCCTCCACAGACTGTGCAGAACCAGGCCTCACAGACAGGTGTCTCTCCAGGATTCACCTCCCGCCTACTCTCTAATGCCATGGCGGTGGACTCCCAGAGTCATCTGGTTGCGTGGAACAGAGGCAGGAAGCGGGGCTGACGGAAGCATGGCTGTCCCTCACACCACGGGAAACCTGTGTGGTGGTCTCGAGGCACAGCTGCACCTCCCCCCTTGAAGCTTTGCCCGCTGGCCCAGACCCCGGACTGCTCACCTCTCTAAGTCTCCCAAGCAGCCCTTCACCCAACAAACACCTGATGGCCATGTCCCCCTGCCAGGCCATAGGAGGACAGCGATGAGGACCGTAAGTGCCTACTGTCTACAGGAAATGTGGACGTCCAGTCAGAAACTTCAATAACGTGTGAGCAGATTCGAGATTGGCAACGTGCGAGAAACACAAAGCGAAGGATGTGAGTCTCGAGCCTCTGCTCATACTTTCTACCCGCCGCTTGAGGCAGCCACAGGTCCCTTATCTTTTCACCTGCCCGCTCCATTGCAGTGTCCCAGCAGCACCCGAGCTGCCAATTGCTCTTCCTGTGCACCCAAGGTGCCTAGCGGGGAGCTGGCACGGAGTCAGCGCTTGACTCAAACCTCTGTTGGAAAGCCGCGGGTGTCGGGGAGCCAGCTGCAAACCCCCAGGCCTCACTGGCTCCCCGCTTAGCAGGCCAGTTTACCATGAGCTTGGGTGCCGGCTGTGCAGTTCGGGCGAGGGGCCGGGCTCACACGCACACCTGCAGCCAGCTGATGGCTGGACGGGCACCTGGCTGAGAGAGGGGGCCTCACTGGGGAGACTCCTGCTCCTCCTGCATCTGCTGCGCCCTCCAGCAGCCAGCGTGCCCACGGCTGTGGCCGGCGTCCGAGGGTGGACACACAAAAGTTCAGTCTACCCTCAGCTGGTACCCAGCTCGCTTGTGTCCCATTGGCCAGGACAAGTTAGGTGACCGAGGCCAGCCAGCACACGGAGTGCATGGGCAAGCGGCACAGATAGATACCAAGAGGCAAGGAAGCCACAGGCGGCCACAGGCTCACCAGTACCAGGCAGCGTGCCCTTCCCACCCACCCAAGTCCTGTCTGCTCCCATTTTAACCAACTTCAGCCTGAAAAAAATCCCCTGTTCTCAAAGCAGCATCACCTGCAGTTGTGCAGGGGCAGAACCTGCGCTCCCAGCATGGGGAATCGAAAGCCGGGCCTCTGAAGTGGGTCCCACGGAGGAGGCCGAGGAGGTGGGAAAGCAGGAAACCCAGATCCCACTTGGAACTTCATCTTCTCCAAAGAATGTCAGATTCTGAGTGCAGAGGGGGAGGGGGAGCCCCAAACGTAACACTCTGAAGTCAGTTATTTTTCTCTCTTGACTAATTAAGCTTAACCAGAATGGTGGCCTGTCAAACTTGGGAACCTTTCCTGAGAGAAGAAAGGAGGCTGCTCTCCAGGTGGGTTTCCGACTTTGGCTGGCTCCCACCACAATATACATTTGGCATCCATGACAGCACCGTCAAAAATAATAGCTGAAAAACTCACTGTCTGTCACGGCGAAATAATTATGTATGGGGCTTTCCTTACACTCGAGATGGATTATATATTTCATTGAGGAAAATATATGTGGCTTTTAAAAAGAATGTAATGTATTGAGGGCACTGCTGAGATTAATAGCCAAATAAAGAATTTTTTTTTAAAAGTTGTGTGTGTGTGTGTGTGTGTGTGTGTGTGCACTTGTGAGCATGTCACTCACGAGGAGATGGGAGATGTCATCCCTAAGCTGGTTAATTACAAAATGCATTAATGTTTTATTATGCCCTTATCAGTAATTAATCACCCACTTTGATGTAAAGTTCAGCCTCAGAAAAGTATCATGAAATTGTCCTTCATGTATGAAAGAGGTTCCTCAGGGGCGAACAAAGACCATGGGGAAGACGGAAGCTCACTCATCCCCGAAGCGGGGAAGGGCTGTCTTCGTGTGCCTCTCACCCCTGAGCGTCCGCTTGGGTGCTGCTGAGACCCCAGCCCAAGGCAGGGGAGAGAGCGGAGAGACCCAGAGGGACTGAGCAGAAGAGAGGGCATCCCAAGGAGAGGAGAGCAGGCTGGGGGACCTCCCTCGGTGGTGTTCTTCAGGTGCGGAGTTGAGTTTGAATAAAAATGCAAAACGGGACGCTCCCATTCAGTAAATATTATCATTTTTATTCACTCATTAATTAAGTTACTTAATTGCTGCTGTCAAAAGACTCTTGAGTTTGTGACTGGGGCTGCTGCACTGTTTTGATAGAAGCTGAAGGAGCGGAAGGCAGCCCGATGGCCGGGCCTTCCCCAGAAGGATGTCGCCAGGAGCATCAAGGGGTGCAGGGCTGAGACCCGCTTCTGAGGAAGTGGCCGGCCGCGGGAACCCTGCGGGAGGAAGTTCTTCGCTGTGATTGATGCCCTTCGCCAGCAGATCATCATTTCTGTCATTACTCTGCGAAAATCATTTTTATGCAAAACATTTCCCCTTTTTTAATCTAACTTCCCAAGAGGGGCGGAAATGGAAATAGACCCCGGCCTTGTCAGTCAACACCGCCGTGCCTGCCTTTGTACCTGCTTCAGAGGGATCGCGGTGGGCGAGCAAGAGCGCCGTCCGCGCTGCTCTGTCCCTTCCCAGAGCTCCTGGCGCCTCCCGGGCATGATTCTGCGTTTCTTCACACTGGGGCGACCACGCGTCCCGCAGAGGCTAAGCCGCCTCCGATCAGCAAACACATACAGAAATAGCCTACGTAGTGTCTTGGTGCTGACATTTGACTAATGTTCCCTGGCCTTTCCATGCTCAAATATGCTTGATTTGAAATATTTGAATAACCTTTGAGCGCACCCTTCCCAATTTGTCACCCTGTGCACACCCAAAAACAACAGATACGCTGATCCCACTGCAGAGCGCCTCCTGCCCAGGAGGAAACAGTTCTGCTGCCCAGGGAAGTCCACCCACCTGCTCAGGTATACAGGGGGTACTGGCTCAGCCAGGTGACCAGGGTGTGCTCACTGGTCTGCCGGGGCTCTAGGGAGACGGACTGTCCCTCTGTCTGATGCCAGGGGTTCTCCAGCCTTTCACAGCCTGGCCCCTGCACTACCTCCTGGAGTTGTGTGCATTGGTGTGGCCTGCCCCCACCTGCACAGATGCCGCACTGTGTGCACAGGTGTGCATTGTGTGCATGCATCATGGCAGGATGTACACATACACAAGTATACACACTGTGTCTACGGGTGCCCGTGTGCACTGTGACAAGCACTTGCACACAAGTGTGGCATGTGTCCACATTCTAGATATTATCTCAATCACAGCAGCTGTGCGCTTACTGCCGCCTTGGTGGTGGTTTATCTGCAGCAGGCAGCCCTGCGGTGAGCCCCAGGTGCAGGCGAGAGCAGAGCCTCAAGGTCAACATGGGAAGGCTGAGAAGACCCCATCCCGCGGACCAGTGGCTTGGATCAGTGGCTTGGATCTTTACTTCCCTGTTGAGGTGCATTTGGATATGTCGGAGCCCTGGTGCCAAATGCCTGTGGAGTCTGCTCACTTTGCAGAGCTGGCAGGTGGGGCCCTGCCTGGAGACCTGGCAATTACTGTCCTTGACCATGAGAACAGTCGCAGTGACACAGTGGGTGGGAGCTGGGTTGGGCGCGGTTAAGAGGCATCTCAGTCCACATCGCCATTCTCCCAGACCTTAGTCTCCGAGAAACTCATTTGCATTTGTGTCGGGAGAGTAGCTTCTGTTCCCCGGCCTTCACCAAGGAGGGCGGAGAGGAATCGCAGCTTTCCAGCCCGCAGCTGTAAAAATCTGATCGTTTTATCTGGATTGTCAAACCAGCTCTGTGAGCTAGATCCAGACAATGTGGTGACTCGCACCCAGGGGATGGGTTAAGTGGGCTCCTAAGCACGGGGACTCTCAAGTCCTTCCGCAGTGACTGCTGCAGTCTCAACATTCGTCCCCGAAGCTCACGTGCTGAAATTCTAACCCCTGTGCAGTGGAGTTAGGAGGCGGAACCTTCGGAAAGTGATTACTGGGGCCCGGCTGGAGAACCCAGAGAGCTCCCTGTCTGTGTCACCACGTCGGCTGTGAGGAGATGGTCGTCTGGGGACCAGGAACGCAGCAGATGCTGATCCTGGGTTTCCCAGAACTGTGAGAAATAAGTCCTGTCGTTTATAAGCCACCCCAACTCAAGTGGATTGAGACTGTGGCCAGGCCACTATGGAACTTGTGTCCTGCGAGGGAGGGTGAGGTGCTGCAGCTCATAGCCATCAGGAAGCCCAGCTCAAACAAGGAACCTGGAGAGAGGCAGGGCAGGCGGAAGGGAGAGTGGAGAACAGGTGAAAAAGCAGCAGACTCATGACAAATCAGGCGTCACGCCATGGTCAGGACGACACACCCCAGCCCCACTAAATGACTCGACGATCTCAGGTTCCTGCAGAAAGTGTGAGCACAGTGTGGGTCTGGCCTGGAAGACGGCGAGCACACGGCTCGTACGTCAGGACACTGAGCGAGCCGCCAGGGACATACGGTTCACAGGTACTATTCTTGCCTTGTAGGGAACACATGCGTAGCATCCTCCCTGAGTATGAAAAGAGACAAATCCATGTATTCTGGAACAAAATAGAAGCTAAGAAACTAGACGGCTAAGATTTAAGCTTTCTACCTCAAAAGTCGTTTTCTCAAAAACCTAGAAAAAATGCCTTGACCTCCCGCTTGCCTGAGCTTCCTGTTGCGGCAGTTGGCGATGATCGCAAATGCAGCGCAGGCTGCCTTCCTTCCTGGACGCTGGAGAGGAGCATCCATTTTAGTCAGTTTTTTTTTTTTGTTGCTACAACTGAAAACAAAACAAGAACAATTAGAGGAAGAAGAATTTCTTGGGGGCGCAGGGTTTCATAGGCCTCGGTCTGTAGATGGTCGACTTCCTAGCTCTGGGCCCAGGGTGAGGCAGAGTATCAAGGCAGAAGGGTGTGGTGGAGGAAAGCGACTCGGGACATGGCACCGAGAAGCAGAGAGAGACTGTCCCCCACTAGGACAAAATGTCAACCCCAAGGGCACATCCCCATGAGCCACCTACTCCAGCCGCACCCCACCTGTCTACAGGTTCCACCCAGTTAGTCCCATCAGGGGATTAACACACTGATAGGTTGGGCTCTCATAATCCAGTTGACTCACCTCTGAACTCCTTTGCAGTGTCTCACAAGTGAGCTTTTGGGGGACACCTCACACCTAAACCATGACACTACTCTTTTCAGGCCCCTACAATCTTTGGCTCGTGGCCTCTTCCTCCACCTTCAAAGCCTGCATCGTGGGCTGAGCACCCCTCACTTGCCATCTGCCTGATTCTGTGTTCTGATCTGAGCGCCCTTCATCTTCAGAAGTACCTGTGACTGCATGGGGCCCACCTGGACAACCGCCCTATCCTACAGTCCGCTGGTTCATACCTTTGTTCTGCCTTGTCAGGGTTTCTCAGTCCTATTCTGGGATGTAGACTCCTTCAGAGACCAACTTTCTGCCCTCCTTGATGCTCTGGGAGTATAAGTTGAACAGTTGATGTGATATATATATATATATATACACACACACACAGTGGAATATTACTCAGCCTTAAATAAGAATGAAATCATGGCATTTGCTAGTAAATGGATGGAAATGAAGTCTATTATGCTAAGTGAAATAAACCAATCCCAAAGAACCAAAGGCCAAAGTTTTTCTGTGATATGCAGATGCTGATTCACAATGAGGGGAGCAGGCAGAATAGAGGTATTTTGAACTAGACAGAGGAGAATTAAGGGAGGGTAGGGGGCTTGGGGATAGGAATGATAGTAGAATGAACCGGACATCATTACCCTATGTGCATGCATGATTATATGAACTGTGTAACTACATCATGTACAACCAGATGAAAGAGAAGTTATACTCCACTTACGTGTGATGTGTCAAAATGCATTCTACTGTCATGTATAACTAATCAGAACAAATAAGAATATATTTAAAATTAAATGAATGAGTCGAGCAGTTGAAGCAGAGGCTTCCTTGCAGAAAGGGTCAGCAGAGTGGGCTGGCCAGACCTTCAGGATGTGCCTCAGACAGTGAAGAAGTGGCAGGACCAGATCCGTCTGGGAGATGTGGGACCGTCACAGCCCTTTCCTAGGGCCCATGCAACCAGGAGCACACACTTGCAGCTTGGAATAGCCACTGTCATTCTCTCAGGTTGTGGTAGGAGCAGACTCCACCAGAAACCTGCCTGGGTCCTGCCCTGTCTCTGCCAGCTTCTGGCCTTGCCGCACCCGCAGACTGACCACTCCAAATCACAGGCCCCCTCCCGGGTCTCCCTCTCAGTGTCTCTCTCCTCTTCTTAAAAGACACCAGCCATACAGGATTAAGGGCCCTCCCTCAAGCCACTATGACCTAATTTTAACTAATGACCTCCGCAAAAACCCACTTTCAAATGAGGCCATGTTCACAGGTACCAGGGGTGAGGACTCCAGCATGTCTTTCGGGGCACAATTCAATCCATGACAAGATCCATCTGAAGAATTAGCATTTTAAAGGGTTTGAGAAATCCCAGAGAATGATCTTGTTTAACGTGGTTTAACCTACGCTTTCTCCACTTATGATCATGGAATGTTTTTGCAAAGAATACACTTTAATATCCCGATGAACACATTTTGGTGAACACAAATCCAGTGAATAATTAATACTGCAATGCTACTGCTGAATAAAGGCTTTGATTCTGACTCTTGCCTCTACCTGCCTCCTTGTCATTAAAGATTCATTTTGTTTATTTTTAACAGTTTTCTGAAATAGCATATTCCACAAGAATGCCAGAATTCCGCCCTCATTAGATTATGGTTTTTATACAACTATTTCTTTGTTTTCCCATGTTTCTTATTGAGGGATGAGTAACACGCAGCCGAATGCACAGATACTAAACATGACTGACGGGCTTCAACAGAGGCGTGCACCCGAAGCCTGCACTTCTCCCTAAACTTACTGCAGCTTTAAGTGCACATACCTGTGAGACAGATGGCAGTGCCACCCGTGCCACACAGGCATGACCGGCGGTCGGGAGAGCAGCCTTTCCATCTTCTTGGCCATGCAATCCTGCACTTGTCTGTGAGGATCTGCGGGTGAAACCCGTGCTTCTGACGAGGTGCAGGAAGACCCTGTGCACCTGCCCGGGAAGTCTGGCCAGACCTTCTTGCTGCTCTGACGGGTGGCCGTAGGTGAGCCTGTCCTGTCCTGGGACCTCGCACAGAAGAATGGGCTGTGCGTGCCCTCTGCGTACGGCTCCTTTCACTTGTCACGTTTCTGAGACCCATTATGTACCTGGCATACCAAGAGAGTCTTTCTCTTTAATGCTGAGTAGTATTCCATTGTATGGATATACAAAATTTGACTACCCCATTCTCCTGCATTGGGAGCCCCGGTTCAATTCCATTTTCTGCCTATTATGAATCAAGTTGCTAAGGACATTTTTGAATAAGGACATGCTTTTTTGTTTGTTTCTTACCTGCAAGTGGAAGTGCTGGATCATAAACTATAAAGACATAAGGTCACAGGGGCTGGGGATGTGGCTCAGTGGTAGAGTGCTTGCCTAGCACGTGTGAGGCACTGGGTTTAATTCTCAGGATCACATAAAAATAAATAAATAAAATAAAGGTATTGTGTCCATCCACAACCATAAAAAAAATTTTTAAAGAGACATACGGTCACAGAGTATGGCTGGCTTGTGGAGAACCTGCGAGCAGCTTTCCAACGCCAGCACACCACTCACACCCCTGCCAGCAGCAGCCAGGAGCGCCACGGCTCCTGTGCAGAGATGGGTCTTGGAAACTTGACAAGTGAAAGAAGCCACACACAGAGCACACACAGCTCACTCTACGCCTGGCGTGGCCAGTCTTTCTCACTTAAGCCTTTGTGATTGTTTCTTTACCTTTTAGTAAGTCCTTCTATGTGAGTTGGCTTTACATTGCCGTGACCAAAATACCTGACAAAACTTAGAGGGGAAAAGTTCATTTGGGGTTCACAGTTTTAGTCTGTGGTCAGCTGATTCCATTGAGGCGAGGCAGAACATCATGGTGGAAGGGTAGAGTGGAGGAAAGCTGCTCAGCTCACAGCAGAGAGTAAGAAGACGGGGAGAGAGACGGGGAGGTGAAGGGAGGGAAGGGCACAGTGGGAGCCAGGAACAAAATTAAATCCCCAAGGAAGGTCAGGAATGACCCGCCTCCTCCAGGCAGGTCACACCTGCCTACGGTACCATCCAGTTATCCATTCAAATTATTAATCTATCAAATGCATCAATCCCCTGATGAAGTCACGGCTCTCATAATCTAATTGTTTTGCCTCTGAGCATTGCTACATTTGATATCATGTTTCTAACACACGAGCTTTTCAGGGGATGCTCCATATCTAAACCATAACAGCTAAGATAGAAAACAAACAAAACCATGATAATGTTTTCAATAAAATTAAATTATCAAAAAAATTCAATTTTAACATCTAGATAGGTAGATATTTATTGGTATAAGGAAGAGTCTACTCTTTAAATTTAGATCCAGGAAGATTGTGAAATGCAAGTAGGTTTAGGTACTTTAAAAACCAGTAACTCAAACCAAATAAACAACAACCAAATTGAGAACTACAGTAAGTACACTAATGATATTTATAACTTTTCCCCCACATACTTGAACTGGTGTGTACTGTATGATTAGAAAAGTATGAAGTCAGAGTCTACACCCATATCGCATTTCACACTGATCAACTATAACCCTGAGATAGAAAGTCCAGTCACACCGACTGCTTTTCCTGCATGGAGCGATGATATCCCGATGCGCCAACATCCGCGGTGGCTGTGAGAGGTCAACAGGGCACAGAAGCTCCAGGTGTGTTCTTCACTCGAGATTTACCGTGACGGAATCACTCTTCTTTTTGGGAAACCGTGGAACAGCTCCATGCTGGTGGTCAGACACCCGCAAGGGTTGATGCTCCCCAGCACGTAGAGCAGATGCTCAGTAAGTAGCTGCGAAGTGAATGCCCTATTTTTATCCAGAACTCTCACTTCCTCGGGCTGCCTTGGACCTGGGGCATCTGGAGCCTCTTGAGGCCACGCCCCTCAGGCTGCCCACAAAGCTCCCGGCTGAAGTACAGTGGCTGCTAGAAATGCCCTCAGGATCCCCTGTGCCCACAGAACTCAGGGCAGCCCCCGCTGACCACAGCACCCGAGGCGCCCCTGTGACCCTCAGCCTGAGAGTCATTCGGCGGCCACCAGAGGGCAGGAACCTTGACCAAGGGCCCCCCAGCATGGGGCAGCGGCTCTCCTCTCTCCAGGCCTCTCCACAGGGTCTACGTGGCCAGGGGCGCCCCCCGCAGGCCCGGTCCAGTGCAGGAACGCGTTCCGTGGAGTGAGCTGGAACGGCCGGCTTTTCTGCTTCCCAGCAGGGAAGGGAGACAGCGAAGTGAGTGCGTGAGCAGAGCCCTCGCTGGACTCCACAGAGTCCTCGAGGGCCCTATAGAAACGTGTCTGGTGAGGAGTGAAGTCGCATCTCTAAGAGCGTCCCCGGATCTTACCGTCCACGTGCCAACGAGGCTGCCGGGCCTTGCTGGGCCATGTGGCGAGCTCAGGGAGGGAGGACAAAGCAGAAGAGAAGGCTCCTGTGTTGAGACGGAGGCCGAGGCCCAGGCTCCGTGCTGCAGGGGGAGGGCGGCTCCGTCCTCCAGCGCCTAATGCACTTCCAATCCTGTTTTTTTTTAAAGAGAGAAGGCGAGTGGCTGAACTCCCTAGTGCCATGTCATCCAGACTCGGAAGTAAGACAGCCCCACCCATCCAGCCCTTCACCTGAGACCTGCAGTCTCCTCGTCAGAGGACTGGCCCCTGACCCCTCCTCTTCCACCCAAGGCCTGGCAGAGAAGCCACCTGTGTCCTTTTTAGTCTCCAGAAATGGCCAATGCTTTGGGCAGATTTTCTTTCCCAGAAACTCTGCGAGAACTGGTCAGAGGCAAGCATGCTTGCGTCTGCTGCTTTTCCACCAGGGCTGACCTCCTGTCTTCCTCCTGGGCGTGCAGGCTGCTGCTGAACCCCCACCATGCACCAGGCCAGAGCAAGACTGAGTCCCCAGGCCCAGCCCAGCTCCTGGTAGCCACAGCGACGCGTGTGAGGACAAATGGCAGCAGCAGGGGACGGAGTGGCGCGTTTGATGCTGGCTGGAAGTGGAGCCGAGCTGGGTGAGAGGCCTCCTGGCCCCTGGGAGGCCCAGTTCACACTTCCATGTCTGTCTGGGTTGAACGAGAGGTCAGGAGGTGAAACGGAGTTCACTGG
Organism: Sciurus carolinensis; assembly: GCF_902686445.1. Lineage (NCBI taxonomy): Eukaryota > Metazoa > Chordata > Mammalia > Rodentia > Sciuridae > Sciurus > Sciurus carolinensis. The sequence goes on along the minus strand of NC_062227.1, from coordinate 79,479,907 downwards.
GAGTTGACTGATAGCACGGGTGTGCGGGCGGGGGTGTCTAGACCCGGCCGGAGTCACGGGAGGTTCATCCTGCACAGACAATGTCCTCGCAGCGGTGGCTCGGGTGATGGATGGGCTGGGCCTGGACCCCGGGTCTGCACAGCTGCAGGCAGCTCTCGGCAGATGTGGGCAGCCGGGCCTGCATTCCTGGGGCACTGCCCGCCCCATGCTCTGGGGCCTCCAGGACAGGGAACCCCCAGAGGCACAAGCTGGGCATGGGCAGGCTTCTGCTGACTTGTCCATTGGTCAGCAAGGCAGGAGGAGGAACAACTCAACAATAGCATTGCCAGCCAAGAGAAGCCTGTGGCTTTTGTGAGAGCGAAGGCCACTTTCTGCCCCCACCTCTGGGGTGTTGCTAGGTGAGGAGCAAAGGCTGAGCTGGAAACCTCAGAGGGAGAGGCTGACGGCCAGGCCAGTCGACTCGGGAGGCCTTTGCATGTGCAGCTGCTGTCTAACCGCCGAGGGGGAATCTGGCTAAGAAAGTTCAGGCTTACAGGGCCCGGTGTTCAGGGCATGGCGCTCGTGCCCTGTGACTTTGACAAGAACTTGAAAACTTGAGGTGGATTCACTCATTTAAAGGTGAGCTCCTGGCTCTCGGGAGGAAAGACCTGTGGGAAGGGCTTGCCTCCTGCCCCCTGCCCACCTCAGCCCAGCCCAGCAGGCGCACAACTACTTCACGAGTCTGCCTGAGCTTTCCAGCCAGGTACTCCAGGGACGTATCAGGTGTGCTGCTTTCGTCATTGCAGAGGTGGGACTGGGTGAGGACCGAGGGGTGGGCTTTTCCAAGCCCTCTGACCCCTGCATACTGGAGGACCATCCTTCCTGTCTCCAAATGCAGAGGTGCCAGAAAACCCTCGCCCTGCAAGTCAGCTCTGCAGACCACATGCTGTGCGTGGAAATGGATGCCAGACAAAGGATATCGCTCACTGTCTCCAGGAAGGGGCAAGACGTAACGGTCAGTGAGCCCGAAGTTAGGACCAGGCAAGGGATGTGGGCAGGAGCAGCGCTCAGAGTCACCATCCCACCTTCCACCAGAGTGACAGCTGCACTCGCAGTTCCCAGAGTAGGATAGGGAGATGAGAAGCAGGGGCCACTAAACAACAGGCGATGCTTTTCCTTGGCAAGGAAGCAAGCAAGGCCCCTCTGCACAGCTTCGCTGCATCATCATGCTTGAGTCCACTTCTAATGCGGCGACAGAGGGCGGATACTCCATGCATTTCCAGATTCCAAAGTGCTCAGGAGTTTCACCAAAGGTGTTTATCAAGTAACCCTACTTATAAGTGAGGATTTGATTGGGTAATTTTCAAAAAGGACAAATTGAGCTAGACAGTTGCAACATTGATTTTTAAATGGTAAAAATATACAATGGTCTGAAAAAGGAAAATTATTAGTGCAGATTGAAAGATTAGACGTGAAGGTAACTCAAGGATTGACAGCTGAGAGACAGGATGTCTAACATCTCTTTTTCTGCCTCTCTGCTTATTACATTTTCTCCATTTTGAAAACAAGCCTTTCTGAGTCCCTGTATCCCCCAAGGAAAATATTTTCATTCATTTATTCCTTCAACAAACTTGGTTTGAGAAAGTATAGAATGTTAAAAAGAGATAGGAAGGTATAAGGTTAATAAGTACCAAAAATATTGGAAAGCAAAACAGGGTTTTTTTTTGAGAGACAGTAAACCAAACCGAGAGAATAAAAACATACAATGTTATCAAAAACAGAAATGGGAGAAGAGGGTATTAAACAGATAAACATGAAAATTTTGTAATCATAACAAAATAACACATGCATGGTATCATCCCAACCATTTGAACATATCAAATAGGTGAAAGAGATTATTTTTAGAGAAATATTTTACCAAAATCATCTTCCAAAGAGGGGGCATATAAAAAGTCTATTGTACCAATAATTTTTAAGAAAATTAAACAACTCATCAACTATCTATCCCAAATTGTTTTTAGGCCCCAATTATCTGTGAACTTTGAAGGAACACATAATACCTTCTGTCTTTGCAACTTTCTTGCAGCATTAAAAATACAAAGAACTTGCCAAATGAGTAAATTAAGTTACATAGTATAGAAGACAAAGCCAGAGAAATATAGGAAAACTGAAAAATACAGATTCACTTCACTTAATAGAGGTTAAAGAAATTCCGAGTATGAACATATTGAATTCAAAATAAAAGGGCAAACACCATGAAGAAGTGCATTTATTCCACACTACAATTCAAATATAGGAAGTCTGTTAACATGATTTATTGTATTAATTGTTTAAAAAGAGAAATTTCACATAAGCTTTTCCTCAGATGCAAAAAAAATAAATAAGTACTGAGTAGAATCTAACAGCTCTTTCTGTTTTTTGGTAATATATACTAAATTAAGAGAGTAAAGATTTCCCTAAACAGGTGAACAAAATCTTCTAAAACCAGCAGCAAATATTTTATGCTAACCAGTGACGCACTAGCCCAGGGAAGTCAAGAATAAGAGAGGAATAGCTAAATTCATCCAGGCTTTTTTCAGTACTGCTTCAGAATTTAAAAATCAAAGAAAAAAGGTAATAATTTAATGTGATTTTTATTTAAAAAGGAATAGGCCAGACACCGCTGCCGAGACACCTATGCCGTCTCCCGGCAGTCTCCTCTAGGGGCACAGCTGCCCCTGAGGCTGCTGCCACGGACACCCAGAGGCCTTTTCCCTGGGCGTGGATGCCATCTAACTGCTGCCACCGATGCTTCTGACGCCCCGAGGTCACCTGTAGGTCTTCTCTCTGGTTGCTGCCACTGCTGCCGTTGGCCTCGCACCTGCTTCCACCACTGCCTAGAGGTCCACTGCGGGGAGACTCCAGCTGTGGTTGCACATGGCCACATCCATCTTGGGACGCTGAGCAGAGCCTAGGGGACTGGGGTGCTGGCAGGTTTGCGGCCATCACCCCTGTTTGGGGACACCAGCCAGGACCTGGAGGTTCAGTGTTGGGGTGCTTGTGTGTTTGGCTGCACCTGGGGTCTCCCTCCTAGGAGTGCTGGTAGCAGCCACCTAGTTGCTGTTTCTCAGGATTGCTAATCCCTGGTGGTCTTTCTCCAAATTCCAGCAGCATTGAGATCTTGGGACTGTAACACGGCTGAACCCAGGATATCTGAAGGCTGGATTGGTGGGATAGTGAATGGGTCTGCAAGGGTCAGTCTGGGCCAGGCAATCTTGTGAGAAGTCAGTAGACAGGGCTGGGAAATTTTTGAACACCAACAGAGACAATTGTTCAATTTTCCATGGAGATTTATTTTTAATTTTTCTTCTCTAACACCTCTCTCCACCATATTTGGAGCAAGTTGGTTCTCATGCATCAGTGATACATGCATGGTGTTTTGCAGTTCTGTTGTATATTCTTTTATATATATGTATATTATATATGTACACTTATATATGTATATATACATGTATATGTATATATAATATACATATATATATTTTCCCCCTATATATGTATTCTTCCTCTTGCTTGTCTGTTTTCCTGGATTCACTTTCTACCTTTTCTCCACCTAAAACAAATCTCTGTTGGTTCCTCTTCCATTCTTTCTATGCATTCTTACTTTTAGCTTCTCTCTTTCTTCCTCATGAACATCACGTCCTACACTATTGCTGTTCTCTCTTTGTCCACCACTTGAAATTGTAAACCCTTTTAGCAAATTTTCTGTTTATATTGTAGACCATGATTGAACTCATTATTTCTGTTTATAGCAAGATGCCTTGGTGGGAGCGGTTAGATTTAAAGCTATATATTGTTTACTCTGGGTGCTGTTGATATTGGTCTCTCCTTTAAAGGTCAGCTACTGGAAATACTCAGGGACAACATAGGTCTACAGGGTAGAATCTGTACTGCCTCAGATCCATACAACCAGATGGGAAAATACACAAGCAACATGAAGAAATGAGGGAACAAAGTGCAGCAAACAAACCAAGATGCTCCAATAAGAGAATCCACTGACACAGTAGAATAAACTTCCAAGAAGGAGTTTGGAATGTACATAGGTAAACTGATCTGTAAAGTTGGCATAAAAAGTGAAATCAAGGAGAAAATACAGAAACTGAAAGATCATTTCAATAGGGAGTTAGAGATTCTGAGAAAAAAGAAAAGCAGAAATCCTCAAAATGAAGGAATCAATAAACCAAATTGTAAATTCAATGGAAAGCATAACCAACAGAATAGACCATCTGGAAGACAAAACCTCAGGCAATGAAAACAAAATATTTAATATTGAAAATAAAGTTGATCGAGCAGATAAGATGATACAAATCCATGAAGAGAACTTCCAAGAACTATGCGATAACATGAAAAGAACAAATGTAAGAGTTATTGGATAGATGAAGGAGCAGAGATACAAACCAAAGGAATGCACAATCTTTTTAATGACATAATATCAGAAAATTTCCCAAACCTAAAGAATGAAATGGAAAATCAAATACAAGAGGCTTACAGGGATCCAATTGTACAAAATTACATTAGACCCACACCAAGCCACATTATAAGGAGAATGACTAAAATACAGAATAAGGATAAAATCTTAAAGGCTGTGAGAGAAAATAAGCAAATTATATATAGGAGGAAACCAATTCAGATCTCAACTGATTCCTCAACCCAGACCCTCAAAACTAGGAGGTCATGGAACAACATATTTCAAGCTCTGAAAGAAAATGGATGCAAACCAAGAATTTTATATCCAGCAAGGTTAAGTTTCAGATTTGAAGACGAAATAAAAACCTTCCATGAAAAGCAAAGTTAAAAGAATTCACAATTAGAATGCTTCCACTACAGAACATTCTCAACAAAATAATCCATGAGGATGAAGTGAACAAAAAAAGTGAAAACCAGCAAAGAGAGGAACTACACTAAAGGAATAGTCAATTGATGGAGAAACTAAACCAAATTAAAAACCTAAAATAAGCCAAAATGGCCAAAAATACAAATCATGCCTCAATAAAAAACATGAATGTTAATGGCCTAAACCTATCAATCAAAAGACACAGACTAGCAGATTGAATTAAAAAACAAGGCCCAACAATATCCTGTCTCTAGGAGACTCACCTCATAAGCAAAGACATCCACAGACTGAAGGTGAAAGGATGGGAAAAAAACATATCACTCATATGGATTGTGTAAACAGGCAGGAATTTCCATTCTCATATCAGAAAAAGTGTACTTCAAGCCAGAGTTAATCAGAAGGGACAAAGGACATTTCATTTTACTGAAGGGAATTATATATCAGCAAGACATAATGATTGTAACTATTTATGTCACAAACAATGGAGCATCTATGTACGTCAAACAATCCCTTTTCAATTTCAAGAATCAAATAGACCACAACACAATAATACTGGGTGATTTTAACACAACTCTGTCACTACTGGACAGATCTTCCAAACAAAAACTAAATAAAGAAACTATAGAACTAAACAACAATCAGTAACTTAGACTTAACAGACACATATGGAATATTTCATCCATCAATGAGTGAATACACTTCTCGGCAGCACATGGATCCTTCTCTAATATAGACCACATCTTATGTCACAAAGCAACACTTAGTAAATCCAAAAAAAAAAAAAAAAATGGAGATGGTATACTGCATTCTATCAGATCATAATGAACTGAAATTAGAAATCAATGATAAAATTAAAAATAGAAGCTACTGTAATACATGGAGACTAAATAATACACTATTGAAAGATGAATGTATAATAGAAGAAATCAAGGATGAAATCAAAAAATACTTAGAGGTAAATGAGAATACCAATACAACATACCAAAATCTATGGGACACTATGGAGTCAGTGCTAAGAGGAAAGTTTATTGAACTTATTTATTAAAAGAATAAAAAGTCAACAAATAAATGACCTAACATTACATCTCAAAGCCCTAGAAAAAGAAGAACAAATCAACACCAAAAAACAGTAAAATACAGGAAATAATTAAAATGAGAACAGAAATCAATGAAATTAAAACAAAAAAATTGAAAAAATTGACAAAACAAAGTTAGTTCTTTAAAAAAATCAATAAAATTGATAAACCCTTAGCTGAACTAATGAAGAGAAAAAGAGAGAAAATACAAATTACTAAAATACATGATGAAAAGGGAAATATCACAATAGACAACTGAAACACAAAAGATAATTTGAAATTATTTTGAAAATTTATACTCCCATAAAATATAAAGTATTGAAGACACTGACAAATTTCTAGACATATGACCTACCTAAACTGAATTATGAGGTCACACATGATTTAAAGAGAACAATATCGAGTAATGAAATAGAAAATGCCATCAAAAGTCTATATCAATTAAGAAAAGCCCAGGACCAGTCAGAGTCTCAGCCAAGTTCCACAAGAACTTCAAAGAAGAATTAACTCCAATACTCCTCAAATTATTCCATGAAATAGAAAAGGAGGGAACCCTTCCAAATTCATTCCATGAGGCTAGTATCACCCTGATACCAAAACCAGACAAGGACACATCAAGGAAACCAAAATCCCTGATGAACATAGATGCAAAAATTCTCAATAAAATTCTGGCAAATCGCCTACAAAACATATTAAAAAGATAGTGTACCATGATCAAGTGGGATTCATCCCTGGGATGCAAGGCTGGTTCAACATCCAGAAATCAATAATCAATTGATTATTCATCACGTCAATAGACTTAAAGACAAGACTCATACGATCATCTCAATATGTTGGGACTAATGACATGTTAACTAACTCAGGCTAACTCCTTACTCCCTGGCGAGTGAGCAAGATCAAGGCCTCAAAGGCAGTTTCAAAAGTTAATGATGATAAATCGGACCACCATCAGGGATTGGTGAACAACAGTTCCACTAACATGATCAGCTCGTGCTTGCCATATAGTCCTATGGGACACTCGCCTGTGGGACCCCCCCCCGGTGCCTTGCTGACCTTTAAGCTGATAGGTTCCCGCCTAGCCTACACCCTACATAAAAGCTGTGTGACTTCCTCAATAAACGAGTTCCTGCTGTGACTGGTCTCCCTAAGGGTCTGATTGTCCTCCCCACGGAAGGCTGGGTACGGGCGGTCAGTCGGCCCTACCTTTCCAGGTCTGACCTTGTTGGGGAGTGCTCCCTTCCCTTGTCGCTGGTTGAGAAGAGCAAGGGGACTAAACACCCAAACATCAATAGATGCAGGAAAAGCATTTGACAAAATAGAGCACCTCTTCATATTCAAAGCACTAGAAAAACTAGGGAGAGTAGGAACACACCTCAACATTATAAAAGCTATCTATGCTAAGCCCAAGGCCAACATTATTCTAAATGGAGAAAAATTGAAAGTATTCCCCCTTAAAAACTGGAACAAGACAGGGATGACCTCTTTCACCACTTCTATTCAACATGGTCCTTGAAACTAACCAGAGCAATCAGACAGATGAAAGAAATTAAAGGGATACAAATAGGAAAAGAAGAACTAGAATTATCACTGTTTGCCGATGACATGATTCTATATTTAGAAGCAAAAAATTCCACCAAAAAACTTCTAGAACTAATAAATGAATTCAACAAAGTAGCAGGATATAAAATCAATACCCATAAATCAAATGTGTTCTATACATTGATAATGAATCCACTGAAAGAGAAATTAAGAAAACTACCCCCTTCGTGGAAGCCTCAAAAAAAAAAAAAAAAAAACCCCTCAGGAATCAATCTAACAAAAGAGGTGCAAGACCTCTTCAAATACAGAACACTAAAAAATAGAAATTGAAGAAGCCCTTAGAAGATGGAAAGACTTCCCATGCTCCTGGTTAGGCAGAATTAATAGTGTCAAAATGGCCATACTACCAAAAGTGTTATACAAATTTAATGCAAATTCCTATTAAAATACCAATGACATTCTTCATAGAACTAGAAAAAGCAATAATGAAATTCATTTGGAAAAATAAGAGACCCAGAATAGTCAAAGTAATCCTTAGCAAGAAAAGTGAAGCAGGAGGCATCACAATACCAGAACTCAAACTATGCTACAGAGCTATAGTAATAAAAACAGCATGGTATTGGCACAAAAACAGACATGTAGACCAATGGTATAGAATTGAAGACACAGAGACAAACACACATAAATACAGTTACCTCATACTAAAAAAGTGCCAAAAACATTCACTGGAGAAAAAATAGCCTATTCAACAAATCGTGCTCAGAGAAATGGAAAGTCACATGTAACAACATGAAATTAAACCCTTATTTCTCACCCTGCACAAAACTCAAATCAAAGTGGATCAAAGACTTAGGCACAAGAACAGAGACCCTGTGCCTACTAGAAGAAAAAGTAGGCCCAAATCTTCACCATGTTGGCCTAGGAGCTGACCTCCTTAACAAGACCACTAAAGAGCAAGAAGTTAAATCAAGAATCAAAAAATGGAGTGAATTCAAACTAAAAAGATTCTTCTCAGCAAGAAACAATCCATAATGTGAAGAGAAATCCTACAGATTGGGAGAAAATCTTTACCACATGCACCTCAGATAAAGCATTAATCTCTTGAATATATAAGGAACTCAAAAAACTTAAAACAAAAAAAACCCACAAATAACCCAATCAATAAGTGGGCTAAGGAACTGAATAGACACTTCACAGAAGAGAAACAATCGATCAACAAAATATATGAAAAAATGTTCAACACTTCTAGTAATTAGAGAAATACAAATCAAAACTATTCTAAGATTTCATCTCACTCCAATCAGGATGGCAATTCTCAAGAACACAAGCAACAATAAATGCTGGTGAGGATGTGGGGAAAAGGTACACTCACACTGCTGGCGGGAATGCAAACTGGTGCAACCATTATGGAAAGCAGTATTGAGATTCCTCAGAAAACTTGGAATGAACCCACCTTTTGACCCAGTTATCCCACTCCTCGGTTTATACTGAAAATCAGCATACTACAGTAATGCAGTCACATCAATATTTACAGCAGCTCAACTCACTATAGCTAAACAATGGAACCAACCTAGATGTCCTTCATCAGATGAAGGGATAAAGAAAATGTGGTCATATGTATATGATAGAATATTATTCAACTTTAAAGAAGAATGAAATAATGGCATTTGCTGGTAAATGGATGGAGCTGGAGAATATCATACTAAGCAAAATAAGCCAAACCCAAAACACCAAAGCTGAATGTTTTCTCTTACATGCAGATGCTAAGTCAAAATAAGGGGATGGGAGTGCCAGGGAAGAATAGCTACTTTAGATTAGGTAGAGGGGAGTGAAGGGAGGGGAAGGGATATGGGTATAGGGAGGATAGTAGAGTGAAACCAACATTATTCCATTTATGACTGCATGACCAGTGTGATCCTACAATATGTACAATCAGAAAAATGAGAATTTATACTCCATTTATATATGATTTATCAAAATGTGTCAGTGCATCCTATCATGTACAACTAATGTGAACAATAAAAATTTTTAAATAAATTAAAGCTATAAAAAACAAAAAATAAAAATAAAAAATAAAAAAGCAATAGGCAAGGAAAGTATCATGAGTTGATAGTTTTTACTATATATGAAAAAAAATGGAATTAGACTGTTCACTAAAGTGAGTGTACACAAGTTAAAACAATGCTTCACTAGATATCCTTTTTATTCCAGAATGGTAAATTAGAAGAGGAAAAGGAGATGAAAATCCTACTTAGAAAGCCAGTGATGGCACTGAATGGGAAGGACCCTGTCCTGGACGAGGGTGCTGGGCAGTGGGGAGCCTCCCTAGGGAAGGCCTGACTGGGACAGTAACCTGCCTCGGGCCTTATGCAAAAGTTAATTCAAAAAATGTGGGGAAAGAGGCACAGTCATACACTGCTGGTGGAGTTGCAAACTGATGCGGCCACTCTGGAAAGCAGTATGGAGATCCCTCAGAAAACTTGGAATGGACCCACCCAGGTATCCCACTCCTCAGTTTATACCCAAAGGACTTAAAATCAGCACACTACAGTAACACATCCACATCATTGTTTATAGCAGCTCAATTCACAATAGATAAACTATGGAACCAACCTAGATGCCCTTCAATGGATGAATGGATAAAGAAACTGTGGTGTATATATACAAGGGAATATTATTCAGCCATAAAGAAGAATAAAATTATGGCATTTGCAGGTAAATGGAAGGAATTAGAGAATATCATACTAAGTGAAATAAGCCAATCCTAAAAAACCAAAGGCCAAATGTTTTCCCTGATAAGTGGATGATGATACATAATGGGGGTGGAGGGTGGGGAGTAAGAGAAGAATGTAGGAACTTTGGATTATGTAAAGGGAAATGAGAGTGGGGAGAGGGTGGGGTATGAAACACGGTGGAATGAGACAGACATCATTACCCTATGTACATGAATGATTACATGAATGGTGTGAACCTACGCCACGTACAACCATAGAAACGAAAAGTTGTACCCCATTTGTGTACAATGAATCAAAATGCAGTCTTCAAAAATTAAAAAAATTACTACAAGAAGAAATTAAGGAAGCTTTGAATTTTTTTTTTTTGAAAAGGGATCTCTAGGGGCTGAGCTTGTGGCTCAGTGGTAGAGCGCTTGCCTCACATTTGTGGGCACTGGATTCAATTCTCAGCACTGCATATAAAGAAATGAATAAAATAAAGGTCCATCAACAATTAAAAAATATTTTAAAAGGATCTCTAACCTAAACGTAAGGACTAATACCACAGAACTCCTTGAAGAAATAGAAATAAACCTTTGCAACCTGGGGTTAGGCAAAGATTTCTTAAATACCAAAAGCACAAGTGATAAAAGAAAAAATTGACAAATTGAACTTAACATTAAAATCTTTTCATTTCCAATTATACCATTAATAATGGTATGATTTATTAAAATGGTATAAAACCATTTTAATAAAGTAAAATTGAAAGCCGTAAGACTAGAGAAAATATTCACAAATCATGTATTCAGAAAAACATCTGTAGTTAGGATATAAGAAACCCTTCCACTAAGACAAATAACACACCTTAAAATATTCAAACAGAAATATCCACAAAGAAGATACATGAAATGTCCAACAAACACATGAGGAGATTCTCGGGGTTATTGGGGATTGGGTAAATATAAATCAAAACCACAGCAAAGCACTCTTACAACCACTGAGATTGCTACAACGGGAAGTCAGACAACACCAAGGGGTGGCAAGAATGTGGAGAAGCTAGCACCTTACCCATTGCTAGAGATTGAGAACGGTGCCACTCAGGCCACTCAGGTGAACAATTCAGCACACTGAGCAAAGTAAGCGCACTGGTCTAATGACCCAGCAGCTCTACGCCTAGACACCTACTCAAGGGAAATCAAAACATATCCACACAAATTCTTGTTCACTAATGTTCCCAGCAGCACCACCCACCACCAAACAGTGGGAGCAATCCAAGGGCCTCTTCAGGGATGAATAGATAAGCAACTATTAGGCTTCCATACAATGCACAGTCTTTATCAATAATATGTGCTACGACATGGACCACCTCAAAACCATGCTAAGTCCAGTCACAAAAGAACTCCTGTACGATTGCATCTATATGAAAAGTCTAGAGAAAGAAAAGCCATAGAGACAGAAAATAAGTTTTTCTGGGACAGGAGTAGAAATGGAGACTAATTGTAAAGGGCAGGAATAAATGTGCTGGTGGGAAAAGTTCTTAAACTGGATTGATAACAGCCACACAATTTGGAAAATGTGCTAAAAATTGTCTAGTTATATACTTAAAGCCAGTGAATTTTATGTTATAAACTGTTAAATCACTACAATGAATCTCTACTTTCAGCCATGCTAAACTTGTGGAAGACCAGCGCTCCTGCTGGGAACAAACAGGAAACCTGGATTTTTTAAAAAATGTACCGTTTGTAGATTTATCAATGCTACCAACACTTGAAGGGCCAAGAGCTTGGGGAGAAGGAAACCCAGTGAAAGATGTGAAAGCCGCATTTACCAACTCTGGATGCCAGACAGAGACAGAGGATCCAAGCGAAGGCTGCGGCAGAGGCACAGAGAAGTTGCCAGCCAATACGGTCATCTCCCAACCATGGACAGAGGTGGCCATTGTGACTTCTAAGTGTGACTTAAGAAATCAAGTGATTGAGAGAAGGAGGGCTCAGAGGTAATGCCCAAGGTCCATGGGATTCTGCCTCATGGCATATTTAAGCCTTCCTCTTTTTTTAATGTTAAGTTTTAATCTTGAAATAATTTGAACTCAGAAAAATGTCATAAATTGTGCGGATAGTCTATAGTTACCCTTCACCTGGCTCTCCCAGCAGCATCCCTGGCTTCCACCTAGGGGATGCCAGAGCACCCTTCCCAGACACGACAATCAAAATGTCTGCAGACATTGCCACATGACCTTGGGGGCAAAATACCCTGGTGGAGACCACTGCTCTGATACTAGCCATATATGGGAGCATAAGGCAACGATTAAAACCAGGAAATTAACATCAGCATAATATGATCAACGCTGGCCTCGTGTAGATTTCCCAATGTCCCTGCTCTGTCCTGGGACCCAGTACAGGAACTCACAGTGATCCAGCTGTGGGTCCCCACGGGAACTCCACTCTGCTGGTTCCATGGGCTTTCCTTTTCTTGCCTGAACTTGGTCATTTCGTAAGACATGGCCAATTCACTGTGGGCTGTCAGGGGGTTTGGATCTGTCTGATGGTTGTCACGATTAAAGCTATGCAGTTTTGACAAGAACATGACAAAAGTGGTGTGCCCTCTCCAGCCCTTGGCATCAGGGTGGATGGTGCCAACATCTCCTGATGCTGGTGATGTTAACTTGGTCACTTGGGGAAGATGCTGCCTCCCATATGTTTTCACCATAAAATCACAAAATCTCACTTTGTGTTTGACAAATATCTTCGGCAAAGAACTTCTGTGTACATTTAAATATTCTGCTTCTTTTCCAACTTTTGCCTGAGTGTTTAGTATCCATCAGTAGGTAGTTCCCTGGGAAGTTTGCCTAAGAGTAATTTTGTATTTCTTTCATTTCATCTACATTTATTAACTTTAATTATCATGTAAGGAAGAGTTTTTACATATCCCCATTGATTAATTTATTCCTTTTTTATATAAGCATAGACTCATGAACCTTTATTTTATTCTATGGTTTATAATCTGATGCAGCTTTGGTTTTTGTTTCTTTTGTTTGTTTTTCAATTCTGTTGCTAAAATTATTCCAGCTTTAGCTGCTTTTCCAGGTTACTCCTGTGCCTTCTTTAAAAATACATTTTTAGTTGTAGATGGACAAAATACCCTTATTTTGTTTATTTATTTTTATGTGGTCCTGAGGATCAAACCCAGTGCCTCACACCTGCTAGGCAAGCACTCTAGCCCTGAGCTACAACTGCAGCCCCACTCCTGTGCCCTTTGACAGGTGCCTCCCCTGGGCTCTTCCTGATTTTCAGGTCCTTCCCTAGGATGCTATGGGCTCCTGTGGCACGGTCCCCTACTGCCTCTCTGAAACCAGCCCAGGCTTTCTTCACCAAGTTGCAGTCCTTCTAAATGGAGGGCACTCAGAAAGCAAGATCTGGCCTCCCTGTGCTCAAGAGCCCTGTGGAAATAAACAAAAGGTAGGAAAAGGGAATTACTATGACATATCAGGCAGTGTGTTAGTAAAATATTTAATTTGAAAATATTTATTTTTGATACATTTTAAGTCTGTGATATTTGAAAGCTGTTATAAATTTGTAATATTTGTTATTTCTATTCTTATTCTAAACAGAGGGACACCTTGGATCAAAATAACTTAAAATTTGTGTTCTTTTTCTTAAAGTTGACAATAAAATTGTTAGTAAACTGAAATATAAACTTGAAGAATTTTCAATAGTATTTTATTACATATACTTTCTACTAAATATTTCCATAAAGAGACATCTTAAAAGACGACTGTAAATTTTTACTTCTTTTGTGAATGATCTTATCCTTTTTGCTGCTTTATTCAACCTCTTGGAATGATGGGGTTTAGAAAAAGCTGAAAATAACTTTCATAATGTAGGTGCAATTTCTTTCCAGGTCTTAAGTTACAAAGTAGCTTCCAGACACTGCCCTACTTACTAAATTTTGTAATAGAAATAATGCCTGTGTGTGTATATAATACCAAACAGTAAAGAAGAGACTCAGACACTGATGGGCCCTTGGGATGACCGAGGTGGCCCTATGGTGGAGATGGGGTCGTGCGGTGCTCCTCTATGCGACTTCTGCTTCCCTCTGCTTCTGATTTTGGGGTGAGCATTCCCAGAGCAACTTTTCTAGACCAAGTAAAGTTTCTGAGTCTTGCAAGTGAGAAGCACTTGTGCTTTTGTGAATGGTTTCTGCTTCACTCACCTGGAACACGAAGTTCGCATCGCCTTCCCTCTGAGTTTCGAGGACACTGGCACTGCCATTAGTGTCCAATCGCCCTAATCAGAAAATGTCATGTCGACCTGATTTTTATGTTTCAAGAAACTGCTCCAGTTCCTCATTCCTCACTCTTTGCCATTGGAAGTTTCATGAAAGTAAAATCACCTAAACAAATGATTGACTTAATTGCATGGTATAAAATGTAGGTGGTCTGGCAAAGTTTCCTGTTCTAGTTACCAACCAAACAACACAGAAAGCTCCTCTTCTTCTTCATGGGAAGTCCTGCTCTAAAACAAGCTTCAGTGGTTGGTTACTTTGTGGAAGCGTGGTAGAAGTTCTGTCGTCTCACACACTCAGGCTAATAGAAGGCGGCGGCGAGGAGAAAATTCATTAACAATATGCAACTTGGGGCTGGGTTGTGGCTCGGAGGCTGAACGCTAGCCTAGCACGTGTGAAGCACTGGGTTCGATCCTCAGCACCACATACGTGCATACATACATATATACATAAAAATAAATAAAATTATTTTTTAAAAATATGCAACTTAAACTTTTTACAAAACTAATCAACATACATGTGCTCACCAGTGAGGGCCGAGGCTGCTGTTCATCAATGGATTTTTGCATATTCCACACCTTGAGTTCATCTTCTGTTTTCTCTGTATGTTTCTCTTAAGTGGAAAAAGAATGAAAGAAGTCAGGAGGCAATTTAAGTAAGTGCAGAATCTACAATCTTGAGGCTTTTTCCACTTGACATTAATAACTTTCTTTTCCACACTTAAGTCACCAGCAATTCATCAACTCGACTTTATTGAACCTTTTCAAAGAAGTCAACTTACTTTTCATAAAAACAATAACTTTATTTGATTCACATGATATTTTATTATATAATCTAATTATAATAAAAGAAAAAATATCATAATCTGGTTTCAATATACCCAGGCAATTTATAACCTCTTCTCCACAAAATTCAACAGTCTGATGATGGATCTCTTAACTGGAAACCTTTTCTTATGAGCAACCACTCCTGAGGATTCATGGGGAAGAGCCAGTCACTTGGACGGTCAGGAGCACTGATCACCGTTATGAGGGGCTGACGTCCGCTGCTCTGACTGATGCACAGGGGGGTGTTGCATGACTCTGACAACATCAGATTAGGTGTAATTTACCAGTGATTCATCTGCATCCCAACACTGCCCAGAATGTATGCAGTGTAAAGATACATAAGACAAACAGACATGATACAAAGTTGCTACCACTGTTTACTAACTTCAAGATTTCTGAAAGTTTTAAATATGGTGAAGGGAGCCTCAAACCTGCAGTTAGGAGGCTGAGGCAGGAGGATCAAAGCCAGCCTCAGCAGTAGCGAGGCACTAAGTAACTCAGTGAGACCCTGTCTCTAAACAAAATACAAATAGGGCTGGGGGTGTGGCTCAGGGGTTGAGTGCCCCTGAGTTCAATCCCCAGTACCTCTCCCCCAAAAATGCAATTATATCAGTTATAAAATGGTTCTTTATTTTCTGTTCTCCTCAAACCCAATTTTGCCTATTCACTAGTTACTTTTATTAAGTGTATTCTTAGAATAATCTACTGGGACCCCATGACACAGCCCTGGCACTCTGCGTCCGCAGACTGTGCCCCTCCCCTGTTCCATAACACATTTCCTTCCCACACAACCCAGGCCTGTGCGGGGCCTCCTGTGGGTCTCACACTGCTTCCCGGTGATTGCTAAAATAATGGGACATCCCAGGACTTCTCTGTCCATTCTTGTGTCCTTCTCTCAGCCTGTCTGTTGGGAGGAAACTCATCTACAAAGGGCAGCAGGGTGGCCTTGAGATCACGCGCTTCTTGGCAAGAGGGAGTCTAGGGGTGCCCTAGGGTAGGACGGGGTCCCACACAGGCTGGGAAGGTGGTTCTGAACAGACAGAGAGACGTGGATCTGAGGTCCCTCCACTCCTGACAGAGACAGGAGGCACAGTGGCCCCAGAAGGGAAGGGACAAGCTCCGGAGACTGAAGGCCAGGGGCTGGGACTGGAAGCCAAGGCAGAGGCACAGGAGGCAAGGTGAGGAGACAGACGGGAGGCGAGCCATGGGAAGCAGGCACAGCACCCCAAGAGCACCGGCACCTCGTGGCGTTCCCACAGCTGCCAAAACTGTGGATAGCAGCAAAGAGGAAAAAAGCAAGATGACATCCTTCCATGACAAATTTGTTATGTACAAAATCATGAAGCATTTCTAAAAATAAAATTTCCAGCAATAGAGAACACTCGTAGGTCTTTCTAGCCCTTTATCTTTCTTAAACCTCTTTCTTTATAATGGCATTAGGGAAGATTTGCTATATTTCATAATACACAGTATGAATTTGAAATATTTTCCACAATTTCCATACTCCAAAAATTCACAGCACTATTTATGTGATCACATCACTGCTAATATGACTCCATGTCACATAAATAGTCATGTGACTTTTTATGCTGTCCCCTGCTCGTACAGGGGAGTTTTCAGAAAGCCCGTTGTAGTCTTGTTCCGGGCGCTCCTTTCTGGGGCTGGGCCCGTGATATATGGATTGAAGTCTGCTCCTCCGATGCTCTCGTCAGCCTGAAACCCTACCTTCCAGTGTGTATCAACCATGTACACAGTAAATCAGCACTTGTGACTGCACAGCTGTATATTCTTTCTGTGGCTTTAAATATTTTTATAATCACGGGTACAATATAGGACTCAGGGGACTCTTTAAAGCCAGCATTTTGAAACAGCAGAATAGAGATTCCGAAAACCTGTATGCCATTGGGCTGAATTGCAGGAAACTTCTCTGAGCCTTTGATATGTGCAGGGTTTGGTTTTTCTGGGAACCACGTTTAATACTGCAGCTGTTAATTTCTACATTAAAGGCTGCCCTGTGGTTGGCTGAGTTGTGGAATGCATGATGACCTTCCTTCTACCCACATCTTTGAAACTAGACACTGATACTTAGCTCCCTTTAGCCCAAAATCAGTCCTTGAGCTCCAGCAGTACACAAGAGCACCATGCATCAGTCCAAGCAAGCACCGTAAGCAATCAAGCTGGGTACAGCTCCCAAGCCCCAAGGAAGGGAGGCCCCGCTAGATTAGTATTCTATCTAATTAAAGCCGGCTGGTTTGGGAAATGACTAAATCAACTTAGGGAAGTTCCCATGCTCATCTCTAGGTTTTTCAGGGCCAAGTGATGAACCAAGGAGCCAAGGGGAATGTGGAAGACCAGTTGGCAGAAAAATCTTGGCAGTTGATTATTCTAAATTCACAGGGAAGACCTTTAATATGTTACTTGTTACTGGATGACATTGAACCAGGACTCCTGGAGATGTTCTAAGTGTGTGTCCTGAGAAACCCCTCCTCACTGGCTGGTGTCTCCATACCATCTGCCGATGCACCAAAACATATGCCCACTGGCTGCTTGTCCTGCAGGCGTGTCGTGCATGAAGCCCCCCAACTCCAACTTTTCCCAGGAAATATATCTGAAAACATGTACTTTTAAGTGATCTTGTACTCTGGGGAGGTAGGACATTACAGTGACTCAGGTCTTCCCCCTAGGGAATTACTTTGTTTAAGTGCATAAAATAAGTGGATAGCAGAGTTGTGAACAGCACATATTAGTGCACGGATTCTCCAAGAGGTGGACCCTGTGATTTGTGAAGCTTTCCTCACGTGGTTTTCCCTTTGGGTGTAGTATGGCTCTACTCCCAACAACTTCCTCTTGGGTTTGTCCTGTTCATTTTTCCACAGGGCGAGGTTTGTTTGTGCAGGGGTCAGCTGGCAGTGGGAGGACTGACGGCCAAACTGCAAAAGCAGATAACTCACCAAGAAATAGTGGAGACACTCCCTGCAAATGTGGTCTCACAGAGCCATCCATAATTCTGAAGACCGCTGCGACTTCTCGGGGCCTTTCCACGGCCTGCACATCGGTGACAGTGCCAGGGTCCCTGTTTTTGGAGTGCTGCTTCTGAAGGTTCACGCGAGGCTGTAAGTGGCATAGTACACCTTGAAGTGACTTCGCCATACGTGCTGGGCACTGGCTCCGTTGTGGGCTGATAGTGAGCAGCACGTGCCCTGCTAGCTCCGTGGAGGGGAGACTACCAGGCGGCCAGAGCAATCTCCACCCTGGGCAACCTTTCTGTGCTCCGCCAAGCCGCCAAGGAGATGCATGATTTTAACCAGCTGTGATCCATTTCCCAGCTCACCTATCACAGCAGCGTTTCTGTCTTGCTGACTCTTGTTAACAACTGCAGTAGGCTCGGTACCTCCTCCTGCCAAACCAGCCCTCACCCGTGAAGGTCCCTGGGGACCAGTGTAAATGGTCTGCCACATAGTGTATTTCGTAGTTCTGAGTATGTGCGTTTTGCTTTATTCTGCTTTGTTTTCTATCAGCAATTAAAACTACAAATTTAGTTAATGCACAGAACAGACTGTGAATAAATCTATACACATAGGCACACCTCATAATTGCTTTAAAATGCAGAAACCAGTCTCAGATGCTGTCACCTAATTCTCAGACACTGGACTTCCTCCTCCTCCACCTCCCCACCCCTCCCTTGACACTCCCCACCCCCAAGTCCCACACCAGCCTTTTGTTCTGATACTGAATAAAAAATCCCAGCACTTTTCCCAGCCAGGTCTGGTATAAAGTAGACCAATTTTCTGTCTGGCCAGCCTCTTTAGTTGCAGATTAAAAACAAAAGATATGGCCAATAATACTCATAAAATACTGTGCTCGCTTGATGTTCTCCCTCAGGTTCACAGCAGAGACACAACTGCCCGGCCATATATCACTCAGAAATGTTTTACTGATCTTCTGGAAATATGTCATCATTTAGGAGTATTATATATCTTTCTAAAATCACCGGAGATTTATGATAGCGACTCGAATTCCTTCAGAGCTATCTGCTTCACACTTTTGAACACCAAAGAAAGAGGAAAGATTGCTATTTTAAGGAATTTGGAGCAATGGTTATGAGGAAGCCAGAGACCAGAACATGTCTTGTGATTAGACACAGAACAAACGAGAACAGACGGCCGCTGAGCCTGTAGGAGGGAGCTTCCGGGATTCCAGGCCCGCACCACTCTCCTGCCCCAATCAAACCATTCTCCCGTGTGGGCTTAGCTGTGCAATTTCACTTTGCCTAACCACACCTATCTCTCCTTGACTCCTCCTGCCTTGAGGTCCCCTGAAGGTTTTGGGGAATGGGAATTTCAAACTCTTTTACCAAACCAGTTTTTCTAATTTCTAAAAAGGCACAGAACTGAGGAGATAAATCTCCAGGATAAATGGACAGGATGTGTGGGAGGCCTTAACCAATAGACAAGTCTGCAGAAACCTGTCTGAGAGAGTGAGGCAGCTCCTTGCAAACGCCCCGGGTGTGAGACCTCCGTCAGGGTCAGCGATGTCACCATCCCGGTCAGTCCTCAGCATGACGGTTTCCAGGCAGTCCTGCTATAGTGCTCAGCAAAGTCAGTGGGCCACTTTCTGTGGAGGTGATGCTACCCACCCTCGGAGTGCCTGGCACCTGGGTCTTCCCTGAGACATGGAAAGGGATAAAGGACTGGTCAGCATTTGTGACCAATAACCCACATGTTCCCAAAGGTTCACACAAGGCAAGGGTTTTGTCAGCCCTTAGAGCAGACCCAGAACAACTGGCCTTGGAGTGCATTGGAAAGACAACCTCATGAGCAAGGACCCAGGAAGGCAGCTGCCTCTGACCCGATCAAGGTCCTCATTCAGGAGGAGTCCCCAAATGACAAGTAAGGCCCAGAGACCAGAACTGACAAAAGCGTTTTTGTTTTGTTTTGTTTTGTTTTTCCAGGATGAATAACTGAGTTCTCGTTGAACCTGGCCTTGTGATGGAGGAAGTTGAATACACGCCCTCCCCCTTGAGAGTCAGAAGGTGCCCATATGAGGTCAGTGTCCTCAGGAAGAAAGCTCCTGGGATTGTTGCTACTCCCCAGAACAACAGCTGCTGTTTAGCATGTAAGCAGGCCGCTCGAGGGGTCATGGGACACCTGGGACTGTGCCATTGGGGAGCCCAGAATGCTCACCCTGAATTCCATTTCCCCTCCTTGCCACTTACTATCCCAGCTCAGCAGGGACAAGATGCAGGTGATACAGAAGGAGAGCGCAATGGTCAGAATGCATTCCTAAGACCAGTACAGGAACCTGCTTCAATGAGAAACAGGCTTCACATCTGGGCCTCCAGAGGCCAGGAGCATTTTTCCACTTGATGTGTTGGGTACCCACATCGCCTACTGAATTTGTGAACATTTGCTTCATTTTGAAGGGCAAGGAAATGGGTGAGCATGTTCAGATGCGTGTTCACAGCCCAAGTGCAAGCCACATCCAATCTCCCAGGAAGAAATGTGGGACAATAGCAAACTATTGATGCTCCACTGCTGGTGAGAGCCAGGGCACCCTACCTGGACAGCTGAAAAGACTAAGGCCATCACCTCCAGCAACTGGCCTCAGCCTCCATGCCCTCTCGGGAGGCCTCATGGGACCTGGAGGAAATGGGAGTTTCCCATATCTCTCTAGTGCTTTCGCTGCCCAAGAGGCACCTCTGTTTAGAAACAGAAAAACAGGGACTAGTGATGAGCTTCTCAGTGTTTGACTCCAGGGTCTTCAAGGGGATCCTCATCACAAGACAGGGCTGGGGAATCTCAGGGCCTGCACTTAGCACAGACTTGTTCTTGGTAACAGGCAGTCATTTGAGGTTGAAGCCCTCTCCTGTAGGCTGCACCAGCTGTCACCAGGAACACCACTGATTAGAGGGAATCACGACCACACTTGGTGTGCCTGGGGCTCCATCTGCTTTCTTCTCCTTTCTGTCTAGATGGGCTCTTGCACCATCTCCCACAGTCTCCTCTGGTTAACCAGCATCCACAAGCTGATGACCCCCGAGCTCATGCCTGAACCCCAAACTCAAACATCCGGCGCTCACCTTGGCATCACCACGTGGATACCTGAGAGGCAGCTGGACCTCCTCTCCAAGCAGAGCCGGGCACCCTCCCTCCATGGTTCCTCCCGTCACCAGGGCAGCTCAGTTCCTCCAGCAACTCAGAACTCGCCCCACTCCCACTCTCAGCAGGCACTGGCTCTTCCTTCATGCACCCCAGAGCCCAGCCACCTCTTACCCACCCTGGCCAGACCAGGAGCATGGGGCCTAGATCTCGCAGGCCCTGCTTCCTGCTGTGAACCTCTTCTTTACTCCTGCAGTTTCCAAAATGAGCCCAAAATAAAGCAGATCACCAGGGTCCTCTGCTCAGAAAGCTCCAATGATTGCTGCTTCACTGCAAACAAAGCCAGAGCCTGCACCCACCACAGGTGCACCGAGCCCCTCACACCCCTCGCCTGCACTCCCCACCTTCCTCCCTGTCATTCCAGACCCCACACAGTCCCTTTCTCTTTGCCTCCACGTTTCAACACAATGCAGGTATGTTATCAGCCTGACCCTCTGATTACCTCCTTCCTTGTCACCATGTCCCTGCCCCTCCCCTGCCTTCTTTTCCCTAGTACTTACCACAGTCTAACATGTTCTGATTTGACTCTTTTATTGTGTAGTTCTCTCACGAAATACAAGTTCCACGAGGAGAGAGGTATTTTTCTTCTGTCATCCCTGAGTCTCTAGAATCTAAAGCACACAACAAAAATTTGTTGGGCAACTGCCTGTTGCATTGTGCGATCCATGTTGAGGGCCACAGGAGTAATCTGAAGAGGATGTCAGAGAATCAGGGACTCACGAGCATCATCTGTGATCTCTGGAACATCTTTGATGCCTGCTGCTTTCTGTGCAATGCTATGGACGCTTGTTGCTTATCAGCAGAATGACTGTACACGCGTCTCACGAATCCATGCCCTACTGTACCTGGTGCAGTGATGGAGGTGAGATGGTCCCATGCCAGCCTAGACACAGAAGAGGAAGGACTGGATAAGATGGGGAAAGGCATGGAGAAAGAATTCAGCACTCATAAAACATGCATCTCAAGTTTTTCTTTTTAATTGTAAATATTTTTATTTTGGATGGTTCAGAGCAAAACATGATTGATTTTGAGTATTTCAAAATTCATTCATTTATAAATTCTTAGGAAATTCATAAATTTATAAATTCTTAGGACTAATAGGGCAGAAAACAAAAGAATAAAAAACATGCTTTTTAAAAACTTAAGAATTCTGAAAAACAATAACCCAAGTGAGATACATTGTCAAGAAAGGGTTGCATTGTGTAAAAATAACAGATTGAGAATAGGAGGAACCTAGAATTCACTGATTCTACAATGAAGGAACTCAAAATCAATTATTTATTTCTATTAATAAGATTTTATTTTGATATGTAGTCAAATTGACAAGGCTGACACAAGGAACATGCATACCTTATTTACCCAGATTCAAAGTTCACATTTTGCCACAAGAGTGAGACAGACAGAGAGAGAAAAAGATGCATATTTTTCTGAACTAGTTAAGAATAATTTGGCACCACTGGGTGACTTTACCCCTAAATACCTGAGTGTGTGTTCATGAAGAACAAGAGCCTTCTCTTGCATTACTATAGCACATTTATCAAATTTTCTGGGTTTTGTGCATATCTAGTAATTTTTTATAAGGAGTCTTTTATTAGAATACAGATCATGTATATTCATTCTAGAGACTCTGGATTTTGTTATTTTCCTTTAAATCACATTGGTTTTGGTTCTACCAGATAGTTAACTCAAATGACTGAATTCAAGCTCCAAACTCTTTCTTCCTTGAAATGGGAAGCTGTGGAAGTTGATCAGTCTCCATTCTCTGCAGCTGTTGGTTTTTCCTGAGAAATGTGGGGTCTCCCCCATGCATGTGCCATCAATAGTAAATCAGATTTACACACGAATTTGGGGGCTATGCCTTGTGTATCACTAATTGGTGTAATTGCCCTTCACTTTCCACCTGCTGCTGTGCCCAGTGACTTCTCAAGCCAGGAGGGTATGAATCTCCTCGTGAGTTCTACCCACACCCTGAGTGCAGCTCTGAGAAGTACCTCAGGCAAGAAAGAGAAAAAGAAGCAACTGTGAACAGCACCCAGTGGATTCCCCTCATGAACACCTGACTGGCCCCATTTCTGCCTGACTTTCACCACTGACCAGTGCCTTCAGGGGAGGGTTAACAGTTTGTCCACACTTCATAATTGTTTTCCTGGGAAGGTGACTATGGTACAGGCTTCTCCACCATTATCAGAAGCTGAAGATTGATCATCACTTTGAATTTAGAAATTCTTATGACTTCTTAGAGTTTGAGATTCACTCTCAGGTCTTTACAAGACATTGTAAAGTTCCTATCAACACTACTATTCTTTCTATTATATAGAATCTCAACTCTATTCTTCTACTTATTCTTGCCACTTACTGAGTGAAGGATATCTGTAGAAGTTCTAAAAACACACTCCCAGTGGTTCAAGTTGAAGTCATATTCCTTAGCAAATGGGAAATCTAACAGGTACTGTAAATCACATAACTGGAGCCGTATAAACTCAGATGTTAAAGAAAATGAACATCTCAGAAGGAAATCTCTCTCCTTGCATCATGTTGCATGTGGATATTCATTTATATGTATAATATAGGAAAACATGGTTTATAGAGTTTTAACTTGATATGCCTAAGGAGACTGTTAATTATATTTATGCTATTACATTAAACATACCCAAGTGTTTTTTCTCTATTCCATCAAAACCACACACTTTTAAATGGCAGTCCAAACATGCACGTCCTCTTTTTGCATCTCTTACAGTGCAGTTCATGCTCCAAACCTTAGGAAAAAGGAGCGCGTACATTTGAAGCACCCCACCTGTGGTATTTCTTGCTCAGTGCTCTCGTTTTGTCATAAATAGCACGGCATCCTCCTCCCTCCCTGGAGCCCTTGGTCCTGGAACGCAAGAGAAATGCAACTTCCCAGCATCAACTCAGCTCCACTCCAGTGTCCCCACCTGCTGGGGGAGTAATTCACTGAAGGTGGTGGGAAGGGAGTCAACGGCTGAGCACAGAAACCTCAGGTACTTCCCACAACTGAAAATAAGGCACAGGAGAGCCCTGGGAACTGGACCTAGAGCACAGGAAATGGAGAAATTGGGGCGAGTGGCAAGTCAGAAATGCTCCTGCAAACACGCGGAGGCTCCACAAGCATGCTGCGGCCACCCAGCGATTTACTATCTCGCTCTCCTTGTAACTCTAGCCCAACAGTGTGTCATCTCTCCTTTGCATGTTATTTATTTACAAGTGCATTTTCAGTACCAACCCCTTCATTCATTAATCCTAATGTGGCCTTTTCCAATGTCTACTTACCATTTTAAATACTTACTATAATTTATAAGGCTTTCTTGAACACATCCAAGGTATATTATATGGGGCTAGCTTAATGGAAAGTCTTGTGTACCAAAGCAGGGAAAAAAACACATTTAATTTATGATGGCTTTGAATTTTGATCATAATTTACTCATGGAGACCTAGTCATACAAAGCAATACCAATACAATTTTTCTAAACCAATCAAAAGATAAAACAATAAAAGCAGATCTTATTAGTTTTTTTCTGAAAGTTCTGACATATTCCATTCTGGGATTATGCAAAGTATACTTAACTGCAGAATACTAGGTTATTATAATTATTCTTGAGTTAATTCTATTAGCTTATATTTGGAAGCATTTTAGCGACCAGAAATTTTCAAACTTATGCATTTCTCTTTTCTCCTGAAAGAAACTATCAAAAACTTTCCCCAGTTCAATATTTGAGAATAGCAAAAGAGTTATATATGGGATTAAGAAAAACTAACACACAAAAGTTAAACCCAAAGAAGAATTATATTCCACAGGTCTTTTATGAGACCTCTTAATGCTAATCTAGTTGGAGTCTAACCTAAGTTAGATGAAAATTCTCATAAGGACTTTTGCAGATAAATGATACACATGGAATTTCCCTTAGAGAGCCAGGCAGGTTTCTGCTTTCCCCCAACAGGATGAAATAAATCATTCTTCACGGTTCAGTACTGTGAAGGAAGTTCATACATTACATGAAAGATGCATATATTAAGAAGAAAAGGTTCATGACTCACCAGCAATCAAGCTGAATAAAGACTAGGCACCTAGGATACAAAGTACTATGGGGCAAGTGGAGGCTATGGCAAGAACCTCTAGAAAGTCCATCTGAGCAATGGACTTCAGGAGCCTGGAAAGCAGTCTCTTTGGAGACTCAGAAAGGCCTCTTGTGGGGGCTGGGTCCCAGCTGGGATTCAGGCCAGAGAACTGGGGTTTCAGAAGAGGACCAGTTAGGAAAGGACACAGTAGGAGAAAATTAAAGGACAGTAACCAGGGACCAGAGGGAGGCTGTGCAAAGGTAAGGCAATTTCACTTGGCCACTAAGGAGCATGTATATATATAGGGCACATCCAGAAATGTTAAATGTGTAGGCTTCCTTTTGAAACCAGTGAATGTGTGACAGTTGTCTGAGCACAAGAGTGGCTTGATTTAGGAAATGACATCAGGAAACGCCATGGGAACAGCTAGCATGGCAAAGACCATCCAGTGGCCACTGTAGCCACATGCTTCATCAAGCAGTCTGGGTTAGAGCAGAACCTGAGATTCTAAGTGGGGAAGAATAATGATGCAAAGAACCTCATGAAATTAGAACCTGCAGGAGGGAAGGGGTGGGAGGTGAACCAGTGCACAGTGATGGTGGCCAACTAGGTGGCCAGTGGTGCCATTAACAGAAACAGGTAACTCACACCAAGTTGGAAGTGGAGACTGGGCATGGGTAGAGCATGTTCCGGGGGTCAGTGGCTCTGCATTGACCAGGAAATTCTTTCATGGACTGCATTTGGAAGGAGTGATTAAAACATAAAAGGAAAAGTGGGAGGGATGACAATCTTGTAGAGGATGGCTCAGGGGGCAACTCACTTTAGAGCTTCAGAGTAAAAGAGGCACAAGACCAAAAGTGAGGTCTCATAAGTACCAGCATGCTGGCCCAGTAGGTGACTTCATGAGGACCACACAATGTAGCTGCCACAGGGCAGGAGGGGCAGAGTCCTCCCAACACTAGACAGATTTGTGGGCATGTGTGCCATAGATGGGAATCTGAGGACACCCATAACAGGAACTAGATAGTTAAGCTCAGACACAGCTATGGTTTACATGTGAGGTGTCCCCAAAAGCTCATGTGTGAGACAATGCAAAAGAGCTCACAGTTTAAATGATTGGATTATGAGAACCTTAACCTGATCAGTGTTTTAATCCACTGACAGGAATTAACTAGGTGGTAACTATAGGTAGGTGGAGTATGACTGGAGGTGGAAATAGATCACTGGAGGTGTGTCTTTGGGTTTTATATTTTGTCACTAGTAAGCAGAGCAGTCTCCCCCTGACCCCTTTCTCTCTCTCAATTGCCATGTCCTGAGCTGCTTTCCTCCTCCACCTCCATGCTCTCTCCATCATGATGTGCTGACTCACCTCTAGCTCAGAGCAATGGAGTCAGTGGCCTATGGGGTCTATGGACTGAGACCTCTGAAACTGTGAGCCCCAAGTAAATTTTTCCTTCCATAAAATCATTCTCATCAGGTCTTTTGGTGGCAGAAGTGAAAAAGTTGACTAAAACAGAAATCGGCACCTAGAAGTAGGATCACTGTTGTGACTAACCTGACCATGTGGTTCAGAAGATTTTGGAGCTTTTGGAGTTTGTAGGAGGAATTTTGGAAGTTCAGTGATGCAAGCTGGAAAAGCTTTAGAACATTGTAAGCAGAGCTTAATGGGCAATTCTGGTGGGTACTCAAAAGTCCAGAATGCTGAAAAGACAGTGGACAGTAAAGATTGGGCTCGTGAGATTTCACAGGAAAGGAAGAACGCTAAAGAAAATTGGGCTAGATGTCATTTATGTTGCATTCTGGAAAAGTTGTCTACACTTTGCCCATGTCCCGAGACTTTCTGTAAGACTGGATTTAAAGGTGATGGATTAGTTAATCTGGTGGAGAAAATTTCAATGCAACACAGCATTCAGGTGATGGCATCCATATTTATGTTGGCTTTTAGCCAAGTTTTCTGTGATAATCAGGAGCAGAAAGATTGAAAATTTGCAGTTTGGACAGCAAGTTACCAGTAAAACTAGGGCTGAGAAAGTTGTGGTTGTCAAAGACATTATAGCAACTAAAGATATGCTAAATACTTTATCAGAGACAACAGAAAAGATGACTTGAGAAACATCTCAGAAATTGTCAATACCACACCCACATCAAGTTCAATAGTGTAAAAGTAAAAATTCCTTTGAGAAGAGACCAGTGGACATCCTGCTTGCACAGGGGTTGGGAGTGGTCTATGAGGTTGTCTCACCATGATCAACCACCCGGGCACTCAGAGGCTGCTGAAGTTGGGGTTGCAGGAGTCCTGGCTACTGCTTTAGATGGTGGCAGACCTTCATGTCAACCACGTGGTGCTAGTTCTACAGGATTGCTAGATGGAGTTAGGAGGTTATGGAGGCTTTCAGGAAGATTTCAAAGGAAATCCTGGGAAGTCAGGCCAAGTGTTTCAGGGTTAGAGTCCCTGTGGGCATCCCTTGAGAAGGTGATGCATGAAGATGTGAAATGAAAATCAAAGACACATGGTGACCACTCCCACCCCAGGATTAAGAGATGCCAGAAATATGAGATATCTGCCCAGGAAAGCTGCAAGAATTGAATAGAAATAAACCGATGGGGCGGCATGTGAACTGCAACTAGCAAAGACATAGGGGCAGATCTACATAAGACTTTAGAGAGACAATCATGATGCCATGTGCTCCCAGATCCTGGATTTGGAGCTACAGGACTTATTTACCCAGTTGTATTTTAGTCTTGCTTTGGTTTCATCCCCTCTTTCAGTGCCCCTATTTCTCCCTTTTGGAATACAAATGTTTACTCTGTGTCTTTACAAATTGGACATGTGTAACTTGTTTTGGATTTCACAGGGTAAATCATCTAAGAGTTTGCCCTGAATTTCAGAGGAGACTCTGGACTTGAACCTTTGGCCAATGCTTGAACTGTTGAGACTATTGGGACTCTTGGAAATGGACATAGTGTATTTTGCATTGTGAGATGGGCATAAGCTTTGGGGGGAATGTTACGGTTTAGAAATGAAGAAATTTCGGAGGTGAAATGATTGAGTTATGAGAGTCTAACCCTCATCATGCATTAACTCGCTGATGCGTATTAACTGGGTGGTAACTCTAAGCAGGTAGGGTATGACTGGAGGAGGCAGGTCACTGGGGTGTAAATTTTGTCCCTGGTGGGCAGAGCTCTCTCTGTGCTTCGCAATCATCATGTCCTGAGCTGCTTTTCTCTGCCATGCACTTCTGCCAAGATGTTCTGCCTCATCTCAGGCCCAGAGCAATGGAAACAGCCATCTCTGGACTGAGGTCTTTCAAACCATGAGTGCCAAATGAACTTTTCCTCCTTTAAAATTGTTCTTGTCAGGTCTTTTGCTCACAGTGCTCCCCACAAAAAAACTGACTAAAACAACAGTCTAGCATTAAATTTATAGCAAGGATCTAACAGAGTTGGAATGAGATTCCAGAAAAGGAACCCAAAAGCAAGAGATGAACCAGGGTTGAACCTCATTGAAAACCTAAACCAAAGGGTCTGAAGGTCCTTTCACCAGAAAGGGAGAGAGTGTGAACCAATTCTCCCAGTCAAGTGGGGTCAGTGTGCTCCCCTGAACCTTCCAGCTGGCCAACTCTGTTCCCCCTAAGGACCACCTCTAGTCTCTAGACCCCACCGGGTCCAGCAACAATCTCCACCCACCTTGCTCTTCCTTTCCTGCCATGATGCCTGCTGCCCTTCTGGAAGCCTGCACTCCACACCTGGCACTGACTGGGGTACTGACCAGGCAAAGAGCCCACCCTGATCAGTTCAGACACTCAGACAAAGTGAATACAACTTCTGTGTGCTCAAAAGTCTCCTTTCCCATAACAGATTAAAGAAACCCTCTCCCTTCATAGGAAAGAAATGGGGTTTGCCCTCTAATTTTAAGGGGTGAAAAAATGAGAAGAGGGGGCTCAAAGCAAAAGCCTTTGAATTAGCACTAATCCTTAAATATAACAAGATTCTCAGTAAATCAGCAGCAACAGCGACCCTTGCTTCAGAAGGACCAGTTCTCTACACAGAGGCCCATAGAGAAAACAGGGGTTAATTTAGCTAACACTCTAATAAGAGGCCACTGTCTTATTAATTACCCACTTTTACTCGGTCCATAGATCTTGGGATCGCTCATTCACATGCCTCATAACAGGTGTGGGAGGAGCCCAACAGACGCAGGAGTGTAGCGTGACATAATAAAAATCACCAAATGGCATTTTTAAACACCTGCATATGGTTGTCGAACTACACTAAGCCCATCAAGCACACTGAGGAGGGATCTTCTTGATGTCCCTCCCGAGTGGGCAAGGAGGTTTTTCGTGAGCAGTCCACGACCTTGTCTAACAGGAATTCGTCCATCAAACTCAGAGGGAGTTTAAGGGGAAGAGTACACCTAAGCCTGCAGATATTTCATAGTATCCCTAATTTTCTGGAATTAAATATGTAAAATCCACTCGATTTTAGATTGCCTTTACTTAGGTCCTTGACTCCAACTGATTCCTAAAACTGTTTGGAATTAAAATCAGTTTTTCATCCTTCACTCCTAGGGATCCATGCTTGCAGGACTATTGAGACACGATCTCCTCCTCTGGGTGACCAGGATTTTTATCTTACAGGGGGAGTTCATATCTTCCCCTCCACTGTGGTCACTAAGCAATCCTTCCCACTTTGTAGGAAGGAATCCGGGGCATTTGGAGGCTAGGGAGATTTCCCAGGACTGCTTAGTGGGCAGGTGGTGTGGCCAGGAGGACACCACCTCCATGCTCTCTGGATAGTCTTGTGCTCCCCCCAGAACTGCAAAGAGCAGGGAGAGGTCAAGACCATTCCAGAGCCCAATCATGACCTGCATAAACCCTGAGCTCTTTGGAAAACTGAAAAACTATATCCTCTTCACAACTTTTAAATTGCTCTAATTTCGTCCATAAACAGGAATTGCCATGTTTATATATTGTAGTGATATGTTTTGCTTATGATCTTCATAGAAAAAAAAATACATGGTTTAGTCTGCTACGTGTGTTCCCTGGTTACTGTGCCCAGGCCCTGAGGAGGGCTCTTTCCAGGAGTGATCCCTCATTCATTCAGCCTCTTCTCCTGCCATCTGGATGTCTCTCCTTTTAACAATTAAGTGAACTGCCCAGGAAACCTACACTTGAAAATCAGGATAGAAACAATGGAGTCCTGTGGACTGTCCCCTTAGGCTAAAGGAAACTTACTGGAAAGTCCAATATGGAAACAAATTTCTGTATTTTTGCCTCAAGTCCAAAAAGAATTCCAGATTCTTTTGCTTCCATGAAAGCATATAAAGTGTACTTATTTTTACTCAGGGAGACAGTTTGTTTTTAAACTTCATAAAGCCACTTGCCATTTAACTCAAACCTTGGGTTATGGAGATGTGGTTATAAGCTCTTGTGTAACATCACCGAGTCAGAGAACAATGGGATAAAACTCAAGACCCTCAGTGTTCGGAAAGATGGCAGCCTCAGGGATCTCTCCCTGGTCCCTGCTGCAGTCTCCACATGAACTAGCATGTGCACATAGCTCCTTCCCCATTTCCCATTGCACAGCTCAGACCAGCTGCGACCCCTTAAAGAAGACTCTGCAGAAGGACTGGATAACCACAGGGAAACAGCCAGAAGGAAGCACCTGCCACGTTTGTTTAGGGTCTCTACCCAAGGTTCCAACAGAGAAGCACCCCGCTTAGCTGCATGCCAACAAAGCCCACCCTGGCCCCCGCCTCCTGGGAGTGCTGGCCTTGCACATGCAGACTTGGCACAGCCTAGCAGAGGTGTCCCTTCAGCACTCATACTTTCTCAGTCTGGCCAAGACAACTTCCCAACTCAGTTCCCAATCTTAGGAACAGTTGTCTCCTTTCAGGAGAGAGGAGGGCTGTGCCCACCTCTAGGGTTCCAGGGCAGAAGTCAATGAGGCCTTGTTCAAGTACCAGGGGACACAGGTCAATGAGACCAATCTCCACATGCCCAAATACCCCTCCGCAGAAGTGAGGCGTCCCAACACGGTATCCCTGTGTGCAGCTGTAGCAGCTGCTAAAGCAACACCCCCCCCCCGCCCCCGCCAAGCCCGGGCAGATGAAATGTGCACTCCAGGGGTAACATGGCTCTGCCTTCCTGACAGGGCAGAAGCAACAGCTGAGGTGAATTACAGAAGTCATTACTGAATAGCCCACACACTGGCCACAGAGGCCATACGTGCACCCAGTATGCAAGCACAGTGCAGTGATGGGTAGCTCCTGGGCCGGAGGTCTAGCAAATGCAAAGTGCTGAGAGTAGATCCCCAGTCTCCTTCTGTCCTGTCACCTGCAGACTCAACAGGCTCCTGCTTGTTGCTCAGCCCCTGTACTTACGTGGGTTTCGTGCTCAGAGCTTCTGACCATGAAGAGGAGACACAGGGAGCAGACTTGGGAGTCAGCACATCCACAGGAGCGAGCTGGAGTCAGGCCTTATTCCAGCCTGGAGCCTGAAGAAGCAGCTTCATAGCAAGTGGTCATTCAAGGTCAGGAACTGTGCTCCCAACAGAGCAGAGGAGGGCCGTGCTGAGAGAAATCGAGAACAGGCTCAAAGCAGTCAAATCCACACTGACCACGGGCAGCAACTGTGCACTTCAGGGTCACTCACCTCCAAGGGGAATCTGGGACATACCCTAAACCATTGCTGCTCAGACCTTATTCAGTCAGACACAGGTTCCCTCGGCTGCCCTGTGAGGGGATAGGAGAAAGAAGTGAGAGGTGGGGGCTGATCTGAGGAGGTGAGGGGAAGGAAATTTCCGGAGTTAGCTGAGCTGTAGATTCTCAAAGTATATTTGTTTATTGAAGGATCCAAGAGGTCCTGCAATAAAGGAGAATGTTCAACTTATCATGTCACAAGTTTATTTGCATCCCATGTCCCTTCTCCATAATCTTGGTGATGCCCCATAGAAACACCACTGCCCAGGATGATCCGTAAGCACGTGTCTACACGCTCCAGCTCAGGTCATGTGGACACAGTGAGCTCAACAACATGTTCACTTCATCCTGACACCTCAAAACAAACATCTTTCATGATTAACATTTAATCATTTGCCACATGACAACAATTCCATTGCTATGCACAAGACTTAGAAAGACAAAAGGCATTAGGCAGATTGGATAATAAGTGTAGTGGTATGCTTCTAATTTTTTTAGAAATTTTATCTGTCCCACAGCTGGAGGAAGAGTTTTTCTTCACTCTATGCAAGTATAACATTATTGCAAAATCCCCAAGTACTGAATCATAACAAAGAAATATTCCCTCCTCTCAGTTAACTGAATAAACTATACATTGTTTTCAAACATATTTAGGTATATGCATGAGTTACTGTAAAAAGTATTGCTTCTGCCAGTAGGTAATCATAAAATAATTAATGAAATTTCAGGCTAATTCCAGTCTTATATTCTGGACATTTTGTGTTAGTCATCTTTTATTTCTATGACCAAAATACTTGACAAGAACAACTTAGAGGAGGAAAAGTTTATTTTGGTCATGGTTTCAAAGGTCTCAATTCATGAGTGGCCGACTACTGTTCCTTTCACGGCAGCCAGGAAGCAGAGTGAGCCAAGAGCCAGGGACAAGATAGAGTCCCCACAGGCATGCATCCAGAGACCTGCTCCCTCCAGTCATGGCCCACCTGCCTACAGTTACCCACTCAGTACAGTAGTCCTTTCAAATGATTAATCCATCAAATGGACTAATTCATTGATTAGGTTATAGCTCTTATTAAACTAATCATTTCATCTCTGAACATTCCTGCATCATTTATCCTATGAGCTTACTGGGGGATAACTCATATCCAAACCATAACATACCCCTAATAAAATGTTTCACTAATAGGAGTTTTATTGATTATATTTGCTACTTACTCTTGAAGCCTCAGTGGATTAATGTTATGTGCTTACCTGGGTAATCTGAAACCATATCCAATTGTTTATTCAGAGAATCCATAACTAGTAATCCACAACTAGTAACTAAAAGCTTCAGTTTACAACTATGGATAATCTTCACTTCTGTATCGTTATTATCTGTAAATTCTTTATTTTTGAATGGAGCTGAGATAACATAGTCAAATGTTATCTCATTGAAATAATCTGTTGCATAGAATTGTATCAATTTGAATAATAGATTTGAAATCTAAAGGACAAAACCCTTATGGGTAAGACATTAACAAATTACTTGACTTTGTTCCCCTCCACTTTAAAACCTATTACTAAAATGAAAGTATCTTCAAGGATTAAGGTCATTAATAAATTATATGCTTAAAATTTATAAGCAATAGGTTAATTTTGCTTATCAAGGAAGAATTATGTAAGCCTATCAAAAATTAGTTTTGAGAACAGAGATGAACACAAGCACAGACCCAAAGTTCAAAGAGCATGAGAACAAGGAGACACTGCCAGACGCCCATTCCCCTGCCCTGTGTCTTCTTCTAGCAAAGTGGCCACTCTATGTGCTATGTGGATGTCACACTTCCTCCCACCCGTTGGGAAATCAGGGCGAGGCTTGAAAATACATCCAGCACCACACACCCCTGGACATGGCTCACACGGGGCTCTTCCTCTTCACATCTCTTTAAATTAAATGGTTTTGTTCTATATGAACACGTGTTTGTTTTCTAATTCTATTTCCAAGGTTTTTTTTTTTTTTCTTATTCTATAAAAATCAGTACAGTCTCCTTTTACTCTTGGAATAAAGAAAGAAGAGCATCTCTAACTGATTTCTATAGCACCCAAGAGACCCGCCCAAATTCTCTGAGGTTATAGAGGTCCAGGGGACAATGGCATTTGTACATACTGCAGCCATGGATATTCACCAAGCACACTGACTTGAAGGCTCTGAGAAGTACTGAGGGGAAAGATCTACTTAACATTTTGGAATTTTCAAGAATAGTGTTATTTTATTTTAAAGTAGCTTTTTTAGAACTGATCTCACAGCAAAACTTATTGAGCTCAATTAGTGCTCAGTTAGCTTAATCTTTTTGCTATTGAATTTTAAAGTCCTATTTTAATAAACTAAGGATATTGTTTTTTTAATAAGGGATTGAGACATAGTTTTCATGTGACAAAATGCAACCTTAAGTGTTCAATTCAATGGTTTTTAATATATTCGAAGAGTCAAGTGACTATTACCATACCTAATTTTATAATATTTTCATAATCCCATGAAGAAACCCCATGCCGGTCAGTGGTCACTTCTTGTTCCCCCAGCGCAGGGGGCTAGGAATCTGCATTCTGTCCCTATGACTTCGATGATTCTGGACATCCACATAAACTAAGACCCTGCCAGGGCATGTGGTGACTGGCTGTCACTTACCACACTTTTCGAAAAGGTTCCTTTTTGTTATAGCTTCCATGAGTCCTTTGTTTCCTTTGTGACTGAAAAATATTCCACTCAAGGACCTACTGCATTTTGTTTATGCACTGATTGGCTGGTGGGCATTCGTGACGCATTCACCTGTGGACTCGCTGAGTGGAGCTGCTGGAAGCCTTGGGCATCAGCTTTGGATGAGCGCACGTTTTCCCTTCCCCAGGCTATACCCTTGTGAGTGGAACTGCCAAGCGATATGGTGATTCAGTGTTTAGTATGTTGAGGAACCATCCAACTGTCTAGTAAAGTGGCTGCAGCAGCTCAGACTTCTTTGATTTAAAAAGTGGGGGTTAAATGTTCAGTCAATGCAGTCTTACCAGAGATGTTTTAAGAGGGGCTTTGCTGTCAATCTTTGAGGTACCCCTTGTCAGATTCTGTCTCCTTGCCTCTGCATGCACTTCTTGCTGGGGCTCCTCTGGGTTAGGAAAAAAAGGACTCATTTTCCTGAGTTTTCTATGGATATCCACTGGTGTCTCCTGTGCAGTTGATCATTTTTGAAACTGAGGGCTAGGCAGCTTTGGCTGGACTATGGGAGTCACAGTGGCCTCACCAAGGGATCCAGGCCTGGCTGTTTTACTTCCGTCCACTATGGTGTCTGTATCTCAACCTCATGCTGTAAAGTCGTCCTCCATAAGCAGTGCGGAGGGCTCCAGGGGTCCTTGAGAGGCTTTCATGGGTGCACAGATCCAAATTGCTTACAAAATAGTTCTAAAACATTAATGTGGTGCAGTTGCCTCTGACTAAGCCAGGCATCAAAGAGGTTTCTAGAAATGCAACACTCTTCTTGCAAGTTTAATTGTTCCTGGGCATGAAATTTGAATTAAAGCTTCTCCCATTCCTCAAACTGCTTGAGTAGGTATGGGAAACCTCAGCCCCAGGTGCCTAGCACCTATCTCATATTCCCAGCATGAAAGAGGAAAGAACATACGGTGACTTGGTCTCCCCTCACCTTTCCACTCACCTCCTCGACCAGGAGCTGCTGGCTTCTCTCTGTGCTGGCTCAGACTTTGCAGACATATTTCCTTAGCTCTCTCTTCCTGTCCTGTTGCCACCTCAATGGTCCTGCAGTCAGGCAAGGTCTAGGTGGGACCCACAGACCAGCAACTTGGACGCCTAGTGGACTCTCCCAAACTGTCACTATGCATTTTGTTCCATCCAGTATTTCCCAAATTAATGAAACCCCCTTTCTCAAAACAAACTTATTTTAACTTCTTGGGGTTCTAGTTTTTACACATAATACAACAGGAAGCATTGCCATTAGTAATTGTACATATTCTTTAGGAACTACAATTTTAAATGTTTCTGGAAGCTCCTCTTGGGGCTTAAAGCTGATTTTTTTTTTCATTTGTTTTCTTTTATTTAAGTCAGTGGGGAAAACATTTGTGGGGAAAACATTACTTCATGGTTAACCCAAACAGAGCAAGACTCTCCAAGTTCACATTCTAAGGAGAATCCCAAGTATCACCACACACTTCACACATTACAAAACCCTGTCCATGCTCTTAGATTCCTCTTAGGCCTGGCTCAATGGTTCCTTCCAATTTTCCTGTAGAAGTAATTCTCTCTCATAGCTGCTAGTGGTGGCTTGTGAGGAACATGCAGGGCTCAAAAAGTTGATAGCTGAAGGTCTGGAATGAGGGTCCAGGATGACTTCCCATCTTTTTCTGCTCTATCAAAGTGCTGGTTAACTTTTTGTTGCTGTGACAATATTTCAGAAAATTGACTCAAGGTAGGAAAGATTGATTCTGGCTCATGGGTTTCAGTCCATTGTCAGCTGACTCATTTCTGGACCTACGGTGAGGCAGAACACCACAGGGAAAGGGTATAGAGGAGCAAGGGGTTCACCTCACAGCAGCTGGGAAGCAAAGAGTAAACATACCCCTCAGAGTCATGACCACAGTGACCTCTGTCCTCCAACTGGTCCTTACATCCTAAAAGCCCATTCAACTTGGAACTCCTCAATGGATTAATCCACTAAAGAGGTCAGAGTCCTCGTGATTAAACCATTTCCCACCAAGAGCCCACCTCTGAACACCACTGCACTGGGAACCAAGCCTTCAACACATGAACCTTTGGGGGACATTCCCAAACCATAATAATCATCTGCAACATGGTTCTATTTTTATTAGGGCCTAGATAACAGCCCCAAACAAACCCCTTTCAATACAGGGCCGTACAGAAGTAAAGAAAGGAACTGCCCAGACCCAATACACCAGTGATTTTTGACAATCACCTTGGCCCACTCTCCCAGTAAGAAATCCTCCTTGGTTCCCCTCAAACAAATGCTTCCTGATGACCCTTTTGTAACATTAAAACATGATTTAATCAAATAGCACATACCTGCATTAAGTGTATTTTATTCTAATCTAATTATTTAAAAATTCTCACTGGTCTCTGAATGATGAGTGAGAGTAGCTAACTACCCAAGTTGTATGTTGAAGACAATTTGGAATTTAAAGAGGGACAGATCCTGATCTGGTAGTTAAACAATGACATATATTTCAATAATAATTAAACCTACCAGTGCCACCTCTTTATAAGTAGGATAGACAATTGAGCAGCATGAAGAGATCCCATCTTTCTCCTTTTGCCTCAGTGCTGGACTGTCTGAGGCTAGACGCCTATTATAAGCAGGTGGACTATTAAAATGCAAATGTGAGGTGAGCCAAGGAGCTCTGTCTGTGAGATGGAAAGACAGCTTAATATATACTACATCGCAAGGAACACTCTTGGGAGAGGTTCATCTCATTTCCCCCAGAATCAGACACGTCCTAGCCCTAAAAATGACGATTTTCAGCATGGAGGAAGCAACATACTGATGTATTCAATGGTGCTTAGCTCTGTTTTACCATGTGGCTAGACAGCTGGGGAGCAAGGGTAGGTAGGGAAAAAAACCTTCACTAATACAGGTGAAACATGGGCACCCTCCAGTTAATAACAGGAAGTCCTGAGTTCTTTCGTGGCTCCAGGCCCCTAACAACATGAGAGGTAATGTTCCTCCCTGTCTTCACAATTTGCTACCAGAGAGAGCCATCAGCCAGAGGAGGAACAAAGGCCCACATGAACTACTTTCTCATTTGTCAGTTTCTTTTATGGTAGTCATTTTCTTTCATGTTTCCATTTCTTGAAAATATATCCACAAGTTCTTTAGCAAGAGGATGTTGGGGATAATTATCCAGATCACATATTTAATTTGCTATTTGTTTCTTTTTCTCTTTCTGAGAAATATAAACTTAACTCAAGGGCACCTGTCATTCCAAAGGCCATCTTTCTCACCAGCTTCCATTGCTAGAAAGTTTTTGTTTATACTTCTTCAGCCAATTATTAGTCAATAGGCATTCTCTGGAGACTGAAATTCAGGATAAAAGTCACAAAACTTATTACATATGAATTGTGACCTCTGCTGAATCAATGACACATGGTATGGTTTGAGAAAATTTTGTTAGCACATTGTCAAATATATTTTTGAAAACTAAAAAATTCCAGTCAGTAATCTAAGATATTCATATTCCACTGGAACATTAAAATCATGCTGGTCAGTGGTCTCCTTGATAACTCATCTGACCTTGACTTACTATATTTTAAAAATAGAAGAAACCTGAGAAATAGTCCAAACTACTGCCCTCCAGTTAATGGGG
This sequence comes from Sciurus carolinensis, assembly GCF_902686445.1. NCBI lineage: Eukaryota > Metazoa > Chordata > Mammalia > Rodentia > Sciuridae > Sciurus > Sciurus carolinensis. Next base: position 79,441,332 of record NC_062227.1, on the reverse strand, counting down.
ATCTCTGTTTCAAAGAATTCTCCATGATTCTACTTATTTAGCTTTCAATGATAGTTAAAATCCTGCAAATTAGGGTTTGAAAGTGTTTTTACATAACTCAATAAGAAATATAATTCTACTTTTATTTTTTTCTGATACATGACCTTGAATATATTAACTTATTGCTTATTTTAAACCAAACAATTATTTAATAAAGAGCTGCCTATATGGAAAGCTTGAAAAACTGGACATTGTAAACTAATTATAGTCATTCTTCTTTCTGTTTTGGAAACGGCCAATACTCTCATGTTTCTTCACACTGTTGATTCTTTCCTATGTGACTGTTCTTGCTGAGGAATCACAGCAGGGCATGGGGGTTCCTGGAGACTGGACCAGGTAAATGAGCATATTCTGAAAGGGAATGAAGGATAACCTTAGCTGTTTCCCAGAGAACAAGAACACTCATCCAGTAACCCATTTGCAGCCACCTCCAAGAGTATGGATACCCCGTGTAGCTATTGAATTATCCATAAAAAGGAAAGCAGGACAGAGCACTTTCATATTCATCCATAAGGAGTCCCAGACCACATTGATGTGCAGGATGACCATGTGAACTGCAGTGACCCCTTCACCTGATCTCTCTGTGTAGAATGGGGGCCACATGAGACAGAGCCTGCAGAACTGCCATCATCTCTAGAACCAGTGACCTGGGGCTTTCTGGAAGGCAAACCACTTCATAAAGACTCCTTCTTGGTCTGTTCCTCAGTAGGTCTCTCGGAAGAAGAAAAGAAACCCCAGAACTTCTCTGAGTTCACTTCTGGTCATTACAAAGGTGCTGAACTAGGGCTCCATGTATCAAATGGGAGTACAACTGAATGAAAATGTTTTCAGAGGCTTAAAAATCAAACCAGAGGGCATTTTTACTTTATTTTTTCTTTTGTCATTAAAAATAAAGTACTCTTCCCTTCTCCCACTGTGGATTTCCTGTGTTTTTCAGCATACTCAGCCTCACTCAAAGGGGACCCCAATACACGATCAGCCAAGTCTCAGCTCCCAGGACCATGCAAGCCTCTTCCATGCATCTCCTCCTCCTCTAAAGATGTCCATAGCCTTCACATCGAAACTAGAACAAACAAAGGAACAAAAGTCTTCATTCCAAACACCCTAGGAATAAGACCTGAACTCTGGAAATTGAATTTCTCCCCTATTCAATCACTCTTTAATAAGGAGAGAAAAAGAGCTCATTACAGAGACCATCTTGTTTCTCCTCAAGTCATCTATGTGAGAGTCCAGATTCTAGGGAGATAAGTTCTTAATTGGAACATTATATATTCTCTTTGCAGCCAGTGAGTCTGCATCACTGTGAGAACGCACCACAGCCAATACTGCTCCTGGTCTGCTCAGGGACTTCAGTGAAGGGCAGGCCTGGGAGCATCTTGGGATAACAAGTTAGAGATGAGCTAACCACCAATAAGAAGTGGGTTTACAGAGAGCTGAGTGATTATGCAGGCATATCCTTGAGTTTCAGTTTCAATTTGAGTGTTGCTAACTAGTCTGTACAGTCAAGGGCTTACTGTGGGGAGTTTATTCTACATCATCTATATTCTCTCTTGCTTAGCAGCACCTAATGAGTTGAAGGGATTGGAAAGTTGTTCCCAGCCAAGCCAATATTCTATGAGTTATAAATGACATTTCATCCTCATATGCAGATTTCCTGCACTGAAGTGAATTATTTACAAGGCAGAGCTTATCGGTTCCAACAATCAGCTGCCTGAGATTTACACCTACACTCTGTCTCTACTTTCCTGCTGGGAGAATGTGAAGCTTCCCACTGCCCTGTAAGATCTGAAGATTCAACAGGAAGTTCTTCAGGAGGCCAGCACGCACTCCCTTCCCTCCACGAGAGCTGGAGAGGCTATGCAGAGCGTACCTCTGCTCCCCAGGAGGGTGTTCTCCCTGTGTGGACACAAATGAAGGGCACCACAGAGATTTAAACTATGGGGGGGACTTTCTGTCCCATTAGAAGTGATTTTATAGCCTTGAGTTGTAGCTAAATAATATTTTCTCCTGAACATGTAAAAATCCAAATTCTGTCATAAGGAAAGCACTGTGTCCAGCAGTGTCGTCTATCCTCTGGGAAGGAGAAGAGTTTGACTCGTCATTTCTGTCTCCAGAAGACTTGGGGTTTACAAGTCTCCCAATTCACAAGGATGATGGAGAGAGGAGAGTCCAGAACCAGAGAAATCTGCCAGTGGAACAAAACCAATAGTACAGGAGCCAACTTAAGTGTGTGTGTCTGTGATCCATGATGAAGGTGGCAGGTCAAACTAGCAAGGACGGGATGGGCTCTGTCTGCAGGTAGGAGGAGAACAACTGTCTACCCATTTTGGAAAAAAACGATATAGATTTCTACCTTCTATCACAACAAAAATTAATTTCTGTTCAATCAGGGACCTAATATATAAAATTAAAAACCAGGGGTTGTGGTACAGTTCAGTGGGAGAGCATGTGGTCAGTGTAAATGAAGCCCTGAGTTCAATCCCTGGCCCCAGCCCATGAAGAAACAGCATGGACAAAAACCAAAAGACTATTGGAAGAAAATAAGGGAGAACGTTTCTGTAATCTTGCAGTGAGAGTAAACAAAAGGAAACAAGGGACAAAATGACATAGTTGGCTACAAAATGTTATAAACTTATTTCCAGTGAAAACCAGACTAAACAAAATTAAAAGACAAGTGGCAGTCCAGGGAGGGGAAACGTTTACAATGGACTGAGTATAAATATTCACATTCAAAGAAATTTGGGTTATCAAAAGAAAACAGCAAATGATTCCCTGAAAAGATAACACATATGGGCAAGAAGCACAAACAGTAAATAAACCTGTGAAAAAGTGCTCAGCGCACTGTGATTAAAGGAATACGGAAGCAGATAACAATAAAATAGCATTTTTCCCAAATCTGATTGTTAACATGTAATATATTGCTAGTATTGATCACCATTGAGGGTGTGATAAAATAGCTTGGTTGGCAGGAGCAACAAACTTGTACAAACTTTTCTGGGTTTATTTGGCATTATCTAATATAATATGATATTTGCATACCCTTTGACCATGAAATCTCACTTTTAGGAATCTATCAAAAAGATAAGAACATTTACAGGGATGTTGATTGAGTACTATCTGTAATAGAAAACACTGCTTATAGCCTAAATATCAATCGATACTAAAGTGTTTTAATCAATCTTGATAGAGTACCACACTTTCATTAGAATCTATGAGCAACCAAATTTCTGTGGAGAGAGCAAGGGTTCAGCAAATCATAGTGTGACTATTAAATTCAATATTGGGTAGCTATAAAAAGCACCTAGAAAGATGAAAATACATCTGTGCCACACCAAGTGAATAAAACAAGTTGTAGACAAATGATAGATGATATAGATGGACTAGAAGGTGACTGACGACTGGAAAAATGGATCTTACTTAGCTGTTTTATTGAGTTTGTGTGAGTGACAATGGAAGGAACGAAGCAGCAAACATTCTGACATGCTAATGATGGCGATTCCTGGGAGCGTGGTGTGTTCGCGAGTGTCTTTGCTGGCCTCATTTTCTCCTCAAGTGCTCACTCAGCCTCGCAGTGGAAGCACGTGCTCAGTCAAGTCAGGGTCCCTCCGTCTCCCAGGACTGCCCATCTTAGATAGAGCCAGAGAACCGGGGTGGGACCATCCAAATGACAGCATCAGAGCAGAGTCCCTCCCACAGGGGCTGGGGGATCCATCAGTGAACCAAGGGCCCCTCAGTCCCACTCTTGCCTCTCAAGTTCTTGCCCACCTGACGGAGCAAAACCACGCTGCTGATCCTGACCCACACTTCCTGGTCACAAGTAGCTCCGAGTGGCTGCCAAGGTCCCAGCCCTACAGTCCTTCTATCTGTTCTCTCTGGGATCTCACAGAGCCTCTTTTGGGACAGAAGCTTCTCCTTATGTAGATTCCTCAAACCTTTCTGGGTTCTTCTGGTTCCTTCATACTAAGTGTCATGATGCAGAAAAAGCAGAGCAGAACACAGCGTCCTGTCCATCAACAGCCCACAATTCTGCACTGGCCTTTTCCATTCAGCGCCCCAAGGCTGAAAGGCCGTGTTGTCGAAGGTGAGCAGAGCTCTCACTTGTGTCCCATTCTAACAAATACAGTTTTTATAATGTGAACAATCCACGGACTCTCCAAACTCTCCTGGAATTCAGGATTCACTTTTACCTTTTTTTTTTTTTGCTACTGTAACCCATCCCTGAGCCATGGATGCAAAATACAAAAGTCATTGTGGGTAGAAGTTGGGCTAAGATTTTAAAGTATCAGACTACTAAGATGTATATGCCAAGTGCCCACTGTCTCCTGGTCTTCTTATTCTAACTCTCTTCAAAAATGAACAAAACAAGAAGAAACTCCCTCTAGTCTTCATGAGTGCTGAAGGATCTGGAGATGATGGTGACAAGGTGCAGGAGGTTTTCCATTCCTACCACATGTGGGGCAACCTATAAGTCTCCAAAAAGTCCTGCAGCCCTCAGCAACTTAGGTTCTCATCCTGTTGTCCTTCCTTCTTCTGTCCCCCTCCTGTGTGAATGCCTTCCTCTCTGTGCAACCAGGGCACTGGCAGGAATATCACACATCTTTCAGAAAAGCCAACATAGGCAGGGATTGTTTTTTATCCTTTATTGTAGACCTAGGCCCTGACACTGTGCTTGGTTTTCCAATGCACTCAATAAATACAATCATAACTTTTCATATTGATGAAAATATTTTTTGAAACCAAGGAACATTCTTTACTTTTCATTAGTGCCAGAAAATTTTCACCCTTTGATGAATTTTATTTCTATAATCAATTGTAACTTGGAGTTCATTTGGGTAATAAAGGCAGATACCCATGCTAGAGAATGCCTCTGTGTGGGCTGTGTGCACACGTCTGTAAGCGTGTGCATGCACATGTGCATGCTTATGTGTGTGTGAGTGCACATGTGTGTGTGTGTGTGTGTGACAGAGACAGAGAGAGAGAGGGAGAGAGGTGTTCTTCAAAGTTGCCATCCTAAACGGGATTAATTCAACAGTTTGCTACTTTGCAAAATAAATGTTTTGGGGTTTTTTCCTCTGTTGTTTCCTAAAGTAAACATTATGAGGGGCATGGCGTTCATTTGAGTACCCAGCCCAGGCTAATTTCATTCGCATTAAATGTACTTGATCTGTCTACAATTTATTTATCCCTGTTCTAGACAATACAGATAATGTGTTGAAGCAGACAAGTTGTTTGCTTTATGGGACCCAGGGAAAAGAAAACATCCTAAGTGAAGGCTGGGACTTATATAAACATCCCAAGACAAGAAGATGCCTTCCACACTCTAAAAACAGGAGTAAACTCCTGTCAGTCTGGCTGAAGTGTGTATTCGGGGGTGGGGGGGCAGATAGAAGAGGGAGAAAAGAAATGCTGAGAAATGTATTTGGAAGATGAGCAGGTCATGCCACCATAAATGGTCTTGTGCTTGCTGCTTTATTCCCCTGAAAGCAACTGAGAGTCATGAGAAGGTTTAAGTACATGTGTGACATTGGATCCTTGCTTTAGAAAGAACAGTTCAGCAGGAAAATGGAAGATAACTGGAGGAGGCAAAACTAGAGACAGGGTGATAGTTAAAGTCTTCTCCAGATACAAGTTAGACTAGCAGTTCAAGAAAGAAAGATCAGAGGAGACAGTCAGAAGAATATAAAAGCAGACATGATAAAAAATATATATATTTGGGATTAGCAGTGGCAGGAGTTGGAGATGGAATGGTTTCTTGTGGAGACAGAAATTGTGGCAGCCAGATGTTCAGGCTGATTGGATTTTGAGGCTGAAATGGGAGTTGAGGGATGATCTCTGAGGCAGGGCTGTTAGATCTCTCTATGGACTTCCTGAACTTAAGGGGCTCAAGGAAAAAAAGGGGGGGGGGGCTCAAGGATGCCAGGGGAGAGGCCAGACAGAACCAGCATCATGGGTTACCAACAAGTCTCCAAGTCTTCAACTTCTGAAGACACTCTGTCTCTGTCAGAATACGTAGACATACAAGATGAGGGGAGGCTGCATGCATACCCAAGGTGAGACTACTGGATTCAACTACAGTGAGGATTTGAAGAAAAGTAGAGGCGAGCAGACATTCTGGGTGGGAAGAACAGCAACCAGCCTGGAGGTGAAAAAGACAAAGAAAAACTGATGCTAATCATGAATGGCTATCCCTGGGATTTGTAAAGTGTGCTGGATGAAGTGTCTTCCTATTATTGAGCATTCTGCAAATCTGGAATTAGTTTTACTGAGGTTTGGCCTTTAGAATGTGGACTTTGGGACACACAAGAACACTGCAGTCATCGGTAGACCAGCTCTAATGTGGGTTGAAGCACAGGAGGCCAAGATGTTTTGCTCACATTTGTTGTCAGAGTGACATGGGATACTCGTATCCAGGTGCCTAGTGAGTCTCATACTTTCTCAGATGATGGTCACTGTACTAAAATTGTAACCCTTAACAATAACCAGCATCAGACTAGCACTCCACAAATCAGGAAAATCCTTCTAGGAAAAGCAACAGGCAGCAAAACATTCTTAAGTATGTGGTGCAGAGATCCCTTTTCCTTGGAAACCCAATGAAGGATGGGCAAGTCAATCTTGCTAAACTTAGGTTTTATATAGTGGTTTCTTATTTTATTTAAGGTTTTCTCTCTCTCTCCCTTCTTTTCTTCATTTCCTTCCTTCCAACAGTGTTCCCCACTTTCAACTTCTGAAGACACTCAGAATGAAGAGATTAAGAATCCCTCTAAATAATGTTTGTTTTCAAGATGTACTTGCCCTCTTGGAGGCTTTGAGTTTCACCTGTTGGAGGCCAGGGATCAGAACAGCATTGGACCTAAAACCTCGGGAAGCTTCAGGGGACATTTGGAAATTTGGATATTCTGGGGCCTAAGTTCTACGCCAAGAGCTATTCGCTCAGTGCACAGCAGAACAAGGGTAATAATTTGACTTCTTGTAGCCACTGTCACTTTCATCTATATATTTGCTGGTGATTTATTAATATTTGTTCCACCTGTCTCAGCCTGCAGGAGACCTTGTATTGTTGAATGCCTTCTAAAGAGTGGAAAGGAATGAAGGAAGCAGATGGGATTATGACTTATTTTCCAATGTTGAATTTATAAAAAGATATTTTGTCAGACATTGCATAGCAGTTTGTAGGATAAAATTAATCCTATAAATGAAACTGCTAACCTCACCTAAAATAGGTGCTTTATTTAAAGAAGGATTGATGAAGCTTGCTAAATATTATTTTTACTGTTGATAAAAGCTTTTCATAATCTCAGCCACAAATATGGGATCAGTTGACAGTTCTGGATGTTGCACCACCAATCCAGAGCCAGCTAATGATGTCACCCACATCAGTGAGGCAAAGTAGTCTCTCAGCGGTCTCCAGACCTTCTGTCCCTCTACCTCCAGTTCACAGTAGGAGTAAAGTATGTTTTCAATGTTTGTGAATTTACACTTTGGACATATCTTACAGTCTCTTCTCCCCAGGATCAATGTTTGCGACTTAGAAGACATTCTGTTGTGTCCACCATGTAACAAAATCACTTCTGAAGATTTAAAGCCAAAGTCTTGGGCTCTTTCTTCTTTGCTCAATGGTCTTGTGACTTTTGGTGTTCAGGGAAACATTAACTGGTCTGTAATTTTGGTACTGATTTTCCTGTGACAGAGATCCCAAATACAATTTATTTCATGGCATACGTACATTAAAACTCTACCTGTAATCCTTTATATAAAATTGCTAAGGGCTTCAAGAAGCTTGTCACTGTATGTTACTGTTTTGTGTCCTTGGTTTCTTCTCTTCAGAGAATGATTCCAAGACTCTTTGCAATCCTGAACTCTAAATTCCCCATGTTATCAAACAGTGCTAACTCCTCTGAGTATAATTCTCATCCTCAAAAAATCTGGAGAGAAATTTAAACTTTAAAAAGTTTTCATCAGATAAAAGTAAACATTAAATTTTATTCTAACACTTTTATTATGTCCATCAAAACAGAAAATGCCTTTTCCTCTCTTTTGTCTTTTATAGTGTTTGAAGTCATCTAGGAACTCAGCAGAAGTACAATAAATAATCCCATATCCTTCTCTCATGGCCTTCACATTATATATCTCCATTTCTCAGCATGAAAATAACTTAAGGGGGATCAGATTGGATAGAGATCAGCAAAGTATTGTTCACTTAAAAAAAAAAAAAAAAAAAAAAAAAAAACTCCAGAGAGAAAGTGGAGCCTGCAACTTTTGCAATGAGAATGTCTGCTTTGCTCTTCCCCTTTGCTGCTCAAGAATATTCTGGAGAGGATGTGCACATGCCACCCAGCCTGATGAAGTCTGCCCTGCAAGTGGAAACAGGTCCCACCATGCAAGAGGCTTCTTCATTAGGACATCAAGCCTGCAGTCATATTTTCAATCGCTGCTATAACTTTCTCCTTGCAAGAGTTTTCACTTCTTTCGGGACCACCTAAGGCTCTATGCAGTACACAGCAACACAGTTTGAGATGTTTCTGTGATGTTCAGTATATCATATAGTTGCTAACAACCTGTCAAAGTCATACTAACACCAAACTGAGAAGCTGATGGTTTGGATAACATATTAGAGGAGATGAAAAAAAAAAAAAAAAAAAAGATAGTACTCATTACTGTAATAAAACCAGCAGAGACACACTGAGAATCAATTACTGATTGTGACCTAATGAACCAACCCTCAGTCAAGTAGAGAGCTGCGTCAAGCAGCTCACATTATCAGATGATTTAGGATGGAGCACTGCCTAAAGACCAGCAACAAGTGGAGGCAGGTCCGTTTTCTTTAAATTGTAGCTGAGTTAATTACCTTGTTCCTGAGTGCAGAGATCAAATTGAGCAACTTACAGTGCTAAAGCCCTGCACCAGCTGGAAATGAAAAGGAAACAATTAACACCAACAAGAGCTACGTCCAAGGTTGTGGTACCTCCTGACAGAAGCAAGGAGATTCAAAGTTAAGGCAGGTGTGAAGACCTTGATGAGGCGAGCCCTGCTCTGCCCACCTGGCTGGATTTGTCCTGCTTGTCTGTGGCAGCTGCACACTAAAGAGTCTGGTCAGGGGAGCCAGGGATTCAGAACTCATAGTGCAGCTGGGCGACCGAAGGGCAAATCCACCTGAGGACTGATGTGCAGATGGCCAGGCTCCCTGTACAAAGGGGAGGGACGGCAGAGGTGTAACTCTTTTTCCACAGTCCATGACTGTGTGTCTCAGAGGAAAAGACTATAATGAAGAGTATACTTAAACATACAAAAAGTTCTTGTCGTGTGTGGAACCATCTTTGTCTTTCAACTCCTAGAGTCATGTCCAGACATCACTGTCCTGCATGATGACAGAGCCACTTGAAATAGATCGTGGATGCTGTTCACAAAGGGACCAGATTATGGAAAGATACCTGCTATCACATTTGAATTAAGTTCCTAGGAGCCATTTTTTCATCTCATCTGCCACTACAGCACCCTTTTCCATTCACACAAAGAGGTGGCAAGGACACCAAACCAAAACATGAGAGGCCAGACTAGAAGTGAGCTCCTGGATACACTAGTCCCCCAATGTCACAGAAGTGCACAAAAAAGGCAGCAATAATGACAACTCAGGCCTCAGATTCACATTCCTCAATCTCCCCATGAAGTTTCATGGACATGCCCACGATGCCTCTCTTCATTCCCTGCACTACCACACAGGCATGGGTGGGAAGACCTGGCTCTGACAGCACAAAGCTCTGTAAAGACAGCTCACGTGCTGCTCACAAAGGGACAAGTGGGACTAATCTGTCCACATCAGGAATGAGTCAGTCCCGTCAGCACCACATGGCATCATCAGACGGCACTGACACACATCATGAAGGGGTTTATAAATGAAAAGTCATCACTAAAGGCTTGACACACAAATGAGTCACAGCGGGAATAGTGTTTGGACAACTGGGCATTTAGAAAGAGATGGGATGGGCCATATCCACTCCACAGATCACTCCTCATCACCCCACACACACTAACAGCACATGCCATGACTCAGAGGCATCGACTTTAGGTGAACTACCAGAAGCAATGCCTTTCTAACTGAAACATGCATAGGAATCATCTTGTTGAATGCAGATTCAGATTCACAGGTCTGTGTGGGACCAGAGGCTATATAAGTCTAACAAGTCTCAGACAATGTCTCTAGCTAGACTTTGAACCATCCTTCTAGCAGGAAGGCCTTCATGCTTCTGTGCCTTCCTGGGGGTCGTCATGGGTAGGGTAGACATTAACAATGTCTGTGAGTGTAATCTAAGTCCTATGAGCAACTTACCACTCCAAAGGAGGTAGGTGGAGTCAAAACCTTCTACAAAGGATATGGGGTACCAGGCCCCTTAGCCTGACAGGTTGTCAAAGCACTCACAAGCCTTTACACAGCAGAAAATAAGTACTGAGAAGCATTCCCCAGGGATGGAGGACAGGTTCTGGTCAGGTCCAGGAAAGCACAACACAGTCAAATTCATCCAGGTCTGTGTATCATTCCCCATCCATACCCATCCATCAGAGTGGTTGAGCCTGACCTGAGAGCCAGGTATATTCATTACAAGAAATTTGCAAATCAATGAACTATGTGCAGACCATGAGGCAACTGGGTGTCGAGCACAGTATATGGCACAACGATGAAAGCATACAGTTCCTTTCTGAACTGAAGGCTCTGAAGAAGACTTGCACAACACCCAGAAACTCAACAAAGAGGGAAGGGAGACTGGGCACAGACTCTGCCCTGGGCGGAGGGAGGCCCATGGCCACCGGGGACAGCAGGCTGAGCCATCGCTCCAGCGGCTCGCCGGATTTAATACTGCCCTGAGCCTCGCTGTAGGGCCTGCGGCAGGAACTTTTAAACACACAGGCACACAGGGAGCCACTTAAAGCTGACCGGTCTGTAGGCTTCATTCTGTAAGAGGGCTCCTTATTACCTCGCAGCGATGGCGGCCAACAGCTGTCGCTATACAGTCCACGGTGCTGGGCGGGAAGGCTCTTCTACCCTTACTACCCTCCGACACTCAGTTCACCGAGATTAGGGGTGACAGCCGAGGCCCAGCAAGAAAGGGGCATCCTGCCGGCCTCCTTCCCTGGCCTCTGCGGCTGGCTGGCGGCTGCGGGCTCTACTTCGCCTCCCCAGGGCCAGGGCGCAGCCCTCGCCCCGCCGCCCCTCTCCTCGGGCTGGCACGACGCCTGCGAGCTTCTCGGGAAGGACCAGGGCGCCGCCCACGCGGCCCCTCCGCACAGCCCTGCGGACCACAGCCCGACTTGCGCGTCTCCCACGCGACGAACCTGGAGCCAGAAGGCGTAGAAGGCCAGCTTCCGGTGCGCGACGTCGACTTCCGGGCGCCCGGGCTGCCTTCCCTCCGACCCCAGGGGCCGACTTCCGGGCAGCCCCGGCCCCCGGGGCCTTCCGAGCGCGACTTCCGGCGGCCTTGGCGGCCGCTCCGGGGCCACTTCCGCAGGCTCTGGCCCGGGGCCTGCGGCCTGAGCCCCGGGAGCAGCTTGCGGGCTCTCCTTTCTGTGGCCGAGGCCCGGGGACCTCGCGGAGCGGGAGCGGCCGCACCCCTCCGCGTGGCCGGGAGCACTCGGAGGACCCCGGAGCGCCTGGGCTGATGCCGCGCCCTGGTTCCCACGCGGCAGGAGCAGCCAGGGCACAGACCTGGATGGGCCGCGGCCCGGGCTGCCTTCCTCGCCGCTGGAGCGCACGGACGCGGGCTGGGCACACTCGGCCACGGCAGTGCCCCCACCCAGAAAGACTGGTCCTCTACAACCCCTGGGGCGCGAGGATGGCCTCCTGGAGTCCTCGGAGGCCTGCCTTGCTCCACGGACATCCGGACAGCCCCAGATCCCGCTGTGTCCCTACTCGAGACCCAGGCCTGCAGCCCCAGACCTCCTGGAGAACGTTCCTTCTTTGCAGCTCGCCTGCCCCAATTCCCTCTCTCTGCACCCCACCGTAGCAGGCAGGCAGTCTCACTCTTGTCTTTTTATTTTCCTGACACACGCATGCACTTACATCTTGAATCTCTCCTTTTATTTGGCTTCTAACCCCCCCCCATTTGTATATATGCTCAAAACTCTCAAGACAAAACAATAGCCCCAAAACAAAACTATTTCAGCTTTCTCTCTCAGAGTAATGGCCATCTCCATTTCTCACTTGAAGAAAGAAAAAAAAAAAAAATAGATTCCGAAAAATTAAATCTATTTGCCCCTTCACAAAACAATTTCTGCCCACACCATTAGTGAAATATCTCTCTAAAAAATAAGTACCTTCCCAATTACTAAATCCAAAAATCTACAAAGTAGACCATTCTTTGTACCATTTTATATTGTTTACAGCCCTCTACTTAAAGTATTTTCCCATAGTTTCCAGGACATTACTATCTCCCTGATTTTCCTCCTCTTTCTGAATTTTCTACTTCAGTCTCTTGAGCTGAGTTCTCTTTTCCATCCACTCCTGAAATGTAGATGTTTACCATGCAATAAACGCATTCTCTTCTAGTCCCTTTTTTCCTAGAGTTTTCCCTGAGTTGGCACATTCAGTACTCCTTTAGCTTTAATTACTATTTCTAGATGCTAATAACTTTGAAATTTTTATCTGCGTTCTGACCTTGCTCCAAAATGCTAGATCCCTATGTCCAGGTGCCTTCTAGAAGTTTGCTGAGTTAGGAACTCACACAAACCAGATTGTATCATTGCTTTTCATGCACCTATTCCTGCTCAGCTCTGAGGAGTTGCATCCTATTTCCAAGTGGGGTTCCCCCTAAATTCCACACTGTTCTTTTTTCATGTCCAGTTGATCAAAAATCATCTCAACTACTTCAGAAATGTCTTAAAACTACACCATTCTTCTTTCATCCCCACAATCTTTACCACTTTTTCTTTTTACTTAATTTATCTAACAAAAATATAATTCATTTTCAGCTGAAAAAAATTCAATACATAGAAATTCCAGAGTTGAGAACATAAATCCCTTGTCATCGTCACACCCAGATGAAATACTATAAATATGTGGGTGAATACTAAAGGTTACTGTCAAATCAGCACACTGTTTTACCAGCTACATTGTTCCCATGATCTTCCCCATGTTAGTTTATGTTTTTCTACATCAACTTTACTGGCTGCATGAGATTCCACCTTGTAATAGGAGTATGACTTGGTTAAACAGCCATGTAGCTATAATATTCTCAGTATCAAAATAGAAAAATGAAAACCACTGTAATATTTAAAGCACAGAAAAATTAATGCAAAGAATTGGTTACAAAGGTGAATGAAGAACTGGGAAGACAATAGGGATAATGAAGCAATTCAGGGACTGCAGTACAAGAAGCCACTACTACCCCACTGATAGAATTGAGCACAGGTATACCATTTTGTCTATTTGGTTTATTTTTACTATCTCTTTTGGTGCCCTTGTTTTTCCTGTCTAGTGTCAGGTTAATCAAATATTTTAATCCTTCTGTGACCATTTTAGCTTTATTTCTTGCATTATTATTTAATGGGTTGCTCTAGGGACTACATATGCAGCTGAAACTTATCACTATCTAATGGAAGGTAAAATTGTACTGTTGCAAATTAAAACGTGAGAAGCTTAAGCATCATAATTACATTTGTTGCCCTAGCCCATCTTTTGTACTATTGTTGACACAAGTATGCATCTACACATAAGTCCCACAATGTAATGTTATAAATTTTGTTTTAAACTTCATATGTCTTACATAAATTAAGAAATATTCACCATTTACCATTTCTGGTGTTTTACTTCCTTCCTGAAAAGGAACATTGATCTGATGTCATTTCCTTCAGTCTGAAGAATAAACTTACTTGTAATGCAGCTCAATTAATAACAAATTGCCTGTTTTCATATATCTGAAGTCTTCATTTGATTTTCATTTTAAGGCGTAGTTTTGTTGGATATAGAATTTTGGCTAATAGTTTTTTTTTTCTCCTAGCATTTTAAAGAACTTATTCATTATCTTCTGCCCCCTTGCTTCTAATGAACAATCAGTTGCCATTTGGATCATTTTTCCCTGGTATGTAATACTTCATTTTTATCTGTCTTCAGTATTCCCCCTTTGTGTTTCAGAAGTGACTAGGTATATTTTTCTTTGATTTTATCTTTTACAAAGCTCACTGAGTTTCATAGATAATGTTAATTGGTGTTTTGCATAGACATTGAGACAAAAGGAAGCCCAAATGCTTTAGAAAGTCATAACAAATAAGCTCCATTCTTACCTGTGGCTTTAGTTCCAACCATGCTATCTCATGTCTCCTGCACTCCCCTGCCCAAGTAGAATGCATAATTTTATACCTATCTGCTTCTGCCTGTGCTATGATTTCCACTGGACAGTTTTGCTTCCAACCCAGTATCAACTTTTCAACATCTTACCCCTGCTCTAAAGTCCTGTTAAAATGTTTTCTTGTCTGTGACACTTTCCAACAAAATCCCTGGAAGAATGATAGTTCCTTCTCTTGTCCCCCAACATGCTGCTTTTTCTCTTTCATTTAGCATGGAAAACTTGTTATTGTAATTGTGTTTTCTCATATCTTTTTCCTTGTGACTTTTCTCACTGACAAGAATTCCCTTACTCTCTTCATGGTCCTTGTAGCTTGCACAATGCCAGTGACATCATATGTGTTCAATAAATGTTCAGAGGCTGTTGGGATGAATAAATGAATGAGCTGAATTTAGTTAAGACAATAACCTAGGCCCTTGTAAGGATAAATAAAATGACTTTATCCTCAAAGTTGACCTTGATTATGAGTAGCACTATTTAGATTTTGATGGATGACATATGGGCTCCTGATCATACTTCAGGGAAAGCCCTCAGGTAACTCATGGTGCTGAATGCAAACCAAGAATGAAGTGTTGTTGTTGTTTACGTGTTGCTGGGAAAGAAACCCAAAGCCTCCCACATGCTAGGCTACATCTACAGCCCAAGAGTGCATTTTAAATCTGTTATAATAATGTAAAAGTTTAAGCAGTCTTTTATGATATATTGCATCCCCAGTCATCATGAAATCATTTTGTATTCCTTGTGATAACACCTATCATTAATGTACTCATTTGGCATTCATATGACTCTCTCATGCACTTCTATAGGAATTCTGTTGTAATTAACTATTAGTTAATGTTAATAGTAATGGATGTTTAAAATAATGGGCTACCAAATAGGGTCGCTGTCTGCAAAGGGATCAATGTATTCAGGCATGAGATACATGAGAGCAATTCCTGTCAGCAAGAAGCCCTGAGCTGCATGGGAGCATTCAAGACACCGCACTCTCCCCAGGCCTGAGGGAGCCCCGGAGTCTTGGCCAGCCCTCTTTGAGAAGAACTTGATTTGAATTTAAAAGAAAACTGTGACAACCTAGCATTCTATTCAGCATTTCTCTTCCAGTTTGTATGCAGATCAACTATATCTAAATTATCTATCTCTTATTTGCCTCATTTACAGGCTGAATTTCTCTGTTAGATAGTAAATCTGATTTTCCTAAATGATTGTTTTGGAAAGGGAATTTGAGGGCAATGTTAAGATAAAATGGATATTCATCCTCAGGTCAAATAAGTGATGAACCTATCTGAAATAGTAGTTTGGTAAAGGTGAGTGACTGATCTGAACCTTCAAGTAGGGTCATTTGAAATGCAAAATGAAGATTGCAATCTGTGGAATTTATTAGGCTTGGGTGCACTTTGTGAATTGTTGATGAAGGTGAGCTTGTTTCCTCTAGAACATGCAGATTCCTCTCCATGTGGCCTTTGTCGTTAGCAATACCAGTCACTGAAAGATTTGGACTAGTACTTTTGGGTTTCAGTCACCGACCTCATCCCTCCTGAATGGTAACTGAGGTCATTGAACATGATGTTCCTTTCTCCTGAACAAAGACCCCCAGGAAGAAGAAGAAAAACCCAGTAGAAAGAATCCTAGAATCATGTGGCTATCCAAGTTGTGGGGCTCCTTGGGAGCTTCAACTCTAGAAGCCTTGGTAGCTTTCTAGAGCATCCTTTATCTTTCTCCTAAAAACCTCCCTGGCCCTTTACTCATGGAAAGTAGTTAGACACATAATCCCTGTGTGTTCTTTAAGAGCTGTAGGGCTGCCCCTCCCTGCAGCATGACTCTCGTTAGGATTGCACAGGGCATTGATGACCTCCTCTTATGAGGAGGCCTTATGAGTCCACAAGCAGTGAAATAACCTCCTTAAATATAAACTACTTTGCCTGCAACCCTACAGTCAGGTGTGAAAGGCAGAGGTGACACCTTGACCCCTTGTCTCACAATTGGACAACCCATAGATCTCTGGGCCTAATAAATAGTTGTTTATTTGGAGAACCACTTGGGCACTAGAGAGGGAAGAGAGAGAAGAGCTTCCTTGGAACAAGAGAGAAAGGAGCTCAAGGTGACAGGCTGAGGGCTGGACATTGACCAGCTCAAGCACTGTTTTGTGCAGGCTGGGCCTGGTTTGCTGCCCCTCTTCCTGTGACAGATGTCAGGATAACTGGGGTAGGGGTGCTGCAACAGTAGGGAGCAGTGACCATGACACAGGTCTTCCAGGCAGGAAGCACAGACATGACAACACATTCCTAGGAAAGTGAGCCTGTCCTGTGTCTGACAAGAGCCAGTGGCTTGTAGGGAAGACAGGACTGAGTTGGAGGAATCTGGGTTGTCAGTGCCTTGTGCAGTCCTAACACACAGTCACCACTGAGTGACTGCCCCACCGTCTCCCTCTCCACCTGGAGGTAAACTTGCATCTTCCCCAGTTCAAAGTCTTTCTCAATAGAGTCCCCGGGATTCTGATCAGCACTTTTTTAAATCCTAGACTGTCAGAGCTGGACAGGCCCACAGGATGGTTTCATTCAACTCTCCTATTTTACTGACGCAGCTGCTGAAGTACAAAGTGAAAAAAGCACTCTTAGCAATAAGTTCCTCTCTTACCCCAGCATGGCCTGTAGGAACAGTGCCTGGTCACCTACCCCTGGAGAGCCAAGCATTCTCTGAATTGTAAAGTGGGAAGGTCCAAGTGTTAACATAAGAGACAGGACGTGTGGACTGGGAAAGTGCATTGGGGCTGTAGCGTGCCCCCTAGAGAAGGGTCTGCCTTACCCACCACCTCTGAGGCCACTGCCCCTTCTCATGAGCACTCTAGGTGTCCTCAGGGACATCCTGCACCCTCGCCTGGGTCAGGTTAGCCTTGAGTCTTCTTACGTCCCACTTACTACTTACTGCAGCTGTTCTCTGTGGTCACCTTCCTCCAAGTAGGAGGCTCTCCTGGTCCTGCTGGCTCTACTCTGGCCACAAACACCAAAACTGCCACAGCAGCAGGAGTGGTGCTCCACCCAGAGCTTGTCCCTGTCAACCCCTCAGCAAAAGCCTATGCACACTATCTGCTTCAGCTAGTAGAGGCTGCTTCTTGCCTCTACTGTACCATGTCTATAAAACTATGAAGTACAGACCTTTAATTACTCTTAAAGGTCAGCCTCAAATTGTATATTCAATCTGGATTCAAAGAAGTGCATTCTGTGAAGAGTTATGCTGCGATGTCTGAACACCCGCTGCTTCCATTTCTCAGTACACATGCAAGCACTCCCAGGTACACACACGTGGGCACGCCCAGGCACAGACACACAGGTAAGCTGAGAGTGCTTAACACTGCCTACCCCCTATTCAGAGCCTCTCCTTGGAATTTAAATACTTTGAGCACCTGTCAGGAGATGGATGAGTCTTCCCTGGCAGATAGTAGGAAGAGTAACACAGAGACACTATCTTCACCTGCCTCCATTAATAACTTGGAAAGTAGGGAATACTGAGATCAGATCACCTATCTCCCCACGTTTCTTTTTTTCTTCTCTTCCCTTCTCCTCTCTCCCTCTCTCTCCCCCCACCCCCTCTCTCTCTCTCTTTCTCTCTCTCTCTCTGTCTTCCTTCCTCTCTATTTTCAGACAAACATAAATTAGGCAGGCTCATGGGGCACAGAAAACCAGGAGCCCCGGCAGCGGCCAGTGCCACTAGGGAGGGTGTCAGGTGGCTGTGGAAGCAGCAGGCAGGGTCAGGAGATGCCTCATGCAGGAGAATGAGTTCATATGTCAATACATTGTCAAATATGTCCATGTGACAGAAACCAGTGCCCTCACCATTATAGAAGGAAGGTACAGATATAGAAAGGGACAGAGCTATAATGGACCTGTGGTGTTGGACTCAAGTTAGAGTTATTGGTGTATGCTCATGGATAAATAGATGGATAGGTGTGCAGATGAATGGATAGATAGAGGAAATTACATAAAATCATTATGAATAAACTTATACTATACACACATATAATTTATACTTACAAATGTACTTTTTCTAGCTTTCAGCACTGGGAGGAATGATACTATGGCAGCAATGAGTGCACCTAGCACCAAGTTCTTGGTTTTTGAAAATTACTCTCCACTAAAAGAACAAAATGTCCTTGGATAAATGGTTGATACCACAGTGGGATAGGAAAAGTACAGGATGAGCTTAGAATCTACGTTTGTGCCATAAGGAAAAAAATTGCCCAAAGAAGAATAAAGATAAGTCAAAAGTATATATAAGTATGCTCGAAGGTGTTACTACTGACCAAAATTGGGGAAATGTCAGCATCACAATAAATAACAGAAGTAAACAGATAATGACAGCCTATTGGATAAAAGAGTAATCTAAGTGTCCATGCAGATTAAATAAATGAGCAAACAAATAAGGAAAAGATAAATCTCTTCCAAAGGATGAAAAGCTAATCAATAATGTAGTAACAACAATAGGATTGAGAAGTCACCATTTGGTAGCCATCAAAATAGTTCAGATAAGAACTGCCAGCAGCTGCCAACACTAGGGCATGCGTGTGGGCTGGAGAAAGTCTGCCCCAGAGCCTCCCCCACAGAATGCTTGGCAGTTACAACTGCGGATGTGGAGTGATGTCTCAGCAGAGGAACTTGGCAGAGGTGACATCTCAACAGCGAGACAAGGCTTTTCTGGCCACCCCAGAGGACGCAAGGAGAGCTCAGCACACAACCTGGTCCACTCCTGAGGAAAGGTCAGACAGACCCAAACTGAGAGTCAGTCTACAAAAATAACTTCCAACATATTGAGATCCTGAGACTTGAGGAGAGACTGTTGCAGATAGTAATAAACAGGTCTTGGGATGCAGATACTCAATGAATTGCTATCTAATTTATCTTTCTATACTTAGTAGCTTCTTACCAAAGGATCTTGGTCAAACCGCCAAGGAATTATTGACCTCTGAAAAAGAGAGATATTCTTAATACATACATACTCACCTGTTGGATGAGAGTCACAAACTACATGACTACATGAACTTTCATTGGAATAGACTAACACATGTCCAGTGATTTAACAGCACATGCTGTGTGTTTAAGAGATGTAAAAGACTAATTGTCCCTTTCCACATGCTCTCATGAAGTTATTTCTGTGTACTCTCCAGCCTTAGTAACAAGGAGAATGGTCAGCAAGCCCAGTGAACTTGACGTCCTGTTGAACCTGAATCACCAAGCTTGCCAACATAGCTCAGGGGTTTCCACGTGACACTCCTGCTTCATATACCAGGCAGAAATAATAACCAACTCCAGATGTGTTCACAGAGTTTTGGTAGCTGGAAGAGGGACAAAATAATCCAAAGAAATTATTTTGGTCCCACCTTTTTTTTATTGGAATAAAAATACAACATTTGAAAATATCAATACAGTACCATAAGATATTTCAGTTTTTAAAATACTTGGATAAGATCCCACTTACCTAGGAGCAAAACATCTTTTATTCCTTTTTCTGCCCAAGTAGACTGTATTCCTGTTCTCCACTCTCCAACTTGCAGGAGAAGAGGAGGGAGTCTTCAGAGTTGGCAAATGACTTATCTTCAGGACTCCTGCCAAGACCATGTCTGCCGAAGGGAATTCGTCCTGTCTGGAAGGGTTTGCCCCTTTAGGAACTAAACATCATTGATTGGGACAGAAAACACTTAAGTCTGATATTAAACTTCACCTTGTAGTAAATGGTACCTTTATAAAAGAAGTTTTGAAGGATTTGTTTGGAGTTGGGATAGAATTTACATTGGCATTATCTATGCAAAACAGATTTCCTCTACAAATGAATAAACAGTATTTATGTTAAAGGGGAGGTTCAGTAGTTTGGATTTTTTTTCAACCAGTATTAAGCATTCAGAATCAGTCTTTCTCGTCCTGAAACAGAAACTTAGGGAAAGCAAGCAAAGGAGTTGTTGGAAAGAGTCTCAGCTAAGCAAGGTCACACTGCAGGAGACTCACTCGCAGTGTGTGCCTGAAGCAACAAGCCTGTGTTACCTCTGAGATCCTGTTTAGGTGGGCCTCAGACCAGCAGCAGCAGCATCTCCCAGGACCTTGATTGAAACTGGTAACCCCAGACCCACTAAACATGTCACTGGCAAGCACATGAAGGTTTGAACATTTGAGAACTGCTTTACCCTGAATCAGATGGGCCTTATTCTCCTCCTTTTTAATTAATGAGAAGAAAAGTTTGTGGTCCACACATGATTTGGAACCATTAAGTACAAGTAGCAGCAGGAAACCTCATCTTGCCCCACCATGAATTATCCTGGGCTGGCGGAGGAGTCATTCAGCTCCTAGTCTAACTGCTTCCACACATGGATTTGAGACCTTGCTTGGATATGTGAGAGGAGGTTCCACTCCTACCACACCTTGGCCCCTCTCCTTCAGGAGACACCGTTCTTCAGGAGAACCCAGCTAATGCAGTGGGGAAGCTGAGGAGGGAAGCCGTCTGCTCAGTCTGGATGACCCAACTGACCCAGTAAGCCCGGCAGCAACACACGGCCCCAAGTCAGCTTCCTTCCACAGTTGATGTCCTGGAGATTTTGTCATAGTGCCACTGTTGAATTGTAGTGGCCACTTGGTAGCCCTCATCTGAGAGTAGTCTTGACACTTGACACACCACCAGCTTCACTCATAAGCCATTGGGAAAGTCATTCTTCAGCAATAGCATATCCCGATTTTCTGCAGGGAAAGAAAGAGAATTTATCTTCCTACAATTCCACACACACACCCAAAAATAACTCAGAATAAGCCTTTCCCCAACACGTTGCCTAATTGTAGTAAACGGGGTTTTCTTTATTATTCTCAGTGTACTTCCCTGAAAGAATGAATTTTTCAATGCAGAAAGCCCGAAAATGGTAGCTGGTGAATCAACTCACTGGATGAGACTACTCAGAGACACAAGAGAAATTAAATGAAAAGAGGGTTCGCTCTTGAGACTCTCAGAGGGCTATGCTAAGCACTGCTGAGAATCACAGGGACAAGTCATTTGGGAGACCACTGGTGACATTTCCGTTCCTTTATCATGGTGAACATGACCCTTCTCCATTTGGATCTTTGTGGAAGATCAGATGCAGCCATTGGACCCGTGTGCATCTAGAGGCTGGCCTTAGGCTGCAGGCTTGCTGTCTTGTGCCACCAAATGCTCCAAAAATAAAGAGAAAGCCCCTGCTAGTCTTTGGACTTGCCCTGGAGTAAACAAAGGTGGCTCACAGGACACCTGCTGCTGATGATTTAGCCCACATCCACATTGCCCTCAGCTTTGGACTTGATGGCAGATTCTAGAGCTAAGAGTGTAAGAATACCATGGACTTGCAGAGGGACTTTCAGTTCATCAGGATCTGTATTTATAACCCTGGAGAACACTCAAACTGCATCTCATGATCATAAATCCCCCACTCCAGCTAGGGCTAGATTTTTCTCATGTTTAGTTGTAGTGCCTTTTGAAGGTCTGTATTTTATCTTAATTGTTTAGGTCACCTTCCTTATGTTTGGCATGTAGGGTGGTTGCTTCCTCAAAGTGTCTTTTGACTGATGAAGATGTGGAGCAGCAGGGTGAGCAGCAACCCTTCCAATCCTTTGTCTGGCCCTTCCCTTTACACACTCATTGCAGGGAGACTGCAAATGAAGGCTGAAGGCTTTCAGACAAGACCTCTCCATCCAACACTCAGACTCTGGAACCTATGTCCCTCCAGCTGGCCTCTTATTTTCCCCAGTTTAAAATCACACAAATGCTGAGGGGTTGCTTGTGGGCCTTGGTGCAGAGCAGCAGCACTTTGGGCAGGTCAGGATGATAGCAAGGGCACAGAATGATCACAGTGCCCTTGGTGTCCCCTCCCCCCAGGTTGAGATTCATTGCTGACTGCCGTCTGGGGCTCTGCTGGCTCGTGGCCATTCCAAAGCTGCAGGTGTACAAGACACTCAGAGAAAGGCGGCTGCAGTAATCAGGGCAGGTCCACAGGGGACAGGGCAGGGAGGGGCGTGGAGGCCATAGCTGCCACCCCAGGGAAGGGCACACACCTCCACCTGCCACCCTGGTTGAGATATCACATAACAGCAGCAGCTGTCCTGGGCCGGCAGAGATGAACACTGCACACCTGTTTGTAAGGCACTTCACTATCATCACTACCCGTGGAGTCATTAAGGAAAAGCATTGGTAAAATACAGTGCAGGGAGGACTCTCCTGCCTTGGCACTGGGAGGTTGAGGTTCTGCTGGCGTTGTTAGAAACCAACTGGCCAATGCCAGGGGCCTCCCGGGAGAGCTCTCGGTGATCTGGTGGGGGGTGGGGTCAGACCTTGAGATTTTCCTGATGCTTTTTATCTTACCAGGTGGCATTTTTGTTCTGTTCTACGGTATTGTTTCTACTCCTGGGGTTGCCTCGTGGTGGTTGTGAGCTGTGCCACTTCGTCGGCTGGCTGACTGAAGGTCTTGCATCTAATTGTTCTTTCTCCCCCTGGGTCCCCTGGGTGAGGTGAGCTGTGCAGGTTGCCGTGAGCACAGCGTTGAGAGATGGTCACGTTTCCGGGCTTTTGACATCTCACGGCTCCTTCTGTGCATTTGGCTGCCCTGCCTGTACCTCTCGGCTGCAGCAGGATGGCACCCGGTCGGATGCCAGTGCCAGCCCATTCTTTCAACCCACTACCATCTATCAACCTGGAAGTCAGAAGGGCTCAATGAGGAAGTTGCAAGGTTATTGGTGGAAGTTGCTTTTTAAAGAATCTCGTGTGTCTGCTCTCTGCAAACACGGGAGAGAGCGACACATGTAGTGACGACCAGAGAGACCAAAGTTAATCTATCAGTGCTGGTCAGAAGGCGCAACCACAGTGAGATGGCAGGGAGACAGAGGAGGGAGGCTGCCCGCCCCACGTTCCTGGCCCCCTGGGGGCCGGCAGAGCTGCAGGTCCACAGTGACCCACCTGCTCAAAGGCAAACTCCAAAGCGTGTTTCAGCAGTGAGACAATCAGTCGTGGAAACACAAACCTGGACAATCAGGGGCTTTTCCCTTTCTGGATTGGGAACAATCCTGGATGCCCGCCTCCTTCCTCTTTCTCTCCAAATGTCCTCCTTTTCAGACAGGTTGATTCGTAACAGGCAGGAGGATGAGGATAACCTGAAGTAGACTCCCTGTCTCACATTTGCTGCTTCATCATGTTAAGTTTTCCCAGAAACAAAACCAGCAACAAAGGGACTCAGCCATCATACCAAAGGCAAAAGACGCTTGCTGGAGCCAAAGAGCAGGTGAAAGCGGTATGAGAAGTGGCTCTCCATGTTGGAAACAGTCCTCACTGACAAATTGTTTAAATGATTGATTTAAGCGCTTCCCCCTCTTTGCAGCAACAGGAAGGTCTGTGAAGTTTCCAGTCAAAATGGCTTAGAATGGGTGATCACAACAACCCTGACAGTCTTTTGATTTCCTGACAGATCCATGGAACGTGTGAATTTTGTGTGATTGATGGCTGTTGACTGACAGTGGGTTTTGTGGAATAATGAGTGGAGTCCCAGATGGCAAACGGCTCCAAGCACAGATGAAACACCCTTCCCAAGAGGTGTATGCAAGGCTCCATTGAGGAGCCCCACTTCAAGAGCTACCCCAACCAGGTCAAGCCCGCCCTGGGAGAGACGGGCGGCTCCATCAGCCTCCCCTGAGCAGAAGAGGACACTCTTTCTTCCCCCTCGTCCTCTTTGCAGCCCCAGGCCCATGCCTAACGCTCAGGTGAGAACACTGTGGCCTTGTCTCACAGGCCTTGTCTCCTGTGACTTTGCTGCAGGAAGGAGGGATTCTTGGCACAGTAACCACAGTGACGTCCAGGAAATTCAGCACTAAATTCAAATTACACTAAATTATGTGCTTGGGAAAATATTGAGGTCCATCAATAAAATGATGAAAAACAAGGCCTTGTGTGCTTCTAAGACCTGAAATTAGCAAGAAAGTGGATCTACACATCCTCAGAGGAGAAGAGCGGCTAAAAATCGTGCACGCTTCTTGCCAAGGTCACTGGAAAGTCAGCCTGATTTAATTGGCACACAGTGTTAACTCTGCCATATTTTGGAACCCAGCCGAGCACAAGCCTGGGAAGGGATGGAAGGAAGGGACCAACCTGAAACTGAGCAGGTTCCCAGGACCCAGCGCAGCTGCAGGGACTACAAGTCAACTGTGTGCAGACAGCAGACAGTGGGACCTTCAAGGTGTGCCTGCCAATAGTACATAGCGAAGACACTCCATCAGAATGGAGCAGACCAACAGGGCCCACACCCTAAAATATGAGTGCGGCACCCTGATAAGGGATTCCACAGAGAGATGTTTCTGAGAGTCGAGCAGGCAGAAAAGCAGAAGTAACAGCAATAACTCTCAGTGTTTATTGAGCTCTTGGTTTGTGCCAGACAAATGTGAAGTGGTTTAGATGCACTCCCAAGGATATCTAAGCAGCTTTCGCCACCCTTGCTGTATTCATAGAGGAATGGGGACAGATACTTAGAGACCTGCTGCCAACTCAAGCCACGTCTGTTCTGATCTAATCACCCCTGTCTGTGCAGGACACCAGCGCGGCCTTGGGCACAGGGATGAGAGTTAGGGGAAACCCAGGCCCAGGATGATGGCCTGAGAGCCTGTTGGAGCTGCCCAGGACTGGAGTCCTGCCGTCTGCTAGTAGGATAGGTCCTCCATCGCCAAACGGACCCGAGGACAACCGGGTGTGGGAGGAAGTCCAGATGCTGTTCACGAGGAACCCAGGACAGAGGCTAGAGGTCTCAAAGCCTACGTTAACCTGGATCCTGGGCAATGGAGGCACTTCCCAGTCATGGAAAGAACATCACAGCCCCAAAGCCAGACAGGGCCTCACGCCCTCACACCTCAGGGCAGTAGGGCCACAGCTTCTAGCAGGATGGTTTCAATAACTTTACAAGTGTGCTGCTTAAAAAACAGAACTGTCTGCTGCGAAGAGGTAAAAGCATGCAAAGATCATCTTTGGAATGTTCACACCTTTGACTGTGGTTGCATCGATGAACACTGCAACTGTTAGTGTCTCGGGTCTCAGAAGGAAGAATGTTGCTGTTTTCTCCACCAGATGGACGGTAGTGGAAGGTGAGACTGGACTCTTAAGTCCACGTGAGTGGACGATTGTCCAGGAATTTCTGGGGGAGACAGAGCAGTGGGTGAGGACAGGAGCCTTGGAGTGGGTTACCTCGCTTGCTGTGGGGTTTGCTCAATGTCTCTGGGACTGTTTTCTGATCTGCAAAAAGGGGTGCCTCTCACCGGGCAGCAGTGGAAAGCCCGAGGTACGGGCGCCATCCCCTCGTCCGTGTCCAGTAGATGCTGGCTCTGAGCACTCTCTGTAAGCCCTTGGTTCGGTTCCTTCCCTCTGCAGTGGGCAGGTCCCCTCCCTAAGGTTTAAAGCCAGAGAGCCTCTCCACTTCCTCACAATTCAGCTTTCACAGACTGCTTCCCTCTCATTTCTCCCGAGGGATGTCCCTCCCCTTGGCCTTCCCATGCTCAGGAGGCAGGAAGCAGAGCAGCAGCCAGGACCAATTATAAGGACAGTGTGTCTGCTTTCTCCAAGGGTCTCCGACAGTCGACAAGAGGGTTGGGCCAGTACCGCGGGAGCCGTTGCTAGTTTTCAGTAAGAGCTTGTGCATCCTAAGTTCCTGTTGTACTTGAATGTGTGTGTACACACACGTGGGTGCTTTGGGGGAAGGTGGAGGAAAAGATGGGTTCTCAGAAGCTTGGGAGACTGTCCACGTTAGCGCGGTAGCTGTTCTAACCAGAGCCAGGGCTTTGGCACACAAAGCCTGGCTATCTTTTCAAGTCAGGATTGTTTCCTGAAGGCTTTTGTAAATGCCACTGCCCGAAGCCCCTCCTGGCACTTCAGACCTTGGGAGTGAAATCGGTGCTTCGCCCTGCGTACTGAGAGAACCTGAGTCAAAGCCCCTCTGCAGACACTCCGGCCACACTCGCTCAGCCCAACTCATCTCCCCTGCTCACAGCTCCCCTGACCCCCTTGGTCTTCTCGTTAAATTTATCACATGCGCTTGTCTTTTCCCTCCCTGGAATTTCCTTGGGCAGGGATCCCTGTAGGAGCAGTGCTGGGGACACTAGGAACTCATGCTGAAAGAGTGGTGAGTGGATCGGCGAGACTCTGATCCCCCAGCGAAAGGCGTTCATTCAGCAAGTGTTCGTGGAGTGTCCCCTGCACGTCGGGTCCTGTGCTGGGGCTGGAAAACAGAGCTCTCCCACAGATGACCACAGACGGCACCATAGGCTCTGCCGCTGCCAAAGCGTTCCCACTGTAAGAGGAAGGCCAGGCCCCTAGTACCTGATCCCCTTGGAGACATGTTAAGGGACAGCAGTGGGCAGACTAGAAGTCACCACGGGCCCGGCCGAGCACGGCAGCCGGTGTCTTCACACACAGAACCACTGAACAGGAAGAGCGGGAGAGCTGGCCTCTTGGTGGCACAGCCCCAAAAGGAGGGCACACATCATGGGCCAAGACTCAGGTGAATCAGAGGCCAGGAGGCAGGTGAGCAAAAATGAGGGAGGACACAAGGGTCAGCAGAGAGAGGAAAGGACCTGACAGGCCAAGGCAGTGAAGTCCCTCGGAGCCAAGAGTGACAAGAAGACGTTCAGCCAGGCCCAACTGAGAGACAACACCCAAGGGAGAGAACCTTCCACACGGCCACTAATCCAGCAGGAGGGAGGTCAGGAGATGCCCCTGGTGGACAAGAAGAGCTGAGGTGGAGGCGGCCTGAGCTGACGCAGCAGCACAGCCTTCCAGAAGACGTGACCCGAGAACCCAGGACATGGCGCCTCCAGCTCCCAAATTGAGGGTGGCAGTGAGTGATGCCTTGGCTGTACCCTGAACCGTGTTTAATCAATATTTATTCCAGCATTATTAGCTGTAAGAATGATAATAGAAAAAAGTGTCATGTAAATATAAAGTCTTATTATAGCTAGCAAATTGGATTCATAAGCTGATTAATTTGAAATCTGTTTGGATTTCCTTTGGATTATATTGCCAAGTTTCCGAGTGCTCAGTTTGAACTGGTGACTTTCAAAATTGATGCTGAGGGCAAGAGACAGTGCTAATTAGTGCATGAGCTTTTCACATCTGAAAATCTGGGAAGGAGTCCTTCTTGGGTCAAAAGTGAAAATGAGCTTGGTTCTCTCACTCTGATCCCTGTTGACATTGTCGTCATCACAAACCTATCATATTATTTGGCATAGTCACCAGGCCATGTCAAGACTGCCTGCCCCCCAGAGCTGCAGGGCACACTGCAGCAGAAGGGAGTTTCCGGGAAGCGGCTCCACGCCACACACACGGCCCAAGCCAGGGCTCTGGCCCTGTCGTTTCACATGTAGTAAATTCATATGGGCCGTTTTTAAAGGGGAGCGGAGAGAGAGAAAGGCACTCATGATCGCATCCAAGCCAGGAGACAGAGTCCTCTGGGTCATGCCACTCCCGGGTCCGTTCCACTGACTGTGCCCCTTGACCCTAGCCACACAGCACAGGAAGTGGTGCAGGTCTGCAGAGACACAACCCTGCCCCGCAAAGCCTGCCACCTCCCGCTGACTACGGGCTCGTGCAGCACGGATGTGACACAGACCCAGCAGCTGCGTCCCTCCCTGCGCTGGGCGCGGGTTCCTGGGAGCAGGATTCTGGTGGTGAGAGGGGCCAGGACTGGCGCACAGTCAGCTTCCCGTGGCTTTGGCACGATACAGCTGGAGAGGAGGAAGACATGTTGGCCCAGGACTGAGTCCTCAGTTGCTTGGCTCTTCACCACAGGCCCGTGGCTGTGGCAGGGAACATGGGGGCACAAGGCCGCGCACCTCGTGGCAGCCGAGGCAGCGGGAGAGACGAAGAGGCCTCTTCAATATGCCCGTCAAGGGAACGCACCCAGTGACCTCCCTCCAGCAAGGCCCCACCTGCTAGTTTCCATGAGGGTCAGTCTTCATGACCCTGTCGTCTCCCAAGGCCCCACCTCTGCACACGCTGCACTGGGGACCCAGCCTTCAACACATGAGATCCAGACTGTCACAACTATATTTGGATAGGTCAGAAGAGATGGCTGCCCACTCTTCATTCATCATTCACCACCCAGCAGACATGCTACGATTGCCCTGGAAAATCTAAAGCCCGCCAGGAGGCTCAGCAGGAGTTTCCTGGGGGCTGAAATCAATGCAAGTAGACCAAGTTCCCAAAAGCCCCACAAAGACAACAAGGTGTGCTCAAGATGGGGTATGGCCTTGCGCTCCATGAAGCACAAATCCCGTCACAGCTTAAACGTAGACAGAGACCAGCTACGGAGTCTGAGCCACAGAGCCATCCACGTCCTTCGACGGCCTAGAGGGAACCAAAGGCCAGGCATTAGCCTTTACAGAGCTGAGAGATTGGCTCATTAGAACCCAGAGCGTGGCACCGTCCAATGACCAGAGCCCAAGCCCTGGTCCACGCCTACAAGCAGAATTGGAGATGTTAGATTTTACTCCTTTAGATTTCTCTGACTTCCCAGAAACATGACCACGTGTCCAGGCAGGAGGATGAGTAAGACAGAGGGCTCAAACCCTACAGTCGCAAGCATAGTGCACTGTCTGGCCCTTCCTGGTGCCAAACAGACCAAATGAGACAGGCCACTGGTCTGGAGCCAGCCAGGCAGTTTAGACTCTGCAGGCAACTACACAGCAAAGCTTCCCTTTGGGCTCAGTTATCCTAGGAATACTCATGGGGTGCCTATGTGTGGGCCTTACAGTAGCCAAGAGCACCTCCCCTGCACAGGGCGACCCTGGAACCACGACGGTCCCCAGTGCCCTGGCAACATGGAGCGGCACTGAGGTCAGCCCCTGGCCCCACACGTGCTGTGACCAAGCATGTCGAGGGTCCTTGGACTCCACAACCACTTCCCCAGGTCAGCAGTCAGTTGTATGCCACTTGATGTCCCCTCCACCCTACCTTCCGAGCATTGAGGTCCATGAGAAGTAGCCGTTGGCTTTCTGGAACTCCTAAGAGCTTCGCCACCAGCACTTTCCAGCTCTGAAGGTCACTGAAGAAACTAAAGGCACGGGAAGCGCCCTATGCAGCGTGGGCCGCCGGCTTCAGAGGGCCACAGTGCTGTCTCCCTGGTCTTCCATCGTGCTTAGGAATGCCACGCGACTGAGCTGACAGGAGGAGTGAGCAGTGGACAGCGGCAGGCGGGTTGCGCCTGCTGCCTGCGGGGTGTGTTCAGCCACCGCTGTCCGCCGTCCCCAGAGTGGTGATCCCTTTTTATGTCTTTCACATTTAATAGCAAATTTGCTATTTAATCTTTAAGACAGAAGTTGCTTATTCTCAATCTGCCTCTGCTCGTACTGCCGTAATCTCATGCCACTCACACTGGCCGGTGGCATGAAGCCCATCACGCTCCCGAATCAGGCCCATTTTTCCATTAGCTCACATCCTTCCTGAGGTGGCCTCCTTTACAGATGGCTGATCAGCAATCAACACTAGTTTGTTTCAATCAGAGAAGCCCCCGTAACTTCTCATTTAAACTCTGCTCCTCCAGAAGCACATTAGCAGGAGGCACGTAGAGCAACCGTGATTGTAACAATGATCTTAAAAAAAAAAAAAAAAAATTAAGAAAAAAATGTGGCAGAAATCCAAAGAAAAAAAGGAAAGATAAATTTCATACATTTTCATATCACTCCATGGAGTTCATCAAAGATTAAGCCCATCCTAATTACTAATGTGTACCATGTCTCCTCTGAGGTGAGATGGGAGTTCATAAATCCCATTTTCAATCATGGAAATTGAGACTAGGGGATAAATACCCTGCCCACACCCAGGGACCCAGGAGCTATTTACACCATTTGAAACAAACACACACATCTGTGTGAAACCCAAACTTTACACAATAATTTTCTCAATGTCAGCTCTCAAGAGTACTTTTAGTGAGGGAATAACTGAGCCCTTCACCGCGCCCCTCAGAGAGAGGACAGGTGAGCAGGAGGCACAAACTGGAGGCTGGCAGCTTCCCCAGCCCCAGCCGTTACTCAGGGGCCCTCTGTGAGTCAACCAGGGTCCCACCTGCAACCCTGTCACACTGAGGCGAACCATGAACACTCTCCAAGGCCGATTCACTCACACCAGGAATCTCTGGCTTCACCAACCAGAGATTCTCGAATGAGGTCCCTGCCTCGATCCCCCTCGCACATCTCTCCTGGGTGGATGTAGCTATCCCCACACACAAGGGTCACACCGTCACCAAGCAAAGGCAGCAACTTAGCGCTCCTTCCGTGGCAAGTGGATCAAGTGTGCATTAGCGGAGCTTTTGAAAATCTGTGGTCGCCTTCACAATGTACAGAGCTCTGAAATTTGACACTGGGATCTTTATTTATTAGCCATACAGTGGGAATTGGTGATCTAATTCCATTCCTATAAAAAAAAAAAACAGAAGTTGTTTTGAATATATGTATAGCAATCACCTGATCCTTTCAAAAAGAAGCCAGGAGGTCACCACAAAGTGGCCCCTGCTTCCTTTCAAGTGGGCATATTGGCATCTTTCAAAAACATTGTCTTTCTCAAAATAACGGGGCCTCCTCTGCTCAATCAGCTTTCAGGACCCCCTGCTATGCCCTCGTCACCTGCTGTGGCGCTGTGGCCTAGCCTCTCTTCCTTCCCTGCACTGTACCACTGTGTCTTTACCAGATGTCACAGTTCTGTTGGCCCATCTGGCAGTCAGGACCCAGAGCAGAGCAGCAACTTCTTCCTCTTCCTCCTCCTCCTCCTCCACTGTGGTGCACTTGGACCATGAGTTATAAATTTTTCATGAGTAAGTGAAAGGGTGAAACTCGTCCTTCAACTCTAAGGGACACGTAAAGAACTCCAGGCAGGGATGTGACAAGATCAGCTCTGCCTCCCCAAATCTGGAAGAGATGGGAAGTGGGCTCATTCGCTTTTTGCTTTCTGTTCACCAATGAATCAATTTAACTAATATCTACTGAGAATGTCCTGCATCAGGGCACAGCACTCGCTGCAAGAACACAATGATGGAGAAACCAAGTTCTCCTCTCCCTGACTGAGTTGATCAAAGTCAAGGAAAGAAACAAGCAGTCCCTCTCCAACGCCCCCAAAGTGTGTGGCTTCTGCCACTCAGCCACAGCCGATGGATGTGGCCTGAAGATTTCTCAGCAGTTCGTTGAGTATCGCCTCTGTAGCAGGGATTGCGCTGGACGCGGGCACTTAGCTCTAGCAGAGCTGGTTCTGACCCTCACTGCCCTAAGCCCCACCACACACAGACCTGACAACCTGCTGCGCGCCCTGCGGTTTCCAGGACAGCGGCACCTCACTGCAGGAAAAGCTCTGGACCGTTTCTGGTTATTTCTGCACTCATGCTCCTCCTGGACTGGAAGTCTTTAAGAAGGACTTTTGGCACAAGGGACTCTCTGGCACACACGGGGCACGGTACCTCCCCCTTCCTGGCTGGTGTTGGGGTCCAGCAGTGGACGTGCTCGCTCACCATCTCCGACTAGCATGCTCCTCACATCACACACCAAACAATGTCAAGAGAGTCATACGGCATCGACACCCATGGGGAATCCGTCATGGACCAGAGATTCGAAAGTCGGCTACGTGTGTGATCAGCTTGAGGCAGAGTGTGGGTGTGCAGGTGATTCTGATGTGAGTAGAGCGTAGACACGAGTGAGAAGAGAGGGGACGTGTGGCACCTTCATCTAACTTTTCACAAGTAGAATGAAACTCACTGGAAGCCCGTTAAAGGGGGTTTCTAAGTGGGGTCCTTGCCGAGCCTCTCAGGAGATAAGGGAGAGACGAGGTCACGGGGCAGGATCTGGGACTTGGTCCACTCTGGCCTGAGGCTCACTTGCCAGCTGACCTTGAGTAACCCCTGCAGCCTCCCAGTGCTCACTGTCACCCAACCTGTGGCTCCGGTGTGGCCTTGGCCCTGGCTACCTCATTCATCTGCTTGAAAAGAAGAGAGATGACACTTTTGAATTTATAGGGGAACCTGGGGACAAAGCAGGAGAGACTGGCCAGAGTGGTTTAGGAAAGGCGGATTTCTGCGACTAAGGTGCAGACACTCGGGGTGATTTGACCTGAAAAACGAGAGCACCCTGGGGTGACAACGCTCATCCTCACTACGTGGGGATAGATTTGTGTTGAGATCTCTCTCTCTCTCTCTCTCTCTCTCTCTCTCTCTCTCTCTCTCTAACTCCCTCATGCTCTCCTGCTAGCTCACTCCCTCCGACCCTGACCACAAGGAAAAGCCCTGTCCTTACCTGTGACTCAGCTCCTCCCAACTCAATGGGACTGTTAGCCTCCTGCCTTCGTAGGACCCTGATCAGAGGTCGCCTACTTGGAAGTCACCTCCTCTGCCACCTCAACTCCTCAGCCTCTGCATGGCCAGTGACATTGATCTAAAAACCTCCAACCTTGTATCCAATTTCCTGGCTCCTGGGCCATCTAGAAGTGTTAAAATCAAATACAGAATTGAGCAAAGCTGTCAAGTGACAGCATTCACATCAACCTAAGAGCATCTTCACGTACCTGTCTTTACCTGGCAGTAGCTCCTTCAGCAAAGACCTGGCTTCAGACTGGGAATATCCAGACCATCAAGGGCACCCCACATAGAGAGGAATCTGGAGAGAGAGAGAGGGGCTGGGGACAACTGTGAAATGTCAGCGTAGTCATCACACAACTAGCTTATTCCAAAACAGGGCGAGGATGAGAGATGTCAGGCACAGAACCTTTGCCAAAACCGTACAATTCAGATCCAGCTCCTTGAGCTCTGCAGTACTTGCCGGAAGCCCGCCACCAGCAAGAGAACGGGAGGAGGCGCAGGAGCTGTCAGAACTCGGGTGAGCACACTTGTTCAAGGAAGGCGGTAATGAAGAAGTGGACCTACCCTCAGCAGGCAAAAGCATGCTCCTTCCCTGCCACTCAGCACCCCACATCGGTCAGAGCAGTAAACAGGCAGGCAGACAAGAGAAGGACTTGACCACCTCACGCTGCATGTAACGAGAACAGCAATCAGACAGGAAAGGCTCTGTCTCTTTATTATCTCCACAGTTCCCAGCCAAGCAAGGAAGCCATTCTTCCCAGCCACTGTCATCAATCACTCATCAATAATTATTGTAGCCCAGTGAAAGCTGACTGGCACATGAAAATGACATCGAACTTGGCCCTCCACCACTTCTCCAGGATGTCAAGGATGCAACGCAGCGGCTTTAGCGGGTGGGAATGAGCGAGCATAGCCTGTGACTGGGAACCATAACTCCAGTTCCGCAGGTCAGTACCTTTGCGCACAGTGAGTCAGACTCCCCAACTTCGGCATGTTCCAGAATGACGTTCCCTTTGCGCACAGTGAGTCAGACTCCCCGACTTCAGCATGTTCCAGAATGACGTTCCCTTTGCGCACAGTGAGTCAGACTCCCCGACTTCAGCATGTTCCAGAATGACGTTCCCTTTGCGCACAGTGAGTCAGACTCCCCGACTTCAGCATGTTCCAGAATGACGTTCCCTTTGCGCACAGTGAGTCAGACTCCCCAACTTCAGCATGTTCCAGAATGACGTCGCTCGTTCCTAAGATCCCAGCACTGCTCCAGACCTATGGAGTCCTGGATCTGCCAGCGAACAGGGGGTTCCAAACCACGGAGCGGCACGTCAGTAAGCGTGCTCTGCGAGGGGCGGCCCTTCCCCAGAGACTCGCCAAGAGCATGCGTGAGTCCTCACAGCCGCAGAAGCCAAGCTGAGGAACAGATGTGGGTTCAGCGAGACAGAGCCCCGAGCCCCAGCTTTCTTTTTCCACATTTTTATTGATGCATTAGATTTATACAGAGCAGGGGGGTTATTGTTCCATCTTTTACGCGCACGTGATATGACAGTGTTATTTGGTCAACATCTTTCCCCAGTATCTCCCCTTTCCCACTCAGCCTCCAAACTCCAGTTTTCTAATACATTGTAGCAGTCGAGTCTCGTTGATTCAGAAGGCCACTCCTACCTACTGTCCGCCTTTCCTCACTGGTAGCCCTGGTGGCTATTTCTAGAATAAGGGAGCATCACCACCGCGGTGCTTCAGCCTTCTGAGTCATCCTTTAATAAGTCCAGGCTGACAGAGCACTTTGAGACCACAGAATAAAGTTGATCTGGAATGACTGTCACATTGCTTAGTCTGTAAGATCAGCACAAATTATTTTTCACAGATAACAAAGAAACATGAGCCAGACACAGTGATGTAGGCCTGAAATCCCAGCAATGTGGGGACTGAGGCACGAGGACGGCAAGTTCAAAGCCAGCCTCAGCAACCTAGTGGGGACCGAGCAACTTAGCAAGACCCCATCGCTAAATAAAATAAAATATAAAATCCTGGGGATGTGGGTTAAGCAATCCTGGATTCAATTCCCACCACCAAAAAGAAAAAGAAAAAAGGAGCATGACCATCAGCCGAGAAGCCAGGCCAGCAGGACCCCCTACGGTGAAGTCTGAGATTGACGTGCCTCTCGTCGTGGGGGGCCTTCTGAAAGGTGTGTCGAGGGGCCCCTCTCGAGATGACTTCTGCAGGAAGCGGTTGACCTGGAAGCTTCCTGCTCTGGCACCAGTCGCTGGCCTGTCAACGGGTGGCCGGCATGGCGCTACCTTCCGGTTGTTTCCCTGTGCCGGGAGAGTGAGCCAGTTTCATGCCATTTGCCACTTTCGTTACTGTCTCAAGGTTGTCATGAGAATTGATAAATTTCGGGCTGTTTTTCTTGTCCTCATTACAATCCTAAGGTTGCCGTGAGAATACATGGACTCTGTGCCGTTTTTCCCCCTCGTTGCGGTCTTTGTCAGGAGAATGGCTCACTTGCAGCCATGTGTGTCATGTGAGAAGAGACTCTTCAACAAAGAGTAGATTCCACTCGAGTCCCATCCTCAGAGCAGCAGGTCCAACGAGCCCAGGCAGACACGGGGCACTCCAGGTCCCGTCCGTGGGAACTGCCCGTTGTGGTTTTCGTGACCCTGATGAGATCTCAGACCACAGACGACAAGCGAAGCTCCCATCTTCAGTTACTGCCACTTGCATCATTTCCTCCTGCAAGACCGAGAAGGCTCCTGACTGGCCGTAGTGGCCTTTGAGACAGAGTGAAGTGGTGACCCAGAGGAGAAGTGTATGGAGGAGAGCAGTGTTGGTGGGGGCAGAGGCAGAGGCCCACTCGGGAGTTCAGGCAGGGCTGCCCCCGCGAAGCAACATGCTAGCTCGTTAATCCCGGCAGCAACCTCCTGGTGATGGTACGTAAAAGACACAAACGTTTTCCAAACTGTAACTCTCCAAAATGCCGTGACCATCCCCAAGTGTGTGTGTGAGTCCTAGTGAACTCAAGCTCTGGGAGGGTGGACAGGGTGATCCTCCAAGCCGGGGAAAGAGCTTGGTGTCGTGGCGGCACACGGAGCAGCAGAAACACGGTCACAGGCTCACCGTCAGCAGGATCATCATGTCAAGCTGTAGGAACTTGTACTTGAGATGCAATTGCAATCAGAATTTATGAAAAAGGTCCAGATGGTCAGTGGGCAAAAATGCACAGATAAGGAAGAAGAAGTGAGTTTAGAATCACAGTGTCCAGAGACAGTTTGCATCAGTAGTTTTTGTTCATTTTTTGGCCAAATCCAAATCAAGCAATAGATTTTTATCTGCTGGCTTGTTTGTTTAAAATTCATCAGTTTG
Organism: Sciurus carolinensis; assembly: GCF_902686445.1. Lineage (NCBI taxonomy): Eukaryota > Metazoa > Chordata > Mammalia > Rodentia > Sciuridae > Sciurus > Sciurus carolinensis. The sequence goes on along the minus strand of NC_062227.1, from coordinate 79,405,248 downwards.
TTGACTGAATTAATTACAGACCACAAGCTGGAGAGACAGGAAGAGGATTGTCTTTTAGATTGACTTTTGAATCAGGGAATATGATGCGTGACTGTTTGAAGACCTCTGAGATATCTAGAAGGACACAAGTTTCTTGTCCTTTAACAGAGAAAGAAGGAACCATAAAACTGACTATTCATATAGAGTCATGCACTAGGGTAAAATTGTGACTTAGAATGGGAACAACCCAAATGTCTGTCATTGGTAATGGATAAACAGAAGGTGGTATGCCCATACAGTGGAATACTATTCAGCCATGAAAATGAATGAAGTACAGATACATGCTACAAGGATGAACCTCAAAAACATTAAGCTAAATGAAAAATGCCAATCATGAAAGATCACATGTGTGATTCCATGTATATGATATGCTCAGAATAGGCAAAACTGTAAGGACAGAAAGTAGAGTGGTGGTTTTCTGGGGATGGGGTTGGGGAAGTAGAGAGTGACCGTTAATGGATATGAAGTATCACTTTGGGGTCAATGAAATGTTCCGAATTTAGATTATGGTGATGACTGTACAATTAATTTACTCAAGTTCATCAAGTTGTAGTTAACACAGGTAACTTTTATGGAATAGAAGTTATATACCAATGAAGGTGAGCTTTAAAAATAGGTTTAACATGTTTGAAATATTTTCCCTAGTACCCTGTAGACCTGGTTAAAGTAAAGTCGACATTAGAGAGTGGGGGAGAAGAATGGATGGTTACATTTTTTAAGGGAAGGACAATAGCATTCTTATAAATATTTGCCAGGTGAAGTAATCATTATAAGGAAATCAATTATTTGGTGAAATCAAGGAGCTTATTGAATAGATGAGCAGGAAGAAATGTGAGAATGAAGCTACAAAAGGGAAACTTCCAGACTGCTAAAGTGAAATTCGATGGATTTTCTAGTAATTAAAAAGGAACATTTCATTCTACTTCCTGGAAAAGTGAACTCAGCACATTTGAGTTGACCTGGTGGGTGGGCTAAGTTCCTCCAGGGACAAACGTCTCTGCTTCCAAGTGCACATCCTGTGTGAAGAAGGTCAATCGGTCACATGCGGAGATGAAGCAAACCTCTTTTCAGAATCCCAAAGAGAAGAGGGAGCCCAAGGTAAGCTGTAGAGACTTGGGAAGCAACGAAAGAAAAGGGTAATCGGCAAAGGGGGTGGGGAGAGAGACGACTGCGCCAGCCCGGGAGTGCCGATGGTCCTCGCTGGGCCGCGGCACTCGGGAGGCTGTGATCAGGCACCGCATCTGCGTGGTGCTCACCTGGGTTGCTGCGCTGCTGCCCTGGGGCCCGCTTAATAAGGAACGGGGGGCTGCCTGGGTTTTCTTTCTGGAGCGTTCTTGTGGTCCAGGAGCTGTCCGGAGGGAGTGCACGCTTGTGAGTTCAACCAAACCATTGAATGATGGTCAGGGAAGGGCTGGTCAAAAAGTCAGACCCTCCCCAGGGTCCTCTAGATGGCTTCCTCGGCTCGCTCCAGGGAAGAAGGGCCCTGGCCATCGCCTCAGCTGTTGGCAGCGTTAGTCAGAAGGCCCAGAGGCTCCTGCGCCCGAGGACCAGGTGGACTCGGCTCCCTGCGCTGGGTGCCTTATGCCTTTCTTAATCTCCTGGGGCCATCCTGACCTCCGTCTCACTTAGCAAGCCGTCAAGCCTTTATGCTACCAGAGGGGTCATGTGATCTCTGAAGGCCTCTGAAACCACTCCTCACCCACAGTCTTGCCGGAGGCATTAGGAAGAGCGGGAAAGGCCGGCCTCGGTCCCTCGGATCCGCAGGCTCCCCTCCCTGGCTCTCCCTCCAGAGGCTGTCTGCTTCCAGAGAACGCAGAGGCCCTCTCCCCGTGGTCTCAGCCTGCGAGCCTGTGTTGAGCCAGTCTGCAGCCAAGAGATGCACTTATATCAATGATAGATAAATCCCAGCTAGAAATACCGGTCCCTGACAACCTAATCACTGAAACCCTGTCAAGTAACCCCTAATTTTGAAGCGAGTGGTTAATTCCCAGCAAATTGATTTATGCACTGTTTGAGGTTTGGCGAGTTGTGTTGTTCATCTGTTATTACCAGGAACTCGGCTCTGCCTATTCATTTAGAGCATTGACACAACCCAGCGCATCTCCCAAGAAAATCTCCTTTGTCAGCACATCTAGAATTTGCTAATTAAATCAACGATGACATTATTCACTTCTCAAGGAAAAAAAAAGGAAAAACAGTCCCTCCTCCCATCCCCCATTTTCCCATTCTCTCACTCTCTCCTTCCCTCTCTCAGATTCTCTCCAGTTCCGAGTTTTGCAGGCAGGAGAATCCCCAGGTTCAGCTAATCTTCGCTGGACTCTGTTCTGTCTGATGACAGCAGCAAGCTCTTAGGAAGACCCCTCCACTCCTTCAGGAGTAAATGCACACACGTGCCCGAGAGCACATGCCCCAGAGGACAGGCACACACCAGCCCAGGTACACACAGCCACACTGTCACCTTCACAAAAAGTAGGATAGCCCTTCGCGCTGGCTTTTGATTCATTCAGTGTGGGTTTCATTAAAATGGCAGGGTTGGTTCACACCGCACTTGGTGTGGGTCTCCTTCCAGCCCAAGTGAACTCTGAATGCAAGGCCACAGCGGCCTTCCCAAGGGCTCTGTAATTACAGGTCCACAAGATGCTTCCCTCTGGACTCCAAGTCCTAAGGAATTGCACAATGGCCAGAATTAACCATTTTGCACGTTTGGGAAGTTTTCATTTAATCATGTTTTTCTCAAATTGGAATTTTCTTTTTAATTCACAAAAAACTAGGGAAAAGAGATTTGGACACTATTTCATTGCTTTAATGATGATCTGGAAAATTCTCTTCTCCTATACATAAGACATAGGATGAGAGTTGTAATCAGCAGCGGAGTAACTAATTCTCAGAAAAGTATTATCTGTGTAGTCTGTTTTTCTAACAATAGTCTGAAAGTTTTAGCAAGAATAAAGTTTTTTAAATGTTTCTAGTTGACTAAGAAGACCACCGTCAGTTAGTGTGAGATGGGCAGGGCCCGACCCTGTGATGTTTTGAAGGGGCCATGTGGCTGGGTGTGGAATCGCGAGGTACCCTGTCCAGGACAATGCTGGAGGGCCGGCGTTGAGAAGTGGTTGTCCTGGCTCTTCCTCTCCAGAGGCTCCTCTGAGAATGGACTGGACGTGGTCCTGTTAACCTTTTTCCTTTGATTTGAAGTTTTAACCCATAATGAAAATGGAACCTAGGGGAAGAGATATATTTGTAGGGAAGTGAGGCCAAGAGACAACAGGCCCTGAATCAGAAGGGTCCATCTTGGACTTGAAAGTCGAGAATTGGCCAAGCAAGTAGGAGCTGCCTAAGAGCCAAGTCGGGAGCAGTGAGGCAGCCACAGCCCCCAGTACAAGAGCAGAAGGCCACCGCGCCTGGAGGCCAGAGGGACAGGTCACTCACAGAGAAGGCCTGGGTCCCCAGACAGAGAATTAAAACACCGCAGCCCCTCTCTTCCTGCTACCCCTTCACCTCTCACCCGTACCTTCCATGGCCCAGGTCTGGCCAGTGGCCACAGACCCCTCGACCCAGGAGGTGCTGCTGTGGGGCAGGAGAGGGGAGGTACCAGGGGCAGCATCAGCAAGAGCTGCCGGTGAGAACAGCCTCTGCTCTGGCACTCGCTAGGCCCCCACGTGCCGAGAACTCTGCTAGGCGCTCTAAAGGGTTAGATTTTTACCGACCACGGTTGTGTGTTTGAGATGAAAGAATGTGAGCTTAGGTACGTCCCCAGGTATTCCGCCTTAGTTTCTGTTCTGTGAAATGCGATAACAAAGTTCACCCTCCAAGGAGCACGCATAAACCAATTAGAGGTTTTCTTTTTGTTCCTCCTCCCCAAAGAACTAACAATCTAGAAATATCTACTGGGTGTTCTAGAAGGAGGAAATGCAGCCCCCCCTTTGTCTGCCCACGACTGGCTGTTCCATCCGTACTTGGAGCTCCTCTGCCTTGGCCTAGCTAAAAAAGTTAAGTACACGAATCTCACAGGCATATTGGCTCTCTTGTTCTTCCTCTATTGCCAACAACAAGCACATCTTCCTAAAGATCTCTTCTTTTTGCCTCTGTACCCCTTAAATCAGGACTCCGCAAATTCCCGTTTGTAAGCCAAGCCCCGCACTTTACCTAATTTTGTAAATAAAGTTTTGTTGACACACTGTCACACTCATTTGCATATTGTCTGTAGCCACTTTCATGCTAAAACAGCAAAATAGAGCAACTGTGACAGAGACAGAATGGCCCAAAAAGCCCAACTGGCTTTACAGAGCAAGTTCCGTGGCCCCTCTGTCAGCAGAGGTGCTGAGTCACCTCCTCCCTTGAGAATCAATAAACATTACTAGTCAGTCTCTGTCCTCTGCCCACACCTGCAATTACATCACCTCAAGGATCCCCAGCCTGGTGCAGGAGAAGGTGATGTCTTCTCCAAACTTCCAGTTTCCAGCATAAGGCCTCGGGAGCCCTCCCAGGACCACTGAGTGCACAGCCCAGCCTAGGCGTGGTCATGAGGACAGGCAGAGAAGGTGGGAAACAAGGCCACCTGGCACCAACACCTGGCCTGGGAAGGAGGCAGAGGAGCACGTGCCTGGACAGTGTCGCCTGGACACTGGCAGGGAACCTCAGAAGGAAGCAGACTCTTGAGGAATCCCACAGATCTGGAGACACTGGTGGGAACAGAACCTTCTTCTCTTCTCCAGGGCCAGAGGATACCCTGAGATGCAGGCTGGTCCCATCACCAGCTGTGGTTATTCTTGAAATTATGGGACAAAGTTGCACACTTATTTGTAAGGTATGTTCCTTCAGAAATATTCGAAATGTTAGTTGCATGCGTCAACTTGACCAGATCAAGTCATGCCCCAACTTCTGGTAAAATGTATCCACTGGGATAGACTAGAGCTTGATTCAGGAGACTAAGGGAAGAAACCTACCACTGCGGGGTGGGTCTCTCTCTACCTGCTGAGGCCCCTAAGGAACAAAAAGCAGGGGAGGGGCATATTGCTCCCTCTGAGCTGAAACATCCCTCTTCTCCTGACCCTGGACACCAGCACTCCAGCTTCTTGGCCCTTCAAACTCAGACTAAAGTTCCCCACTGGCTTCCTTGATTTTCCAACTTGCTGGTGGCAGACGGTGGGACTTCCCAAGTTCCGTAATCACACGAGCCAATTCCTACGTAGATACATATACCGGTAGATGCTCCCTGACCTGCTATGGTGTTATGCCACAGTAAACCCATGGTAAGGTGAAAACACATGAGTTAAAAAAAGCACTAATGCCCCTAACTCAGCAAACATCACAGCTCTGCTCCTGGTAGAGGCAACAGCCCTACTGGTCTCCACCCAGCCACGGGGGGCAGCATCTGGTCTCTCTGGTTCCATCAAGCACAGCTTCCCTGGAAATCAAGTTCCACACTCCGTTCCTGTTCATACAAAAGGCAACTGCATTTGTTGACTTAAATCTCCATTTCAGAACCCGAAGGAGAGTTTTCCTGAATGCATTGCTAACGAATCAACTTTTATTCCAGCTTGTCATTTTGTTTAATGTCGCAAAATATAGCAATTTTTTAAAGTGGGATTTGATTTTGCAAATAGATGTCTAAACTTAAGTAAAATAATGAATGTAACAAAATACCACCAAATATGACAGCTTTGTTCTGCCAGTGTGATTTGCTGATTCTGGAAACCAAAGCAGAACAGTTCGTGCCATTCCTGGGGAAGAACTGTGCGTGACAGACAGCCCTGGCAGAGGCTGGCGCTCCACGTTACCGAGCAGCCTCTGCACTTGGCGTTGCTTTTTATCCACTTGCCACTGTTGGCTCTTCAAGGCTCTGCTGTCCCTTCCAGCCGAGAGCCCAGAAAGACAGGCTTGCTTAGAGAGAGGCGCTGCGGCTTCGCGGTGCTCACAGGTTCTCGTCCTGCAGGAGTCCTCGTGATGGTATTTCAGGAAGCCGAGTGCGGCCCTAGCTGGCTGTCAGGGAGCCGTCTCATCAGCATTTAGGAGACAGAGGATACTGTTGGCCTCACACTTCTGCTCTGGTGGGGCACAGAGGGCCACTGCAGGCTCCACCAGCCTGGCGTGGACAGGATCGGGAGTCTATCTGCCCCTCAGTCCTGACAGAGTCTAGAAAGTCCAAGACAGAGGCTCTTTGATCATAATAACGACGTCCGACACCTTGTTTTTCTGCCATCAGAATCCAGTGCACAGGAAGAAAATGAGAGATGCAGATTTGAAATAGATTGGGGGTCAGTGAACCATTGGCTGGGGACCAGCAGCTCCATGTGCAAAGTGAGCTCTTGGAATGTGTGCCTTTGGTGACAGTCCATGCTGCAGGGGTGGAGGCAAGTAGTCACAGTGAAGACTCCAAGACACTCACTCTGAGATCCTTGAGCAAATGGCTTGCCAGGCCTGGCAGACAAGCGTGGATAGCACAAAGGGGTAACGAACGGGGCCCTTGACACCATCTTACAATGAGGCATTGGCCCCTCCACTGCAGCTGGACTTCCCTTCTCATGCTGGAAACTGCAGCATGTCCCCTCTCAAGGACAGAAGCCCTGTCTCCTCCTCCCCACTCAGCTTCTGCAGGAACCCCTCAAGACAGGACCGTGAGTGGTGGCTTCGGGGTGACATTGATTACAAATTGTTCCCCTTCCAGAGCCCAGGTCCTTTGCAGTATGACTTTGAAGTTCCTCTCGTCAAGAGGTGCCATCTTTCTCCCCCTTGAGTCTGAGCTGATAGGTGACTTGCTTTGACCCGTACAGTGTGTGGACATCACTGCACAGAGCTCTGAGCTAGAGGACGTCCACCCTCCCCCACTATGTTCATAAGCCTGGGCTGGCCTGTGGGGGATGAGAGGCACATGAAGGGGACACAGGCCATACCAGCTGAGGCCATCCTACACCACCCACTGGCCGTCCTCACAGGGTACAGCAGAGGGATGAATGAGCGCAGTTGAACCTGAGCAACTGCCCAGTTAAGTCCAGCCCACACTGCTGAACCACAGAATCATGAGCTAAACACGAGGTTGCTGCTTGAAGTCACCAGCATAGGGATGGGCTGTGAAGCCAAGGGACACACAGGCCACATCAGAGTCGCTTTTCTCTTCCAGTGGCAGACTTCCAAGGGAATCCCACCCCTTATGGGTGGAGTGAGGGATGGTCCCCTCCGCGCACAGCAATTCCTATGGAGGGCGAAGGGGCTGGTTTAAGTTCATAAGCTGGCACATGAGCAGCTACTGGGGAGCGCCCCAGTAAACTGGGGAGACAGGCACACCAGCTCTCCTGAAGCAGCGTTTTCTACTTCAGGATAAAATGGCGGCTCTCTGCGGATCTCCTCCTCCATCACATTTTGGAAGAACTGCCCTGGCAGAACCTGATGAGGGAAGTGGAGAGCAGGGAACCTCGGCAACCACTTGAAACAGGAAGGTCACTACCTAGGGCCACAGCAAGTCGTAGGGACAGTAGTGGCTGGGCGAGGGGTGACAAGCTCCTCAGGAGGTGCTGAGCGGAGGTGAGCCTGGCAGAGGGCAGGAGTGCCCTGCTCAGGACTGAGTGGTGGACAGGCCTCGCTCGGTGGGCCCCTGCCCGCCCTGCATGCACTGCGCCCCCAGCTCCCTGGAGACGCTTCGCTTGCTGCCACACTGACCCCACGAGGAAGCTTCTCATGCGTCAAAACAAGAAGGTGAGCAGTGTGCTGGGCGCCCACGGTGGCGGGGCCTAGAGTCGCCCTTCTCGGAACCTCAGGGAGCCCTCCTCCCGGGGCAGGCCTCAGGAGGCCGTGCACCACCAGCGCCCCTCCACAGGCGGCCCTCGCGCCCCTGAGCGGTGGTCGTTTCTCAGGGGGCTTCAACTTGAGACCTCACTACATGGGGCTCAAGGGTTGCTCTGGGCCAGTCTATTTATGCAGGTCCCCTGGTTGGCGCGGGCGTTGTGAGCGGTGCGAAGTCCCGAGCTGTGCAGAACAGAGCTGCTCTGGTGACTCCCCTAAGTGCTGGAGCCCCAGGGAAGTGGGAAGCCCCCCAGGACGAGGAGGAAGGGGAAGTGGTGCCCAGCCCAAGGGGGAAGGGCCTTAGCAAAGGCCAGGCGGTGGGAAGCGCAGAGACAGCAGTGGAAGCAGGACTGAAAGAAGTCCAGCGCACTCGGGGTGCCTTGGGAAACCAGAGGCTGTCCCCAGAGGACACCACGACAGCTTCCTCCGGCAAGCATGTACCGAGCAAGAGTAAGACAGCCATTTGTTTTTATTCTTGTCAGGCACTGCACACGTGTTGTTTCAGCCTCTGGGAACGGCCTAAGAAGTAGGCACCAATCTGCAGATGAGGAAACTGAGGCTCAGCGAGATGAAGTGGCTTCTTCAAGGTCACTTAGGCAGTAAGAGGCAGAACCAGCTGGACTCCACCAGACTCTACCAGGTCCCCGAGCACTGTGCTCCAGTGCCTCTCACAGCACTCTGCCAAATGAAGGAGGAGGACAGAGTCCCGAGTGGAGGAATGTGTGAGGCAGACCACACTCAGGACCAAACCAGAGGGCAGGGGGCTGCACCACAGTACAGCCTGAGGGTCGAAGGTGCTCGGTGTCACGGGGTCACTCAGAAACTAGAGGCCATGACCAGCAGTGGGCTCAAAACCCAGGTTGAGTCTGGACAGAGGGGCAGCAGCTGGAGTTCGAGAACAGGCGAGAAGCTGGAGACCGTGCAGGCGGCCACCCTCAGGGTGGGGGAGCAAGGTCAGAGTGTGGGGCGCTGGAGGGAGAGAACGCAGGGCTAGCGTGGGCTCCGAGCAGGGTGTCGCTGGCTGAAAACCACATTGGGAAGATTGTGCTGCCAGCCTCGCGTGGGACAGACGGGCAGGAGGAAGATGGTCGGCACCTGGCTTAGTGCTGCTGAGGCTCTTCGGCCGAGGCACAGCGAGGGGAAGTGAGAATCTGAGTAACGGAGACGGAGCACAGGGACCAACCAGGAGGCACGGTGGGCGCTGGGAAGGGACTCGGTGCCGTGGTCGGTTCCGCAGCCTCGGGCCCGGCGCTCCGTCTCCCCTGGGGCGCGCCCTTGGATTTCCCAGGAGAGGCCGGCTGGACACGCTGCTCCATCAGCTTCAGGTTGTGGCCTCGTGGGTGAGTTTGGGGCACTCTTGCCGCTACGTATCCACCCCAACAGAATTCAGCTGGTGTGAGCGCGCAGCACCCTCTGCCAGGTTCACACCGCGGCCACCGCACATGTGGCCACTGTTTCCTCCCAGGGCCGGTCTCACATCTCATGGGACGGACCATTGGAATGTGGGTCCTGTTTAACTGACAGTCACAGGAAATGATGCTATTGGTTTGCCAGAGAAATTACTGCATGGAAAACCGGTGTTTGGCACCCCAGCCAACCCTGGAGGAAGACGTGCTGGGGGAGGCGCCAACGCGGTTCCATTGACACCTTCCAGTGAACCGCTGACAGGGACGCGGAAGTGCTAGTCCCCACGTGAGTGGACTGGTTCTGTCTTTAGACAAAACCCCTTCACGGAGAGGGAAGAGAGGAGAGCAGGGACGGGGCAAGGGAAGAGAGGGGGTGACAGGGCCAATGCCCTGCCAACGCGATCCATTTCCAGAAGTTCTCTGGTGGGACACGCTTAATAAATCCCTATCAGTACATGGGGTTTATTTTAAATGAAGCCAGATTAGCCTTTAGTATGACTCAGCATGAGGACACATGGGAACACCGCCTCGGTGAGAATAGCAAATAGCAAGAGGAGCGTGTCTACTCCCACGTGGGCTGATAAGCGCACTCACCCCTGGAATTAAGGTAAACGTGGGCACAGTGCCCCTGGCCTGCTCTATGCACACATGTCCCTCTGCAAACAGGAGGGCATCTCCTGTCGCCTCAGTGTTGCATCTTGAAGCTGAAGCCTCTGCTCTCGCACAGGGAGGACTGGCTATCCTAGGGCAGCCTTCCCTCTGGGCTGCCAGTGTCCCTCTGGAATCTCTTCCAGATTCAGCTCAGGGAAGACAAGTTCCTCACAGGACAGCGAGCAAGACCAGCGAGCGCCCCACCAGGAACCTGAAGCAGATCCGTGGGTTCTGCATCTCCAGGAAGCTGCAGCTCAACAGGGTTGCTGTGGGGTTGAGACTGGAGGCCAGAATGCAGAGCGATGGAGGACCCAGCACCTGTGAGAGGAAGTATTGGACCCCTGCCCAGTGTCGGCTTCTGGAACTACAGCCGCTTGGCCCAGGCAGACTCCAGGGTGATCCACTGCTGTTTCCAGGTACTGAAGTGTGATGGAGGCCCTGCTGGGCTTCCAGAGGCAGGTCTGCGCCTTTGGGACACAGATTCTGGTAACAGAAGAAAGAACTGCCCAATAGACCGTGTGAAAAGGAACGGGCCGCCTCGTGAGGTCCTGAGCCCCCTGTTGCCAGAGGTTTTAAGTGAAGGGGACAAGAACGATGTGTGAGGAAGGCCTGAGGAACAGGGCTGGGCCCCCGCCACAGGGCACCTGCTCTCTCCTGGAGTCCTCGCAAGGCTGGCACTGTGTCAGTTTGGTGGCCTGCCGTACCACACGCCAGTGGCTTAGACAACAGAACACACTGTCTCATGGGCTGGAGGCCAGAGGTCTAAGACGAGGTGTGGCGGGGCTGCGGGCCTGGCTGTCAATCTTCATCATTCCTTGGCTCGTAGAAGCAATGCCTGATCTCTGCCTTCACATTCACGTGGTCTGAGTTCCCCTGTGTGTCTGCCCAAAGCTGATGTCGCGTGAGGACGCCAGTTGTACTGAGTCAGGATAGTACCCCTCCCGAATGACCTCATTTTAATATGCATACTTCTGTTAAGACCTTGTCTCCAAATAAGGTCCCGTTCTGAGGTCCTAGGAGTTAGGACTTCAACATTTGCGTTCCAGGGAGACTGAAGTCACCCACGACTGCAGCTTTCAGGTGTGACAGCATGCCGTTGGCCTGGTATGCGCCAACAACCAGGATCCAAGACCGTGAAAGCCTCAGGCAGCAGCCCACACTGGAGAGACTCGTTCCTGGGGTGCTGCATGCGGGGAGGGGAGAGGCCGTCTCCTCTGTGCACACAAGACATCTCAGGAGTGTCCTCGCCACAGCCACCGCACAGGACCTCCCAGGGGACCCGGCAGATCCCGCCAGGCTCTGTCCCCAGGGCGGTTTTCTGTACAGTTTACCACCTGCTCCGCACACTGAGCTCTCTCCCGCTTCCACACTGGGTTCTGCTCGTCCTCCATGCAGGGTCTCCGCCTCGCTTCTCGTTCCCGTGGCAGCCGCCACGTTGTGACACCGGCCAGTGGCTGGGCTTCCCCCTAGTTTCAGTCGCCCGTTTATCCAGGCTCCATTCTGATGCAGAAGGTCGCACTATGCCCCCAAACACAAGTCCACTGCCTCCCAAGCCCCAGGTCCCGAGGACAGGGCCTCACTTGGAGAGCAATCAAGTTAGGACAAGGTCATGTCAACTGGGGAGTGTTCCTGCGGAGAGGGAGAGGCACAGACACACAGGAGGCCCAGAGAGGGAGCAGGCAGAGGTGGGAGTGCCAGAGCCACACGCCAGGGAAGTCAAGGCCGGGAGGGAGGCAGGGGCAGTCCTCCCCCATCACTGCAGAGAGCATGGCCCTGCCAACGCATTGATCAGACTGTGAGACGACAGAACTGTTGATCTATGCCACCCAGGTTGTGGTCTTCGTTACCGCAGCCTCAGACACTAACGCACTTAGGAGGAGGACATGACGACCTTTCCTACAATAAAAATAGCACCAGCATTAACAATAATAAAACAGCAAGTGAACACGTCTCCTGAATCCTCCACTCCTGCTCATCCTTACAGCAACCCTGGGAGCCAGTGCATCCATGAGCAGCCCCTTCTGCAGAAGAGAAGGTATAGGGACAGGCAGTTTATGTCACTTGGTCAGGCCACACCACGAGACAGAAAAGAACTGTGCACAGTGGAAGTCTGTCACGCCCACCATCCCATTGCTGTCCAGAACCTTCACCTCTGCATGAGCTGTGCATGCATATTGCAGATAAAGATTTTCCCAGTTACAGACGGAGCGAGCATCGATCCTTTGCCAAAATTCTTAGCGCTCTCTATTTTGGAATGATTTGCAAAACTATCATTTGGAATTTGTCTTTGATTTCACCCAGAAATATTGACACATATGCTGTTATGACAAGGCAAAACAGTCATCATGTGTAGTTTTCCATGAATCCAGAAATTAAATTTAACTACATTTGGCTGTGATTCATCCAAAATTTAAAATAAATATGAAAAACATTGCTTTTTTGCAAAGCAAGCTTTCTCAATGTAAGTGCAATTTAGATATTTAAATATGTCATAATTACAACTACATCTATACCTTGTGGCTTTACAGAAACAGGGTTTCTAGTGAATGTATTTCAGTAATAAATAAAATCAGGTTTAAAAATACCATATTAATAAACATTTATCAATTCTTATCAGAAAAGGGAAACATACTGTCTCCGCTTATCTTACACAGGCTAGAATGTATACATTCATACTACAAGCAGCTTCATTTTTCTTTTTTTTTTCTTTTTTTCTCCATGCAAATGCACACTTCAGAAGGACCTTGTCATGTGAGACCAGGGTCTCTCGCCTTGGCAGTGTTGACATTGGGGACCATCCTGTGCTCAGGAGCATGATCAGCAGTGTCCCTGGCCCCCACCCATGCCAGTGGCTACCCCACTCTCGCTCCCAAACACTCCCCCAGACATGGCCAATGTCCCTTTGCGGGGGGGCGGGGGCAAGACTGCTCCTAGCTGAGAACCCCTGTGGTAGAAGCAGGTACAATGCCAGGGTATTTCCGGGGCTGAGTTGAAAACAGAAAATCAGTCTGGAATTCAGCCACATTCAAATAACAACAAAGGAATTGAGAGAACAAACAAAGAGTAAATTGCCCACCAGACTCGCCACTCCCCGCGACTCCTGGGGACGGTTTCGAGGGGGCTTCCCGTCCCTCCCTCCCTGTTTCCTTCTTCATGGGCCCTGGCATCTGCACTAGCACTGCCCAGTCCCTCTGCTCTCTCAGAGGCCTTGGTTGGGTTACCCTGCACTGAATGACTGAAAATAAGAATCCTCTCTAACTGGACTTGGAGTCGTCCAGGACAGCTCACCCAGGGTGGCAGAGCTACTCCATCTGAGGCGACCCGAAGACACTCCCAGCAGGCTGTTTCTGAAGAGCAGCTGGTGGTCCTGGCTCTGTGCCAACTGTCTTGTCACAAGGAATGGACAGATCAGGCCTTGCCACCAAGAATTAGCCACATGCAAATGCCACCATGGTGGCAATGTGAGCCACATGCCTTGACAGTGGAGATCACTGTGTCTCTGGACCTCAGACCTCATTTGCACACAGTAGGCACTCCATATATGCAGTTGGTCCTCCCATTCCTACACCCATGGATTCAATCACTTGCAGATCAAAAATACTCTGTGAAAGAAAGTTGTGTCTGTGCTGAACACGTTCAGAATTTTCTTTTGTCCTTGTTCCCAAAACAACACAGTATAGCAACTACTCACCCAGCATTTATGCTGAATAAGTATTGTACATAACCTAGAGGTGACTGAAAAGACACAGGAGGATGTGCACAGGTTGTGTGCAAATATAAAGGACTTGAGCATCCACAGATTTGGGTATCCTCAGGGGTCCTGGAACCACACCCCACCCAGGAGACCAAAGATGAATATGTTTGTGGGGTGAATGAATAAGTTAATCTTGAAATGTGCAAACAAAAGAGCAAGCATTAGAATGCCAGTGAACATAACGTCACTCTATTGTGACCTGATCCAACTGCATACGGTTGGACACTGCAGGTGACCCTGAAGGAAGGGACAATGCCCAGAGTGTAGTGGGGGGGTGGATAATGGTGAGCAGATGAGATACCAAATTGAGCGAGCTGTGCCTGAATGCTTAAAAGAGAGTCATTTTCAAACATTTCAAGACCTACCAAATACCCAAGGAGTCACACGTGGTCTGGATTGTCCCCAGGACAGTGAGGACATGTGCTAGGCCACTGGGCCGTTCTCAGGAATTAGCAGCCTGGCCTTCTTGATGGCTCCATGAGACCGCTTCAGAGATGCTTTGCTTTGGTCTTCTTTGCAATCGCAGAGATGGCAGCGACTTCCTGTGCGGTGAGTGAGTGAGTCTCCCAGTGTTCAGATAAATAAATGTTGAAGTTATCACATGCTGCTTATTGAGCACACAGGTTGCCAAATGAGGCCGGCTACTCACTGATTTTGTTAAGCTGTGAGTACTCGCATTCAGTACAGAACATATTGCCTCTTGAAACACATCGCAGAAAGCCATTTTCGTCGTGCTGGTACCATGCTGAATTAACTATTCGGGAGCTGCCTTTGGATGCTGCCTTTCAGATGATGCCCTGGTCTCTGAGCAAGTCTTAGCTTCTGACGGTTACTTATCCCCCAACAACACTGCTGTTTTCTCTGGTATTTGATTTCCTATTTCAAATGCTAGGAGATGTCTTCACAACTGCAGTGCTTTCTACAAATCGAAGTTTGTTATAGCAGCAATCTTTTAGGTTCTTGATTTCTACCCCAAATTCCAAAGAACTAATTAAGCCAGAGACCCCCTCCCCTGCAAGCTTTGTCCTGTCACTGGCTCGGCCACTAGGAGAGATAACTGGCAGCAGTCATGCTGCCTGAGATGGGAGGTTGGCAAAGGAGGGGCAAAGATCAATTAGTCTATGGGGGTCCTGGAAGAAGCAAGAGCATTGCAGGCAGAACTTTGGGGAGGCCGTTTCTAGTGTTTTTGAGTATCTTGAGGAAGCTCATGAGTACCTGTGGATTCCTGGACTGTGCCGGCTGCATACCTGGGCCGTATCTTGCTCTGAGCTTCTTTATACTTCCTTGCTTCATTTTAGAGGTACCTGCATGATTTCCCAAGGCCTGGGTACTGCAAGCACTAGCTTCTTCTGGGCACTAATATCCTGTTTGAATGATTTCTGCTATTCAACTAGGCAAACGCCCTTTTAAAGGACAAAGCAAATGCTCTCTTAGGGCAACCAGGGGTGAAACATACCATGGAAAATTCCAGAGCAGGTTAAAAAGAAGCCATTCCTGAATAAGTTCCATGCTGCCATTTGAATTTATGCCCCTAGGGAAAAGTCGAAGAAATCAGAAAACACAGCTCATTATTATTTGTGTAGATTATGCAAACTTAGCCTTTTAAAAAAATGACTAAGTTGCAGAGGATCAGGGAAAGAATTTGGACTGTATTTAAGTCAGAAGGATTAGCTAGCAGGATGTTGATTTATAAACGGCAACAACCAATCCTTACATTCTCCATGCAGTCCTGGCTCCCGCACGCTAATTCCCAGCGCTCCCTTCTGAAAGCCCTTGGCACTCCGCTCGCCCCGAGGTATAATGTTTGATAATACAGCTACTGCTTCTGTCGCTGCGTTTTGTACAAACGCATTATATGTGGCCTGGAATGGTAAAGATTTATGTATGGGTATGGAAAATAAAAATCAGCATTGATTAAAAGCCCCAGATAGGCCATCCAATACCGCCCAAAGAACATCAGTTATTTTGCATTTTGACGTGGCGATTGATAACTCATAAATGCAAGCAGGAATGACAAATGCGGATGGAAACTGGCTTTGACAAAAACGATAACAGTATCAGTCTCGAGGGGCGATGGAGGTATAAGCAGGAGCTGTTTAAAATATTTAATCATTTTATGAAGGCTGCAAGATGTTGTTTGACCCTGAAGGAGTGTGAATGTCACATGGATCAGAAATTGCCAAGTCTTTGAAGTGAAATAAAAAAATGGTGTTATTATAGATCCTTCTTGACATCCTATCATTTTTGTGTAGGATTAAAAATATGTATACAAAGCACCAGATAAAGGGCTCCGGCAGGGAAGCCTGGCTGAAGGGAGAGGAAGTAGAGACGCTGCTTGTGGATCCTCACCTCCAAATCCCAAAGCGTTTCTTTTATTTTCTTCCAAATGGCCAGAACAGAGCCAGGAGCTCCTGCTAAAGATGCCTTTGATTGTAAACCAAGGCGGAATCCCCTCACCTGTGCGACCGGAGGCCACTGCTGGCCATCTCTTCTCCTCCTCCAAAGGCCCTGCATGTGGGTCCTGTGTTTACCCACGGAGAGCCACGCAGGCCTGTGGCTGTACCTCGGTGTGGAACGTGTTTGCACATTCGTGTGAGGGCGTGTGTGACCCACAGTGCACTGTGACCTCAGTTCTCATCCCCTGTGCTGCTCAAATCCTCCAGGTCCCCGCAGCAGGCGCCTGTCAGCGGCCGGGTGGTCGGCCGGGCCTCTGGGCATCCGCCCCACACTTCCCTTTCATGCTGGGCTTCTCCATTTCCCTAGGGGCTGTCCCTGTTCCTGCTCTGTTCTGTCTGTGGCGGTGGGCGTGGAGTGGTTTCCTCCAGGACTCCATCTCCACTTTCCCAGGACTCGAGGCTCCTTGCAGGGCCTACTGTTCTGTGGCTGGGTACTCTCCACTTCGAGCCGCTCTGTAAGAACGCTGTCTGTATTCTAACCTGCCTGTAGGTTCCCGGTGGCTGGAAACGGCTGATCTTGGCTGAGGGATTCTGCTTCCTGCAGGGGGAGCTGCACTGGCTAGACACCTGCAGCCGGAAGAGGACTTGAGGCACGTCTCCTTTTACGTTCCAAGGCCCACTCCATCTCATATTAACAGTTTTACTACCTCCCTATGGTCAGGGTGCAGGGATTGTCCCCAGGCCCGGGCCTGCTTAGGCAGAGGGGCCCCACCCAGGGAGGACTTCCAACAACCGCTGCCCCTCCCGCTGTCCTCTCTCTGTCCTGTGCACTCACACACTCATGCAGCTCCACACACACACCCGGTCACTCATACACACTCATGCGTGCTTGCTCACAAGCCCTCACACACTCACATAACCAGATACACACTCAGTCACTCACACACATTCCCACCGTGCTGCTGCCTCCCCACCTCCCACCTCCTCCATCAGCTCACCTCCACCCAGCCTCTGCCAGGAGACTGGGGAGAAGCCTGGACCGTATCTTGCCTCCAAGCCTCTAGGAGGACCCAGGCAACACCCCACCAGCCTAACCTCCAGAGCCCTGAGAAAGCCACTCCTACTGTCCTTACACCCAAGAGAGCTAGTTCTGGAGTCCTAAGTGCAATCACGGTGCCTAAGAGGAAAGAGGCAGACAAGACTGGACCACAGAAGAGGGGGCCCTGATGAGGCAGAGAAGCAAATCTGGAGGGAGAGGTGACCCGAGACAAGGAATGCAAGAAGAGCAGCCCTGGGCTGGGAAGACAGAGAAAGGGCCCTGTGCTCACCATCCCTATGGCAGCCCTGCCCTTGTCTGACTTCAACTCAGCAACCTGATCTCGGACATTCGACCTCCAGAAACAGGAGAAAGAACCTGTCTTCTGTTTTCAGCCTCCAAGCCTCTGATAACCTGTAAAGACAACCCCAGGAAACAAACTCAGGCAACACGGTGGTGTCCCATGCCTGAGGACACGGAACCAAGCACTGTATGCATCTTCTCACTTCCAATCATTCCCCAGTCCTTGGAAATGAACTGGACTTTCCTCATTATGCAGAGGAATCAGCTAGGGTGGGGAGGAGTCAGCCAGGGTGGGGGGAGGAGTCAGCCAGGGTGGGGGGGAGGAGACAGCTAGGGTGGGGGGGAGGAGTCAGCTAGGGTGGGAGGAAGAGTCAGCTAGGGTGGGGGAGAGGAGTCAGCTAGGGTGGGGGGAAGGAGTCAGCTAGGGTGGGGGGAAGGAGTCAGCTAGGGTGGGGTGGGGAGGAGTCAGCCAGGGTGGTGGGGAGGAGTCAGCTAGGGTGGGGGGAGGAGCCAGCTAGGGCTGTGGTGGGGGAGGAGTCAGCCAGGGTGGGGAGGAGTCACCTGGGGTTGGGTGGGGAGGACTCCGATGGGATCCTGCTGGCTGCAAGCAAGGGCTTTTCTGATATCCCTTGCCAGAAGCAGCTGTGTCTGGAAGGGCCCTTGACTCCTGCTCATAACCCATCGAACTTGCACAAGGCTCCAATTGCCCACCAGGCCACCCAGCTCAAAACAGCAGAGGCTGCTGAGTCCCAGGTCTCCCAGCTGGCTGCCATAGCCCTTAGCAACCTGAGCTGTGTCTTGCAGCTTGGCTCCCTGGCAGCCTATGGTTCTGGTCTCACAGGCCTCCTTCTGGTCCCTCTAGAAGTCTCACAGCTGGGGTACACACATTCCCATGCCTGGACCTTCACATCTGCTTGTGAAGATGAAACTCCAACTCTAGGAAGGTTTCGCAGTTATTCTAGTCCATACCAATACATACTTCCTCTGAATTCCTATTTTACTTGACTCTTGGCTTAGTATACAACCGTTCTTTGTTGATTTCACATGTCAATTTTGTCTTCCCTAGCTGGACTACACATTTCTAAAGGATGTTAAAGAAAACTAAGAAAAGACCCTATCCTCATAAGGCTTGTGGCTCAACTAGGGAGACAGATCTTCTAAACAGAACAATCACACGGCAGGAAGAGGCTGCGGGAGTGCAGGGCTGAGAACACAGGACTACGAGAGCGAAGAATTCCGCCCCAGCCCTGGTTCCATGCCCAGGGGAAGCCCTGCTGCCTTGCCAGGTCTTCTTCTCATCATCTGTAACATTAGACACTTGAGCTAGATGACCTCTAATGTCTCTCCATCTCCACCATCCTGTGATCCAGAGCTGGCGTCTGAATGTGCTTCTGATCTGGAGACACCTTTCCC
Organism: Sciurus carolinensis; assembly: GCF_902686445.1. Lineage (NCBI taxonomy): Eukaryota > Metazoa > Chordata > Mammalia > Rodentia > Sciuridae > Sciurus > Sciurus carolinensis. The sequence continues at coordinate 79,386,474 of NC_062227.1, read as the reverse complement.
CTTTGCCCAAGAGTTCTGCCAGGTACTGTGTGAGTCACATTTCCATGTGCTGCAAGTTATTAATCATCCTGAAAACCTGGGTCATGTGTGATTCAGACCCAGGGAAGCCCTCCTTGCCACCAAAGTCTTTGCTGGCACTGAAACTTGAAAGCAGTCCCTGACTTCTGCTACCTTGGCAGAATGCAGTCAGACAATGCCCTCTTATCCAAGGAGCTGGAAAATGGGAACCAGAGAGCCAGGGCACATCATGGAGTCTGGCATGGCATAAGAGGAAGTTCCAAACCAGGAGAGAAGCCTGTGGAACCACAGCTCTCTCTTATCTACCACCCAATCCTGAACCCTGGACTTCACGGTTAACTTCTGGAAAAATCATATGCGAAGAAACTTATTGCTCCACCTAATACCAAGTGCAAGGTCATCAATAATGAGTCCCTGATGTTCTACCAGTTTAACACCACCATAACAACAATGGACATCCAGTAGAGATGGGCCATAGTCCACAGAGATAAAGAGCAGCTCACTTGAAAAAGAAACGCTACGTGGCTTCCAAGGAGAAAACAACCCATCATTGGTGACAGTCCCCACAAACTATAGTCCAACATTTCCACTGAAGGCCACTCGATGCCTCTTCTGGTCAGGGCTATGAAGAGTAGCAGAGCAGAGTAGACATGACATTATCCCCATCCTAACTTCAGGGAATGCTGAAGAGTCTCCAGTCTCCACCATGACGCTACCTCAGAGCTGCAAGGCTGTCTCCCTGACCCATCCACCATGGTCAGGCAGGGAGCCCTGCTGGGTTGAACAAAAAGAGGTGAGCAAAGTGACCAAGAGCTCCCCCGTCGCATGGTGCTGGCCCCTGGCGGGTGCCTGGCACTACTGAGCAGCTCTCTGACTACTAGCATTTTTGTCTTGTTAGTATTACTTTTTTCATATCAAAGTATTTGTGAAAGCCTCCCACTTAAAGTAAGATGTGTAAAGTCAGTAGCACTAACTAGAAAGCAAGTTGTGGCACTGTCCAGGAGAACCTCTGCAGTGGAGGGAAGTGTTCCTAACCGGCCCCCCAACCATGTGCGAGCCAGCAGCCCACGGGGGCCTCTGAGCACGTAGAGCGTCCGTGCTGCCGCTGAGAAGCTGACCTCTACCTCCGTCGGAGGTGTGTGGCATGGTTCCTGGCTGCCACATTGGACATGCTGACCAGCTCCTCACTCCTCCTTCTGATGTCATCTTGTCTCTTGCTCAACAAGCTCCTGCTGGGCACTAGCCGTACCCTAGTACAGGGCTAGACGGTCGAGAAGGACCAAGCTCAGCCCTGATGACAAGAGAAGCATTCCAGTGGCTTCGAGCAGCCATTGAGGGCACCGTGTTGAGGAGATGAAGAGGACACACAGGATGAAAAGAGAGAGCCCACCATCAGTCCACCCCTAGTCTTCTCCAGCAGCTGCACTGGACACCTTCTGCAGGTTGAGCCCATCCAGTTCCCACAAAAAGCAACAGGACGGGCCTTTCACAAAGAGGCTGGCGCTCAGAAAAGAGCAATTAACGCGATGGAGTTCTGAAGCTACTGAGTGGCACAGCCAAGGCAGGACTCGATGTGAAGCAGACAGATCTTCCCCGAGGAGGTGAACCAGCTGGATTCTGTGAGGACTGGGTGTGGGTAGGGGATGGGAATAGGGAAGAGGGCCCCAGAGGGAGGGAACCACCAGCAAGAGCAGAGTCCACTGCTGGGCTGAGGCTGGGGAGAGGACCCAGGAAGGCACTGGCCAGGGAACAGCTGGACTCCACTCTGAAGGCTCAGGAACGCCAGGGCCTTAAAGGCAGAATGAACGTCCAGTGTTGAAGTTTGTGCTGGCCACCTGAAACGCACATGGGGCCGTGGTTAGGAGAAGACCCCGTGGGGAGAGGAGACAGAGGGATCCAGAGTTGCTAAGGAGCTGGGGCAGTCACGGGACCTCCTGGGCACTGCAGGGGCAGAGCCCGGGGGTGGGAGGTGGGGAGGTTCCGGAGTGCTGGCCTGCGGGGCAGGAGGGGAAGCTGCAGGAGGAGAATGGGGTTCCCCCTCCCAGGCCCTCCTGGCAGCCCATGGGACAGCTCGCTCTGCCTTCTCTTAGGCCAAAGACCAGCTGGGAGTCAGTCCTCCTCCAGGTGCCCTCCACAGTGGGCACCTGCAGACTCCCTTCCTGGACCAACTGCATGAGCCGCTGATGATTTGCTCACAAACGCCTACCAGAAAAAAAATCTTCAAAAGTCTGTGCATACAGACCCGTGTCGGACCAATTTAGGTGTAAGTATTTATTTATGAATCATAAACATGTCCATTCTATTAATACTACACCTGTTACAACCTACACCAAATAGAGTTTACGATAAGGCTGCTTCAATGATATTTTAATGATCTTATTTACTAATGAATGCATTTAGGATTCACTGGGGATTTTTTGGATACTTCTTTACACCAGCCAAGGTGTTTGGATGTGTTTCCTTCTCTTTGAAAATGCTGCTAGAAACCGGGGTTTGCCAGATGCGAGCGGGCAGCGGCCGTCCCCAAGCCCCTCAGAACTCCTTTGCTGATGCCGGTGTTCGATCTGCCGATTTCGGAGCTGGGCTCATGCAATCCACCACCTGAGTCCACCTGAAGAAGCAGCAGCCGGGGCGCAGCCTCCGGAATGGTTAGTTGCTCGTCGCGTCTGCACAGGCAGTTGGTGATGTCCTGAGTGCCGAAGGGGACCAGGCGCCCCTTCCCTCAAACCAACGACTGGTTCTTCACACGCGGGGACTTGGCAGACGTTGTCACCAAGCAAACGAGTGAGTCTGTAACCGCAGGGAAAATAACAGGCCGTATTTGTTGCCAAGGATAAAATTCAGTCTTCTGAGTGAAAATCAGAATTACGAAAATTGCTATCTGTCACCATGAGTTTACCGGCTTCCCAAAACTTAAAGACTTCTCTGATGAGATTAATGAATGTGATATTTCAATAGTGTTTAATGAATTGTATCAATATTTGGAAGATCTGCATGGATCTGTGGAAAATATTTTTGCAAGGATACCAAATGTTACGACAGTACCAAGGGCGAAGGCATCCATTCAAAGTGCAAGAGGGACCAACAGACGTGAGTGTTAATGGCCTCAGAATGCACGTCGTAACCACTTCAGAAACAAGGACTGACTGAGTTTTGCTGTAGTATCAAAGAAGAAGGCCTACAATTTTCTGCAAGACTATTAAAATATTGCTCCTTTCTCTGAATGCATACTGGACGAGGCTGAATTATTTTTTTATTTTAAAAGACTCATTTTGATTCATTGCACACAAATGGGGTGCAACTTTTCATTTTCGTACATGATGTAGATTCACACCATTTGTGTTATCATACATGTACATAGGGTAACGATATTTGTCTCATTCTACTGTCTTTCCTTCCCCCACCCCTCCCCTCACTGCCCTCTACACAATCCAGTGCTCCTCCATTCATCCCTTATCTCCACCCTACTCCCCATTATGTAGTGTCATCCACTTATCAGAGAAAATACTTGACTTTTGGTTTTTTGAGATTGGCTTATTTCACTTAGCATGATATTCTCCAACTCCATTAATTTACCTGCAAATGCCATGATTTTATTCTTCTTTATGACTGAATAATATTCCATTGTGTATATATACTACAGTTTCTTTATCCATTCATCTGTCGAAGGGCTTCTAGGTTGGTTCCACAATCTAGTTATTGTGAATTAGGCTGCTGTAAACATTGATGTGGCTGCATCACTGTAGTATGCTGATTTTAAGTCCTTTGGGTATTAACTGAGGAGTGGGATAGCTGGGTCAAATGGTGGGTCCATTCCAAGCTTTCTGAGGAATCTCCATACTGCTTCCCAGAGTGGTTGCACCAATTTGAAACTCCACCAGCAATGTATGAGCATGAGGCTGAATTTTTTTCATACATGTCAATGAAAACAACATGTCACAAGAGATTAAACGTAGGCACAAATAAATGAACCTAGATCCTATCAAGTCATATATTAAGAAGATTTATGAAAATGTGAATAATGACACTCTTCTCATTACCGTTTTGTTGCTGTTGTTGTTTTGTTGCTGATGTTGTTTTGTTTTCTTTCTTTTTTGCTTTGGTAGATAAAGCTGTTTTATTTTAAAAATGTTATCAGAAACAGCAATAGATCACAAAAATTTATACCAAAAATCCTTCAGATTTTCTGTTTTTAATTTCTTATGTGGTGCATCCCACATAAACAAGAGCTCTTAAAGTCACAGGTAAATTTTGAGAACACAAAGGAGCCCTGGGACCACGAAGTCTGGGAACTGCCGACGTCAGCTGCTCTGATGTGACTTAGGGACCGCGAGTTCAGCTGAGCCTCGCCTTGAGCGCGTGGCCTCTGCCATGGAAGATGACTCTCCAGGGTATGAAGCCAACGCTCAGGACGAGGGGCGCTTCATCCGCCAGGCAAGGGCCATGGAGGCAGATTCTGCATCGTGCGCGGGTCTCCGGGCCGCCCTTCGGTGAGACCACCTTCCTCACCCTCCTGGTGGCAGGCAGTCTTCCTGTGGAGCGTGGAGGTGCCGGTGGGCTCTTTCCTGTCGCCGGTCCCGGCGTCATCAGCATGGCTGTCCCGCTGCAGTTCCGGTGGGACTCTGTCAAGCCACTAGTCCATCTGAGAGGATGAGTCCTGTCGGGTCTGGAAGACGTGATTTATAAAGCCACCAACTGCACACGTGACCTGCTGTCCTCCCACTGCCTCTGCAGGTGTGCCCTCTGCTCTCTTCTTGCCCCCGTCCATCTTGTGGACTCTGCTGGTCGCAGAGCTACCGTAACAAGTACCATAGAGTGGGGCTCACGTGCTGAGCGTGTGCTTCGCACAGTTCTGGACGGGGAGATGCAAGATGGAGGAATGGCAGATTCTGCTCCCGGCAAGGGCCCTCTGCCTGGCTTGCAGGCTGCCACCCTTGGCTGTGTCCTCACGGGGGGAGGGGGAGGGTAGAGCTCTGTCTCTTCCTTCTCCTGAGGGCACCAACCCCTCATTGGGGCCCACCCCCTCCAAGGTCCACCAGCAGCTTCCCTGAGGGACACCAGCATTCATTTCACAGCAAGGACCAGGAGGGACAAATCCAGTCACCCAGCACACCCACCTGGATAGTAATGCTTATAAAATTTACTCCCTTCTTTAAAAACAGCTCACACACACACATATCCACGTGCAATCTGTGCGCACCCCAGAACTTCACTGAGCGCATTGGACGGCTCCCGCGCCCCCATGTCGAAGCTCACTGATGAAGGTCCCCCCAGCCAACTGGTCTCTGGGGGCCTTGGCTCACAGGGACACTAAGAAAGGCGGGACAGAATGGAGCTGCCTCTCCTCACCCCAAGACGCCCAGCCAACGGAGAACACCTTCTCTGACAACGGTGATGTTGGGAGACAGGTGGGGGCTACCCTGGAGGAGGTTCCTGACGTCCTTCGGTAGCCTGTGTTTATAGGGGACATATTGTGACCTTTCCTGTCCGCTGATAGTCATCCGGACAGCTCGTGGTTCGTGTGAATCCTATCCCTTTCCTTGGCTGCTGGGGGAGAAGGAGGTCGCTGACCCTGCCCTGCCACGCACCTTAGGAGGAAGACCACCCCCCAGACCGGGAGGCAGTCAGAAAGGGCCTCACCGCTTCACCGGCTCGGGCGCCTCTCAGGGCACGTGCAGAGGTGAGGCAGTGCCGGTGGGTCATGAGGGCAGCCCTCCCCTCTGAGCGAGAGCCCTGGACCTCCCGCCGCCTGAAGCGCAAGTCGCTTCTAAAGCCATTAGGGAAGCCCTGCGCACTCCTCCCAGGGCTTCCAGGTGGCCCTGCACGCTGCTCTTTCCGGAAGGATGCGGCATTGCTGGAGCACCATCGACTCTGAAGAGGCACCCGGGAGACCTGGCCGCCACGCCCTGTCATGTGGCGTGATGCTTTTCCACCGTTTTTGACTTGAGTGAACCACAAAGTAAAGGGCATTTGGAAGTGCAGCACTGAGCCGTCTGGGAGATTAAAGAGCTCCCCAAGCCCGGGTTTGGCGACTCGAATCGCCCGGTTTGGAGTGCCGCTTCTCTTGTGGACAGGAGAGTGGCAAGGGGACAGACCGGCTCTGGCATCTGTCCTGACTCAGCCTCTGGAACCACACAGTCCTCAGCAGTACAAACAGAATGTCCTCCCAAAGAAAGCATGAGCCCATTTCAGAGATTTACAGGCAAGGCTTTCTGGGGGGAGCTTTCTAGATATTTCTGAAGACGACGTGGGGAGTTACTGTGCAGTTAGCAAGGTGTGGACTTTTGTCTCCTCAGGCCCCTGCGTCCCGCCCGTTTCCCCTCCCCTGCCCAGGACTTCCGGTCAGCCTCCTTATAACTAAATCGGAGACAATGTGTTCTTGAACAGCAGGGAAATCTGTTAGAGGATAGCTGAGGCTGCTTAAACTGTGCTGACTGAGAAGATAAGAGAGCCCCACACAGAAAAAATAAAAATACCTTTTTGTGCATGTGTAACAGCAAACAACCTCCCCCAAAGTCAACTCCTTTTCTGAAAGTCATTGCGAGTTTTCTAATCTCTGAGTCATTAGATAACAGATAGAACTCCACACTTAGTGGTTTCAAGTGTTTATGGTCTGCAATTCATTCTTAATGAGCTCTCTCCATGTCTTTATTCTTCTTCGCACCCTCCTGCTGGGAAGTGTCTTTCTCTGCCCTGCCTTTTGTTAATGACTCCACGATCATTTCAGAGCCATTTCTCCTGCCTTATGTAATTCTGACACTGCGGAAGAGCCCAGCTCACTGCCTCGCAGTTGGAAATGTAACCTTTAATGTATTAATTTCTCTTGCTCAAAACAATTTAACCTCTGTCTTGGTTTTGTGATTGCTAAGTGTTCCAATTAAATGCCTCTTTCATTTTTTGTCCGGAGGGCTTGCTCTCACCGGATCCTGGTGAACGTCCCCTACCTCGCCAGGATGAGCGTGCTGGGCTCCCACACGCGCTCACCATCAATCCATTATCCCTCTCACGAGTGCCCGTCACGTTTTCAAAACACCTCCCTCCCCAAAAAGATTAATTAAAGTAGCTTGAAGTGCGAGGCAGTCTCGTGTGTGACAGACAAATGAAGCTCAGAAGATGGGGTGTCCGGAAGACGTTCCTCCCCACGCCTCCACTCTGCAGTGGCTCCCTCGGTAGGAAGGGCCGGTGCCCCTCTCGCATGGAGCTGCTTCAGGAGCGCCCCATGCCAGCCCGCGTGAGGCGGGGAATTAATCACAGCAACAAAAATGTCTCTGGACTCTTGGCTTCTGAATTTCACCACCTGCTTCCATGCAAAGCAGGCCCAGCAAGATGGAAGACTCTCGACGTCCGCCTGTGCACAGGCACGGGGTGCCCGAGCTGGTCACCGTCAGCCCAGACGTGTAACGACATCTGAAAAATCAAACCAAGCGACAACCTTGGACCCTCTGCTCAGCCCAGCACGTGGGGGTTCACCTCTCCCCGCAGGGTGAGCTCCATCCCTGCCCAGCAGGGCACTCCCTCCTCTGAGGGACCTTCTCTTCCACTTGTCCTTTGTTTAGGCACCAAAGAGTCTCCTCCCTTAAAAAGCCTCTCTTGCCTCTTTAGACTCTTGGGAAGCGTGGAAGTCTTTTAGAACTGAGGGGTGGGGCGGTGCCGACCTTCTAACCCACCTTGAAAATGTGCCTATAGGAACAACGCAGATCATATTGAAGAAAACTGTTTGCAGTTACCTGTGGTCTAATCAGAAAGTCCATCCCAAGCAGCCAAGCGGAGAGACCTCAGGTTGGGCCAGCGGCAGGGTCGCACCCACCTCTAATTTGCATTCAGAACAGCTATTTACCTACATCCATTAATTCCATCCCATCACTTGGCCTGTGGTCTATCCGTGTTGAGCCAGGGGCACAGGCTGAGCACAGGGCCAAAGGCGGCAGGCGTGAGACAGTCAGGCAGACTTGGCTGCCCCTCTCTTTTGCAGGGTCAATAAATGGACAGTTTTGGCAAAGATGAAAATACCATGTATAGGGCACCGTATGACCAAGTGACTGATCATTTTTTAATTTATGCAAATTGCATCTGCATAGTCCAAATCTTCCTTGTCTATTTCAATACTGATCACGTTCCTTCACTGGGAACCACACTAGTCTCCTTTGCCAAAGAAAGAAGAAATGGAAGACCAGGGCCCTCCCAAAGCAGAGCAGGAATTTGCTAAGCCTTCCGAAATTCTGAAAATGCCTCTCCAAAGCTTCCATAAAACTGTGTTTTCATTTACTGAGCACTCCTTCAGCCTCTGTCTGGGTTTATCCTAGCATTCTAAAAGTAAAAGTGAAATCTTCAAGAAGGAATCCACTGCCTGGTGGAAGATTGGATCTCCAAAATAGTAATGCCCACATTTTTGGAGCATAATTAAAATGCATGAAAGTAATGTATTTAAAATAATCAGCAGGAGCATTTTTAAGTGGTTCCAAAGTTTCACAAGTCTAGATTCTCTTTAACCAGTGTCAGTGGACTATGAATTATTCCTGGAAAAAAAAAATTGATTTATCCCTAGCAGGAGTGGGAGATTCCTCAGGATCAACTTCCTGTTTCTTAAAGAGATCTGCAACAGGGGAACAGAGGCGGGGGAAACCTACAGGTTAAGAACTGAAGAGGCATTGCCAGATGCTATGTGTGGACCCTTTTTAGATGTGAATTAAAAAAAAAAAAAAAAAAGATAGCCACGGGCTATACCCACAACAGCCCAGAATAGCCCAGAACACTGGCTATATACTCAGTGATTTTAAGAAACTGTTTTCAACCTCAGGTGTGCTTATACCATCATGCTTATATTTTTGGTTATCTTAAGGGCTATTAATGTTCTGTGTTTGGTTGTAGTAAAAAATGAAATCTTTATGGATGAAATGCAATCGCTAGGATTTGATTCTAAATAATTCACTAGGAGAGGGAGAGGATGATCAACAATGACCAGGAGGTGGTCATCCATGCAGCTAGGCAGCAGTGTCTGGGGTTCACTACAGTCCTCTACTCTGGCATAGGCTTAAGTGTTCTATAGAAAGTGTTTTCGTAAAGGTCAGGAGTGGGTCCCTCCCAAGCTGGTTCCTTCTCTTGGCCATCTTGGTCTTTTCATGAAGAACCAAAATCTTTCTCTGAGTTGCCAGAGTCACCATTGCTAAGAAGATCCAGGATCCCCGTATTGATGATTGTCCCTCCCAGACAAGAGGCCTGGGGCAAGGTCCAAGGCCTGAGCAGGATGAGCCACGCTCACTTGGCCATCCACGCTGGAGTCTCCTCACTTCTTAGGTGGGCCTGGAATTGGACCCTGTAGCCTCCTGCCCAGGGTCTCCGAGGCATGGACATTTGTTGGGTCAGGAGAGGTCCCAGTTCTAGAAGAAGAACCCATTCCTGCATGTTAACGCCTAATCCATCACCTCTAACAGCACGTGTGCTTGGATTTCAAAAACATCTTTGTTTCCTGAACATATGCTATTGCAGAAATTTAACAAAAACACAAATATAACAAAAGAGGAGAAAATAAAACTGTATCTCATCCACATTTTTGGAGGATACCAGGGAATGAACTCAGGGGCAGCTGACTGCTGAGCCACATCCCCAGCCCTATATGGTATATTATTTAGAGACAGGGTCTCACTGAGTTATTTAGCAACTCACTTTTGCTGAGCTGGCTTTGAACTCATGATCCTCCTGTCTCAGCCTCCCGATTCCCTGGGATTGCAGGTGTGCACCACTGCACGTGGCAACCACACTTTGAAAAATACAAAAAAATAGGGGCTAGGGTTGTAGCCCAGTGGTTAGATTACTTGGCCTAGAACATGTGGGGCGCTGGGTTGGATCCTCAGCACCACATAAAAATAAATAAATAAATAAAATGAAGTCCATCTACAACTAAAATTTTTTATAGAAATATAAAAATGTGTACAATTTCCCTCATAAATAACTCTCAGCTGGCTTAAAAATTCTTCCACACTTTCCATTCCAGAACTGGGTTTAAATGAGTTGAAAATTCTAGCACCTCTCCTACTTGCAAAGAAATTTAAAAGGAAACCAGGACATTTTGTTTTATTTATCATTTTTTTTTTTTGAGAGTTATTTTAAAAGCAAACAAAAACATCTTTGGGATTGCAAGAGTTTCGAGTGCTGGAGGAAGCAGATGCCCCGCTCAGTCTCCGTGACACACCAGCTGGGGTGCGCTCCCAGGCCCGGGTGGGAGATGAGACGAAGCTCACATCTTCACTGGATGTTTGTCCAGCTGCCTAGCCTGGCTCCATCTCACTCTGCCAGTCTCCCCTTTTGCCAGGTGTCCTAATAACTAATCACGGCAGCAACTGCCATGTGACACATAGGGCAGAAATGAAGACTGAATCATACACCTTTGCAGTGATGGGTTAGCCAAGAGCTGTGCCCTGAGGGTCACAGGCAATCCTTCCCGAAAGCCTGTCCACAAATTCCTCCCATGTATCTGTTTTGGAAACCAAAACCATTACAATTTTCCCAGTAGGATGGACCGTTGGGCCCAGTTCTGAATTCTCGCTTAGGCAATATCTCTGTCCCTTGCTCTCATCAACCAAGTTGTTTAGAAAGTATACGGTTTTGTCAGTTAGTTCATTCTTTCCTTCCTTTATGTACAACCTTCATCCTGGTCCCTGAATTTCAAATATTTTTCTCAACAGGGGAGGAGCAGGGTCCCTTGGACTTGAACCAAATTAAAGAAGGGACTTTCTTCCCCAGGAGTGCATCTCCCCTGTGATAACCACTTGCCTGTGAGGGTGGAGAGGGCAGCCCGACGGACGCTGCACCAACCGGGTCAGCCCGCCCTCCCCTGGGCCACCCTTCACCTCCGCTATGGGGTGCCTCTGCTCAAGCAGGTTCATAATTAGTCATTCGCACCCTTAAAACATCTCTGTGACGATACTCGAGCTCGCTCAGCCCTCGGGAGCTGGAGCTGTGAGCCTGCGGCGTCTGGGCGGAGAACCAAGGGCAGAGGCAGCCCCGCGGCCGGGGCACTCGGCTTCCTCCGTTGAGTCTGGGCAGCCGCCGCATGGTGCGTTGCTGGCTTATTTGCTTATTTTGAGACAGAATCTCGCTAAGTTGCCCAGGCAGGCCTCGAACCCACAACCCTCCTGCCGCGTGCTCCTGCGGAGCTGGGTTCCGGGCGTGCTTGCGGTGCCAGCTCCACACTGCGCTTTCGACGACCAATAGGGACGTTGCACGTGAGCCTTCAGACACCAAATCCACGGGGCTTCTCTTGGCACAGGGATGCTGCCTGTGCCATGGGACGCTCCTGGGCCTAGCCAGGCGCTCACTCCCAGCCCCGCAAGGCAGCCTCACTCTCGGGCAAGGAGATGGCGTGGCCAGCGGGGACCGAGAGTGGCATGACGGATATGTGTCTTCAGACCCAAGGGCAGAAACTGGAGTGAACTGAGAATAAGGACAAAACCTCCCTTGGTTCCTACTCAGAGAGTGAAGACCGTGGGGCGCAGTCTGCACCCCCTTCTCCACAAGCTTCAGAAAGAAATAGGGCCCCCACCAGATCCCAAACAACAGAATAGCAAACAGTCTTGGCATGGACCGGTGGCCAGGGCTGCAGACTTCTGAGAGCAGGCAGAGGGCAGGCCTTCCGGAACCTTCCCCGGGGGCTTCACCGCACTCTTTCCTTCCCTGACGCCTGCCCCCAGCCCTGCATCCCCTGTCCACAGGCAGACCAGGGCAGAACGCAGGGCAGCTGCCCAACGTCACTCCCCAGTCTCTGCTCCTGAAGGCCCCTCATGACCCCAGAGGTCTCCCCCAAGATGGCCTGGCCCCTGACAGCGCTCATCTCCTGTGGTCATGACTACCTTCACTTCCGGGGTGGGGTGTTTATTTATGGCAACATAGAATAAAACTGTATGGAGCACCGTTTCTTCTCCACGCCAAGTCACGCGAGCACCCACATCTATCCGGCGTCCTGGGGGACGTCTCCGCCTTAGGATACATCCACAAATCAGCTTTCTGCTCAGTCAGAACTGGGAAGAGCGCACCTCTAGGAAGATACGTCCTTCACAAGAGAAAAGGAAGCTCATGAAGCATGGCCTCTTTAAAACTGTTTGTGGCCAAATGTGGTGGAGAGGACCACAAGTTCCAGGCCAGTCCGGGCGACATAGTGAGTCTGTCTCAAAATAAAAAATTGAAAGAACTGGGGATGCAGCTGAGTGGTAGAGCGACCCTGGGTTCAATCCCCAGTACCAAAAAACACAAAACAGGATGTGTGTTCATTTGTAACGTTTAGTTCATTTTTATTGAGATAAACACATCCTTGTGACGATGGTCTAACATTGTGTCATTCCTACTTTGCTTCTGTGTGACTCTCACTAATGGCCGTGGTGATGTTCCATCACTGGAACCACCAAGTTCAGGCAGTGCCTCTTCTGAGGAGTTTTCCCACTGGAACTCACACGGGCCCCTTGCCTATGCCTCAGTGGCACCAGAAATGCCACAGACCTGGCCACTGAAGTCCATCCCCTGGACGGCTGCACGGACCATGCAGTCAAGAGGTTGCAGCTGGAGCATCCCCCAGCCGGGTTCTGTTGACCATGACGCAAAAGGCAAAGGGACACAGAGGCCCTGGGACCATGCGGCTGCTCTGAGTGATGTCTGTCTTTGGGATATTGACTGAACCAAAACAAATGTGGGGCCACTCAGGGACCTCTTGGGACAGCAACACACAGCCTGCAGAGCCAGACACCAGGCCTGCGTCTTGCCATGTGGCCACGCGTGTGGCTGTTGTGCTCAGCAGCTTTGCCAATGCCAGAGAGCAAGCAAGAGTCCAGGCCCAAATGATAGAGAATAATTAGAAATTCTTGCCTCATGTAGCCACAGTTTTAGCATCTAATAATTATTGTTGCAAATGCAAATACTAGTCCCTGGGACTCCTCATGCATTTGAATCAATCTCTTAAAAACAATTGCCGGCTCCAGATGAAAAACACTTCCTCAACAGCTGGAGAACATTTGCAGAAAGCAACTTTTAAAGAACAGAGCCAGAGAGAAAGACAGAGATAGACACAAAAGTAATCATCAGCCGCCGTTGTCTAGAGAGGTCTGAAATCTTCAGATGGTGTGCTATTAATTACCACACCTACGGCTGTGCTCACCGCGAGGCCGCCGTTAACCAGCAAGTCGAGTCGGAAGAGCATTTTGTGTTGTCAGCACAGTTAATCAAAAATTACCCTACCTTTTACTTTGTTCAAAAAAAAAAAAGAAATATCTTTTTTGAGTATTGGCATCTTCCTACTGAGTTTTTAGGATGAAAAATTGGGTCGAGAATACCAAGAAGGTGCTGGGAGATACGGCAGCACCTTGGGTATACTGCAACTCAGCAGGGGCGATACGGAGACCCAATCTCCCCTGCCGTGGAACACTTGTTAGGGGCGACACAGAGGAGCAGGGCGAGGACCAGGGGCCGGTGAGGCAGCGAAGGCGCCTGCGAGAGCCACTGGCTGTGTAACTGGTTCAAAAGCCATCTTCTGTGCCCAAAGCCCCCACATGAGTTCCAGCCACGTCCTGACTTGCTTTTTAAATTAAATATCCAAGGTTTGTGTCTTAATTGGTCTTATTTTGCCACATTTAGGTTCAAGTTCAATATGAAAGATTGATAATTGATGAGATATTAATAGTAAGAGCAATAATAACAATGACATGACAGCAGCTGGCACTTCAGAGCACATGCCAGGCATGGTTACAAGGCTTCCGCTTATTTAATCCTCATATCTTAAGAGGCAAATACGATTATTATTGCCATTTCCCAGACAAGGAACCAAGGTGCAGGGTCCACATCACTTGCTCAAAGTCTCTGGTTACTAAATGGTAGAGTGCTTTTCAACCTGGAGTTCTGACCCTAGTAATTATGCCCTGCGACTAGTGAAGACTTTCTGCTAATACCAAACTACCCTAGAGTGTGTCCCGACCCTTGGTTGAGGTAGCAATCACCAAGTGGAATGCACATACCCAACAAGATAACCACAGAGATGCCCAAGTGCCTGGAAAGCAGGGCGGGCTGGCAAAGTGTCATGCTCCCTGTGACCAGCTAAATGGACTTACACATCGTGTTGCTTAGTTTTACCCTCACAAAACAGGGAGGCAGCTTAGGGAAGATTTTTTTACAGAGACCAAGGGGCTTGAAGATAGCACTGATGATGCAAAGTCAACAACGAGCAAGCAGGAGGGACCCTGCTCGGCTCAAGCCACAAAACGGAAGTAAAGGGATACCACCTCCCAGGGTTCCCTCCTGACCATGCCCTCGACTCACATTGTTCTTGAGACCTTAGTCAATGGAGGTAGGAAGCCACCACAACTTACAGGACACCTTGCAATAAGCATCCGAAACGTGGGTGCAAACGCCCACAGGCTGAAAGCAAAAAAAATCCTTTTGTATGATTAATAAATAAAAAATTTGGAATATTTCAATTCACCGTCATGTAGCCATTTTGATTTCTACATCTTGTACAATACATTTAAAATTAGTGCTCATGCCTGTGTCTACTTCATGAGGCAATAAACAGGTAGAGAGCTAAGTGGGCAGAAAGCTTTGATGGCAGGATCATGGAGTCAAAAAGTTTGGATGGGCGCGCCATGCTGGAGTGTAGGCCACCAGGGGGCCACTCTCAGGTAACTACGGTAACCTTAATCCTGGGCCAAGTGTCTGGCCAAGCTCGGCCACCCCACAGAGAGGCAGGAAGGAGAAGGTGGAGAGAGCCTCCTTGCATCTCCTCCCGACAGCCAGCACCCAGGCTCCAGCCCAGGGCAGGCCTGCCTGCTGCTCAGCAGCGGCCGTAACAACGTGGGCTGGTGCTCCACACCAATAGAATGCTTTTATCTAAAGAAATACAAATAATTGCCTCTGTGAGTTGATCCTATTACCCCTCGTATGGTAAGCTAAGTAAGTGACTAATAAATTGTCTGAGGTCACAGAATTTTCAACATGTAATGTTCAAAACCAGATTTACAAAGCGAGTTGTCATACTTCCAAAACTATCAAGAGAGAAAAATTATGTGCTCTTTTTATATGAGGAAATAAAATGCCAGAAACACAAAAGAACGGCACATCAGAACATAACCAGGTTCAGATTCTGAAGGGCATGTATTTGGCTAAGAGGCCGCGGGAAGAAAGCGCAGGAAGGAAATCCAGGAGGAAAGCCCCATGCACAGCCCTGCAGGTGCCCCCTGCCCGGAGGCTGCTTTCCACAGGCGGGATCTCACTGGTGACGCTTCCCCTCCGCTCTCTTCCGAATGAGACATGTACAGTAGCATAATTTCCCAGCTGTCACTGCAAAGGACTCGAATAATATTTCATGTCTCTCAAAAATTTGGTCAGGTGGATGTTGAATGCTAGGATTTAGAGCTATTCCACTGGCTTTGCATTTTGTATTTTAAATCATTAACATGAACAAAGTAAGAAGCAAAACAGAAATACCCATTTCGTGAGTGTGAAGACAGTTAACCTTTAAACAGATGGGTAATCCCAGACAGCTCTGTAAAATTAATAGAGCTTAAACCTGAAGTCTCAGAGCTGCAGAATACGTCTTGGGAGACCATGATTTTGAGATCGTCATAAATCAACTTTTTTCTCATCAGTCCCTCATGCATACGCTGGCTCCTAGAGCTGCCAGGTTATGAATATGTATATCATGACACGCCAGCTGACCCAGTGCTCTGGTACCCAGGTCTGTTGGCATCTCCTCCGCCAGCCCTCCTCCCGGTTCAGGCTGCTGGAAGCCAACGCCGTGGCGGAGTTTGCAGCGGGACTCTGGACACTGAGCAGCGGGGGTCCTCCAGTTCCTGCCGTCCCTGAGGATCTTCAGGCAAGCCCACAGGTTTTTATCTGTAAACCTTTGCTTATTAAACCAAAGGAGGCTCAGGAGATTGGCTGGCAACACGCTGGTTTCTCCACAGCCAGGTGGGTGCAGATCTCAGAGGGCACCACAGTCGTGAGCCAGGGTCTGGGCAGCCCGGTCTGAGGGGAGAGGAGGGCCTCTCGGTCTCTTCAGGGGGATTGCTGCCTTAGTGCCCACAAAAGACACGGGTGGACCAGCTTGCAGAAAATGATACAGGAAGGAAGAAAGACCAGCCAAGACAGTCGATGTTTTAATTTTCAACTATTTCAGTAGGTGTTGGGAGGCCCTTTTTATAAGAGTTAGATTAAATTTTAAATGTGGCCACAAATGCTACAAGAACATGGATTTAAATAGAATTAAAACCAAAAGTATGATGTTGCTGAGCTGCCAGTATCAGCTCGCCTCCTGGAGATGCTTCCAGTAGCAACGGGAAGCCAAGGGCTGTGGGACGAACACAGACCTGGAACGGATCACTCTTACCTTGTCTCCTCCAGGGCCACGGTCCACCATGAAGAGGCAGCTGAAGCGCACCCCCGTACTGACAAAAATATCGGCTAATTTGTTATGCTGGTGTGCAGAAGAATTTCACATTCTCTCCCCTGCATAATCAGGTATACAAAAAAATACTATGGAAATATGATCTCAGCACACATAGTTAAACCTGAAGGTAAATAATCCTGCCAAGCGTAACAAACAGCATTTTGTTCTTGCAACACAATCCCCATCTAGGAATATTTTCTCTTTCATTCAAGAGGAGCCCCAAGAAGTTCATAATGCACATATTTGCAGCTCCTTACCATTGGGAATGTTAATTTAGCAGTTGCTGCAACCGTCAGGAAATTCAAGAAGCCTGAAGAATTCCGCAGGGACCTGGGCGCACGGTGGTATAGGTGGTCCACAGCACCACGGACCTGCCACCACGGCCCGCATGGAATGGAACAGGCCGGCGAGCACTCATCAGCAAAAGAAGCAGGTCTTCCGTGAGATGTTCCAAATGCACAGAGCAGTCACACGGAAGATGGAAATCCTTGAGGCACCCTTCCTGCTTCTGGGATGTTACTCTCACTGGTTCTTATGACGGGGACTCCTGAGGCCACTCTGCTCTGTGCATTTGGAACATCTCATGGTAGACCCGCTTCTTTTGCTAATGACTAAAGCCCAATTCATTGGACGGATTCATTCAGTCTCAGATAAACAGCTACCCCACCCCGAATTGTTTTCTTAAGATTTAACAAATTCACCTGTGAGGATTCCACTTAGACCCTCTCAGTGAGCTTTTTCTTTTCCTTTTATTTTCTCCTTTCTTAAAGAGACAGCAGAGGTGATTCAACTTCCTGTAGTCCAGAAGATAAAACAGAGCTTCAACCAATCACCTGGTGGTGTGTCTGTATCTCCCACCAGGTGGGAGCCACCTTCCATGGGCACGACAGAAGCCCATCCGCCCAAGAGCCCTGTTCTCACAGGTGTTGTCTGCCTTCCTATCCTCTGGCCTTCAGTAACAGAAACGCCCACTGCCAGTGGGCCAAGGAAGGACAAAAATCTGTATGTTTGTGTTCGGGGATGAGTGGAGGCCACTTTGGCTTGGGCCTCCACAGGGTCACGCTATTGTGGAGGAAGCCACCTGTGTGCTTCTGTTAACTGTCCGAGAGTCACAACTGGAAGCAGCTCCCAGGGGGCCTCTGCCAGCCCCATGGTTCCCAGGTACCTCCATGGCAGGGACAAAAGGACACAGACTCCTGGAATTTTGTGCATTCAGAAAACTATCTAAAATTACTACAGAACATCATCCACCAACACTGGTCCACCCTGATTTTTAGCAAAAGATCCCAGGGAAGGAAGCGATGGGCTTCCACCTTCCCCAACTGGAGTGTCTCCAAGGATGGCAGGTCCTCGCCGGTCGCCTGCTTCTCTCCCTGACGCCCAGCACACCATTGCTCATCCAGGCTCCCAGACGCACATGCAGAGGGTCGGGTTGCCTCAAGCTGACCTCAACAGAGCGAGGAAGACCACAAGCCTCACAGGAAACACGGATTCCACAGCGCTGGAGTCCCATTAAAATAAATGATCACCAAAACCACGTTGATGCTAACACTGGAGCGTGACCTCCTGCACCTTCCCTTCACCCCTGACCCTTCCTCGCCCTGAGCTGCCTGCCCTGGCCCACCCTGCAGCCCGGTGCAGGTCCGCCTGGCTCCTGCCTCCATCTGCAGCTTGTCTTCCCGGCAGAAGGCACCCTTCCACTCGCGGGAGGCCTCCCGCCCGGGCCACCCCTGTGCCCAGGGCCTCGCACTTCCTTCCTAATCGAGAAACTGTCCTCGCTCCTACAAGGGAAAGTCCTTCAGTTGTGCACCACATTCCCACTGCCAGAGGCGAACGGTGTCGGGTGGAGTAATTGACCTAAGCCTGGTGCCAGAAAGAGAAAGTCTGGTGGTCCATTTTCAGAACACAGGCATTTCACCTTCATCGGGAGGTAAGACCCCAACACAGCCATTTTAACTACAGTCCCTCCCTTTGCCCTCCCAACTTTAAAAATCCGCCGATCCCGTAGATGGAAACCCCAAGGGGAAGAGCTGCCCTGGAGATCGGGTCAGGCGCCCGCCCGTGCTGGCTGGCTGGACTTCCTTGGGCGACGCCCCCTTCTGCAGAAGCAGCGTTGCCCCTGCCGAGTTGCTTCTGAGCTCGTGTCTGATTCCCTGTGGCTCCACCCCGACCCCGTGCCCAGGTATTTCTAACGACGGGCAATGCAGGACTCGGGAAGGAAAGGAGAATCCAGGGAGGGTTTTCTTCATTCTCAGAAAGGACGTAAGCTCTCTGTGGTATGGCCAGCAGAATCCAAAGCAGAAAGAATCTACATCAAAACCCTGAGTCAGGCTGCACCCGACACCTGTGCCCTTTATGCCACGGGAGCACCTGATCCATGTGGCACACTCTGTCTTAAGCCCATGACTCTCCCAAAGTAGGGTCCGAGGAGGTCTCAGAAAGAAGCCAGTAGGGTTTCTGGCATACACGATGAAAAAGAATTCCACATGCCAAAGGCATAGACAGGCTTCTTTAGTGAACTGGATATATTCAAGGGAGAACGGTGACGACCTCCAGGGAGACACCTTTGGGAGAAGCAAGGAATACACATTCCAGGGACAATGCCGGCTATCTCCAGAGGGAGGACCACAGCCCACTGGTGACCGTTAACATTTACAGAGGGCCATTGCCGGGGACTGGACAGGAGGGGTCCCAGGCGGAGCGACGCCATTTCCACCATTTTCTCTGTGCCTGCTCATTGCCCTCGTGTTACAAGGACAGGAGTCACGGGCACAGGCCAAGGCCGTTGCTGGAGTTGCACTTGTTCCTGGCACTTTCTGCGTCTCAATGGCTCATGACCATTTCACCTGAAACTCAATATCGCTTTTAATCTCGGATTCCTTTCTCAGCTCGACTACTCCTGCTCTGCCACACCCCACCACAAACTGCCTGCTCAGAGATGGCAACTCTGGTGTCCTGGCACCAGCCCTTCCCAGGCCTGGTCTGGCCTTCTCCCAGGGCCCAGCTGAGGGAGGGCTGCTGCCCCAAGTCCATGCTGCAGGACGCAGTTGCTCAGCCCATCCATGCTAAGTCACTCTCTGCAGTCACACCAAGGCCCAGGAGCACCAGGAAATCATTCTGAAGACAACTAGGAATTACATCAGCTCACTCATGCCACCTGCACGTAATATCCAATAATAAAGTTTGAATTCCATTACTGCATCCCTGAATAATATGGTTACTGTTAAACAAAATTTTATCGTCTGAATGTTTGTTCCATAAAATAAATATATATTTTATCTAATCCAAATTGCACCCGACTGTTATAATTTGTGAGAGGTGTTGAAGTGCTTTTCGCACCGTTATTTTTAATGTGCTTGCCTAGATAATGAACTCAGGCTTAGCACGGTAGAGATTCAAGACTGTAAAGAACTCCAGGTCAGCCCTGGAGGTGGCTGCCAAACCTGGGACTGGCCAGCACTCCACCAGAGTGACAATCCCAGGGGTGCCGGACCACAGTGGCAGGGGAAGTCTTCACTGGCCACTGCATCAAGACTCAGAGTTCATCACTTAAAGGTATATTTACTTTACAACCCCTCTCCAAAAAAATGGGCATCTTTACTGTTATTCTCAGATGCCATTTTTCTTTGGGGATGAAGGATGATGGTAAAAAAAAAAAATTATAACTGGGTATAATTAATGACAAATTACACTAAAATAAGAAAAAGACATCCCTCCCACCCCCAAAATTATATGTCTGCTTCAAAATCTATTTTTGGACTTAAGAACTTTTCATTTTATGCTACAATTAAAGAAACGTTTAAAATACAAAATAAAATCCTCAAGAGGTATAAACAGTAGGTAATACGCATTTTCTTGGAAGGTCTTGAGAAGAGAGGATTAACCCAGAGGAAGATGAAATAGCACCAAAAGTGCAGAGCTGGCCATGGGCATCCGCCGCACAGCTTGGGTGCCACCAGAGTGAGGGTACTCATCCAGCAGGGGGTGGGACTTCAGGCACAGACCTCCTGCCCTGACCACCAGGGACAGAAGGGTGACAGGAAACAGGATCACGGGGAGCAGCACACAAGCACACACACAGCCAGCGTCTGTGGAGCTGGTCACCTGCTCCCACCTTAATCCTCTCGCTTAAGGGTCCAGCATCTTAGGGATCACAGCATCTTGAGGTGCAGAGGAGCCTCCTGGATAAGGAAGGGGATGAGGAGATGCTGTCTGGCGGGCACAGCATCAGAAGAAATCCCACCCAGGGCATGGCCGCCGTCCCTCACAAGATCCCTAGACCCATAGACCCATATTTGCATTCTAAAGAGTGATTCTTCAGTCGCAACCCAGGCTTCTACACAGGCTCCTGCACAGGAAGCCTGAGTTGAGAGCAGAGCCCTCTGCAGGAGATAGCGGGACACCACCCAAAAGGAGGCCACCTAAGCACTGAAGACTCAGAAAGAGAATCGGCCCCTGAAGACAGTGTGGACAGCGGTGGCCACCTGGGACTGGGCCACAGCACCACACAAGGTTGGGGCCCCTGGGACGGCTCAGCTGGAGACTGCAGAGGTGGGGGCCCTTAGAGAGCTCCTCAGTCCCTTGGCCTTGGACTTGGTGACTTTGGTCTAGGCATCAGAAGCATGCATGGGGGGTTAAGGCCTCTGTACCTGCAAATAATGACAAAGACACCCCCTCGGCCTACGGGAGTCAGAAAGGATGCAAGGACGCCACCCATGGGCAGTCAAAGCTTTCTTCTAGAAGCCTCTGCAAGTGCAGGCCTGAAACACTGACCACACCACCCCTTTACATCTTGCTGGGCAGAATCCCAAAGAGCTTGGAATTATATGATAGCTATCAAAATTTATCATATTAGAAATCAAAACTGAGAAATGTGTTAATTGATAGAAAATAACAATAGAAAACTCACTACACACTATCATATTTTATGCAAAAAAAATTGCCAAAATAAAATAGTGAGAAAAATGGCATCCTTTTACATTTTTACACATCTTCAAAGTCTGTCTGAAGGAGGGTGCGGGGCTCTCCTGGCTCCTGCATTTGTAATATCACTTGTCTCCTCACCTCCAGCTACACCGTGAGAGGAAGAGAACATCTCCGTGATATTGTTAATGGCGTTTTGGCTCCTGATATTCCCCAGAGGTCCTTGGGCCATTTTTGAGGACTGCTGGCTGCCATCTAGAATATCAGTCTGGTAACCTCTAAGATGGGAGCGCCCTTGGAGTGGGACAGTGTATAGACACCCATGACTTCATCATCCCTGCAACTTGGGTTTGGTTCAGACACACGTTCGCGGGGGTTTGCCCCAGGCATACGTGGGCAGCACATGCACATGCAAACACACACGAAGCTCTGAAATAAAACAGCTTCTTATGGTCCAGCGCCTTCAGATATTAAGAAAACTATACGACGTCCCTCAGACTTTCTTCGTTTTTTTTTTTTCTTCTTCTTTTTTTGATGTCACAAGAGTGGTATTTGTCAGACGCTAGGTAGAGAATAATGACACCATATAAAAGAAATAGCCCGAGTGACCTGCTTCTTCCTCCAGATGTGGATGGGTGCTTTTGAATTACAGAAAAGCCCTCTGCTTTTTGAGCTACTGAGTGGAAAGGGAAAAAAATCACAACCAGCCGGTGCTTTAGCATTTACATGTGCTCTCTGGGTGTGTGTGCAGCTCGCTGCGAAGGAGCACAGGATTCAGCATAAATCTTTTCTTATTTTGTGTTTCAGAAGGTATGCAATAGAAAACCCATTCTGACAATAAATGCTAGTCACCTGAGGTCCATAGCTTGTTTTGCAGCTAAGAAAATAAAGCCTCTGCTCACCCTTGGCCAACCGAGTTACATTTTATGCTATTATTAATGCATCGCAAGGCTTTTTTTCATATCAATTTGAAATTATACATCTGGGAAATCCCAGTACAACAGAAGTCAATGCTTTGCGTCTCCGTGTGGCCCTCTGCAATTACGAGAATGTGCAACTATAATTTAGCGCAGGTAAAATTCAATCAGTCACCCCAAGCACAAAGAAATCTCTGTCTCCCAGGAAAAGGGGGGAGGAGGAAAGGGAGGGATAGAAAAGGAGAAAAAGAGGAAGAAGAGGAGAAGCAGAGGAAAAGGAGAAAGGATAAAAGCTGGAAAGGTTTCCCTACACTGGCGAGGGACTGCCGGGCCTCGGGCGTGCTGGCCCGAATCTCCGATGCCAGTTGTGATGGATTTGGGTGGAGGGGCAGAGACGGAGGCAGGAACGAAGGACGCCAGGCAGGTCTGAGCCTTCTTGGGGTCTGTGTAAAATACAACGCTCTTTGTGTTAAAAATAGAAAGATTAAAGGAGAGAAAAAAGAAGGGAGATTTTGCTGGTGTGCTGAGATTCACCGGAGCCACCTGAGATGAGTAATGTGCCCACCCGGAAACCACGGCCGGGCGAGCCGTTCGCGGAGGCTCAGCAGCGCGGGCCTGCGCCCACCGCGAGCCAGCTCCTCGCCCGGTTCCAAAGGACGGGCATCCAACGGGGCGATCCTTTTCCTCACTTCTCAACTGTTACACGTTGTACGGAGAAGAACACGTGAGTGTTAGCGGAATACATTCCTAGATTTCTGTAGTCCATGGCAGTTCACAGAAACGGCAGGGAAGAGGAACCCAGCGGTGGCTCTCTCAGGACACACCGTCCCCTCACCACCCACGAGTCAGTGCTTCCATGATCCTCCTTTTACAGGCAATGTGATTTCCCACCACCCTCGCCAGTGTATGTTTGCTTCAGGTCAAACCACATTGTAAGCTCACCCTGCTCCTTTCCTGCAGTGTAGACGGAATATCCTCTGAGCAAGAGGTCAAGATACAGAGCAGCCAACCCAGCTCCTCCTCCTGCCCTGCGGAGCCTGCGCTAGGCCCATCATTGGTCCCTGCCACCTGCAGCTGTCTCTTTTCTCATTTTGCTGTTCCAACAGGGTTGTGTAAATGGGCCCAGACCGTATGTGACCTTCCAGATTGGCTTTTTCACGCAGCACAAGCCCTGGAAATCCTCCCGAGTCATTGCACATGGGAAGATTCCTCCCTTTCAGTGACCAAGTAGCATTCCCTGGCCTTGCTGGGCCCTTGCATAACAGCACACTTTTAAAGCGCCCCTGGGTTGGTTTGAGTTTGGGACTACTACAAGGAAAACCACTGTGAACTTTGATACACATACAAGTTTTTACGCGAGCCCATTTTTGTTCTGGGATCAATGCCCAAGAGTGACAGAACTGAGTCACACAATAGCTGCAGGTTATTTTCAATGAAACCCTTGTGTTTTTTTCAAAATGGCAGGACCATTTCACATCCTTCCAGCAAGTTCAAATGATTCAGCTTCTTCTCATACTCATCAGCATTTGGTATTGTCATTATTTTTTATTTTAGCCAGTCTGAAAATGTAATATCTCACTGTGATTTTAATTTGCATTAGCAGCATGGTTAATGTCAAACATATTTTCATGAATTTATTTGCCATCTCTGTGTACTCTTAGATAAAACATCTTTTGCCCATTTTCTAATTGGATTTTTCAGAGCTTTTGTGATTTGCAAACTTATTCTCAAATTCTATAAATTATCTTTCCATCCTCTTGACACAATCTATCATAAAGAAGAAGTTTTTCATTTTTATGATGTCAAGTTCATCCATTTTTCCTTTATGGGTTTTGCCTTTGGTTGTGCCTCTGGGTTAGTATCTCTAGATGGCCCTAGGTTGCAAAAGTTTTCTCCTGTTTTTTTTTTCAATTTTTAGACCTTTACATTTGAAACTTAAATCCTTAGAACATTTTGCTTTACTTTTTGTGTAAGATGTGAAATTTAGGTTAGGTTCATTTTTTGACATATGAATGTCAAATTTCTTTTCATTTGTTGAAAATTTTTCTTTCCTCTAGCAAATTTTCTTTGCGCCTTTTTCAAAGATCAGTTGTTTTTATTTATGCGGGATCTATTTCTGGAATTATCTGTACCGATCCTTTGAGCCACATTATCTAACCTCTGTTGATACCATGCAGTCTTAGATTCAGACCTGAATTTGGGTGGGCTGATTTCTCCCATTTTATTTTTCTTTTTTAGAAATTAGCTATTTAGGTTTTTTTGCATTTCAATATTAATGTTATAATAATGTAATATGTAACTACAAAAACATTTTTAGGACTTTGTAAGAATTGTGTTAAACCTTTATATCTATTTGGGTAAAAGACATCTTTACAATGCTGAATCTTCCAGTGCATGAACTCTCTTGTCTAATTATTTAGATATTCTTTGATTCTTTCATCAGCATTTTGCATGAACATCCTATATATGTTTTGTAAGATTTACACTGAAGTATTTCATGTTGCAGGATGTTTGGATATCATATTTGCTTTGTTTATAACATCAACTTCAAAGTGTTCATTGTCAGTACATAGAAACACAGCTGATTTTTGTATACTTATCTTGGATCTTGCAACCTTTCTTAACTCACTTGTAAAAAGGAGTTTTTCAATAGTTTCATTTTCATTATCTACACAATTGTATTATCTGCAAATACAAAGAACTGCATTGCTCCTTTTCTGATCTATACACCTTTTGTTTCTTTTTCTTGCCTTATTTCACTGGTTCACATTTCCAGCCAAATGTTAAATAACAGTGATGAAAAGAGACCTTTTTACATTGTTCTCAATCTTAAGGGTAAAGCATTCAGTCTTTCACAATTAAATATAACACTAGCTGTGAATTTTTCATAGATGCCATCTATCGGTTTGACAAAGTTACCATCTAGTCCTATTTTTCTGAGATTTTTTAAAATCAAAAGGTGTTGAATTTTGTCAATTGCTGTTTCTGCATTGATTGATATAAATATGTGATTTCTTTCTTTTCCAGTCTGTTAAAATAGAAGATTGCATTGATTGACTATTGAATATTGAACCAGCCTCACATACCTGAAAGAAAACTTACTTGATCATGGCACATAATTATTCACCCATTATTGTTGTTGTTTGCTCTAAATGACAGTAGAGTATATTTTGATATATTTATGCAAACATGGAGTACATCTTATTCTAATTAGGATCAGTCTTGTGGTTGTACATGAAGTGGAGAGTCACTGTGGTGTGTTCATGTATGTACTAGGACAGTCATCTAGATTCATTCCACAATCTCTCCCATTCCTCTACCGCCTCCCTTCCCTTCATTCCCCTTTGTCTAATCTACTGAACTTTTATTCTTCCTGTTTTAGTTAGCTTCTTCACTGCTGTGACTAAAAGATC
This sequence comes from Sciurus carolinensis, assembly GCF_902686445.1. Lineage (NCBI taxonomy): Eukaryota > Metazoa > Chordata > Mammalia > Rodentia > Sciuridae > Sciurus > Sciurus carolinensis. The sequence continues at coordinate 79,360,783 of NC_062227.1, read as the reverse complement.
TGACCAGAACAATTTTAAAGGAGGAAAAGTTTATTTGAGGATCTTAGTCCATAGAAGGCCAGCTCCATTCCTCGGGGCTCAAGGTGAGGCAGAACATCAAGGCGGAAGAGCGTGGCAGAGGGAAGCAGCTCACATCATCAGGAAGCAGAGAGCGAGACTCCACTCTCCAGATACAAAATAGGTACCCCATAGCTACGCCCCAATGAACCATTCCCTCCAGTCACCCCCCACCTGCCTCCAGTTGCCACTCAGCTGATCCCATCAGGGATTTATTCACTGATTGGTTAAGACTCTCACAACCCAGTCATTTCTCCTCTGAACCTTCCTGCATTGTCTCACATGTGAGCTGTTGGGGACACCTCACAGCCAAACCACAACACTCTCCTCCCCAACTTCTGCTTGTGTGTATTAGCATCCACATGCCAGAGAGGAAATTTGGCCTTTGGTTTTTGTGGGATTGGCTTGCATCCATTGCTGAATTATATTTGCTGAAATTTTTGTTAAGGTTTCTTGCATCTATAGTCATGAAGGACACTGGATTGCAGTTTTCCTTTGTATTATTATTTTCTTTTTGTACCACATGGTTTTAGTATTAGCATAATACTGTTTTCATAAAATTTTAGGAAGTAGTCATCTCCTCTTCTATTTTCTAGAATAGACTGTGTAAAGTTAGTGCTAATTTTTTAAATATTTGGTAGAAATTTCAAAGAAACCATCAGTACCTGGAGACTTCTTTTATGGGAAAGTTTAAACTATGAATCCAATTCCCTTAATAAGTTTTAAAACTATTTACTTTATCCATACATTGTTGAAATTGGTATTTTCCAAGGAATTGGTCTGTTTCATCTGGTTGCCAAATTCATGGTGTAGAATTGTCCATAGAGTTCTTTTACTACACTTCCCACACCTATAAGGTGTGTAGGTTGCAGTTGTTATTCTGGATATCAGAAATTTTGTTTTCTCTCTATTTCTCTCATCAGCCTTTTTCTCTTTATTAATCCAATTGATCTGTTTTTTAAAAAATTTTATTGCATTGATTTTTCTCTATTGTTTTTCTGTTTCAATTTTAAATTTCTGCTCACACATATTTTCTTCCTTCTTGAAAAAAGAGTAATAACAAGCTACCCATTGTCACAATAAGCCTACATAACAACAAAAAATATGGAAAACCTTGGTGGCATAAAAAGTATTTATTGCTCACGTACCTGGGTTAGCTGTGTGGCCATGCTGGTCTTAGCTGGGCTAGTTCACCTGTCCACTTTGGGCCACTTGCCTGAAGAACCAGATCACTGTCACTTTATTGCATTCCTTTGGCCAAAGCAAGTCCCAGGTCCACCCAGACAGAAGGAATAGTGGGGTAGACTGCACCTATTTAGAGAGGGGAGCTGCAGGTATGCAAAAGAGTAATACTTCAGAAAAGGATGAAGAATGTAACCTGCTAATGCTCTCAATCTGCCATGGTGAGCGAGAATTGTGAAGTAAAAATAGGTGATCATACAGAAGAAATGAGAAAGGTAGGAAATGAAAAACTGTCACTAAAATGGAAACTCAGTAGATAAATAAACTCTAAACTGATACAGATGAAGAGGGTTTTAGTGAACTGGAAAATGCTAGTGAGGAATTTATCAAGAATGTAGCAGAAATAAACAAAGAGATAAGAATACAGAAAATGAAAATAACATGAAAATAGGATAAGAAGCTTAAACACTCAGAAGTGAACAACAGAATGGTAGAAAAGTCATTTTCATAAAGATTAACAGCTGAGAGTTTTTAAGAATTTAAGGTTGACAGTGGGTTCTCAAACAGAAAGTCTGGATGCCGTGACAACAATAATAATCCCACACCTTGACACACAGGTGAAATAAAGAGCATCAAGGGAAAAGAGAAGATCTTAATGGTTACAGGGAAGAAAATTCAGACCACAGGCAAAGGAGGAACAATTAGAAAGAGAGCAGCTCTCAGGTCAGATTCCAACCATGTGGGAGCACAATGAGGCAATGTCATCTTGTGTTGGGGTAACATGCTGTCTGGCTGCGACACTGTATCTAGACACACCATCCCTCACTGGGAAATGAAGACCTTGCAGACTCAGGAAAGCTAGAACTATTAACCACAGATCCCCTGGGAGGGAGATACCTACTGAAGAATGCACTTCAGCAAGAAATGAAAGGAACCCAGAAAGGAGGAGGAGGAGGGCTTGAGAAACAGCAGCAGCCAGAGAACGCACCAGGAGAAACCAGGTCACCGCACCTGACTCTGACTTCTTTAATTCTAAAAAAGAAGAAACCAGTAAAAATACTAAATTCTGTGAATTTTTTAAATGAAGCAAAAAAATTCTAGATCAATTCCCTTTCCATCTGATTGGGAATTTCAGAGACTTGCTGAAGCCGATCCTCTACCAGGCGGGGAGGAGGAAGCTGAGGAGGAGGCTGAGGGTTCACAGCAAAGTCAGGGTGCGCCAGGACCCTCCTCTTCTTCTGAAGAAGTTAGAGATAAAGAATAAATTTAGATTCAATTAGGAATTTGTCCATCTGCTTAGAGGTATTAGACAAGAGTTTGCCAGGTTTTTTAAGCCATTTAGGGCTGTTCAAACAATTAGCATGACTAACAAAATAAACTCAGGCCCAGTGGAAGATAGTATATTTTGCCATTAAAAGTCATCAAAGTAAGTTTCTCCGATCCTGAATGTCTTGCAATTACCTTCTAATGCATTTTGCATATTTTCAGAGAGCAATAGCTTCCCATTCACAGGGTGAACAGCTCTGGAGCCGTCTGCCGAGTTTCTGTGGGTCGGGTGGTGAGCAGCGGTGGGGAGGCTGGGTACAGCAGGCTCCTCACGCGGAAGCTGCTCATCACCAACAGGAGCGTCTTGCTTCTCCCACTCTTGCTGCTGGAACCCAGTGGCCACCAAAATATCCTGAATGTTCCCTTGAACTCTTAGCCTAACACTGCAACACAAAAGCACATCAAGCCCGTCTTTTTTAAAAGTGGGGAGGAAGAGGAGATTTCAATATACCTCATCACAGCTTCATTCATAATAAGCAGAGATCTTAGATGTGAGGACAGGTTCAAGATACATTTGTGGGACATGGGCAAACAGGACCGCTTAGGATGGTCATAATGTTTTGCAGACTTTAAGAGAACTGCCTATTTGCTATATAAACTGGGAACAATTGTTTCCATCCACATCTAAACAACTGTGTGTCCTCATGAGTAGAGGAGAAGGCACAGAGACCCAGATGCATAGGGAGAACCCTGTCAGACAGAGGCAGAGACTGCGGCCATGTGCCCAAGACCAGAGGGGCCCAGGATTGCTGAGCCACCAGAAGCTGGAAAGGTCAGGGAAGTTCTCCACCTTGATCTTGGACACTGGCTCCAGAACTGTGAGGAAATCACTGTCTACTGCTGGAGCCACCCGGCATGCGGTGCTTTGTTATGACAGCCACTGGAAACTCACACTGGCTTTTATGGCTTTTGCCTGGAAGTAACTCAGTGATTCCCCCCACATTCCACTGGTGGAAGCAGATTGCAGCCAGCCAAACTCAAGGCAGCAGGAACTGAAGCCCATCCTGTGCCTGGGATAGCAGTGAACAGTCCTAGTGCCAGGAAGTGACCTCAAACAGTGGGAGGAGGAGGCTGGCAGGTCACGGCCTTGCCAGCACCCAGCAATGCCACTTGCATCATGGTCCCTAAGAGCCGGCCGCTGGGTTTGTGCAGGGTTGGCTTGGGTGGCCTCCCATGGCAGCCAGGGAGCAGCTGCGACCTGTGGGCTCCGCATCTAGTTAGCTTCTCTCGTAGCAGGATGTTTTCCTCTGCTGGGCGAGCATTTAGTACCTGTGCTGATAACTTGACTTTCTCTCTGTCACTTGCTGAAAGGGTGGCTTTCACATGACAGTCGGGGCTGGCAGGAGACCCAGCTGGGGAGCCCAGAACCCGGTGACCCCAAAGGAGCTTCTTAACTGCTCCAAAACTTCTGCTTCCTCATCTGTAAATGTAGATAATATCTACCTCGTTAGTAGGATCTTTGGACACAAAAGAAAGCTGAATCATCCACTGGTAGAAAATACATATAGTGATAATTGCATGTGTGTTTAAATAGCATAAATCAAGCAGTATCTAGCAATCATGCATCATATTTCCTTTGTGATAAATAAATGCTGTAGATACCAAAGTCAGGCAAAAATTCAACAAGACATCCTTAACAGATCTCAGCACTGATTTAAAAATCTCCCCTTGCTGTTCTCAGAATTGCCTAAAGGAGAGAAAGTGACCGCAGGTTCCAGGGGCCCATGAGAAATTACTTTGTTAGAAATCTTTCCTGAAATTGATTGTTGGATAGGATAAATAAAACCCATCATTGTTTTGGAGAGTCTGTTAACCACTACCAAGAAGTGACCCAAGAGCCACATGACCGCACGCAGGCCTCAGCTGGACTTGTGTGTTGGTGGGAGGGACCTGAGGCTGGAGAAGGAGGAAGCAGGAGCGGAGCTGGACTGCGGGCGTGGGCGGCTGGAGCCCTGCACGGTGCCCTGAAGTGCGGATCTTGCCAAGGTCGTGGTATCTTGTAAACTAAGAATTCACTGCAAATCGTGCCTCGCTGCTGGGCCCATCTTGGTGGCATTATCTGTGATCAGGACTGTGCCTGCTCAACAACAAGGAGGGTGGTGCCAAGCAAATCTCAGAAAGCTGCTTTGTGCCAGCACTTGGTTTGGATGCCCTGCTCCCCTTTGTCCTTAACTTGTCACCAAAGGACTGGGTTGAGGCCTGCAAGGGCAGACATAAGCCTGGGGTCTTTTATGTCCATATCATCTGGGCACTTCTTTAAGAAACAGACCAGACAGCCACATGCAGACACTGCGCCCAGGCCTGGGGAGTGCCAGGGTGGGACCCGAGGGACCCCCTTAACCTCACCTCTGCTCTGCCCCCCCTGCCTGGCCCCTGCTCTCCCTACTAGTGCTCTAAGTCCCAGCCCCGTAAGTAAAGCCCTGCTCCCTTCTGAAGGATACACCTAAGGCCAGATCGGGGTCATTTGATCTCTCTTTCAACAAAGGTGCGTGGTGCCTGCCATGGGCTGCAGCCCCCAAAGCACTCGGATGCACTGCCCTCACTCGCAAGCAGGTTCAGAGATGCACACGGGGTATTCTGGAAGGGAAGACTGTGCCTCTCGCCCGAGCCTGCGGGTCTCTAGAGAGATCTGGTAGCACACTCAGGCTGGAAGGAAGAGTAGGGCTGCAGCAAGGGAAGCAAGGAGAAGGGATTGCAGACGAGGGGAAGGAATGAACCGCGCATGGGAGCGGAGGTCGATGAGTGGTAGCGGCAGCCCAGGACGAAGGCAGACATTTAAACGTAGGAGCAGTGCCGCAGTTCAAACCCCAACTTCCATGGGCAACTGGTCTGCACAGCTTGTACCGCTGGGGTTCGTTGGCTGGGCGTTGGCAGGAATGGGACCCCTCATCCTCTCAGACCTGCTACCTGCACTCCACGGGGCAGGGCCCACGCCCACAGGTCAGGCGCCAGCAGCAGATACGGCATTTTATTTGCATTCAAGGCGGCTGATGAGAACCACCTCAGGCTCCGTACTTTGCCGTGGACTAATGACCAGGTAACCCAGAGCCTAGCGGCCCGGAGCCTGCTGGTCAGGGGCCTCGAGACACGTCGGTCACATCCTGGCACAGGGACACCGTGCAGAACGCACTTTATCTTCTAGGCCCATCGAGGGCCTCTGCTCCTGGCCACTTAAGGAATTCAGTGAAACCATGTATCTCAACGGTGGCACTCAGCCCCTGGCTCCCAGGAAGACCCTGGTAGCCATGGGTGATCGGCCATTGCTTCAGTCATGAGAAACACTTCTCAGGGCCCCCGCCACCTAGGCGCCGACTCTTCTCAGCCAGGTGCAGGAGGCACGAAGAAGGCCTTCGCAGCCGACCAGCGAGCGAGGACACCAACAGGGATTGCCACGAGTCTGTTTTAGCTGCCTCCTCAGAGCAACTGAGCAACCGAGAGACATGAGTTAGAAGATTCATTCTCCATCATGAGCCCATTGAATCCTCTTTTCCCTGCTAATATTTACAAATATATTCCAAAAGCATATTTTTAAAAATTGAGTCTACTTGAGGGCATATTATAGGCTAATAAAATATTGTGCACTTCAACATTTGTTAACAGGATTGATCTCATGTTAAGTGTTCCTATCACAGGAAGAAAAGGCAGAGGGACCCTGGAGACTCTGGGTGTGGGGCCGTGATGGCTCTGAGGTGCCTGAATATGTCCACACGTCACACATGTCCACATATCCAGTACACCTCAAGCCCATGCAGGTGTTTGATTATAAACGAAACCTCGATTAACTCTGTTGTAAATACGTAAACACCCCCACCCTGAAAGAGTTTATAAACTCACTAGACAGGCCCAGCCTCCCTCAATCCTGCCTAGAAGAGGACCTTCCAATTCTAGGCCACATAGCAGGGTAGGAAGAAGTGCCCTATCTAGAGTAAGACCCCTCCCTGCTAGAGAGCTAAGTGTCCCTATCTAGAGTAAGACCCCTCCCTGCTAGAGAGCTAAGTGTCCCTATCTAGAGTAAGACCCCTCCCTGCTAGAGATCTAAGTGTCCTGGAGCACACGCCTCGGCCTGGTGCCCCTCCCTTGGGGGATCTTGGTTGCATGAGGACGACAGTTCAATATCCTGTCTATGACAAGTAAGGCAGTACATCATGTCTGATCCACGTGGACATCAGAAGTATCACATGGATCAGTAAAAGGCTAAACTGAGTCAATGACTTTGCTTCCTTTCTTCCTTTTGGTGAAGTAGAACTTGCAAGTCAAATTACACTGAACAACAAAAGAAAAGACCTTAAACTGGAGTCAATCTGATTTGATAGGAAGTTATGAAGTCACCACATAGTTGAGCAAAAGCCCCAGACTATCTCCTCACAAGAACTGGGGGAGAGAAGGGTGGACAGATCGTGCTGCAAGGGGGAGAGCCCAGCCCAAGGGCAGGTTGGACAGTCATAGTTTGAAGGCCTGTGGACACCAGGAGGGACACAGGGTCAATGACGCCCTTGTGAACATTCCCATCACCATGGAACTGTTCGTCAACGGACTTTGGCACCATTATCAACCCACCAAGGGCAGCACTTCTGGAACATAGTGAGAGGGCCAAGCAATGTCCATGCCGGTGAGACTCTTTCTTCATTCACAGGAATACAGAGGGCCCACCAGGAGCCAGTCGTAGGGTGCTCAGTCACCAGGTACCCACAAGTGTCGCAAATCACTGATCAGAAGAGACTTACACCACATGCTTATAAAACAGGACGTATACCAAAGTGCAATTAATAATAGCATCTGCTGATTGGTAATTATGTGTCGAGTGTGGAGAAGCAAAGTCTTCAAAGCCAAAGTGAGTGCTGAGTTTGGTTGAACTCTGGGTTGAACTGCAGTGAGTTGCATAGTTTCCTTGGTCCATTCTGCATTGCTATAACTGAACGCCACGGCCTGTGTAAGTACAGTTAGAAGGAGCTCACTCCTCTCAGTGTGGGAGGTTGGGAAGGTGTAGGCAGGCTTGACTGGGAGGGCTGCATCCAAGATGGCACCTGGAGCCTGCCTCTTCCTGAGGGAGAGAACACTGTGCGTCCCACCACCTAACTCTGTGGCACTGCAGGTCAAGTTTCCAACACAGGCACAATGAGGACTCATTCAGACCACGGCAACAAGCATCTGGGTCCTGCTTAGGGGCTGGGATACACAGCAGGGCTGTGGCCTCTGTGCTGACACTCTCAATTGTGAGGAATTGAAAACTATGTTAAAACTAAGGCGTATAAGCCTCCCCATTCACAAAAACCAAAGAAAAGGAAGAATTCCACAAGACCAGCACTCCACCCAGCAACTGGCATGCACGTGTCTGTGTGTGTGTGTTGGGGTTCCATGTGGGTGGGAAAGACCCTGCTTACTTGTAGAGAGGGCCTTCATTCTCAAACAGTATTCTGCGTGTACTGCACAAAGGACAGAAAGGGGAGTAGAGTCTGCTGCTCTATGTGAGCTTGAAGCTTCCATTTAAGACACCGTAAAGGAGGGCTTGTGGAGCTGGGATCACACTCCATAACACGGTGCAGCGGCTCCACGGCTTTTTCAGGGAGGCAGAGCCGCCCCCCTATCAGCAAGGCGTGCGCTGCACTTGGACCCCAGGAAGAAAGTCTGAAGAGTCACACAGACCTTCATGGTAAGAAGCCAGTTCGGGAAAATACGCAGCCGCTTCCCGGTGTGCTTACTTCCCACGAAAGCACACTTCACGTGGTCAACAGCTCAAATTTATGAGAACCGAGAGGGCAGACCTCCAGGGCCGTGGAGACTCACTTACCCAATTCTCATTAGTGTTAAAAGAAGTTGTGTGGCCACTTCTCGCTCAGAGCCCTTTCTTGAAAATAAATTGTGTGTGTGGACATGCACACATACGATCCTAAATGTCTCTAATCCCCCATCTCTGGCGATGGCTCCATGGAAGAAAAGTACTGCATGCAAATACACTTCTATTTCTCAAGTAGTTTCTTTTTCTCCCAAAGATACTTTTTAGATCTATTCTGTAAAAGAAAAATTCATAAGTTTCTGAATGTTAAGTTCAGGCTACAATCTTAATTACATATTATAATCATGACACAACATCTGTAGTTTAGAGGGGAGGATGTCATGGTTGCCCCGTCCAAGGGAGAGGGTGAGGTTTTCTGATGCCAGTTGATAGTATGTTCATTTCTAAGCCTTGGAAGAACCTGTAGCAGAAGAAAGTTACAGAAGGTGCACAATGACACATGCTTGCATAGCACCGTGAGCACCCATGGTAAGGCAGAAGGCTCTTGAACGCGCATGAGTATTTCAAGAGCATCGATTCTAGTGGTAATCAGCAGCAGGTAAAATGGGTGGACGTGAGAACATCAGATTGGTGGGGACCCATCACCAGACCTCTGAACTCTGCACCAGCAAAGCATGAAACAGTCGCTCTGATGACACCTGCTAAGGCCACGAATACTTCAGTCTTCATAATTAACATCAAAGTAAAGATTAAGCACAAATATAATTGCATGTGGAGGCTTCCAGAATAGAGAATGATCAGAAAAGAAGTGAATAATACTCCAATAAACTTTAAATAAGAAAACCCATGGTCATGTGCCCTGGTTAGAGTAAGGGCTAGGACTGGCATCCTGATTAGATAAAGGGGAATCATCTATGAATTTCTAGTGAAGTTCTATAGGTCTTAAATGGCCGGTTTGCAAAAGATCAAGAGAGCTAGAAACATAGGCAGAGAGACCCAAAGCAAGATGGCAGCCCCTAGAGAGGTAGGAGTCTCCTCACACTGAGCCGGCAGCATTGGAGATGGCTTTCCCAAATGCCCCGTAAGTTCCTGGAAGGAAGGGAAGCAATGGCAGCCACAGCAACTGAAGACAAGGCTGGAGAAAGATGGAAGGTCCTGCTTTAGCAGATCTGGGAGGGAGCTGGTCGTGGCTTCCAGGAGGTCATGAGGCCCCTTTTCTCAAGTAGTGCTGACAGAGAAGGAGGGTAAAGGTGGTAAGCCAAGCCCATGCCCCTGGAGCTGCTTCCTGGTGGAACTGCTCTGATGAGAGCCGAAGCCACGGAAGCACAAGAGGGGTGGTAAGTGTTGCCAGAGGAAGGGACTAGGAGAGAAGTCAGAGCACAACGTGGAACAGACAGATGGAACGAGGACTGGCTTACAGACCAAGAACACTGCAACAAGCCAGGGAGGGCAAAGTCCAGGGCCCGCTGAGTGGCAGCCCAGACCACCCCCACACTGAAGGTTCAGGAATCCACAGCTCAGGGGTGCACAGGTGGGAGGGAGTCAGATCTGAATTAAGGGCAATTATTTGGAAGTTTGTTGAAGAAGCAATACATATTTTTATGCAAAAAGAGAAGAAAGATTATATATTTCCTTTTAAAGGTATAAAACTGGGCTGGGGATATAGCTCAGTTGGTAGAGTGCTTGCCTTACAAGCACGAGGCTCTGGGTTCAATCCCCAGCACCACAAAAAAAAATAAAAAAAGGGTATAAAACTTGTTTTTATGTCATCCAAATTCTAAATCTGTCTGTCCAGTTATAGGACCTGTAGGAAACAGAGAAACATGTCAGAGGACACTATGGAGACACCACCAGCAAAACCCAGACTGCAAGAACTCTATGGAGAAACAATCCAGGTTCCTTACTAAACATTTCACAAAGACATAAAAAAGAGGCAGGGAAGAGGACAACTTGTGAATTAAAAGACATTAAAAGGACACACTGATCAATTGCAATGTGATTTTATTTGAATCCAGATTCCAAAAGTAACCATCATTAACGAAACAATAAAGGACACTGGACTTCTGGGTGGGTGGACATCCAATGTCAAGCAGAGCAGAGAGGTTGGTCTACTTGACCAAAGGAGGTGGGACAGCTGGTGGGGCTGCCGTCCTGAGGAAGACCTCTACAGAGGTACCTGCCAGGGAAAGGGTTCCAATGCAGGTCAGGCCAGATTCACCTGGAAACAACCAGAGGCTGCTGTTGAGGGGCTAGAGCCCGCAGCAAGGTCTGCACTGGAGACAAACCTGGGAATCCCTTGTGCGTTGAATTTAAAGCGATGGCAGACTGAGATCACAATGTAATGATGAGAGAGTAGAGGAACCAGGGCTGAGTCTTGGGGTGCTTCAAGGCTAAAAGCACAGGTAGCAAGGAGGACTAGCAAGGGTGGTGTCTTGGAAGTTGAGTGAAGAAAAAGATGAAGAAAATGGAAATACCAACTGTGCCAAATCCTTCCACATTGAATCCCTAAGATGAATATAAAAATTTAAGCATATATATATGTGTGTGTGTGTATGTATATATAATATATATATATATATATTATGTATATATAATATATATAAAGGAAATTAAACAAAATCTATATTAAACACTAGGGAAATAAAAAGAAATATAGGCTGGGAACATAGCTTAGTGGTAGAGAATTTGGCTAGCATGCATGCATGCATTAGGAACTGGGTTGGATCCCTAGGGCCACACACAAATGAAAGAAAGAAGAGACAGAGAGAGAGAGAGAGAGAGAGAGAGAGAGAGAGAGAGAGAGAAGGGGAGGGAAGGAGAGAGGAGAGGAGAGGAGAGGAGAGGAGAGGAGAGGAGAGGAGAGGAGAGGAGAGGAGAGGAGAGGAGAGGAGCAATGCAATCCTAGTATACTATATAGTTATCTCCAAATAGCATTTTCAAAGTCATAGTAACATCTGTGTGAACTATTGAACTAACCAAAAAACACCATGTACTCTCCTGGTACTGGTGGCATGGGGTGTTATCTTCCAGTTGCCAGAAGGCGACTGGAAGATAACAATGTTTTATCCATGTGAGAAGTCTTTGTGTAGTATCTAGACCTAAAATAAAACCATTGTCTCTGGGTTGAGAAGGCTGAAGAGGTGACTGAACAACAGTCCCCCACGACTAATAAGCCCTTTTAAAATTATGGATGTGTAAAACTTTTTAAAAATTAAAATAAAACATTTAACAGGGAGATAGGTGTCCAAGTGGGCTTTAGAAATGCAGTTACTCACCCATACCCCAGCACTGCTGCCTGAAAGCCATTCATGTTTGACTTGCTCTCGATGGAATTTTTTCATAATGACAACAACAACAAAAACTTAGTAAATTTTTAATTTATTTTTAACTGATACATAAAACCAAAAAAATGGACATATTCATGGAGTAGTACCATGTGATATTTCGATACCTTTATACATTGTATAGTGTTTAAATGCAGTTAAACAGATCTAGATCCTCAAACATTTATCATTTCTTCATGATAAAATCTTTCAAACTCTTTTAGCTTTTGGAAATGTACACAGTACAGTATTGCTATCCACAGTCACCCAACTGTGCAGTGCTCACTGGAATGTCTTGCTCTTATCTAACTGTAACTTAGCATTCGTCAATCAACATTGTTCCGTTCCTCTCTATTTTAGTCAGCTTTTTCGCTGCTGTGACTAAAGACTCCAACCACTACAAGTGTAGAGGAGGAAGGGTTTATTTGAAGGCTCACAGTTTCGTAAGTCTTAGTCCATAGGAGGCCAGTTCCATTCCTTGGGGCTCAAGGTGAGGCTGAATATTATGGAGGAAGAGTGTGGCAGAGGGAAACAGCTCATGATTATCAGAGAGCAGAGAGAGAGACTCTACTTTCCAGATACAAAATATTCACCCCATAGCCACGCCCCCAATGAACACTTCCTCCAGCCACACCCCACCTGCCTCTAGGCACCTCTCAGTCAATCCCATCAGGGATTTGTTCACTGATTAAGTTAATGCTCTGGCCCAATCATTTCTCCTCCAAATCTTCTTGCATTGTCTCACATTTGAGTGTCTGGGGGACACCTCACATCCAAATCATAACATTCTGTCCCTGACCCCGAAAAGCTCAAACCATCTCACAATGCAAAATACAGTTTGTCAATTTCCAAGAGTCCCAATAGTCTCCAAGGTTGCTCAAAGTGCGAGTCCAAAGTCTTCTCTGAGACTCGATGCAATCTTGCATTGTGAGCTCCTGTACAACTAAAAGCAATTCAGCCTTTGTACATGTATGATTACACAAATGGTGTGACACCACTTCATGTACAACCAGAGAAACAACAGCTGTACCCCATTTGTGTACAATGAATCAAAATACATAAATAAAAGCAATTTATAAGTATCCAGTATAAATGGTACAGAGTAAACATGTCCATTTACAAAATCAGGGACATAAAAGAAGGGAAAGGGCCAAAGCAAGACTGAAATCCAGCTGGGCAAGCAAGTCCTGCATTTCCACATCTGGCATCTGGGGCACATGGCATCGTGACGTCCTCTCCAAAGGGTTTGTGTAGCTCCGCTCCTGTGGCCTTCTTTGTTGCAACCCAAATGACCTCTCTGTGGGCTTGTCTCTGCTTAATTCCTGCTGCTTTCCTAGGGCCATGTCCCACGTTACTGGTATTTCTTAATCTTGGGGGTCTCCACTGTAGCTTCAGCTTCCTCCTCAAATCTCCATGCTTGCTTTGACTTCTCAGGAGGTGCCCGCAGCGACTCCAACCTGCTGCACTCTGCCTGGCCTCCCAGGCCTTCCTTTGAAATCTTGGTGGAAGCTTCCATGAACCCCTAACTCCAGCATCCTGCATTTCTGCAGAACCAGCACCACATAATTGATGCCAAGTTCTGCCACCATCTTGAGCAGTAGCTGAGCCTCCAGGGACCCTGGCTGCAGCAGCCTCTGAGGGTCTGGGTAGCTGAGCATGTTGAAAAAACTTTCTGGGCTCCTTTGTGCAACAAGGGTGCCCCACTGGACTCTTCTCAAAAGAATTTTCACTTTTACTCCCTTGAGCCTGAGGTGGGTGTGGTCTTCCCAGCTCCTGAGATGCCTTCAAGTCATCTTTCTTATTATCTCTGGGCAAAGTCTTTAACATTTCTTTAGGGGTGGTAATGTCTTTAACAACTGCAACTCCTTAGCCCTAGTTTTACTTGGCCTTTCAAGTCCCCATTTTCCAAATCTTTCTGCTCTGCTTTCTGCTCCTGAATATCACAGTAAGTTTGGCTAAAAGCCTCCAGCAATATCCATGCCACTGCCTGAATGCTATGCTGCCTAGAAATTTTTGTCACCATATTAAAAAGACCATCACTTTTAAAATCAGCCTCACAGAAAGTCTTAGGACACAGGCAAAATTCAGACAACTTCTCAGCCAGAACATAACATGAATAGCCTCTAGTCCAATAACCAACAGTGTCTGCCTTTTCCTTTAAACCCTCTTGAGTCCTGCCTTCACTGTCCAGAGTCCTATTGGCATTCTAGTCTTCTGAGCTCCCACCAGAATCAGCCATCGAGCTTCACTTATAATGACCTAAAGCATTTCCAGCTTGAATTGCTAAACATCTCAAAATTCTTCCCACCAATTTCAAAAAGCTCAAAACACTTCTGAACCACATGGTCAGATTAGTCACAACAGCCCCACTCCTGGTGCCAATCTCTGTTTCAGTCACTTATTTCGCTGCTGTGACTAAATGACCCAACCAGCACAATTTTAGAGGAGGAAAGGTTTATTTAAGGGCTTACAGTTTCAGAGGTCTTAGTCTATAGAAGGCCACTCAGGATTTCTAGGAAAGGGAAATGTGCCATCTATAATATTGCATGGAATGATCTGGGACACTTGATGTGTGCATCGATTCAGGAGTTATACCAGGACTTTTCCTTGAATGCATATGACACTTCCTTTCAAAATAGTCAAAGCATTTTACAGCTTGCATTTCATTAATTGTCACAACATCCTAAACAAACTTGTATCTAGCCTCCTGAAGGGGAAAGGAAGGTGAGACACAGAACAAATCATTAGACCCTAAGGAGGGTAAGGAGGCTCAACTTTTTACATAGCAATAAGTGTTCAAGAATAAGAATAAAATTCAACTCATCTACATTATTTTAGAGTCTAGCACATTATTTTCTTTTGTTGAATTTGAATGAAAATGGGTGAACCATTTTCTTAAGAACTTTAGGAAAACAAATTACACCTCAACTAAAAACAAACAAACAAACAACTTTTCAAGTCACGTTGCCCAAATATGGTTCTATGAATTATCTCAGAGATGCCAAGGGGTACAGGGGAAGTGAAAGAAAGGAAGGAAAGGAGAGAGAGAGGGAGAGAGAGAGAGAGAGAGAGAGAGAGAGAGAGAGAGAGAGAGAGAGAGAGAGAGAGAAAGAAAAAAAAAAGAAAGAAAGAAAAAAAGAAAGAAAGAAAGAAAGAAAGGAAGGAAGGAAGGAAGGAAGGAAGGAAGGAAGGGAGAAATTAATTGAATGAATTGGGCAATAACCCAAACAATCTTAATGGGGGGGGGCAAACCTGGAGGACCCTTACTTCCTGACTTCAAACTTAACTATAAGCTACAGTTATCAAAACCATGTATATGTTGGTTTTTCATTGCTGTGACAAATACCTAAAAAAAATCCATTTAAAGGAGGAAAGATTTATTTGGGCTCACAGTTTCAGAAGTTTCAGTCCATGTTGGCCGACTCCATTGCTTTGGCAGAACATCATTGTGGAAGGGCATGTGGAGAAAGTTGCTCTCTTCATGGCAGCTGGGAAGCAGAGAGAGAAGAAAGGGCCAGGGGCATGATATAGTCCAGAGGGCACACACCCAAGGAGCCACTCCTTCCTCCAGATCCTTCCTCCCACAGCCCCTACCACCTCCCAGTAGTCTATCAGTGGATCAATACACTGATATCATCAGAGACTTCATGGTCCAGTCACTTCCCAAAAGCCGGCTTGCTGAACACACCTGCACTGGAGACCAAGCTTCAACACAGTGCCTTCTTTGAAGGGCACTTCATATCCAAACCGTAACAGCATATTACATAGAGACAGACACACTGACAAATGGAACTGAACAGAGAACCAGACACCTCACATCTATTGTCAAGTGATTTCAGGCTGTGGTTTTAATGAAGAAAGGACAGTCTCTTCAAGAAATAGTACTAGGACCAACAAATCCACATGCAAAAGAATAAATTGAACTCATACCATATACATAAATTAACTCAAAGTGGATCACAGTCTTAACAGTAGAGCCAAAACTATAACACTCTAGAAGAAATCATGGGGGAAGTTTTATGACATTGTATTTAGTAGTGATTCTTAGACATGACATTGAATACACAAGTAGCAAAATAAAAACTGGATAAATTAGACTTCATCAAAATTTAAAACTTTTGTTTTAAACTTTCATGCAGCAAAGTACACTGTCAAGAGATGAAATGAAAACTCACAGAATAGAAGGAAACTTTTGAAAATAATATCTGATAAAGAATGAACATCGAGAATATATGAAGAGCACCTTCAATGCAACAACAGAAAACAACCTTATTTTTTAAAAAAATGGGCAATGGACGTGAATAGACAGTTCCTGAAAGAGGACACACAGACGGCCAATAAACACAGGAGAAGAGGCTCAGTATCACCACTCATCAGGGAAACGCAACACAAAACCATGACGAGATACACTTCTCCCCATCAGTATAGCTATTACAAAAAATAATGAAAAATAGTGTGTGTCCATGAAGGTACTGAGAAATTAGAATCCTTGTGCACTGGACAAGTCACTGTGGGACATAGTTTGCCACTTCCTGAAAAAGTGAGACATGGAATTGCCATAGGATCCAGCAATCCCACTTGTAGGTATATCTCCAAAGGAATTGGAACCAAGACCAGATATCCGCACATCCATGTCCATAGTGGAACATTTATACCGTCCAAAAGGTGACAACAGCTCAAATGTCTGTTGATGGTGAATGGTAAACAAGACCGAGTGTGCACACACAATGGAATAGCATTCTGTCTTAGAAAGAGGGACATTCTGTGGTACTACAGCCTCCATGGACCTTGAGGACACTGTGCTGAGAGAAATAAGCCGGCCACAGGAACACAGCCTGCAGGACCTGCTGCATGTAAAGTGGTCAGGTACCAAGAATGGCAAGTTCAGAGAGAAGGAGCAGAAGGGTGGGGTGGGGGCCTTGGGTAAGAGGAATGGGGAGCTGGTGTAGAGCGGATAGAGTTCCCATTTGGGGAGCTGAAGAGTTTCGGAGATGAAAGGCAGTCCCATTGTGGGACAGTGCTCACTGTCACTGGACTGCACTCTTAAAAACGGCTAAATGATATGCATCATATCGTGTATATTTTATCACAAAATAAACAGAAATGTTGTGGAAAACGACAGGCCCGTCCCTCTGGGAGGTAGGGTGCATACTGAGGCCCACCACAGGGAACTACACTTTAGCCCAGTGTTTCCCAAAGGCACTTGTGCAGGGAAGTCTTTCTGGTCCCTGTTGCCAGCCCCAGGGGTGCTGGTCTGAGGGACACAGGGTCAGCAACTGCCCTGGTGGGATCTTACGGCAGCAGCGTGGGTTGGAGTCACTGCTGACTTCAGGTTCAAGAGTATCTCAGGGCAACCTTTTTTAAGCAGAACAAGATTTTTGTGTATAAAGATGGTTCTGGAGATTTGAAAGAATAAGGAAGGGGAGACTGGGGTTTGGAGAAGAGAGTGGAGGTACCCTCTCGACCTCGGAAGTTCCTTGCTGTACTTTCTATTTCTGGCTAACCGCGAGTGGAGGGAACTCCACGCCATGCCTGTGGACGGAAGAGAGAGTGCTCAGCACGGGGCTGCAGGGCAGGAGGGAAGCCCACGCGGTGGGGGAGTGCCGGGCAGTGGTCCACGCCGAGGAAGACGTCCTGCTGCTCTCAGCAGGCTCCACGGCGTGAGGGAGTCCAGATCCCCAGGGGTTCTGTGTCTCCAAGCAGCCTCCCAGCTGGTTCTGAGCGGGGGCCAGTCTGTTCTGGGGAGGGCCTGAACTGGCAGCCTCAAGCTTTCCGAACCCCGTCCGGCTCAACGAGGAGATGATGCTCACAGTCACCGCCATGCGTGCTTCCAGCCGCGACGGGTGTTCCTGAAAGAGCCAAGTTATAGGCGGGATGCTGGTTTTGTAGCAGGGCTCTACAGCTGTGCTGCCGAGAAGGAGCCTCAGCTGGAAGGTGGCACCCAAGGCCAGTTGCAGGGTCCAGGTGGCTGCAGGAAGGCTGGTGCCGTGGATCAGAGGACTCGCCCTCAACGCGTAGTTCCACGCAGCATGCAAACTGTGGGGGGGCTCCTGTCACATCTTCCATCCCCATTGGCTCCCTGGCACTGACCGTCCCCAGGTGTGTCTACGTGGGACCTTCCGATGCCAATGGCACAGGCTGGTGGGATTTGGGCAGCAGCCCTTCCGCGGCCAACAGATTGGTTAGCACCAGGGCACATGCTCTGCGGCCCTTCTGTGGTGTCTCATTGTGCCCAGAGCCGGAAGAAAGGCCCGCCATCCTCTCTCCTCACCCCTCTGCAGTCCTCCACGGGCACCTCGTCACCAGCCCTGTGGGCACCGGCCACTGATTTCACACACGCGGCTCTCCAAAGAGGGGCCTTTTCAGTAGCAAAACCTAATGGAAACAAATTCAGTCCAAGGGTCAATTATGGGCTTATTTTCATATTTATGGACTGAATACTTTCCCCTAAAAGACGCTAATGATAGCCTAAGGGACAAGCTAATCAAAACACAAGCCACGGAGTGCAGAGAAAGGCAGGAAGCGTCTGCTCTGAAAGGCCCACAACCCGCCCGCACAGAACGCCTGCATCCCGGCTTCCCGCCTCGGACTCGCCCCAACAAACGCTTTCAAAGTAGCTTGACAAAAATCAGGGCCTTAACAAAGGGAAGCTTACTATTCTCCTTTCTCCACTGGTAGAAATAACAACATCGAACAAATAACTCGCTCAGCTCCGGCACGAGCTGCTCCTGGTGGAGAGGACACCAGCCAGTCCCCAGCGCAGCTCGGCCTCTGCGAGTGACATTCTGGGGGCTCTGAGACAGCGTGGGTCTCTGAGCACCCTGGCTCGACAGCCTTCACCAGGGTGTTCGCCAGGTTCACGACGGCTCGCCAACACCAGATGTGACAGTCGTGCCTGGGTCTAGCCGCGTACAGCGCTCGTGGTCACCAGCGCTCCGCACGCTACCATTCCACACAGGGGATGCGGCCACAGCTGCCGGGCTTTCAAGCTATGCGCTGCAAGAATTTCACAGTACTCCTGGCCAGGCAGGAGCTGCTGTGCTGGCTCTCTGAAGCTCTCCCCTCGTCCTCCAGTCAGAAGCCAGCAGGGTCCTTTCCCGCACAGAGGGCCGTCCTCCGGGCACCGAGGCCGCGAGTGAAGGCTTCTCTCGGCTCTGCTTTCCGCCCACGTGCAGCACACGCGAGCTCTCTTTCTTCCTGGCCTGACCTTGACCCCCTCACAGGAGGTAATGAAACCTTCACAGGCCACACTTGCAGCGACAGGTTATTGATAACGCAGCATAAATGTCAGTGGGGCCTGCAGTTTTGCAAACACGGCTCCCATTTGAAGAGCAGTTAGCCCAACCCAGAGGCTGTGCTGGGCCCTCGAGGCCCACTGGCTCATTCCGTCCTCACACCAGTTCTCTAAGGAGAAGATGCTGTCACCAAACTCAGACTGACGTGCGGAAGCTTGGTCTTAAAGAGGTCACAGAACTTGTCTGGTCACATGACTAATTGTTCCAGGAAGCAGGATTCCACACGGGGTCGGCCTCACTGCGAAGCCAAGCTCTTCCATGTCACCCTGGATTGACCCCAGGACCGGGGAGACCCACAGACCTGTGCTGAGAGCCTGCGACCTGGGATCCCTGAGCCCAGGGATGGAGAAGCACCGCCCACTGCTAGGACCCTTGGCTTCCTGGAGACGTGCCCAGAGCACACCAGGAGAGCCGTTCCAGGGCCTCACAGGAGACCAAAAGAGAGGCCAGGAAAAGGAGCCTGTGAGGCACCACCTGGCCAAGGGTTGGCTCCCTGGGGAGGGGGTTGCAGGTGGAGCCGTGGGTGCCATCCCGGGCTGGCCCTGTGGGCTGCCCGCCTGAGACAGCCAGTGGGAAGCCATGCACACGGAACAGTCTGTCACCTCTCGGCCTGGGGCAGTGACCCTGCACCCTGTGTCCTCAGTAGAGCCAGGACAGAGCCGGTCACCCCTGCAGAGGAGAAACGGCTACCACTGCTGCTGGAAGGAGAGTGGGTTCCAGAGGTCAGGCCAAGGGTGTCCAGCCTCAGGTGGGTGCAGGAAAGCGAGGTGGCTTCTCAGAGCAAGACTCAGCTGCCCGGGAGGGAGAAGGCACAGAGGGGGCTGGAGGGCGGCAGGTAGGGCAAAGCCGTACTAGGGGATGGCGGCCTCCAGCCCCTGAGCTGTGGCAGGCAGAGGTCCACCCGCACCTGTCCCTGAGCACCCGCCTGCATGAGCCCTGCCCTTGGGGGTGGGAGGGGCCTGTGACCATGACGGGATGTCTGAGGTGATAGGTGAGCTCTGAGAAAGGACTGGAGGCAACAGAGATGTGCTCCCTGACCTCGAAGCAGCTGCCCTGCAAGCAGAGGGGCCACAGGCAGGGGACTGCGGGCGGTCACTTGCTGCTGGGCGCCTCAGGCCCACGACACAAGCAAATGGATTCTGCCAGCAGCCGGGGCTCCGAAGGGGACCCTGAGCATCAGGCAGGACCTCAGCCAGGGCCCACCCCAGATTTCAGCCTGGGGTGCCCACCAGCAAAAGACCTTCAGAACCCAGGAGAAGCAAGGAGGTATTTGCAGCCACAAGTGCGTGGTAGTTTGCTGTGCAGAGATGAGGTTGCCAAGAGAAACAAAGAAGCAGTGGACAGGCAGGGGCTCTTCCCTCCCCTGGGAGCAAGGAACGGTTCATGGGAGGCTCCAAGTTATGCTGGTGCTGCTGGTGGTGGAGATGCCCAGGGGAGGCAGCTTGTGAGAGCGGCCGTCGCCGGGTGGGAGTGGAGTCTTTGCAGTAAGACGTCCACTCCATGGAACTGTGATGCGGAAGCTGATTTTTCACTGAACTCAATCTGTACTCATCTTACTTAAAGAACCATGACTCGGTCAGAATCTGTTCACCAGTGGACTTCGTTGACGGGCTGGAGAAACTGCAAAAAACCAAAATGAACTAAATCAGCATAGATGCTGAGAGGCTAAGACAAATAAGGATTCAAACATCTGAAAACACCTAAATGCACTCGACGAAGGCAGGGAAACAGGTGTCAAACTGAATACAGGATCTGCATTTCTGCAACATAAACTGAACTTTGCTGAAATGCCAACACTGAAACAGTCCTAAGATCCTAGAATACGACCTCATGTTTCCTTGATCATCCAAACCATGGGGCCCACTGAAGTCCCTTGGTTGAACCATGGCAGAGAAAGGGACAGTTCTTCCCTGCTGGGAGATGGCTCGGCCACCTACTAGCTACACCACCTAACCTCAAGGGGACCCATTCCAATCCAAGGAGGAGAGTTTGGATTTGGGTCATTTCTACATCAAATAATTGGCTTTCAGAGAGGCCTGTGTGGAGTGGAGGAAAGAGTCCTGCTGTCGGTTCTCCACGGTAGACCCGTCTTTTAGAAGGCTTCAGAACCCAACCCCTAGGACCCCAGCGGGAATCCTGTGGGCCTCCTGGTGACGAATGGAGGACGCTCTGTGAAGGCCACAGCAGTCACGGTGACCACAGCACACCCACAGTGTTCACATGCCGGGGCCTCCGCAGGCCGTGGCTAGACACCAGGGACTGGTGCTGCTCGCTGGCCCACTGGCATCCCTGCACACCTCCCGGGATATCTGAGCGAGTGGCGGGTGAGGACACGGAGATGCTGGCTTCCAACCATGTGTGTGTTGTTCCTACCTCAAGCAGTCAGCCCAAATCTCGTCACTTCTTTTCTTCCCAGAGTCCCTCTCTCTCCAACATAGATCGCACCGATGCCCACAGCAGATGCTGTGGTGCTCAGATTTCAACTGAGCTGAAATTCGGAGCAATGGAAGACGCTCCAATGTAACCGCACCCTATGAGGCCGCGAAAGTTTTCTTCTTCCAACTTAGGTAGGTGGTTGACCCCAGGTACCAGTGCATTTGCCTACTTACCAATTTTAAAAAGGCATTTGAAAAAGTCTTCCATATTTTTGTGCGCAAGAAAGGAGAGAGAAGAGCTATTTAACAATGTGTTTGTGATTGACTGAACAAGTCTAATAACAGCAATAATCTTATCTACAGTTTATTAGGCCCCGTCTACACATGGATGGTGAAGCACAACCCACACAGTGTTAGAGTTTGGCTTTGTTCTGTTTTTTTGCAGACTGGGGTGGAGGACTGATCCCAGGGGCACTAGACCACTAAAGCCACAGCCCCGATCCTTTTTAAAATTTTTCCAGGCAAGTCTAAGTCGTGCAGGCTGGCCTTGAGCTTGTGATCCTCCTGTCACAGGCTCCCGAGGCTCTGGGATTGTAGGTATGGCCACTGCGCCCAGCGCATTGTTAGAATTCTGACGCCCACAGAAGCAGGTTCAGAGAACAGCCCAGTCTTCAGCCTCCGGATCCCATGCTCCCTCCACAAGAGCTTGGCACCAAGTGCTGAGCAGTGATGGACGATGCCCACTCAGGAATGGCTATTTAGTGCCTGGTACAAACACAGCACATCCTTTTCCACCCTGCAGGCACATCTCAGGTGAGGACATCATGGTGTCCTGCCAATCACAGTTACACGTAATGCCACGCTGGGACCAGTCCCCAGCATTTCCAATAAAACAGCAGACCAAATCCCAAGGTAAGGCTGAGGCCTCAGGTCCGAAACCTCAACAGCACAAGTGTGCAGTGCTCCGGAGGGGCTTGGCCTCAGCACACCAGCACAGGACGCACAGCGTGCGTCCGCAGTGTGGCCCGGCTGCCCACTGACCTGACGGCAGGGGGCCGTCTCTTTCTGTCCTGTCAGAATCATCTGGAGGTTGAGGCTGGCTCTGAATGGGGAGGATGCTGGACCCCACTACTCACTGAAATTTGGAATGCTGCTGTCCTTCCACACCCAGGGTGAACAGAAAGGAACGTGGGGCAGGGCCCACCCATGTGCACAGGAAGGGCTGGCTGCTGGGGTGTGCGGAGCAGGCAGGGTGTTCTCTCTTGCAGGGTGGCCATCAAACATCCACTTGAAACCGCGTGTGTGTGATAAGACTCACAAGAAGGTGGAATGGCACGGTGTGAAATGATCTGATAGCACGAAAAATTGTTGTTAGAAGGTGTTGGCACTTGAAAAACAACACGTCTCCTTCCTGTTGGCTTCGGCCTGAGCTTTCTCCCGGAACGTTCTGCATGGTCTGCCTGAAGGAGAGCTGACAGTGCAACACGCGCCCGACACCGTGCCCTCCTCAGACTCGGGAGCGCCAGGCGGCTCACAGCGACACAGGCGCTGGCTTGCTGGCTTGCTGGCTGCTTTTTCCTTTTGTTTTTTAAGTTTCATTTTACTTCTGATTGACAAATAATAATTGTATACATTTATGGGTACATGACATTCCCTTACATTTGTGCCTCGTAGGATGACCCACCAGGCTGGTCAGCATATCCATCTCCTACCTTTTAAAAGGAGCTTTATTTGGATAATGGGACACTAGTTAACCTTTTAAAAAAAAAAAAAAAAAAAAAAAAAAAAAAAGCAGGAAATCCTGTCATTTGTGACAACACGGACTCTCCCAGAGGACATTACGCTAAGTGAAATAAGCCAGGCACAGAGAGACACGTACCTCCTCATCTCACATGAACACGGACTGTAAAAAAGTCAAGCTCCTGAAGTAGAAAGTAGAACAGCACCTACCAGAGGCAGGCAGAGGTGGGCAGAGGCAGGCAGAGATGGGCACAGGTGGGAGACGGCAGGTACTGTCCTGGTGATCAAGGATTTTAGTGAAGTTTACCAGAGACAAATGACCACCTGTGCAGCCCAAGTCAATTCCTCTGATGCCCGAGTTGCTCCCTGGCCTCTAGTTTCTCTTCTGGAAAACTCTGCGGGGATCACTGCTGTTGTGGGTCTGAAAGGGCCAGGCAGTCAGTCCCCTCTGCAGCCTGGTTGGGGTGGGTGCTCAGATGATCTTGGTCAGCACCTCAGATTACGGTTACCACTGGTGGGCTTCTCACAGCCCACAGGCCCCTTCTCCTGACCCCCAGGCTTCACGTCTCAGGCCTGGACCCTCGGCCTCCGTTTCCATCTAAGTCAACTGAGACTCTGATGTCAAGTGGCATTTCTTCTCTCTGCTCTACAATAATAGCTTTTAGAGTGTCCCACCTCCTTGTATAGAAACAAGTCTCAGTTCTTCCTCAGTTGGGAGTTTTTAGCATGTTCATAGGAGAGAGTGAAGGAGTGTGCATGTGTGCATGTGTGTGCGCGTGTGTATACTCGTGCTCAAAGGAGAGGGGGGCGGGAGAGAGAACTACAGAGTACCCAGAATTATCTATGCATAAAGAAATTAAAAGAGAATATTTTCCAGAGCAATTGAAGCCCATCTCCTGAACAATGACGACAGCTCCTCATTTTCGACAACAATAGAGGGCACGTAGGAGTCAGCTCATTAGAATATCTGCGGCTCTTTTCTGTTCTCTCTGCATTAAGCCCCCATAATGTCAGTTGTCACTTATTAATGACAATTAACTAGTAATCAGCAGTGAGACTCTTCGAGGTGGTCTTTGCCTGACAGGTGAAGAAAGAGAACATTGCGTAGTGCCACACAGTGACACGGAGCCTTCAAAGGGAGCCCGGCATTTCCATAAATTATTTCAGAAAGAAATTTTCTTTTATACATTCTCTCTAAAGCTTAAGGATCTTTAACCCTAGAAAGGCCACACTCCAATTTCCTTCTTGTGATGCTCTCCTCACAAATGAGGCCTCCATACTATCTGCAGCTGTTGCAATGGGGTCTCCCGTCCATCAGTTACCTTGAATCCTACCCCTTTCCTGCTTCAAGCTACTTGGTTTATGTCTACCCATAATGCACAACCTTGGTCATGACCACCCATAATGCACAATGTTGGTCATGACCACCAAAACCTAGGTCTTATCCACCCATGATGCATAACCTATGTCTTGTTCACCCACCATGCATAATCTTGGTCTTGTCCATCCCCCATACATAACTTGGTCTTGTCCACTCATGACACATTACCTTGGTCTTGTCCAGCTGCCATATATAACCTTGGTGTTGTCCACCCATCATGCATAACTTGGTCTTGTCCACTCGTGATGCATAACTTGGGTGTTGTCCACTCATGACACACAACCGAGGTGTTGTCCATCTGCCATGCACAACCTTGGTCTTTTTCACCCATCATGCATAACTTTGGTAAGCCTACCCACGATGCATATGGCTACACTTGTTGGATTTCATCAGCTGCTCCACTGGACCAGTGGCTTACTTGTGTCTTTGCAGTCTGTCTGCCTCTATCTTTCTGTGTCTGTTTTATCCCTCCTTTGTGTGCATCTATTTGTTCTTCCTCTCCTTACTAAGACCCTGGCAGAATGGCTCATACCTTTTTAGAATCATACATCAGGATCCTCCAGTCTTACTTATCTGTACAGGGCCTGCCCTGACTCACAGCCTTCCTATTGCTCTTCCCACTAACACAAAAAAATATAGCATCCCCCTACCCTGCATCTGGATTTGACTGTGCGGCACAAATGACAGGTACGCACTTACCTGATGATCCGTACCTGTCCTCACAGCTCCTCCGGGCTCCTCCGGATGCTGAAGTCCTGAGTACTCTGAAGAACTCGAGGCAGTGCGGCTTTCTGAGAAGGCTACCAAACATTGCTGCAGGATAGAAGTGTTTATTTTGTTTTTGACACATTGAGGCTTTAGAAAAGCCAGATTTTCCCTGGATACCACGTGGTGGAGAAAATAAATGCGGCTGGTGCTACCTGCCAACCACACTGAGCAGGGCACTACCACATTCACTCAGTTAAAAAAAAAAAAATGTTGGTGCATATGTTCATGTTAGAACAATGCTATCAGTTTGTTCCCCTAGCATGGAAACCGATGTCACAGGAAGTGACCTGAACCAGCACTGAACCCTCAGTTTCCGTCCTGAGCCAGGATTTCACTCTCCTAAAGGTGCTGCTGGAAGCAGGTAGCGAAGAACTCCAAAATCCAAGTGCCTTCACAAAAGGAGAGGATGCTCTTATTAAAACAATTTTTAAGAAAAGTGAGAGGTCATCTAGAAACAGTAACTTTGTGACCCTTTGTTTCATAAACCCATTGTTTCCTCTGAGAAGCTCAGAGTGATGGGAACTTGCTGCCTCTGCACCCCGTCACTGTTTGTGGGAAGGTTTTATTCAGAGGATATTACAATGCTTCCATGACAACAAATAAGATGCTGCATTTTGCCAGGCTCCAACTATCTCACTAGAACCCAAGACGAACACTCACTTCCATTTATGAAAACAATCCCTCTGCAAAGGACTGCCATTTTAAATGCTTTCCTAGTTAAAAAAAAAAGTGTGGGGGGGTTTCATAGAAATCTGAAATTTGAACGAAGTCCTTTCCATCCCATATCTGCTTAAAGATTATTTCAGATTTTAATGCCACTGGTTTTCACTAACTCATAAAGGAAGGGTGGAAAATGGAAGCTGTCCCAACAAACATGTCCAGGGTCCAGGTTTGAGATGTGGTTATTTGCATGCCATTCAATGCCATGGAAGTCCACCGTCCCACTAAATGAGAGCACTATTTGAATATCATTCAAAGATTCTGCGTATCAAACTTAATGACTTTTTAAATTTCATGACTCTAAAAGAATGAGAACAGAGAAATCTAAGAGGAGAATCAATTGCTCTTAAAGTAGAAATTAGATTTTATTAAGTTATAAGTAATGGTATATGGAGTAAATGCTAATTTAGGGCACAACTGTCTCCTAAAGTTAATAAATCAAGGCATAACTAAATATTTGCTTTTTGTACCATTAATGATGTTAGTCAAAGGTTGAAGGTGGCAAATGTAATGATTAATTGATCAATAATTAACTCATTTAAAATTGGGCATAATAGCACAAGATATTTATCAGAAAGTTTTGACTTAGAAAGATGACTCGATCGTATTTCAGTTTCATTTCACATCATCTTAAACTGCACAGGCCATGAAGGATTTTAAAATTCCCACCTTCCTTCGTTTTCCTGTGATGTAGCACACACTATACAGTCCACATTTTATTGTTCTGCAAAGAGAAAGGAAAATTCTTAGTTCTAAGTCAAGTGGTGAAAACTGGAAAAAACTACTCCGAAAAATCATAAAAATGTATTAAAAAGAGAAAATCGAATGAAGGGAGGAAAATGTTTCAATCTTGTGAGCAGCCTGTAGGAAACGCAGCTGTGGAAGAGTCCTGGCAGAAGCTGGCTGATGGTCCAGTTAGCAGAATGGGCCTTCCTCACTCTTCACATACTTTGGAGACTGACGGTCCTGGTGTAATGTCCCCAGCGCCTCTCCATTAATGCACCTGTCAGTCAAGCAAGTTTTCAAAGAAAAATATCCTTGTGATTTTAGCTTTGTTTATATCGCTTCAGTCTTAAAGACCTATTTTAAATTCATCTTTACAAGATGAATTTACTACTTTTTGTTTCTCTACTTTTTGTTTTTATTTAAATATGATGTGTGCCCTATCTCAAATATTTCAACAAAATGTGATGAATTATGTGGGCCCACTCCTCCTCCTGTCTGTCCTAAGTAAAATACCTGTAACACATCATTCTTGACCCGTCAGGTCAAACTGCAACTGGCTGCCCAGTTATGGTCAGCTTCTAAACAGCTGTTGGTGAGACCTCTTCTCGCTCTGTACAGAGGAGAACCACTCCCAGCACCCTGGAGAGCCGTCTGATCATGAAGCAGGTGCCACCTTCCTAGTTATCCTCAACATGGGCCCATCAGAAACCTGGGTCACGGACGCTGGGTTCCCAGTTAGTGCCCTTGACCTTGAGCTCCGGAGCACAGCCCCTGCAGGAGCCATTTGGGGTGGAGATTTCTGCAGTGGTCCACCTCTCTCAACTTCCAACCACCACGCAAGTGTTTATCTTATAGACTCTATCCTCACTGGTCAATCTCATCTTAATGAGTATTCCACGTTTTTGAGATTATCTTTGTTTTATCACTCAATACTAATTGTAATTACTAACATAAATCATGGAATTTGGAACTTTTCTTCCTATTAGCAAGTCAAGCAATTGGAGATAGGACAAAAGTACAGTATTGACTTGAAGTCATTGGAGGCATTTTAATGAGACACAGTACTGTGGGCTCAAGTAGGAGAAAGGGATTGATAGTCAATTGTCACATGCTCATCCTTGGGCACAGGGGCCACAGGGTCCCAGGGAAGCCCTTTCCTTCCATTTTGCTGAGTTGCATATGAAGCTTGCATGGCGGCCACATGAGTTTAAATGGAATCAAAAGTCAGGTGCAAGGACTCCAAAATTCATGCATGTTCTTAAGCAATAATTTCTTTAGATCACATAAAATGGATAATAAACTTCAAATGTATTATAAATTTAATAATCTAGATTATATTGGCCAGCTAAAGAAAATGACCTAATTTTTTTTTTTTTTTTATTCACACCTCTACACTACAAAGCAAAGCTGTATAGGAGTGTGGTTCCCGAGCATTGGCC
This sequence comes from Sciurus carolinensis, assembly GCF_902686445.1. Taxonomy (NCBI): domain Eukaryota; kingdom Metazoa; phylum Chordata; class Mammalia; order Rodentia; family Sciuridae; genus Sciurus; species Sciurus carolinensis. The sequence continues at coordinate 79,332,717 of NC_062227.1, read as the reverse complement.
GTGTGAACCAGCACAGGCTCTCTTGGGGCAACGGGGCTACGTTTTACAGTGTAGAACAGAAATTTCAATTCCAAGAATTTGTTTTAAGGAATTAATTGGTAATATCCACGACAATATGAAGTGGAATGTTTGTACTCATATTTGTAAGAGTGAAAATCTGAAAAGGATATGTGTTGCTTTAAAAAAAAATAGCTGGTAAGAAATTGACTAAATAAAATACCTCCCAGTAACATTAAACACTTAATGACTGGGAGGACGTACATTATCTGTTGCCAGGAAAGCCAAGGAAGGCACAAAACTATGTTCAGCACAATCCCTGTTTGTAGGAAAATGGAAAAAGGCCAGCACTAAAGTGACCTTCCTCTAGAAGAAAACAGTCATTTCTATTTCTTTATGCCTTTGTTTTCCATTTTCTACAATGACTATGCATCACTGTTATCCTAAGAAAATTATATAAAAAGCACAAGTTCTCACCAATAGAGAGTCTACCCTTTGGCATCTTAAAAATTTATAAGTCAATACTTGGCTTTCATAGTATCACCATCTTCAAAGAAACTAAAATAAAGTAGGTAATGAGAAAATTATAATTTGGAAAAAAGCAAAAATTTTTATTGTTATGTACAGGTTTCTGAAAGTTCCTAAGTAGTTTAGATTTGCTTTAGACTAAGGTTAACAGCTCTTTAAAGATTATCAATTACAGAAATGGAGAGACATAAATCCTAAAGTTTCTGTTCACTGCCATTTGTGTACATTGTCTTAAAGTTTGTTTCTCTCACATAAACTACTGTCTATTGTCATTTCGCTGGCTCTCTCTTCAAATATCGATGAAGCAACGGTGACAACTCCCTGGGCCCACATCCTGAGGAACATCTCCAGCTTTCTAAGATCCTACATTTGAAGGAAAAATATTTGAATAGTTATTAAATCCAAGGCTCAGGCTGCAACATAATGTGAAATGTGGTTATGTCTGCCTGTGCACAGTGACAGCCAAGCCAACAGAAACGCTGGCTGAGAGGTCGCCCAGCCTCCACTCTGGCCTCTTGCCCCTGGGGCTCCTCCCACACCCCCACCTGGGACAGGTGATTGCTCTCCCCAGCCCTTCAGGGCCATTTTGTCTCGTGCTTCAGCAGAGGCAATTCCATTGCCCACCCAGGGATAAAGGAAGAGTCAAGGGACAGAGGACCTCATGCCATGTGAGGGCCTGCTTGCTGCAACACAGAACAGGACAGCAGACTGACTCAATCAGATGGAGAAGGCAGAAATGAGCAAATCTTCAAGCTGCGGGCACTGGGCTTGCCCTGTAGATCATTCCATCCATTTCTGTCTGTACAGATTGGGACTCTGCCTCAGCAGGCATACTGTGCACCACTGAAGCCAGTAAAACTCATAGCAAACACACTTTTCACCAGATCCAGAAAAATAAGGTGTTGCAATTCACAACGTGCTGTGGGCCACAGTTGGAGGCTGCTGGAAGGATGTGGCAGCCTGCACGCCCAGGCTCTTCTCACCACCATCCACCTGTCCAGGCTGAGCTCTGCACCCCAACTCCTAGGGGTGGGCTCCCTGGAGCCTGTCATTGGGTGATAAAGAGCATGGATGTGATGGCAAAAGCCTTGGAGACTCGAAGCCCAAGTTCTGTCCATCAGGAACCATGTGAGCAAAGGCAAGCACCTTTCCCTGCTGAGCTTGGGCTCTACCTGCAAACTGGAGGTGAAATTGTGGAGTCCAGAGCAACAAGCTATAAGAGGGGAATGGGTGTCCTGTGCATAGCACTCTCAGCACAGGTACAGGAACACAGGAGGACTCAGTCACATTGACTGGGATCACCACCTTCAGTAGTAGTAAGAAACCGACTCTCCTGCCCATTGACTGGGAACTTGGACTGAGGATAGTATGCAGTGTGTTATGAAGCACAGGGAACGCAATCTAGGGGGCAACCCCGAATTCTCTCCAGTGATCAGAGCTCAGGTTGCAGCAGCTCTGACGTCCCTGCAGCTCATCAGGACTGTCCCCACCAGCCCCTCCTGGGCAGCCTCGCCACCCTACAACCTTACCTCCTGCCTTGCCCTCTTACTAGGAGGGTGAAATACCTAAGGGCCTCTGGTAAAAAGAACATAACTTCCGAGGATGAATATGCAAAGACCCCACGCGACCGCCACAGGCCTGATTGGTATTCCTTGCTGTCACCCCTGAGTCCAAAGTACATAATCACCCAGTAATTGAACTGAAATGTCTAAATGGCTGAAGCTCCTAAAGGACACAGCTATTTACCAATGAAAAAAAAAATCAGAAAAATTTAGCAAACCTCCCTGGCGCTCTGCCGCATTAGCGCAGAAGCCTGTGCAAACATGACTTGCCCGGACCGGGGCCTCTCCTCCATCATTAAGGAAACAGAGTGATCCTCCCTGTCACAGGCGATGCGAAGGAAATCATTAAAATATCACAACTGCTTAGCCGCGTCTGAACGGAGCTGTGTAAGTTCTAACCTTTCTCAGGATATAAAGCTGATGAAAAATTTTAAAAAGGTAAAAAGGGAAATCTGCTCATGATAGTAAGCGCTTCTAAGGACGTTAAAAAAGAAGAAGAAGAAGGAAAGAGGGCGGAGGGCATTGGTGTCCACGTTTCCCTCAAAATGGACTGAGGCAGGGAATCCTGGACTCAGGGCCAGGTCACTGCATGGATGGGCAAGGGTCCTGGCAGTCCCCGTGTACCCATGGTGCCCAGAGCAGGCTGCAGAAATAAAACACATTTCAAACACTGGAGTGAAGGGCAGCTGGGTCTTTTTTTTTTTTTTTAATCATACATTTTAAAAGCTTAGAAATCAGATTTTCCTCTTTGCAGAAATAGAGAACTAATTCCAAGATCCCCAGAGTCTACGAAGCTGGAGCAAGACCTACCCATCTACTCCATCATTAAGTCCCCAGATGTACACAAAGGTTAATTACAAATATTTCTAAACAGTGCAAACGGATTCTCTGAAGGAAGTGTCACAGGCTGTCTAGGTACAAAACAGCCACCGTGCTATGGCTAACCTCAGCAATCCCTGGCACCCAGAGGAGGTAAAAATTTTAATTATCACTTTTAAAAATGCAATACTTATCATCTGAATGAAGCATGTCGACACACAAATCATGAAATGATGATTCTGAATAGAATTTGTGTTGGTTGATTGCATAAGCAATACCTCTTGTTGCTGAAATAGCATCTCAAAGGCAAAATAATGACGACATGACAATTCGTGTAAATCAAGAACTGCGTGTGGGTTTATTTTACATTTGAGAAAACAGTGGATTTAATTGTGTGAACCAAAATGTACTGTACAATATTAATGACAGAACATCAAAATGTATAATTAATAGTGCAGTGCTCGCTTGGTTTTATTTATTTATTTTTGTCTGATAGTTCCTCTGAGTACATGCATCGGGGAAGACGCAGGTGCCAGGAAGATTTCTCTGTTTAGATCAAGCTGCAGGAACTAAATTTTATTCAAAAATTGTGGTTTTACATTATATACACAGAAATTTAATATAAAATGACAATATAAAAAGTTAAAAGAGAAAGCATACAGCCAGAAGGTACAAAGAAAGTTGAATAGATTAAAATGATAGGATATGTAACATACAGGAGTTTTTAAGCTGATGCTGGCAATTTACAAGGAAAGGACTTCAACATTTGCCCCATTTTTTTTTTTTTCATTTACCAATGCAGCACGCTATAGAAAGGTCAGCTTGTACCAAAGCTTACATTTGTAAATAACTATAAACCGCAGTATTTTACAGGAAAAAAGAAATAGCATTTTTACACATTTTTAAATAATAGCTTGCATACTTTTTTTACTTTTTTTCTTTCTTTTTTTTTTTCTTTTTTTCTTTCTTTTTTTTTTTTTTTTTTTTTCCCAAAGTGTCACTTTCAGCATCTGGAGGGTTTGGGCATAGTGGCGACTGGGGTTGCTCTTGCTGCTTGTGGTTTTTGTTTTAAACGTGTAGAGTCATGGCCTCCTTGCCCCGTGAGTCCTCAACAGCTTTCTGCCTTCCAATGGCTGCATGCATGTTTCCCTCGCAAACCAGTCCTGCATATAAAAGCTCATTTTTTAATTATTAAATAAGTTTTGTGTCTGACACAGCTTTTGATCTGAATGAAATGCCTTTAAGCCTTTTTTTCTTTCTTTCCATTTTTTTTTTTTTTTGAGTGAAAGGCACAGAGATGCAATTATATCCTCAAAGGGTTAAATTTGACACCACCAGGTTCTATGACCTTTATTGTCATGGCAACTTTGTAATTTTAGGATGTCTTTTTATCATTGCTATTTGTGTCTTTCTTTACTGCTAAATAATGTCTCTGAATAGTGTGCCCCACTATTTCCTACAAAAGATAGCTTAACATCAAGAACAGATGTTGAAAATAAAGGTCAGACTTTGACTCACGGAAAAAGAAAAATAACATGCACAGATCAGACAAAGAGCATATAAATATAACTACAAAATATGTGTAAGAAAAACCAAGGTCCAGAGAGGCAGTCCAGCAACAAAGGAAAGACTGATTTCAGCGGCTCAGGCCAGGCCTAGTGCAGTACGGCGTTTAGTGCAATGTTCTGCGGTCACTTGCATACCTGGAGGCTACTGTTTCTCCAACTCAGTCACGTAGATCAGGTGGTCCTCTGGTGACTTGCCGTGCGTCTTACTAAGGTGCAGTTTGACTGCGTGCTTGCTCGCAAAAGTCCGGTTGCAGAGCTTGCACTGGAATGTGGAGCCCAGGTCTTCCTCGGCAGCCCCCAGTGGGCCCAGAGTCTTGTTTGCGAGGACTTTGGAGACGTTCTGCTGCTCTTGAATCTGACTGAGTGGCAGCTTGGAGAGGTCCTTCAGGCTGAAGCCCAAGTGCGTCTCCAGGTGGCTGATGTAGGTGGAAGCAGTTCTGAACTGAGAGGCACAATCGTTGCAAAAAAAAACAGGATGCCCTGTGTCGAGGTTCTTGAGGAATTTAGTTCCCCCTGTCCTCCTCAGCTGGTACTTCACATTGGCCAGCCAGTGGCTGATGGTGGTCATGGAGAGACCAGTGAACTTGGAGATGTGCACCCGCTCCTGAGGGCCCAGGTCCGACATGATGTACTTGCCCTCTGGAGTCTCCCGCAGGCTGGAGGCAAACTGAGCCTGCAGGATGAGCAGGTGCTGGGGGTTCCAGTTGGACTGGCGCCCCTTCCTCTTGTGAACAGGCGACAGCTCGTCCAGCGCCTCCTCGAAGCTGCTGCCGTCTGCGTCGGACTTCTCCGACACCGTGGAGGGCGTGGAGGACTTGGGTGTGAGACGACCAGTGAGGTTCTTCACCATGTCCGAGATATCCATGAGGGCACTCTCCCGCAGAGGCGACGACTCCGAGTCGGCCACGCCGGAGACCAGGGGCTTGTTCTTGGACTTGGTCAGGTCAATGGGCTGGTCGCTGTTCTCGTAGTAGTAGCGGTCGATGGTGCTGGTCTGCTTCGCCGGGGTGGTGGGGTAGACGGGCTTGTCCAGCATGCTGTGGCTGATCTTGTACAACATGGCCAGCGGGTCCAGAGAGGGGCTCACGGGCTTGGACACCTTGCCCAGGTGGGTATTCATGATGGACTGCAAAGCGCTCAGTGGGTTGATGAAGGAAGGTTCCGGCGAGTGGTCTGTGATGATCCCCAGGTTGTTGCAGCCGTTGGTGACCTTGGCTTTGAGAGGTTCCGTGCCATTTGGGGTGTGCACCTCCACCGGGCCTTCCTTCTTGGCCTTCCCAGGCTCGGCATCCGGGCCCTTCTTCGGTGGCTTGCCACCACTTTCCTCTGACTTAGGAAAGTCTTTGTTCTCCTTTGCCAGGGGGGACGCGGCCTTGGAGGGGGAGCTCTTCTCCTTCTCCATGGGCCTCTCCTCCTTCTTGACGCTGACCTTGCCGGTGACCTTCTCCACCAGTTCCTCCATGGCCGACACGTTGCTCCTGTGCGGCGGGGGCGTGAGGCTCCCAGGGGAGTGCAGGAGCGCGGTGCTGTGCTCGGAGGGCAGCGGCTTCACGCTGCCCGCGTAGGACGGCTGCACCTGCGCGCTGTGCACCGCGGCCTGCAGCGGCTTCACGGTGCCCGGGAGCTGGTAGGCGGCGTGGATGCTTGGGTAGCCGCCCCACGAGGGCGCGCCATTCTGCGCCTTGCTGATGGCGGTGGACACTGTGTTCTCGAGGGACTTGAGAATGTCCACGCCGCCCTTGGGGCTGTCGTCCAGGTCCTCCTCACGCAGGTACTGGTAGAGGGCCGTGGGCTCGAACTTCTCGGTGGCATCCTCGCTCTCCTCCTTGATCTTCTTGTCCACATCACCTGCCGCAGGTGCCTTCTCCTTCTCCGGCTCTTTCTTCTCTTCCGAGGCGGCGGACCCTGCGGGGGAGTCCGGCTGCTTCTTGATGCTGGAGGCCGGCAGGCGGGTGTGGGTGGTAGGGGGCAGGGGTATGGACTGGATCTTCTCTTCCACCACGGGGTCCAGAACCAGTTGCTTGCCTTTCTTGGAGGCTGAGGTCGTCACCTTCAAAAAGTGTCCGGTGACCATCATGTGGGCGGTGAGCTGCTGCAAGGTGTCGTGGGAGCTGCCGCACTCCATGCACTTGAGGATCTGCGCTTTGCGGGCCTCAAACTGCCACGTGTAACTAGCACCGTTCTGGTAGCCATAGCGGTTATTGGGGGTGACGTAGGGGTTTGCAGTTTTCTGGTCCTTAGCCGACTCGCCCAGGGCGGCCTCTGTGGCCATGCCCGCAGGCTCTGGGGAACAGGGGGACGCCAGGTCCTGAAGTGCTCGCTTTTTGGTAGAAGGGACCAGTTTGGTGATGGCTGGCACTGGCTCCTTCAGAGGCACTTTCTGGTAATGCTTTGTTTTGATCATGTGGACACTGAGGTCCTGTAAGGACTCGAAGGAGTGTCCGCAGTACATGCACTTCAGCACCTTCTGTGCGTCCTCCTTGCCCTCCATCTCCATCAGGGAGCGCTTCCTGGGCTTGGACCACCGCTTGGCCTTCTCGGAGTCCTTGTCCCTGTTGTCATCACGGTAGTGGCCTGTCTCGTTCATGTGCACCGTCAGTTCCACCAGCGTGTCGTAGGCGGCACTGCAGTCTTTGCACCGAAATTTGCTGGCTCCAGTGAACACGGAGCCGTACAGTTTGTTGTTCTGGCGGTAAAGCTGCACGGTGCTGAACAGGCTGGGCTCCGGGAGCAGCCCGTAGGACGGCGTCTGCTGCAGGGTCTTGGCCAGGGCGGCCTGGTGCCAGTCATAGCCCGAGCCGCTGCTGTTACTGGTGGTGCTGCTGTGGCTGGTGCTGGTGCTGCAGCTGGTGCTGGCCGTGCTGGCCGTGGTGCTGGCCGTGCTGGCGGGGGGCGTGGGGGTGGGGGTGGAGCTCTCCTTCTGGCCGGCATCGCTGTTGCTGGTGGTCGAACTGGACTTCTTTAAATCCAAAGCTAGGCTAGACCAGCAGGACTCCGAGAACAAGTTGGCATACACGGCTTTGATCTGGGCCAAGCTGTCCTGGGGGTACGAGATGCTGTCCGGACACTGTGGATCCTCCTTCTCTTCTTTGGAGGAAGAACTTTTGAAAGGGGCTAGCTGGTCACTGTTCTCGCTGAAGGGGGACCCGTAGCCAGCTTCCTGATTGGTCGCAGTGCTGACGGGGGAGTTCTGGTAGCTCTGGGCCTCCTTGATTCCTGTCTCTTCATCACACGCGAACTCGCCCTCCTGGATGTCCAAAGACAGCCCACCATCCTCCGCGGGCTCCCCATCTATTTCTGCTGCCTTCAACTCTTCCTCGGGAACATAAGCTAGGAGAGAAAAATGAGGTGCAGTTAGAAGGCGTACATCATCTTCAAGGACGTGGCCTCCCCAGCAGTTAGGTGATCTTTAAAAAGATGTTTTTCAGCAAGGCTCCCAGGCTACAAGGCCACCCCAGCTCTGCATCTTCCTACTTTGCCACGATGTGGCAGGAATTAGGTTTCACGAAAACTGTCCCCACTGGAGTGCACACTGGCTCAACAGCAGCCTAACCTGTGGGCCAGCATTGCCAGAGTGGCAGAGGGAGCCAGGTGGGAGGGCAGGAGCTGGCCATATCCCCCAGGAATCCTCCTGCAGGCCTCTCTCCCCAAGACCCGCAAGGCCCCTTGTGACTTCTATGAGGCAAGTACTTGGAAGCAGTCATAAGGCGAACCTGCCTATCAATATTTTGGGCAAGATTTCACAGGCAATAATATATGGTTTCCATAAATAAAAATACTCCTGCCACAAATACTACCTGCAACAAAATTACTCTGTCTCCACCAAAAAGAACAACACACATCACCACTCTCCTGTGTGGATGCAGCACAATGCCCTCTATGTGGGGTGCCAGGCCAGTGCCGGTGCCGGTGCCGACAGCCAGGAGGACTGGAAGGTGTACGGTGTTAGACAAAACCTTGATTTTTACTGCAGGTCAATTTAGATACCTAGTATGTCACATATCTCGCTAATTCTCAAGGGGGGAAGCACTGCATGCATCACCTCCTAAACTTACTTGACCAATGTACTTCTTTTTAAAAAACAAACAAACAAACAAAAAACAACCTGGGGAATTTTGGGTTAAGATATTTTCCAAAAAGCCCCTATTAAAATGCACAGATATGTCCTGAGACGGGTGTCTCATTAAATATAATCATTCATTATCACGTTATCAGAGCCAGTTCCTAAGGGAATGTGGCAAAGAGCACGGGCATTTGAAGGGAGGGTGATGTGCAGGACAGAGAGCATCCTGTGCCCCAAGGGGGGACGCCAAGGGCAGGCAGGGGCACTGGAAGGCATCTGCCAGTGCAAATGGAGGGCTCTGGATTTTGGAGCAGCAAGTACTCATGGCACATGTAGGATTACCTGCGTGCTCGTGAGCCCGTGCGCGTGCATGCACACACGCAGAGAGAAACTGAGTCAGTCACATGGTCAGCTCAGGCCCTTCAGACACCTGACACACTGTGGTTCTGCACACAGCCAGCCCACCTCTGCACGAACAGCCTGAGCACGCGTTCACAAGTTCATGGCCGAACACGCACAGCAGTCCATTGACAGGCCCAGGAAGTCCAGTTCCCATTAATACTGCACTGCTTGCATCAGAAATAATCAATAGTGCAAGACCTGGGTCTTTAACTGTGGCATCAACTTCTGGGCAACACTACGGTGACTCTGCAGCCCTCTTACAAAGAGAGGCTTGCAGAACGCAAAGGTGTTGCTAAGTTCACCACGTTTTCACTTTGCTCATGATGACTGAAGGTTCAGGATGGTCCTGTTCTGAGGTTCCCGATTTGGACCCTCAGCCCAGAGATCCTACTTGATGACCACTGCTCAGGCCTGTCCCGTCAAGCAAGCTAGCCAGGGCCACTCTGGTTGAGCTCTGGCCCACCTCCTCTGAGGGTTCTGTGAGGACACTGAAGGCTGTAGGGTGTCCTGGGCAGGACCGAGCTCGTCTGAGCCTGGAAGGCACCAGGGCCCACAGTGTTGGCAGGACTCTGAGCATGCGTCACAGGAGCACACTCGAGCAGCAGGCCAGAGGCACATCCGTACATGAGGGCAGCGATAAGAAACAGCCTCGTAGATTGAGTCCAACCATCTGTGAAAGGAAACTTCATGCCTAGCAACTAATTTAAATGGAACATTCTGTTGCACAAACTTAGCTCCAGTAGGGGAGGCCTATCATTGCTGGTCCATTACTCTCTGTGCCTCCACCCCTGGGTCACTGTGGCCTTCAGGCTATGCATCAGACTACACCAAGGTGTGTCTTGGTCTCTGCAGCAGGAAACCAATCAGTGTTTTCTGAATAAAACAGTATCCCCAATATCCACAGGGGATGTATTTCAAGACCCCCAGCAGATGCCTGAAACCACAAATAGTCCAAACTCTGTATCTACTATATTTTCCTATAGAAACATATGATAAAGTTTAAATTATAAATTAGGCATGGTAGGAGATTTATAGAAAGTAATAACACAATAGAGCAATCACTGTATTAAGTAAAATAAGGGTTACTCAGCACAAGCACTGTGATGCCACAACAGCTGATGTGATAACTGAGACCACTAAGTGGTTGATGGAAGGGTAGTATATAAAGTATGGATAAAATGGACAAAGGGATGATTCACATCCCAGACTCTACAGAGCAGGATGGTGTGAGTTTTCATCACACTAACTGGAAAACATGCAATTTAAAATGTATGCATTGTTTATTTCTGGAATTTTTCAATTAATATTTTCATACTGTAGGTGACCAAAGGTTACCACAGATGAGGAAGGATTGCTGTAAATGACTTTGTATGGGTCAGCTCGGGCATGTCAAAATTCCACAGACTGGGTGGCCGCACAAAAATTTACTTCCCACATTCTAGAAGTCCAAGGTCAAGGTCCAATAGGGTTAATTTTCTGGCACAGCCTCTCCTCCTGGCTTATAGATTGCCCCTTGATCCCAGAGGCCTGTCCTCCAGGTGATGGTAAAGAGCTCCCTCTCCTTCCTTTGAAGGCCTGCTGTGGATTCTGTTCACTGTTATGGATTCTATGACTGGGTTCTCAACCTACAGCCTCACTTTACTTCAACAATGTTCCAAAGCCCCTATCCCAAATGCAGGCAGCCCATGAGGAGGTAGAGCCTGGACATGTGGACTTGGGGGACATGATTCACTGCACAGGGGGTTTTCGTCTACACTGAAAGCAGACATGGGAACCCTGCTGTGCCTTCAGGCCTTGCTCAGCATCGGCCAAGCCACACCCTCTCTGGGGACACAGGAGCACACACGAGATGGGGTGATGGGTCGAAAGCCAGGATCTGGGACATCATGCAGTCGACGTAGGTGGCTTCATCCCACCCTGCTCCTCTCACATTTCCTGCTCTGCTCCTGTCCCAGTGGGACTGGGGTCATTCAGATCATGACCCATTCCAGGTCCAACCTCCTGAGGTAGTGCAGCTTCCCTGGAGGCTCCTACCTTGAGCTAATATCCATCTTAGTGGCCATTTCACAACCTCGGCACAACAGATATACGGAACTGGGGCCATCGGCCAGAACCACACTCAACAGGAGGCCTCCTAAGTGGGCGTTCTTCAACAAGCCACACCCTCACTCAGATGCCATGTCTGCCATCTGCACTCCATGGAGCTGACACGGAAAAGAGGTGCCATCGATCCCTGTGCTCCTGAGCTATGCCCTGGACTGTGACAGTGCCGGCAGCAGGGGCATCTTCAGGAGGGAGGGAGCCCAGCATGGTCCCTGGTGAAGGCCAGCTCTGCTGGCTGGGCGACTCTCTGCCCAAGCTTGGCCTGCTCTCCTGCCAGATGTCCCTGTCCTGTCTGGAGGTGGTTTCTGCTCCTTCTGCCTTGCTACACTCTTGGGAGTGGCACAGGACCTCAGGCAGCATCCCCATCTGCCCTCCCTGGCCCTGTGCCTCCTGGTTCTGTGTTCTCGTGGCCATTCCTGCTGCATCCGGCTCTGCAGCAGTAACCTCCACAAGCTGCCTGCCTATCGCACCAAAGCCCGCCTCACCCCTGCAAACCTGCCAAACGCCAGCCGCCTGCGCAGCCTCAGCCATGGCACCTGAGCCACCAGCGTCTGACAAAGGCAAGGAGCATCACTGTTCCCACACAGGTGAGCAAGGAGCCCTCCAGTCAGTCATGCACACGGAACACCCTCCGCCGCCTGCCAGCTCTCTCCCTGGTGAGCGGCCCTCATTCAGCGCTGCAGCATCACCAAGAACAGGTGGTGCACGAGCGAGCGCACCGCCTGAGGCCCCGCCTCCAGCCGCACCCAGCCCCGCCCCTGCCCACTGGAACTCACGGTTGTTGTGACAGCCTCCTCCCACGCCCCGTCCCCAGCACTCCTCCAGGCTGCCCCACATCTGCCTCCCAGTTTCAGTCCCTGTCCACCATGTCCAGCCCCTGTCCCCAGGCCTTCCTGTCCATCTGGCCATGGCAGCCCATCTCCCTAGGGGAACACTGAGTGGCCCCTTGTCTGCCTGGTGGAAACCACCCTCCCTCAAGGGGAAGCTCAGTTGTCATCTTCTTCATGGCTCACAGTACTCCCGCACAGGATCGCCTTTCTCTGCAGGAGCAAGGTGTTCCCCTGTCTGTCTTTCCTCAACCTGGGACTCCTGCACTCACCAAACACTGAGTGTGGCCCCGTGCTACCCTGGGGCTGAACCCTCGCTGCACTTCACTATCACCAAAATGCCCACATTGCAACCCCGCGGCTGAGAAGCACCCGACTTCCGCCAATTTACACAGAAAACAAATAAGGGAAACATGAGCTGAGCTCAGGTCCCCTGACCCCAGTGGCACCTTTCCCTTCCTGCCACCAGTCCTGAGCTATCTTCCTTCGCCTCCTTAAGCATCAAGTGCTGAGAAGACATGGAGAAATGAACGAACTCGTGACCCAAATTTGTTCTGTATGAGTATTTAGAGGACTGCTAAGTGCCAGACATGGTGTTATAAATAAAAGAATCTCAGAAAAGAGTAAAAGGAGAGAATTTAAAATCTGACCTCTGACCCAATAATTTTATTTTTGGAAGTATAATCTAAGAAGATAATATGAAGTACAGAAAAAAGCTTTATGTGCAAAGACATCCTTTACAGTATTAGACCATGTAAAACTGGCCAGAGTCTGAATCTTCAACAGTAGAGACAGCGAATGAGTTAGAGCCGCCATAGGAGGCAATGTCACTCAAACATTCAGGAGTGCTCTAATGACACGAGCAGAGTCATTAAGGGGGAGGGGCGGAAGACAGTTGTAGAGGCAGGTCAATGGGAATGTCCTTCTCATAGAACGTCAACAGTGGTTTCCTCCAGATAATGAAGATACGGGTTATTTTCTGTTTAGTGAAGTGCCTCTTGAGAAATATGTGCACTTCCAAAATCTTCAGTGTTTTCAGTTTGACAGACACAGGTTGGTCACTGCACAGGGCTTCTAGAATGACTCAGCCACAGAAACCTGCTTGGGCACCAGGAGCCACGGCCACCAGAAGGACCTGTGAGCAGAGAACACCTGGCTGCAGCAGTGACGACAGGGAGTTCTCCTTGCTACTTCTATTTTTTTTTTTAATGTTGAAAAGTCAAGGGGACCGACTGGGGCAGGCAGGGACACAGATGATGCTCAGCGGCTGCTTGCAAGTCCTCCACACGCTGCTGCCTGTGTGCCTCCCACGCCAGCCCCTGATTCCACGTCCACCCAGGTGTCCCTTGGGAGGCGTATGTGGCCTCAAAGACAGTGAGAAGTGGTAAGGCCTTACCATGTGGTCACTGGCCTGGGTCCGCAGCTACCAAGGCCACCTACTCCAGCCCTCACCTTCTGCACCCGGCAGCAGCTGGACTTTCGCACACTCTTCGGGTTACTTGATCCTGGGCTGCTCTGCTTCAGCTATTTACCATCTTACAGTATCCTCTGAGCTTGTCACGTCCACTCTTTAACTGGCTGAAGAATCTACAAGCCACGTGAGGAAGCACAGATTCACAAGGAGCAGCTGAGGGGCTTCTGTCCTCCAGACCACACCCCTGGACACTGTGACCATGGGCCTGAAGCTGCCCTTCGGACCCCGAGCAGCAGCCACCCACCATCCCCCTGGAAGTGCATCCCCTACCTCGCTCATGGACGCATCCCTGACCACACTGCTAATCTGTACTGTGGGCCTGCAGCCAAAGGGCAGGTCAAGTCACCTATTACTCTGAGGCTCTCCTGACCACAGAAGGACACAAACAGTGGGCAGCCACAGCTGGGTACAAAGGGTTCAACAGCCCCACAGAGAAAGGAGCAGGAGGGAATGCCATGGAATGTTCTGGACTGACTCTATGGGTGTCCACCAACTTGCCTTGCCCTTCCACCCTCCATTCCAAGACCCTTGAAGGAGTGCCTTAGTTCCAAGGTCCCAGTAATAATAACAAGACAATAATTACATCCAGAGCACCCACCCCAGCACTCCTAACCAGCGCCCGACAGCGCAGTTGGCCTCCTGGTCTTCTAATGCTCTGCCTCACACCTCGGCAGCTGAGTGGCCTTCCTTAGCTCAGCCAGCAGGCAGCAGGGCTGGGCTTCCCAGCGGCTCTGCCCTTCAGACCCCTTCCTTCTAAAACAGTACACCACTGTGCAGCTCTGTCCCCAGGGCCACCCAGAGGGCCCCCGCCCTTCCAAAAGTGGGCGACAAGGGTCTGGTATCCCAGGACCAGAACCCCTTGGAAGAACCCAGAGCCAGCGGGGTTTCATTTCAAGAGTTTACGCCTGGGGAGAACAAGAAGGTTGGTGTCACAGGACAAGAGCTGTAAGGATGGCAATCTCCAGCACAAACCCCAGGGTCTGAACACAGGAGCGCCGGAATGTGCGGTGTCCCTGTCCATGTCAGGGAGGAATGGGCCACGGACTTCAGGAGACAAGCCCCTACCAGCCTACACTGTCACACACAAGCAGGCCCTTCAGCAACCTGGGCATAGGGCTGACCCAGGAAGGGTGCTTCCCAGGCAGCCTGGACAGTGGTCAGGAGGAACAGGCGAGATGGATGCGCATCTGTCTGGACAGGCCTAGGCAAATGTAGCTGCCACTGTGGTTCCCTATGTGAGGACCGACCCCCATTAGCAGCAGGACATGAGGGGAGGGACACAGAAGGCACAGGCTTGAGGTTGGGGCCCCAGGAACCAAGGCCCAGTACTGTGGATAGGAAGGGCCCACAGGCCCTCAAACCCCTCAGGCCTCCATGTCCCCAGCCGCCCATGGCAATGAGGGTGACTGTAGGGGTTGTAAGAGTATTCAAGGAGATGACAGAATCACGGTCCTCACAAAGCCCAGCTCAGCTTATCTGCTACTATGGCCTGAAGGTTGCACCCCAGAATTCATATGAGAGGGCACCAGGAGGTGATCAGGTCAAGAGGGTGGAGTCCCTGAGGGTGGGGTTGGTGCAGAGAACCAACATGCACCTTCCACGTGTGGACACAGGGAGAGGGGCTTCTGCAGGCCAGGGAGCAGCCTCATCAGACACCAGGTCTCAAGACCTCAGTCTGGAACTTGAACAAGAGTGTGGTCTGTGCACAGATGTGCTATCTGCCCCACCACAGGGCTGACCCAGCTTAGCCTCCTGCCACTGCAGCCACTGTGAACCCCATTAGGCAGGAACAATAGGAACTGGACAGCGATCCTCCCGTCCCTACGCAGGCCGACCATCAGGGCCCCTTCTCCCCTGCCTTTCAGCAGCTTCACTAACCCAGAGAAGGTCGGCCAAAGGCGGGAGGAAAGAAGGAGCAGCAGGGAACCCAGGCCAGGCAGCAGCTCTGTTCCTGGACGGCCTTGGCTGCAGGGAGGCAGCGCTGGCCGCAGGAAGGTGTGGGAACCTGGTTCGCTTACACTCTGCTTTCCTGATTAGCACGCATAATTGAGAGTTGGCTGTGAAATAGGAAAATGGATATTTAAAAGTGACAAATACAAAACGCAGGTCTTCAGTCTCTGCCTGGTGACTGCCTTACCGTAAATACCAAACTTGGCTATTGTATTGCCACCTGGTGAAACTATATAATCATACCAAATTACATGTTTATCTACATCAAACTATTTTTTAGACTGGCAAATGTGATACCCATGAGCAGATGGCCACTATATCAAAATACATTTACTCCAAGGGGCCAATTCACAAAAGGGGTTTGCGCACACCTAAGTGATGAATGTATGCCTTCGATTCACTGCAGAATCTTGCAAAACACACCTTCTCCCAAATTTATAATTGATCACTTGTAAAGTAACTCCACCTTCATCATGGAGAAAGCAGGTGGTTTTGATGAAAGTCAGAATATATCAGGAAAGAAAAATGCAGAGAAAGCAGATACAGGCAGACACGTGTCTTCTTAGCCAGGAAAGAACATAAAAGTGTGAGCAAGATAAATTAATTTACCACAGTTCTGAATTCTTGCAGGAGGGCTGCTACCCTGCAAAGCAAAGCTGAAAGGCTACTTCTGCTCTAAGGTGACAAGGACAAAAACTTTTCTATCACTTTGGCAAATTTTAGCTTCCTGATACCCATCATTGATGTTCTGGTTTGCTTGGGCATTTGATTTATAACACAACTATTTTTTTACCTGAGCCCCAGTAGAAACCATTTTTAAGAATTGCAGGGTACGTGAACAAAATGATCTCTGTTTTTTCCCCAATTCCAGTTTTAATTAGGAATCGGCAGGTAACTATCCAAAACTAAATTTACTCACTGCCCCAGAATTCAATTTCAAATTAAATGAGAAATAAGAAACCTCATTTCAAGACCCTTCTTGCTCTTCCCACCGCCTATCAGATGCTGATCTCCAGCCAGCTGCATGTTACAGCAATGCAAGGCACCAAGCAGGTGGCCACAGTGGAAAAGCTTCCCTGGTTTTCAGTGGTGTCAGGAAGAAAAAGAAAAGGAAAAATACATGAGAACCGTGGACAAGGGAAGGCGAAGTTCAAATGAAGGAAGCAAGGTGGACAGTAAGCAGCTCTCAGGCACCAAGCCCTCCTCTTCCTGCCCATCGCTGGCAAGCACACCCATCCCTAGCAGACACCTCTTGTTCTGCCAATGGAGTTGGTGCCCGCAAGACGTGCAAACCCAGTGCCACACACCAGGGAATGGCACGTCCTCGGCACTGCCCCCTCTGGAGAGGATAAACCCCATCCAGAAAAAGCAGGACGAGTCTGATCTTCGCATCCAGTCTTAGCAAGCTCAATCCACCCAAGGCACACGCTCAAGGTCGGATCATGATCCACCTCCTGAAACCAGGAAAGACTTTCCTCAGCAGGCAGGACTCACCTGGCGCAAGACCACTAGAAATGCGGACTTGTGCCGGAGCCACCTCTTCAGCCAGTGGAAACCAACGTGAAGAAATGGCCAGAACAAGCAGCACTCCGACTGCACGCCTAGCACTACGAAAGCCAGCAGCGCACCCACTGCTGCGGGCAGCCAGTCCCTGGCACCACTTCCTGGTGGCCCTCTACCGCAGCTCCATGCGAGTTCACTTCTAAAAGGTGAACTTCTGCAGGTCGCGGTTAAGGGTCTTGGAAGAGGAGAGCAAGAGGCAGAGGGAGGGACCGTTCAGTCCCCCAAGCCCGCCCAGGCTCAGGTCTCAGACACGAGTCTGCATTTTAAAATGGAGAAAACCAGACTCATAAGTGCTTAAGATAAAGAAAATAAAAGGGAATGCCGACCTTTGGTGATCAGAGTGCTGATATGAGCAGGTGACAAGGACACGGGCGGGTACCAGTAGAGACCAACTTTGAGCACCAAATTAAGGGACTTCTATCTTGAAACATGCTCAGGTCAGACAGATGCACACCGTCACCACTGGGATGGGCCAGGACCAGTCCCTCCCACTGACGGCTCCACACTTGAAATCAAACATGAGGTCACAAAGCAATGGATTTCCTTAAACCCCTTAAAACAATATTAGTGTCAAAAGTCACATCTACACTACCATGACAGAAAACACAGCTTTTATCAGAAAAATTAGGCTTATTTTTACTCTTATCAGTGAATGCTCATAATTGCTTTTCAAGATGCTTTTTTAGAAGAATTTTTTTACCTCAACAGAGACAGGAAGGGAAAGGCACATGAAAATGGACAAGTTTAGCTGGAATAATTCTTTCTCCTGACCCTTTGTTTTCCTTACACACTAAGACTTTCCAAAAGCCCTTTGTGTCATTACATGCTACAATGGTCCAGATACCTTTGGCTTGTAAGAGGATGCATGTCCTGGAACAGGTACAGTATGTGCAGAATCTTTATTTCCAGGGATGGAACTATGAGACCAAAATACTTCTCGAGGTGAATGAGCACAGTTGTTTAGCCTACACGATCGTTAAGCGAGAGGCCACTGGTTCCCAGAAGGAGAAGTCGCCGCCCTGGCATTTTCTCCATGAAAGGCCTCGCCTCACACCATCAGCACCCGCCACCCTGCCCGCATGGAAGTGTGATGAGTGAGCAAACTTGGAAGTGGAACTGCAGGATAAAATTCTTCTTTTACAATCACTTATAGAAATAAATGACATTTCTCCCATCAAATAAAACAAAGCCTCCAAATCATCATTTCTGCTATTTCTTTTGGTGTCAAAACAGCTTTGCCATCACTCCCCCGCCCTCGTGAGCCTCACGGGATGGTGCAGAGCCTGAGAGTGCCAACGGGCACAGTGTGTCCTGTGGGGGGAGGAGGGGCCACAGGCCACCTCACAGGCCAGGAGGAAGCCAACGGGAACCCAGGGCCGGACAGGCGCTGCCAGCCTCCTGAGCACCCAAGTGTGTGCACACATGTGTCAATGAGACATCTTAAAATGCGCAGACCCTTCCCCTCCCGAAAGGGTATGGGATGAGGGGATCTTATGATGAGGCTTCATTTTTTATCATTTAATATTTTTTGTCATAAAATGTGCCTTCTGGATGCCAATGTGTCCCTAAAGATGTGCTGTCATCCCCAGTAACATGAAATTCTGTGCATTCTAATGCGAGTGGACATAAGGCAACGTATACAGTCCCTGCTAGAGCTTAATATGACACCAACCATGTGTGCCCTGATGGTTTACAGGGTAAGCACACACATATTGTCTAAAAAAATATTTTCATCTCAAACTGTAACTATGTAATGAGGCACAAACATCATATCTTCCACAAGTTAGATAAAAACTCTATTCCTCAAATTGTAAATTGTTTTAAACATCTTTATTTCTTTAAAGAAAACAAGACTCGCTCTTGTCAACAGTCATTTTAAGGATGGTGAGAAGCGACGGCTGTATTTGTTTTCCAATGGCTAAATGTGCGAAGTTTCAAATTCCCTGAGTCTCAACATGGGCCCTAAGCAGTTAGGTGGGTACCCCAGCTACATCTTGACCCGCACCCCAATCATGCACAGATGCAGGAGTTGGCTGAGCCTGCACTCCCTCCCCGGCAGGTGCGTGTCCTGACACTGCCTCCTCATCACCATCTCACCTGGTGAGACCAACAGAGTGGGTGCTCTGCTCAGACAGCTCGGCGGCAGGAGGGACGGTGTCCCTGAACGTGCTGTGCTCTCCGCAAGGCAGGGCGGTCTGTCCTGAAAACCTTCCAGGTGCCAGCCAGTTACTCCTCACGTCCACTGACACAGCCGAGCAAGCACACACCCACGTCTGCTCCTGCAACGGCAAAACCCTCAACGAGAAGCGAAAGACACGCTTTCAGCAGGAGATGCGCAGCATGTGCCATGCTCCAAATTCCTGGACTTGGAATCGTTCGGATAGTGCCACTTAAAGTAACAGGCTAACTGATTTTTCCATTTGTAACTCATGTCGATATACAATACGGTCCAGTAGGAGAAAGATAGCGATACTAGAAAATATCAGGCATGAGCACACTGTTTTAGGGAGAAGCTGCACTGAACATTGACATACTTGAACCCGAGAGCTCTGGGCCACGTGGACTCACCGAGAACGCCCCTTGTTAGCAGGCCTGCTGTGGGCACTGCGAGGAATGTGCATAGGGCAGATGGTGACAACGGATTTGGTTCTGACTTGGAGATCTTTTTAAATAGCACTAGCAATTCACATGAAATGGCTCTTCTTCACATGAGCAACTTCAGGAAGTAAAGTGACTTTGGAGGCAAAAAGAAGGCCATTCTAAAAGGATTATTTATAATTACAAGGAAACCAGGAGAAGGAAGCCCTCCTCCCCCGTTACATCTCAGACAGGGTCCTCAGCCGGGGACAGGATCACCCTTGTGGTTTTCTCCAGCTGGAGATAACCCTGGCAGGCAGCCCATTAGAGCAAGGCAGAGACCCGGCCCGCCGCCCTTCCCCCAGCTCCCTTAGAAGGAGAAGAGCAGGTCATCAGTCACGTCTGCCGGCCGGCTGGCCGCAGCCCGGCTCCATCTCTGAGCTCCCTCGCTCTCCCTTCCATCTGATGAGCCATACATCCGCATTCTCATTAGGCTCCTGTCACCAAAGGGAGCGGGGTCCGTTGCCGCCCCCTCGGCTCTGTCGGGACGATCTCACTGGGATGTTCATTTCCATCCCTGCTGGCAACATGAGAATGGAAGTATTTAACCTGTTTCCATTACTTATACAAATCGCCATTACGGGGCAGGACAGATGTGAGACCGCGCCACGTAAGGGACTTCCCCGCACTCCTTCCAGGGAGCGCGGGGAGAAGGCAGGCGGCCGGACGCGTCATCCCAGATGCATTAACTCTGCACATCAGCCTTGCGCGCTCTTTCTTCCTGAAAATTCCCAGGCTGGTTGGACTCATTTAATTTGGAGAGAGAAACCTTTGTCAGTGGTAATGTTTTGATCAGGTGCTTCGACGGGGGGGAGGGGCAAGAAGAAAGCACAGGGGAAGAGGAAACCACCTTGTCGAAAATGCTCCCTTCCCAACACAAATGATGAAAGGGAAGTCGCACGGAGCTGCTGGTGCTCAAAGATGGCTGTCACTTCAGATAGGCACCGGCACAACTCACCCCGACAGGTGACACTTTGGTGAGCAAGATCCTGCTGCATTATTGAGCACACCAGGGATGGGGCTCAGGAAGACTCTTCAGCCTGGGGCACCTGAGAAGTGACTTCAGCAGGTGAATGGATTTCACTCCTCATTTGCATCCGTGAGTGAAGGAGAGGCAAAGTTTCCTGACTGCCGAGACAGAAGAAGGCGCTGAAGGCTGGTCCAGGTCTCAGTCCCCAGCTCCCTCGCCTCCTCCTTGGGCACCCAGAGCGGAGGGAGGAGTGACAAGGCGCACCTGGTGGATACGCGAGCCCA